>NC_067284.1:73859439-75109439 GCF_020740795.1 Apus apus | reverse complement strand
CAAAAGATAGTTTGAAAAAGCTTCAGTGGGCACATACATTTGAATTGGGAGAATTCACATAACTCTTTATCCAGAAAGAAAGAATGTATCCTCGAGACTTCCCATTATAGGCACTGATTCACTAATTCAGGAAGACATTAAATTAATGTGAAGGATTTAAGTTTCCTCACTGAAGCCAAGGGGCTTGCCATAATACTTACAATTATAGACATGTTTAAGAGGTATTCCGTAAGCAGATGTATTTTACCTATAATATGTATTTGCTTTATGCATTGTGTTCTTGAGTTTGCTTGTATATGCTAAGTTACTCGAGACATAGCTTTTGTTAAGACACTTGAATGCATATTATTTTCCTTGCTACAATGAAATCAAGATCACAGCCAAACCCTAACATCAACAGTAGTTGCTTATTCCAGAGTAAAACTGAGGACAATTACAAAGACAACCTCCCCATAATTGTGTGTTATTGAAATGGTTGAAATTATGTAAATAATTAAGTGTATCTTGAAATGTCTTGCATCTTTGTGCATATCTTGAGATTCATGTACTTCATCAAATATCTCATCTCTTATGTTCTACTCCCTTACTGCTGTTGAAAAGAATCCGTGGGATTCTTTTTAGTACATCACATGGGGGGAACAAACAAAAAACATTCCAACCTTCAACTCTCCTACAAGACCAACTAGCTGGAAATCATCCTTGGGTTGTTTAGCTTCTCCTTTAAATCACTGATGAAGCACATTCCACATTTCTAGTCTGCCTGGCCTAGCACTTCATTAGTCTGCCTCATAGTATGCAGCTCCTTACATTCTATATAAATCTCTGCTAATAATAAAATCAACCTTTCTCAATTTCCCTTCGTATATATAGAGAATCTTCTATTCACTAGGAAGCTCATAACTCTCTACGTTTTTTTAAAGGATGAAAACAAATTAAAATCTTTGAAGATTTCCTAATAGTTGTTATTTTCTCAGCCTGAGTGTGTTCTATTTTACCTCCTTTAGGTTCTTCACCACAACTGTCTTATTTGTTTCAAGATCATCAGTGGTTTTGTGACTGCTTGTAACATTTTAGCTGAATATCATGTTTCTTATAAACAACAAAAAAGGACTTGACTCACTTCATGTGCCTGTGTTAGCCAGGATTACAAACAGAAAAGACTATTTTTGTAAGGAAGGAAGGCAGCAGAAGAATTAGAACAGTGATGAAAAAAACCTTCCTATAATTAAAAGCTGTATTCCAAAATTGTGCAATTGCCAAGACCCACAAGGCACATGTATAGGATCATCTGGTTTTAATTTGGGTGGCTTTCACTTTGCTCACCAAAGTACAGTGTATAGGCTGCTGCATGATCTGATGATGTGGTATCTACCTCTTTTTGCAGTTGGATGTTCTTATGTGTGTTGAAGACCTTGGCTGTGCTATTTGCATGTTTGACCTGATAGGTGATCTCTGTTATGTGCTTCAGAGGTTGTGTGAAAGCCTCCCTGTTCTCAGTACAGCAGACAAACTTGCTAGTTAATGTACATACAAAGAGAAAAGTGGGATTAGACCTTTTATCCCTTATCTCTAAAGTGTACAAACCCTTAGTGACAGAACCAAGAGACAACTTTGCTGGACAGAGTTGAAAGTATTCTTGGTGCCAGTAGCTAGGAGGGGAAGTCACTTGTAGTTAGAAAGATGACATCATTCCACAGCCATAGGAAGAAAGTCTGCTAAATCTTTCTTCTCTTAGCCTGACCACTGCATGAAGGAAAACCACTTATTTGTTCTGGATTCTGACCAGAATAGCCCTTTTCTCCAACACCTATCACAGAATTTAAAAAAACCCATGCATTTGTGTCATTAGTTCCTAGGTTGCTCTTATACCCAGTGGGATTTCCACTCTCAGGCTTAGACATAAGAAGATGATGTCAAAGACAGGATCATATTATTAGAAGCACAAGCAAGCCAACCAGCAGGCTTGGGTTTATCTGAATTATAGTGATGTATCTATCCCCACATTTTATCATCTTTCACATAATGTGAATAAAGTAAGATTGGCCTTGAGAAATGCCTGTTTATCCTGCAAGATAACAATGCTTTGAATTTCTATGACAAACCCACATCTAAGGCTTTCAAAGAGCTTTATAAATGTCAATCCATTAAGAATCAGTGTCAGGCATTCCCATGAGGCAGGTGTTTTCAATTACTTCCATTTTACAGAGCAGAAACAACCAAGGGGTTGGACTAGATGATCTTTCGAGGTCCCTTCCAACCCCTATGATTCTATGAAGACAGAGGGAGATCTAACCACCTTACTTGTAAGGTAACACAGCAAATCAGAGCACAACCAGGAAGCAAACCAAGGAGTTTTGACTCTCTGCTACAAAGCTCTCTCCATTTCTGTGTTTTCAACAATTTTTATGGTTCAAAAAAGAAAAGAACAAGGAGGGAAGTTTTAGTAAGAGGGTAAACTGGCTCGATTTTGGCCCAAGGTTACATCCTTGAAGAACTGGATAGAATCTTTGTCCCATGGATCAATGGTCAGATTGATGACCTGAATGTCATTAAGCCTGGGGGAGGAAGGGGGCAAGCAATATCTACCCCATTTCCCTGAGGGATAGTGTAGGAGTAGACCTCACTTCTTTACCTGGGGCAAGTAGCACCTATATTTGCTGCCAGTCCATTCACCTGTCATCAAGCCTGCCATCATGGAACACTGGCATTTCTCTAGATTCTGCTGTTGGGACCTTCTTAAGGAATCTTTTTTTTTGATGCAGATGTAGAACAACATGATGTTCCCAGTCTTAAAGTCTCACTCCAGGTTATTATCAGGTGTTTCATATATTCAAGGGTCACTTCCTCCATGCCCAGGAGATATATGTCCCAATAAAGAGCAAGGCATGCAGAGCCATGAAGCCTGTATGGATGAGCAAGGAGCTTCTGGACACAGTTAAATGTAAAAACAAAGCATACAGAGAGTGGAAGCAGGGCCTACTATCCTGGAAGAAATACAGACAAGTTGTTAGAGAAGCAAAGGATTGGGTAAGAAAGGCCAAAGCACAGATAAAGTTGGACCTGGCCAGGGATGTTAAGAAAAACAAGAAAGGTTTCAACAGGTATGTCAGTGATAAGAGGAAGATGAGAGAAACTGTGGGCCTGCTTCAGAAGGACAGTGGAGACCTGGTCATGCAGGACATAGAGAAGGCAGAGGTACTCAATGACTACTTTGCCTCAATCTTCACCAGCAAAGGCTCTGATCACACAAAAAAGGCAAAGGCAGGGACTGTATAAAGGAAGATCTCCCCACTGTAGGAGAAGAGCAGGTTTGTGACCATCTGAAGGACACGAAGGTGTACAAGTCCGTGAGACCTGATGGGATTCAGACACTGCTCCTGAAGGAACTGGCCGATGAAGTTGCATAACTTCCGTCCATCATATCTGAAAAGTCTTGGCAGTCTGGAGAAATTCCCACTGACTGGAAAAGAGGAAACATAACTTCCATTTTCAATAAGGGAAAAAAGGAAGACCCAGGGAACTATAGACCAGCCAGTCTCACATCTATGCCTGTCAAGATCAGGGAGCAGATCCTCCTGAAGGTTCTGCTAAGGCATGTAGGAAACAAAGGGGTGATTGGTGACAGCCAACACAACTTCACCAAGGGTAAATCCTGCCTGACGAATTCGGTGGCCTTCAACAATGGGGTCATGGTATCGGTGGACAAAAGAAAAGCAATCGATGGAAACTGATTAGTAGAGTACTCAGGTTGGAGTTACTAGGAGAGGGCATTATATCAATACTAAGGATATGCATGAGTCTTCCTCAGACAACCCATGAATATGTATGGATAGTTATGAGTAAGATGCGAAGGAGTTCTCCTATATATGAGTAGAGTATCCCTGTCCAGTGACAAGGCCCTTAATTTTCATCCTAGCAGGGACATTCAGCTTTAAAACACACTTCATAATAATGTTATAGTTTTTAATAATTCTGAAGAATCTTTATTATATCTAACATTGTCTTACATCTCTTTATTTTCTTTGAGTAGTTCTCCTGTGGTTGAATCATAAAACACTGCGTAGCTACTATCACTTTTTCTATTATGTCTATGTCATGATGTGTCTTTCTCAGTCCTTTTAAACATTCCTACTACCCAGGATACTTTCACTTTAAAATTACTTCAGGCACTCTGGTTTGCACAGCACTGCTTTCTCTGAGGTGTTTGCCATCAACAGTATCATCATTTGCCAACAACCTGCACGCTGTAGTCTGCATGAAATATATATGTTCCATATCTCACAACTCATGCTGTTTTCTAACATGGTGAAGAGCTATCTACTTACAGTGACATTTAAATGGTGTAACATTTGTTAAAATTACTTGCTGGAAATGCAAATCCATGATTACTTGGGAATTCAAGTATGTCTTGTTCAGTATGCCAGAGAAAAAACACATCTTTGACCCATTTGCTCCAAGACCAAATAGCCCATAAGAGAAGTTGTACTCATTGCTGATTATAATGCAGCTCTTTCAGAATTAGCTATCACTGCTCACCTTTACTATGCCTAAATTTGTCAGCCTACGCATCTTTGATCTTCCCTTGCCACAGACTTGAATTAATACCAGATTTTTATACTTTGGCAATAGCAAATACCAAGCAGCACAACATTTCTATGTTCTTGGGCAAGCAATGACCAACATTATTTCTTCCAGTAGCTAGAATCCAATGTACACTAGCCATGACTTCCTTTACATGGAAACATACATTCTGTCACTGCATGATGCATTTTCTAAGGGGCTACAAACGTTTACGTATTAGGCTACCCACCATCAGATAAACACATTAATCATGTATTTGGTGTAGGTTTTCCCTGTTAGCTTTAAAGGACTTCTGATGCAAAATGCAGTTTTGTAAACTTGTGCATATACCCTGATCATTACTCTAATTTTGTATAGGTGAACTACAGATGTCTCATTTTTGCTGGTGTTACTGAATTCACTGCAGATTTCTCCAGTAACTGACAGCTCTCTGCTAGTTGCCATGCATGATTTTGATGATCAGTTCAGTCCAGGTCTGCAGTATATGTCAGGAGGCTGCTGAGAAAAATAGCATGCAATCAAGAAGCTGAAGTATGCCATAATGGAGACACAAGAGGACTGAACAGAAATTTTGTGTATTGTCATCATTCTGCCTCTTTCTAACATTGCACTGCAAAATTGCAACCTTAATAAAATGCTTTTCACTTCTTAGAGTGTATAGATCTAATTTACAATCAAGAGAAGTGTACTTGTTCCTTCCCAAGCTGTGGCATTTAAATCAGGGAGACTTTGCTTTATCTTGTACTACAAAAAACACGGGGCAACAGTTCAAGCATGGGGAGCTCTGGAGAGGCCTTTGGGAGAGGTTATAGGCATAGGAATGACAATTGGCTTCCATTTATTTATTTGTCCTCCCAGCTCATCTCTGTCCTGTACTATTTCGTTGTACTAAAATGTCTGTTTCTACACATGAATTCCCTTTCCTTTCACGTCAGTTTCTTTCAGAACTGTAATTTGGACCTGGGGCTCTCTTCTGTGTATTTACTCAGTGCTTCACACAGCAAAGCGCTGATCTCATCTGGGCCCTCTGTAAACTTTAACTGTTGCCTGCAGGATGCAGAGTTTAGAAAGAAATCTAGCTTTAGACCATACCAACAATACCGTTAGAGAAGTGCTTAATAGTCTGCAAAGTGATCACTGTTAGCCAAGCTATTAGCACTTACATGGACAAGCATAAGGATTTGAATGATACCTCTGTGGCCATGGCAGCTACACTCCATCTCCCATGTCTCTGTACTCAGAGAGACAGTTCTTGTGAGAGTGAGAGGCATTTCCGTATTATAAAGGCTCAATTTTTAATACTTGTCATTAAGCGTGCAAGGAAAACTGAGGCAGAAATCCACATTTGGCTTTGTATCCCACTAATCACAAGGCTGGTCCTCTGTTGTCACTGCCCTGTTAGGATGGGTCTGTTCTCTTGCAGTCTGAACAGCTGCAGAGGGCAAACAATCCCATTCCTGCCTTCCTCCAACCTGCGTGGTTCCTGTCACTCTCATTCGGTGGGGAAGGTGCAGGCTGGGCAGCAATACATGCAGAGCTTTTCAGAGACAGACCTTTTGTGACTCACTGGGACCAAAAGCTCGCTGCAGACCAGGGATGGAGGAGGTGACACTTTTCCCCTCTAGCATTCCTTATTGCCTCCTTAGTTGTCAATGCTGTCACTTCATCCTCTAACCACTGGCATGAAGATGCAATTTTTCCCGTGAACCACTAGATGCCCTGAGATCTCTTTGATTCAACACTTCTTTCAACAACTGCAACTGTTACTAGGGAGAAGAGAGGAACAGCATCCCACCCTAGCCATGAGAACAACAGCATTTTCACTGGTGAGGAGTATTTTCCGGCTTAAAGAAATACTTGCTTTAGAAATGTATTCTGTCCAAGCACTGACAAGGAAAGCAGTAGACTTAGAGGGGAATTGTTCAATGCCTGTCTTGAAAGAGGCTGTGAAAGATGGTTCTTCAGGGCCATGCTGATAGAAGCTGAGAAATTAATATTCCAGAGAAATCTCTCAATTGCCCCAAATAAGAGACAGTTCTGCAGAAATTTACCCTTACTGGCAAAGGTATCCTCAGAAGCACAGAGCACAATAAGAAACAGCCAAGTTCTGGTAAAACTGCCCTCAACTAAGCAGTAGTTCCTCATTTCTACAAAAGCAATAATAATATTGTTGGAAACATCCTTGTCTCCTATTGCAACAAAGGAAGTTGAGACAAGCTTACTTGTGCCAAGATTTAAGGCATCACCTCTCCTCTGGTGAGCCTTCATCCTCAACGCCCTGACTGCGGTTTCAGGGGCTTGTAAGAGCTCACTTTTCCAGATAACTCCAACAGTAAATCACTAGGCAAGTGGTTCTCAGAACTAGCTAACATGGAGACAAAACTCACCCAGGCACAATGTTGTTGTATAATCACTGTAATCAGGCTTATGCTTGTGAGTTTATACATTATGCATCCACCCAGCTAGATTCTTCTCAAAGTCAGACCTTGCAGCTTAGTGACCTGAAGACTGTTTTGGTTTTTGGTTTTTTTCAGCATACCTCAGAATGTACTGTCCCTTTGAGAAGTGTTATAGTGAAATTGGAATTGAGAGTGATTAGCTAATTTAGAATTTGTTCTGGATGCACAGATATTGTCTGTTTCCTAAAGAGCTCTTCACTCCTAATCAGAGAGTTGTTTCTGTTGGAAAAGACCCTGAAGAACACTGAGTCCAACAGTAAGCCTAGCATGGTCAAGTCCACCATTCCTTGGGGATTAATTCCACTACAGACACCTGATTTTAGAGGAGCAAAAGTTTTCCAAGGGGGTTTCTTTCAGAGCTACAGGATGCCTTCTATATGGAAAAGAGGTGCTAGAAGCAAAAGTCTGGCAAATTTTGCTTGATGCCCTTTACCACTAGGAAGGAAAGGGTTGGTGTTTTTTACTGCAGCTCTTTCCTTGTGAAATCAGGGGGCAATATATATTGATTTTAGCTTGCATAGAAGGAGGTGGAACTGCAAACCTTTGATTCTCACAGGTTTTAATGCCAGAATGGACCCTCTCTTGGAGTATTTGGAAGGGGGGGTCCCAGGTAGTCTCACAAAAGAGGGATTTTAAAGGGAATACAGGAGGGCAGGATGAGGACAAATACATTGAGAGGAAACACTTGAACAGAACAGCAAGAAATGGGAGCTGTGAGGCCACGGGATAGTTACCAAGGGATGTGATGGAGGCTGTTACATAGGGCATTTGAAAACGCAGGCTAGACAGAGTGCTATTGAGTGTACTCCAAGGAATCATCCTTTCTCTGCAGGGAGCCTGACTCTCACCTGGTTAATGGCCTGATTTTCTAAATGTATCCTGTACCTATTTCTAACACTGACTTCAGCAAGACCCCTGGGCATCACATTCTTCAAGAAAATAACAGATTGTTGATCATCATTGACCTCATTCCCATTTCTGTGGCCATGAAAGCCGTGTTAGATTTTTGCAGTCATGTAACATACAGGAGATTCAGGACTTTTCCTGGCTGCAGTAGACTGTGCCACTCTCTTTGAAAGGCTGGAGCCCCACTGCCTTTTGCTTATGTCTGAGGCAAAACAAAGTGCACCAGCAGAAACACCTGCTGCCATCTGCCTTGTTCATACGGTATTTGAGCCACCATCTGCAGCTGCCTGGGGTTAGTAGAGCCACCATGAGCAGAAGATGTGGGCACGTTGCAGAGCCCAGCAGCTCCATGGGGTGGAGAGCAGTGGGGCTACTTTAGTTCTGCAAGATTTGCTCTGCCCCTTCTGGACAGGGAGATGGCACATGCTGCAGGTCTTGTGATGCCAATACTCTGTTTATATATATAAAATTCATTTCCTGGAGCAACAGGAGAAGCTGCAATTATGCTTTATAAGGTAAATTATTTTCCAGCATGCAGATTAATTTTTAATTTGTCAGATTTTTTCCCTGTCCTTTTTTCCTCCCTCAACCATAGTCAGTCTTGTACCTCCATTTTTCATTCAATTTTAATTATCTAGAATGACAGAGCAAAAGGAGGTAAAAAGTACCTGGCTATAACACTTCTTGCTTCTCTGTGGAAGATTGGCTTGGTTTTATGTAAGTCCTGTGCACTAGGCCCTGTAGCTCTCAGGACCACTATTGTTCTGATACATCTACTCTGATATGCAGCCCTTCTTAGCATCTATGGTCTCAGGTTTCTTGTGATCCAAGCAACATTACTTGCCACCTGCCTAGGAGCAAATATAAATCTGTAGTACAGTCAATAAATTAAAAACTTTACAAATAGACCAGTTCCTGAGCTATTTAAAATATGGGCTGCTGGTGCCCTGAATAGCAATATATATTCACAGAGACCAGGATTTATGATGGTTTGCTATGCACTTTAAATATAATGAAACCTAGTCAATTTCATTTTGTTACAGCCAAAATCTATCTTGGCGGCTCTTGTCACAGCCTAGTTCCCATTGCAACACAGGGCACTGAAAATGGTACAGCCTATTTAGTAAATGGATTTAATAAAAGCTTCTGGTAAAGACAATGGTTCTTAGTTTTTGGAAAAAAAATGTCAGTAGATGATACATAGCTTTAGAATTCAGTCACTGTTAATTAAGGGACTGTCTGAGCTGATCTAAATGGATATTCTCATTTCTCTATCTACATGTCCTAATATGTATAATTGGCTTCTTATCATAGTCCTTCACAATGGTATTTGAGTAGTTCTGTGGAGGAACGAGTCTTCTATACATCGTGCAGTGTGTGCTGCTCATGCCTGAAACTAAATTAATTTTATTACATATTTCCTTCTTGTTTTCTCTATCTTTCCTGAGACAACTCTGTAAGCAAATCTTCAGGTTGTAGTATGTGGTAGGCAAGAGGGACGGGCACTGTTTGGGTGGTACCTAGGAAGCATCTAGATAAGGAACATTTAGTCTGAGTGCCAGGAATATCTTCTGTGTTGTGAACTGTGGATTCAGCAGAGTCTCCAGGAACATCTTTAGGCCTAAAACTGCAGACTACTGAACGTCTTAGCTCTGTGCAGCCATCACAAGATCAGCCTCAATAGAAGAGCAGAAACATTGGCTACTTCTTTCCTTTTTGCCTTTTTTGTGAACTTCACAAAAGTGAGTTCTGTGCCCAAGGGATAAATACAAGGGGACTGCAGTGTAGTGTTTGCAGAACTGCATGCACAATAGTTTTCCTGACAGTGATGATTATGTATCTGTATTTCACAGCTGCAAGAATCCTTCCAGAGAACCACTGTCGGAGAGTTGTGGGACCCTGCGTGAGTAGTGTAAGTGTCTGAATGATGGACAGTTGTAAGCAATTTGTCTTTCAGGACAATGTTATCCCATGTGCAGAACCAGCAATAATTCCATAACAATTTCTACATCTCTTAATATAAGTAGGAAATCAAACCAGCATATGGATGTCCTTGTTATCTATGTGAATACCCAGTTCTTTCTTGAATGATGATAAAATCTTAGATTTCTTGGGTTTTTGTGATGTAGCAAGTTTCACAGATTAACTTTAGTTTATTTTAAAACCTTTTTTTCTAGAAAAAATTGCTGCCTTTACTGCATTGTGTGTTAAGTTTTTATAAGAATGTTTCTCTGTATTAATCAAAATTCCAGAGCATTTTCCAGGGACTACCTACCAAAACAAATTCACAGGATCCTTCTCCATCATAGATTCTCAGTTTAGGACAGTGGACCACTGTGCAATTATTCTGTGAAATGAATTCCTGGGAGGCTTTTAGTTGAGGCAGGAGAGCTCAGGACTGCATTCCTGTACCACATTCTGATACTTCTTTTGTTTCTGGAAAAAGGTTAAATACTGAACATTTTCCACATGACCAAATCTTCATTGCATGTCTAATTCAGATACAGTGTAGTGTTCCATTTTCAGTTCTCTCTAAGAACAAGATGCTTCAATATTTCTAAAGCCGAACACTTTGTTGCAATTACTCAAATTGGTCCTTTATTAAATTGTATTTCCTTTGGGTGCTGTAGTGATGAAGGTTTTTTCTAGAGTGGGAAGAGAATGTATGTCTTGTACATCTCTTTATTGTCATAGGCTAGACACATTGCAGTTTTTCAGATGCTGCTTCTTTGTCCCAAATCCTGTTGATTGAAAATTTATTGTCAGATCTTCTAAATAGATTTTTTTTCTCTGAGCAAGTATCCACTGTGATTCACACTAATTGTCACCCTTGTCAGCTTCATCAGTGAACTTGATTATTAAGTGGTCATGAATTATTAACTCTCAGGCTTTGTGGTGATCGCAGTGGGTCTGGGCTCAGACATGTTGGCAGGGTAGCAAACCAAAGTTATGTCTGAGTGGTCAAACTGAATAGCATATTGAGACCCACATATTTAGCTGGCTTGACAGGAAGAAAGAAGTGCAGAAAGATACAAAAGATTGCTGTGGTAATAAATGAACTACTAGTAAGATAGAAAAAATACAAAGAAAAATACAAAAATTGTTCAAAAATTGTGGATGAGACACAAGGAGCTAAATGTATATAGTCTGGAAAAAAATAGTGCAGCTAAAGAGACATCAGTCTGTTTATGCCTTAATCAGAACCATAAATATTTGTGCTATCAAATCATTAAGGAGAGGTTAATGCAAAGCATGTCCTCTACTGAAAAACAGTAGAGGAGTGGTCTTATAAGCTTGATAATGGAAAGTACAATATCTAATATCCTCAGATGTCTTTATTTGTGTTTTGTTGTGTGTTTTTTTTTCCCTGTAATTCCATGAAAATGTGAGATGATGATACAAGTACTTTATAATGCTGTTGTCCTCTTTTGAGCAAGCTGCTTTATTTCTTAAATATATGAGCATGGTCTATATTGACTAGACCAAACAGGAGGGGTATTTTTGTCCTTCAAAGCCCTTTCCTGCTGTTTTTCCTTTGGACCAGGGATTTATTGCAGAATCATTTGCCCCATATAAACTAAGTTTGAAGTTCTCTTTTTCCCTTTAGCAATTTGTATTTACCATTAGATAAATCTGAAATTAGAACTTCCTTGTGTTTATGAATTACCTAAGTAGATTAAAGTGCCCTTTTTAAGCTTTTAATAGTGGCAAGAGACAGAAGTTGATAGAATGGATAGCCCTGACACGGGCTTTAGCAGGTGAAAACCCTTCAACCTTTCCTTCCCACTTTCAATGGAATACAAAGACAATTTAATATAAGAAAACTAAGCACTCAGTGTGTCAAATGTAAAATCTGAACCTGCAGGTGCACTGCATTTAAGTTCTTTTTAATATTCAATGTTTCATACAACAAACATCGTTTTTACCAATCCTGTGAGACTGCATAGTTTTGAGTCATGTGGAAGCAGTACATTGGGAGATGGGGTCTGGATCTCAGCCATCGTTTAATGTAAAATCAACTTCACTTTCTTATTTTAAGGTAAAGCTTTTGGAGAAGCTGATCTATGCAGACTTGAGGATATTAAAGCTGGAAGGGATTATTACCGAGTCCGTCTGACTTGACTTTTTGCACAGCACAAACCATATGGTTCCCTAGTTAAGTTCTGTAACTCCTTCTTCAGATATAAAATATTTCAGTGGTCCAAGATAATTTTAGAAAAATCCCTGAGGGTGGGGGCAAGATATGTCCATGACTCACAACTCAGAGCTTTCATCAGAAAAGAGGAACAGATGGATTTCCTTCTAAAACAATGATGTGCAGTAATGCTGTCAAGCCTGTTCCACCTCTCAGTGCTTAAGATTTTTCTCCTCACCCATAGTTTCTACTTTCTTGCAACCATCTTCCTGGTTACGGCTGATGCACAAATGTGTTTTGCTTTGTTTTCTATATTTATGCTATTCCTCCACTGGTTGCATTCTCTGTGGTTTGGAATAAATCTATTGCTTCAAGTCTTGTGACAAAGATGATGTTTGTAAAGTGCTGATGGCAAAGAAGGACTTCTCTGGCTTCTTTTCTGTCCTTATTTCATGTCTTCACAAGCTTCCTGTATTTTGTGTTTTAATAACTAGGTAATGATTCACAAATTACTAACTAGGCTTTATTATAAAATGAGTCAGACTCTTAGCTCCTCTATGGGTTAAACTTTAGCCAAAACCCAGCATAAAACCTGCTGATTACATACCCATTCAACAGTCTGTTGTGTTCTGCAATGTTAGAGCTGATAGGTTGTAATAGAAGCAGGAAATATCTATCCCTTGACTTGTTTGACTTTGCTTTTATGGCTCTAAAGTTTTCAGACTTGAACTGACCTCACAGTGAGGCTTCTTCAGAAATAGTTACCTTTAATTTGATGAGCAGTTACATGAGCATGTTTTCTCCTCTTAATGCACATTAAAAAATTTCTTCTAAGTTTCCTCCAAGGTGATGCTGCACCTTTATACTCTCAACAGAGGCATTATAGGTGTTAAAGGTACCACCCTTCAACAACTTCTCTGTTTCTAGTGAAACATCACTTTTAGTAATGAAATGCAGATTTTTAGACTCTCTGATGGAGTGACATTTTCCTGGCTTTTAATTTTGTCTGAAGGCTCAGCACCAAGGTTTAGCACATTGGATGCCAATTGAAAAAGATTTTACATGGTTTGATAGGCAGCAGGATGAATGCTCAAACTGTCTAGAATAGAGAAATATTCTGCACTATTTTTAAATTAGAAAGAATGAAATCACACTTTGGTTGGTGTCAGTTTTACTGCTGCTTTTCCTACCTGATAGAACTTTATCTGGCAATGCTTTTGAGCCTTAAGTTTGTCTTTTCTCTGTTGGATTGCTGAATTACGCTAAGTTTCCAAGTTTTGAAATACTCATCTTGTATTCTGTCTTCAATCTGTTAATTTTGTATTATTTGATTCTGGGGAAAAAAACCCAACAAACTATCTTTGGCCCTCATGTCAAAGTGTCATATGACCCATACTCTGTTTTTCCAAAGATAATATAGTGTTTATTGCACACTACTTTTTTCTTTATCACTAACAGTAGTTTAATTGTGGTTTGATGCTTTATTAATTATTTTTTTCCCTAAAATAAGAGATTTAACTCTGGTGACTGAGTCTGGAACTTCATACACCTTGACTTACCTTATAGATTTACTACAGTTGAATAGAGAAAAGTGATCGGTTTCAATAGATGGAAACAATTTCTAGTAATGCAAGAAAACACAAATATATTCAAATGTTTCTGCTTGGTGTTTGGAGACAATATTAATTTACAAGAATCACATGATTTAATAATAAATAGGATGCTTCTGAAATAGTTTCTTAATAATTATTAACACATAAGGATATTAATTATTTAAATTGCTTAATAGAGGTATCGGGAGGGGCTAACTAGATAAATACTTTTCATCTGCATTTGACCACAGCTGACTTACTCTTGGAGTGTGGTGTCCTGATTTGATGTCTGAAGGTGAACAAAGATATTGATAATTCAGAGAATTCAGTATTTCTGTTTCTTTATCAGATATCCTTGCACAAGACTGTGTATTGCAGCTCTTCCTCCCCTGGCCTGGAGCTGGAGATGTATGCCATTGCCTTATCTCATTATAATTGCTATCTTCCACGTAAATTAAGTTCATTTACATCGCAGGTACTTCAGCTGTGGCTCTGCAACACAGTAGAAAAGCACTGATTGCAAGGAAGTTTTTTCTTTTAGTCCCTTTATTTTATGATATCATGGAATTTCTATCTGTAATTTTGAGAAAGAGTTCCAGGCTAATTTTAAGCATGAGTTTGAATGAGAGAATTCTACACTTAAAAAGGGCTTCACTATCTCAAGGAATAAAATCTGAAACTGCTGGCAGAAATTTCTTTCTATCTTGTGTAAACCAGCTGCTGCAGTGGAACATGGCACACTTAGCCTGAATGTTATGAACAGGTTTATGGTTTTCTTCTTTGAGACTTTCACAGCAAATTATAAGGTCTAAGACATTTATCTTACATCCACACATCAAGTTTCTTGAATGCTTGAGAATTAAATTTGGCTTCCAACCTTGACAGTGGTCAGGTAAAGTTGCTGTATCAAGTCCCAGTGTGGTCTAAGTCAGCTGAGTTGCAGTAAAAAAACAAGCTGAAGGAGACTTTGTAAAGAGAGGCTAAACATGGTAGGTTTTTCAGCTTGCAGAAGAGATCACAGAATCACAGAATTACTCAGGCTGGAAAAGACCTCTGAGATCACGAAGTCCAACCTATGACCTTTCACCACCACATTGGCTAGACCATGACACTAAGTGCCACATCCAATCTTTCCTTAAACACCTCCAGGGATGTTGACTTCACCACTTCCCTGGGCAGTCCGTTCTAATGTCTGATCACCCTTTCCATGATGAAGTGCTTCCTGATATCCAGCCTGAACCTCCCCAGGCCATGCCCTCTCATCCTGACACTAGTTGCCTGGGACAAGAGCCCCACCCCCACCTGACTACAACTTCCTTGCAGGTAGTTGTAGAGAGTGATAAGGTCCCCCCTGAGTCTTTTCCAGACTAAACAACCCCAGCTCCCCCAGCATCTCCTCATGAGACTTTCCCTCGAGTCCCTTCACCAGCCTCATTGCTCTCCGCTGGATCTGCTCCAGCACCTCAATATCCTTCTTGAAGTGAGGGGCCCAGAACTGGACATAAATTGAGATGGTCAAAGAGGAATTTGATAGAGCTCTGTACATTCTACAAATAGTGTAGAGGAAGTAGTGTGCAAGTGAAAGAGTCAGGTGGATGATTTTAAATTAAGAAATGAAAAAGAGAGTATTTTTCATACAATGAAACTGAAAAATTTGCTACTGCAGATTGACACAGGGCCCCAAAGTATGAGTGGATTCAGAAAAAAACCTAGACATTTTTGTGGAAGACAAGTCCACTGAGGGCTATGAAGTGTGAATATGCAGGTACAATCTCTGGCTCAGTTTACTCTGGCTCAGTAAGCTAGTGATTGCTAAAATCTTTGCTGTTACTATGAGAAAGTGTCAGTGTAGATGTACCCTAGTCTTACCTTTTTCCCCAAGTTTGTATTGTGATAGGTTCTGGTTCAGTATGGCTATTCTGGTATTTCTAATTTTTGAATAACACAAGAAGTGGTTGTTTTTGTTTGTTTGTTTGTTTGTTTTCTTTTACAGGCTCTTTCAGTCTAGCTGGGGTAATGCAGTGCTGCGGTTTAATAAAAGGAAATGTATTCTTTCCTGAATAATGAGCAGGATTCATAAGGTTGTCTACAAGATAAAATCATAGAAAGCTTTTTTATTAAAAAAAAAAAAAACAAAAAACAAAAAAACCATGAGTGAAATACAGCATGAGAAGCAGCAGCAAGTCCAGCATGTTGCAGAGGAAGCTTCATGATATGAATAATAAATACAGTATATCAGATGAGAGAGATACAGGGAAAATGCTGTATTGAACAGTTTGACTCCTGATGCTCTGAAAAACATAGACACTGCTTAGCAGTGGCTTTGAAGGTGTGGTGTCAGAATTCAGTTAGATAGGACAAGGCAACACATGCATTTAGCACAAGAAGATGTGGAATTTGTACCCCATTCTGCTTGCCCCTAAAAGACTGATTTATCTAAGAAAATCTTGCTTGACTTACACCCATGGACCTCTTGTTCTAGGGTAACATGCAAGAGCATAGCAGTCAAGCTATGGAAGACACTTGCGTTTTAATTTTTAGCTGATTGCAGTTGAGAATTACCTCAGGTTATCTTGCTGCCTATTAGAGTTGTCTAGTAAGTCTAGATGTATGAGCAAAGTAACATAGCTAACAGGTAATTGTGCATCAGCTAATCTGCAGTAATTTCCTCTGTGCATCCTTTTAGCTTGAGGCAAATGCAGAATAATTAAATTTAGCTGAGAATTGAGCGAAATATAACTAAAAGATAACATAGTCCAGAAAGCCTGTTCCATGTTCCACCCATAACACCCACATGTTCCACTCACAGCCTGAAGCTGGGCAGTAGGTGTCACAAGAACTGAGACACAGCTATTGAGAGCTCTGTCATTCCTGTCAGTTTGATGGCCAAGGAATGGGAATCAGTTGTCCTGATAATGTGGCCTCTGCTCATATAAAATGCTAAGATCTGTAGGGGCAGGATGAGGGTTCTGGAATTTGGAGGAAAGGCATTCTGGAAAAGAGGCCTGTCTTAGAATATAGCTTCTATTGCAAATATTTTGTATCTGGGTGTGCTCAAGGACTGCAGTTGTACCTCCATGTGTGGTCTGGTCTGAAGCAACAAGTTCCTGTTTTTTCAGCTGACCAGCCCAAAGCACCTCCTGTGCCTTTCAGCTGTAGGATACTGCAGAGTAGGATGGTGGATTTTTTTTCTCTCTTTTTAGCTACCAATGACCTAATACAAACTATAAAAAGTGAATTCAGATATCATGATGTTAAGTGCCTTAAAAACGTATATAATGATAAATAATTCAAATAATGATGTTCTTCATGAGGCTTTTAAAGTATAATAAGCAGAAACTTACATAAGCAATGAAACCTACATGACACACATGCGTGCATATGCAAAAAATGAGTAGATGAAGAAACGTATCTGCAAGAGCTGAACATTTTTTTTTTAACTGGTACATTCTTCTTGTTCAGTCATTTACTTATCCCCCTTCCAGTCCCCTCCCTCCAACCAAAGCAAGTCAAAATCAAAGCAAAATCAAAGCTCCAACTCAATTTAGAAAACAAGTGTTCATAAATGGTAATAGTACATAATTGCAGTGCTTGATGTGACATACTACCCATGGCAGATAATAACCTGTTTAGAAGCTTTTTAGATAAACTGGATGTATGTAAGTGTTGCACAGACACTTGTGAACAGAGTGTTTATTCAAAAAATAAAACCGAACTTAATCTGTTGGGATTTTTGAATGTAATGTTCACGTAAGGGATCAGAGGTCTTGGACAGGACAGGCAGTTCCTACCCAGACAGTAAAAGAAATTGCCATTCCCAGGGGCTTTGTCATCTTCAACTGGATCAGGTGAGACATCCCTAACTGTTGATTTGCTAAAGCCTTATACTCACCTATTAAGTGTTTCAATTACAGAAGTGTTTGATTAAAAGCAGGATCTTTAGCTCACATCCTGGCCATTAGTAATGGGTTCTGACTATTACTATGTGCCTACGTTCATTTAGACATTCGAACCTCTCTGTATGTCTCTACATGTATGGAGAGGCTACACTTTGCATAAATCATGGGCCTGAAAGTAACAACAGCTAATTCTACAGACCATTATCTGAGAGATTTATGAAGGTACAGAGGGTTCAGATCCTGGATCTAGTGTTTTTCCTTGTACACTGTATCTGAAAAATCCGGTGCTTAGGGCTGAGGGTTTTCCAAAGGAGACAAAATATCCTTTGAACTTTTCCTGTCTATGCCTCTGTGCACTGTTTAAAAATTGGGATGGTTTCTATAAACCCTTTACCTCTGTTATCTTGAAACAATGTGTGTTTCTGATCAGCAACTAGTAAATGTTGCATATGTACAGCAGATTGAAGAAATGTCCCTCTTCAGCATCAATATAATTAATTTTGAGTAAAAAGATTACCCACATTGCTCAGGGGAGAAGGACACTCCTACAGACATATACACACAACTTTTTAAATTGTTGACCTTCCTCAGGAAATGAATTTTGAATCTGTGTGTGTGAGTCTGTGACATACCTTCAGCCTAGGGTGAACTGAAAGTGAGACCATCTCCTGACAGAGCCTTTGAAACAGCAGCTGCTGCCTTTAGAATCATCCTGTGTCTCCCCTGCAGGTTACAAGATGAAAAAGAACCACTCCAGGCATCCTTCAATGTCACCTTGCAGGTTTCTGGATATACCATATTGTTTGAAAGATGATTGATGTAATTAATTCTTGTGCTTTTTCTTCTTTTTACTCCATCTGGAAACTGCAGAGAGCCCTCAAAGTCTTTTGATAGCTATTAAATACAAAGCTTGGATTAAATCCTATGGGCCAGGAAGTCTTTAAACTGTGATGCTGGGTTGGAAAGGTGTAACAGGGTAACAATTACCATAGGCATGCTCCACTTTTGCATATGTGGCTCACCACTCTTTGCAACAGTGAAGTGGAATTGAAGAACACGTGGAAAGCCTTATATTCTAAAGAGGTTTCAATTGCACTTACACTCACTTGAAATCTCCATCAGACATCCAGAGCAGTGAGACAGTTCCTTTAAACATGACATGAGTCACACAGTTCCTTGCTGTATTGCCTCCATTTCCAGGAAGTAACTGATAAAAATGGACAACAACAAATCATGCTGGAAACAGCTACTGCATATTTTGCCACAGAAAACTGACATGGATGGTTCCAGGATCTCCCAAAAGCATTTGGTATAATGCACCTGCATTTAAGTTACCTTTTACTCTTTCTTTGCATTTAGGCTTGGGGAGGGAAAAACACATTAGGAAGCAAGTGTAAGGTTGCTTTGTGAAAACTCAGAAAGCTTCAGGGGAAGACTAGGAGCCAAATCTGTTTTTACCTGTCTGTAAGATTAATCCTTTTGCAGCAGTGTGGTCAGAGATGCATATGTGCCAAAAGCATCAGAGCATGGATCTGGCTTGTGCTTTTCATGCAGATGTATGACAGAGAAGGTGCCAGCTGAGAGATCTGAAAGAAAAAGACACGTGCAGTGGGTTGTGACTATTTCACTAGCACTGAATGCATTGAAGTGAATGTTATTCGCTTCCCACTGGATCCTCCCTACAACTTTCTCAAGAGTCATTCTTTTTCTGAAAGAAAAAAATAAAGATATTTAATAATTTATCCTCCTAGAGTTTACTTTTACCCTTTTGTTAACAAATAAATAAGTCCCCAGGACCCCTACCCAGTAGTCCAAGCTAATTTTCTCTCTCAGCTGAGAAAAAATTGTGAGGTGAATTCACACAAAAGCATTAATATGAAAATTTGTACCCTTCTGCAAGCCCCTTGTTAAACATTTAGTATCTCAGTTTATCTTTTGGTAAATGGGGATAACCCTGCTGACCATAATTTGTGGATCATTGTGATCAGTGTGTAAGTAACGTTAGAGAAATCTGCAATGCATTATATGTCTCAAGCACTGCTTTAGTGAAAATTTGCAGAAACCATATTTTAGGATGTGTGAAGGTCACGTAAAACCAACTCAAACTAACAAAACTAAGTACAGGGATTTAGATATGAGGTGTCTTTGGACAAATATGTCTGTGTATATCTGTTCTTGCAGGTGGTGCAATCCTCCACCTATAAAGTAGAAATAATAATAGACTCAAACCAAGATTAAATTGACTTTTCCTGTGTTTGAAGCATTTGGGTACTAAAGAAAACCACATGATGAAAATAATATAATACTGCTTTCTGGTCACATAATAGTGGGAGAGGGCAAATGAGGAAAAAAGCAAATACAGATTATGTAGCTGCTTGTTAGTCATGAGATTCATCTAATTTAACTTAAATCTTTTTAAAATTCTATGTCTCGACTAGTCATGTAAGGCAGAACTCAGCTAACCAGCTGTTAACTCCTACACTGCTCTATAAAAGAGGTATGAGCTGACTAGCTCAGAAGTTAACACCTACACTGTAGGCTTCTAAAGGTAGATGAGGTGAATCTCAGTTCTAGTATTTCTATGCAAACAGTGCAAAGAGAGAAGATTTTCAGGTAGCTTTCTAGGCAACTTCCAACCTCTTCCCACTGCTCTGTTGTTGAAAAGAGCTTTACAAGTTTTTCTGACCTGAATGGATTTTGCTGGACCTGCAAAAGGTACAAAGCCAACACAGAGATCACCTCAAATGAAAATATGAGGGAAGTTCCATTTCTACAACCTGGTGCACCACAGTTTCCGAAACAATATTCTACAGTATTCTAATGTGTGCCAAAATGCATTATTGGAAATGGTTGGACTCTCCCAATTGGAATCTAAAAAAAATGAGTTTAAAATTATGGAATTCAGATTAGAAGGGACTTCAGGAGATGTCTAGTCTGACGTCCTGCTCAAAGAAGAGTCAGTCATTAGATCAGGCTGGGTTGTTCAGGGTTTTACTCAATGTGGTTTTGAATATCTTCAAGGATAGAGACTACATAACCTCTCCTCTGGTTGACTGTCCTCATGGTGAAATGTTTTTCAGTATATCTAATCTGGATCTCTTTTGTTTCAATTTATACACATTGCCTTTCATCTTCTCACTGTGTACCACTGTTAAAAGTCCTGGCAAAGATGTCTTGATAACCTCCTCACAGGTACTAGAAGGCTCCTGTTACCTGCCCTGAGCAAGCCCTCTTTCCACAGTCGCTCTTTACAGGAGAAGTGCTCCTGCTCCTGAGTGTCTTGATGGCACCAGTACAGTTGTTCCAGTTTGTTGATATCTTTCCTCTCTTGAGGGTGCAAAAATGGGAGGAGTAGTCTAGATATAGACTAATGATTGTCCAGAAAGGTGGAAAATTACTTCCTCCAACCTCCTGGCTATTCTGTCAATACAGCTCAGGCTGCTTCTGGCCTTCTTTGCTGTGAAGGCACACTGCTGGCTCATGACCAGCTTATTCTCTGCCTGGATATTCAGTTCCTTTTGTGCAGAGCTGCTCCCCATCCCATTAGTTCCCAGGCTTTACCACTACAGGGGCCCTCCCTTCCCTGTTGCAAGATTTTGCATTTGTCATTGCTGAATTTCCTGTCTGATCAGTCCTCCAGACTCTAGATCTCTCTGATTGGTGATCCCTCCCTCATGCATATCAACTGTTCACAGCAACATGGTGCCACCTGCAAACTTCATGATGGTGTGATCCTCACTTCCTCCAGGTCACTGATAAATCTTGGGAAAAATGTTCAGGTTAACAAGTCTCAATCTGGAATGTCAAAGTTCAGAAAAATTGTAAGAAATTGAGAACAAGGCTTAGCATCAAGCAAATCTAATTCTGTAAGGTATGGCCAAACATGCCTGGTTTTGCTTCATGTCACCTAGTGTCACAGTTTGACTGAGGACTGGCAATTAAACCAATGACAACTATACTCTCAGTCCCCTTCCTCTTCCGCCCAGGTGGAGAAAGGAGAGAGAGAATGAGGAGAGAGACTTTCCAGATTGAAAACTAAACTAGACAAATTTAATTAAATACTAATGATAAAAGAAAATATATACAAATATATACAAGTATATGCAGGAATGTGCAAAACCCTTATTTGCCTCCCCCAAACCCCAGCAACCCCCACAGCATCTCCTGAGCTGTGAGCAGTTCCAGAGTGTCCCAGAGCGTTGTTGGAGAGAGCGGCAGAGCAGGCAGGAGCTGAGGGAAGGGTTATGAGGGTCAGGAATGCATAGGCCTAGGAATCAAAGGAGATGGATAGACAGAGTCCTCCCTGGACAGTGGCCATGAACAAACGAAAAAGCAAAAGATGGCTTGACTTCCGTGATCTCTGAATTTATACTGAAGGTGATGTATATATACGGATGGAAGATTTTGGTTAGCCAATATTGCCATTTGTCTAGTCCACGCTTTGCTATGGAGGATTGTAGGTATGAGTCTTCTTCTGCTCCTTTAGTGTCTGAAGCAGCAGATTCAACAAGGAGAGCAAAGTGTCCTTGATCTCTCAGCTGTAACTATAAACATTCCAGCATTATTAGTCCACTAGCTGGAAAACTTACTGTTAGTTTCAGCAAATGTGCTGCTTAAAAGAAAGTTCACTGAAGAAACAAAAAATCAGTAAAAAGAAAAGTGGCTTCATCCTGGTTCAGAGCAGGACACCTAGAAATTCCATTGCAGGCATGTGAATATCTTTCAAAACAACAGAACTTCACAATGAATATATGGGATTTCTTCCATTCAAGACAAAAATCCAGTATGAATTATGGCAGTTAATAGAGCAGCACAGGAGATAAAAGGGTACACAAAGTCTTAGGAAAAAGTGATGGCTACCACATCTAACATAAAATAGAAAAATAATATATATAGAAGAATTTTTCTTATCCTATACAAGATTCTTTTTAATCTTGGGGAAATATGTTTGCTCTGGTCACCACTTCGGTGTTTTAATGGCCACAAGCAATCAGTCACACAGTCCTCTTGCTGGGTTAGAGCCCTGGTACACTAAGTAGTGTTTCACTACTCTCCGTGTTGGACATTCCTACCTGCAAAGTTCTCGTGCTACTTCCTTCCCTAGGCTACATGCAGAGATTTATCAGCCAAATTGTGAACAAGTTTGACACCTTTTCGTTGCTAAGTTATTTTATGAAATCATAGTCCCATGTGTTCTTCTACTGATACATCACAGAAGCATTTCAAGGTTACCCATGGGATCTCTCCATATATACATGATTTGGAAAGAAACATTGCTAGTGGGTCAGAAAGGTTTCAGCTTTCTGTCCACTAAAGAGGTGAAATTCCCATTAGTGTTCGATGGTAACACCCAGGTAGTATTTAAGAGGAGAAACACTTCAATGTAATAAATAGAAAACCAAATTTTGTTGGGAAGATAACAGATGTCATGCATATGTAGTCCTAGATGTGACCTGTTAAGATTTCTTTTTCTGTCTTATTTTGCCCTAGACCCTGGGTTATCACTGTTTAGTAAAGGCAGGTTGCCCTGAGAGTTCTCCATTCTTCCTTCTCTCTGTGTAATCAGAATGATAAGGCATCTATCACCTAGTTACCTTCATCTCAGAGAGAAAGATACGAGCCACTTTCCTTAGTCTGAAATCAAATCCTTGAGTAAGTAATGTCACTTTCTTGGGCATGCAGAATGCTGGGTTACTGAGAATCATTTATTCTTCTCATTAAAATGAATGCTCTGAGCATTAATTTTAGTGTATCTTTCTCTCTCTGAACAAAGCATCAGAGCAGAGCAGGTGATTTTATTGTACACAGGCTCCTTGTCACTTAGGTGACCTTCAGGCTAAATGACAGAAAACAAGATCAAGGCTACCTGGGCCAAATGGCACTTGGCTTTTTATAAAGCTTGTAGATCAGACAGGATTGACCAGAAGTTTGTTCTGCTGGAGAATCTGCCTCTATCATGAAGACTCAAGGGAGAGAAGCTAGATGGACCATACCAGTGCTATACCTGGTACTGTGAGTTGATGACTTTGTTCTCCTGAAATGAGACTCTCTGCTGGGAAATGGTGAAACTCTGAGTGTGGATTTGGACACAACTACCTTCCTTACTCCTTCAATATGGCAGCATCTGAGATAGGCAAGATATGCTAGAGGGCTTTTTTAGGTTGAACCTTGCTACTGCAGAAGCTATTGTTATTCTCAGAAAAATATTTCAAGGCTTGAAGAATCGTTCAATTTCTAGCCTTCTGCACTTTATCATTATGGAGCAGGACAAAGGAGAGGAGCAGAAAGGTAGGGATAGCCAATACTTGGATATTATATCCTGCGATTTAGCTTAAATTGGCAATTTACCAATGTGAATACCCTCAAGTGGGCCTTAGTGCTGGAGTGGGTGGTTTAATTAGCACTCTGCTCCCATTTATAATTAGATTTTTGTTAGTTCAGTTTGAAGCATGATTTAATAAAACAAAATTATTTTTTCAAAATCCCGTGGGGATATTCCTGGTAAATTAATACTGTGGACTTTGATGAACTGATGCTTTTAATAGACAGTGGTATTTGGAAAGAATCTAAATCAAAGCAATAACATTACCATCCCATAAAAAACAATGCCACTTGATAATAAATCCACAAGCAAGAGGGAAGAAGAGTCAGAAGATTTTTTTAGGAGAATCTGGACTGTGTGCTTCAATTTAGAAAGCCTGAAAAATGTTAATCTGATCAGGAAGCTGCTTCTTCTATTTTATTTTTTTTACTATTATTTTTTTGATAGAGTAATGTTAACTTAAAAAGAAATTCCTTTCCCTATTCTCCAAAAAAGATTTTTAATACCAAATGAAGATATGTCAGTGATTTCAAAATACAAAAAATAACAGTAAAAATGAGAAATGTGCAAAATTCTACACATTCCAGCATACTGTTTACCTTCAACAAATGGGTTTTTTTTCAGATGTGGTGAAATCCTTCTTGATCTGTCCTATATAATTGGAGGCTTTCTTTTTAAAAATCTTTGATCTGATTTTATGATAGTTACACGACAAGGGTTAGCTGTAGAATGAGAAATCATTGCAGAACGACCACAGCAAAACTAACCATGATTTTACTCAAGTGCAATTAAAATTTCTTTTTCTGTTTGAGGGGCAGTGGTAGAGGGAAGCCTCCCTGAGGCAAAATGAGGTAAAGAAGAAGTAACAGTTCAGTGAGAAGCTTGCAATAATTAAGTATTTATAAAAGGACACATACTAAAAACTCACTGTATATATTTCCTTGTTTCTAAAAATAAGACTACAAGTGCACAGCCTTTAGTTTTGAAAACATCAGAGTCTATGGTACTAGTGAAAAAAACCAATTTAACTAAATTCTGATCTATCACTTCTGCAGATAACTCCATATACAGGATCTTTTACAGACAGGCAGGAAGAGGTTCTTGCTCCCAGGGACCACCCACGCAAAGCCCTTAACCTGACCTCCATCAGCTGGGGACAAAACTCTTCATAGACTTTAAAAGGAGGTGAATAAACATACTGAGAAAGGTATAGGGGAAAAAAAGTGTCATTTGAAACCATCTCTTTGGAAGTGGATAGCATGACAGCCAGAGTTTTAGCACACATTTCCAGCAGGCCTTGCAAGGTTTGTTCACACCCAGAGTGGATCACTCTACATAAGAATTCTTTTATTATAATTTTATTCACCCGAATACTCATGGCTAGTCAGTGTTAAATGCCCCTTTAGTATAGGAAGTGACTTGCACTGCAGTTTGTCTTGCATCTGGCCAGATTCTCTCAGAGGGTTTTTCTCTACCTGTGAAGTATCATGTGCCTTTACAGCAGCAGTAGGTACAAGCGAATGTTTAATGTTAGGTCTGTGTTCAGTAAGAGGTGTTGCACATGGAGGAGATAGGGCCTTCCTTTCTTACTAAACAGATGGACCTAAGCTAGGAATGATACAAGCAATTGTTCTTCTTCCATATGGAAACAAAGTGGCTTGCAGCTTGTCCCTACACCCTAAGGACAAACTTAAGTCTGTAGGGATCTGCTGGAGAGGAGTGGGGGCTCATTCTATTCTTCCAATTTGTGTAAAGAACCCAGGTGGAGGTGATAAAAGCTAAAGAGGAGAAAATTTAAAGTGTCCTTTTTCCCCTGTTTCCAGAAATGGGAATATTGAAAGCCATCTTCCTTGTAGACTGGATTCCTGCTACAATGCAAGAATCCTTATAAGTCCACCCAGGCTTCTGCTTTCCAGGCACTCTCTACCTGTTCATTCTGGTTAACCTCACCACCATGGAATGGGGGGATAACCTGTAGGTTTGTGTCAATCTATAAGCAAGACAAAGATATATATATATTTATTTATTTTTTTGGTAGGAAAAGCAGATATTAGGATTTTATTTTGAGTTACTTTCAGTCTTGAGCAGATTTAGCAGTGTGAATAGTCACAGCATTTCAATAGGCAAGTTACTCTGTATTTCATTTTTTGGAGAGGGAGAAAAAGAGAAAGTAAATGAGAAGATACAGTGGAGCAGGGTCTATTGTGTATTTTTATTAGCCATTAACACTTTACCTGGCACTATTTTAAAGCATTTGGAAAGATGCCATGAGGAAAACACACAGATGGCCAAGATAAAAGGGGACTGAGCCTTTTTTCTCCCTTTCTTTTTTTACTAAGCTAATCTTGGTTTAAAGGAGCAGTGGGAGCCATTACTTGTTTATAGCATGAAGAAGAAAACTGAATAGTCCTTGCAGATTAGATGGTGACAAATAATAGTATGTGCCACCTATTTTTTTTAAGAAATAATAAAACTAATGTTGAATTATTAAAATTAATACTTGCTCTCTGTGTTCTTAATTTTCCAGGAAAAAAACCCCAAACAACAACCAACCAAAAAACCCCCACCTATTCCTGCCGAATGATTAGACTAAATATGTATTCCCAGTGCCACCATATGCATTTGAGACATTGCTGCCAACCTGATGATGTTGTAATAAACAAAGCCATTTTCAAAGAACATCACTACTTTCTGCAGCCACACAGGGGCTAGAATGTTGTCCAAAAGACTTAGATAAACATTAGAGAGCACTTGAAACTTGCAGAAGCCATTCTTAATTATGTTACAACCTCTACAACCACATTTATGACAGCAGAAGGTATTGGCTCATGCAGGCTTGAAACTGAGTGGCAGATCTTCACTTGACATAAATCCTGAGTCACACCTGCAAAAATGTCTGTATCATAGCTGTCTTATTACTTCCCTGCCCTTAGTTGACCTGACTGCTGGATCACTGATGTATATTTAAATTTCCAAGTTCAATTTTGTGTACATCTTGTACAGTAAGTCCATGCAGACCAGGTAAATTAAGCTTCCAGAATGTTGCCTTGGAGCAATCAAATCCCCACTTACATAGGTCTGATTAATAGATAAATAAATTACAAGAACTGAAAGGAAATTGTGCTCATCTCACCTGATCTTCTACCTGTAATAGGCCTTGAGGATTTCTGGAGTTAGTTGCTTATTTCACAGATGTTTTGAAAGTTTAACTCCCTTTTTGATCATCAGTCTCCATGCAATCCCCTATGGAAATATGTAGAATTTCTTAAGATTTAATACTTCATAAGCCTTTTCTAACATTTCTTTCTAAAAATTCTTGGGCTTCTAAAATGTTTTGGGGAATCATGACATAAAATTTAAGAAAACAATTGATACAATATTAATTTAAAAAATGCCAGAGGTGGGGACTCTACAACAGCCCAGTAAAATTTAACCTCTATTTAAATAAGCTAATGTTTAAAATACAGTTTTGAATTATATAATCCCTCTTTCTCTAGTCCCTTTTTCTAACGTAAGAAGATACTTATAGACTGCCATGCTGTAAAGCTCTCTGATGAGCTCTTGGATTCTCTTTTAGAAGGACATGTTTTCATTTCTGTAACCATTCTCAAGGTTACTCTCTGAGCTTTCTCCAGTTCTTCCATATCCTACAACCTTACAGATCCCAGACCTGCTTCTCTAATATTTGCATTATCTGAAAACCTGAACGTTAATAATCCTGTGCTTACCCCTGAGCCATCAGTTAAAAATGGTAATTTGCTACATTATGGCAGCTGTTAAGGACAGAACATACAGTTCAATGCCTCATCTCTAACAGTGCCCAGTAATAACTGTTTAAGGGAAACTTATGAGGATAGTCTATGTATAAAATGGCTTTTCCCTCAGTTTACTGCAATCTCGGCAATCATAAAACTTTCAGGGTCTGCTACTACATTAGGCAGGTAACTTAGGAGAAGGAATGAATCCTGACTGGGTAGTACCAGCTGTTGGTCTTCTACAAATATGTAATTTACAAGTACCTTTTGAAGCTTTTCAATTAGTAATTTCTTAATTTCTGTAATATATGCCTTTTTATACAGCAGTAATTTAATTTTAAAACTTCAATATCATAACATACCTTTTGAAATCAAATTGAAATACATCTTATTTACTGTATTTGTGAGATTTTCTTTTTTTTTTTTTCAAAGGAACTTCTGATGTTATCTCAGCAGGATCTGCTTTTTATAATCCCATGTTGATTGGAGTTAATTGCACTTTCCTCCTTTAATCTGTAACTGTATCACTCTTATATCAGGCTGTGTTTGTTATCAGTGTCAGACTGACAATGATTCAGGTACGTTGGTTTAAGTATCCTCTGGAAATCTGCTGGTTTTCCAAGATTCATAGAAAATCAACTTTTATGTCAAGGATAACTTCTTAGTTTTCAAAATCTATATACACTCATTATATAGGTCTGCTGGTTTAAATATGTTTAGTAGCTGTCTTTACATCTTTTTGCATCACTGGTAGAAATAAAGGTATTCAAAGGTCATGAGGTGCTAATAATACATTATTATTTTTTCCAAGTGGAAAACAGAAATATTTACTGAATGCATATGTCCCTTGAGCTTTTTTAGTTTTATTTTTTTCTGGATAGGAATAAGCCAGAACCATGTTCATGGTTTTTTGGGGGAGGGGTTTGATTTTTTTGTTTGTTTGGGTTTGGTTTTCACTGTGTTGTGGTTTTTTTTTTCTTTCTTTTGTTTGTTTGTGTTGATATTTTGTTGGTATTGTTGTTGTTAAAAGCTATTTCTTATCTGCTAAATTTCTCAGACTGCAGATTGGTATCCTTTTCCTTCCCCTATCAATTTTCTGTAATTGTAATATGTGAGCACTATTAATTTCTATCAACATTATTATTTTTTTTCTTTTCTTTTTTCTTTATTAGTTTCATATTTGTAGCTCCTTCCTCTAAGTTCAAATAATTTTAAATTTCTTTTAAGCTTTGGCCAGCAGAAACACCACCATGACAGGAACCAAGAGTTCAGGAAAACTATTGATTCAGATTTTGGTCATAACCAGCTGTATGAATGTGGATTCTGCTCAAATAGCACCAAAATAGCATCTTATCCTTTTCCTCCAGCAATGCCTTTTTGTAGTTTAACCTCTTAACTACTGGTAGAGAAGTGGAACAGTATGCCCAGGAAATAGAAATATTACTTTGTGGAGTTTTCCAAAGACATGGCTTGGTCATTCAAAATGTATCACAGTGAGTTTTTTCAGCACCCCAGAGTAAATTCACTCAGTTAACATTAAATGCATTAATCTTTTATGAAAACTAATTAACATTTTGCCACCTGACTGACCAAGTCAATTCCATTAGGACACCTTCAGCTTTAGTGGCAAGGTAGAAGAAGAAATTACATGGTGTTCTGCTGTATGAGAAATTAAGAAATAATGAAACTGCTAGCATTAAGACTGGATGTATACTACGTGTATCACCATCAGTTTTTTATAATGTGTTTACTACTCTGTGGCAATATAAACTTAAAAATCCCTCAAAACTGAAGGGGCAATATTTGAGTTCAGTCAGAAGGAGTGAATTGCTTTCTTTCACAGATGTGAAAGAGGGAATTCACAACTGAAGTTTCTGGTTCAGTTTGTCTTTCTTATATGGACTGTGCACCTAGGCAGAGACTGTTCCCACACATTACCATTCTAGGCTTGGTTGTTGTTGAACATTTGAATGATAGTTATCAAAGAAGAGTAACTATGGTAATATCTTTTGGCATCTCTCACAAGTAAGAAAACTGAGAAGGCTCCCAGTTTCAAGTAATAATAATGTACTTTAAATTAAACAGAGTTGGTGCCTATCCATTACAAAGTGGTGTATAATGATGGTGGGATTTATACCAGTTTTTAAGCTGAGCAGAGAGGGGTTCAAACTGTGGCATTCAGAGCCACATCCCAGGTCTGAAGAGTTTCTAGGGATAGAAAGAACCTCTATTCAAAGACTGTGGGAACAATGTACTTAAATAAAGCTACTCAAAAAGTCAGTAGTTTATCTGACAAAAATAAATAAATAAAAATCTCCTGGAAAGAAATAATCCTTTTCTGGAGACAGCAATTCACAACATTGACAAAAATGTCATGGACATTTTAAGCATTTTTTGACAGATCCTTTTCATCTGGATTTTCTAATAATCTTTAGCCTAATGCAGTTCCTCCTAGCAGAGTTTCCCTCTCTATTTTTGCAAATTAAACCTGAAAATACCAAGGTTGTGCTGAAGCTGAGCACAATTAAAACTGTGAGGGAAGCAGCTAAAGCAAAATAATGTGGGCAGCAAAACTTTGATTGCTAGGAAAAAAGATCAAAGGGAAGAGTGAGAATCTCATTTCCGGCAAACCCATTTATCTGTCCTTGAATGTTGCAGAACCTTAATACCTGGATAATCAATACCTGCACTGAATTCCCTCAGTACCCATGAGTGGGTCATACTCTATTCTATGTCCTGAAAACTAAATCTGAAATTCAAAGGCATAGTATATTATTCAGAGACTTTGGGGACTGATTATTGCTAGGTGAAGAAAGGGGATTCTGCAAAAATATATATATGCATTATTGTAGAATCAGTATGCCTTGTCCTCCAGGGTTAACATTTATAAAAGTGAAGTACAATCAAGCAATACAGTCAGAAATGAAACTGGAAACTTTTCAAGCATCTGGTCTAGTCCAGACACTTTCCAAATCCATTCTAAGTGGTTATTTGTGAACACTTAGCTGCTCTTTGTCTTGCTTTCCTATTGGAAACACAAATTTTGAACTATGTGTGATGCAGGGGCTAGCACGCGTAGGAAGCATGCATGCAGTTAGTGATCTGTGGCAAGGCTGAAGATGATGTTTCATGTCCACTTCAACTTCTACTGCATAAGGCCCCTCTAAGTGGAAAATAGGTTCCATGCATTAAAGCTGCTACTTTTCCCGTCTTTTCCAGCACCCTCCATACTGGGCTTCCTTGAATCTAGACTGCAGGATAAAGCTCTTGAAGTCTGTACGGTTTGTTCCGTCTCTGATGCAGTGCTGAGAATGGAAACCAGCTTTCTACCGAAATTATCATAGACTTTTTTGAAACTGATGACAGAAAACAGACTGAGCAGAGGCAGAATGTTTTGCCTAGTCAATAACAACTGAGGAGTATTCTGAGGTGGTTCTGGTGTTATATGATGACCAGACTGTTCCCAAATTGTCTGATTCTGTAGGAATCTCAATTATGTTTGCAGACTGGAAGGAGGAATGGTGATCTGCTTTCCACAAAGGAAGGAAGAGATTAAAAGGTAACAAGGGAGGATCCCACATAACTCGAGGAACAGATAATCTTTTTAGACAGAGGATTAGTTAAGGAGGCAAAATAAATCTCTGTGAAGATTTCTCAAAAAAAAAACACACACAAAAAAACCAACCCAAAACAAACAACACAACAAACCTGAGACTTTGTAATGAGATATCTAGCATTAGAGTTATCTTTGATTTTCCTCCATGGCCTTTACATAGTTTTCTGGGAGGAGAACACATGAACCTGGAACTTCCTGTCACTTACCACCACTTTGTATTTCTCTGGGAGCTGATGCAAGTCACATATTCACCTGGCTTGGTCAGTGGTTGAGGACTAGCTTAGAACTGGCCCATTGACATAAGGGGGAAAGAACCAGGTCTTCTGTTTGTAATTGGAGTATTTGTTTGCATTCATTCATTCTCTTTAAGGCTGATACAAATTTTCATTCCCTTAGCAACTGGCAGTGGGCTGGGAGGTAGCAATAAAGCAGTAAAGTAACTCATGATTTCTACAACCCATTGAGCTATACCATTAGAAAATACTATAGTAGGTTTGAAAACTACATTCTTGTCCTTCATAACATTTTCATTATCTGTAAACTTTTCATCTTCAGAAAGAAAGACAAATAATGTGAAGATGTTTGTTAAAATAAAATTCTGGAGTATTCATTTTCAGAAATGCTGCAAATGGAAATTCCTAAAATAAAATCTGCTTATGCAAATTCTTGAAACCTACTGACTCAAGGTGAGGTAATTTCTGGCTAATTCGATGGTACTCCAACATACAGCTATAGGGATAGATGAGTGTTGTACTTTCAAGGTAATTTGCACTCCAAGCTACTGTGGTCATAGCCAGGGCCACATTAACCCCAGGCCAGTAACAAAGCTGATCAATAGAAACGTTGGGTTCTTCACACTTCCTTTTGGATGGTGGCTTGCAGAGGGACCAGTCGCCCATGCTAGCTTTTGGTTCTGAACACTGTGGCAGCAAGACTGAAAACCCCGTTCAATAAATTATTTTCACTGCTGATGAAGACTATTCCCTGAGCATAAAAGGTAGACTGCAATCAAGGAAGCAGATATCCAAGAATTTTAAAAAGCCCTGGGGAATCTGAGCTATCCAGAAGTACTTCAGGTAGTATCTGAAAAGCTGGGTGGATGAGTGAAGAGGCAGAGAACTGGTGAGTTTTGTTAGCAGACTTTTTCAAACTGGCACATTTCTGCAAAATATTTCATTTTAAATGGACTGGCATTTTTTCTGACAGAAGTTGATTTTTTTTGAAACACATATGACCATTATTAGTCAAATCATCACGAAACCCCAGTAGACTCAACAGGCTAGCCTGGTACTCTGTAAGAGAGGTTTACACACCTTCCTTGAATTGGCATGACCTTTTTTACTTCAACTTGTTATGCTTCAGATCCTCTGGCTATTATTTGTGCCACCCTGTGGCTGTTCTGCCACCTGCTCTTTTTTACAGGACTTTGTACTAAGAACAGCCTGTGTGTGTCTGCTTTTGGGATTTATGAACCATCTTGCACCTCTGAACACACAGCTGTGCAAAGAAGTTCATACTTTTAACAGTTCTCCATGGATAGAGAGCTGCCTTTCCAATGGCTGGTGCACACAGAATGAAAAGAGAAGAAACTGCTGAAAACTGATCAAGGGCCAGCAGAGAGAGAACTATTAAAGCCATCAGGAAGAAAGTGGAATTTTGCTGTCCAAATGAAGATTGACACATTCATATTGCTGTTCACTTAAGACAAAAAAAGCCCCAGTCATTAACTTGGCCATGGGTAAATTGGATGATTTATTCCAGGACTCAAAATTGGTCCCTGGAAGAAGACTGTGGTCTTTGCTAACCCCAGACCACACATCACACTGGTCCCAAAATTGTAGATGTTACTTTTTGAGCTTTCTGCTTTTGTTTTCATAAAATAAGATCCTAAGTTCTCTTCCCTTTCTTAGCTATTTCTGAAGTTTTATTTCTGTTTTTAAGGCAAACATCAAAGATTTTTTGCCTTTTTTTAGGAGATATAAACAGAGCGAGCAAGAAAAAAAAGATGTTCAAATCTTCACACAAGACCTCTGAAAACTGTGAATTCTCACCCTGTCTGATCCAGATCCATCACTCTGAAAATGACAAGTATATTTTGTGCTTTACAGAGCTCCTAAATATGTGAATTCTCCAGCATCTTGTAGAAGATGCCATTTATTTTTCATTACTCAGGGAACGGATGCCATGCAATACCATAGTTCCTAGGCTCTCTGAGTGCAGTGCCCATTGGCCTAATTTTTTGCTTTTTCCTGAATAAACTTCAGTAAAGTTATTTTTTATTAAAAGCTGAATTGCCTACTCTGTAGCTGTCAGTTGAAAATACTTATTAGATACAAGGGACACTGTTTCAATTGTTAACTAGACTTAATGCTGCTTTGATTCAGGAAGGAGAACTGGAACTTATCTCACATCCTCATCAGGGCATATTAGCTACTAGGTGACCCATCTCTGGACATTTGGACTCTTCTTGAATCAGATCTGAAGCTTTCTGTTTGGAAACAAAAACTTTAAACAGCTTCCCTCTTTTTGAAAAGCAAGCAAACAAAAGTCAATGAAAGGTTTCATTTTCATTTCAGGTATCAACAAGGACACACTTTTCATGTAAGTGTTCTCAGCCACAGCTCTGTCACAGCATAAAGATGACACTTCATCTAAAGTAACACTCAGACCAGCTTTATGCAGTGAACAAATGCCACCAACCATGATGAAATAGCAAGATGTAGTTAGCAAGGAAGATGCTAGCAGGATTGAACTGAAAGACATAAGCCACTCTCTTGCAATCACATTTCTGTTCCTGTATTAAAGATAGCAGATAAGGAAACAATAGCTCATCCTGACTGCTTTTGCAACCTACATGAGATGATTTCAGGCATCTTCACAAAATTATACAGGTATCACTTGAAACCATCTTCAGCTATATGGTGCACTACACAATACACTGTATGCTAGACTAACAAACATTCCGTATCACTGAATAATACCAAATTTTGTGAAATCATTTAACATCAGTGTTTCACCCATGATATATTAAAAAATGTGGTGTTTAGTTCTTGTAATGCAACAAAATATTTTTGACAACCCTGGAAAATAGTGAATTCCAGGAAAATAAATTAGTATTTTAAGTGAATTTTATCAGATAGTCCATTTGCATTTGTGTTCCTCTTAAAAAACAGGTAGCTGTGAAGAAGAAATATTTCTGAAGACCCTATTAACTAAATAAAAATTAATGAACTTTTTAGGGATATAAAATAGAATTCCAAGACTGGTATCCATGCAGTGAAAGAACAAAACCAATATGCACCAATAATGGTGCAGTAATTTTAACTGAATAGCATACTCAAGAAAACAGCAATTTCCTCAAGGATAATGCACAGAGAGGAAAAATAAGTTGCAAATACATTACTGAAATCACACAGCTACTTCACTCTTTGAATTATCAGGAAGTTCTATTTGGTTTTCCATTACCTTTTGCAATCTTGAAAAGTACACCAAAAGATTTCTTTCTAGTCAAGAGTATTTTTTATTCTGCAAGTCTGTTTTTCATTATTCCTCTTTACAACTTTTTTGTATTTTGGTTTGAAGGTGTTTATATATGGTAGTGATTCCTGTCTCCTTTACACTCAAGCACCATATTCGTCAAGCAGCTGCTAAATTGACTATACCCCCACATACAGAGTACTTGCAAGCCTTACTCTTGACATTGCTAGTTCCACCCTAACATAATGAGACCAAGAGCTAGAGTTATCTCTGGCAAGATGTTAGGCTCTTTTCTTGCTTCCCATAGCACCATGGATGAAAAAGCCTGTCAGACGGATTGTAAGGCAATTGCTGTACCTTTAAATAGTCTCTGGGAGTCAGGATCCAAAACCACATCATTTCCAGGTACCTTGACCACACCTCAGGAAAGCTATGAGGAGAATGAAAATATTTTAAACACTTTGTAAAAAATGCTGACGTGAATGAACCTAAGAACATTTAGAATATCACAGTGTCCTTTGCATAATGGGCTTTGCTTTTTAGAAAAATGAAAGAAGTTGCAGATATTTACAGAAGTTGAAGGAGCATTATCTGAAAAAAATAATATTTTTTACTGGAACCTTTAGATTCTTGAGGTCATACTCCTGTGTGTCCTTCATCATATCTAATTCCAGGGGCACTTCTGTGCTGCCTAAAAAAAAAAGAAAAGAAATCTCTCACATCTGAATTGATATGTGAAAGCGTAATGGAACATATTATAAATGCCAGTCATGGCTCAGATATAATAAAAAAAAGAATCTACAGGTTAAAGCATGGGCAGAAAAAAAGCAGGCGAACTACATTACCTACAGAATTATGTTTCATACCCATGCTATTCGTGTAAGTGAAAAAGGAGCAATGCTGAAAGAATCCTAGAGGTGGCCCCAGTATACAAATTAAATTACTTTGTGGTGAAACACAATGGCATTAAGAATCAATGTGTTTAGAGGAAAAGGGAGAAGGAAAAGGTAAGCTGAATTTACAGATCAATCCTTGCCTGCTGTTTGCTGTATAGCATTTGTGAAATAGTTAAGTCCCACCTTGTTTTCAACTCTAAACCTGGGAATATCTGAAAAAGATCAGTGGACTGGAAAAAGAATAAGAAATAATATATTGAAGCATTTAATCACTTTGAGTCTGTCAAGCTTCTTCTGCCTTATTCATTCTTCAATCTATGCTTTAGTTAAATCTTCCTATGCACAAATAATCCAGGCAGCCTGATGTTAAGCACTTAACAAGATACAAAAAAAAGAGGGTCATTGCCAGGAGGGTGTATCACCCTCAGCAGTAAGGGTATTCTTAAACACTAATTTCTTCATTATTTGCTGTCTATTTTACCATAAATGGTGTCTGGAAGCCCTCAGCCATGGGGACTTTGCTCTGGAAGCTGTAAGATTGTAACGTATCCACACTTCTTGGAAAGAGAATCCTCTTGCCAGAGGTGGCAATGCCGGGCTTGTACCCTGCTCTCACAGCTCCCACCATGCTGGTGGGAACTCCAACTTCCCTACAGGGTGCAGCTTCCTGTGGGGGTAGGAGTTTCACGGGTACAGCAGCGCTGGGGACCTGTAAGAAATAATCCCTTTACTATTAGAGGCTTCTATGGCGTTTAATTAATTAGTATTTTTTAAGCATTCGGAAGCCTTTGTGTGGGGATCTTTGCTGGACACAATGAAGGTTGTTCTGTGCTGTCTCTGTCTTATGATGTCCCAAATAGTCTTCTGTTGTCTGTGACCATTCTGTTTTGAGATAGCCACATTACCCAAAGTGAGATTGGGTGGAGGATGGAATATGGAGAATAGTATTTGTGTTGGGTCTGTGTATAGGAGCTTTGTTGGCAGGGGAGAGGCCACAGGGGTGGTTTGTGTTAGAAGCTGCTGGAAGCTCCCCTGCCTCAAAAGCTGGACCCACCTTTGGCCAAGGCTGAGTCCAGCAGTGATGATGATAACTCCTCTGCGATAACATTTCAGGAGGGAAAAACGGAACTGCTAAAAAGACTACCAGGAGGAAGGAGAAGGAGAGGTGAGGGCAATACCTGAGCAGACACCCAGGTCAGTGAGGAAGGAGGGGGAGGATGTGCCTGAGCAGAGATTACCCCACAGCCCATGGTGAGGTGGCATCTGTTCCCTGCAACCCATGGAGGAACATGGTGGAACAGACCCTGTAGGACCACAGTGGAACAGATGGGGACCTTCAGCCTGTGAAAGACCATGGTGGAGTGTGTGTGTACCTGCAGCCCATGAAGGACCATGATGGAGCAGGTGTGGACCTGCAGCCATAGAAGACCTAGATGACCCCATGCAAGAGGAGGTGGGTGTAATCAAAGAAGGCCATGACTCTCTGGGTAGCTGGCACTGGAGCAGCCTGTTCCTGAAGGACTTCACTTCATTGGCTGGATTAATGTTAGAGGAGTTCAATGTTAGAATGTGTGCCATGGGAGAGACCCCACACTGGAACAGGGGAAGAAAGTGAGGAATCCTACTCCCTGAGGAGAAGGGAGGAGCAGAAAACATGTGATGAACTGACCAAAGCCCCATTCTTTATCCCCCTGTGCCACTTGAGGGGAAGGAGGTAGAGAAATCCAGAGCAAAGGAACTTGGGCCCAGAGACAAGGGAGGGGTTGAGAAAGGTGGGTTTAATATCTGATTTGTTGCTTGTTTTCCTGCTCTGATTTGATTTGTGACAAATTAAATAAATGTTTTCCCCAAGTCAAGTCTGTTTTTCCCATGACCAGAACTGGTGAGTGAACTCTTCCTGTTCTTGTCTTAACCCATGAGATTTTAGTTGTATTTTCTTCTCCCCATCCCACCATGGGGAAAGGAGTTAGTGAGCAGACATCTGGTTCTTTGTTTCTGGCTGAGCCTAAACCATGACAGCATTATACCAATGGAGCTGAGAAGTGCAAGAGAAAGCCTTTGGCACTGTGGTTAAAAAGGTCATGTTGAATAGCCCTGGGAGATAGACGTACAGCAGCATGTCAAGATAATTACAGTGGATGCTGCTGGCTGGTGTTACCTTTATTATTTATAAGGACACTGTCTGTTTGTGTTCACATTCTTTTCTCTCAAGTTTGTTCCAGCATATGAGTCCCTTTTTAAAATTAATGTTAATGAAACCCAGGAAGGACTAGTCACTCTCCCATACACACACAAGTGTACACACAAAATAAAACCTGACAGAACGTGTTATGTGGAGTGTCAGCTCTTAGCTGTCAGTTTCCTGGATTTCTGGCAGTTGTAATGAAACCTTCAGATAACTTAAAAATGTGAACTCCTAATATTTCTTTATGTGTGTCTCTGTATTTCATGTTTGTATAAATAGGATTTTGACTGAAAAGCAACACATTATTTATGGCAGTGATAGAGAAACACAGACAGATCTTTTCCAGAATAACGATGCCAAGTCTCTTGACTTCCTAAAATATCAGGTACATGTGACTGTTAAAAAGCAAGCAGAAGTTTGTATGTGGACATCTTTCTCTTCCCTGTGTCATTAGCTGGTGCAATTATTAATACTAAGGGCCACACATGTAAAGCACATGTTAATGTGTCATCAGTTAAATAATACTAGAAAATAGAAGAATAGTTCTTATCAGTTTAATTCTGTCTTTGGTCATAGATAGGTGGGAGCTAATTAGATCAAAGTGTCATTTTTCCAGTTATTCACCATCTGTCTATGTGGGCTTAGAGTGCTGGGCAGGCTTGCTGTCAACTTTGTGACACAGAAGCTGACTTTTATGGGAGATAACAGTGGCTAAGGAACAAGCATAACTTGCATGAGGTAAACTAGTTGCAGAGCTGAGAATGAAATTCAAGCCTCTTAACTTGCAGTATTGGTGTCTGATCTCTACCTTGTGTTCACTTTACAGACACAAAATATGTGCAGTCAGAATGAAAACAAGGGTTTGATTTCTGAAGCAGTGGTTTCTGCTAGTGCTAGACATAGAGATTATAGCCCAAGGTGTTATAGCTCAGTCTGTAATAAGTTTGCAAGGCCCACCAAGAGATTAAAGCATGTTCTTCCAAGAACATTGAGTTGAGCAGGTATCTTGAGAAAGAAGGTAACAGCTGTTTTGCATTCTCTTACTTCTTCAGAGAGGACACTGAGTTAACTTTTTTCTGGTTAGTTGATGGAGAGGGCAACAGTGAAATTTTGTGGAGAGATATCTTCAGAGGCCAATTTGTGTTGATCAAGAATTATCTGTTTATCATGGCTGCATTGCCATTGCTGTAAATGGGCTCCACGTATTTCATGGGAGTTCAGCATTCTGGCAAAGGGGCACAGTGGGCACAGTCCATTACTTCTCCCAAAAGACACAACTTCTGGTTAAGAACATATTCAGTCCTGGGATAAAAAATGCTGAGGGATGCTGTAGGAGCAAAGCACATACTGCTTTTCTATCACATAAATTTTGAAGACCTCATATATTGCACCTCGTGAAAGGCAGAATGTACAGTTCCTGTGTGGTGGTTATCAGACCAGGCAGAGGAAACATTTCCCAAAGGACCTAAACATTAAAGGAACCATGAAGATCCAAGTTCTTTCCATTAGAGTAGGCATTCTTAATTCTGCTTTAAATCTGAGTCTTCAGAGCAAGACCTGTGAGTCTGCAGTGCCTAGTGTGAATGCCTCAGCAGAGCTTGCTTGTTTGTTTCTCTGATTGAGTACATGTGATTTTTTTCCTTCCAAAGTCTGGTCTAGTGAATTATAAAAGCCTGCAATTAGTGCATCTAATAGAGTTGCTCCTTAGTGTCAAGGGGTGAGGATTTGTGCCTTTTGTGTTAGACTTTGAATCTTATTGAGGAACACAGTGTCCCTGTGTAGGTAGCATAAACACTCTAATGTAAATGGGATGAACAGGAGTAATACTAACCTTTATTTCTTATTCCAAACCATGTAGTCTTGGTCAGTGTTTTGTTTCAAAGCTAACTGGTGACTCACTGCTGGGGTTGCTACTACATATCAAACTGAATTAGACAGTTTACATCCAAACTGAGGGCTTCAGAATTACTTCCAAGATACTAGGTTCAAGGCCTCTGTCTTCACGCCTTTTTATGGGACAAGATATATTTTGTGTGAGTGGGAAGACAGCAAGGATACTCCTGCTAGCGTTCCAGTCTGCATAGTCAGAGGATATCCCAGATGAAGGATTTTTGATGAAATGTGATCATCCTGAGATTACAAACTTTGCCTTGAAGGACCTTGTAGCTTTTGCCTTCCCATGGCAAACAGCACAGTGATTTTCAAAGGGGCAGCAGTTTTCAGTCACCCCAAACTCAGTCAGACAGGTCTCAATTGAGAATTCATAATAAATGAAAATAATCTATCAACTTCATACATTTTTATTAACACCTGGGATTATCTGACAGTTTTATCTGAAATGCAATCTGTAATGTAGCAGGAAAACCAGTCTGGGATTTGTATGTTGTAATAACATTGGGAAGGAGCTTAAACATCCAAAGGATTAAAAGATTTGGTAATAGTTTAGTCAAATACAAGAAATGGTGCCTGTAAAGTGATGCAGCCCATCAATACCTTGAGGGAAAGGGAGATGAGAAGATGAAAAAGATATTTCAATTCCTGTTATATGCATTTGTCCAGAGTTTATAATTATTTGAAAGCAAATTGCCTTGAATAAGTGCATTCCATGCTGCTGGCTCTGGAGCTTTTTATCTCTGGGGTTTAGGATCACTTGTACAAATCTCTAAAATATTTAGTCAAGGTATTAAAAAAACCCAACAAACTAACGTTCCCCTTAATGCAGAGAAGTGAGGAGAAGGAATATATTTGTTGGATATTCCATTCAACAGTATTAACCAGAAAAGTTTTTCACATAATGAAAGACATAGGTGAGGCTAATTGAATTCCAAAGACTTTGACAGATTTTATATTATTATTATTATAAGTAAAAAATATGGGACAACACATACAGACAGTCCATGTTCCAGATAAAGTATTCTCTTAAGTACTTTTGTCCTGCTCTTGTCTTTGGACACATGTACAAACTTAAAAAGTAATTTGAAAAGTGACATCTCAACCATAATTGTATCTCCAAGTATTGTTTCTCCAACTCCAATTGTAACTCCAAGAAGAGAGTCAGTGTTAGAGATTAGAAGTGTTTCATTGATTTTACTGTGAAAAGTCAAACTGAGTTCAGTTGGGAGTGAGGGGGGAATATTATTAAAATATTGATTAAATGCTTCAGCAACTAACAGTGGATGAAGTTTACACCTTTATCGGTTCTCAGCTGTTTCATTTCAAAAGCAATATAAAATAAAAATAATTGGTGCACATCATCATTGAAACATACAGGCTGAGTTACAAGCCTCATCAGAGTAATCTGCATAATGTTCTGACCTTAGCTTTCTTCTGCTGGTTACAAGTTTGCTGCTTAGGCTCTTCCTTCTTTCATCACTGTTGAAGTCTTCCCTCATTATATCTTTCACGACATGGATCAATTACAGTGCTCTCAATGGATGGTAAGTAATTTCACTTCATCTTTGAAAGAAATGATTGTTATGTTTTCTGAGTATAAAAATAATTTCTAGGTTTCCATTTATATCTAAAATCTCTATCTTGTTATCCACACTGTCTTGAAACAGTATGTTGTAAGTTATGAATTTATTGCAAGGGAATGTGGCATTGATGGAAGATACTCAAGTAACATCTTTATTTCTTTCTCCATGAAACATACGTTGTGAACAATGTCACGACAGGCTTTTCTTACAATTTTCACTGATATGATTCTGACTTGGATGCAGGACCTTCAAGAAGACTTCAAGCTTCTTACTGTTAAGAGGCCATATGTGAAAGAGCAACACTATTGTGCTTGGTGCTCTCTGATGCGAACAGATAGTGAAAGACAATGCTTATCCAGTAGAGGGTGTGAAGCTCAAGATCACAGGGCAAGCAAATGCCCAGCTCTGAATCCCCATAACTGGCTCTGGGTCCTTGTGTCCTACTCTGTTTCCATGGTCAGTGTTTCAACCACTTGCCACATAGCACTCCATCTGTGAAACTTGAATGCTTCCTCATCACACAGTCTGTTTGCCTCTTTTATTACCTTTCAGCACTGCTTGCTTGAAGACCTTCAGAAATGCTGGTGATGTCATCAGTCTGCAGTGATTTTCATTAGCTGCTTTAGCTGCATATAGGGAAGAAATCCATGGAACGAAGTAGAGCTGTACCTGCTTCCTCATTTGCTGTGCCCAGAATGCTTATAAACTGCATAAATACAGCTTGTTAATTGCAATGATAATATCTATTTTTTTTTTTTGGTAACCAATAAGTTGATAACCTGCAATCGGACTTTTTTTTTTTATTATTTTTTTTTTTGGGGGGGTTATATTCTGTGTAGGAACAGTCATTTGGAGGATCCATGGCTAAAAGTCTGTAAATACAGTCCTATATAGCAACAAAATCATCTTCCTCTCCTTAAAGTAAGCTGAATATACTGTGTGCAGAATAGGTGAAGGAAAACCTTGCAAAAAAAAGTGTGTCAGTTGTATGAGTGCAGTAACATTTGATATCACAACCCCTCACATTTGGAACTATGACAGAAAATTATCCAAATCTGGAGATATGGAGAAAAGAAGACTTGCAATTTCTCTAATACAGCTGTCAAGATAAGTACAGGTAACAACAGCGAGTGGCAAGCTGTTCCACCACGTATCAGTACTTAAATAGTATGTTTGCTAGGGGTTAGTTAGCATATTAGTTAGGGGTCTGGAGAAGAGAAAGCTCTGAGGAGACCTTATTGTGGCCTTCCAGTATCTTAAGGAGGCCTACAAGAGAGCTGGTGAGGGACTTTTTAAGATGTTGGGTAATGGGACTAGGGGAAATGGATCAAAATTAGAGATGTGTAGATTCAGATTAGATGTTAGGAAGAAGTTCTTCACCATGAGGGTGGTGAGACACTGGAACAGGTTGCTCAGAGAGGTGGTGGAAGCCCCATCCCTGGAAGTTTTCAAGGCTTGGCTGGTTGGGGCTCTGAGCAACCTGAGCTGGTAGGAGGTGTTCCTGCCCATGCAGGGGGATTGGAACTAGATGATCTTAAAGGTCCCTTCCAATCATAACAATGCTATGATTCTATGATTCTGTATAGCACAATAGATTTATATGGAGTGAAAAATCTCTCCATTGTCATGATGTTAGGACTAAGGAATCATTAATAATTGTGACAGAAAGATGGGACAAACCAATCCACTGCTTATTTACACTCTCATCTGACTTTCTCTGTCCTGATCTCCTTGATCGGTCCATTGCTGTATCATGGAAATGACTCTGTGCATTCTTCGAGACAGGGATTACGAGCCAAATCCAATGCTGGTGTGACTTTCCTGGTTCTAATAGTGTATGCTCAGGGAATATGATGGAAGGAGTTAATTATAACTGTCTGGAATATTTTGCAATATTTCAAGATAGATGGTCAATTTATTACTGAAAAGGTTGAGCATTGATGTAAAATCATCAATGGAGTAGGTTTAGTAATAGATTGTAAATATTGATGTGGAGGCCAACGAGTTCCTGACAATGGGATTTTTTCTTGCATTATGCTCACAGGCTCAAACTTTCATCCACCACCGAAGAAAAAAATATCCTAAGAAGCACCCAGAACCTCCTTGTTTGCCTTTTCCAGAATGGGTTATGGGTCAATGTCCTTAATGAGACAAAATTAATACAAATTTTAGTTATTTTCAATTTGTGAGGTGAAATGGCTGTAAGTTGATTCTGCATTTAAGGACATATTGCACTTTTGCTAAAATTATGTTTTATTATTCAGACTATTTTAATTAAGTGTTAGAGCTTAAACCTTCCAGAATCCATTTTTTGTTGATCTCTCTATGTGTCTTGCAGAAGTGGGGAAAAAAACCCCACCATGGTAACAAGAAGGTTTATCTAAAATCTCGGAAGGAAGATTGTATGGAAAGAATACGGCCTTCCTTGCTTATACTCTTCCAGCATTTTGACATCGTTACAACTTTTTGTTTAAACACTCTTGGGATGCTGCCCAATTTGCTATAGGGTTGTTTTGTTGTTTGTTTTTTGTGTGGGTTTGTTGTTGTTTGTTTTTTTTTTTTTTTGTAATTTCAGCATTGCAAAGTACTTTTTCTGCTTTCAGCGACATTCTTTAGAACTCCACATGTTTTGAGAACATAGTGCACATGCTGTCTTTTTGCCATTTCACTCATGCTGATTTGTAATGCCTCTGCTGGAAACCCAATGCATACTAGGGTTGTTTATGGAACTTAAAGATATCTCCTAGTTTCCTACACAGTATCATAATTAATTGTTTTCAAATGTTAGCAGCTTTGATATTTAAGGAAGTGTTGAGCAACTGCTTGATTTTTTGCATTGTACTGCAAATTAATCTGCTAGCTAGGCTGTTTACAGCTAGGTGTACAAGAAGTTTCCTTTCTGCGTTGCCATCCTTTTAGAATCATCTCATCCCTCTAGATAAGCAGAGCTTCTTAGTCTGCCATTTGTTCTCAACTCTGTTGACTATTGTTGGAGCTGAGGACTGCCAGGAAGATAATTTAGTGGTATTCTTGATTCTCCTCTTTCCTGTTATTAACTTGGGGAATATTCCAAGCTAGACTGAATGAGGTGCATCTCCACGCAGTCCTTAAATATTCTTACATGTTGCCATGGTAAACAAAGTAACTTGATTGTTGAACAGCTACTGGTTGAATAGTTTGTTCTGAAAGATGCAGCCCAGTGGAACTGTTTCTCCCAGCAGTTGTTGGAGGCTGTAGATTAGTGTCTTAACACTTGAACCTCCTCAGATTTGAATGTATGAGAATTAAGTGGATCAACAGGAAAGGCAAAAATGGGAAAATGAGTTGCTGGCTGTGAATTCCAGTTAATGATGGAACTGTCTTGGTAAGACAAAGTATACATGGAGATGAGTATTCATCAAGAGAGAAGAAACAGCAGGAAAGACCACAGACATATTTTACCTTATATATTTTGAAGTGAAATAGCAGCAAATCCAGGATGTCAAGAATTTAGTTTAGCTTCAAATCAGTTTATGAGGCCAAGTGCATGCTGGTTAAGAGTAAATATACCAATGCTCTTTCTCTCAAGTAAGTCTCAGCACATTCATGCTTTTTCAAGAAATTCTCAACACTTTGCAGAACCATATCTCATATATAACGTAATTTGAAACTTCCAAGAATGCCAGACTTTTTGTGGCTACCAGGCCTGGCTGTTAGAGAGAGTCAAATGTGTTGTGTGGTCATAATCCACAGAAACAAGACCTAGTGTGAGTTAGTTCTCCAAATGACTGATTTCAGAATCAAGCCAATCTTGAGAACCATCAGTCAGTAATGATGCCAGGGAGAACTGGGACCTAAGCGCAAATTCAGTAGTCTAGTTAGTCTAGGCTTTAGGCAGGAGTTAATCACTGTGCTTTGAGTCTCCTAGTCTGAATCCTTGGAAAACGGGTTATCTGAAAGTATTAATAACAGGTGAACTACTGGAAGATTTATTATGTTACCATTGAATTTTGGATCTTAGCATCTTTAAGGACCTGGCCAATTATTAGCTAATTTGCATGCACAAATGTCTATTTTCTAGGACATAAAGAATTGGGGTTTTTTAATGCATAATCACCTTAAAAATGGAAGTATAGAACTCACAAAATGCTTAGAAAGGTTAAAGTTGATAGAGGCAAAGGAGCTACTGTTGGCTGATTCTAGACATGAGAGGCGCTCTGAGGGAGAGGGATTTCATTCTATAATTTATGGACAGGAAAATTAAGTGGCTAAAAAAACAATGAGAATTGCTTGGCAAAATTCCTGCTGAAAACTTCAAAACTATACTCTTCATCTTCTTATGGCAAAATAAACCCAGCCCAAATGTTTAACAGATGATCCCCTTGCTATAAAAAGCTGCCAGCTAGTATCATTTTGGCTCACATATTTGGCTTGGAGATGGGAACAGCTGGAGCAAAGCAAAAGGGAAAACCCCAAAGTGCTCTCTTCTTCTCTTTGCTCACAGGCACTGAGCTTTAATTAACTTCATCATCCTCTTATTAAAATCAAACTCTTCTAATTGGGCTTCCCCTCTTCCCCAGACTTTTTATTCACACTCTGTTTATACCAAGAAATTTTTCTCTTGGCGGCTGAAATTATCTGGATATCTCTCAAAGCATTCATACCATCCTTCAGATGAAGATGGCGTCTGAAAAAGCTAATACTAAGATCTTGTAGAGCAAGAAGAAAGGCCTTACAAAATTGTCTTGAATGAAAATGTTATTTTTCATCTTTAGGAAATCTTCCCCTGTTACTTATATGGGAAAATTATTAACAGTATTGACAGGCAAGAAAAAGTGTTTTAGGAGTACAGAAGAGCTCCAGAGACAAAAAAGAACCAGAAGTTTATGTCCATCAGTAGTATTATATTCTGCAAAGGAAAGCACCTTTCCTTCCAGACAGTGTTAGTGATATGCTCACAAAGACTGTGGGCATACCTGTGAGTATTTTGTGCTATCCTTCCATGCTTTATGCTTCTCTTGTATTGAGCCATAGGATCTGTCAAGTCTATGCACTTTCATGACTTCCTCTCCTTCCTACCTGGTCTCTGTCTGGGATTAATATAACCTGTCAGGGTCAGGATTAAAAAGGAAACCTTCACCTTTCCTGAGTGGTACAACCCCTACGGATACCTCATATCTGGCTGTGTCCACATGATGCTAATCTGAATGACATTTAAAAATGAGCTGTGCAATAACTCCATACTGGATAAGAATTTAAATGAAAAAAGGCCATTCTGATTTTTAGGCTGTTGATGTAAAATAAAATAAATCATAGGAAGGATGACTGTAGCAAAAATAGACTTAGGCAAAAAATCTCTGACAAGAAATCTCTGACAATCTCTTATGTGCAAATCTTTTTAGGGATCTGCAGGGGAGCACCCCCATGTACTTTTTCTATTGCAAATATATCAGAAGTATCAAAGGGATTCTTAGAGAATTGGCATCCACTCCTCTGCCTGTAAAGCCAGATGCCTTCATTGTCTTCTCCAAGTTTTGCAACATCATTGACTCTCGGGACATCTGTGAGTATTCAGCACTTTGGAAAAAAAAATCACACCATGTAGGTTTGTGTTAATTCTCCCCACATGTATCTGTACTTTCTGTGTTTTGATGCACTGTGTATTATCCAACTGTCAAAAATCAATGTCAGTTCCAGTCACACAGTGATCTCTGGTGAACATGGGAGGTACTGTAAAGCTTATCTCTTACTTGATTATAAATACCTCGTGCTTAAGACTGATCCCATATATTTTGGTACTGTCTGACCCACTTGCTTCCAGAAATGCCTCAGCTGACTGACAACCCTGTATATTCCCATATTTACTGGTTGTATTCTGAAATAATTTTCTTTTTTAAGTCAGTGTACCCTGCTGTCAGTGTGCCCTGGTGCTCATTTAATGATTTTTGAATGAGCAAACATACTATGTTCCTTTTGTACCAACTAACCCATTATACTCCACTCTGAAATTGAAGTTATCTCCTATTTAATAACTCTTATTTTGACACAGTCTTCGACACAGCACTCAAGGCTTTTGTGGGACTTGTAAGAGAATGGAACAATGTAACTCACACTTAAGGCAGCAAGACTAGTGGAGACTGAACACGTTTTCAAATGAAATGAACATGTTTCATTTCAATGTTTTGTTAGCACCTGTAAACTAGGGTTAGACCTGTACTAACTGGGTTCATTGCACATACTTTTAACTTTATTAAAATCATGTGTATTTGACAAATGTCTATAAAACCAAACACTGTCAGGTAACAATTATACAAATAATTCTTAAATACAATTAATATTAATCTAAGTTTATATTAATTATTTGGAATCTACTGAAAGTCTCAAAAATGCATAGAAAGAAACTTTTTGTTGATAGCAGCTTCCAGTTTTACTATACGCCTATGGAAACATGGTATTTGCATATGCATTACATTCTGTGGCGGCTCTCCATATAGGATCACATAACATCCAGTACATACCATTGGCAAATTCTTACTTGGTCTATAGAAGACTAGTCAGTTGTTTCATTAACTTGGAAGATAATGCAAACTTTCGACTTTGTCTTCAACATCTTCATGTCCTATCTCTCTTCCTTTTGTGTTGGGAATGTCCTTAAAGACTATTCATATTGAAAAGGACAGACTCTGTCTAGAATGGAGACCGTGTGTGCATGATTGCAAACAACATAACTAGAATCACGATAGGCAAAGCACATACATGCTTGTTATTGGACTTGACTACAAGTCTGTCTTGAAATTAAATGAGCACATGGTTTTCACAAAAATAGACTTTGTATTTCAAAGGAAATTCCAATTCTGCAATGATGTTTCCCTGATTTGCATAAATGATGAAATCTTAAGTGATAAAATTTACAAAAAAAACCCCAAAAACCAAATGAGTTCTGAAGGAATTTAATTAATTGCTAGTCAAGAAAGGGAAATACCCATTCCAGGAAATGGTTTTCTGGTTTAGGAATCAGCTGAACTAGTCTGTGGGTGGAAAATCACAGAATTTGCATTTCTGACCCATTCTTAATTTTGCAAACTGCCTCAGCTAAGCCTGTCGCATATTGTCTATCAGAATTTGCCAATATGGAGAATCTATATCAGCCCTTCTCTGTTGTACCTAATGCCTTTGTGTGGTGTTTGGATTGTAGACCCCAAGAATATTGTCAGGTATGGATGTGAAACTCAGTTTAGTCCTATACTGCAAATGAAGGTGTGATTGCAGAGTGAGTAGGAGTTTCTAGTTCGTTCTACCTTAACTCTCAAAAACTGTACAACAGGCACCTTCTGTGACAGCCAAGTTTGAAGCAATTAACTATCAGTCTATTCAATCATTTCACTTATAGCTGCATAATTTAGCAACAAAGCATGTTTCTTCTTTGACAATACAGGTTTAGTACCTTTGTAAGGCTGACTGCATCTTAACAAACAAATGTTTTAGATCTTTAAAAGTCATGGGGCAAACAATGTACTTTTTTTTTTTTTTTTTTTTTTTTTTAAACTGTGGAAGAGTGGCTGTATTACTGAAAGAAATTAATTCTTTGAATTTGGCAGAAAGTAAGCTGATTTGATTTGTTTCTATTGCCACATGCTACAGGCAAAGAATAAAATTGAAAAAAGAAACATATTGTGCCTGGGATGGGAAAATGTATTTAAATAAGAGGCACACCCTTGATTTGATCAGGGCTGGCATAGTTCCAATCAGGTGCTATCTCAAAAATTGGAGGTTATCATGGTTTACTCTTGCTACTCTTTTCAGAATAAAAGACAAGAAAGCAAAAAAAAACCAACAACAAACCAAACCAGGAAGAAAAAAACCCACATAAAAACCCCAAACAAAACAAGCAAAAATCCAAATAAAACAAATAATTAACCATCTAAATGCATTTATTTTTTTTTCTTTGTGACTTCGGGTTTTTTGCTTGCTCTCAAGGACTGCCAATGTACGGTTGCCTAGGAAATGTCAGTCCAATTGAAATTTTAATTCTAAAACTGTCAGGATCTGCTGGAGGAGATAAGTGTTTCTGGAAGACCCACTTACAACAAATGGTAACTCTTGCATGATGTTGTAAGACCTAACGAAGCCAGACTATGCTGGACAGTACAGTGGTTTCCCCAGCCCTAGCTGAAACCTGCAATTTATTTGAATCTCTAAAGGACTGTATCTGGAACTGTGAAAGAGACAAAGGAGCTTGGAAAGTGAAAATAACTTTACTTGTATGGCTGAATTTTTGAAACACTCTAAGAAGAGAACCACTCATCAGAAATCTGAAACTAGTAGAACAGTGATGGTGACAGGCAGGGTTATTATTCTGAGAATCCCTGTGAGGAGCAACCTGAAGTCTGCGAAGCATGAAAAAGGCTGAAAACTGCTTTCTCTTTGGGGTTTTATTGTTTCAACTGACGCTGCTGAAAGGTTTATCTTAACCCATTTAATCATCTATTGTTGTTAAAACTCCTATTGTGACACTAATTTCTCAACTGTGGACAAGGGGCACAGGAACAGATGTACATCTCAAAATGCTTACAATCCAGGTGTGAATATGCTGTTGTGAATCATCTCAATTATAAGGCACAATCTTTTTAGAGCTGTGACTAGCACCTGTTATTGGGTGTACTGCTGAATTCTGCCTGGGGTGCTTGATTTACTGTCACAACAGCAGTGAGAAGATTAACATTAGAGCAAAATCAAAAGTTTTCCAAAGGCTTAGAAGCTGGAGTGAAGCCTTCTGCTGTTACTGGTCCAGAACACAAGCAAAATTCTGTCAGTAGAATTTGATGAGTTGGGCTAGTGAAGAGAACTTCGCAACTTCCAAGCAAACCCAACAGTTTCTCTGATCCATAGCCAAGCTTCACCAACATGAACTGCAAATGAATTCAACTGATGTCAGAGTTGCAGAACCCATCTGTGACTGGGTCTTTTGGAAGCTGGTTACTTGCTTCTTGCAGTCTCCTGCTACCTATTCCTCTTCTGCTTTCTCTACCCCTTCCTTATTTTTTTATCTTTTTTTTTTTTTTTCAAATCCAATGCAGCATGACATTGTACGCTTATTGAAGACAGCCTATGTTGGATTTAACTCACCTCTGAAGAAGTTATTTACCCATCTGATAGAGAAGACAGACACTTGAAATAATTCTACATCCTTTAGAGACACACAAGTGGTAAAAAGTTATTTAATCTAGAGATTCTTCACCAAGTTTGATGATCTACTGTCAAAGCTCCCTGAAATAAATGAGTTACTTGAATGAGTTACTGTTATCTATATCTCAGATCTTCATAAGTTTTATGTTTCTGCAGGAAAATTGCTGTGCAAAGAAACAAAGGACAGGTGTAAGAGCTGGCTTTAATTTCATTAACTAATACTACTCAGTGTGTAAATTAAGATCAAGATAAAACAGAAGTAGGCCTCCTCCTCTAATTAACATTCAAGACAATTGTGGCATTATGGGTCCACTCAAATCTTAAATGCTATCTGTTTTGATACAAAATATTTTGGAATCAAGCAAATAGCAAGTAGCCAGAGATTGAGAAACACTTCAGTCCTAGTTCCCAGCCCTCTGTTTGGACTAGGAGATCACAGGGGTTTAACTTCATGAAAGCACCAGATACACCTGCTTTAGATAAATTTATTTTCCTTTACTCTTTTCTGCCTTCTGAGTGGAAGGAAATACTTCTTTGATGATGTGGGCAGAAATGGGCTGTGAAATCTCCTCTTTACTATTCACCATACCCTGGTGTATTGTATATGCAGCGATTCTGTGGTTATGCCACTATCAAAACAGTGGTCTTCTGAACTTTGGGAAGACAGAACTCAAGGCTGTTGATTAGATCACAACTTTTCTATGAAGCAGCTCTACCTGTTTGTTGTTGTGTTGTTGTTTTTTACTAGAAAGAACAACCCATAGCTCAGCCTCTTTTTTTTTTTTTTTTTCCCCCATAATCAATTTCCCTGGAATGTGTGACAGGTCAGTCATGGCATGTTCGTAGTGTGGGCTTTTCATCGGTGCTGCCCCCTGATGTCTGAGCATAGTAGATATGATATGGTGTCCTGTAACATGACAACATGTTAACAAGCTAATACAATTTACTCCTCAATAGTTTCCAGAATTACAGCAGCAGCTGCATAGTATAACTTGGCTTATAGAATCCCACCCACATTCAAATAAGTTTTTACGTAATCTCTGACTTTAATGATGATTATATATATTTTTTCTTTCTTTCTTTTTTTTTTTTTTTAATTACATCTAGTAGTTGAAGTGAAATATCTCCAATCTGCTATCGATTTCCAAGGTGAAGCAGCCAGCCAAATCAGGTGAGAGCAAATTGCCATCTGCAGTTGAGCCATAAATATTAGTCCCCAGGTGTCATGTTTCTTTGCATGCTTTCCTGGAAGAAGCTGTCAATATTTTCATCAGAAGGCTGGTTCTAAATCCTGTTCCGTGATAAGTGTTTCCCTAGGGTATTCAGCACCTGTGAACAACAATTAAGCAGCCCATCCAGAGAGCATACCCGGAAGTTATCCAGCCTTTTTTTGTTTGTTTGTTTGTTTGTTTTTGTTTTGTTTTGTTTTTGTTTACAGGTGAGAAACTTGCTTAGCTTGTTAGCCAGTGTTCAAATAGCTGAGGTAAAATACTCTGAGTAGAAATGAAGCAAAGAAGGAAAACTCAGTGCTATATGAGAATTGAGACTTCATTTATTTTTCCTGACATGAACCAGTGATTGAAACAGTACTCTAGGCACACAACTTGAATTATGATGCTAGAGGTGTGAGAGCAGCTTTATAATTGTTTATCAATCATTTAAAAAATGCTGCTCAGTGTCAGATGAAGGTCTTCGGAAAGTCTGGTTTTAGTTTATTGCAATTCTCATTTTGATTTGGAAGAATGCTGTAATACATGGATGCATTTTCTCTTACCTACAACCTTCTTTCTATATGAATTCTGCCTTACAAGATTAAGTAATTTGAGCAAACTGCCTGCATAAACATCCTGTCTTGTATACATGCTCTATCACCACCTGTCATGTTATTCCTCATTTATGAATTTATACCCAGAAAAGTAATTAGTTGCAACCCAGCTCTCTACCACATGAGAGTACAGTGTTTTTGCAGGATTCTGAGGGAACAAGTGGATATGGCCACAGGCAAGAGCACATGACTGAGGAAACATCAACAAATTATAGCCCTCTTCTTACCCCTGTCCTAGCGCTATAGAAAACAGGAATTTAAACATTATTTTAAAACAATTTTTCATAAGTACCTCCCTACCCACAGCTGCCTATCACCACTACCGTACAGTAAAATGCTTCCTGTTACATTGAATTGTTCAACATATTGAGTGGCAAGATTGGATTACTGTTCTTAGGTATTTCTGTATAATATGCATAGCCCGAACAATGGTTGCTGAAGAGGTGAATGGGAACAAAGAGGCACAGGAGAACCTAATATCAAGTGAGCTGATGAGCTAGCAGGTTGTTCTGACCACAGTGAGTAAGACCCAGCTGTAGCCTAACTAAAAGAAACAGTTTTGCCATTTTCTACTTGTGCCCGAGAAGAAAACTGACTCACAGTCTACCCAGCCTTTTCATTTTCTTAGAAAACTCTTAGAACTTGAACACAAACACAGTCATCTCTCAAAAAATGTCTTGAAAAGACAGCTGGCTCAAATTAGCCTGACTAGGGGGAAAGCAAAACCACAGTAAGCAGGCCATCTGTTTCAGAAATTGTATTCGTTGTCAACTACTGGCATTTCAGGTTGTTAATTGTGTAGTGGAGGAAGCAGGGATTCTGTTTGTTGCTCTAGGAAAGCCAGATTTCTCAAGGTGTTTAGGTGCCAGCAAGGTTTTCAGAAATAGATCTTTATTTTCCACAGGAACTAGAAGTGATGCATGGGATGATTTTGCATATATTGCAACTGCGGATGCCAAAACAAAATTTTGAAATGTGACCATTTATTCTGTAGGAGTGTTAGGAAGCTGTTCTCCAATGTGAAATGCATCATCTTTTGAAGCAGTATCTCATGTAAAGACAATTATGTTCAAGTTGGTGTACTTTCCATGCTCAATTCATACCTGATCTAAGGACATCTAAGAAACAGAGTGACATTGAACTGTGGTGATGTCAGGGACTGGAGCACAAGACTCCTACATGTCAAATGTTCAAAATGGTATCAAACATATAATTAGACTGGTAAAAATTACATACTTTCCCTCAACACTCTTCCCTCCTGCAAATCCTTTGTTAGAAATTCCCTTTGTAGCATAATTTACTTTATTTCTTTGAGCCTCAGTTTCTTCTTTGGTAAATTGGCCAGATTTATTTTTCATTTGGTCTAATTAGTCTTACTTGAAAATAAGCTTTTCAAAACCCAAAAGGAATAATGTGGCAGTTGTTGACATGTTGGGAGGAAGAGAGAAGGGTGGGGCTGAGATCCTTTAGTCTTTCTTTCACTATCTGATGATGAAGGGTAAGATACCACATGACATGGAGTGACTATGTTTCAGAAAAGGTCTCAATTGGCCCACCAGAACTGAAAAAAATATTTGGAATTTGATTCAGAAAGTGCTGGGTCAAATTCTGTGACGTATATTATGCAGGGAATTAGATTATTAACAATGTTAGTCCTGTAAGTCCTGAATATACAGCTCAGTAGTTCTTGGCTTTCAATTTTATACATTTTTCAATGCTCTATAACATTATTTTACAATCTGTAACACTATTAGTTTTTCCGTTGGATAATATATGCATCAATATCTTAACATCTAGATGATCAAATAGACAATGGGAGGATGGTATCATTTCCTCCTCTTACCCTACCACAAGTGTTGTTGCTTTCAAAAAGGTCTTCTAGAGGTCCTCTAGCTGAAGAGGAATTCTCGTATTTGTGTTTGTCGTTTACTTCTGATATTCCTCTGTGTTTTCATTTGACAGAAACTACGGTGAGGAGGAGTGTATTGCAGAAAATTTAATATTAAAAAGTTTTTGCAAGACTAGAAAAGTTATATCAGTTGCTAAATCTAATATGTGCCTCTAGCCTGAATTTTGTAGAATAACCATTTTTTATTAAGTGTAGCATTTTAAGGAATTAAATTTATGATAGGCACTGTCTTGGACCTTACCAGCAATAAATTGCTTAACAGAGTCAGACCTTTGAGCTATAGGAACCACATATTGTAGTTAATTAAGGCACATTAGTAAGACTTTTATTAATCAGAAATGATAGTATCACTCTTGAAGCTTCTTGCTTTATATTTCTATATTAGTATTTGAACTAGTAATGAATCAAGCATCGAAATAAATATAGCCTAAAGTAATGCCATTAAAACTATGTGTATTAATATTCAGTGCATTTACTTCTTTCTTTTAACAGATCTGCATCTCCAGATATAGACTGAGGTAAAATTAGAAAACTTGAAATATTTTACTCAAACTAAAAAATTGATCTAAAGTAACTCCTTACAGCATCTTAGCCTTTGCTTCAGGAAGCTCCTCTTTATCCACGTGAAAACAATGATGTCTCTACATGCTCACAATGTACCAGTTAGTATGGTAGCTCTTGGTCATGCAACTTAGAGGAAATAGATGGATAGATGATGGTAGAGCAGTAGATGTGGTATACCTTGATTTCAGTAAAGCATTTGACACCGTCTCCCACAGCATCCTTGTAGATAAGTTGATCAGGTATGGGTTTGATCATTAGGTAGTGAGATGGATCAAGAACTGGTTGAAAGGAAGGAGTCAGAGAGTTGTAGTCAATGGGGCAGAATCTGGTTGGAGGTGTGTGACCAGTGGAGTCCCTCAGGGGTCGGTACTGGGACCGGTGTTGTTCAACATCTTCATCAACGACCTGGATGAGGGTATAGAATGTACCCTCAGCAAGTTTGCTGATGACACTAAGCTGGGAGGAGTGGCTGACACACCAGAAGGCTGTGCTGCCATTCAGAGGGACTTAGACAGGCTGGAGAGTTGGGCGGGGAGAAACATGATGAAGTTCAACAAGGGCAAGTGTAGAGTTCTGCATTTGGGGAAGAAAAACACCATGCACCAGTACAGGCTGGGGGCTGACCTGCTGGAGAGCAGTGTAGGAGAAAGGGACCTGGGAATCCTGGTAGACAGGAGGACGACCATGAGCCAGCAATGTGCCCTTGTGGCCAAGAAGGCCAACGGCATCCTGGGGTGCATTAGAAAGGGTGTGGTTAGTAGGTCAAGAGAGGTTCTCCTACCTCTTTATTCTGCATTGGTGAGGCCGCATCTGGAGTATTGTGTCCAGTTCTGGGCCCCTCAGTTCAAGGAGGACAGGGATCTGCTTGAGAGAGTCCAGTGCAGAGCTACAAAGATGATTAAGGGAGTAGAACATCTCCCTTATGAGGAGAGGCTGAGGGAGCTGGGTCTCTTTAGCTTGGAGAAAAGGAGACTGAGGGGTGACCTCATTAATGTTTACAAATACGTAAGGGGTGAGTGTCAGGGAGATGGAGTTAGGCTTTTCTCAGTGATGACCAGTGATAGGACAAGGGGTAATGGGTGGAAATTGGAGCATAGGAGGTTCAAGGTGAATATACGAAAAAAATTTTTTACTGTGAGAGTGACAGAGCACTGGAACAGGCTGCCCAGGGAGGTTGTGGAGTCTCCTTCACTGGAGACATTCAAAACCCACCTGGATGCGTTCTTGTGTGATGTGCTCTAGGTGACCCTGCTCTGGCAGGGGGGGTTGGACTAGATGATCTTTCAAGGTCCCTTCCAACCCCTAAGATTCTATGATTCTATGATTCTATGAAATAAAAGGTAAAGAATTCCTCTAAAATGGAAACTACTGTATTAAGAAAATGGCTTATCCAGAGAAGAAGACCATTTTACCCTTCTATGGATCTCTGGCTGTGAATATTCTGAGCATGTTCAGCTCACAAATGTAATATATGTCAAAATTTTAGAGGATTGATGTCGTATAAAATCCAGGCCCTTGCAGAACTCCAGCTATACAAAAACTTGATTTTTTCTGTAAAGGCAACAGTAACTGATTTTTGAGGCATCTGGGACATAATTCAAGAGACAAGAAGGAAAAAAATTAGAAAAACAGTTTTCATTGAGATGCTATCTCATATTCCAGATCACCTTTTAAGGAACTTTTCAAATACATTCAGATACTCTGGTATTGTTTTTTTGGGGATCTTGCAGCTTATCCCTGTGCTTTCAGCATATGTAGCCTCTTCTTTAAAGACAAAAGAAATTGAGGTACAAAGAAATATTTTACTTTTCAAAGATATTTTCTGTAAGACAGTTTCAGAAATGAAGTTTACTGTGTTTTTTCTCAAGTTCTTTCGATGCACAGGTCTTTGAATCATTAAAGCTTTTTTCTTCCATCCTCCTTACTTGAAAAGTAACTTACAGGTTTTTTTTAAGAACAAATATAATATCCTGAGGTCCTGCTGTTGTTTCTTTGAAGGGTCACTCAGCAGTGTGCTGTGTAGTTCAATACAAGGTACAGAAGACCAGTAACCATTAGAGTACCAGGTTCAAATCCCACTGCAGTCAATGGGAGATTCAAAGTTTGATGTCAATACGATTGAGCTACAAGCGCATTACTGTCTGTTTGTATGCTCTACTTGGGTACACCCATTACACCCTGCTCAAAATAGAAAGATATGCATGTTTATCAAATATTATTTTAAGTACGTCTAGAAACTACATTAACAGAAATCACAGTAAGTGTTCAGGTGCTCACATACCCAAGTGTCAACTTTTCTGCTGTGTATCATCATTTCCTTCAGGAGCTGCCATGTCTGCTGCTGCTAGAACAGTTTGGTACAGGGAGGCTACAGGCTGCACAGATCAGACATTCTTATTTTCAAAGATAATTAGAGATGTGAACAAAATTCAAGCACAGCTGTGGGTGATATCTGTGTTCTACCTAGGCACACTTTCTTTCTGGCAAAGGACTGGTCTTCATTTGCTTGGTATTAAAGGTTCCCTTATCATCAGGTTTCAGTGGTGCTCATGGATAATTTTTATACTTTAGGGGTCTTCCAGTCTTCCTTACTATAAGAAAACTTTACTGTAAGCCTGTTTCCTCTTTTCTGCCATCCCTAGTCTTAGTAATATGTGACCAACACACAATGAGCTATTGAGTCACTGATATTTGGCTATTCTTCTTACAGGTCCTGCCTGCTTGTGTAAACATGTAATATAAGGAAACAACTGATAAACCAATCTCTCCCTTGAGATTCTGGTGTAGAGTAGTTCTCTAGTTTAGACTTGTCTGAAAAGGCTCAGATTCAGAGTATAAACTGATATATTTAAAATATGAATAAACTTCATTAATTTTAAACCTTTTTTATTATTATCCCGGATTCTAGTTCCTGATGGTGAACTCCTGATATTTAACAGTAAGGTATGGGAAATGTTATATGGAAGTTTGTTTACTTCTTCTCTTCAAGCTCCAATCTTGGGACCAGAAGAAAAAACCTGGCATCTCCAAAAGGTGCAATGGCAGGCTCCTTAGCTTTTTGAATGTTACTTTCATCAAACTCAGACATCCATTATCCTAAGTCCTTATTCTTGTAACTGTAACTTTGCAAGGTGTCCTGGACATCTTGTAAACTTCCAGGCTCCTGCTTTAAGGTCTTCATGGCAACACACCTAAAAGACAAGAGAACATGTCTATTCATAATACAGGTACTTCAGCCAAAAGTCTCATTGCCATGTTGTATGAGCTCTGTAGCATTTTCACCTCTGGTAATTCTGCACAGGAGGAACACATCAGTATAGGTGGAGCCAGGCTTCCAAAAAGGCCCAATTAATTTTCTCACAAGGATAATTTCACTCTTTAAAAATTCTTGTTCAAAGAATGAGCATCATAATATTAAATAAATGCATACAAATACAGTAAAGATGCTGTTCATTTGAGAATGTTCTTGAATGTCCTGTCTTTTTCTGCAGTTCAGCCAGCTCAACTTATGCCAGCTTGCAGGTCTGAAGGAACCATGTCACTTTAATTTGTCTGATCATATAAGTCATGCTATATGACTTTCACTTTATGATTGGCTGACTGTAATTAATTTCAGATGTAAATGTTTCCAGAAATTACATTTTAAATCTTTTCCACACAGGCACTCACATATGCAAGCTAATACTTACATTTTGCATGAATATTCATTTCAGAGAAACTCAGCCATAGAAGTGCTTATGGGAAATGATCACAGAAGACAAGCGCATTGATATGAACATACAGGCACTACACTGAAAATTATGATTCTCCAAAGTCCTTCTCGGTTACAACCTAAAATTTTTAAGCACCTCAGCTTTTGCTAGAATGATTTTCTGACAAAAAGATTTCTTTATTGAAATTGATAACAGATTTAGGTTTCCTCTTCTTATCTTCAGAGATTAACTAGTCTTCTAACATTTATAAGCTATTCCATATTTATTTGTCTTACACGGCCATTTTATGGAAAATGGTATAGCTTCAGCTAGAGATACTGAGTGGTTATGCCTTTCCTTGACTCCTTTTTCTGTCCTCAGATCCCTCACTGAGCTTCAGAAAAGAATGGATAGTCTAGTAATAGGGCACTTCCTGAACTGCAGAAAAGCCTAACTTCATAAAACCCAGCCAGGGAACAGCTAAGTTTAGGCGTCCAGGGGTGTCTAAATGGCAACAAAGTTGCCTAGCCAAAATTTAATCTTACACCCAGATCACTGAGATCTACTTTTTTGTCCTTTCAAATGAATCCCAGGAGGGCAGCTTTCCTTGACATAATTCAGTTTCTTGGTGAAAATAGGAAAAGTGAAGAAAAATAATAATCTGTGTCTATGATCAGTGTAGGTCCTGTGACTAGCTATTTACATGGACCATGTAGTTGGTTTGGTTCAACAGTTTCCTCATCCTGACTTGAAGGAGGGTCTGTTGCTGTTCTGAGAAGCTTCTTAGCCCTAAAATGCTCCAGTGCAATGGTCTTTTAAACAGTGATGTCAAGCACCCTGAGACTCTGCTGTTAATACTGTTCTACTGGAAACACTTAACCATTCACTGAAACAGGACGTGAACTACCTATGATCCTAACGACTGGTCTGCTCAGTCATTTCTATGCTGCTAGTAACATAACACTTTACATTGTTGCTATGAAATAGGAAGACTTCAGTTGGCAGGGGTGGAGAAGGAGCGAGCTGTGCTTCAAACTGCACATGATGGCATATAGGGCACTTTCCTGAATGGTGGAATTGTTGATTTCTTATTTAAAATGAAGGACTGATTGGGTTTGGACCCTGGACTCTGTAAGAGAGTTTACAGCTCTCAAACGCAAGTCAGAGGAAGCACTGCCTTTCAATCCAGATGTTAAAATCTCTTTGGGATGCAGTCTAAATAACTTCTCCCCTAATAATTTTCCTCAGTTGAGTTCTCCCTTTCCTCTGCCTTTCTGAGCTACCAACTTCCTTGAATCAATTTTTAGCTATCTTTCTTAACCTAAGCTTTGTTTAGGCTGTTTAGCTCTGATCTGCACCTAATTGATGAACCATTCTGGTGGACCATCACTGGCTGGTGGTAAATTATAAAAAGGGTTAAAGAAGTGGTAAAAAGAAAAATGGTAAAATCATCAGTGCTGGACAGGTAAATGCTGCTTCATGGAGATTCCCTCATGGAAATCTGGGCTTTTGAGGTGCTTTTATTGCTGATTATAATATGAACTCTCCTCTCCGACCAGATTCCCTTGGTAGGTCTTCCATTGCTTTTAGTTTCAGCAGTCCCACAAGAGACAGTATTAATGGTTCTATGATATGAATGTGGAAAAGTTCATTGGAAAATGGAGGTAGTGTTCCATCACTTCCACATTTTCCAATTGTTTTACATTAAAGAATAAAGCATTACAAAGCAACACAGTGTTACATTGTCATATTTTCACTGTACAGTGAAAACATACACAGTCCATAAATTCTTACAAAGAAAAAAGACTACTAGGCTCTCTATACAGGCAATGTTAAATTCAATGTGTTGCCTTCCGTTTCATCACAGTTAGCAGCAGCTAAATGGTTGGAACCAATTCTGCATTTTCATTTGCTCTGCCTGCCTAATAGCCTGATTTACATCAGTAGTACCAGCACAGAATTTTAGTTAATTGGGAGTTCAGTAGCTAAATAGAATTTCATTGTCTTAGAAAAACAAACACGTGTTTATGAGTTTTTAAGTAAAACTGTAGGAGCTTCAAATGATGCTTAGTTTATCAAGCAGCAAAACAGCTTTCTGTTAAAATTCACCATTCATAATGATACACAAAACGCTAATGTATTCTTTGGGGAGAGTATGCCTATACCCACAATGGTGACAGCAAAGGCGTAAACACTGCATAGAAATTCATCTGATACTGCCTACATAACAAAATTGTTCATTGGATAATTCTGCTGTACTGTGGAGATGGAAACTTCTTCTCATGAGCAGAATTAATTCCACAGAAGCTGTGCTGTTTTATCACAAAGGCTTAGATGCGTTGTGGAACTCACTTCTTTTTATGCTCTGCTTAAGTCCTGCTGACACCCAGAAGGACCTAGAAATAGCTTCCTAGCTATAAGATAGTGTTTGTTTTATTGCTACAGTATTGCCTAAGGGCTTATGCTATGATGGAGCATTGTTTTTACTGTCACTTGGTATTGTTAATTCCAGGCATTCTGGAATGTTGAGTCACATCCTTGAAATCATGAGGTTCTGTTAAAAATAATGAATTTTAAAACCATAATAATAACATGCCTTAGGACTTTATTGTTTTATTTCAGTTTTTTTGAGATTAGAGTGGATGAAAGTCCAATGTTATTTTCCCATCAAAAAAGCAAACCTTATATTATCAAGGTACAAGGATGATATATTGTCCTGTTGCTGGGAGATAGAGATTTTGATGAAAATATCAAGTTATGTAAAGCCTTTTTGCTAATACTAGAAGTATAAGCATATACTTATCCATAACCTAGTGAATATACAATTGAGAAGACACTATCTAAGGTAGGGTGAAAAGGGAGGAAAGTGGAACAAAGTGGACCAAATTCTCTGTCTGTGTAAATGAGCAATTTCCTACTGGAGCTAACAGAGACAGAGCAATCTGCAGGTATTGAAGTCAGGCCTGCATTGTGTACAACTCTTAGCATGTTAGACGCAAAGCAAACCTCGTGTAACCTTTACCTGCTGTTCGCCTCCAGAAACAAGTTTTAAAAATGTACATAAAACTCAGTCCCATCCTTGACCTATGACAAAGGAGCAATTAAGTTGGTCTGCTCCCCTTCTTATTTCTATGATTCAAAGAACATAAGAGACACAAGCACACAAAAAAGAACAGTTTATATAAAAGAGAAATGTGCATGTATGAGTGCATTCTAAGAAATAATGAAGGGGCTTTATAAAGTTTTGTATTAAGTTGAAAGAGTGAGCAAGGAGAAAAGGTGTATAATAAGATGAAGAGGTGGGGATAAATTAATCAATGCATCTGCAGCAATTAAAAAAAAAAAAAAATAAAGGTATTTGAAACCCTGATTAAAATTCAGCAGACTTGGATGTCCTGCAAGGGACAGTTGCATATACTGTATGAAGCATCCTAAAGGCATAACTCAGAATAAAGTGACTCATGACTATAAATAATTACCATTGTTTCAGTATTCCATGTTGGCATTCAGAACTGAAAAAACACTCCCGCTTAGAGCTACAGAGCGCATTAATGAAAATGTAAAAGACAAAGTCAAGAATCTCATTTTACCTTGGGGAAGAAGCAGTTTAATACCTTTCACTTTTCAGAAGTGATAGAATTTCTCTAAAGTGATTACAGCGTTGCAAGCTGCTGACCACTTCAGTGGAAATCAAAGAAAGCAGATATAATTTTGTATAAGAAAACAATTAAAAACCCAGTACTTGGGGTTTTGAAAGATCATGGTGCCAAAGCAAAACAGCATGCTGAATTCTCTCTGAATCTCAAAGGAACACTTAATCATCTTTCCATAAGCACTAATGAGAGGTGCATATTAAAAATCCAGTGCAAATGTTTTAAATCTGCACATGTCAGTGCTAGGTCAAGGAATAATGATAATGAAAATTTGATCCACAGTTTTCAATTCCTAATAATATTTGTCTAACTGGTTTTCTTCTGCATTTACCTCTTTATGTTGCTTAGAGTGGAATGTACAAAAGTTAACATTGAAAAGAAATCCTTCACATTTTTCTTCTTGAAAATGAACAAAATGTGGATGAATGTGAGACTTATAGATTGAAGAGCAACAGCTTTGAGTGATTTATAGTATATCCAAAATTGCATCAATTTATCCATCCCAGTGTGTGTCAGTTTGGTCTTGGGAGGCAAGCAGTTCTGCCAGGTTCATGGTGTTAGGCTGCCCTTTCACTAGCACACTATGCTTCATTAGCAAGTGTGTGACTGCTGTATCAGGTTATTCAATTCTGCCTGCATGGTTTGGGCTCAGTAAAGCTGTTTTTCAGGAGTTTAAGATGGCTTCTAGTGCTGGTAGAGGAAATCATTACATTCCCATAGAAAAGTTCCCACAAAACCCTATTTGCATTGGCAAATGCAATTTTTTGAAAATTATTTTTTTTCTGGGATCAAGTGTTATGTTGGCTCTACACCTGTTTGTCCAACTGTCAGATCTCTTGGCCGCTTTCAATTACTTTTCCAAAGGAGCAGAGCATCAAAGGTAATTGCATTCATGTATTCTTTGTGAAAAGCAGTGTGTGAGGAGTGCAGTAAGACCATAATTAGGGCTCACACAGAGGGAAAGGCTGCAGTATGAACTCAATGGTTAACTGTTCTGCTTGGCTTGCTTCTGGCAAAATATTGCACACAAAGCTTGGAAGCTATTTGCACACATGCCCTCAGTCTATTAGAAGGGCAGACAGTACAGGGACTAGACTGAGTGTGGAGAGGCTGCTTACCTTTATATTGGAATGAAAGAAACAAGGAACATGGAGATATTTCAAAGAAAGGTAAGATTTTCAAGGTCATAGAGGTAAAGAAAGGAGCTGGGATAATTGTCAACAGAGAGCAACATAATATGAGCATTGATGTCACTTCAGTTATACCACTTGTTGAACAATGTAATTTATTTCCCTCTGGTTAAAAACCCTTTATGGTTTCCATTAAATGATATTCAAAACTATTATGCTGTGATATCCTTTTCTGCCTGATAAACTTCCTCTTGTAATACCTACATTTAGAATTTCTCATCTGCCTGATGGGAATAAAAATGTTCTTTTTTGTCATACAAAATGAGGGAATTTTTACTTTCTGGGTACGGCCGTGTTTAGTTCACATTTCTGAACCGCTGAAAAGACCCGTGTTGGTAGCTCATGCTGCTGTTCTCCATTGACAAGGCTCCACATCCTGTGATGAAGAATGTTTTCTCTAGCTGAACTGATGTAATGCTTCACTGTAGTCTCATAACTGCAGAGACTATGGGAGAAGTAGCCCATGTCTTTCCAATTAGTCTTGAAGAATAGGGTTTTTTATTCAAAAGCAAAGGAAAAAAATTGTAAATGAAATCTGGAGGCAGCTTACAAATGCTTATAATGCTTTCCCAAGAATAAATTATACTACAATTCAATTAAAAAAAATCATAGGAACAAAATCCCAAACAACAATACTGATGCTAAAAATAAAATTAAAAAGAGGAAACTAAAACTACAGAGAGAAATATGTAAATTCAGAGGTATATGTGTTTCAACAAGTGTAAATTGGGAGTATGTGTATTGGTATGACTGAAGTGTCAGTTTGTGGACCTAGAGTGAGAGTAGAAATTGGCTCTGTAACATTTATAGTTGGTTATATAAAAACACTTCTGTGGATGGTGAGCTTCCCAGTAAAATTTCATTCCTCCCAGTCACCAGTGGGTAAGAATCCACAGGAATCTCAAAGGAGTGATTATAAAACCAGTAACTACATTTGCTAAACTTATCCACAGGTGTGTCTCAGGGCTTTAAACTAGGCGTGATGGGGGAAGGGGAGAAAACTGAGTCTGTTAGGGACAAGCCCAAGAGGAACACACCAGGGCCCGAAGGCAGGTGGTCTGAGGAGGATTTGGTCCCACCAGAGTGCTCTGTTTGCTTCCTGAAATGCCTGTATGCTAATGCACGCAGTATGGGGAATAAGCAGGAAGAGTTAGAGGTCTGTGTACGGGCTAAGGGTTATGATCTGGTAGCAATAACAGAGACATGGTGGGACAGCTCACATGACTGGAATGTGGTCATGGATGGTTATGTGCTTTTTAGGAAAGACAGGGTGGGGAAGAGAGGTGGTGGAGTTGCTCTTTATGTGAGAGAGCAACTAGAATGTATTGAGTTTTGTGCAGGGGCTGATGAGGGGCAAGTTGAAAGTCTGTGGGTAAGAATTAAGGGGCAGGCTGGTGTGGGTGATACAGTTGTGGGGGTCTACTACAGACCTCCAGATCAAGATGAGGAAGTTGATGAGGCTTTCTACAGGCAGTTGAAAGCAGCCTCACAACTACAGGCCCTAGTCCTCATGGGAGATTTTAACTACCCCGATATCTGCTGGAAGACTTACACAGCCAGCCTTTCACAGTCTAGGAGGTTCCTCCAGTGCATTGACGACAACTTCTTAATGCAAATGGTGGACAAGCCAACTAGAAGAGGAGCGCTCCTGGATCTTGTATTAACTAACAAGGAGGGCCTTGTTGAAGCAGTGGTGGTCAATGGCAGCCTTGGCTGCAGTGATCACGAGATGGTGGAGTTCAGGATCCTGTGTGGAAGGAACAGAATACCCAGTAGGACCAGAACCCTGGACTTCCACAAGGCAAACTTTGGCCTCCTTAATCAACTGTTAAGGGAAATCACATGGGACAGGGTGCTAGAAGGTAAAGGGGCTCAAGATAGCTGGTCAACATTCAAGGACCACTTCTTGCAAGCACAGGATCAGAGCATCCCAATGGTTAGGAAATCTAGTAAGGGAGCTAGGAGACCTGCATGGTTAAAAAAGGAACTACTGGGCAAACTCAAGTGGAAGAGGAAAATCTACAGATCATGGAAGGAGGGGCTGGTCACTTGGGAGGAATATAGGTCTGTTGTCAGAGGATGTAGGGAGGCAATTAGGAAAGCTAAGGCCTCTTTGGAACTTAACCTTGCAAGTCAGGTTAAGGATAATAGAAAGGGCTTTTTCAAATACGTAGCTAACAAATCTAACACTAGAGGCAATATTGGCCCTCTGATGAATGAGGTGGGAGCCCTGGTGACAGAGGATATAAAGAAGGCAGAGGTGCTGAACGCCTTCTTTGCCTCTGTCTTTACTCCTGCAGGATTTCCCCATGAGCCCCAGATTCATATAGCCCCAGAAGAAGTCAAGATAAAGGAGGAGTTTGCCCAGGTAGATGAGGATTGGGTTAGGGATCAGTTGAGTAATCTGGACATCCATAAATCGATGGGTCCGGATGGAATGCACCCAAGGGTGCTGAGGGAGCTGGCGGAGGTCATTGCTAGTCCACTCTCCATCATCTTTGGTAAGTCATGGGTAACAGGAGAGGTGCCTGAGGACTGAGGATAGCAAATGTCACTCCAGTCTACAAGAAGGGCAAGAAGGAGGACCCGGGTAACTATAGACCGGTCAGCCTCACCTCCATCCCTGGAAAGGTGATGGAACAACTTGTTCTTGTCACTATCTCTAGGCATATCAAGGATATGGGGGTCATCAGGAGCAGTCAGCATGGTTTTATCAAGGGTAAATCATGTTTGACTAACCTCATAGCCTTCTATGAGGAAATTACTAGGTGGATAGATGATGGTAGAGCGGTAGATGTGGTATACCTTGATTTCAGTAAAGCATTTGACACTGTCTCCCACAGCATCCTTGTAGATAAGTTGATCAGGTATGGGTTTGGTGATCAGGTAGTGAGATGGATCAAGAACTGGTTGAAAGGAAGGAGTCAGAGAGTTGTAGTCAATGGGGCAGAATCCGGTTGGAGGTGTGTGACCAGTGGAGTCCCTCAGGGGTCGGTACTGGGACCGATGTTGTTCAACATCTTCATCAACGACCTGGATGAGGGTATAGAATGTACCCTCAGCAAGTTTGCTGATGACACTAAGCTGGGAGGAGTGGCTGACACACCAGAAGGCTGTGCTGCCATTCAGAGGGACTTAGACAGGCTGGAGAGTTGGGCGGGGAGAAACATGATGAAGTTCAACAAGGGCAAGTGTAGAGTTCTGCATTTGGGGAAGAAAAACACCATGCACCAGTACAGGTTGGGGGCTGACCTGCTGGAGAGCAGTGTAGGAGAAAGGGACCTGGGAATCCTGGTAGACAGGAGGATGACCATGAGCCAGCAATGTGCCCTTGTGGCCAAGAAGGCCAACAGCATCCTGGGGTGCATTAGAAAGGGTGTGGTTAGTAGGTCAAGAGAGGTTCTCCTACCTCTTTATTCTGCATTGGTGAGGCCGCATCTGGAGTATTGTGTCCAGTTCTGGGCCCCTCAGTTCAAGAAGGACAGGGATCTGCTTGAAAGAGTCCAGCGCAGAGCTACAAAGATGATTAAGGGAGTAGAACATCTCCCTTATGAGGAGAGGCTGAGGGAGCTGGGTCTCTTTAGCTTGGAGAAAAGGAGACTGAGGGGTGACCTCATTAATGTTTACAAATACGTAAGGGGTGAGTGTCAGGGAGATGGAGTTAGGCTTTTCTCAGTGATGACCAGTGATAGGACAAGGGGTAATGGGTGGAAATTGGAGCATAGGAGGTTCAAGGTGAATATACGAAAAAATTTTTTTACTGTGAGAGTGACAGAGCACTGGAACAGGCTTCCCAGGGAGGTTGTGGAGTCTCCTTCACTGGAGACATTCAAAACCCACCTGGATGCGTTCTTGTGTGATGTGCTCTAGGTGACCCTGCTCTGGCAGGGGGGGTTGGACTAGATGATCTTTCGAGGTCCCTTCCAACCCCTAAGATTCTATGATTCTATGATTCTATGATAAAATCTCTAGTTTCAGGCTCGTGTGACTTGTCTGAATGAGAGTAGTGTAACAATTGAACTCCATAGGAAGTAGAGACGTAGAGCACCAGAGTTGTGTCTCTATCTTGGTTCTTGCTGTCATTTATTTATTTATTTGATTATTACAGACTTTGGTTAAATTTGACAAGATTTCCATGAACTCCTAATGGGCAAACTGAGGGGATTTTAATTAAACTTTTTCCCAGATACCTTTTCAATCTGCTTTAACAGCTCCACATCTCTGCTTAGTTCCCTCTAATGTTCCTGTTAAGAAAAATATTAAATAAGAGAAAGTAACACAGCACAGAGATGCTGCCACCACCAGTGAGTAACTGGCTTTATTGAAATCACTGAAATTAATGAGGGGGATGTGATTATTTAGTTTCTCCTGTCCATCCTGGCTGTCATAGGAGGCATTCAATGCTTATATTGCTAGAAATGTTCAGATGGATAGACATAATTTAAAGTGCTTGGCACACTGCTTTGCCTAAACGTTGGAGCTCAGAGCAAAGTGGGAGAACATTCCATAAATAGTCCATTCAAGAAAAAACAGCTCGGAGTTGATTGAGGACAAATGTTTTCTCTATCTTCTTCTTCTTCTATTCTATGAAGTTAGAATGTGTTCACACCAGTCTGCTGGCTTATCTTGTTATGTGTCTTGTATCCTACATCATGGTGAGAAGGTATCTAACCCTGATTCTGTCATTTTTCATTCAGGTTCTGGATTAATCAGAACCTGAGCTGCTCTACATCCTGGATACCTCCAGCTGCTACGCTGTGACACACACCACTTACCCCAAACTTAGTTTTGCTGGCTGCTGTTGTAGCTCTTCATTTTCTATAAAAAACTTATTTCACAGATGAACTCAGCTTTCTTGTGATCTAATATTTATATATACTTTCATGTTATTAATGTTTTCCCTTTGCCTGAGTTTTCCTTTCTTATTACATTGAAGGGGAATAAGAGAATGACCAGTAGGGATTGTGCTACACATGCTGTCAAGCTTCTTGAGAGGAATACCCAAGGCAGGGGTGAGCAGTTAATGTCTCTAAGGAGTTCTGAGATACATTATGAAAAGATAACTGAGTTTGTAAAACTGGATTTGGGTCACAAGACCATAGTTTCGTGATCACAAAAGGCTGGAACTGTTCATTCTTTCCCGTGATGAAAGAATATGTTGGTGTCTGGTTATTCCAACCTCTTTCTGTCTCTCCCCATACCAAAGGAAATGGAAAATGTAGGAAACTGTGCTGACAATGGTGCAAAACGTGATCAGAAATTAAGAGTATAGCAACTGTTATTTTCATAGATGAATGGACTTAAAATGGAAAGGATTGTACTGATGGCCACTGCTCAGGATTATGAGCAGGTGAGCACTTTTTATTTTATTTGCATAATGTATTTATCAGGAATAACTTTGTGTGAGTTACATATCTGCTGTAAGTTCAGAGCAGCCTCCTGTTTCCGCCTCTAACCTCTTTTGGGTAGCTAAATATAGCTGTTAAGTGTGATCCTATAGCAGAAGTCTGGTAGACAGTGTTTGGATTTACGTGGGATTGTCTTGGACTCTCTTCTTGTTTCATTTCACAGAGTTGCTAAAGCTGGAGGACAGCTACTGTCATCACTTATTCTGGTAGTTGCTACAGATACTAAGGGTTGGATTTAATAGAGGTTTCTCTGTTGTGAGGGAAATACGTACTAACAGGAGTTGTGACATCCTGAGAGGTTTTAAGTTCTTATATATAGAGTGGAGAGCAAGTGTTATTAATAAAATTAGGATCCAGTTTTTCCCAGATGAAAGGTAATACAGATTGTAGACTTACATTAGAAAGCAATGAAGACATTATAGATGAGTTTGTTTTAGAGGATCACCTTGGATTGAGTGCTCATATATAGTGATAACTGAAACTGAATAGAAGAATAAATGAAAATAAGTACTTAACACTTATTAGGCGAAAGTGAGATTTCTCTCTTCTATAATCTCTTGCCTGTCGAGAAAACTGTGTTCTGAGTTTCTGAAACTTTGAAACTGTTTTCAGAAGAAATTTCTGCCATTTGGCAAGAAGCACTTCAAAATCTTGTTATTGAGTTCAATTTGTAGTCAAATTTTGGAGATTTTATACAATTCACAGACTTTAATATATGCTTATTTATACAAATTATAGCTCCAGATACATACTTTCAACTGTCTAATAACCATTTTTATTTTATTATTGCAAACACTCATACACTAATTTACAAAAACTTAAATAAATGTGTTTGTTACTATTTATGACCAGATTATTTTTTTTTCTTTTTACTAATTTTTGTCTGTCTTGCCTGATTGTACCTTTGGGATGTTCCAGGATTTGAAACAACTCCCAGTTGTCATTTTCTATTCAAATTCTTTCTTATATCAGATTTAGCTTGGTGAGTTCCAGATAGTTTACAGCAGTTTTCACTGGATGAATTTGAACCTTCAAAAAGTCAGTACATTCCTGGCTGGTATTCTGTTTGCAAGTAATGGATAAAATCCTTCTTCTCTCTAAATAAAAGCACCTTCTGTTGCCACGATCTTAACTTCCATTGATATCTTTTAGGTTGTTTAGCAACGAAAGAGAGAGACAAAATACATGCAATCAGTAATTTCAAACACATGGTGGGTACAGATGGACTGTGTTTGCCAGCACAGGATTGATTTTTTGCATATTTTCCAGGATTTTTATCCTGAGTGCATAGTTAATGGACAAAATAATCCACTACCTCTAAAAATATAAATTGCATGTTACCATGGCTGTTTTATTCCTCCAAGTAGAAGAGAGAGGACAGCCTTCTTTGTGCAGTCTTCTACTTTTTCAAGCTATTGTACATAAAGTTTTCTGAACAATACTTTACAACAAAAGTTCTCAAAGATATTGATAAGCTTTCATGGAAAAAAAGCTTCTTTGTAATGCCATAATAATTTGTATTAGGGTGTCTTCTGGAGATAAATGACCATGATTTGCAAGATAATCCATCAATATTAGTGTTATAAAACCTGTCATGGGAATTAAGGGGTTTAGAAACAGATCTTTATCTTTAGCGAAAATAAAACTACCATGATAATAAATAGAATAATTATATCAGATTTGATTGTAGACATTTTATTAATGACAGATTCCTTTTCTAAATTAAAGCAAACATGCACAAAAAGTGATGCAGCAATATCCAAGGAAATTAATTTTACCCAGTATTAATAGCAAATCTGACACAATCCCTGTACCAACAGGGACAATTTTGCAAGGATCTGTTTCAATCCTGAACTCTGAAGACATCTCTTCTACTATCAGGGCTTCATCAAAGGGAAGCAGTATCATAGTCAGACTGGTTAAATGGGAAATGCTTGGAAATAACTAGATCAAACTAATAAGTGTGTATGACAGTCCTGTAGTAATACATTAGCAGTCAACAAAATTATTCTGTCTCAGGTGGTCTTCACAAAATCTTTCATATGGCTGCACTAGAAGATAAGTTTATGATTCACAAGGTCTGGACATAAATATTGTTGGTAGAAACTTGTTCTCTGTGTGGGAAAATCCAGGTTGAGTAATCCATTTCTGGAATATGACACTTGTCTTTTTAATTTAAATGTACAAATGTGGACATAAAGAGGTGGGACATTTTCAGGAACAAAGAGCTAGAAGTTGGTATATGAAGTTACAAAGTTTGTACCAGTAATATTATCATGGGTCTCCTCTCTGCCACAGCTTCCGTGAGGGTCACCAACAAGGTGTTTTTTTCTAAATTCCCTCTCATTTCACTCATATTTATTGCTTACATTTTGTAATACATTAACTATGCCTAAAATTGAGTACTTACCAGCTGAAGACCACAGGATATTTGACAAGTATTGCAAACTCCCTGAATAAAAATCACTTTAGTCTCCATTGAATACCTTCTGTAGCACAGAATATAAGTTTATGCCGTATACTAATTATCTGTAGTAGCTTAGATAAGGAAGATCATGTGTTAGATTCAAATGTCAGATCTATTTACCCAAGCCTGCAAATGAAATTTTGTGAGCTGATGAGAGTTAGAAGATAACATATACGGAAACACTGTGATCTTACAGCAACTCATTGTAGCACAAACTTTGGCTTCCTATCACATCTGGAAGAGAACACCTCCAGCAAACATTACATCTATCAGCACTAAAAGTATTGGGTACTTCCTGGCTGAGAGCCCGAATTGGCATAAAAATCTATGGGACTCAAACTTGGCAGCACTGTGATCAGGAAGCTAATTAGCTAAGGATGGGGAATTTTCAGTCATCAATTACTGATTGCTATTATGTAAGGAAGCAATCATGTGATGGAAATGTACAAGCCTGGAGGACAAAAAAGGCCCAGAGTAATTTTATGAGCATAAATTGGTCCAGACACAGGAGGAAAACAAGAAACAAGAGGTCAAGTACTAGCACTGAGGTCATATTGCACTCATGAATAATCAGTTTGTTTGAAGACTGTGCCTGCTAGTGAGTGAGTTACCCTTGCTCTGGTAAATCAGTGACCCACCTGTAATGGGGAATACTGCAAGGAAAGTGAGTGGGTAAACTGAAGCCTTTAAGGTCAGCAGCACAATATGCTTCTCTACCCAGTGTTTGATAATAGCAGATGGAGGAAGTGTTACTGTGAATTTCTCTGGCTGGTGTGAAATGAAATGTGAAATACTTATTTTTGCATCTCTTTTTTTTTCTTCCCCCTTTTTCTCCTTCTTCCCCCCCTCCTTCATTTTTCTTTTTTTTTTTTCATTTATGTAGATCTGTAGCTTAAGAAAAGCCTTATAAGAATGTGCTTTCTTATGGCACTACTTTGCTACTTGATATTATGTCAGCTGCTAATTTGGCCCATTGATGTGCATGGAAATGTGGCTTATGTTGGAGTAATGATCTGTAGTACTTATTCTAGTGTGGATGGATTTATACCTTTTGAGGTTTGTAGTTATAATTAGTTCTTTATTTTAGTGTGACATTCCCCTTCAGTTATATATAATTTATATATATTTTAAAAGTGAACAACTAACATCTAAAGTAACTTGACATTTATATATATTTTCTACTTCCAAGAAGAACAAGTAATGATATAACTTTCCATTATGGGCCAACAGCTCTTGGTCTTTAGGTCTCAATGAAATTAAAGTGAACTCTCTGAAAACATTCTGCAACAGTTACTATAGTTTTTCTTTAATCCAGCAAACTCACATACTGAAAACAACAGAGATGACAAACTAGATACATGAACAGTTGAAACAGGTCTGTTCGTCATTCTTGATGTTTGCAAAAGGGTTTGTATTTACCTTCTCTAGTTGCTGTAACAATACTCTGGATTTGTGCTAAGTGAAGTACTTAGTGATCTGTATCCCTACTTTCTATTATTTTGTAAAGTGCCATTAATATTTACCAGAGATAGATGTTGCTGTTTTTGATGGTGTGGAATAGCACTTCCTTACTTCAACAGGCTTTAAGAATTCACATGTGGAGACTGTTATTTAGTGACAGTGAGATATATTGATAGACTATGAAGAATACTTGCAATTTTACAAAGCCCTATAAGGTATATTCTATATGTTTAAACAATGGTATTTTATTTAAAGTTGCATATAACATCACTCTTCAGAAAACTGGGAGAAAACAATATTATTTTGAGAGCTTATAACTAATTTCAGAAGAGCCTCACATGTTACACTGGAAACCAAGAACTTGAATTGCTTTACAAAACTGCTAAACAAAACAGATTGAATGATAAAGCCCAAAATATCAGAGCTGGTCAAACATACATTCCAAAACAATGGGGACATGCCACTCAATCTGTACCAGGTCTTAATTCAAGAACATAGCATATAATTTCACACCCATGGATTTATGTAGGCTCAATTCCTGGCCCACACTGCATTATGGACCACAAAAAGGCATTTTGCCTTAGCGTGGGAGCCCTTGACTGATAAATATCCTCTACTAAGCATGTAATCGTAATAGGATGGATGAAATTTAAGATATTCAGACCTAAGAATAGCCATACTAGTAAATGAACCATATCAAATAATTTAACAGTCCATTTAGCTCAGTACACTGTTCTTCATGGTGTCCTGTAGACACTGAATAGGAAAAAGCATATGAACAAAACAGTATAAAATGGTATTTTCTCCCATTCTTATTCCCAAATGCCAGAAATCTGTGGTGTGCAGATTTCCTGAGACAGGTGCTATAACCTCTTTTTTGTGTTTCAGAGCCCTTGAAGAATTTTCTTGCATGAATAAATTTAGTTACTTTTTTAACTATTTGTATTTCTGACCCCTGTACTGTCCTGAAGCAATGATATATGAAGAGAATACTGACTTTAGTTTAAGACTCTTGCACAGTCCTTGTATTTGGCTTCCTCTAGCTCTTGTGTTATTTGAAATGGCAAAAAAAAAAAAAAAAAATCCTATTCACCTTCTTCACATCAGTAATAACTTTGTTCTTGCCTGTAATATTCCTTTCTTCTGTCTCATCTCCAGTATTAAGAACTCTTATCTTCCAATTTTTCTTCATCTGAAATATGTTCCTTTTTTTTTTTACATTTGCCTCATTTAACTGCTCCAAGGCATTATAGTATGGCATGATGCACTCTGTTTCCCTGTTTGGCTGAGATGGAACACTGAACTGATGCTTTCATTGAATTCCAGCATAATTTTTTGAGTATTAAGAGTTTACTTACAGGCTGACATTTTACGTGTCAAACTAAAGTTGCTCTGCATGTGCCTGAGATGCATTTATTAACACTGAATACCATCTGATGCTTTATTGCTCAGTTAGTTAGCATTAAGAGCCCTTTGCAACTCTTAGCTTTCAATTCTAGCTTTCACTGCTCTGAATAAGTCTGTGCAGCATCATATATGAATACCTTGAAAAACATCAGGACCACTGTTGGTATCTTTCCATTGTGAAAACTGACCACTTATAGCTATTTCTTTCCCATCTTTTATGTGTTCTCATGAGGTCTTTTCTTATGCCCTATGGTAATACTGTTAGATAAACTGCTCTGGAAATCAGACCAGCTGGAACTAAATAGTGCAGTGTCAAACTGCCATGTGCTCTTGGCTTTTTCAGGATGCTAAGAATTTGCACTAGTAATCTGGAATAAATCAGAAGCAAAAACCTCAGCTTTTTTGGCAATAACACCACACACAGAAAATTAAGGTATGAAAGTGAAGTCCATCAGCACTGCAGAGGGTTTCAGCACAAGGTGGTAAAATAGCACAAATGAGTTTCAGACAGGGATTTCAAGGAACAAGTATTGCCATGAATAGAATGAGGAAAATGGCACCTGATTTTTTTTATAATACTTGACTTGCATTTTGGAGAAAGTAAATTGAGAGAAGTGCCAGTTGTACTGCTCTGCTGCAGATTATCTACTGGATTTAGTCTTGTCCACAGCTAGCAGAGCTGCGGAAGTGACCTGGAAAAATGATTTCCATGTGTAGGATGCCATGCGTAAAGTAATTAATACAACCCACTCACAGCTGCAACTTTTCCTGATTGCTCTTGGAACTAGGACAGGGAATAGACAGTGAAATGTAAGAACAGTCTATGCCTGGTACCTCTTTTACTTTTTAGTCCCCTCAGTCCTTCTTGCACTGTATTATCACACAGATGTGTCACGTGTTGTAGAAAAAGAGGCCTGAGGGAACGTAGCCTCTTGCCTTCAGAAAAATCCATCCTCTTTTGCAAACTGTTGTTGGGTCAGACTGAGACCTCTGAAAGGGAATCCAGTTAACTCTCACATGCAGATGTCTTGTGGGCTTGTAATGTATTATAACACAGAGCATTGTTTCATTGTTAAGTGCTTAATTTGTTCAGAGCATCATTGTAGAATTATAGCTTGAACCAGTCACTTTAAATATTTTAATTTTTCCTTTAGCAAAGTAAATTCTTTCAGCTTTTGATTTTTTTTTTTTCTCTTCAAGGTCATTGATGAGTGGTTGACCTGTAAGTGGAAAAAAATTAGTATCTTCAGGTCACTAGTTTTTAGCTTAAGCCATCTGCTTCAAATTGGTGGGGAAAAGATGGCAGAATCTCTTGGTAGAAATTAATAAATTGATTCAGACATATTCAGGAAATTCTATAGTGCCGTAGGGAAAAATTTATTTATTACCTCATCTGGAGATCGCTTTCTTCCTCAAGCCACAAAGAGTCTAGAAGCAGGCAGATCTAGCAGTAGATATTGGAGAATAATTTTCTTGAGGAATCCTGGCATTGGATGGGCTGGATGACCTATAAAACAATCTCATATCTCTAATTTTGAAGCATCTGATTTACAGCCATTATAGTCTCATTCTAGCTAGAGTCACTACAGATGCAAAACTTATTCCTGTGTGTTTCATCTTCCTTTTTAGATATATGAAAACTATCTCTTTTGGTCTTGTAAAATAGGTCAAAACAAAGGATGAGTCAGTATGTTTTCTTTGACTTACCATTCTATTAGGTGCTTTTCTGGCTTACTCTGCTCTTCTTTACATGTATATTTGAGTGTCCTATGCTTCCTCTGTTCTTGCTTTCTCCATTTCATCTGTGAGGATAAAAGGTCACACAGGACATCTATGACACTTCACAAATCTCAGCGTTTGGCTTTTGAGCTTCAGTCTATCTATTTGTCCACTTGTCCATCTCATTATTTGTAGATCCAGGAAGAACAGCTGACAATTGCAGCCGTGAGAAAAGAAATAGGCTTTATTTATCAATCTAAGTCTCGCACAAAATTAAATACAAACATTTTTCAATGTGTTTCAATGCATGCCTTTTTAAAATAATCATTTTGGGGGCAGGGAAGTAAACATAACATAGCTAATTAAGTTATCCATTACATTTGCAGAGATGAATGTATGAGTAAAGAAAATTAGTGGGATGGATCAGCAGTAAATCCTCTTGTGGTACATGTTCTGAGTAGCAATGGTGAGCAAGCATGGTGCTTTGAATCAGAGCTCTGACACACCATAAAACCTCATACTCTTTCAGGACCAGAAAAATGTTGCCAGCCGTTTCTTTAGACAGGAGATCTGTCTTCTGGAGTAAGAAGCTCTGAATGAAAGTGAGCAGAGATAGGATGATAAGAGTATCTGAAGACTAGGAAAATAAGCCAAGGAAAGAGCAGATGATTTGGGTGCTTAAAAGAAGTACCAGAGGTGTAAGAGAGCTTTGCAAAGCCTGAGGGTAAGTAGGGTAAGTAAATAAACTGGAGGGAAGATATGAAGACCTTGAAGGGCAGGGTGACTTGCCAGTTGCAGTGGTTAAAAGAAAATGTAATTTTGGAAACTGCATTGTAGGAGAAGTATTCTCGGGCTAGAAGGGTTAGACAGCAAAAGCTCAAGTATCAGTGTGTAGACAAAAATTCCCCAGTGGATGGAGACTGCAACATGGTAGACTACTCCCTGACACAATACCTGAATATTCTGGCTGGAAGAGACATTACCAAGCTCTTGCTTTAGTTAGCAGGCACTTCTGAACATTGCTTTTGCTGTCTCCTACAGGGAACTGATCCTAATGTGAACCTTAGCCCTCAGCTGAAACAGGCTTAGAATTCCTCTAGGTTCTGAGAGCACATTCTACTGGGAGGGGAATTCCTGCTGAAGCTCTTCACTTTCCCAGCCCCTTTTAAATCACCTGCAATCCTAGTGTTTCCCAGGTATATATCCCTTTTTCAGTAGACTTACTGTTAACTGAAACTGAAAAAGAACCATGGTTTCAGGCCCAGTTGTCTCCAAGTGAATAGTTGGGTGTGGTGTCTGAGCCCAAGATCCAAATCCTTTTGAACTCTTTCTCTGCCTCCTTAGGTTTTTCTCAGCATCCTAATCCCTAGTCTGAGAGTGAGGTGATCTCAAAAGCCTTAGAGAGAATGATGCTCGGAACTGAAAAACAGTCATAGTTTCTTTTCGCCATAGGTCTTGCCTGTCTTCTCAGAAGCATAATCCTAAACTAAACTGACACTGAAGAGAGGGTTGTCTCTCCTAAATCCTTCAAAGTACTACACAGCAAAGAATTGTGGCATCAGAACTCCACTAAACTGGGAAGCAGACCTGATTGTATCTCTCAGCTTTCACTACTGCTGAATGCGGACCCCAGACTGAGTCTAACCCTACAGCTAGGAAACAGTAACATTTCCCTTCCAAACATTAAACAATACAGGCATTTAGTGGTAGTCCTGGGCTATATGTCCAGTTCATAGAAGGGTTAAAGTAGCACTGGAGGTTCTGACAAGTAAAAAGCCTGGAGCTATACCAAGAGTGCAATCTGCCACTGTAGGCTAGGCGCTACTGCTCAGTTTCCTACCTAGGGAAAAAAATTGTGCAGAGGCTTCAAAGGGTCCTTCCTTAAATCTTAGCTCTCCTGGCTATTCAAATCCTGCTGCTATCATCTATCCTGACTTTCACATTCTCCAAACCCTAGCCCTTGTTGGAGACATAATCCCTATGTGCCATGGAGGTTGTGTGCATTCCCAAATTATTACTAGCAGCATAATTCTACTGATGTGCCCTCATTTACTTCTGCAAAACCTTTTAAGCTTCCTTTTCCTTTCAGTCTTGTCTTCACCTAAACCCTTCTCCTGAAATGAACCCTAATCCCTGGTCCTGGCAGTGTACAGTCCGTGTAGCCAAACTCTGGGTTGCTGGAAGAGGAATTTCAGTGGTGTTCTTCAGTTTATTTTGGAGGACCTTTTGTGCCTAATGTGGAAGTCTTTCCCAGCTTTCTCAAAACTCCAATTCTAACCTCTCTTGGAGGCAGTGATTTTTGAGCCTGCAAGAAAGAAACTCAGCCCAGCTGCTACAGTTTTTCAAAACTCTTGGAGTTTTGAAACTCCTAGAATCAAAAATTCTAGATCTTTAGTGAGATAAAATGTTAGTGAGTATTTACATTTTAACAGTGTCATTATGCTCACTCTACCATGTCTAGTACAGCATATATAGGCAGACAAAAGCAGCTCCTAGCCAAAATAGCTTAATTTAAATAGACTAAAAGAACACAATGATGTGATTTATCTTATCTGTCAAGGCAGGTTGACAAAAGCAGAGTCTGGAGAAGAAATGACTGCACATGTGCCCTGTTCACCACCAATCACAGGATGAAGAGCAGAGGCATATGTATAAGGGCCAGCTGCACCAATTTCCTCCTCACACTGATCCTCCTCCACCTACACATTTCTCTCAATTAGTTCCTATTGGGAAGCAGTCTCTCTGGCATGGAGCACATCTTGGCAGTAGTGGAAATAGACCCCAGAAATTAAAATGCACCCAGAAAAAGGAGACAGATGCTGTATGCAGAAATAAGCAACAGCAGAATCATCCAGGCATGAATTACAACCTTGCTTGGCAGCGATACTAAGGGAGCAGAGCATCAATCAAAATGGGAAGAGCCATGCCCCTTGGATCTGGGACTCCTGACATGACTAGCTAGTGGCAGACACAGCTAGGCAGACAGCCATTTTCCTAGTAATGCATTCCTGTTGAATAAAGACTGTATCTGTAGGCAAATGGCTTAAAATTGCTTAGAGATTTAATAAGAGCTCTGAGGAGAAAGGGAAAATAATAGTCATTTAGATAAATAATAGGACTCTACCCAGAGCAAAGGCTTTTTAATACAAATGTGTTGCCATCAATGGTGGTGTGTGTACTCTGTTGTAATTAGACATTTTCTACTAAGACAGCACAGAGCCAGCTGTTTGGCCCATTATATGTGCCTCCATTCTCCAAGTCTCAGTTGTGCGTGCTAGTCATAAAACACAAAAGACTCATTTCATATTGAAAATACGAAAACATGCAAACACATGCACAGGAAAATAGCGAGGGGCAATATTATATCCTATATGCAGCAAAACTCCAAAGTCATTGTAATTTCAAACCCTCACTCTCTAAGAAAATGTATTGTTTTTACAGACTGGCAATCACATGATGAGCTGATTATAGGGTGCTAATAATAACAGCATAATTGCTAAATTACTGCCAGATGGACCAGGTACAGCTACTCACGAGGCACCTGTTTTACTGGGGTATGCTGCAGTTCCATCCAGACAGAATACAGCTGTATTGTGGATGGATCCAGACAGTCATGATGGGAGAACACACATCTATTATGTAGATTAAGTATGAGACAAGTGAGGGGTGAACCGTGTCTGATTTACCATGTTTTAAAACTCGTTGCAGCTCGGGGATTTCTTACTGTGCTGGGTAAGTTCCACTGGCTAGTACCGAGTTCCTGTAAAGACTACCTTTTCTTTGAGAGTGAAGGTTTGAAATTGCAATATACATTTTGGCCTGTGCCCTTGCCTCTGCAATTTGTCAACACTAATCTGTTTTCTACCATGTGAGGATTTATCTCTGCATAATTCTGAATATTATTGAATAATATTGGTATGAACAAGGTCTATCTAATGCAAAAGACTTAATCATGTACCCTCTTTATATACACTGTATATGCAGATGTATAATAGAAACACAAAATACAGGCTGTTTGCATCTGCTAGTGGCTATGTACAGAGACCCTGTAAACAGTATTGCTGAACTGTTGTGTATAGCAAAGCAACTACAGAGGAAAACACCTACTGAGTTCTTGAGTATATCAGTTCTCATCCTCTGAATCCACTGATTTAACAGGAATCTTTGTATAAAGGAAAATACAGAAGATGTGGTGGAGGAAAGTCATGTCAAGATGAAAATACTCTCAGCAAATTCTTGTAAGAGAACAATTTCTTATCTCAAAATTTATTCACAGCTTTAAAGTTATTCTCTCTAAAATGCCCTGAAAGATGTCTGTACTTATTGCATTGATTTATACTGTTGTAACCTTCGTATCCTCAGAAGAGCAAATTCTCATTATCTCTGATAGGAGAAACAAGAGTCAGGTTTTCCTGGGGTTTTTGTTTGCTTTGTTTTGTTTAGGTTTGGATAATAAAGGAGGTGTACAATTAGTAACATCATGTATAATTAAACAATGCTGTGAATGTCATCCCCTCAAATATCTAGAGGGTGGACAAGAGGAAACCAAAGTAGAAACGTGATTTGTGTTCTTTACCATAGTGATACAAGACAGCTGCTTTGAAAGGAGCATATACTAGTACTAATGGACTTTGTTGTCAGTTTGCACAGTAGTATGGATGCATGTTATGCATTCAAATCAGGAAAATAATAGGACACTTTTCCCCTTCTCTTTATTTTGCATATTTTTATGTTGCATCTAATAATTATTAAGAAAATAATGAGGGGATAAGGTTAGTTTTTAAAAGACATTATTCCACAAATAAACCTTCATTTTTTAAAATTAATATCACTTTTTCTCAGTATAGCGTGACCAAGTGACTATCTGGTAATGTAGGGCAAGCTCATGAGGACCTTGGAACCTGTGTATTTAGAACATGCTTTCTACTTTTCCAAACTTGCTGAGAATTATATTAGGATTTAATTTAATCACTTGCTCTGAAGTGGAAATTTTTACTTAAATGATAGCTCAATAAAACTCACAAATACAAGAATAGAAGCAGTTCTTGTTAAGCAGTAAGAATCTGTCAACGATGAGATTACAGAACAGGAATTAAAGAAGTAGGGGAGAAATGGATTGACATACAAACAACAGGTTGGAGTGAATTTTGGACATCAACTACTGAGTATTTGTGAAAGTCGTATGGGCTGATATTGACTAGAATCTGAAAATGAAATAGGATTGAACAAGCTGAGCTGTGCACCTATTAAATAAAATTACTTTGAAAGTGACTGAGGTTAGAACGAGTCGGGAACTGGTGACCAAGTAGCATTCAGATGAATTGTGCTCACCTAGAATCAGGGCTTATATTGAAGTTTTCAGGTATATTTGCTGTTCTTATATGGGCATCTCTAGTGAAGTCATTGATCTCTAAAGGAGATAAAAGGAGATCAGCCAGTTCTGGCTTATGTTAGCTGAAGACTGACTACCATGCTTGCTGAAAATAAAAAAAAATTCCAAACTGACAACTGTCTATGTTTCATGTTCTGAAATGTTTTTATGTTGTACTGGAAGAAAAGAAAATGCAAGGGAATTGAAATGAGAGCATTCTTAACAAAGCAGAGTATCTATTGTTGTAGGTAATGGTTTAGTTGGCATATTAACTTACCATTCTATGGGTGGCATTTAATTGCCCTCATGTTTTAGCCACCTTATAAGCCTGCAGGTAATTTCTTATGATGGAGCTCTGATTCTACCATATTATTATATTTCTTCTTGAGCATGAAGAAAGAAAAAAGCCCCATTTGAGCAGAACTGAAAAATTAAAGAGCAATAGTTCACCTCTGCATAGCTCATAACTAGTAGTTTTACTGGCTATGATCATAATTATAATATTTATAATCAGCATAATCCTTATAATATTTATAATTATAACTACAGCAGTAGACATTATATTATTATTATAACCTCTCTGCAGGTGTATGAGGGAAATTATGTTCTTAATTGAACCATCTACTAAAATCTAGCAATTTCTCACAGTTCCTTGCAACCAAACCCTGAAGTCTTTGGATGCCAACATTTCTGTCATTTCCATTATGCACACAACTACCTTTACACTTGTGTTGATGATTTCAGTAAGTGCATGGGTATCCTTTCTTAGCTTCTGGAACTGGTGTATTTTGAGCATACTGAAGGAATCAGCAGGAAGAAATGCATTCCTGTGTTTTACACAAAAACCCAGCTGTTGAAGCACTTACCTGCAGTTTGTGAGGTACAGGGTCATATACCTCTTCTATCTATTCTACTATGGGGATTTTAATGCAGAGTCCTCCAAAGGAGAGGCAGAAGCCTGTTTGTGGGGTATTCTAAGTCCTGCTGCTTCCTTACAGCTCCTACTCTTTGTGTAAAGCAGAGTCTGAGTTTGGGGATTTTTTTCTTTAGATGGGATTCCAGAAGTCACACAGTACCATGCTGACTTTTGACATCTCTAATCCTTCCTCCTTGTTAGACTATCTCAAAGTATCTCTCTGATGGATTAAAATGGATGTGGCTGTACAGAAATTTTTTTTCCAATAGAGAAGACTTACTTCAACAAAGGACTTCGAAAATGCTTAGAAGTTATCTGTTCTCTCTGTATGTGGCCTAATAACCTTCTGTAATCCACAATGAGAGTGGGAGAGAAGGGAGATACCTCTTCTTTGCAGGAACCTATACACCATACAGAGCAAAAAACAAAGTCATGCTTATAACAAAAGTTGTCCACATCGGATTTTCGGAGGATATTTAATATGAAGGTAACCCTAGCCTGTTATGCGCTGATGTTTGTTTAATAATTTTTGCCCGTGGCTTTAGATTCTTTAGGAAGAAAATGGTTTTGTTTTTCAAAAGGTTTAAAAGATAACTGCGGGTTGCCTCAGGTGAGAGTCTCTTACCAAACTTCTCAAAGTCAAAGGAACATGTTAAACAGAATATTTCACTTCATTCATAGACCAGGATCATAAGGTCATCTGTAAGGAGATGTTCACTTGGGATGATAAAAAAACTTCAGGAGGAAGCTTGCATGGAGATCCTATAGGATATACCTTTACCTATGTTTATTCACTGTATTATCCCAAACAACCATGACCCTGTGTCCAGATCTCTCCTTCTTTGCTGTCTGTCTTGTCTCCTCTTTCTGCCCAGAGCAGTACCTACAAGCGCTGGTGGATAGTGAGCACCTGTTGATATTTCTCTTAACGACTTTACAGATGTGTCATCAGCACCTTGATCCTATGCAATTCTGTGGCAGGAAATACAGTTACCTATTGATTTCATAAAAATACATAACTGGTTTTAGTTTCTATAAAGCTTTGATGGCTTCTTGCCTGGTAAATTCCACAGAAATTTCCATATTAAGAACAACATTTTGTTTTATAAGTTTATCATATGGATCAGAACAGGCAAATATAGCAAGTTTTCTCATTCTCAGCTGTTTAGTTGTCTTAGTAGAGAACTAAAATAGGAGACATTCTCAGTTTATATCTTACGGGGGCTAAAATACAGCATTACAGAGTGATGAACAGAAAATGCTAGTGCCATCTTTCAGAAAAGATGCATTGGTATTAACTTCTTACTATTATGGATGTAAAAACATTCAAGGTTGACAAGCAAATTGTGGTGTCCTGGCAAAATCCTGAATTGGACACAGCATATCCATTGTACTCATGTCATTTTTCCCAGCAGTTTCAGTTATGAAGTCCATGTTCGTATTTACCATAAATCGACATACAGTGTTACTTTGTACCATCCCAGAGTTGACTGCATTTTTGTGTTGCAATTCATGTGGTTTCACACATTATGTAGATTCTGCCTTCGGTACCTTAGATGCACTTTTTCCACAGAGACACTGGCACTATTCCTGTAATGAAATCAGGGCTACTGCTGGGCTTTTCTTTTTCAGCACTTGAGCACTTTCAGTGGTTGGTGTAAGGTGTGTGTATGTGTGGGAAGGCAAGGCACCCCTGTGAGCAAAATAAACTGCGTCAACTCATCCTCATCTCTTGTGTGGGTGAGGAGAGAGAAGAGTTTGGGATTCTGGTCAGTTTGAACACAGATATGGGAGAAGCACCTTGCTGGTTTTCTCACATCACACCTGGAGCCAGGTGCTTCCCTACTGCATTAGGATCTAAAACCAAAAACAAACAAGAGAACAGCTGGTATTTCTACATGTTATTACTTGCTACTTACTAGTAGTAAAGGGAAAAACATCAGTGACGTCTGTTTTCCTGCTTGTTAATTTCTCCGCCACCACTTTGTGTCAAGGATGTCAAGCAACTAAACCTTTGAGCAGAGAGCTTTGGGCTTTATTTCTCACTGAGTGGTGTTCTAATTGCCTTCCTGCCCTGGCCACAGAAGAAGCAGCTTAACACAAGGACCCAAGGGCTTAAAAAGCCAAAGACGATGACAGCAACATTGGTGCTTAAAACAGGAACTCCCAGATGTTGTTAAGAGCACAAGAGCTGAGTTTTACTCTGCTTCTCAGACACAACCTTCCTCGAAAATGATCCAGCTGTCTTTATCTCGACAAAGAATCTTTCCTCTTATGACAAAAGCAACATCCACCTCAACATGTCTTATTAAGGATATAGCTTTCAGCCCAAGAAGTCATGCATTTGTGAAGAGAGGTTGTCATGGTGCTTTATGCAGTGCCTAGAAATCAGAATTGCTGAGGATTTTTTTGTTGCTAAAACGGAGAAGAACTCACACACTCCCTCATTACTTCTTGTCAGCAAGTCAGCCTGGGGTTGCAGACTGAAGGAGCAGAAACTGCAGACTTAGAAGCCTGGAGCTGCTAATGAGAAATTGCAATCTGCCATGTGATTCTTGTCCCAGACAAACTTGTGGCATCAAAATTAAGAGAAAAGCTAGAAAAGCTGCAGAAGATGCTTGTGTCTTGCAGTGGTGTGGGTTGGGGAGGAGTCATGAGAACACTGCTGCTAGTACCAAAGCACATCATGATAGTTTCTTCTGTAGTACTGGGATTTGTTGAGGCCAGTACAGCCAGCACTGGCAGCAACAAAAGCTGTCAGCCAGTCTCCCTCTCTTCAGTTGGGCTGGAGCTAGTGGCTGGGCAATATTTTGCTCTCTGTTAGGAGAAAGCACAAACTTGTAAATGTTCAGCTGGGCTCCAGGATGCTCTGCTGCCACAGGAGTAAATAAATAAAATAAAGCAGAGATGCCACATGTGAGTCTGTTCCAGTGCTGCTACCAGATACATCTGGGGCACCAAACAGGGATTCTCTAACCTGAAAGAAGCAGGAGTGACCGAGTATCTCCAGGGAATAGAAAATGTGGAGTTTGCCCTATGTATTTGCAAAAACTGACTCTTTGGGCATCAGAAATTGTGAGATTAGTTTCAAAACAGTATTTTATTACAGTAGAGCAGTTTGGTTAGCTTTATTCATTGTCTATTTTTTTAATCTTACAGAACATGTTTTCAAGGTTTGGGGGGTACAGTATATGACAGGGTTATCAACAGTGCAGACTAAATGTCTGTTACTTTTCACATGCTTAAATGTTCTGATAATCTGAAAATTTCTGATGCTATGGGGTGAAGTAAGAATTTTTAGTGTTTTAAGGAAAATGCTAATTTTTAAATGAAATTACAGTGAAATTTTATTGTGTAGAAGAAGACAAAGATGTTGGTTGGATATTGTGTAGACATCCAGATATATTGAATAGATATCCTGAGCATATTAGAGCTGAAGGACAGGAAGATGGCCTTTGAGCAGCTGAAGGAAAACAGTGTGGATGGAAAAAGAGGTGTAGTTCTACAGCTGTCAGAGCTTCAGGGAGAAATTATTAGGCTGGAGAGCGATTCTAAAGCATGGAAGCATAGTAAAGAATTGTTATTCTGTACAGCCAGGCTTCCAAAACATTTTTATGAGGCTGGGAAGAACTTGCTGGAAGATGGAGTCATCCTGGAGCTTGCTTTGTCACAAAAATTAACAATAGGATTATTGCATTACCGTACACAAGTCTATTCCCAGTGATTTTTTTGTGTTGGTTGATTCTGTGTTCCACTTATGTGTCAGTAGCAGCCCTAAAATTCCTGAAGGACTAATGCTAGAAAGACATTTGATGCAGAGTATTAGGACTAGTTTTTAAGCACTGGAAAGTTACATCTTAGTCTCATTACTTGACTGTTGAGGTTTTTTCTTAATGCTGCTGGGATGATGTATCAGCTGATCCAAGCAAGTACTATTCCTAGCTGAATTTCTGACTGTCCAAGGTTTGCAAGACTTTGAAAGAACAGGGGATAAAGAGCCTTTTGGTTTTTTCCTCTGGTAATAGACCATTCAGGTTTCTGCATTGACCCCTGATAAACAAACAGAAGAGACATAATTGTGACAAACATCAGAGCTGGGTTGCAAAGGACTGCATTTACTGCAAATGAGTAGCAGGGAGAAGTCTGATTGTATTTTTCCTTCAGCTAGTGGTAAAGAAGTTGGAAGAAGACAGCTATAGCGCTGGACAAAAAAATTTATTTATTTTTCCAAAACTGTGAAAGATTTTTTTTGAGAGATTTAGTAATGCAGGAGTTTTAGTCAGAGGAAGACTGACAGACTTTTTAGTGTGTGCATATATAACACTTTTTTCCTTCTTTTTTTCCTTTTTACTTGAGGTTTGGATAAAGTTCACTTCAGGATTCAGGTAAAATTATTGAGGCACCTTTTGTAGTAGACTACACAGCATCCACATGCAGGTCCATCGCTACTCTTCTTTACTGTCCTGCTCCCATTTCCCAGCTATTGTAATGTAGTGTGTATTAAGCAGCAGATTCTGACTATTCTTTTTTATTTTATAAAGAAAATGAATTTTAATTGATCAAAATTAGCAACAATTTAAATTAGTCGAGTATTTTGAGTGGAATTCTACCTTATTTCCTGTAAGTGTCCTGTGGTTCTTTTTTTTATGAAAGGTGAAAAATAACATAATTTTGAAGTAGTCTATGATACTCATTTAATCAGGAAGATAAGAAGGGTGGAACATAGGACAATGAAGCAAGAATTTTTAGAATAATTAACTGGGAATCTTGTTTGCTGACACAAATGTTGGATGAGAATTCTTCACAACGTGGTTCAAAATTTCTCATGAGAACTTCAGTTTGGTCATAAGACTTTTCATTCTTGATAGGGAAAACAGTTGAACAGCTCCCTGCCTGTTTACCTGCAAGGTGTCAAATTTCTTGGTTTTCCTTCATTCTTTGAAGCCTGGATGGGTCAGTCTCCATTTTCTACAGATGGGTCCCAAGGGGAGACAGAGACAAAGAATTGGACAGGGGAAGAAACGGGGAATTAAGACACTGGAAGAGAGCCCTGAAAAGTTTGTTCTACTTTTACTCTCTGCACAAAAGAACAATGTAGTACATTTTCACTGTCTTAATTTGTACAATCCCAGCCTACGAAAATTGTGTATTGTTAATTTTGAGGGTTGTTGGTTTTGTTTTTTTTTTTGCTTTTCATCATCATTCCAGAGGCTTCCCAGCCTCCCAAAGGCATTGTTTGAATCTACTCACCATCTTTAATTCTAGATTACCTTGGTCAAATGACTGATAATGAGAGGATGTGAGAGATGAACACTGTTGCTTCAGATAGTTTGTGTTTAAGAAGTCTGAAGCCTTTAAGTGTGTAAATAAGTTCAAAGCTTTCTGTGGGTGTTCTTCTTGTATCCATTTTGAATCAGACTGGAGTCTGAGGAAGCAGAAATAAGAACACAAGAAATCATAATTTATAGAACAATCTAAAAAAACAGTTATTTTGCTTTTGAAGATAAAGTTTTAAAACCTAAGGAAAATGTAAACCTGTTTTCCACTCCACTGAACCAGAAGAGAAATAAAAGTGAGACTGGAAGGTGGGAGCTCCAAGATAGTTTCAAAACTTGAACTATTGCTCCTCAGATCTCATATAGCCATAACTATTTAAAGTCCTGCAGACATGTTATTCATCTCACTCATCCTCAGGATTCATTCAGCTAGCAGTTTGCAATATGCCAGCATGCTATAGGCTAAGCTGATTAGAAATATGAGTGTCTTTCTCCGTGTCAAATTTTCTGAGAATAAATAGTCCTTATTTTCTGTTTGCAAAGTTTATGATGATCCAAGGAGAACAGCCTTTAAAATGCTGTGATCCTCTAAGGGATACATGGCTTTTGTTATAATAATAACTGTGACTTCTATGTCTAATAATATTCAACCTTAATACTAGCAAACTGTGGAGGTCAGAGTCTTGGTTGTATATTCCATTTAGGATTGATAAGAATTATGTATAAATTGCAATATCTTCTGAATGGTGAGTTTTGTTCACAAAGAAAATTATTTTAAAACTATTACATTGACTTTATGTAAAACAGTTATAAGTACATTTGGTATAGATGCAAAACATACATTGGCCAGGAGGAAAGGGAGATTGTTGTAAAGTTAAACAGGTAAGAGGAACACTAGTCCAGGCTTCATGTCTTGAGTCTCTCTGAGTGCTCCAATGCAAGTTCAGAATCCTCCTTGTTGGAGGAGTCCAGATGTTAAAGAGACAGGGGAAGAAAAAAGTGAGTAAGGACTGAGGAGAAAAATCAAGTAAAAGGAGCCACCTGTGATTATACCACAGGATTAGTATTCAGGAGATCTGGCTTCTTTTTACAGGCTGCCAGGAAATGTGCAATTTAAATACAGGCAAATAATTTCCCCTGGTACTAATGTCAGGAATAAGACTTTAGAGAGTTCCTGAGAGTCTTAAAAAATTGCTTTTTATAAAGAATATCAGTGACATGAATGACGGTTCCACTTTACGATATAAAAATATGATAACTGGTATTAAAGAAGAGAGCTAGAATGGTTGTGGGTTTTGTTTTGTTTGGTGTTTTTTTTTCCACTCATAATAAGATTTAGCCATTGTACAGATAGAACCAATATTCAGCATTAAGGAAAAGAAGTGCTGAGCTTCAGTCACAGCACATTCTTCTGAATGCTTCCCAAATTCCAGTATTGGGTGTAACAGTTGATGAAAAGGAATTGAAGCCCTTAAGATATAAGTATAAATTAGTTTATTTACAAAAAGGTCAACTGGTCCAAGGTTCCCATACTTCTTACCCCTTAAAAGGGCCATAAGGTTCCTGCTGGCCCAAGAGATTTCTTAAAATACCCCTCAGTGCAGTTACACCATAGCAGTGAAGCACTGGGTAAGAAAGCATTACTCCTGCTCCTGATGCAGAATGCAAATAATCATGCAGATTTCTTTCCAGATAGGTTATGCATCCTAATTAAAAAATTTCCTCTCCTGGGCCTTTGCTCTTTCTAGAAGATGAGAAGGGTAATTAATCTTGCAGGTACTATTGCTGGAACCCAGGAGAAGTTTGTGTTCCCTGAATTTTAAACGTATCATACAACTAAGATTATTTACTTTTTAATTTAGGCCTGTTATTAAATCTAGGCTTCTAAGAATGTTTTAAGCAAGTTTTGTAACATCACTTCACTTTAATTTCTTGTGTCTGAGTGAAGCTGAACAAATGTGAGGGTTTTTTTCTGTGTTGGGCGTTTTACTTTTTTCTTAGGGGAAAAAGGTAATAAGTGTGGGAGGAAGAAAAGCTTCATCAAATATGTTTCTGTTGAAAATCTTGACTCTTTGGTATATAATCAGAAATATAAATTTCAGGAAAAACCCAGAGGAATTTGGCTAAACCCTGCAATTATTACTTGTAAACCTTGGGATTAAAATTGAAAGACTGTTTATATCTCAAATATTTATCAAGACATGTACCTTTTCAGTTATTATGGGGGGAAATCTAGTATTTGAAGTGGGTATGTCATGGTGCCACAATCTTTTTTCTTAATTAGACTGGGATCTTTTCAGGTAGAATTCCTTTGACATGTTGTGCTGGTGGGGAGTCTGACACACCAAAGAGTATTAAGCCTGAAGAGGGAAGAAAAAAAAAAAAAGACTTTTCTCTGTTTTCACCTCTAATTTTCCCAGTTTTCAAAAATGGTGCTTTCAGCATCTATCATTAGCCAGAGCTGACTATTTCCTTCTTCTACGCCTTGTATGGCTTATCTACTTAGATTGCAGAATGCACCAAGCTCTTGATCTCTGGCCTCTGAATCTGATTGCCAGCTAGAGAACTACAAGCATACAATAACTGATCTCCAGAAAGAATATGGCATTAGGAATGACATATTTCACTAGGAAGCCCAGCCTGCACCAGAGAACAGATGCCTTGACTTGTATATTTGGTCCATTTTCTGGTGCCCCTCAAGGTCAAACTCTCCCAGACATCTCAATTTCATTCATGTTAGTTTGTACATGGGAAGTGAATCTGAGCCTGAGATGTGGGACAGGTGTGTTTCCCATTTCTCCCAGGTGTGTCTATTGAGATGTGGCTGAAGGGTGATACAATTCTTTTCCAGTCTGAGCATCTGTATTTTTGTTATGGCAGGTGTGTACCCTGGTCTTTTTCTGACCTAAATGCAGGACACAATCAAGACTGGATTAAACTTTTACAACACACATGTGATGTTATTTACTATTCGTATTTTGCAGTCACAAGACTACAGATAGTTTATATGACTTTGTTTGCATTGAAAGGGAAATTAATTAGCTTATCTTGGATTACCTGAGTCCTGGGTCTAGTGGGCCCCCTTTTATCACCTTCCTCACCAGAAGAGGAGTCCAACTTGTGGTTTCCTCAGTATCAAGGTAGTCTTGTCAATGTTAATGAAGAAAGTGGAGGTGATTATCTTTAAATGGCGAGCCTGAATGATTACTGCCAGGCATGGGATGCCCACACTCCTCCTGCACTTGTTAGTCCCCAGCCTTGCACATTTTCCAGCTAGATTCACGAGCAAAATTGTGGTGTCATTTTCCAGGGAGCAGGTCTTCTATGATAGGCCCTATGTCTGTGGTGTTGTATTACGTAAATGAGTGAGAAGGCTATAAGATAAAAAATAGTCACTTCAAGAAATCTCATTTGTGTATTTCAGAACTGCCTCATGATATAGGGCCTTTGGTCTGATTCTCTGCTTTGTTAAGTTTCAGAGAATCCCAGTGATGTAGGACACTCCATGATTTTCAGACTCACTCTCTCCCTTTTTTATCTGCTTGATCTACTTTGCTGTAAGTTTAAGATGGATGGCTAGCACTGGAAATCTCTACGGACCAATTTCACACATCTGTTTTAAATGCTGAAAATTGTCATCTCTACATGCCTATATAGTGCAAATTAATATTTTTTCTGAATATACGGACGTGTACTTAAAATAATCAGGAGTAAAAAGGCAAAGCATATTGTTAAATTATAGTTACAAAGCACACTTTTTATTTCTAAGCCAGCTGTGATCTTAATGCTTATGCTGGTACTTATCCTGGTCTTTCTCTGAATACAAGGCATGATCACACTAAACTAACATCCTTTCCAATTCCAGCCCTTCTGATAGGGGAGGTTGTAAGCCCGTGGGACTCTCTCCTATGCTTGTTATTTATCTATATTCATGTTAACAACTTGTTGACAATACATTGTAAATTGAGGGAATACATGTATCTGAGGATGGTAAACTAATTATCTCTTGTCCTAATCTTGCTAACATAAAAATATTAAATTAATCACGTTCAGTTATAGCTGAGTTATGCACACAGACAGTCTTTTTTAGAGAGAGAAAAAAATCAATGGCTTTTACTAAATTTTTTTCTCTGTATGTCAAACTCTTATTTTGAAAATCAAAAGTGCTAAATTAGCAATGTTGCCTGATTTCTGTTCCTTTTAATATTTTCATATTCTTAATCAGAAGACTGACTGGTCTTACAGCCAGTTTTTTAGAACACACTGTTAAATGACTAATTCTGTCTTGTGTCACTTTTTTTTTTTTTTTTCATTTTTGTAGTATAACAGTCTTTGAGCTGTACAGAGAATAGACTTTGACTTGGCAGCAGTTCTATCTTGAAAAGTAAAAACAAATGAAACTTATCTATGGAAGTACTAACTGCAGAAGGTAATCTGTCTGAAAACCTTTGAGTTAACTAACCCTAATTCAGAGGAGGTTGTGTCAGGCCATTACACAGGAGGAACTGGGACAACTTTCTGCCAGAAAGCTGAACAGATTCCTGGAATTGTTTGAGGATTATTTTTTGTTTGTTGGCTTGCACCTGTTTTAGACAGAATTTCAGTGTAAGATTCTGTGGTTGCCAATGAAAATATACTGCCTTGTCCATAGAATCTTAATCTCATGACCTGTTCTGCACTCATACACCAACACAATATTGCTTGTGTTGAAAAGCCCTGTTGTCTTAGTCCACTCTTCCATATACTAAGTTTTTATAAAGGTTAGCAAACATCATCTGTGCTTGTTTAGGCTATAGTTTGTTCACAGTGGGATGGGGTTGAGCAGGAAGTATCAGGAGAAAATGACACAGGATTGGTCAAGAAACACTGGCTCTTCCATCTGGATCCATATGTTGTAATGTACATCTACTCCCCACTGTAAAGACCTTGACCTTTAGCTTTCTGTAAAAATCAGCTCAGGATCCTTTTCAATGAGACAAGACATGACTGAAATTCTGCAACAGCACTTACTTAATTGTAAGTCTCACTCAAAAATGTCACACAAACAGCTCTGTGTTCTCATGTCGCAGTTTTAATTTGGTACCAGACCCCATGACAGACTGCTAATTGAGATTTCTTACAGTACCTTCTATTTTTTAAGTGGTCTTGCAACGTTTCAAAATGAGATCTGAAGAGATTGCTGCTGGGAGTGGGGCTTTAGAGTGATGGTGACAAAACTGTCATGTACCATATACTTAATTCAAATTGGCAAGTTCTTGATATCCCCAGGCAACCTTTCCCACAGAGAGTAAATATTTGTACCTGTGAAGCTTGTAGTGTTTTGTGGCCATTGACGTGCTGTGTGTACATTGCAGCAAATGACATCTCATTTATAAATAGCTTGAGTGGGAGATCAGGTGATTCACCCTCAGGGACTAATTCTACATACTGGAGTATGTGTACATATGTAATGGCAGGTGAAAAGAGTGGCTTTCCTTCTGTAGCCCCTGGTGCCCACTGACACCATAAGTAATGCCTTCTGCAACCACCCCTTTTCAGTCTTAAAAAATGCTGGAAAAGGCATAGCTAAACCTTCCATAATGGTTCCAAAAGCATGGCATTTGTTTATGAGTAAAAGATGTGCTTAGACATAGAGTTTGCAACCACTAGTAAATTAACAATCCATTGGAGTCTGAAGATTGTAGGTCTGTGATGGAGCAAATTACAGTACAATTGTTTCTTATCTGTTGTCCTCAGATGGTCAAAATAGCAGACAAGGTGTATATGCACAGAACAAGATTTCTTGCAAACAGCACTGGTGTCTTAATTGTTTTAAAGTAAAAGGCACAAGCACAATCAAATTGTGGGGAAATTGGGAGATCAGAATGCAACGTTGAAGCTATAATGCAAAAGGTATCTTAGCAATAAAAGGTACCACTAATAGTAAAACCAGTCAATAAAAGTTAACCATTGAAATCCTAGCAGCTTAGTTGTTAACAAGTTTTGTACTAGAACTAGAATGTTAATTACTGACTTTAGAAGGATCCTGAAATCTTAAAATTTAAAACCTAATGATGAAAGATTGTCTGATGTCAAGTTAGCTAACAAAGACAACAAGGGAGTTCATATCTCTCACCCTTGCACAGCCACAGCTGGGTATCCCTTTGTCCCGTCCTTAACTCTCAAGAATTAATCTCCCTGGCAGGCATCCCTGCTGGGGAGGGGAAGGTCCAGCGCATCTGGAAAAGTACATGAGAGTCTTTCTGATCAAAGTTGGGACCAGGCTTTTATAGAATAAAGTGGATTGTCTGCTGTCATTTAACTATTTAACCTTATGTCCGCAATCTCTCATTGAAGAATAAAAGGAAAACAGTAGAAAAAAAAAAAACTAAGAAGGCCCTTTTCTCACCAAGCAAACTCTTTTGTTTATCTGTTTGTTCTTATTTTGTCTCCATTTCAGGCCTAGTTGTGGCCAGGTTGGGCTCCATGTTCTTCAGCTCTGGAAAGCAGCTGGTGTTATAAACATCAACTTGGCCTCTGTTTGTACTTTCAAGGTTGTTAATAGCTGAGAGCTTGCTAGGCCCTTTTCTTTCCCATGGGGACCTTTCCGCTTCATGCCTGGGTCTGTAAAATTGAGAGACAAAAAGCAATTGAATCACAGAGGGAAACTGAGGAAGGCATACTGAGAGATGGAGTGTCCTGCTAGATCTGTTCAACACCAGAGCACTTCCAATTCCTAGAATTTTATTATGGTCTTTCTGATATTTTGAATTTACTTTAGAGCTACAAACATAGATGATCAGAGGAAAATTTCTGTAAAATGGAAGCGGCAGGAGACGCCCCAGCTGTCACAGAAATTTAAAATATCTCGATAGTGTCAGGAAGAATTAGGTCCCAGAAGCAAACAAACTTACTTGTGAGCCATTCTCACAACCAGTTTTTTCAACAGGGATCGCTAAATGTTGCATAGATTGGTTTTGGTGGCACGCTTGATGCCATGGAAATAAAAGAAACTAGGAGAGCCCAGTTCAAAAAATTCTGCAATCTAGAAGTTGAGCTTAGAAAGACCCAAGAAAAAGCAAAGATGGGAATTCAAATCCTGTTGTTACATTGTCTCTATGGCAAGGCACTTTATTGTGTCTATTCTATGAGAAGGAAAAGACTAAAAGCTTTTTGAGTGATAATGACTAACTTTGAAAGACCATCTGAGCTGACATATAAAATGGCAGGTGCCGCCCAATGAAGTAGAATATTCTGCCTGTGTAAAGACACTACAAAGATAATAGAAAAATAATGTTTTATTTTGGTCTTCTTTCAATTTCACAGTTATATCTTGGGCAAAGCCAAGTTTAGGATGTGAATAAGCAACCAAAGTTCAGAAGTTTCTCTAATTTCTTTGATGTGTATATTCAACTACAGGTATCTCCTGAGAGATCTTCTCTCTCCAGGTGTCAGCACAGCTGGAAATGCTCTAAGATCAGCTTTCTTTGTATCAATTTTACTGTTAGAGCCACAGAATTTAGAGACAAAAAGAAAATTAAAAGGAAGGGCTTGGGGAACATAATCAAAGGTTCTCTTCACAGAGTATGATGGCTAAATCTGACTTTGTTGTCTCTGCTTCCTGTACCTGAACACTCTGTTTTAAAACCTACCAATAATACCCTGAATTTCTTCTGGAGAACTTAAAATGTATTCTTAATGGATATTGTATTATATCAGCACCTTCCACTAATACAATACTTGAGTTGGCGCTATATAATCATTGCCTTTGACACCCTCAATAGGGAGATTAACCAAAATTTTGAATTTTCCAGGCCTAAAGTCAAAGGACCTCCACACTCCCTCCTGCCTCCAGAGTGTGAAATATACAAGTTTTTTAAGAAAACCTTCTTTCTTGATAGCTCGCAGTTATCATGAAACATCATGGCTGCAGGTGAAACTGCTGTTGAAAACAACTAGGCTGCAGCAAGCACGTCATGGTCGTATTCAGGATTCTTAGGGCAGCGAGGAAAGAGTGAAGCAAGCTTACTGCCCTCGATTTCAAGACAGCAGATTTTGGTCTCTTCAAAGGTCTGCTTGCTGGGATACCATGTAACAAAACCCTGGGGAGGAGCCCAGAAAAGCTGGTTCATATTAAAGGATCACATCCTCCGTATCCAGTAGATATGTGTCCCAATGAGAAGGAAGGCAAGCAGAGTGCCAGGAGGCTTGCATGAATAAGCAAGGCACCCTGAACACAGTTAAATATAAAAAAATGGTATACAGAGAGTGAAATCAGGGCCTGCTATCCTGGCAGGAGTACAGACAAGTTTTCAGAGAAGCAAAAAACTGGGTAAGGAAGGCCAAAGCACAGATAGAATTGGACCTGGCCAGGGATGTTAAGAATAACATGAAAGGTTTCAACAGGTATGTCAGCGATAAGAGGAAGACAAGAGAAACTGTGGGCCTGCTTCAGAAGGACAGTGGAGACCTGGTCATGCAGGACATAGAGAAGGCAGAGGTACTCAATGACTACTTTGCCTCAATCTTCACCAGCAAAGGCTCTGGTCACACCATCCAAGTTAGAGAAGGCAAAAGCAGAGACTGTGAAAAGGAAGATCTCCCCATTGTAGGAGAAGAGAAGGTTTGTGACCATCTGGAGGGCCTGAAGGTGCACAAGTCCATGGGACTTGATGGGGTTCACACACAGCTCCTGAAGGAACTGAGATGGTGAGACACCGTAACAGGTTGCCCAGAGAAATTGTGGAAGCCTCATCATTGGAAGTGTTCATGGCCAGGCTGGAGGGGGCCCTGAGCAACCTGATCTACCTGGAGGTGTCCCTGCCCATGCAGGGGGGTTGTAACTGGGTGATCTTTAAAGTCCCTTCCAACTCTAACCACTGTACGATTCTATGATGATTTTTATGATTCCACAGGAAACAAAAAAATAAAAATACTGGGGCTTGAAAGTCAGATTATAAATGCAATAATTTAGAGCATTTCAAAGCAAAAAAAGTAATCCCAAAACCCGAGGACACATATTAGATTTACCATACAATATAAAGCTTGTAAGCAACGTGGCTAAGGGGCATTCAGGTTTCATGACTTTGCAGGACTCACTTATTACACTTATTGTATTTTTATTTACTGGTCACAAGCACCAATTCTGGCTTAATTTCAGGAAGATTCTCATAAAATTGCTGTTTGGTTGTCTTCCTTTTAAAACCAGCAGTCCTCTTTCTCTCATGAAAGAAATATATACTTTTCTAACATGAACACCTCTGGTGTATCTGCTGTGAAGAGAATGCTGGTGAATGGTTGAGAAGCTTCCCTGGGCTTTTGGTAGCCTCATGGGCAATATGTTTTAGCCATACTTATTCTCCTGCTCCCATAATGTCTCAATCTTGGACATGTTGTGTTATCACACTTGGAGGGCTTGCAAATTACTCTCATAGATTTCTGTGAAGTATTGGGTAATCCTAGAACCAGAAGTAATAATTATATGACATCTATATGAGTAAAGCTTAGGAATCTAATTAGTAATAATTTCTAAACCTTTTGACCAAGTTATGAGTTAGCCTTGCCATGAAAATATGGATTAAAAGTCCTTCATCAAAGTAGTCACCCAACAAATTTTAAACATGGATCTTGCCTGTAAAATGAACAGTATGCTGGCTTAATACTAGAATAATGTTAGAAAACCTCGTTAGGGTTTTCATTTATTTATTTATTTTTGCATTTCATTTAGTGTGAACAATGAAACAGATTACTCTCAGTTTTCTTTATAGTAGGTTTTCTTTCCTTCTTGTTATAAATTTTCCAAATGCGGTAATGTTATTTTCCAGGGAAGAAAAATGTTGCTCTTAAAAAAGTAAATGGCTTCCACAGAATTTTTGCAACACGTTTCACAGTAACATTTGCATTGACATTAGATGTTGTAATAGCTTACAGCTTTTAGGGACTTGTATGATTGCATTACAGTTACTTGACTATATTACCAAATGAGAAAGGGAGCACAGAAGGATATCTTCATGAACTTCTGATGCTTACATCTGTGAAATGGTAATGTCTGTTCTTTTATTATTTTTTTAATGTGTTGTTGTTTTTTTTTTTTTACTCTCTCCTTACCTTTTTGTGATATGGAGCTTCTTAGGAACTATATTCTTGTTTGTTTGTTTTTATTTTTAAAATGTTAATTTTTAATTTTTGTTTAACTTATTACTTAAATTTAAAGTCCCTTAAAATTCTGTCTAGTCTATATATGCATCTGTACCTATAATTATAAATATACAATAGGTAAATTAATTTAAATTACTTAATGGGCTTGGCTATATTTGATAATACTTGTGGGTTGGTAAAACTGAGAGTGATTAACTTGTTCTGTATGGAGTTCAAAGCATCACAAATGAATGGTTTTTATCAGTCCAGAAGGAGGAGAAAAAAACCTGCATTTTTTAGAGTCACGTTTTCCCTTGCTACACATTAACTTCAGCAGGATTTAGAGATTTTTTTTTTTACCTTCTGTGGCTTTCTACAATAGTCTCTGATGAAGATTCTGACATATAAAACCTTGTCTAGCGGGAGGTGTCCCTGCTCATAGCAGGGAGGTTGGAACCTGGTGATCTTTAAGGTTCCTTCCAACCTTAACCATTCTATGATTCTATAATTCCTGCATCAGTGAAAGTCATCTAATGCCACAGATCTTATGAGGTTGAGTCATATCAATTTCTAGGCATGTGACATAGATCACTTCTTCCTCTACTATGCTTTTATCAGGAAAGCTATCAAATGGGATTTCTGACTACCAGGAGGATAGAAGCTCAACAAGTCAACCTATGTGTTATTTAATGTGACCGCTCACTATAGTCTGCTTTTTCACTGGGGAACTTGAGGTTTCTTTTAATAGCTGTAAAGATTTGTTAAGTTGAACTGTTCTTTGATGTTGGTGAAGGAAATGAGCCTTTTTAGTGAGGTAAAATGCTTTTCTGAAAACAGTTTTCATCCACTCAGATGTTTTTCTTCTCTGTCTTTGACCCACTTATTGCCAGAGGGGTGTTCAACAGGATTAGCTCTTGTAGAAATCCCGTACATTTCAGCTTCTTTTTGTCATCTGACACTAGTTTTCTGGTATGTGATACAATAATCCCTAAGGACTAGGATTTGCTCCCAGCAAATTTTGCTCATACCATTTCAATTTTCAAGGTAGTATTTGACTGCAAATTTGGTAATGTAAATAACACTCTTTACACATCTGATGCAGTAAGTGTTCACATCTTTTTTAATAGAAGGGCATTTTCCTGGCCTTTAAGATCTTCTAATAGTCTTTTCTATGATGAAAAATACTTTAAGTGATCCTCTTTATGGTAAAAGACTTGTTAATCTGTTACTATGGTCTACAGAGATATATTTCACTTGTCAGTTTTAGAGTAGAAGGGGATTTAAGGTTAATGTTAACACCTGTGACAAGTCTGAAAGTGTGATGGGCAACCATCAAGCACTGGAAAGGAGAGGATCATTTTAGAGAGAGCAAAAGCTCTGATTGTGCAGTACAAGATCACCTGTTTTTGATTTTGCCTGTATTGACAGAGTTCTATTCATGCTCTGAGGAGTAAGTCTCTGTGAAGCTCACAAAAGTTCTTCACAAGTTGGTGTGTAATAGTAACTTGTAGAGTACTAAGTGTAGTCAATTTGAATGGCATATTTAGCTATCATACCTTTTAATGTGTTGAGCAGTGAGGTTTGCTCAGGGAAACCATGAGAAAATAGTAGGTGTTCAGCATTTTCAAAAACTGCACTACTCAGGTAAATATTCAAACAGAGGATTAAAAATGGGTGTGGCTGATTTAGAAATAATGTCTGGTAATGGGAGATGCATCAAGGGTTGCAGCATAATTGTTATAACATAGTCAAGAGTAGCAGACTGAGGTCAAACCTGGTATGGAAATAGTAGGTAGCTGATCTGCGTATCAGGCGGGGCTGTGGAGCACACACAGAATGGGTTGTGTTCACAAGACAGATTAAATATTCAGCTCTGTAAAAGAAAACTTTAAAAAGCCTCTTAACTTATAGCAGATATAGCATCTATGATAAAAGTAGATGGGATTAATTTGTCAGGCCCTCAGGAGCACTACCAGGGAGGTGCCTGATGCCCATGGCTGGTGCTGCCCCTGTGGGTGCTCCCTATTCTGCCCTGCTCCCTCCCTCTCTAATGGCCTGGGGATTCCCTGCATCCCCTCCCTCTGGCCCACATGGTGCCCCTACCTACCTGAAGCAAAGTTATTATTCAGAGTTGTATGTATGGTGATAGAAAATAAAAAAAATGAAAGATAAGAAAACCTCTTAGAAGCTCTACGAATAATGTTTCCAAAATAGTGTTTTTTGAAAGGTTTTTGTCTGTCTGATTCTCTCAAGAAATTCACAAAATTGTCTCTTTGGCTTCCTGTCATTTTGAAATATGTTTTCTTCCTTGTATAACATTAATTTTCTTGCTTTCAAAATGTCCAGACTTTTAACAAGTGATGCTAAATGTAAGTGGCCAATTAGAACAGAAACTCATTCACTGACAATTTATTAGCTTACCACTTGGACTATGCATTATTTGCTTAAAAAGACAGAGGAATAATCTGCAAACTTTGTTTGCAATATTAGAATATCAGTGAAAAATACATTTTGTTCTCTGTCAAGACAATATAATCATGCTGATAGAAGGTGATTTTTTTTTTTTTTTCCTGATAGTTTTACAACAGAGTCACTTTAGTTGCAAAAGGTTATAAATGTTTCTCAGGGTGATCATAGAGGGTCTTACATTAGGTACATAAAGGTACATTCATAAAGTCTGTATTCTGCCTATGTTACAGCATCTAGTTTTGTCTATTGGCTAGATGCTTCTTCAGTTGGGGTGGTAGATAATGCCCAAGAGTAAGATGAGTCTGTCTGCTGTGTGCTCTGACTTCAGTGTCCCAGATTGATCTACATGTTACATGATTCTGCTTGGGCTGCTCAGTTGGGGAAAACAAATAGTCTGGTTTCTTAACCAGGGGGAAGTTCAATTAGTTAATATATGACAAACCTCTGATTTTTTTTTTGTGGATTAAATTCCTCCTTGTGTAATGAGCCAGCATAAAGCTTGTATGCCAGTTGAGACCTACCTGCATAAGATAATTGTTGTTTATATAAGTACTGGCTAGCTGAAAGTATAGTTAAGTTCAATACCTATATAATCCCCTAAAACGTAATAAACTTGTCCATAACATTTTTTGTCAAGAGGCTTCAGGATGCCAAATCAATAAGGCAGCAGGAAAATGTCAAGTTAAGTAGCCTGATAAATAGCTTGGCAAGCTCTGTTCTTAATGACTACTCCTGATTTAAGATCCTGTAATCACAGAAAGACACTGTGATAAGCATGAAAGGAGAACACTGTAGATCCGCTTATCTGGCAATTTTAGCCAATATGAAAATCTGCAAGTAATCAAACCACAATGTTTCAAGCTGAATGGCAGGGTTTGTTATTCTGAAGCATAAATATGTGTACTGTTTCTGTCCCATGGGAAACAAAACTAAGATCCCTAAGTTTCTCCTAGTCTGAAGTGGTTGTGTATTTTATATGACACATCTGTAGGATTAGACAGCTTCCTCTTGCTTGTTTCTATAAAGCAAACCTGGACATCCATAATAAATTCCTGTACAATTTTGAAATTGCCCTAAGAAAAACAAATGTGGGGATTTTTCTTTAAATGCCCTCGAGTTAGGAACCTGACAATTTGAGAAATTTCCAGTTCAAATCACAAGAGAAAGTCTGAAGGATCACAAAGATTAATAAAAAATGGTATCCTCTCTGTGTGACATGTTTAAGGGATGCAGTAGACAGGAATGCTTTCCCGTTCATAGGTCAATAAGGTATTGGTCCTTGTAACACCTGGCTCCGTACTCAACTGAGATCCAGGTCTCATCATCTGCTTCCATGTGTTGGTCTTCACAAAAAGAAAATTGGTGATGGGTTTTAAGGTAACTGTATTGTACTTCACTAGATCATTGACTGATACATGGGTGTCCTGATGTGGTGCACACCAGCATTTGAATTTCAATGTAACCACAGGTAACCTCAGAAATGTCCTTTTGCAAAGTACCTGTCCCATTTGAACCAAAGTTTCATCACTCTGAACATGAATGTACCACAGAAGTGGCAGCCACAGGAAAGTTCATTTTATTTATTCCCCCAACTCCACCCCCCATATAATCTTTAATACAACCACTTATAATGAAGAACTGCAGTGATATCAGTGTCAAAATAAGACATCTTGACACTAACTGGTAGCCATGAAATGAACCAAAACTCCTAGTGCTTTCATGACAGGTAGTAAGAAAGGAGAGCTCATGAGAGTGTGAACGGGTCACTGTAAATCTGAGGAACAAAATTTAAAAAAGTGCAACTGCCCATAAAACTTCAGGATGAGCAGCTCTCAGTCTCTCTAGGGGAGTTTGTCCAAACAATTCAGCAAATGTTTCCCTTCAAAACCAACTTAATTAATGGGAAAAAAACAAAAACAAAAACACATATTAGAAAGCATTTCCCTTTTGAAACAGCCTTTTGTTATCCCTGTGTGAATAAAAAGGTCTATAAGTAGCACTAAGACTGTGAAATCTCTGGTGCAAATGAAGTGCCACACTGTTAAACATGACTATTAAACTATTTTCTTGGGACTTGTTTTTGATTCATGTGGAATAGATTAAAAGTCTGTTTCAAATCCCACAAGATTTCCCATGGAGTGTAATTATACATGAAACAGAATAAGAAATGCAGTCCAATAATTACTTTAATTAGATGGTCGTTACTGAAGCTGTCAGTGTGCCTAGTCCTACAAAGAACTAAGAAGGAAGAGTTAGGTAATGGAATTGTTGATAAAATGTTTGCACTTCAGAGGAATTAATTGTCTGTGTAAATAAATAATGGGCTAGAAAAACTGCAATCAGCTGATGGGATCTTGCCCTTCATCATCACTGATGATATAATATCTATTTTAAAGACCAATTTGCTGCCTTAATGGAGCAGCCCTCATGGACCTGCCTTGCTCCCTTTGAGTGATACAGCTTTCTGCAGTTTCATGGGGTCTGGAACTTGAAGTAATACAGCTCAGCTAAAGTAGCATTCCAGGCTTGGCATCTCTTTTTCTTCTGCTAGCCATTTTTCAATGAAATTATTATCAGCTTGCCAATTTCCTAAAAATACCCCAATGCAACTACAAGCTTCAGTCTTGCATGCTGCTGATCCAGCTGCTTCCACTACTCTGTTCAGTCAGACCACAACAAATAGTGTCCCGTAATCTTCAGAAGGGAGTTGTCAGGAGATGCTACTTGGGCGTGACAACGTTTCCCTGGCTTTTAGCTGTGAAAGCCAAGTCACTGGTGTTGAGTTTGTATAAAAAAATAAGAGTACCATAAAAGAAAGTGTTCCTTAGAGAATGTATGTGATTCTCAGTTGTAAGCCTTTTAGAGAGTTGTGTAGCTGAGGAGGTGTTCCTGATACAGACAGCCTTTTTTATGAACAAATAGGGATTCAGCTCCATATATTGCTGAGTCTTGCTCATTGCCTCTCAATTAATTTAATGATTCACAGTTTCAGTGAATGTAAAGAGAAATACTGTAATAAAAGACAAAATCTCACCTTTTGCTTAATTGCGTATTAAATCTTCACAGACAAGAAAATCCAAACCTCTTTAAGGAAGCTTGAAGATGTAAAATTGTATGGTTAAAGAGAAAGTAATGTACTGGTCTCTTGAGAAAATGAAGAACAAGTGAGTATAACTCACAATTTTCTTTTCCACCTCTATCTTCCTTCCTCCCACCCCATCCTGAGCAGGGACTTGATTTATACAATAAATACATACATATATTTTGCATTTTTTTCCTAAGAGCTTCAGTTTACAGCATTACAGTGTTCTCTTTGATGGTATCATTATGAGAATCTCAGAAGTGGGATTTAAAAATGGTATTTAGGCCCTGATTTAGATTGACTTTAGATTAACTTTTTAAGCATACTCTAATGCCTAAGTGAAATCATACATAATATTAAGGCTTTACATGTAATCCTTTTCATCTGTTGGGCAGAAGATATACACTTATGCACTGCACCAAGGAGCTATTTCTAAAGTCTGTTCTCTCAGAAAGCACACAACTGGAAGGGGTCCTGCATATTGCTGTGTTGTTCTGAGGTCCTGCTCTGAGCACTTGGCCAGAACATCATTAGCTAGTGCCTGTTCTTGCCCTAAACCCTACATCCACTTCTGTATAGTTGTCTCTCAACGTATTTTCTCTGTTTCTATAAACTTTCTCCAAGCTGTCTTGGATACAAAAGATTTACCAGATTAAGATTTGAGGTGATTGTCTTCATATTCTGGTGCATTGTCATAGTTGGTCATTGGAGATCGAGGCTTGAAGTATAATATTTCTTCCCATATCCCCAGTGCAAATCCTCATTTGGACAATTCTTGCCTCACTATGTCATCAGCTGTTTAATCACCTGAGAAAATGTGACTTCAGAACTCACAGTGAGGCCTCCCCAGTTTTATACATTGACTCCCCAAATGTAGTATATGAAAGCCAGAAAGAAGAACAGAAGAAGAAAAGTGACAAGGAAGGGATGAAAAAAGCAGCCTTCTGTTGGTGACAGTGATGCCAACATGTCCCATGAGACAGCAATTTCTTGGACCTGATCACCATGTTTTTACCTGACATACATCCCATAAAGGAATTGCTGGTAGTCTCATATCAAGAGGTGCTTTCTGCTGCCTCAGCACTTTGCCAGGCAGACTTGGTAGAAGCTGCTGCTTCTAGACCTGCTGAATAGACCTCTATTCATGCAAATATCTTTTATCTTGAGCTTTTGATGTGTTAGACGACAATCTTGAAAGTCTGTGGTGAGATGATCAGGAATTGGTGAAGAAATGGGATGAAGTGACCAAATTAGTGAATGGATAGGATAGGATAGAACAGGCTCTATTTCTGTTCAGATGTCCCAATAAGTCCTATACAGTCTGTTCACTCCATTGGCCAGGTACCAACCCAGGACTTTTTAATTCCAGTCCCCCGTAGGGGTTTTTCTGCTGTAGGGAGTGAGTCTCGGTGAATAGCAATAAGCCTGGATAGTTATTATTCTAGTTCCCTGCAGTACAGGTGGGATTTTTTTGACCATAGGATGGAGTTTGAGGGAAGGCAAAGGTCACACCAATTACTTGGAAGCCATGTGTTGCCTACAGATATTTTATTTCTTCTGAAGATCTTTGCTGGGTTTTTTTGTGTTTTTTTTTTTTTTAAACTTGTCTTCCACTGGGCAGTAGCCAAATAAGCCTTAGTGATCAGTAGAAATGTTCAAGCAGAACCAGCATTGGCTTTCATGAATTATTCAGCAGATAAATTCAGCAAGAGTTCTATATCCCACTTTTTTCATCTATACTTAATGTCTTTTAAAGGTGGGAGGATGAGGAATGATTCCTTTGCATGACTCAGCCTTTTAAGAAACTGTTTTCTTCTTTACTATGCAGTCTCTGCTTTTTATTTCTACCTCGTATATGCCACTTCACAGCCATTCAATGGGTGCAATGTGCCTACCCTTGCTATTGCAACACAGTCAGCTTCTATGAGAGGACAAGAGGTTGAAGAAGATGGCAAAAACAAACTACTTGGGTAGGTTGCCACAGGAAAAGTTTTTCACTTAACACAGCCAGCAGTCTGCAAGCTCAGAAGGAAAGATGAATTCCTACCATTAACAAGCTGTGAAATGTGCTGGTACAGTCAGAAATGTTGTCAGTCCCATCAAGGCTGAAAGCGGGGTAAGAGCATGAGCAGAAATGGAGTTTGGGCGTTGAGCAGACTGTGTCAAAGGAATAAGGGGCATAAGCACTGCAAATATCTCTTTGAGAGCTTTGTCAGCTGCTGAAGACCTGGAGCAGAGCTATGTGGTTGCTCCATCTTTTGAGAACTGTCATAAGAACTGTGTAAGTCACACACTTCAGAGAGAAGCAGAATTTAATGTGCAATGCATTCCTGTCTGTTTCCATAGTGGAAGAGAAACAACATGTTTTTTTTCTTCTCATCTGAGTATCTAATGTTATGACCAGATACAGGTTAACAACCAGAATGATATTCTGCCTTTTCAGCATACAAGGGGAGATGTCAAAGATGGCCATATATATTGCTCAGCAGAATTGGCAACTGTTTCTCCATGCGTGTATGTTTGGGAGTGGTAGGTGGGTCTAAATGGGAGTAAAAGCTTTGTTAAGAAACAGCTTGCTCAAGAAAACTCTTGAATTACTAACTTCTAGGACCTCATCCCCATCTTTAGTATAATGATGCTTTTATTTGCTTAACAGCTATGCAGCATTATGAATACCCTTGAAAACCTCTCATCAGTATGTTCTCAGGCTCCAGAAATATTTTCAACAGTTAATTCTACAATAAAGTGGCACTTCTCTCTCCTTCCTTCCCAAAAAAACCCCAAACAACAAACTTTTCTCAAAAAAATGTAACAACACTGTGTATAAATAAAATTTTTTCAGAGAGGTGCCTTAATTTAGGCTAGAGCCGTTCCATCAGAAGGTCTTCCCAAAACGCAGTTTAAAAAAACCAACAAAATGGTTTTATTACTATAGTGCAGGTCCTTATGTGCACATCTTAAATGAGCTGTCCCTATCCTTTTCTTGCAAGCACACTGCTTGCTATGCAGCAGCCTCTGATGTTGAGCATTGTAGGGGAGGAAGATACTGTACCTTGCTGAGTACTTCTGGAAAGTGAGACCTGAAATAATATGTAGACCAGCTACTTATCCAGGGGCTATGTACTATATGATGCTCAAAATACCTTGATATAAGATCTTAAACTTTTGTACTCAGTCAGTAGTTGGTGAATTTCATCTTGAACTTTATGAAACTTCAGATTTGTAGAAAACAAGACGAAAGGACCTTGCAAAGTCAATTGATCCTTCCTCTCAGTCCAAAGCTGGACCACAGCTGGATACTATCTGCCAAGGCAACCTGTGTTGTTTAACTAACTTGGACTTCATAGAGCAACTGGTATTACTCCACCTCCTCTTCTGGATACCCTTAGATGTGTGCCAGCCTTCCTCTTTCTCACCCAATTGGAGACTAGTACCTGGGAGGCTACAGGGACAGTGCCTGTCTCAGCAGAGGTGGAGAAGTGGAAAAAAAAAACAACAACAACCACAACATATAGGGATGTGGCATTTGTTTTTTTTCCTGGAGACCTGGCTGATAGTGTGAAAGAATGAAGATGCTATGAATGGAATTAACTGTTGTTCTGTGTTTTGGTTTGGTTTTGGGGTTTTGGTTTTGTTTTATGTGCTTTCATCTCTCCTGACTTGCTTGAGAAGCTCTGCCCATTCCGCAGAGCCCAGTCTGCACATGTTTCTGAGAAGAAGTGAAAGTGAATGAAAGGAAGCCAGGACATTATGCATTTACAATATCACTATTAAATGCCAGGCAAGCACACAACAGAGTGAGTGCCTTGTAGGCAGATGCATTCCCTTGAACTGCATCTTCCTATCACCACGACTACCAGAGTTTTATTACATGGAAATGTGAGAAAAACAGTAAATAAAGGATCTTTAAGGATGCAGTGGAGTGACTTAGATGTTGATAGAGACAGAACTGTTTTCATGTTTATATGAGGTCCCCAGAGTAAACAAGAGATCTGATTGAATTCCACCATCTTCCTTGCATGAATAGCATTTGTTTTTTTGTTAATAAGCCTGACATTAAATTGTGTGCACGATATCTCTATCTCTCTCTCTTTTTCTCTCTTTTATTTTTTTTTTCCCTTGGAACTAATAATACAACTCCTAGAAGTTCATTAATGCTGGCATGTCTCTTTGCTTCACTTTTGTAATGCATGAGAACACAGGCCTTAAATAAAACCTTTGTGAAGCACTTGCACTTGTCTCAAGATAAAAAGCATGTTCCCACATTTACATTACAAAGAAGCCCTATCAGCATCTTCTTTCTCTGGCACCCTCCTTCCTCTGAGCTTATATCTGATGGAAAAGGCAATTTCTAACTAATCATTCTAAAAGCCTGTCGTTTGTGTCTGTATTGAGGGGAAAGAGTTTTTAGTGTTGCTTTTCAGTGGGCATTAGGTAGTGGGATTTGTTGCAGTCCTAGGGGAGCGTGTAATACACAGAAGCCTTACTGGGATCTCTGAGTTCTTTGTGCTCGGTGTAAGCTTTTCTGCTCCACTGGATGACACTGAATAGTCTGGGATTCCTAGGAGAGGGGAAACATGTCTCAGAATGGGGAGGCTTTTACATAACCTTTTTCTACTGCCAAACCTTGTTTACATTCACTTTAGTGTAAATCTGGCATCATCCTGCTGGTGACAGGGGAGTGGCTTTCAGATCTCTCTGGGGTAATTGGTCACCTGGACATAGTGCTGGGCAGCCTGCTATAGGTGATCCTGCTTGAGCAGGGGGAGCAGACAAAATGGCCTTCAGAAGTTGTCCAGCCTCAGCTGTTTTGTGAAACATGTCAGTTGTCTGGAGCAATTAATGTCCCTTGCAGCAGGCATTTAGTGACATTACACACTGTATGTTGTAACCAGCCAGGGATCCAGCTGCTCATTTCTAGAAAGGAGTAGTTTTTCCCTTGATACTGTGTCAAACCCTTGTCTGTTGTACAAACATATGAGTAGTCTAATGGTTTAAAATGGGATTGTAAGACCTCCTAAATGTCAGGAAATCAGGCAGCAGCCTTATGTTAGGGTGCGAACACACACACAGTTATCATATCAATATTGGTTTATTTTGGCACCAAACCTCTAAGAACCATCTCTGCTAGAGGGCAGTGTTTGTGGCTTTAGAAGACATGCAAAGTAACTGCAGTCCTTCAGGAAAGAACTATTACGATGAAGAGAATCTTGACTTTGGAAAGGGAGAAATCATAAATACTCTCTTTACTTGGGTGGGAAGAGTGAGAAAAGCACACTGCAGCTGACAATCTTGCTTACCTGTCCTGTACAGCATAATGTACAATCTGGCATGTACAAAGAACATCCACTTGTCATATCCTGAGTCTGCGGCACCCCTCACAACACCAAAGCTGCACTCATGTGCTTACACTTTAAAGAGACTGCCAAGAGGATCAGCTGTACTTTGAGAGATATGATTTTCAGGATTAGGAAAGATTTTTATCTCCCTAGAGCAGAGGAACACAGCTTGGCTGGGAGCAAGGCTGTCAAGGTCATAGTGTTTTCCAGGATGGCAGCACAAGCTGGCTGTGTTTGTTTTAGATCATTCAATTTACCAAAACAGCAGTCCATTAGTTTAGCCCTCCTGGCTGCAGATTCCCTGCAGTGCCCAGAGGCTGCAGCCAGTAGTAATAAAGCTTCTGAATAGATCTTTCAAGGTGTGCTTGATACGATGCCAGCTAGTCCTTGAAAAGTGCACGTGTGGCAATTCATGGCATTGTTCACACTCTTCATATTTCATCATTTCATTACTAATTAATATGGTCATTACCACAGCACGAAGGGAAAAAATTATTATTAAAGTTTAATGTCATTGCTGCTCATACTGTGCCTTGAATTGTTATAATTTTTTCCTAGGTATTTAATTAAAGTGATAAGTAACAATACAATTAAATTTAATAATGTATGTGCAATCATATTTATTTGTCCCTTCCTGAGACCAGCAACTGTCTACAATGAGAGGAGATAAAGTTATTAAATTCACAGTAGTTTTGTTTTCCTTTTCACATGTTCATCTGCTTTCTGCTTCTGTCATACTGGGTCTGGCTACAGGTGAAGCTCTAAAGACACATGGCCATGATGAAAAGCCTGGGATTTTTTTATGGGTCAAAAATACTGCTTGGGTGTAGTGGCAGACTAGCTTAGGGACTGGGAAAATCCCTCTCATATCAACTATAGAGTGAATTTCATTCAGGATTTAAAAACACTTTAAATTTATGAAAACTTATTGAATCAAAGGTAAACCAAAGCACTCCTGTATTTTTCCTTTTACAAAATTAACTGTTGTTGAACTGACACCAAGTGACAATGCCACAAGTAAATCCACTCATCTTTCTTTCTTCTCTCTGGTTGCAGGCTGCACTCTGGGCCTGGTGATGCCTGGACCAAAGCTTGCCTTAGACCATATCCACTTGATAGGTTACTAACCCGCTCTTTAGGCATAGCTGAGGTCTGACTAAAGACTACATTTGTGTTACTTATTAGCACAGATTCCAGTATTCTTACTAGTAGTGCAAATAGGTCACAGACAGCTAAAAATAAAATACTGTTGTTCAACACCGCATTTCTCCTACTGCCTTAAAGCACTCTCATGGGATCAGTGCTGGAAATCCTAACGGGTCCCAGTCTCCTTTCAGGAAAGGAGGGATACCATGTGTAACTCCTATACCTGAGCTGGAGGTGTTTTGGGAATTCTGTAGACAAACCTTACGGGACCAACAACATGGACATTGGCTATAACCTACACTTAAGCAAACATTTCACATATAGGCACAGATTTCCTCTCTACAGCAAAAGCACTTTTAAAGCACAGTAAAATTAGATCAAGGCAACATAAAAAAACTATGCTGATATGTGGGTGCATGTTCAACATGTATATTTTTCGGTGTGGAATCAGGGGTGTGTCAGAGTTCTTCTATTGCTACCACTGTGTACGGTGTTTGGATTTAATTTACTGGCTATGTTATTTTATACACATAATGGCAAACAGATTTACAGAGTTGCCCACATCTGTACCTGTGTGTGTGTTTTCCGTGACCTGGGAGAGTCTTCATACTGCTACAAAAAATTCAGCAATGACAATTCTATCAATTTTGCTGCCTCACTTATCTATCTTACATGTATCAGGGGAAAACTAACACCTTTAGAAACAAATAATAATAAAAAAAGAAATAGGAGGAAGAGGAAAGGATATCTCTTTTTCTTTGTTCTGAGAAGGCTTCTCATCAGTAAGTTTATGCAGAAAATAGAGGAAAATGTTGACTTTGACTAACTGACATTGTGAGGAAAAAATATATTTAATCAAAAATTACCAACCTTGGTTTTGATTGGCAGGTAGAGGATGGAATGAACCTTAACAATAAGTCTCTTCCATGACTGTAAACCATAATTAAAAAGAAAATTAACAAAAACCCAGCAAGCCAAACTGGAGGAGACAGATTGCTCACAATTTCCTTTCCAGGAGTTTTTAATTTTTTGATTCCTGCTGAGAGAGCTGAGAAATCATGAAAGACTAACTATGTTGAATGCCTCTTTTAGCTGACTGAGTTGCAAAAAGGTTAAGAATGTAGACCGTATGACAATTCTGAAATAATCTGTTGTTAGGTTGCCCCTCCTGGAGCTATTCCAGGGAGCCCTGTAGCTTTTCATGATCAGCAGAGAGAGGAAATTCAGGCTGAACTACAGTGAGCAGATGCCCTCCCTCTGGTGTTTAATTTAATTAATTGATGTTTGTTGAAACAAAGCCAATTAACCTGGCTTATATCTTTATCAATCATGTTTCTGCTTCCATTATTCTGCTAGAAAAATGGCATCATGTGTTTTATGGCAGACAGCAGGAACAATTAAAACCAACCTGTTCTGCGTTGCCTGCAGCAGGCTTTGCAAGGGAAGATTAGAAACAGATTTTGTGGTGTAGGACAAAGTAGTCAGGCTTTTTAGTTTAATTGTTTTCTGTCTCTGAATCCCCTTTAATTCTTTTCTATATAGGGGTGATGAGGAACTAAGGTATCATACACTCAACAGTCTGGCTTAGGTTTGTAGTGAGCTAAATCTGATTTCTGGACTCCTTGGTCTGAGACCCCTGTTGTAGATAGTAGGAAGCACATTGTACTTCAAAGACAGGACCATCAAAGTTTGATGCACTCTGTGATCAGCTGCAGTACCCATATGTAAAAACCAAAGATGTGATTGATCATGTATAGCACAAACAAATGCAAGAGAAGTCCACATTACTGATCATGGAACCTGGTATAAGCTACCCTTTTATCTTTCAGCAGTTACATCTTACAAAAGCTCTTTCTTGTGCCTTGTTTTGACATGCTGATAAATGCAGATTCAGGAAAAAAACTTTCCAATATAGAGAAGCATCATCAGGATAATTTAAATCTAATTTTACCTTAAAGTCAGTATGACCACATAGGTGTCTTATGCTCCTCTTCATGTGTGTTGGGATTGAATAGGGGCCCTGCCCTTCAGGTTTTGCTTATGTCTGGGGTAATTTCTGCTTCAAGGAAATGTTTTACATCTTGAAGTTTTCCAGGGTGCTAATGACTTAAGAGGAAAGTCTGGGAATGCTATTTGGAAATGCTGATGGTGGTGGGATGGTCCAGTGCCTAGATCTTAAGGAGTGTTGGGAAGAGGGACACACCAGTTTCTTGCCTTCATTTAAAGAAACTGTAACTGTCATGTGACAAAACTGTCTGTATTTTTCAATGTAGGACATCTGTTGGTGATTTTGTGCTTACTGGTCCTTTAGCAGCTACCTGCTCTAGAACCTTCAGTGCATGATTGATATTGCGGATTCCTGATAATCCTGAATTGCACTCAAAAATAGCCCAACATTGTTACCTACAGAGCAACCACTGACTAAATACTGGAACAACCACTAACTCCTGCTGAAAAAATTCCTTCTGTTCACAACCTATCACCGAACATCATCTTTTTGTTGGTTAATGATATACATGGATATTTGTGCCTCTCCAGAATGTTCCTTTTAGCAAAATGTCAGCTTCTTCATAACAGGTAATACATTTTTTTTAATTATTATTATTTTTTTTGCTTATAGGAAATTCAGCCCTTTTTTTTAGGTTCATTAATATAGTTCTGGATTAGTTATCTTTTTTGCATGATATTATTTTTCACTCTGACTGGACACTATCTTTTTGAGAATGAGAATACCAAGCAAGAAAAAAAGAGCAAATAACTTTTCTCTCCTTCTGTGATTTTAGATGATTTAAGATTGTTTATCATCATATCACCAGCATTCAGTGTTTTCATTTTTGTGCTAATTTCGTATAAAAAGTTGAAGTAGAGGAAGTTTCTATGTGTATGATTTTTTTTAAGGTTTACCATTGCTAGGGATGTGTTTAGGAGTAGCCAAAAAACTTGTACTATTTCCATAAAGTGCTCATTGTATGTAGATTAAAAACATAAATCTGTTACTACCTTTTGCAATAATTCAATGCCAGCATACCAAATATGTCAGTTAAATTAAAGCTGATCTTCTGGGTTTCTTGTGAAAAATTGTTAAGGACCTTAAAACATTGTTATAATTTTCTGCAATTTCTCATATTAGTTAGAGAAGCTTTATGTTGAAAGGACTGTTTTGAAACTTCTGTAGATTGTTTATTTTAAGGTCTTTTTTAAAGAAGAATTTATAAGGGTAAAAATTGTATACCTGAATAGCACATGTTCCATGGCCAATTCATATTCTGTTACTTAGAGAACAAATTAAATACGTTGACCTCCTCCCCAAGGTATTTCACGTAATATTTCCTGCCTCGGTTGGATAAAAGAAAACTGAAAATGAAAGTTCAAGAGCAAATTCCACTGGAGAAAGGTGTAATGCATAACTTTTTCCTTTTTTGCCATCTGAGCAAAAGCCAATTTCAGATGATTATCCGTGTGTCTTCTGCACAGAAGCACAGACCTTGAGACACAGCATCACCAGGTACTGAGTGAACAGGTTTGCTATAGGAAGCTTCCATGTAGTTTGCAGGGAGGTGTAAGAGAAGCTATTAGGAAGAAACTGTGGATCTGAGACTGGTCCTATGTATGTAGAGCTGTCAGGACTCAACCTATGAATGCAGTAGAAAGGAAGGTATCTCAGCATCATGGCCTCCACTCACAGACCCCAGACTATGTAGCCAGCCATTGCTCAGGAGCATGTTGCACAGTGTCAGCAGACTGTACCTGTTCACCTGGAGTCTTGTGGCACAGTTTTCCAGATCTGCCAGGACAATGTTTTTCTCTTACTCTTTTGTGTTGTTATTCCTTCGTGGTTTTCTGGTGGTCTTGCACCCAGAAGCCCAGATACTAATCTTTTGGCAGGTTCTCATAGGATGCTATTGCCACAGTGAATCAACCTTCTTGCCCCTTTCCAAAACCTTGTTTTATGGCCTATACTGTGCTTTAAGGATCTCAAAACTCAGAGCATAGAAAGTAGACAGTGGTCATCTAGATACCTGGTCAAGATTATCCAGTGAAACACATCCACAAAAGCTAAGCAGTCAATCTATGTGCAATGTCTGTGCTCGGCTAAGCATGCTCCAAGCAGCACAGAGTCACCAAAAGGAGCAGCCCACAGGATATGAAGCAGGTCCTCGTGGAAAGTACAAAGTGCTGGAGGACAACAATGGAAATGGCTTGTCACCATATTCACCTACTAGTGCTGGAGAAACTGTCCCCAGTGGGACACTCACTGACCTGTGGCCCTGTCACTCCTTTTCCCAGCTGGCCATAAGGAGTGATGATTTATTTGTCTTAGCTGTGAAGAAGTTCTTTGCTTCTCTCTCTGCTCCCACTTTGTTTATCCCAAGTAATAAAAAGTAATTTTAATAGTAAAATGTGGCATCTGACCCCACTAACAAAGTTTTGTTCATATCACCCTGTCTCAATCCTCATTAACAAAGACTCTTAAGAGTATATGGTCCAATATCAAGTACATTTAGGGGAGAAAAAGAAACCATTTTGTCTTCCCTGTCAAAGAAAAACTGGTAGAGATAAAACATTCATGGTGACTGTCACTGCTATTCAATGCTAATTATTTTAACCTACTGAGTGAAAAGGATAACAGGCTCTGAATTTTCTTTCCTGTGAGTAGGTTAAATAAGTGCATTTTCCACTCAGAACAAATAGTTAGGACTAACTAAATTTAAAAGTAGAACACTGTGGACAGTTAAAATACCAGCTCAGCTCTGAGATTGTGCACCCTATACCCACCTAGTATGGACCACTATGTAGACATAGTACATTAAGCTGTCACTGCATTATTACCATTATTACCACCACCTATATACATCTTCACAGAAGTTAACAATTCATATTTAGAAGGTGTTTTATCTGTTTTGCTTTGAGTGTCTCAGAGGAACTGAAAATGGTAGATTTTGGGGGGTAAAGTCAATAAATGTCAGTAGTAATATGCTTATCTTCCTTTTGGTAGGCTGTACCCATGAGTAGGACAAGCTCATGCGTCAGTCCTTTAGCTTAATTTGTTGAGATTATATACTGATGCCATGCTAATAAATTTTGCTGAGCATGAGGAATATTGTATTTAATTTGCTTGTTTAGACATAGCCATGTTTCAGACTTATGAATGGTACCACAATGTTCATAAAATACACAGAAAATATGTCAAGTATTTCACTATGAGTTCCTGGGAGAATGTGATGAGGCTTTTGTCTTCAGAAAGATAAAAATCGAATGAACATGTACAGTCATCCAGTAAAAGGAATATTTTGTGACTCTGTCTTGTTTTTAGTAATGCTTCATACAGAGAAGAAGGGATTACACAGAACCACAAATCTTCCCTGAAGGGATTTGAAAGATAAACTGCATAAAAAGTGATTTCACAGATTTCAGAAATTGCAGTGAGAGATTAACAGTGTAGGGTACAATGAAATTATTATATACTTCATAAAAGAGAGAAGTGAGCATGGTTGATAGACAGAATGGCAGAATGAGGGAGCTAAAGTATTGAATAGATCATCTATCCCATCCTCCATCCTGACACAACTGTGAGATTATCCTCTGTGTGGAGGTGTTTTATCTGAACTTCACTTGGTGATGGTGGGATTTCGACATCCACCATTAGAAAATCACTGTATTGTTCCACTGGAAAAATATGGAAATTCTCCTCTTGTTTCTTTCATTAATATCACCTTCAGAATCCTACTTCTTTTTTCCTATTGGCAATTATATCTGTCTCTCTTACACTTTCTCATGCACACTCTGTTCTTTCTTTCACACCCTGTTATCCTTTCTTTAAATCGAGTATTACCTCTTAAAAATGCTGCTTTGGCTTCTTTGCTTTCGATGATAGACTGTGGTGCCATTGAAGTCAGTGTTAAAGTTTCAGCTGACTCTGAAAGCGGAACCGAGCCTTCTAAATGAATTATACTCAGATTGAATTAAAGACTAATTTTCAGCAGTCTAAGGCCCCCCAGCTGAACCATATTTTTATAAAAGGCACAGTGCTATATTTTTCTGAGGTCTTAATATGGTGTTACATTACAAAGGACTGGATTCTGTGCATTTGTTAACATATGACCGTACCTGAACCACATGATTTGAATCTGATTTTTTCTAAAATAACATCTGCAAGTATTTTATAGGAAAATCTGTCTGCTGACCATACAAATATGTAAACTTGACTTTGTGTTCCTGAAGAATTGAAAATCGCAGAATCACAGAATAGTCATGGCTGGAAAGGACCTCAGAGATTATTGAGTCCAAACATCATGAAAGAAAACCAAATACAAACCACACAAAACACCACCCAACACCCCTCCCCCCCCCCCCCCCCCCCCCCATATGACAAAACAATAAACAAACACAAATACCACACACACTCCACCAAGTAACATCCACAAAAAAACCCCTACAATCTCGGCCAGTAAAGCATGCTCTGAAGTTACACATCTACACATTTTTTGAATACTTCTAAGGATGGTGATTCAACCACCTCCCTGGGCATGCTGTTCCAGTGCCTGACCACTCTCTCAGTAAAGAAATTCTTCCTAAAGTCCAATCTAAACCTCTCATGCCACAGCTTCAGACCATTTCCTCTGGTCCTGTCATTATTCACTTGGGAGAAGAGGCCAACACCTATCTCCCTACAACCTTCTTTAAGGTAGTTGTAGAGAGCAATGAGGGCACCCCTCAGGAAATTTAGCTATTGAAATGTTAACATGTCAGCACAATAATATTGTCAGAGTTTGAAAAGATGTATAATATACGATGTAGATAATTACATGAACTTTATTGTTTGATAGGTCAGTTAAGATCTCTGCTGGTTCTTTATTTCTGAATATTTTCCTCACTTGACTTTTCCTGCTTTGCCATGTCTCTCTGTTTTCAAGTCCAAAGTAAATCAAAAGAAATCGGCCTTCAAAGAAGTACCTCCTTTTTTATGTTCAACATGTCTCTTTAGTTATCCTTAAAATGACAGGTCTTATCAAATGAGCACCTCTTAAAGTCCTTAGAGTTCTTGAAGGAAAAAGTTTCTCCTAGCAACTAGACTATTTCTCATAGAGGTCTGTACAAAAGCAGTTGTCTTTCAGAATATGTTTAGCTGGAATATTCACAGGTATCAGATTTAGTACTGAAGCAATTAAAGCAGAGTGCAACAGGAGTATAAACTCACAGTGAGAATGGGAGAGATTATCACTGCTCTGGCCTCCACATCATTCTCTCAATTAGAATTGCATAAGACGTTCATGCTGTCTTATTAAACATTTTTTGTTTCCATTGCCCTTCTATTCTGCCCTTGTGAGACTGCATCTGGAATACAGCATCCAGTTCTGGGTTCCCCAGTTCATGAAGAATGAGGAACTACTGACGAGTCCAGTGCAGGGCCACAAAGGTGATTAGGGGAATGGAACATTTGGCCTATGAGGAAAGGCTGAGACAGCTGGGTCTATTTAGTCTAGAGAAGAGGGTACTGAGGGGCAATCTCATAAATGCTCACAAATATCTGAAGTGAGGGTGTCAGGGTAATCAGTCCACTCTCTTTTTTGTAGTGTTCAATGACAAGGGGCAATGGGAAGATGCTGGAGCATAGGAGGTTCAGGTTAAACATAAGGAAAAACTTCTTTACTGTGAGAGTAATGAAGCACTGGAACAGGCTGCTCAGGGAGGTTGTGGAGTCTCCTTTTCTGAAGACGTTCAAAATCCACCTGGGCCTGTTCCTGTGTGATCTACTGCAGGTCATCCTGCTCTAGCAGGGGGGTTGGACTAGATGATCTTCAGAGCCCCTTGCAACCCTGACAATTCTATGACTATGAATATAACCTTGGATGATATCCCCTAAAGATAAGCCTCATAGGCTAATCAGCTTAAAGTCCTTGAAATATAAAAATTCCTGGATCATCATATTTTACTTCTAATTCTTAATGGTAACTTCATTATCTACCCTATTCATAACATGACTGAACTGATTCTTAAAATTGTTATTTCTGTCTGTGTTATTTCTATGGAAAGGCTGCTTTAGAATTTAAAGCGAAACCTTGTAATTTTTGGCTTAGCCAAATTACATCCACTTTCTGTGTTTTAATTTAAAAAGTTCTCTTGTTGTTTTAACAGAAATGTTTTCCCTCCTTCATTAATATTTTATTCATGTATTTATAGCTTTTCTCAGACTCTCTAACAGAGGATATGAAGGCTAGAAGATGCCATGGTAGGTCTTTCATTTCACCCTTCTGTTTAGTGAGGCTAAAGGAGCTAAGCTCATCTCGTCATTCTTAAGTTCTCCTAGTAGCTCTCATAAGACAACATTTGTCTCTCATGTTCACACTGTAATGTTCTCTTGTAGTCCCGTCATAGCAGACTAAAGCATCCACTTCTTGATCTTTCTCCTTTTTGCATGGTGACATCTTGTTTACAGTAGAAACTGTTACTCTGAGGGCATGGCATGCAGTGAGTGCGGTTTCATCTCCTACTTTAAAACACCAGTTAATCTAACTCCTCCCATTTCACGTCTCCTCTGTTACAAGAGCACCTTTCAAATACAAGCCAGTAAGTGTGTCTAGATCAAGATTTGTGCTCAGCTTTGCTATTAACTCATTGGATATCTTCAGGCAAAAAGGTTGCAGTCCTATTATAAATTGCCAGAAACACTTTAGAAAGAGTAGCAAATGAATGTAATTTGGCATGAACCTCTTAAATGTAAAGTGTTATTGAAGGGGTATCAGCTGAAATAACGGAGGTGTTAACTTCTTCCTTCTTGAAGGATAAGGTTCAGATAGGTATAATAATTGAAATTACTGCAACAGTTTTGTTTTTTTTTATGGGAGGCCATAGAGACAGACAGTATCAAGATACCCAGTGAAAAACTAGACAAAATAATGGACCCCATATCCATAAACAAGATACTGAAAGGGATTAACACAGTTACATCCCTTATTATCATTACTACAGGAAACCTGGATACTGGGAAATACAAAGGGAATGGATCAATTAAAAGCCCAGGCTCCTTTTGTCTCCCAGATGTTTTCTCTCTAATCACTATCAGAAAGAATATTTGGCTAGATGCACCAGTGATCTGATCCAGCAGAGCTGTTTCTGTATTCTCAGATTGAGCTGGAAAGCCACCCATTAATAGGAGCTGTCAATATTCCTGAGCCATTGTTAACACTTGGCTATCATGCCCTGTTTCCACTAGAGAATAATGATTATACATACTTTCCATATTAAAAGGACACAAAATAAAAATGGAGATGTGATCTGTCATCTGTGGAGATATGGCTGTGTATGGTTTACATGTGGAAAGTTACATGTACAAAGAGAAGCATCCTCCAAATTTTATGTTAAGTACACTGACCTGGGTGTTTTTTTTGGCTTTTGTTGTTGTTGCTGTTGTTGTTGTTTAATTACTTCTCCTCCTACAGATTTCAAAATACCAATCCATCACCATCTCTGTCACCAAGACATAGACTTTTCTTTCTACCTTGAACCATAACTTCAGTTACAGATTGGAAATCTACTCTTAGGAGCTGACAAAAACTTGATGGTTCTAAAGACAGTGAGTCAGTCATCCTCCTTGGAAGCAATATGCTTATGCAAAACTCTATCAGTGTTTTTACTGTCTATAAAGTTGCCTGTTCCTGCATAATGCAGCTACATTTGACCAGATGATCTCTAGCAGCCAAGGTAGCTGTGATGCACCTGGTCTAAGAGTTCTTCCTCATACCAATCAAAAGATGTTCTAACTTAATGCTCATCTTCCTGTTCTATTATTTAGTTCTGTCTTCCCTTTAGCACCGTGATGTAATTAACCTTTCATCTCTGAAAGTTGAGAAGGTTGCTGCTTCCAGCTAAGTGCACAAACCTACTTTGCCCATGTATTTTTAAATATAGATTTATAAAAATAAGAGCTGAATCAAGAAAAACTTAAATTAATTTCAGTTAATACGAGAAATAAGCTGAGATGTTATGACTCAGTGGGATTGTAGTGAGCACCTGCAGACATTTAATAACATCAAAAACATCAGTTCTAGTACCAAGTGAAAAAGTTATGAGTCATGGATTTAAATAAAGGGCTTACAAAGAAGTACTTAGTTTAAAATAAATAAAACAGTTGTGAGTAAATTAAGCATTGATCATGAAAAGACACTAATTAAGATGTATTAATGATATAAAACTTAATTCTTATATAATTTGTTCACAATTACTCATGAAAAATATTTAATTGAATTTCCTTTAATTACTTAAAACTAACTTCTCACGCACACTGTGTCTCACTTTAGTTCTAGTTGTTAGGTAGGAATATGTGAGTTCTTAATTGCCACACAGTAAGAATGACAAGTATTAAGGGAACTCAATGCACTTATAATTTTAGTTCTTAAAAGTTAGAAGGGAAATGCTTTACAAGCGGATGACTTGAGGAGGGTGTAGTGTTTTTACAGACTAATTGTTTTAATAAATTGAGTTAATTAGCAGATATTTGCAAAGAGCTTTTAAGACACAGGCTGCAATGTAAGCACTGTGTTGATGTTATCATTGTTAGTGAGTGCTGCAGATGCTTCACTCCAGAAGCTGGGCTGGCAAAACCTTCAGCAGGAACAATAATGGTTCAAGAGGAGCCCAGAGAGAAAATAAAAGTTCTTACTTCAAGTCCCATTTCTGAAGTAAAAAAAATGCAAGTTGTTACCTGGGGTGTGTCTGTGTGAAATCCAGTGGCCTGACAGAGGTGAGGCTTTTGCAGCTCCATACCCCACAGCTGTGTGTGGGTTCCCAGTAGGCACACGCAGGAAACCACATGTATACAACATATATTTAGGCAGCTGGACACACAGATTAGCACAGACAGACAAGCACAGCATTGACAAAAACTCTTGGTCTTTGGCACTTAGGACCACACACATCCCTCCCCATGCACACAGCATAGAAAAATAGTTAGAATGGGAATTTAATAACATAAGGTAGACTGCTGATCAGACTCTATGTATAGTCAAAAAAGTACACTGACCAGCAATCTGTGTGGAGGCAGCCAGCCCCTTTTAACCCCTTTTCCTTCTGTTTTACCATGCGTCTTCCCAAAGCACCTAAATCTATCCCTTTCCCCTCCTTGGGTTCTTCACCTTAGCATCCCATTATGAGTCTTGTGCGATCCTGAAATGCTCTGCTTCTGCATGCCATATTGTGTCCATATCCCCAAGCAGTGACTCCCTCAGTCTGAAAGGTGCTCCAGGGAGACGTGAAAGAACACAACAGTTCATATTTATGGGTGTCATCCCTGGACTACATCTCCTGGGGCTTTCTTGATGAGGGTCTGAACAAGGTGCCCCTTCCTCCGTGTATGTAATTTGGGTTCCTTGGCCAAACCTGCAAGATATCAAAATCTCTGTGGTTTATAAAAAGCAATTTTTATGAGGAGTGTTGGAGAATGTCTTTAACCAAGAGGTTTGTAAAGTTTTCACATGAGCCTGAGAACTTTCAGCCTGAGCTGAAAGGAACTTTCTGAAGGGCATCCAAATTATTAATCCATATGCAATATGCCTGAACTCAGCTGGGTATTTCTCATTCTCTATCCAAGTGATTTTTCTTTCATGTTTTATATGCATCAGTATTAATGCATAAAGAATCTAAATGATGCCCTTGGATTAGAAAACCTTTTCATTTCCAAGGATAGCAGATTGCTCTGATTTCTCAGAAGTATCTATCACATGTTTATTCTTCAGCTCAGTGGCTGACGTCTCTGGTCACTTATTACCAAAACCTGTTGTCCCCTGGGAGATTTGTAACCTATGAGGGACAAGCTGAAGAACCAGAGGCAGTTCGTACATCAGAATATGTACCTATTGGTCACTTAATTGTCACACGTAATAAAGAATTCAGAGCTACAGAAATGATCTTCAGGAGAAGACTAAAAAGTAGACATTATTGCAGAGACATTCAGGCTGACCTTTAGGAATGAAGGTATGCACAGCATGTACTGGGCCCCACTGCACAAAGGTGAATTACAGTTGTAGAGAATACAAATATGTAACAATTTTACACAGACAGAATAAAAATATTGTATTTCCCTCTTAGTTAAAAACCATTATTTTAGTACTACTGTAAAAGTAATTATCAGATAAATTTTATGTGTATATTTCATATATATATATGTACACATATGTATGCATATATGAAGCAATAGAGAAAGAGGGAGAAAGAGGTTTCTCTTTTTTACAAGAGCAAGACAATAAGCTTTCGTGTCTAACTGTGACTTCAAAAAAAGAAGGAGAAGAAGGGAAAGAAGAAAAAAATCTTCCCATGTGGTCCAAATCCTTGTTTACATACAACAAAGGAAATCAGTAAGGGCAGAAGAATCAGCAGACTGGGAATCTGCTCTTCCCAGAATGGAAATCTAAACAGTTGGAACATGACCTTGGAAATGAAGATTATTTTTTTTTTTCCCTCCAAGGCAGTGTTTTTCATTGTTAATGCATTTATTCCTATGTAGACCCAGACTTTGCCTATTTACCCCTGGAGCAGTAATTATTTAAGATAGTCTTATAATTTTAGTACTCCATCAGTCCTGAAGAAGCTCAATGGAGGCCTTGGAGGGGACTTATTATTATTATTCAAAAGATCTAATCCTGCAGTGAAGCAAATTCCCTACAGAAAGAATTTTTAATGGAATTTTTGAAGGCCTAAGTGTCCTGTAGATAGCTTTGAAAATCACCATCCTAGCGTCTCTAGTGCTGTGCAGACAACAGTCCTTGTAGCACACACTTCCCTGGGACAGTAGGATGCTTGTAGCAAGTGAAAATTAAATTGTATTGCCATTTAGCAAAACAATGACATTTGGGAAAGTAAAATGTTGCACCAAGTTGCACTGAAATATTTCATCTCATTTTTCCATCTCAGCTCCTGAATATGATGCCTGCAATGAGAAAAAAGGAATAGCCAATTGTTTTTAACTTCAGCTCAGGACTGAGCTCGTGAGCTTAAGTGGCAAACCCTTCAGACATTTTGTACTTAAGTATCCCCTTTGGAATATGTGGAATCTTCCTGTCTGTGAAATTGCTGCTCAGGCAAATGTGTCATTGACCTTTGTTCCAGGAGATACTCAGGCCCTACAGAATGTAAGGGCTGTTTCCACACAAGGTATGACAGTAAAGGGCAGATAGGAGATACCCTCAGTTAACAACCAGAGGGAATGAAATAGAGTTGGAAATGAAGTGGAACAAGAATAGAATCAAAGAACGATTTTTCAGTCAGACCCTGGGGATAGGATTAATCTAGATAAATGTTACTGTTTGCAGTGTAGACATCTATAGCTGAGCTGGTTAATCTCCACTGTCACTTGCGTCCAATGACTGTGAGGAGACTCTTTAAGTCTTTCTTTGTAAGACTCCGATTCCTGGTGTTGGGGCAGAGATATGGCATGCAGAACCTCAAAATAAGGAAGCACAAAATAAAGCACAGGGTGCTAAGTAGGGGACATCTAGAGAGGCATAAGAATGCCATGGACTGAGACAGATCAAAGGTAAGTTTTTCAATGGACAGAAAGGAGACCTGCTTGTGTTCCCATGTTTAGCTTCGGGCCTTTGTTAAGGCATGAGTGCAGAGCTTTAATAAACTTCTCAGTGACAGCCAGGCAAACAGACTGACTAAACAGACCCCAGAAGTAATTTCTATCTAACTTCAGCAAGTTTTGGAAAAAGTCTCCAGCTAAGTCTGCTCACAGTAGTTTCTCTCAGTCTGGAAGGTGACAAAGGGCCAGAAGAAAAAAAGAAAAGTCATAAAAATCTGAAAAGATTATGGGCTTTCTATCAGCTGTTCTAAAATACAGTTGATATAATCAGCAAACTGATTTCCCAAGTTGTTTTGTTCTGTGTCTATTTCAGAAGAGGGAGAGGAAGATGAAGTGTTGAAGCTAGAAAGGCTTCTTTATAAAACAATTTCAGCTGTTTGACTTGATGATGCATCTTGAAAATGGAATGTTTGGTAAAACAAACCTCCTCATCTTACAAAAACGTTTTGCTAAGCAGTCCTCTGTTTTTTGGAACAATTATTTTAGTTCTTTTCAGATCTCAGAAGTTCACATTATATTTTTTTTATTTCCATACACAGTTCTTACATCTTTACCTTGTGTCCTTTGAAGTGCACTCTAAAAGTTTAACCACTAGATTTGAGATGGAAGTGTTTTCTTGGTAGCGAGACATCTGCTTTTCTTCATATTGTAAGCAGCTGATGATAAAACAGGAAGGGAAGCTTGGTTTTAAAATATACAGAATTACTGCAGACGGGCTCACTTGTTCTTATGAAAATAAACCCTTTTGATAAATACAATGGTCATTTAGGTTATACAGGTTTTGTAGTTATGTTAACCTGAAATTGTGTGGTGTTCAATTCAGTGCTGTATGATTCTCTTGACAAACTGCAAAGTATTAGACTGAAATTTACTGTTAAGTACAAGGGTAAAAGAAGTAACAAAAATGAAAAAAATAAATAAGTTGAAAGGATGCTTTTCAGAAGCCAAAGAAAGTCACTGAATATTCCTGACATATTGTCTATAGACTTCTCTCCTTCAGCACTGCAAATTCCAAATATACTTTTCTTTTTGAGAAAGAGACAGTAACTATGGAGTCTTATTCTTTCTACAAGGAAAATAGGAGCCTTAGAGAGTGTGGAAGCTTCTACAATGCTGGAAACAGACATTCATATCTGTGATATAGCTAAAATGTAACTTGTCTGGCTATAGAGATTGATGGAATCAGTGAAGTCCCAGATAAAAATAAAATGAAGTAAAATAAGGAAATTCTTCAGGGGCAGGGATGTGAACGATGCAGACCCCTGAATAAATTTTACTGTAGCATAGTATGTCTGATCAGCTGTCAAGCCACAACATACTTCTGGTACTACAAATGTATATAGATAGTTAACATTGGATTTATATGAGATGCTAGCTTTCCCAGTGAAACTGCTTCATAGGAAATTTACATTACATGGCATTAAAATGAAGCCAGCTCTGTGTGGAGCCCTGCAGCAGTGGTAAGAGGCATTGACTCAGTGCTGAAGCTGAAGGAGTAACAGCAAATCACACTTAGCTGCTTTAAAAACCTTGATGATAATATTTTCAAAAGAACCATTTACTTTTGTAACTACTTTTCACAAAACACATATAATAAAAAGGATATCTCAGAAGCAACCCATTAAAATTAATTTCCAGGTAAGCTGAAATTCAAAGAAGGAAGTGCTCAGATAATAATGATGCTAACAATATCACATATTTTTAAAAATGCAGAGTGTTTGGTGGCATCAATGAGTTTTGCAGGAGGAACGTGGCTCTTTATTGATAGTGTCCTGACAACCAAGGCAATTGTATTTAATTATAAGAAACCACTGGCCCTTTTCCAGTAAAACCCTAAAGGGAGGTGGAGTTTATCTACTTAATGGACTCAAGAAATGGCTTTTCAGACAGAAACTCGTGCTGTGTTTGTAAATTGCTTTTGCACTTGCTCAAAAAAGGAGAGGCTAAATAGTCTGCTTGTTGCACACTCTGCATGTACAATGTCCACCTGATCACTCATAGACATGGTTTCTGGCTGGATTTAAAATCAACGTGAGACTCCCCTCGTGAGAAGGATGTTTCCCATGCCATGGACAAAGGAGTTGGTGTTCTGATAGTGTGGCTTTCACAGAATTTCTTCTATAAAAGAGAGTCTTCTGACAGTATAGGCTGTCACTGAACACTTTCTTCTAGCAAAGTGTTTGGCATAGCCCTGTGCCCACTGTGAATTGGTAGCTTCACCCCTCAGCATCCAGAATTTCTTTGGGACTTGCCACAGGCACTAGGGAAGCAGAGTTCCCACCAGAATAGGAGTGGGAGAGAAGCAATGGCAGGTGCAAAAGGCAGAATGAGAAAGTCAGGCTTCTCTGCTTAACTCTTCCATTACCTCTGGTAAATAAGGATGAATTACTTGATTTTTCAGTATCCATGTCTAAAAACAGGATCAATAATAATCTTTCATAGGGAAGATGCACTGTGAAGCTCCATCCATTGTTTTTCTAAGGGCTCAGATAATGCTATTGGGAAGGCAGCCTGAATTCTCAGTTGCTGCTAAGCAGTCATCAGGCAGCTGTGTTGGTGGCTCTGAGCCCAGAATTCCATGGATTTCAGAGGGAATGACACAGTCTGTGCACACACACTGGGCAGACCTGCTTATAGTCTTGAGTGGGACCAGTGTAGGAGACTACTGATTTTTTTCCAATATAGTCAATGTAAGCAATGTAGGAATGGTCTATGGAATAAAGGCTCCCTAGCATTACAGGATCCCAGTGTATGAGCACAGATGCAGCAGCTTTACAAGGAAAGGAAAAGTACAGTCTGGACAATATGAAAACAGCAGCAGTAGCTGCATCAGTCACCTTATCCATAAAATGTGGGGATGACTGATCTGGTGTGTAATCCCTAATTAGATGACTGTGATTAGGGAAGTTGTCAATAAACATTTTCTGAAAAACAGTGTGGTTGATTTCCTGGAGGCCAAGCAATTTGTTTCAATGCAGCTGCATCAGGCTTATTTTCTGTCACCCTATCTACTTTGTTTGGATCCAGATGCAAAAGGACTACTATTGTTGTGTTTATAAAGTATCACTGCTTTGGAAGGTCAAGCTTGCAGACAGCATTTTCACAGAGAAACCACAGAAATGCAGGGATGCTCAGTACAGTTCCCCAAATAACTCTTTATTCTTAGAGTAAAACCATTTGGGTAAGACAAACCAAACACAAATTAGTACAGTGCTAGAAGCATAACTCTCAGCCTGAGTACACAAAAGATTTCTGGTATAAAAAGGCTGGACTTAGTTATAAGCAAGGATAGTTTTTTGTTTGTTTTTTTTTTTGTCTGGAGTAAAGAGTGCTGAATCTCTTTGGCACAGAAATGGTGTAGAAAGTGTTGTGGAAGTGGCCAGAATAATGATTGTGGACTGTACTCTCCTCTGTCACAAAAGATCCAGCCCTTTCTCCTTGACAAAATCGGTTGTGCAACATTGCTGAGATCTTTAATGCGATACATGACTGAGAATGGTTTGATCTAAACTATCTGCCCCATCTGTATTTCATAGCTGTTATAGTCAGTGGTAACAGACTCTTGTTTCCAGATAAGGGTTTTGAAGTTGAGCCAGAGTGAGGTCTCATTGCCACCACAGCAGGTCATGTAGTATAAACTGGTGCCTGGAAGAACTTCTGCTTTAAGGGAGAAGCTCATGGTCATGTGGGTGCAATGGCACTGCCAGAGAAGAACAATATGAAATATTCTGGTGCCATCTTCACTGTGAATATACTTTGTTCTTATACAGTTCCATCCTCCTCTTTATTTGACAATCAGAAATTAATTTCGCACTTTAATGCTCACTTAGTTCTGTGCTTAGTGTTTCTCTGTGCAAGGAGAAGTAATCAAATACAAAAAAGGCACTTTTAGCTTCCCCTGAGATGGGCTTATTTGTCACCTCCCCACACTGTTATCTTCTGAGGCAATAAAGGACTGACTCCAGAGACCAATAGTGTGATGATATGTACTTAAGGCAGTGCATACATGCCATGACTACAAAAGAGGACTGTAATCCAGAATTTGCTATTGTCTAAATAATGAGAGAATTCATTTAGTTTTAATCTTATGTTGTCCACCATACCACTTCCACACCTTCCATCACAAATTACAGCCTTTCTTTTGCTCTTCAGTGTGCTGAATAGGGATACTGAAGACTATAGGACCACATGTTTAACTGTTTTCTTTTATCCTTGAGGACAAGGATTATTTTCAGTGATTTGCATTTGAAATGTCAGTGGCCAAAAGATGCATTTTCCTAATGCAGTGGAGAAAAACAACAGAACACAGCTGGCAAATGCTCGGCTTTGGAGCACACTGAAGGATCCCTGCTACTGTTAGGGCTGGAAGCTTTACAGCAGCACAAAATATGACATTAAACCACACTAACATTCTCTCCAGAGAAAGAATGTAGTAGCTGTCTAACACCAGAAAGAGAAAACAGTAAAATTACATCTGGCATTTTCAAAGTTAGAAAAGACAAAGATGATTAGTACTGAATCTAGGAGCTAATGTGCACATATGCGTCTGTACTGGGTCAGACCTACACCTTTTTAAAGTCACTATACTGTCTCCAGCAGCTGATGCATTTCAGAAGAGTGTCACCATGGCTCACTTCTTCCTGGAATACACTCACCTGAGTGTCAACAAACTTTAACTTAAGGACTTATGGAGCTGAAAGTTGTATCTAGACCATGACGATTAATAGACCCTAAATGACCTGGTTTAATAAATATATCTCACTGTTTTTTGAAAGGTGCCCAGAGAGGTGGTGGCAGCCCCATTCCTGGAAACATTCAAGATCAGGCTTGATGAGACTCTAAGCAAGCTGATCTAGCTAAAAAGTTCCCCGTACACTGAAGGGGGGGCTGGGCTAGATGGCCTTTTAAGGTCCCTTCCAACCCCATGCATTCTGTGATTCTATGATTCTCTGATATTGCAGCATGATGTTCTGGAGGTTTATTTGGAGGCATGTGGAAAACGCCTCATTTTTTAATGAAATCCTGTGTTTGACTGTTTTACTGGGTGGGTCTATTGCTTTTGCTATGTAAATTATGGAATAGTTATTCCTTAATTCTTCACTTTCATTATTGTTATGAGGTTACTAGTGAAGACATTTGCAAATAACTGCATTTGTAGGTCTCAAAGATGGCAAGGTCAAATTCTGTTCTAAGTGGCTTCTGTACATCTTATTGGACAGGAGTAGTATCTATTACCCAGCACACAGGGAGTGGACTTGGGCTTGGAAGCATCTCACACCAGGCATTCAGTGAAGATTAGCATGACTCATATCCTCAAGAACACACAGCATAGCTTTGCTTTCAAATGTCAGCTCTTTCTGCTTACCTAAAGTTGTTCTGAGGTGGGGCAGGGGGAGTTGCTGAGGCAGTCATTGAAAATCACCTTATATAAGTGTTGAAAAGCTGGTGATGCCCTGTTATCTTGAGGGCAGAATTAGAATTGGGACACAGATGCCAGTTGACAATGGAAATTATGTACAACGGTTTTACATTTACAAGCTATAGGAGGTTACCTCATCTGTATTACCTTCCACCTACCATTACAGCTTCAGAACATACTGGCTCTCATTTGCCTCAATGCCTGGTTTAAAATCACAAGATATTCCTCAGAAACATTTTAAACCTAGAAATTTGCAAGCTTAAAAAGGAATCTGGAGTTCACAGTTTGGTGGATCTAGATGCCAAATGCAGTCAGAGCTAAACAGATCCCACTCCATAGTGGAAACTATGAGAGGGTATAAGGAATTAAACCAACCTCAAGATGTTTATAAGGGCCTTCTTTTACTTTGGGTCAGTGATTTCAGTACTGATATTTTTGTCATCATTTGCTATGTGAACTCAAAGTCAGACTTCACTCAGTGTCCCTTATAATCATATTGAAATAAGTTAGGAATTGTTGTGAGATGAAACTGGACACAAAGAGTGTACAACACCTCGTCAGATTGGGCTTTGAGACTTTTGGACAGTATGCCTGGGAATCGGAGCTGTTTCAAATACCACACTCACCTGGAAACTTCTTGCACTTAACAGCGAGAAATGAGCAGATGATAGAAACGTAGAGCTCTGCTGTGATGTCAATGGATGCCACTCCAGGATGTTGGAAGTCCAGTTTTCTGACTAACTGCAAACAGAGTGGTGAATCCTTGTCCCCTGAACACTTTCAGTCATACTGTCTAGATATAGCCTGTTGCTACTTTGCAAATATAAGTAAGAAAAAATATTACTACCATAGATCCAAAGGGGGATCACTCTGATCCTGGCAAAAAGTCAGTGACTGGGAGGAACTTGTAACAAAAATGGATGTTTTTTCCTCCTCCTCTTCCTCTGCAGAAAAGATACCCCCAACAAGCCAAGTAGGATAAGCTTTCCAGTAAGTACTCTCTGTGTGTCCTGCCAGTCCCTTTATTTCTAGATACTGTCTGTGTTACCTGTTAGTTCCTACGGGTGACAAAACCTTTACCCTACTGACTTCCAATTTACTCTTTCCATTTATGTGCAATGGAAGCTGGACTCCAGGCCCCTTTTTTTTTGCCGACAGTCTATTATGTGCTTGGAGACCACTGTATCTGCTCTACAGACCTTATGGAGCCATAAAGGATAAGAATAAGCAGAATAAATCCTGTAGAGCTTTGTCTGCTTGCAGTGAACACCCCTGTATGAACATGCATTTCCACAGCAGCAGCACATTTCCCAGGGGAAACCTACAAAGTGTGAAAGACTTCCCACTCATCCTATTATTGATGCCCTTCTATTGATTCCTTCATCGGTACTGCTGCTCTGAGCTACATCACATGTAGCACAAGCTGATTCATACTCTTCAGCTATATTTCTTTGACAAAGGAATCAGTTTCAGATTAGTGGATTCAGACACCAGTGGAGCTGAAAGAAAGTGACAAGAAGGAGCTCTGCTGTTTGTTAAGGCCAGTGATTATCTTCACAATGTAAAAATATCATCCAAACACTCCCTATATGCAGACTTCGGTCTTGATTTGCTGATGGCATTATGACTGGCTCAAAGCATCCTAGAAAGAGAATAAAACAATGTGATTTAAAATGTCTCTTCAGGAGCCATAATGGATAGTAAAGTTTGTAACCACTACTCTATAAGCTGTGAAAGCAGCTCTTCTCTCTGACTCAGGGAATGCAAACCAGGCATTATGATCTTTTAAACTGCAGTCAGTTCTGCAAACATATACAATGGCAACTATAGAGGGGAGCAAATTGTTTCACTGTAGTTGCAGTGATTTGCTTATGCCTTAGAACATTAGATTGAAATCTGTATAATCCCCACCTACCCGTGTTATTGTTTTTCAGGTATCTCAGGCATTTTAAGACTCGCTGTTTATGCATAATAGAGGATTAATTTCTCAAGAACTTGGTGAACAGTAAATACATATACCCACTTCTTCCAGTTGAGAAACATTGAACTGTCTGTTACTTAGGCCTCATTTTATTATGATGAGACACCACAGAAAGTAAGCTTGGATAAGTTTTCAGTAGATTACATGTCCCGTCTTAGCACTGCTCCTTAGTTAAAACTAGTTTTCCATTTCTAGGTACATCACTTGTTCTGCTCAGAGTCTTAAGCCCCATTCACTGCTTATGCTCCTCTGTACAGCCCTTTGGCTCAGACCTGGCAATTAAACAAAGCCCTGCTTAGGCTGCAGAAACCTGCTAATGTGATCTTCAGCCCTCAGCAGCAATTCCTGGGCCAGGTGAAAGAATAGTCAGAAAAAAAAACCCTTCCATTTGCTGTAATAGCAAACTCCATGTGAAAGTTCTGCAGAGGAGCCAGCACTGTGATTCATGGAGCAGCACTAATTGTACTGGCTACTCACTGATAAGTCACATCTTTGGTGAGAGAGATTAGCCCATAAATCACTTTGGGGAGGTAATTCGTTTGATGTAATCTGTTAGGCCTGCCCATTTCAGCAGCCCCCCACTTCCTTTATTTTCTTTTTTAAAATTAATCTCACCAAAGGGAACAACCACAGTAGCACATCTTCACTCATTCCCTTCTCTAACCTATGCATCTCTTTGTCTTTTGCTTAGCTCCCAGATCTTTCCACTTCACACCTTCTCATCAAGTGCTAACTTTCAGTAAGGGAGCCCCTCAGCTGTATCTTTCACTGATGGTCTTCAAAGTCATTTGCAAATATACAGGAGTTCAGGCTCCAAAACCTTCTGCTTGCCTCATTGTTAGGTGGAGAAGCTAGTATATACAAGGCTAATTAAACAATTTGCCCAAACTCAAGAGACTAACAATATTTTCATCACAGTCAGTGATGTGCTGGTAACTCATACAGGCTGGAGTATTGTATAGCTGTTTTGAATGTTAATTAGCACAGGTCTGTAGCAGAATAAACCTTGAAATTCTTTCTAGGTCACCCTGTAGTTACTTTCCTACTCATTGTCCTTGTTTATATAGAGCTCAAAGGATGGAGATACAGATTATTTCATAGGCCAGAATTCACAGTAGCACATAGGGGCAAAAGAAAAAAAATAGACTTGATGCAGTTTGAGAGCCTTCTGTGAGCAGGATGGTGCCCTTCCTGGACTCTTCATACAGACAGAGAGCAGAAATCGAGTGCACCCACAGACATTGCAACCCATTCCCTCACTTTCCTGGTGACCTGGTTACCTGTCTCTGAGGCCACCATGACCAGACCTGCTTTGCCTTTCTCCTTCAGGTACTATGAGACTGTCTCCTGGCCAGTGAGGGCACTGCCTTGTCAGCTTCACTGTCCCCTCACTGAGAAGCCTGCTCTTCATATCTTCATGTAAAGAGTTTGTTCTAAACCAGTCATCAGAAAGATGCAATAGGAGCAACAGCCCTTAGACTACTGGAGATAGAGAAAAAGTAATAGAGAATTTCTAGTATGGGAAAAGCCTGTAGAGTGGAGACAAGTCCTTGATTATATGGCTTCTGATAAGCTATTTTCAGATTGTTTTCTATCTTCCTAGTCTTTGCTTGCAAATTTCAAAGAGCACCACTTAAACCTTGCACGATCATGAACAAAAACTTGAAAGGCACAATCACAAATTATTATCACAGGAGCTCAGCGAAGGTCCTAGGGAGCTGGAATGCCGAAACTTGTGGCTACAGGAATTCACTGGGCCATGGATAACGTATTTATTCTGTGTCAAAGCAAGGCTGTCCACCCAAATACTCCTAATTTTCTTGTACTTTGAGCAGTGCACTGTAAGACCACAATGACCTGAATCAGAATTGACAAAGCTTGGGTGATCATGTCGATGCATCTGATACTTTCCTTTTTGTTACTGTTTCAGATGGGAAAATGAGCAAACGAGAGTCCGATGAGCAGTTTTTGCATTATAAAGACTAAGGGAAGATTTTGTTTTGTTTGCTGTTTTGAAGTGAAAACTTCAATTGTATGAATAATATTGGACTCCTAAAGTCAGATGCTGTGTGGTATACCACTAGCTTTCTGCTAAATCAACTCTATCTCTGCCAAACAGCTCACCTTTTCTGAGGGGAAAATATGAGCATTGCTTCCCAACAGAAACTACCTGCATTATAGCATTGCACGTAAAATCTTTTCAGTGCAAAAAGGGTACTTACTGATTTAATAATACTTTTGCACACAAAAATCTCTGTGTAGCTAAATGTGCACAAAGGTTTAATTTAATTCTTGATTCAGTTAGTGTAATTTAAGTACCAGTTTACTACTGATAACCCTTCATGTTATTTTGACATTATACTTGCGGACATCACAAGTACCAGCCTATTTATGCTTCTGCGCAAACACTTACAAATAACTAATAGAATTTCAATTTTGTTATTAAAAAATACCAAGGAAATTAAGACTTTAATTCCATTAATAATAATGCACTTCATTAGCATGGCAAAGATACTTCATATGAGATAAAAATCACTCATACAAAAGAAATATATATACATTTTGAGAAACCCTTAACAATAACAAAATGAACAGCAAGGGATCAAAATGAAGGTTTAACTATGAACTGAAAGATGTTTGGAACATGAAGAAAAAGTAGTCTGTATAACCTCAGTTGTATCCTTGTTCCTGAAGCATTCTCATGTTAGCTTCCTTGCAGTGTTGTGGGGTTAGAAACTGCTTCAGTGAGAAAGAGCTTCCTTCTGGCTACTGTGAAAGGACTTTAGAAAGTTGTTGTGAAAGATTCATTTTAAAAAAACAAGCCAAACAAACCAACCAAAACCTCATGGGAAGAATCCAGCTTCTGCACAGCCTAACAACAGACAAAGTTAAAAGTCACTGTAAAACTAGCTTGTCTTGATCACATCAGATCCTGATTCAAACATGTGTTGGCTGTACTGGGGACTAGAGCCTAAATGTCAGGATAGCATTGCTTTCTCTTGGGTTTTTCCCCACCAATCTTTATTTGAAACTTCCCCAATTTACAAGTGGAGTCCTGGAGCTCTCGTGAACCATAGTCTTTGAAACCTCTTACTCCACTACACTGAGAAAGGACACTGGTAGGCCTCTGTGTGTTGAAAACTTCAGGAGCACATCACTAACTGTTTCTAGAAGACTGTTTAGCTTTGATTTGCAAAGGCCAATTACTTCCAATGTATCTCAGTAATTAGATCTACTACTGCTGATACTAATAGGTACTGAGAGCAAGCTGCATAGATGCATTTTTTTATCACCTGGTCTGATGATAGAAAGTCCAGAGAGAAGGTAGAGAATATAATGTTGACTCTCTGGGTGCTTATATGATTGTAGTTCATGGAATCAGTATCAGCCCTCAATAAATATTCTTGTTGCACAGCCAGTACTTAATTTCAAAATGTAGAAAGCTCTGCAGGGTTTGATCTTCTCCTCATGATTAATAAATCTGGGAAATCCAGAGCAACAAGCAGATCCTAACACAACGAAATTAAATGCACAGCTCTTTCTTCAGAGAATAATCAAGAAAGCTTATATCCCACTACATGTTCCTAAGATACTATCAGGAGAATTTGATGCTAAAATCCACATCTAAACCTTCAAAAAACCAAAAAGCTCAAAACCATGGAGTGGTCCCTTGGACCACAGGAACAATATTCATCTTGTAATAATTTCTGGGGGAATTTATTCTTCACTATTTAGCACAGAACGAAAATCTAGCATATTGGTCTAGCAAATATTACTACAAATATAAAATGCTGTTTATGTTAGTTTTTTTTTTAGTTTTGGAAATGCACTAAGACCTCATTCTCTACCCAGATGTGCACTGGGAATTATGGTCACTATTGACATGCCTTTAATAGTTTGCAATGAGCAAAACTACCTTGTAAATTGCATTCCAATCTTATTGAAATAGCCTGATACAAACTGCACCCTAATTGCTAAATTAGGACCATGTTCTTTGCTGAGCTAATTTCCTTGCTAAATAGGCATGTGGTGTGGCAGTTAAGGGCTTTTTATCAGGTTATTACAATGAGGGATTATATGGTTTCAATGTAATTGAATTTTAACGAGGACGACTCTTAAGCAAATACACCTCCATAAATGATGCAGCACTGATGCTATGCAGAGAAACTGAAGATGACAATTCAGTGGAGCTAGCTGGACCTAGGGGAGTCTTTAATGCTTTAATTAAAAGCAGAGTGAAGTCTCTTTTTTTCACATTATTCTTAGCCCTGTCTCCATTCCTGGCCCAGCCACAGAATCCAATGGATCTGAAGGAGATTCCTGCCTTCATTTCCAGTTATCTCAGGATTGCTGAATGGGTTTCTCTGCTCTGAAAGTCCAGCTTGGTTGTCATTCATTCTTTCTTAGATGCACTTAGTAACAAATGTAGCAGTTAAAGCAATTCACATCCGGCAGTCTTAATGGATTACAATGGGTAAAGAAAAACATGGAATACATTGCAGAAGTCTTGTAAAGAGAGTTAGCTTTCTGCCAGAGATTGCAGACTGAATTCTAGTGGTGGGTTTAAGGTTCTAAAACTTTCCTGAAGGAGCAGTAAGTGTTATTTTTATATATGGTAGTACAAGAAGTCTGAATTCCCCCAAAGACCCGATTTCTCACTAAGGACTGAGGCAGTGGGAAATTACTGTGTCCATAAGACTGTGGAAGAGAAAAATAACTGCCTCAAAGTATGCTCTGATTAAGAATAAAATAAATCTCATCTGCTCTGATTACTGAGGAGTGGGAGGATAATACATGTGATGTTACGTGACATCGGTGATGGGATGTCAAAAAGACAAGCCAAACCCTTTACCAGCAAAGTAAAGCTGAGAAGGCTGGGTTTACACTACTGATAGTACCTTTAGGGAGCAAATAAGTGGCATATGACTGATTTCTAACAAGAAGAAATGTTTCTGAAATATTATGAAACAGGTAAATTGATAATGTAAATGCAAAGATGATTTAAGAAACTAAAAAATCCACAAGATTCAAGGTAACTAGTGTGTTAGGTGAGACGTCAGTGTTTGTCAACAGGGATTGCAGCTTTTCCCACTTATGAATATGGAAATAAGCCAAGCAATCCTCCCAAAAAGGAATGCCTTTATAAGCTCTACAGCTACTGTGTTTTAATTGCTGGTAAATGCCAGCTTCAATAATGGAATCTGCTGTGCAATCACAGTGCACTTGGAATGAGCTAATGATTGTGGAGCAGAAGGCTGGCCTAAAGCCACTGCAGGTGTACACCTTAATGAGGGTCTCGTGGGGAGAGAGGTGCACTGAGCAAAAGACTTCTAAGACTGCTGAAGCTGTTGGAGCAGAGAGGGGATCAGTGAGGGCCCATCTTACCCAGAGAAGGATGCACACACATGAAGGATGCTTGCTTGACAACTGCCTGCCTCATGTGCACATAGACAGAACTCTCTGTAATGGCATTATATGCTCAGATGCAGAAATATGTCTGGTAACAGTTACCATAATGAACATATTAGACACTGCTCATCGCATCCTTGAAAGGGATGCAGGCCCAGCCCTCACTGAATCACAGTGAATTCAACATCACAGCACTGATATGGAAGAAAATGTGCTGATGGCAGCTGCTTTTATCTTTATATTTTCCATTACTAGACTGAATGCTTGCTGAGAATAAAGGACTATCTCTGTCTTGCCCATCTTGACATGGCTCTGGATGCTTCTCAAGGGACAGTGGTGGAGCATGATGATAAGAAAGCTCATGGGGAAGAAATAAGAATATTCTCAGAATTGTTCCAGTGGTTTGAATATCTCAGGGTAACTTCAAACATTAAGACATTTTGAGAAATTGCAAACACCTAATCATTAAACATGATCCCAAATCCGATGGCAGCATCACTTAGTGGTGAAGACACCAGGAAGCCTGGATATTCTCCATGCTACTGGGTTGTGAGCTCTGGAGAAAGTTTTTTCACCTCTCTCTATCCCTCTTTTCTTCTTGCTTTACTGTTCAGGCACATGCTGGGGTTCAAGCTGACTGCCTGTGTTCCAAGGTCCAAATGACACTATGCATGGGGTTAGAGAGTACAGCAGAACACTGCTGTGCTGTTATTATTAACTGTACAAACTCGAGCACAGGAAGTCCCACCTCAACATGAGGAAGAACTGTGAGGGTTACAGAGCACTAGAACAGGGTCCCCAGACAGGTTGTGAAGTCTTCTTCTCTGGAGACTTCAAGACCTGTCCAGATGCCTTTCTGAGTGATCTGCCCTAATTTTTTGGTCCTGCTCTGGCAGGGGGGTTGGACTTGATGATTTCTGGAGGTCTCTTCCAACCCCTAACATTCTGTGATTCTGTGATAGAATGCTGGTTGATGTATTTTGAAACACATCACTTTCCTGGTCCGGCTACCAAGCTTGCTTTATATCAGTACTATTTAGATAAAAATTGAAAACAAATATGGTCACTTGAGTCAGTGGAAATAAAGTTGCCCTGTTTTTGAGTGTAATTGATGTCAGTTGTTAATTGAAATAAGTAAAATGTTTGGGAAAAAATTCACATTTGGAAAAAAAATCACATAAAAGAGAACATAAGGGACATATAAAATAAAAACAGAACCTAGACAACAGTGATACAGTGGGACTTGGAAAAAAACAGATTCCAATTAGAGAAAAACACTCCCCAAAATGAACAGCCCAGCCTTGAGACAGGCCTGCAGGACATGTGCTAGACAGCTTATCTTGGTTACAGCCTTGACCACTTGGGAAAAACACATTGGGTAATTGAAATCTCTGTATTGATATATTAATGAGCCATTAGCATATTCAAATTCACACTCACAGGCTAGAGGGACCCCTGCTAACAACAAGCCCCTTACTCTTTGAGCATATGTAGTGAAAGTCCTGGGCATTGCCATTTTAAATGGAAGCAAGGAATTAGTTGATCAATCCCATGTGCCAGTGATAGAATAATGTTAGGGATAAATTTCTTTCTCAAGTTTTTGGGTATAAAAGTAGCACTTGTATTTTGAGAAACTGAGCTTGCTTTGTGGATTACCACCCTGCTCCCTCTGCTGTGCAGAACTGGATATTAAAACAAACATCTCGTCTATGTGTGTGGGTTGGCTTTTTGCACACCGGGTAATGGATCCCCCTTTCAAGGGAACACAATGATGGATGTCTTAAGAAGGTGGACTTATGGCGGCGTGTTTTTTTCCTTCTGGAGGTGGCTCTTTCTCTCCATCAGGAAAGAGGCTCCAAACTATAAACGTACTTTGTTTAATTATCTAAAGTTGAATAGAGTCAATAATGTTTCTGGCACTTGAATCAATGGAATAATTGGTGCAGTACAAAGAGCTAACTGAGGTTCTCACACTGTTAGCTTTCGCAGTCTGACAGGGAAAACACAGACCATGTATCTCTTGAGAGCTTTGCCTGCACAAAAGGCAAAAATTTATAATTTGGGCCAGTCTTATTTATTATAAAGCATCAGCAAAAGCTTGTGTAGTATTTATGATAGGGACAAAGAAAAGCTGTTTCAAACAAGACTTAAAATGACCTCTCATTAAAAATCAAAACACAAAAACAAACAAACTCCTTCCTATTTCTCTGCTCGTTCTGTTTTGCCTTTTTTCACCTGAGTCTTCCAAGTATGCTTACCAAGATAAAAAAAAAAACAACACAGATCTTCTTGTTAAGAGGAAGAAATAGCATGGTGTCTTTCCAGTATTTGGTTCAAGAACCCCAGATAAGCATCATTAGTCACAAGCCATTAGAACAGCTGCCCTAACTACTCTGTGGCTGCAGCTGAGCAGGAGCTGAGCACCCAATGCAGAATCATGCAGTGCAAAGCCCACCAAAGCGGAAAATGTATCCCCAAGTTGCCAGTAAGTGTTGTTTGCATACATAGTTCACCACCTTTACCAGGAATAAAACTTGTGGAAGACAGTGCTTTTAGCTGAGGGTATGCAGGTTGACTTAGGTAAGAGAGGATGATGATACGGGGTCTGGAGCAATAAACACCATATTTTAATGAATATTTTTTTAAAAAATAACACAACACAGAGTCATTGGAAGGGTTTTTATGTTTCCATCAGCAACCTGTTGTGTTTCTAATAATAACCTCGGCCTGGATTTTTTATTATATCTTTATGCTAGAAGCTTCTAGAGGGGTTGCTATGGTTTGTGATTCCAACGCACCTGGAAGGTAAATTCTTGTTACCATCTTCGCAGCTGAAAGGTGAAAAAGGAGTAATCAGGAAGTCAATATATGGGAGGGCATAGTCAGGTATTGTTTCTCTTAGCCACTTTTTGCTGATTGAGAGATAGATTAGCCTAGACAAAGTTGACTAGAAGGTTCTTCAGGGACTTCCTATCATCTGTTGCTTTACCCATAACTTGTGCCAAACTGAAAAAATCCTAATGTTCTGTAGAAGCTTATTGCAATATTGTGAGTACTCTTTTCCTTTTCTTTGAGCCAATGTAGAGATTTTTAAAATTTTTTATTGAAGGTTGTCTTGGTGGGATTTTTTGGGAGGACTTATTCTTTTTACTAAAAGGCTTACTATTCTCTCCTGTTAGTGTAGAAAGTCTAGTTGACTTCTTAAGACAAGGTCCCAGTTTTTCACAGTTACTAAGCTTCACAATGTGTTGTAAAGTGGGCATATTTTTTTCTAGCTCTGGCCAGAAATGTTTGTTGTTTATTCAGGAAGGGGAAAGTTTGAAACACAGGAATTCATAGTTATTGATTTTTTCCTTTTCTTTGCATCTGCTATGCAGATCTGTTTTTCCTTCAGTTTGAGGAGAGGAGAGAGAAGAGCTGCTGTAATAATTAATTGTCTAGACTCAGAAGAGGTCCTGATCCCTTTCAAAGGGAGAGGACGGTATATTTGCTCAATCAAGGCCTCATTTTTCCGGTGGACTTTGTGCAAATTGTCTTTGACATCAGGCTGAGCTGTTCTTAGAGTGGAAAGAAAAGGAAGATGTTATTTTTCTTGGATTCATAGTCAGGGTGATGACATGATGTAATGGCATGAGCTTAATGTCCCCTGCACATAGATCCTTGGAAGTTGAAATGCAGAATGAGTGTATGTGATGAAGAAACAGCAGAAGACTGGAGAAACAGTCTTTTGCTCAGCCTTTCTTGACTCGTGTCTATTTACACACTGGGAAGTTGTTATTTTACACTTTTCTTCTCTAGATTTGCACAAACAAAACCCCTGGGACTGAGCATTAACAAGTGAGGTATGGAGTTGGTTTCCATTTTTTGGTTGTTGTTGATTGGTTGGGTTTTTTTGTGGGGTTTTTTTGGTAGTTGTCTTATTGGTGGTTTTGGTTTTTTTCTTTTGCTACTGAAATGCAATCTTCCAGACCTGCGGGTTCTCAGTCCAACCTAAGCTTGGAGATGATAATAAAGGGCTTTCACATGCAAGTATTATGATTTATTTCCACAACAGGAAACCACTGAGGGCTGAAAGGGAAGCTACTGTAATGCGAAGTTACATTGTTCCAAAACTACTCTGCTTCTCAAATCCAGGAGAGGAAGTCTAATAAAATCACAAGACTTCATCTTCTTGATGCTTCTTATCTTTCTCGAATCTTTCTTTGCAGCAAAATCACTGGCATGCTCACCTGTTCATCTCCATCTGACCATATTACACCAAACTGTATGATAGAGCTGAGGATGTTTCTTCCATAAGCTGAGAAATAAATGCTTTTAACCTTCTTACTCTGTGGTGTCTTTGGAGAGAAGAGCAATGAAGGTCAGGGACATGCATTGATCTATGTGGCTTTCTTGTGTGTCTGGCTGTGAGGAGGTATGGTTTAAGGTGGCCTGCAGGCTCCAGAACTGAATGCTTTGCTTTGAGACATGTTCTTGTGAACTAAATGTAACACTTTTCCCCACTCATGGGTAAAGAGAAGTGGGTGAATGTGCTAAAATATTCTACACAAATACACTATGATGATACAATGTTTGGATTCTTTCCTGAAAATAATGTCTCTAAAGGGCTTGCAAATATAAGTTAGAAAGATAAAGGACCTGTTTTATACCACTTAGTTTGACACCTTCAGGAAATTTGAGATTAAATGAATTTTCATGATGCAGTGAAAACTCAACACAGTACCAAGTCTTGCTTAACTCTGAAACAGACTGGAAGCATGTATGTGGCACCCAAGATGGGTACTCCTGCCTGCTCACATGGAAGTGTTTCTAGGTCTGAGATTGAGGCAAGTCAGTGGGGGGGGGGGGTTGTGCCCAGCATTTCTGTGTTGGTGACTAGCAGGGCTGGAGCAGACCTGTGTACATCCTGTCCCCTCCAGACGCACCCCTGCCCTCCAAATGATGGAGGGGTAGGAATAGGGGAGTATTATAAAGGAGCTTCTGCAGACCATCCTCTTGTCCATTGCTACCATGCAAACACTATGCAACCAATTCTTAGTACTCTCAGAGGCACTTTTATTTGTGTGTTTCAAGAAGCTTTGTATATGTGGAGGAAAAAACCTCTTATGCATTGTAAATGTTAGAGTTAAGGAAGATACAAGGAAGGTTACTCTCTTTACTGTGACTCCAAAGCCAGTTAAATGTGCTCAGGCTAACCTAGAGAGTAATAAGCAAAATATAATGCTATTCCTAGCTTCCCAAAATATAAATAATCTCCGTAGGATTGTCAGTGGGTATTCATTCTGCCTGTGCCTTGAACATGTCTTTGTGGATGCGCCCTCAAGCTGAGATCTGCAGCTGCCCTGTGGGAGGCTTGGTTAACATGCCACAGTAAACACACAAGAGGACCCATGTGAATTTCAGCCTTTTGTTAATGCATTTTAAAGCAATAAAAGCTTTCAAAGCCTGGACTTAAGCCTTCTGGGACTTCTTCCTCAACAACTACAAAATGTGAGCTTGTAAACCTCTTAGTCAAATCAGCAAGTCCCTCTGGGGTGTGTACACTGGAGAATGGTAGAAAGGAGGAAAAGTAGCTTTAGGCTACTCTTTCCTCCTAGTCATTCCTTCCAGAGTCCAAGTAGCTATAATAACCAGGAGGTTGTCTGGTTATGTCAAATCTTGGCAAACAGGAGTATGACTCCTGATTTCTAAGAAGGCTGCTGGTGATCAGTGATGAATTTCAACAATGGACAAAAATTCACCCTTATTCATACAGAACTGGCTTTATTGTCATCAGTGTATCTCTTGCTTTCTCTAAATTTAGAAGTTTTTATATGAAGGAAGGAGTAATAGAAAAATGAAGGGGTTTGCGTAGTTTCTTAGTGGCCAGCCTTAACAGTCTCCAATCATCCATCGTGTGGTTGTGTTTTCCTTTATTACAAATACATATTTCAAGTTTTCATAGATTAAAAATTTTGAGTTGAATAGCCTTTTCCTATGTGGATCACGGTGTATCTATTATCCATATATAGAAAATCTCTAGTATGATAAGTACATGGTAACAGTTCCTCATAAAAGTAAATCCTGTTTCTGAGAAACCTAAATTCCTGTTAATTCATGAAAGTTTTCAAATTAAAACTTTCTGGCTTGTGATTTGTAAAATGCCTGTAGATTCTTTGCTACATCTGTAAGAGACTTAATAGTTTGCTTATGTTAGTTTCAGACTGAGCAAAACTTACCTGAGTGCTTGACAAGGTCCTTTACTTCTGGAAGATTTATTTTGTCATAGTTGGTTTTGATTGTAGAATTTCTACAAACCCAGCTGTTTTTTTTGGTTTGTTTTATTAAAAAAAAAAAAAGGAAAATTGATTCAGTGTCAGTTAATTACCAGGAAATGGAGAAGCATGTGCTTCCTGCCACAATTAATTAGTCTACTGTCTGTTTTCTAGCTGACATAATCCTGTATTCTAATTATATGGAGAAAGTTTCTGCCATAGAGCATTAGCATCCAACTGCCAAGGTATATATGCAGTTCCACAGATCATATCTGCTGGGTCAGCTGTCAGAAACAAAGATGGTGAAGACCTATTGTATTGTTTTGTCCCATCCTCCTGGTTTATGTTCCTTTTCTTATCTTTAAGAATTCTGTCTGGCCTTTGCCTGCACTTAACTGATTAAGGAAGGGGAGAGAAACTTTCAGTGTTTCTGAGAGGAGAAGTGCATCTTAATTTGTGGGCCATGACCTTTCAGACTTGCAATTTATGGGCAGTAAAACAGTTCTGAAAACGCTAATAATTCTAGAGAGAAGAAAAGAAAATATCTCATATGGAATTTGGGAGAAGGAGAACTTTCCAGGTACAAGAGAGACCAGAGAAACTGGTATTTCAGCCGGGTATGCTGCTGCCATGTTTGATATATTTTTTTATTATTTTGAGCTAAATATAAGAGATCAGGAAATATCTTTATTTTTTCTTCTTACCTGAGAAAGTTGACAAATGTAGCTATGGGGAATATTACAGAGACTCTGCTACTGTCTTTGCTTTTGTTTTACTGGTGTCCTTTTCACTCTCACAGCTTGCTTTCTATCCTTATAAAGGTATTAGGAGCTGAGGCAGACTAGACTGCTGAGCCTCAAAACCTTGACTGATCAGATGTGGTCTGAGGGACCACTGGACGGGATCTTCCTGGAGTTGTGTTTGGAGACTTGAGGCTAACAGCTTTCAGCCTCACTTAAAAGCAATCTGTGTTTTGCTCTCCATGTCTCTCTTTACCTCCCTCCTTGATCTGCAGTCTGTTTACACTGAAAACATCTGTAAGTCAGTACTTGTAGTATTTGACATCTAGGCAGCCAAAATCAGTCTATTTGCCTATTAAAATCATATGCATTAAAGACCTTAGAGTAACATATCATTTTCCAAAGATGAAGTTACAAAAGTTGTACAAATGTCTTTCCCAAAGAGAAAAACCTGTTGACTCCTTGCATTTCCTTGAGGAGACTGGTGGCTGCAGACAGCAGGGCCTATCCCTGTGGGTAAGGGGATAATGGAGGTGGGTGAACAGGCAGCCTGGTGGAGCAGGCAGGAAGCATCAGTGATGGCTGTAGGTATTTGAAACTTCAAATGTGTGAGGAACTTCCAAATCCTGCGTTTGTGAAGAATTCTAATCCAGTCTGGTGAAGCAGTTTTCTGAATGTGGGAGTTAGTTTTGGCGATTTCCGCTGTTTCCCAGTTGTAAAATGAGGATAGTTGAGCTTTTTTGCTGTGTTTCTACTCTGAAATTATAGTGTGTGGGTGAACTGAAGGGTGCATGTCTTTGCTGCAGATGACCACCAAGCTACCAATAGTTGTAGTTGGCTATTATTCATTAACCTGCAAAATAGGGGACAAAAAGCTGAGCACCAGAAGGATGCCATGTTGTCACGTCTCACTTTGTTTCCTCTGTTTCTTGAAGATCTGACATCTGGAATCACTTGATTAAATGTGATTTCTTACCTTACAAAAACAAAGAAAAAAAATGAAATGCAATTGCTGACCACAGCTATAGGAGAGGAAAATTTGAAGTCAGGGCTTGTGTTTTGATTTAAGGAGAAGAAAGCTGAAGTTAAAAGCAAATCTATTTTGATTTATTTTTAGATCTTGCAGTCTTTAAGTTAGTGTTATGATTTCAAAGAAGATAAAAAACAGTCATGAGTCTTAGGGTCTGGGTGACTGATTATAATAAAAATAAAGCAAAATGCAGTTTAAGATCTGCAAAGTTAAATAAGTAAACTGTAAGTTTAAAAATAAAATTTTGCATCTTGGAAGAGATTGAATTCTGCTGTTTTTCTCCTGTCACTCATTTGACTTTTCAGTTAATCCTTACTGCTGGGTCCTCCTAACTGTGAGGCTCAGTAACCATCTTCTAAGCTGACATAATTGTTTACTAGATAAAGAAGCCACGTAGTATTTGGGAGGCAGAGGGGAATTATGACCCAATGGTTAACCTATTTTTGCCAAAGGAAATATGTTTTGTGCCACCTGGCAAGCCAGGGAAAAAAACCAAAACAAACAAACAGACCAAACCAACCAACCAAAAAAAAAACCCACAACAAAACAACAAAAAAGTTCACCTTTCTTCAAATGTCAGTGTTCTGCTGCAATGTCTCTAGTTTGCTTTCTAGCAGTTTAGAGTGCCCCATGTCATGACTTTTTGCAAACTAGATAGTCATATTCTGGGCATAGAAATTTCAAAGACCAGCTGAAGTTGGTGCAATAATAAAAGCGGCCCTTATGAGTCACTTGTCAGCCCTCTGCATTACTTTTTTCTTTGGCATGTTATTATTAATGTCACATTTAACCTCTTGAATGTCAGTAATGCAGATCTCTTTGTTGTTTACCTGAAGAACGTAATCAGCTGCTGTCTTAATTCTGACTGTTGGGAGCCTCTAATTTATGCCTGGACTGATATTTATCTTTCTTAATTTCTGTCTATTTGTTTCTGCCCTGCCACCTTCTAAGGCCATGAATTCATTTCTTTAAACTGTTTTTTTTTTTGTTTTTTGTTTTTTTTTTAAGGTATTAGACTCTAATCTTATGCCCTGGTAGCTTATTTTTAATCCTTTGACTTGCTTGTTTTGTGGCTTATGCTCTGGCACTTTATTGGATGCCTTTGGTGTTCTTTCCAGGCTCCACCTTTCTCTAAATTTAGAAGAGAATGTAGAAGTGTTCAGTTCTGAAGGATCAGTTGCATTGTGGCTTCATAGACTGGCATTTTCACTTCCCTGCTTTTCTGAGTGTTCTCTTTTTTTTTTTTGTGTACATCTGAGAATAATCTAGGAGTGTACAGCCGTTAGTCCATATCTGCTGTCAGCTGTGTCAAGAAAGCAAAGATGAATGAATGAAAATAAAACCTCTTTAAGCCTCTAGAGTTGCCTTTACTTTTATTCTGAAGACTTTTAAAAGAGAAAAAAAATAAAGCAGAGATCTCAAGGGTAGATCAGAAATAAAGTTTTAAATCAGAGAAGGAAATACAGACTAAGAATGATGTGATGTTCTGTTAAAGGTCCCAGCAGTGGTTGGTAGCTTTTTTGGAGAAAGCTGGCTGGATGATAGACAGATTTGACTAAAGAAAGCACTGATAGATTGATCTGTTTTGTTCACAATATTTCTGAAGCACTTAAGGGAATTGTATCTAATACTTTAGTTCTTCAGTGATAATTTAAGTAGAGAGGCAAAAGCCCTAATATCAGTCAAACCTACTTAATACCACTGTGAGCTATGAATCCACTGAATATGCGTGTGTAACCACAGTATAAAGTGTCTGTTTAAACAATGTGACTATAGTTTAAGTTTTGACAACAGGTCTGGGTCTGAATGGTGGTTAGTCAAATATCCCAGTACTAAGGAAGTTGAAATCTGTGGTTTCTGAGTTTATAGGTCAGTATTGTAAGTGTAATTCTGTCCCTAAAAAGTGTTCTGCCAGTGAAATAAAAAGGTAATTTGCATAGATCTGATTAGACAAAACCTAGGACAGAGGTCGTTATTTTGGGTATCACACCAATGAGAAGGAAAGAGAAATCCTTTGACTTAGGAAGAATTGTGCTGGAGTTTTGCTAACATGTCATTCTACTTCATAGTAAAAGCTGATACGAAAGTACCCTGTGGGATCTAAAGCTGAGTGCTGGGTGGAGATGGTCATGCTCTTTTGACATGAGTTGGAATTCTGATATTGGAGGAGTAGAGGGCTAGCATGCAGTCAGCTTCAGTGTGCCCCAGGAGCAAATCCATATGAATTCAACAGGACTGTCTAGCTGTGTGCACAGTAATAAATTCAATGTTGTGGTGCAAGTTTATGGGCACTGAGTTCAGCTTGCAGGGAATGACTTTTAGCCAATCTAAAATGTGCTCTTAGACCCCTGAGCAGGTGGTGTGCAGAGATTACCTGTTGGGCATGATCATAGAACGATAGAATGGTTTGGGTTGGAAAGGACCTTAAATATCATCTAGATCAAAGCCCCCTGCATTTGCAGGCACGCTTTCCACTAGATCAAGGTGCTCAAAGCCCTATCCAACTTGCCCTTGAATACTTGGGGCTTTCACAGCTTTCTTGGGCAACCTGTTCCAGTGTCTCACTACCCTCAGTGAAGAATTTCCTCCCAATGTCTAATCTAAATCTCCCCTCTTCAAGTTTTAATTTATCCTCGATGCTTTATATGCTGAGCAAAACTCAAGCTCCATATGTGAAAGAGCTAGTTGGTGTGGGTCAGCAGTGTGCTGGGAACTGTTCCCGTGGGTTGCTAATGAATGATATAACTGTTTTCTCCTGCCTGGAAAGGTCAGCTAGAACGCAGAGTTTCTTGTTACAGATGCAACCTTATATGTTATAAACTCCGAGGCTATTGTTCAGGGAACAATTTCTATTTAGTATGGCATTTTAACAAATGCTTATGCATGTTCATGTGCAAAGTTTCCACTAAATCCGTGGACTTTGAATGAGACTCGGTTATTAATAATTCCATGACGGTAACGTGAATTGATTTAGTAAGGGTTCTCTCTGTAGCGCATCCACATCACAATGAAAATTATTGAAGCAGGACCTCTTGGCACAGTTGTTCTCAGGCTTTTTGGCCACTTTGAATCCCTTTCAAAACAGGTTATTTGTCATTAATGTCACCTCTTATCTCACCCTTCCTTGCTCCTCTTTACTTTTCCTTTCATCTCGCTCAGTGCTTAAGCTTTGGAACAGGCTGCCAGGACTAATTAGAAACATGTTAGAAAATAATTTACCTGTCATCTAGAGAGATTTCATGCCCACTTGGAAGAGGCTCTCTGGCCAGGAATAGCTGCTGCCATTGCAAGGGTGCAACACTAATCAGATGTTGCTTGCTATATGAAGGGGAAAACAGTAAATGCTGTAAATAAAACAGCATTAAAGATTAATGTTAGGTCAGTTATTCTGATTCCCAGGGACATTTTGTACTTTGTTCTGCTGAACTTTTCTATTTCTGTAGATTTTAGAGGTGGAAATTACTTTTTTATGTCACCCAGGCTATCCCTGGAGGACAGATTAACATTATAACCTGTAATATTCTTAAATCCTGTTCCTTCTTGTTTGGAGAGATTCAGGCTTCCAAAGAGAGCTGAGGCACAATCACACAGTTCAATAATAATTGTAGGAATTGCTATGCATAAAGATTAATTCACTTGTTTATCTACTTACATTGTTGGAGCTTCTGGATGGGGAGCCTGTCGTGATGGTAAAATAAATAAATAAAGCTATAAGGGATAGGAATGATCAAGGACTTGTTCAATTTGCAGTTTCCCTGCTGACTGTTAATGCATGAGTCAGCTGATGACCAATTCCTTAGTTTTCTCCAGAAAGGCTGTTTGCTACTGGAAACTGCCATGATGTTCATGAGTTCATTTCAGTGAAGTTTCCTGAACAAATGAATGCTTTGCTGAAACTGGCACTAGGGAGACTTGAAAGATGAAAAATCAGAGGGAAGTGGGGGTGAAGGAACAGGGGAAGGAAAAGAAGAAACAGCATGGCTGTGTATAGACCTTGTTTCAAATTCTGTTCTTCTTCAAAGATTAGACCAATTTGTGCTGATCTGTTTGATTCAGCCCCATATTATTACATTTGAAGCTGTTTTCAAGAAATAAGAAGGTCCTGGTTACTTGAAATAACCCTGAAACAAAAACACAATGCTTCTAATTTTACCTCCTAGAGTTTACAAAACAGGTGTTTGTAGACACACATGAATCAGACTGGACCAAGGATCCAGACTTTTTCACTTGAACTTTTCAGGGGACAGTAGTTTTCAAAATCTTAATAATGACTTGAATTGTATCATTAGAATATCTTCTATTTTAACTGATCAATAAAAGTTATTACTTAAATGTTGTTAATATCTCATTCACACGCACTTGAACTTAGATGGAGGACTATGGCATGTACCCTTGGTATGATCAGATTAAATTATTTCTTTAGGATCAAAGATTAAACTGGCAGCATGACAGGCTGCTACTGTATGTGTAGATATTGTATGTATGTGTACATCATAGGATTAAAGTACAGCTCATTATATTTAAATCCATCTACTGATGTTAGTACTGTTCAACTTGCCTTGTTATTCATATTCTCTCTTGATAATGTACTGAATCAGTAGCAACTATGTTTAAGGAAAAAAAAAAGTAGAAAGCCCTTGGATGCGTGATTACTCTCTACAAGTGCTGTGATCATTAGTTTGTTTTATTCCTTAAAGAACTGCTATTAGTCACATTTTTCAAAAATAATCTCCTGAGGCAGTAGCTGGCTCAAGAGGGTGGTAATACCACATGGTGGTTTATTGCACAGGGTCAGCAGTTCACATCCACCTCAGCTCATTGTCTAAACACATTAAAGAAAATGGAGTGCATCCTTTCTGCCAGCCAACTTATAAATTATGCATCTACCTCACCATAGCTGCTAATTGTGTCCCTTGGTTGTCAAACTCAGTAGAGAGGCTGAGAGGTGAGGGACACTATGAAAAATGAATTACTCTCCCTTGCTAGTGAGAATCCCATTAAAGCACATTAGTTAGGAATTAGGTGTGTGTAGGAAGGTAAAAGCCTGCACCATCATTGTATTTACACCAGCAGCCAATATTGGTCTCTTGATTTTTCAGACTAGTTTGCCTGTAGGACTACTATGTTAAAGAAATATATTTATTTTTCTGTGGAAGAGAACGAATTAGTGGGAATAACTGAATGGTGCTGCATCAAGATGGTTATCAGGCACCAAAACAGGCTGCCTAGGGAAGTAGTGGAGTTGCCAGTCCTGGAGGTATTTAAAAGACATGTAGATTTGGTGCTTAGGGATGACGTTTAGTGGTGGACTTGGCAGTGCTAGGTTGGTCTTGATGATTCTAAAGGTCTCTTCCAACCAAAACAATGCTATGGTTCTCGAAGTGGTGTGTGTCTGTCCAAATTACCAATGAGTGAGGCAGTTCCTGGAAATCTCATGGTCATTGCAGATGAGGAGATCACACAGACATAAACATTTACCTTAATAGAGTGTGAGGTCTTGGCATTCTGCCCTTCAACTCTTGAAAGCAATGCTGTCCTAATTACTCTGACTTCCAACCAGATCAACAGGGTTCATCCTATTACAGAAAAACTAACAATTTGTGAGCAGTTTGTGGCAGGCCTGGGTAGGAAAGCTTTGGTTGTGATAAGAATGAAACAATGCTCATACTGGTCAAATGAAGGTCCATCTACTCAATATTCTGTTTTCAGCTGTGGCTGGTTGTAGCTGTACACAGTGGTCATGAATGAGCAGGAACAAGGTAAATGTATTTAACACTTTTTATCCCTGTCACTTTCCAAACTTCTGACTATTATAACATGGTTCCCATTTCCTGATAATTTCCTAATCCTTAATTATTTCTTTTTTGAACAGTTTTGCTCCTTTTGGCACACAAAAGTCTAACATCTGTCTTAGATTCTTTTGTCCAGGAATTCCACAGATCTGCTAACTATAGTGAGCTATGTCTTTTGATTTCTTTGAGGGTGGCTCCTAGGATCATTGTTTGATGCCTGTTTGTTCTTGTGGTGGAAGAGACAAGGAACACACAGCCTTAATTCACCATCTTCCTAACACACCTGATTTATATATCTTATCCCTTCCAGGTCATTTTTCTTCCAGACTAACAGTCCTTGGAGAGGAATTTTGATGGCTTTAGGCAGATCCCTGATCCTGTTTACCATCTCTTCCTCCTGCATTCTTTGTCTTTATTTACCTGCATCCCATCTAGACTCATCTGTCCCTCTGCAACTGCATCTTGTAAGACTAGGTGAAATAGTTAGGAGCACATGCATCAAATACAAAGCCTTGACTTTTGCATCACCACTGAGGATTAAAACAGTTGAATATCTATTTAGCTGTCTTTATGGAATGCTTTCCTTCCAGAGTAGATGGGTTGTCCCATTAATATGCCAGATAGGCTAGGAATTTTTACTAGCAGGACCTCTGCATTCATTTCCATAATCAAATAGATAGAGGCACTGGTTTGGAAGGCAGCACCTTCAGGTCCTGATGTGACTGCTAAGCTAAGTAGAAGTGAGCTGACGCCAAGATTCCTGAGCTTTCAGTCACAAGCAGGTTTCTGTGACTTCACACCAGGGTAAGAAATAAGAAGAATGAAAAAGGTTTGGTGGCACTGGAGGCAGTCAAGGCCCCTTCCTACTTAGAGTCATAAAGTTTGGAAGGGACCTTAAATATCATCAAGTTCTAACCCCCTTGCCATGAGCAGGGACCCCTACCACTAGACCAGGTTGCACAAAACCACATCCAACCTGGCCTTAAAAACCTCCAGGGATGGAGAATCAACAACCTCCCCGGGCAACCCATTCCAGCTCCTCACCACCCTTATAGTGAAGAACTTCTTCCTAATATCTAACCTAAATCTTCCCTCTCTCAGCTTAAAACCATTACCCCTTGTCCTATCACTATCTTGTCTGATGAAAAGCCCCTCCCCAGCTTTCCTGTAGGCCCTTTTCAAGTACTGGAAGGCCACTATAAGACCTCCATACATCATACTTCTTTCATACTTCAGTATGAAATGGACTAGGTGCAGCCATCTCTTTGAAAGGAGCTTTGCAGACAGGAACAGCTTTTCTTTTGAGTGATAGAGAAAAACATGAGAGTCAAGGTTTCTGATTTCTTCTGTGACTTTTACCAGTGCCTTGAGTAATTTGGGATAGATCACATTGGTTCTCACTGTATCTTATGTTCTGTATCTAGTTCATGAATATTTATAAACATTATACAAAGCTTTTAAATCAGTTTAGTGATGGTCAGCCAGAAAACTGGAGACACCAGATTGCTAAGCAAAATAAGAAAATTGATTTGTTAGGTATAGAGCACCTATATTTGGCTGTTTATTTGTTTTAAATGGGAAGAAATAATGGGTAATGTCAAAGAATAAAAAAAGCTTCTGTCTATTGCAAAGAAGCAAAAATTGTTGGTTATTCCCTCCTCAGACATCAGGACTTCCTGGACTAGACCCAGATGCAGTGGGACAAGGACGGTTCAACTCAGCATAGTTTGCATCCTGACAGACTGAATTTACCTTTGAGGGAAAAAATAGGAGAAGAAACAGGGAACTGAGTCTCACCATAACTATTCTTAATGTAAGAAATTGGTTACAGGAATCAAAACCTCCTCATATAAAACATCTGCAATCTATTTTGAATTAACGTTTTGAAGGGCAACTTTTTTGAGTAAAGCTATTACAGTGATGCTTTGGGAAACTGGAGGTTTGGAAAGCAACCAAGATTCAGACTTTAAGAATGGAGAGGTAAATGCCCAGAATGTGTGATACAGTCTTCAGCATGTCCCACTTCTGTCTTCCCTCATAGTAAATGAGTCTTCAGGGGATCTACATCCCACCAGTCTAAAAGCATCCCACCCAGAAGGATCTTGACTTTGTTGTTATTTGGGGAGAATGATCTGTTTATTAAAAAAAAAAAAAAAAAGTTTTAATTCTCTGCAGTTTATCTCAGGGGATAGATCAGGTGCTGCTTAGCTTTCCATTTTTTTTTTTAAGGGTTGAGGCAAAATAATCAGCCTTTTAATTCAACTATGAAATGGAAAATCTGTGCTTGCTGAAGAAAGGAGCTCTAGCACCACAGTTTGAATTCATAATAATGCTTCACCTTATGTCATCTGGCTCTCAGCCACATAGGAGGACCTTCTTTACTGCAGTCTGGTGCTGTTCTAGAAAAAAAAAAAAGGTGATTTCTTCCACAGATCCTTAGATGCAAATTGAGAAGAACTTAAAAACGCTTTGAATAGCATTAGGCTTGGAGAGGCATCTCTGACTCTTGCCAGGCATAATCAGTAAAGTGGGTGGAAACACCCCTTTTATGATATTTTTTTTTTTAAATTTGAGTGGAGGAAGAAGCTGCCCCCAGTCTCCCCTTCCCAACCTAGAAGTGAGCAGCATAGTAAGTGAAACTTAATGAGGCTGCTATACTCTCTGCCAACTGGCAGCAGACCCAGGAGCAGGCTTATGCAGTTAGTGAAGTTCCTTCTGACTCATCTTCTCAGCACCCGGTGCCTCTAGTTTTGGATGTTACTGCAGCCACAAGGACAGTTTGACATGATCTGCTGAACTGGACAGGTTGAGGAGGAGTCCTTGGTGTGTTTGCTTCACAGATAAGTGGCTCGATGTTTCATGTGAAAGTCAGTGCAATGTTTCTGTCTCATTGTTCCAAGTGGAACTACTTGCCATATTTTATTCTGTGAGACTGGGAGCTCCCACAGGATAGTGGTAAAACCTTCAAAATCTTTGTCCTAGTTTGAGCCAGGATTAAGCCAATTTTCCTTTTACTGTTTTGTGGTTTGTTTGTTTTTTCCTTTATTAAGCTTTCTTTTAACTAGCACCAGAGCTTTCCAAATAAGACTGATAACAGCTGGAATGTTTTTCTAACTGCTGGGTCTCCAAGGTCACATCTTTACTCTGCCGGCTCAGACACTACGGGGAGATCTATGACCCCCCCTTTAGGAGGCTGAATTAGACAGCAAAACTGGCCAGAGATATTCCATTCCATATATCTATGTAAGCTCAGAGGAAGGTCAGAGATCACAGAAGACAACTTCCTTCCTGCTTCTTCTTCCCTTCTCTTCCGTCCATGGCCGGTGTCCGGGGAGGACTCCGTCCATCCAGCACCGTTGACCCCCAGCCTCAAACTCTCCTGACCCTCATCACTTTGTGCTTTCTCCAGCAACAGTCTGGGATATTTTTTGGACTGTTCACAGCTAATAAGAGTGCTATGGGAGTTGCTGGGGGTGAGGGGAGGCAAGAGGCTTTTGCAGATACTAGAACGTATTTGTATATAATTGTATATATTTTATTTTATCATTGGTGTTTAATTAAAGCTGTGTAGTTTAGTTTTGAATCCAGAGCATCTCTCTCTTTTTCTCTCTCTCCTTCCCTACCTGGGTGGGAGGGGAAGGGATGGAGAGCATTGCTGTCAAACTGAGTCAAATGGTGACACTTTACTGTCTTGTGGCAACAGCACACCCAAGCCATTGCCATGGAGGACATGGAGCTGTCTGATGGAGGTTCAGGCCTTAGCAGCCTCTCTGAGTCCACTGTTAAATGCTAACACCATCACTGAACAAGTCTATTGTCAGCCTAAGACTGCAAAGAGCTGAAAAAACAATAATGTAGAACCACCTAGTCTGTATAATTCATGGTGCTGGATGAACCCCTGGTGTGTTTGCAAGGATTTAGACCACTTTAAGAAGTATGTCCTACTTCGTGGTGCCACTTTGGGTTATTGAAGATTTTGCCAGATGATTTGAAGCAAAGTTTGAAACCAGAAAGATTTTGCTAGGTTTCCCATCTATACATATGCATTTAATCTTTGTGATTGCATAGTCAGGTGAGTTACCCTGTGCATACAGAAACTTGAGAACTGCATGCCCTGTTGCAGCAGCCTAGCTAGTAGATTCTTGGATACTTAAAAACTAGAAAATGCGCACAACAGAGAAACTCCATCACTCAGAAAGTCATGCACAGAATGCTGATAATAGTGGCCTTACAGTTTCCAGGCATGATGACTATGTAGGTTGATAGATTAGGAAATAAAGCAATCTCTTGAAATTTCAGTGAGTTAGGGGGTGTGCCTGGAAAATTCTAGCTAATTTTAATTCAATTTGTCTTCAGTAGAATAAATAGGGGTTTTTTTTCATGATTTGCACTAAATCCTGCTTGCTTTGGATAAAACAGCAGTCATCAAAAGTTTTCTTAGTATTCTAGACCAAATACCTGTGCTCTTTGTGTCTCTTGCACCAGTGTGTTGCCTAAGGCAAAGTTACCTTGCCTGGAAGGGATTTATGGGAGATAAGAAATGAAGAAGAGAGAATACAAAAAAGCCTTGAATAGCTGAATGAGTCAGGGAGAGTAAAATTGAAGGGCACTCAAGACACTGTCTGCTTAGATTTGGCCGTGTGTCCATTATACATGTACTTCACAAACAACACCAAAGAAAGAAAGGAACAGAAGACCATATTGTCTGTGTTCAGTCCAACAAAGACATGTTTGTAAGGATGAGTTTTTTGCAAGGAGTTGCCAAATGGTTTGCTGATTCAAAATGAATTAAGTGGTTCAAAGTGCCAGGACTTCTGAACCTCTGTTGAAAAACCAAAGGAGCTATTTAGAGACCTCCTTTCCCTGACTCTGCAAAATTGCTTTCAATCCATGCCCAGCCCTTCAGCAATATAGGATGAAAGAGATCAATATGTTTGATATAAACCATATGTGTTCAAGGCTTCAAATTTTGGAGATATCTGTTTATGTATTATTATGTGTGAGGTATCTTCTAAGATAGCCTTAATCCCTTGAGAAGGGGAGAAATCTGCTAGTGGGTCACATTTTGAGTTTAGGTAGGTGGCATTTTTAAGACACTTTGGAGTGTAAGAGGCACTAGAACAGGCATGCAGAACTGCATACATTAAAACAACTTTGTGAGCAACTGATTATATCAGGAGGGGGCTGCAGACAATTGAAAACAAATCCACTAATTTTTTTTAAAAGGTATTTTCTTGAGCTAGTGTGAGACTGATACTTCTATGAAGAAGTAAATAGGTGGATAGATGGTGGCAGGGGCAGTAGATGTGGTTTATCTTGATTTGAGTAAAACATTTGACAATGTCTCCCACAGCATCCTCATAGATAAACTGAGGAAGTGTGGTCTTGATGATTGAGTAGTGAGGTGAATCATGAACTGGTTGATGGGAAGAAGTCGGAGAGTTGTGGTCAATGGGACAGAATCTAGTTGGAGGTCTGTGACTAGTGAGTCCCTCAGGGGTCAGTACTGGGACCAGTACTATTCAATATTTTCATCAATGACCTAGATGAGGGTACAGAACGTACCGTCAGCAAGTTTGCTGATGACACTAAACTGGGAGGAGTGCCTGACACACCAGAAGGCTGTGCTGCCATTCAGCGAGACCTGGACAGGCTGGAGAGTTGGGCAGGGAGCAACATGATGACATTCAACAAGGGCAAGTGTAGAGTCTTGCATCTGGGGAAGAGCAACTTCATGTACCAGTACAGTTTGGGGGCTGACCTGCTGGAGAGCAGTGTAGGAGAAAGAGACCTGGGGGTGCTGGCAGACAGGAGGATGACCACGAGCCAGCAATGTGCCCTTGTGGCCAAGAAGGCCAACAGCATCCTTAGAAAGTGTGTGGTTAGTAGGTCAAGGGAGATTCTCCTCCCCCTCTATTCTGCCTTGGTGAGCTTGCATTTGGAATATTGTGTCCAGTTCTGGGCCCCTCAGTTCAAGGACAGGGAACTGCTTGAAAGAGTCCAGCGCAGAGCCACAAAGATGATTAAGGGAGTGGGACATCTCCCTTCTGAGGAAAGGCTGAGGGAGCTGGGTCTCTTTAGTTTGGAGAAAAGGAGACTGAGGGGTGACCTCATCAATGTTTACAAATATGTTAAAGGCGAGTATCTGGAGGATGGAGCCAGTCTTTGTTCGGTGATGTCTAGTGATAGGACAAGGGGCAATGGGTGCAATCTGGAACACAGGAGGTTCCATGTAAACATCAGAAAAAAACTTCTTAACTATGAGAGTGACAGAGCACTGGAACAGGCTGCCCAGAGAGGTTGTGGAGTTTCTTTTGCTGGAGACATTAAAAACCTGTCTGGATGTGTTCCTGTGTGATGTACTCACACAGGAGGTGATCGTGCTCTGTCAGGGGAGTTCGACTAAATGATCTTTCGAGGTCCCTTCCAACCCCTAATATTCTGTGATTATGATTCATCCAGAAACAGTTAAGCCACTGATGGGTTGAGATTTCCTTCCCTTTTGTTTTTTATTTCCCATGAGATGCTTTTGGACTTGTTGGAATTTAATCTCCATATTTCTCTATACAGCTACATCAGCATAAGATGTGTCATAATATTAAAACATTTATATATGTCTGTACCAGCTACATATGCAGTTCAAGTCCTTCTTTCATAACTTGGAGTAACCTCTAAGCACTGAGCAGTGCATGCAAGCTACAGTTACCAAACTGGAAGAAATGTATTTGGCTTCAGCTTTCATCTCTTATCAAAGCAGTAGTAATTTAAAGGCCATCCTATTACTGTTTTTAAGGTCCAGTAGGCATGTAGCAAGAATAAAGATTAGGAGGGTTTTTTTAAACAATCTAATTCTCCACCTGATTGCTCTTTGTGCTTGATTTGTGCACACAGCATAATAACATTATTAAGGGTAATCAGTACTGTCATAGTTACTCAGGCAGAGAAAGGCTACTGCACTATTGAGCAGCTCTTCACATTGGAATCACACAAAATAATGTAGCTCATACGCATCCCTGTGGTATTAATTACACTGGGGAAAAGCTTAGGCCAAAACTGTGTGTTAGGATCTGACAGAATACACAATTATTTTAAGGGATGTTACATATAGATATAATCATGGGCAACACCTTTGAGAAATCAGTGCCTTTATAGGGCCTAATTTTCCAGTAATTGGTACTGTATGTGTCTGGTAAGTACCAATACAGGCATTGATTGAACATGTAAAAGGAAGATGAGATAACAAAGTAAATCTCTTACGAATGAAGGACCATGTGGAAAACCCTTAAGTAATGTTATTTACTTCTCATATGTTTTCTATCTGCCTTGAGAACACTAGAATATAAAAGGGAGACCATGCAGGAAAATAGCACTAACAGAATAGGTAAAAAATGCTCAATTTTCATTTGAAGTTCTACAATAATATTATTCTTTGTCTTGTTCTGGTATTATTGTAATATTTCACTTCAGAAACCAATCCAGGAAACTGTAGATTAAAAAATCATGTTTTCCTGTTCCTCTGAGGGTTTCATTTTGTTCTGTATCTTGACTGAACTTAGTTGTTGTTTTACTTTTTTTTTTCCAGTCAAATGCAATGGAATTGAAAAGACATTTTAATTTTTAACAATGTTTTGGTGAAAAGGAAATGGAATGAATTATTACCTATATCATATATAAACTGGGGGACAGAATATAGTAAACTAAACAGAGGTTCTCATCTGTCCTGTTTGTCTTGTGATAAGAGTTTAGCTGTATGATGCAAGTTGTAACAGTCCAGTAAACCTTATATCAAGATAATGATCCCCAGCCTTTTTTATTTACTGGTATTATCAAAGCAATGGAAGCTCAGGGTTGTATTCAGGCCTCTATTACAGGTGTTTGATATAGCAAAGACATTTTGGAATTTTTTAATTCGATGGTTACAAAATTTGTTCTAAGGCAAAAAATTTTAACACAGTTGTAATTGTGAGAAAACTTTAAATTCATACAAAATTACAGAATCACATAATTGTTTGTGTTGGAAGGGCCCTCAAAGATCACCCAGTTCTAAGCCCCCTGCATGGGCAGGAACACTTCCCACAAGCCCAGGTTGCTCAAAGCCCCATCCAACCTGGCCTTGAACACTTCCAGGGAGAGGGCATCCACAGCTTCCTTGGGCAAATGGTTCTAGTGTCTCACCACCCTTACACCAAAGAATTAATCCTAAAATGCAGAGAATCTACTGCTAAGAGCCAGGCACATTCAGTAAGATCATGAAGCCCTCTGTCTACTTTAAGTGTGCTAGGCTGGTAGCTATCGGAGTCTACTGTCCTCATCATCACACATGTCTGCTTTAAGTGAATTTTCTCATTTTGAGTTTTACAGTCTTCTCTGGCTCTGAGGGGCTGCTACAGCCAATCTCACTCATACAATCTCCCTTCTTGCTGAGATTTTTCCATAGTGTTCTTTGCTTTAGGTACTTCAATATAATGCACTGCTAATGAAGGTGGAGATACCTCCTGTAATTTTTCATTAAAATGTATGCAGGTCCTTAACAGGATTCATGCTATGCCATATTGTAGCAGGGAATTGCTCCTCTGTAAGTCTCGCCCCTGAAACCCACTGAACTCAGTGGGGATATTTTATTGTCTTTGGTGTGCTCAGGATGAGCACTAGTGACTGATGAGTAGCTTGGACTCATAATAATGACTTTGACTTCATGACAGCCCTGAGATGGATATCACTATCTCTGCTATAGATGAGGAAATAGAAGTCTGGAAAGCTTATGTGAATTGGCTATGATCATAAAACTACCCTGTGGAAACAATGAGACGCAAATACCTGTCTCCAGTCCTGTCTTACCTGGAATGCCAGTCTGTCCCCTTGGCAGCACAGTGAAAAGATAACTTTTTTCCAGATCTTCACAAAGTGAAGTAACAGCCCTTATAACTGCCACCTGTGTATCCATACTTGGCTTTGCAATGATCCTGCCTCACCCGTGCTGCACATTCATCAGATCCCAAAGATCTGTCTGGAGAAGCAGCTGCCTACCTGTGTGTCTGAGGACTTTTCACCCCTCTCTGATCTCCTGGCTGTGTTGGGGTTAAGGCAGGGTGCCGGTGGCGAGGGAAGCAAGAAGTCCAGAATCAATGTGATTGATAAAGCAAGCTTCGATTTATTGAATACACAGTGTTACTTTTATACCCTTTTCCGAACCTACATGTAGTGAATTCATTGGATAGTAACTACTTGTAGTGAATTCATTGGATAGTAAATACTTGTAGTGATTTCACTGGATGGTAACTACTTGCAGTGATTTTACTGGATAGTAACACACATCTGAGTTCCAGGGTTCTTCCTTGTTTTCTATTATTCTACTTCTCTACCTTGTCCTTGAGTTAGTTTAAGCTAACAGAGAGATTGTTTATACTTATGTTAGGCTAAAAAAAGAGATTGCTTGTACAGCTGCTATTTGTGTTACACTCTCAAGGCCTCTCTAGGAGATAGCAAGGGCCCATGGCCCTGCTGCTCAAGCCATTCTTCAACAGCAGGGCAAGAAGGGTGGCTTGCTGAGATGTTGGGTCAAAATGCAGATGTGTGGCAGCTGACATGGTGATCCCTGCTGTAGTTGCTCTGTAGTGCCAACTATACACAGCAGAGGGCATTAGTGTTGTTAGTAGTACAGATTTTACCTGTGGTAACCAAGGTTCAAATTTAAGCCCTATGACAGCAAATTCATGAACAATACAATAGATGGTTGATTGCTCATAAATACAATATCTCTCTTTATTGTAAATTGCAAGATCAGACAAAAATGTCTCCCCAGGGAGGGACAGGCAAGCAATTTGGGTCTATGTGAAGGTTTGATAATAAGAGTCATTGTGCTGATATAATGTTAATTTACTGCAGATAAACATGGTCAGACTATGCATCATGCCTCTGCTTTCAAAACAAACTAGAAACTCTCTCTGAAGTGGCAAGGCTCAACTGACAGACCCCTATAATGATCAGTGTGTTTTCCATGTGCCAGTATCCTGCCTGGTAAGTCGAGACCATTTTATATGGGCTCCCAGTCTAAGCATTAAAGTCAAGTAAAGCACAGTTAATGCATCGGTTCCAGTACCTGCTGTGCTAGGATGGATTTTAAAAAAACACAACAAAACAATAAAAACAACAACAACAAAACATGAAGATTAAATGACTAAAAAAAAATAAACAAACTACTCTTCCAGTAGGCTGCAGTATACCTGTCTGAAACAAAAATCAAGATGCCTGTCAGATACAAGCTTAGTGGTCCTATTAAAAGAGGAAACAGGAAAAAGAATCCTGAATTCCTTATATTTTGCAATTATTCAGTAAGACACTTAATCAGGGAAGTGTTTCTACAAGCAGAAATGCTGCACAGTGTCATTTCAGTTTGTGCCATGTTTACTGCTCAGCTGCGGCTGACAATTTAGGGCAACAAAACTGGCAGATCCCTCTGGATCTTGAATCAGCTACTGTGTCCACAATCATTCCTGCTCTAAGCCCAAGTGGTGGAACTGGCCCTGAGGGTCTAGGTTGGATGCTTCTGCTGGGCTGCCTCTTCTGGGTTTAGGGACCAGAGTGTCAAGGGCTTGCTGCTATGAAGAGGCTTAAATTTCCTTTCCTCAGGGAATGCCCTGGGGCTCCAGGTGCTTTCTTTCTGGGCTCTTCAGATTATGGGTTTCCTTCTAAACTGGGTACCTGACCTGAGACCTGGATCATCCAGGCCAAGCCCTGATTTCTGAAAAGTCTGTATGTTTGTGGTAAATGTTGAGAAGGGCTTGACTGATATCTATCTGTACCTTATTGTCAGGAAGAATGTGCTGTATGCAGGCTCCCAGAGGAGATGTTTGCATTTAATGTCCGTCATTAAGCTCTGATTTTCCTGGGGAGTGAGGTGCAAATTTATGTAGAAACAGGATTACACTAACACAAGCACCGACAAAAACAAGTTATCCACAGTGCTATGTATAATGTAAACATGGTAAGAAAAATCTTAACTCCATGGTGGTTACAGCCTACATAGAAAGAGAAAAGATTATGGGGAAGAAGGGACTTGGTTACCAAAATGACGACTTCACAAAGGTCTGTGACAGCACAGATTTTCAAAGACAGAGTCCAGTAAGTTAGTTTCAAGACTACAGTTGTTCCAATGAATTTTTGTGCATCATCAAGTGCACCATGCTCCCTTTGGTGTGTTGGAAGGAAAAGAAAGTTTCCTAGAGCAGCCTGAGGTCAAATTTCAATTGCTCTTCAGGGAAGCCATTTTTTGGGGCCCATGGTTTGTCTATTAGGTCTTCCCCTCCCAATGTCTTGTGAAGGGTAGTATCATAATTCCTCTATTTTCTCCCTTTTTCCTCTACCCTGTCATTGACACTTTTGTCTATCGAAGAGGTAATGACCAGGGAATTGCTCCTAAGCCCTCAGAAATTAGTTCTGCACTCTCTCTGTGCTGTATCTGGCTTGCTACTGCACAGTTTAGCAACCTCTGAGTATTTCTGTCCAAAATAAAGGACTTGAAGAGTGGATGAATGTGTTGAAGTTCAAAAAGAACAAGCTGAAACATGAAAGTAATAGGAAATATTAGTTTTAAAGACAATCACAAGGTAGTGTGATAGGAGACTGAAATGGTGTACCCAATGGGAAAAATCTGAACTTATTTGTTCAAGTTCAAACTATTCTATTTGGACATCAGCTGTCTCCAATGGCAAGAACACCCACTGATTATCTAATATAAATCTGCATAATTTGCCATTATACATAATGTAGTTAATGTACTTCAGGCTAAAACTTTCAATCTATTCACATTAACACATTTTACAAAGAACAGGAAAAGGGCATTCAGACGACATGTGCATATTCCTTTCATGGCTCTGGGTTTCTGTGCTGCTGGGTAGCAACTCGAAGCTGGCAGATTGTCCTAGGGATGTATTTAAGATACACCCAAAGAGTGTGCTGCTGCTTTAGGGTTCCCAGGTCTATTTTTACAATCTTAAATTCTGGGTTGCATGTGAATGCAGACATGGTTTTAACAAGCATATAACAGAGCTAAGATGCATCTACCTACAGTCCTGTTTTTGTAGCTCTCATAGATACGTGAGCTACTTCCAAATTTGTTAATAACTCCACTTGAAATTACTACCAATATAATGTTTGAAAGACAGTAATATTTGTAGATTCTACTGTTTTTTAAAAGTTTGTGTTAATTTTGTCCTGGTGTCTGGGTCTCCCTTATCTCACTGTAAAAGGCTTCTATTAGTATTGCAAATTAAACTGCTCGATTGTGGATAGAGCTATCTCCGTGTTACATATTGAAGAGTGAATTAATATTTAACTCTTCCTGGGATGAAGATAAGGTTTCAGAGGTCTCACATTTCTTTAACATAAGCTGGCTAAGCCTGGGATGAGTAGAACATAGAAACTCCCCTAAGTGTGCTAATGGTACTCTAGAGGAGGATGAAGATGAATATGGATGAAAGCTCCTTGAAAATCCACTGGTAACTTCTCATGGCATTCATCATCAGACAAGGTATCAGACATTGATACCATCTGAAGGCTGAGTCTGTCATGAGAGTTCACAATAACAATGAAAACAATGGAAAATACATTATTCTGGGTACATTATGTAACTAATATCTTTTGCCCAGATCTGATTTCTGGACTAGTCCTTGTGATGAAATATTGGTTAAAATCTCCAGTTTAAGACTATCCAGTACTTGGATAAGTTTTATGTAATCTGTGACTTTGGTGCATTTTGCCAGTTTCTCAATTTCTGTGGTAATTTTGTGTATATGGTTATTATCAGCTCGTGTATCTGACAAACATTTTAGATTTTAAATTCAAATTGAATCTCTACACATACTTAATCATTTATGATTATTCAGTCTTAAGAAAGTGAGAAAAATTATATTTAGCCTAACAATGATCCTTATATCAGTTAGGAATAGCAGAGAATTCCTTATAATAGTTACAGATTAAGAAGACTAAAATAAGTCAGCTGTTCATGACAAGAGCAGAGTAAAAAAAAACTGTCTGCCTGCCTCACCTGAAATTTTCCCTCTCTTGTGGCAGGGATAAACCAAGACTTCTCCACAAGGATTTTTTGAGGGGAGAAGGAGAAAGTGTCAAAAAAAGAGAAACAGGAAAAGGAGCGTGGAAATAAACACAAACATGTGTGTTTTTGTGTGTGTATACATACGTATACACACACCTGTACACAAACAATACCTACCAGAGAGCCACTCTTTTGTGATTAAAGTTTTGCCTGAGCATAAGGAATTCCAAGCCCACAATTCCTGCTCTGCTTGCTGCTAGTTCTTGGATCTCCTCAATAAGCTGGCACAAGTCTCTTTTTCAGGAAGTTCAATATTGGATCCAGAGGTGTCTTAAGGAATAAACAAATCCAAAACCTTTTTTCTAAAGTTTACATTTTGACTAACTGCTTCTGAGAAGGGGAAAAACATTGCTGTAAAAAGACATTCACACCTAGTGTAATTTCAGCAGTTGTCTCAAAACTCCAGTATTTGGTTAATATTATTGCATGATATAAACCAATTGGCATTTTTATTTGAGAAATCTTTCATACACATTTTTGTTTCTGACTGTTTTCTCATGATCCGCAATATTTTCCATAGGTGACACATAAAAAGTCAGGACACTTGTGAGTTCTGATACACCTGTGATGCTGGCAATACATAGGGTCTAAGAACAGTAAGTTCTGGTCATATTTTCTGTTGCTGAGAAAATGATGCACTTTTCAATCCATACTAAAATTGGTCACTAAAGTTCTGGTAGTAGGACCTGTTGTTAACAAATCCACAGGATTGTTTAATCCACAGGACTTTACAGGGCAGAAGCCAAATTCCAGCTTGAGTGTGAAGGAAATTGTATTAATTATAGTGAATATATTGATATCCACCAAGACAGAAGTGTCATGTAGCCTAGTTTTTTGGGTTCAGAAAAATTGGCAGCTGACTTAGGTTTGCCTTAAACAACAGGCAGGTAGACCAGAAAATAGAAGGAGGAAAGATGTGAAAAGCAACATACAGCACAGGTAGGACTACTGATTTGACAAAACAGACTAGAAATAGTTAAGACTGAGAATAGAAAGGTTGAGACATGGCAAACTTCTGTCCTGTGGAGCATGTTTTCTTCCCTCTAGAACCACTATCTGGTTTTCATTTTGGTGGTGGTTTCTTTCATGTTGGTTTATTTTGCATTATTGCTTTGTGTGGACTCTTTGCCCATCAGGGCTGTGGTAGGACTCAGAAGATATTGGTTATTTTCCTGGCTTTCTCTGAGTGTTCTGTGTGACCTTTACCATGTGTTTTCATATCTCCAGTTCCTGAACGCAATAAAAATGAAATTTTTCTAACTCATCAGGATGTTATGAGGCTAAAATACTTCTAATAACTCTGAGGTGCTCAGGTATTTGGGACCTCAGTTGACCCCACCTGAAATATAATTCAAATGGCTGAATTTTAGAGTTTTATTACGTCATGATGCAGTAAGAGTGGATCACTTGCACTCTTTTTCCTCATGGATTTTCCTACCTGATAAATTTACCTACCATTCATGTCTGTTTTATCAATCAGTTTCAACAGTTGCTTAAAATAGTCACCTTGTCGCAGTCAATGCAAAATAATACAGACCTCTCTGCCTTTTTTACTTGGAGAATAAATTTGCATTCTTATATCCTTTTCTTGCAACTCTTTCATTTGAGATCCAGATTACTCATTAGATATAACGTGACTTGTACCCTCAGATATCTGTGGTCTAGGATTAAATCCAATGAAGTCACGTGATAAGAGGGCAGGGGGAGAGGGAAACCCTAACCCCTTAAATAATTTAAACTCATTATTCTACTAATCCTTCCATTCTCCTAGGCTCCCTAGAGGTGTATTAGGAGGTAATTGAAAACACTTTAATACACTGAAAAGACATTTGAGACTAATGTAGTCAGCACTTGGTAACTCTCTACTTCTTTGCTGGCTGTTTATTAATAAGGAAGAAGAGCTTACTTAGAGGGGGGGGGGGATAACCAAAATAACACCAAACCAAACAAATTAAAACAAAACAAAATACCTAGAGCTAGTAATGTGCATTTCTTGCAAATAAATACTAAAAAGACTTCACAGGGTTGTCTTCATTAGAATGAGAATTTACCAAGCATGCAGAAGAGCACAAGCAAGGTGAGAGAAGATGGTATCTGATGCTTGATACAGGATGCCTCTGAGATCTAGTCACCAGCTCAGTTGTTCTGTGTGCAACCCTATGTGATACCTCTGGGAGTCTACATTTAATTTACCTCGTGTGAAAAGTGCCATTACTCTCTTTTTACCTTTTAAAGCCTAAATTGTTTATCACTTTTAAACTGCTCCAAGAGTCTTGGATAAACTTGCTGTAGAAGTTGGAAGTTACTCCTCCTAAATTCTACAGCAGGAAAAGTGTTTAAATGTAAATTTTGATAGTGTTTTGGTACAGGATTGATCTAGGTCACTGAAGCACTTGCTTGTAGAAAGGACAGTATAAAGAGTCACTACCCCAAGGAGAATTCAAACAGGAATTATTTTAGCTTTTACTTCAAGATAATATATTTGACATTTGGAAGGCTGTGTTTGGGAATGGGTGGTTTTTAGAGCACCACTGGACACTGTGATGTGTGAGAACTGTGATTTTCTGTTTACAGATAATTTATTATTCAAAGAGATGGCTTTGTCCTACTTATAAATTTAGTTATTGTGCTGCCTCTGTCAGTTCACATATGAAGTCTGATCCAGGACATTTGATCTTGTTTTGAAAGCAGTTCTTTCCGTCAATAAAGTCTTCCTATTTTTTATAACATTCTGAGCCCAGGCACTGCACAAAACAAGGAGTCACTGGTGGATTAGGGAGTTTTTTGCCTCTAGATGATATGATTTTAAACTTTGCCTTGAAGACTAACACTCAAGAAATTGTTATTGTGGATAGACTGGCCAATGGCATAGTCAAAAAGGAGTGTGTTGGCTTTGTCTGAGTCCTGGGACATGAGTCCTGGGACATCATCACAGCCCCAGCAGACCAGTAGGAACAAGTTTATCTCCTTATACATTATTTTATCAGCACTAACACTGATGGCTTTAAAAATCCACCAGTTAGTATTGAATAAGGTAAATCAGCTGAGTTATATACAGTGACAGGCCTGGAGATTAATTTACATTTGATCCTACTTGTGTTTCTCGTTAATCACAGATGTTAATATATTTATATGTTACTACATATTAAAGCAGGATTATTGTGAGCATTCACAATGGTTGGACTTCTCCCTGAAATTAGGTGAAACTCCTAAAGCATGACTTACATTTTTGGGAAAAGCTGAGTTTGTTAGGTTGCAGATACAAAAAGGGAAGAGAAATGAAGTTCCCATATTCAAATATTTCTAGAGACTGGAATGGCTCACAATTCAAGGTGGAGTTGTGCCAATTCACTGTCCCTGTATTGCATTGTGGAAGCTTAGAAACAAAGAGCAGACTACCCATCCTGGCCATCACTGCTTTCCTGCTTCCACCCAGTTCCATGCCAGCTGATTTCCTACTTGGATTACTTCTACTTTACCTATGTTGTGCCTTGTAGGAAGGGAAGGAAAATACAAACGTGGCAGATGGTATCCTGCCCTAGCCCTTTCACTATTGCCCTTGCAGAAAGAAGAGGACTAGTACCTAAGTACCCACTTTTGCCAACTAGATCTGCACAAGTCTATACAGGAAAGCTAAACAAGATTTACATGTAGGTTGTCAATGACCAGAAAGCGGGACACAATATGTTATTTCCATTCACTATCCTTAATAGTGAATTTCCTTTTATATTCACAGTCATTAGACTGCTAACCTGGACCTCTTCAGTGCATTTAGAACTTCAGTCACACAACTTTCCACTGTAAGGAAGAGCATGCAACACAGCATAGGCCCTCAGCATGTCACAGCTGCAGCCAGCTCTGTGTAACATCTCTGAGGCAGTCACAGCATTTTCTTCTGCTGAAAAGTATTTACATACTATTTATTTTGAAATGTAATATAGTAGCTGATAGGAAAAAGTCTTTGTAATTAATTTGCTCTCTGTAAGCTCCCAGTCTCTTAATAAAATTACCCACAATAACAATTAAGGAACACATTTTCTAAATGCAGACTATCACGTTATATAATACAATACTTTCATTGCTCTTTTAATTTCAATGGCACTAACAAGTTTTATGCCACATAAGTACCTACATTCCATAATGTAATGCTGATGAAGGTATTTCTCTTCTGCAATTTCAACAACTGTGAAAAATAAGGTAATAATAACAATGTTGACTTGTGTATCTTAGAGGGATTTTGAGGGGATCAGTAGTGTTTGTAATGTGCTCTGAAATTGATGCTCTAGGGGCTACTAGGAAGCTGCCTTCCTGACTGCTTGACATAGTTTCAGACAGTAGCAATGCAGCTGTGTTAAGCCATTGAGCAAGCAACCCCACAGAAAACATCTAAATAATATAATTTACCAAAAATAACTTCAAAAGCCCCTCTCCTTTTTGTGATGCACTGAAAAGTGATCCATTTTAGGTGTCTAAGTACATCATTCATTGGTCTGGATTTCCAGCTTTAATGTACTAGTGAAGAGCTGAGAGATATTAGCCTCACTGCTGTATCAATGCTAAGTACTGTTGTCATGCACAATAACAGGAGTGCTGAGACCCTGACAGGTTCTTCTCCAGAAAATGGTGGCCCTACATCAGCTCCCTCTTTCATCTGTGTAAATTTATAGTAATATTACGGAAATTATGAGTCTGCTTCACATCAGCATGACTGAGGTATAACGCAGATTCTTCATAAGTTTTGCAGAGATTAGGTAATTATTTAAGTGTCCAGGTTCACAGCTAGTGAGGACCTGCCCTGTCATGACAGGGAGAATGGCAGGGAGCTGAAAATTCACGATATCCAAACACTTTACCAAATAACTGATTTTGCAGGTACTAGGAAAGGGCTATTCTATGCCATTGTCCAGCAGCCTCAAAATTCACCTGTTCCTGTAGTCACAACACTTGACAATTTCAAAATTTGCATGTAGTTCCTATCAAAGTAAAAAAAAAAAACACACCAACCAACAAAACAACAACAATAAAACCTCAAAACAATCCAAACTTAAATTCTATGGTAGGGCGGTTTTTTTGAAGTTTAGCTGACAACTTGAAGCTTGAACACGGAGTTTAAAAAAAAAGTAATTTCTCTTCTACTGCTTTTAATTATTTTAGAATTCTAAAATACAGTTAAAAATTGTAGATGTTGTACTGCTTTAAATAAAAAATGCAGCAGAAAATACAAATAAGAACTAGAGATGAAAAAATGTTATACAAATTATGTTCTAGCTACTCTGAGTTGAAGCATCAGGTAAAATAGCGTGGTAGATGTGTTTGTTTTTTTTTTATTTGAGTAAAGCATTTGATACTGTCTCCCACAGCATCCTCATAGATAAACTGAGGAAGTGTGGTCTTGATGATTGGGTAGTGAGGTGAATCATGAACTGGTTGATGGGAAGAAGTCGGAGAGTTGTGGTCAATGGGACAGAATCTAGTTGGAGGTCTGTGACTAGTGGAGTCCCTCAGGGGTCGGTACTGGGACCAGTACTATTCAATATTTTCATCAGAGACCTGGATGAGGGAACAGAGTGTGCCTTCAGCAAGTTTGTTGATGACACTACACTGGGAGGAGTGGTTGACACACCAGAAGGCTGTGCTGCCATTGAGTGAGACTGGACAGGCTGGAGAGTTGGGCAGGGAGAAACATGATGAAATTCAACAAAGGCAAGTGTAGAGTCTTGCATTTGGGGAAGAACAAGCCCATGTACCAGTACAGTTTGGGGGCTGACCTGCTTGAGAGCAGTGTAGGAGAAAGGGACCTGGGGGTCCTTGTGGACAGGAGGATGACCATGAGCCAGCAATGTGCCCTTGTGGCCAAGAAGGCCGATAGCATCCTGGGGTGTCTTAGAAAGGGTGTGGTTAGTAGGTCAAGGGAGATTCTCCTCCCCCTCTATTCTGCCTTGGTGAGGCTGCATCTGGAATATTGTGTCCAGTTCTGAGCCCCTCAGTTCAAGAAGGACAGGGAACTGCTTGAAAGAGTCCAGTGCAGAGACTCGAAGATGATTAAGGGAGTGGAATATCTCCCTTCTGAGGAAAGGTTGAGGGAGCTGAGTCTCTTTAGTTTGGAGAAAAGGAGACTGAGGGGTGACCTCATCAATGTTTACAAATATGTTAAGGGTGAGTGCCAGGAGGATGGAGCCAGGCTTTTTCCAGTGATGTCTAGTGATAGGACAAGGGGCAATGGGTGCAATCTGGAACATAGGAGGTTCCACGTAAACATCAGAAAAAAACTTCTGAACTGTGAGAGTGACAGAGCACTGGAACAGGCTGCCCAGAGAGGCTGTGGAGTCTCCTTTACTGGAGACATTAAAAACCTGCCTGGATGTGTTCCTGTGTGATCTGTTCTGGGTGATCATGCTCTGTCAGGGGAGTTGGACTAGATGATCTCCAGAGGTCCCTTCCAATCCCTAAGATTCTGTGATTTTTTTTTTTTTTTCCTGTGAAATAGCACAAGTTAATGAAACAGTTTCTTGTTGAAAAATACACTATTTAGGAACCCACCTCCCTGCTCAACTTTTGGCTAAAACCAAATTACCTCAGATCTACTCTTGGAAATTTATAACCTCAGGTGCTCTAATTTTGACTTGGACTAGCCAGCTCAGGAAGAGAGAGCTGCAACTGCCTGATGCCAGTTCCTCAGTGTCTTGTCTTTCTCACACTAAGCTGGCATACAATGTTTGGGAAATAAAAAGGCTATGCATATATCTATATTTTAAAACTTTTTGCCATGAACATTTATGAGTTTTTTCACTGTTTCATTGATTTCTTTAGGTATACTTCAGACATGACTGTCAAACTTGTTAAGTAATAAATTTCTGTGTTGCTCATAGCATTTGTTTCACAGAAAGAAGCTGGCTAGAATCTGCTGTTTCATGTTTTGGAGATGTGAGCTGTTTTGTACAGGGTACTGTACACTGTATGTGACAATGGGGGTTTTGGCAAACTGTTCAAGGTGCTGTATTTATTCAGGTGAGGGTTTTCACTTTAATAATATACTCTTATAACATCTGTGCTGCAGGATGCTCACAAAGCTGCCATCCAAAAAATATTAGCTAGTGCAAGGAATAGTTGTAACTTTCTGCTTTGGTTTCATGTCCCATGGGCAACATACTATAAGTCAAGTCCATATACTGCATGCATTATCTCCCAGTCAGTTTCTGAGTGCGCTTCTTGGACCTGTTTAGTATCTCTGAGAAGCTGAGACCTGGCTGCCTTAGAAGTGACTTTTTTTATCTCTGTCTCCATGAGTATAGTAATTCAGAATGCTCTTTTTGGCTTGTTCAGGAACTGAAATTTCAAGTACTGTGGAACAGCAGCTTTTTTTCCTGTCAGTGCCTCATGTTACTTTGGGTTTCTGCTTGACAAGAATCTTGTCTCTTGCCTCCAGGACTGGTCTCTTGGAGACAGTGGTGCTTGGCTGTCCAGGCATATTGAATACATCTGCAAGAATTTTTTGTTAGTTTGACGACAAGTTCAGAAAACAGTACTTTTGAAGTATATATGTAAAAGGCAAGTTCTAGTTGTCTAGAAGAATACATGAAAATATATAATGAAATAGCCAATGAAGAAATAACTGTGTAAAAGGCATGTATTAACAAGTTTATCAATAAATCTTGTGTGTGTTCAATGTGTCTTGAATTTTACAGAACTCAACAATGTTCTCTATTTTTTTACAGACTTCTCTTTCAAATGTAGGAATTCAATATTATAAAGGTAGTCATTAAAACACATCGTGAAGACTCTTATCTGTGGGGTTAAAAGGAACTTTTAGGCTGCAATTATTGGTATAGTAAGCAATGCTTTTTTGAAGACTGATTTTTCTCTCCAATACCTTAAATAATATTGTTAGTTGCTCTTTGGTTGCCAATTAAATAGAATTAAAATTTTGTTTTCTTTTACAGAATCTATGACATATCAATGTATTTAATCTATGGCTTTCAATAGAGGGACTGAATGTGCTACTTAAACATTCTCTGTGATGTTTGAAATGCAAAAAAGTTTATTAGGGATTACTGAATATTGTGTAGATTTTAAGTTCAAAGATAAAAAAGACACTGTGGTTGTAATTTGTGAGAACTCAGATCATGCAACTTATCTTAATGGAGCTAAATTATGAGTAATTAAAAGCATAAATGATGATTAGTGAACGCTCGGTCTGTTTTAAAACCCGAGCTAAGGATGTTATTGCTATTTTAAATAGAAATATTATGTGGATAAAATACTATCATACTGAAGAAAGAGAGCATGTGGTTACATACTTCAGGAGAATGTGCTTTGGAGACAGAAATGGTTCCAATGAGCTTTATTAAACTGGTTTTATAAAGTAATTATTTCAATAGAGTTTCCCAATTAATGTATTCTGTATGGAAGCACAATTCCTGAAGAATAATCCCATTGCCCACCCCAAAAATTTTAAAGTGTTTATTTTGGGGTTCCTATCTCATTACTAGTAAATTATAACCTGTGATGTAAAATACTGGTTAACAGTGATAGGTAGTATAAGTTTTCATTTTATATATAGAAAATCTGGATTTATTTTGTGTTACAGCTTAGGTTGGCTGCAAACTAAAACCAAAATTCTGCCTTCACAAGTGTCTATTCCCTTCTGATTTCTTGTACAGCTGTGCAGATTGATATGATGGCAGTGTATTCTCCAGGCATATCTGCTTTTCTTGGGTTGTTGTGCCAAATGCTGTTGGGCTCTGAGTGAAATGTCCCATTGAATTTACAGGCAGAGCTACTTCTGATTTCAGTGTCGTTCATTCGTCAGTAAGGATCAAGAGATCCTGTTTCTGTCATCTTATTTTGATTTTGCGGGATAGAAGCCCAGGCATTAATATTAGTAGTATTTGCAAGTGTGTGCATAGAGTTTAGGCATTACAGAGGAGACTGACGTATCCAAACTCAGTGAAGTAAGTATTGATGCACAACAAATGTTATCATGATAATAGCACCTGTTGTGCCCCCTAACTTTGTATTATGTGTTAGTTCTAACTTTGCATGGCAAGAGAGTATGTGTATGAGAGCCTTGTTTAGGTGGTTGTTTGTATGTTTGTCTTCAAAGCACCATGCAGAGACAGATAAAAATGAAGATAGCTTTCTTGGTTTTGTTAACATTCCTTCCCTGTATTGAATGTACTGGAAAAAACCCAGTGACCTGTTGCCACTAATGACTTTGTCTACCTTGATGGGAGCAACAGAACTACTTCAGTGGACTGCAAGATGGTGCTGAAGACCCTGCACTTCCATAACATGAAGTTTAGGGGGTGCAGGTCAAACTAAAGTTAGTCTGGTGCTCTGAAAAGATATAGCTATGTCGAGGGTTTGGAGCTGTTTGGATTCACTGTCTGTGTCCCTGTCAGCACATCTGATGCAGGTCTGGAACAGACCTTGTTCAGTTTCTTTCTAAATAATCCAGGGGTTTTTTTGCACCAAATAAGCTTTGTAGATGCAATCTTTTCATGGTGAATGGATACACTGAGAAGAGTCATCAAAGTGCCCTGAACCATAATGCTAATATTAATGTAGGTACAGCCTATGATTACTTTGCTTGCCTACATAGAATCTAAACTGACAGTAGAAAATGCTAACTGCCCACCAGTTTGAGCCTTCTAATTAATTCTCTGCAGACACCAAAGAGCCAGAGGGAAAACTGTGAAAATAACTCTTCATAACAGCTAAGGTGGTTCTGAAATCTACTGATAATAGAGAGGGAAATACCTATATTAGTTTTTACTAATTTGGTGAACTGTTCTCAATAAACTAATAATTAAGAAATAAAAGAATTGTTACTACAAGTTTAATTAAAGTTGTGAGCTAATTTCACAGCACAGCTTTGGGTCCTGATAACAACAAATCTAGAGTCTAATAACAGTCATACCAGGTGGCCTACTTTTTATCTAGTTTCTTCTCTTGAGTCTGACAAAAGTCTGACTTGGAAATTCAACTCTGTTTCCAGTAAAATGTGACTTTATTATAGATAAGGAAAGAACAAAAGAAATAAAGACTTCTTCCCTTACAGGTACATGCTTCAAGGTTTATGGGAACATGACCTGAGTACATAGTTCAAAAATAGATAGTCATGTTCGTTAACTAGGACAGAACTCAAATATTCTTGACTGGAAGCACAAAATGAAGGCTTTCAGAAACATATAAATTAGATTCAGCATCTTCTGTACCACTTTCTTCTGGTAAACAAGGAGGATGGAGTTGTCTCTTGCTTGAGCATGTGGAAAGCTTTATTAATTCATATGTCCTTTCTGAGGTTGCAGACTTACTGAGAACAAGGGTTTAGACCTGTGGAAAAGGGTGTTAAAGCAGAGCAGAAAGCTTTAGCACTGATCAATAGTACTCGGAAGCACAGGGATTTGTAATTGCTAAAGGCAGCCACTTATTTTACCCATCTAGGACGTTGGTCTTGTATCAAGAACATTTATTTAGCTGTTGAGAGTAAGAGTGCAAGGAATGATGCACAGTAGGGCTGGACACAAAATACGGTTATATCAAAAGAATAAATTCCATTGTTTCAAAGGGCTTTGTATCAAGTCCAAGCTCTGTGTGTCAGTCACTGGACTTGCACCATAAGCTTTTGGAATACTTGATTAACTGTTGAACCTCAGAAATAGGCATATTGTATAAAAAACTAAAAAAAAGAATAAATCTACTTCAGTGACATCGGTTAATATTTTTGCTGTGGGGAAATAACCTTTTTCTCTCTCTCCTTTTTGGTAGTGCTATTATCTGAACTTGATCTTCATAAACTGCTCAATGTTCTGCTCAAGACAAATAGAATTGTGAACAACTTTTGGCTTGGGACACTGAATTTAGGCAACAAGCCTGATATTAATTTTCAATGAATGTTTACAAGGGTATATTTCTAGCAGTGTGTTTTGAAAAAGGGATTGAAAAAAAGGCTGAAACAGAAACCAACTATTAACTTACAGCTGTTACCAAAATGTGAATATTTAATCTGTTTTTACATTATGGCCAACTAGTAAACAATAATTCCTCGAAATGCACAGTCCAAGGGTAGACCATGTTTATGCCACTTGAAAATCAATAGTAATACAATGAGTTCCTTTCAGGCTATCAAAACACAAAATGTCTTTGTAAGAAACTTCTTTCTCTTCTTCCCAACCACAACCTTTCAGATCAAACACGTGTTTTAAAACTGCTCTTCTTTAACTTGGAGGAAATAAACAGCACATGCTAAAAATGTAGTGGGACAAATAGCTGAATTACTAGGCAAAGAAAAGCTGCTCTTGGCACTTTCTGAAGTTCAGCACGTTATTCAGAAGAGAAAAAAACCCCAACAACAAAGTAGCATTTCACAGGAACGTGTGTGTGCTTACAGTATGCTTGTGTGGAGGTGAAAAAGCTTGGATTCATTGGAAAAAGTGCAGTTTGAATCATGCCATCACAGAGGAGCTCTCATTGAACAAGCTTCTTGGTGCTGGGAGCCAGGGCTGTCACACCAGAGCCGGGAAGCAGAGAATCTGGGGCAGCCCCAGACCTGGACATTAAGCACTTCCCTGGGACCAGGCTGAAGTTGAGCTGGAACCTCAGCCCATGACTGGGGCGTCAGGCACTGGATCAATGGGGCTGTGGCTGAGCAGGAACAGCCCTGTCCCAGGGGAAGGGACAGCCCCCACTGATCCCCACCAGCAGTACGTTATGGAGGAGTTCTCCCCAAGGCCACCAGCAGCATCAGTTCACTGTTGGCCCTGATCGCAGGCAAGCAGGCAAACCCCCAGAATGGAAGGGCGAGGGGATGTGCTCAGGGCTCTGACACGTATTAATGGTGATACACTCTCCATTTATGCTAACTAGTTTTATGAGTAGCCTATTTGGTCCCGGGGGATATTATTTTTTATCTTGCCATGGGTTTGTAAAAGAGAGAGCTCAGCAGTCTATAAAGCAAGTTTTATAAAAGTAAATTAAAGACTAAGGAGAGGATCTTCAGGGCAAAAGAAGCAAGGAGGATGACAAAACATTTTATCCTAGCATTTAGTACAGAGCAGACACAGTGACAAATGTAGAAAATGTTCACTAGTCTCTGTACTGTCATGGTGAACCTCTGGATTTTAGATCAGGTTGTATGTTAAAATAGCACATCTTCAGCATTGAGATGAGATGCAGTGAAGAAAGCTCTTTCTGGTCCTAGAGCTGAAGCCACTTCTTTCTGTTAGCCTCTTGTCTTGGAGATGGAGTTTTTAAAAACACACCCTACATAGTGTTGAAAAGGGGTGGAGGATAGGATGGAAACCAACAACTTAGATATCTGAACCAGCCTCACCACAGAGGCACTTCCAGAAATGTGAATGTTACTGATCTCTGTGGCTAGAAGTGCAGTGCTGTGCAGGGAGTACAGCACAGGGTGATGGGTAGGGCACCAGAAATCCCAGTGCTCCCATTGTAGCTCTGGATTTCCTGGGAGCTGTTCAGCAAGTCACTTGGCTCCCTTCTGTTTTGTGCTTTTTTTGTTGCTAGTATTGACTGATTAACTGGTTAATGCTCACATTGCTGTTTGAAAAAGTGATGCACTACTTTATTGTCATTTCCTGTTATAGACAATTCACTGAGTCATTTTTGTGATAGCTTTTCCTTTGATCCATCACATTTTTATTCCTTTATCTGATTAGAAGGTAATTAAAAAACAGATGCCTTTTGTATCTGTGCAATAAGTCTGAATTAATAAATATTATTGCATCAGTAATGATCCTTCTTAGTAATATAGTAGCTGACTAGGCTGAAATGCTGAAATAAATCACAATGCAAACAAATGTGGGTTAACATGCTCATTAGCAGGCAATGATTAAAAACATTACTTGCTTGTAATGAGAACTGGTCCCTGGCTAGGAATGAAGCTGGACATTTCAGATGGGAAATTTCTTCTTAGCACTGATATAAAAACTAGATAAAACACCCTGAGCTAATCAAAAACAGAATTAAAACTTTAACATTTTATTCCTGTGATTATTTTTTTCCCGTTTGTAAAATACAGCCACTAGGGCATGTATGCTAACTAGAGGTTAGAGAGGAGTCTATAGCAAGCTTTGAATTATCCACACTAATGTTACAATGCTTTCCTTTAACATTACACAAAAAAGCACTTGTCTACATCAAGAGCCATAGTCTGATGAGGACTGAATACAAAAGAAGAAGAATTAAGATTAGAAGTAATTTCTTATGGAAATTGAACAATAAAAGTAAAGCAAGCCCACTGAAGGGGAAATAGTGTTTTTTCCTTGGTATAGCTTCTTGAAAGCAGCAGAAACAGTCAGACACTGATTTTTAAGGGCAGTGTTTCCTGGCTGTCTCGCTATGAATGGTCTTCCAAATCCTTCCAGCTATTATCATGCACTAGTGGAGAGAGAATATTTCTTTCAACCTAGAATAAGTCCTTTTTAACAGAAAACAAGCCATTGTTATGTGGTCAGACCTGTCTTTTTATATAGTACAATACAGACTACATGGAAATAACAAATTTCCAGGCAAATGCAATATTAAGAAAGGTTGTTTGTGAAGCCCAACACTGTGCTACTGGCATGATACAAAGTGGCTGAGAACCAGTATGTGCCTGCTCCTATACAAGAGACACACTCTTAACTGTACTGGTGACATTTGAGGGCTTTGTCTCATACAGAAAAAAGTAGCTTCATCTTTTTTCTTTCAGGCCTATAATTCACCAGCGCAGAATTTCCTACCTCTCACAAAACTATAATAAAATTAAAATTGTGCTTATATTTTTCTTCTTGAAAGATTATTCCAAGCAACTGGCTCTAAATTTATTAGCTGCTTTGGCATTTCAGTCATCCTTCATTCTGACTTTTTTGCTGAGCATATCTTACAAGAACATTCTATGCTCTACATTTCTTCCAAATATTCCTTTTATATCATACTCTTATTATTGTCAGCAATAATTTCAAACTGTTCTGGAACAGTTCTAGGGAAGTTCATAGTGAGAGGAGATTGGAGTCTGTGTAATTGACTTACCTGCATATGGAGACACTTTTGAGGTACAGTGGAGTACTGATGTCTTTAAATGTAGATGTTACCTTTACTTCCAAGGATGGTTTTCTTAACTTAAATCCCTGTTGAGTCAAATAGACACATGATTTTAGTGATGCTTAGACTAAATACAGGTGTGGAGCCTAGTCTTAGTTTAGTACAGCTCACCTTTGACTTTATGAGCAAATAAACATGTTATTTAAGTAGCCAGTTTATTATTTTTAAAGAAATGTAGGCAATGTAGATACGGAGTTTTATAGAAGGCTGTCACTAGAATATAGGTATTTCCCAAATTCTGGCTGGGTCAGAAATAAACCCTTCTTAAAGTTTCTTCAACTGATGCCATGAGGAAACTGCAGTGGAAATGACACGAATGACATAAAGGATGTTCATGGCACTCTCACTGATGACACAGATTTCTTTGAGTGACACATTTAATCCCGACATTCCTTGGTTCTCGGGAGGCATAAACTTACCATGAAAAAAACATTTTGCTACTGAAGATTACATGCAAATGCTTGGTGAACCTTTGACAGTGCCTGTGGGGTTACTAAATACAGCATGCTGTATAATTGTGATAGTTGGGCATTGTCTTTAGGCAAGGAAGAAAAAAATAAGGTTGTCCCTATCTCCCCATGGGCGATTATAGCTTGTGTGTTTATGTAACTGTGGCATGTTTTGCATAAATTAGAAAGCATGGGAGATGAAGCTGGAATTGCTATCATGTTGTTCCTGGGGGTGTTGAGTAAAAGAGTCAGAGTATATAGAATGCAGAAGTCTTGTGTTCTGAACAGCAAGATCTACAGGTGTTTTGAGGAAAAGCAGTCAGAATGTGGAACTCTGGCTTTTAACTCTGCCACTGATATTTTTTTATCATCTACTACAAGTCATTTCTCCACTCAACTTTTCCTCATAGGACCCTGAGGTAACCAAGAAAATGTGCTACAATTTTTCTAAAGCCATATATTTAATGATCTCTGGTTCAGTTTCCCACCAATGAAATAAAGAGAATATTAAGTACAAAAAAAATAAAGCATACTTGAGAGGTTTTGTTAAATGACAAATTCTGCAGCTCTGTTAATACAGACTGTGATTTTTATCTGAGATTTAATAATACACCTTAAATTTTACATTCAGGTGAACAGGTGCAATTGGTGTTGTCACTGAGTTAGAGCAGTATGGTGTCTGTCAGACAGTGAAAACTGTGCTGCCAAGAAAAATAAATTTACAGTGGTAAAAACTGGACAGGAGTTGTACTTTATGCGTAGGGTCCTGCTTTTTCACTGTCTGCACTTCATGATGCCAATAGCTTTAACTGCACACCTCCTTGTTCTTCAGAATCCTCTGAGAATATTGGCAGGAATCCATGTGTCAGTCAATGCTGAAATTAAACCTGATGGTTATTGTCACCTCTCATTAAAGCTGTCAATTTACTACTACCATCAGAACCACATGGGAAACTTTTTTTTCCATAAAATATTTAGGCATCAGTCCTGGTCAGCCATTAAATTAATTACTAATATCTGGCAATGTTAGACTTAATTCATGCCTCTGTATAAATTCTTTTTCACCACTCTGGTTGGTGTGGAGGGAGCTAAAATTAAGCACAAGTTTGCAATTGCACCTTTTAAGATCTCTTTATGTTTTCAGGACAGAATGAGTCCTAGCATAAATGAGAAACAGCTTTTTTCCCTTTACTTGCATGAGAAATCCAACTGATGCCCATGAAATCGATAGACAGAATCTGATGGTTCTCAGCAATAGTTGAATTGGCACCTCTGCATCCACTGGGAGAGCAGAATGAGAAACAAATACATGTTTTTAGATGCTTTGAACTAAAACTTGGCTTCCTTTGGAGTAAAGTTTGGGGCGTGTGGCTTTTAAATTTTTAATGTCATCAGAATGTCGTAACTTTTTTCTTCCCACTTCTGGCATCAAACACAAATATGAATATGCAAGCTTGGACAAGGGGACACTCGATCACTTTGGAGGATGAAGCACAGTCAGAGATGAAATATAAAACCAAACCTCATAATTCTGATCTTTAGAAAATGACAACTCAATTTTTCTTGCAAAAGTAGATGTAGTAACCCGGCTGTCTTAGTCTAGTTCCAACAGAGACCATTGCATGTGATCCAACTAAAACCTCTGGGTGTGTGTCTGGCAACTTTTGTCACTTCCTGAGTCCAAAAATGACTGTTCAGGATGAATTTCATTGTTGGGAATAAAGAAATTCTTCAGTACAGTATGTGCAGTGTGGAAGGTAGTAATAGCATATATAGAGATAACCACGGCATTTATAATTGACAAGGTATGAATAAATTTATTTACTGGCAATTACTGTGATGGACAAAACCTTCTTGTAAGAAGTTGAAAACTGCCTTATCCCTCGAGTAAGGGGCAAAAAAGGTAATGTGTTTTATAGCTACTGTAGTCTATGTCTGCTTTAGCTTTATTCCATATAAATCAGGCACAGGCTTTCTCTCCCATAATTGCAAGGAGTAGCAATGATGACTATAATATGTTCTGGAGTACATAGACAAGAGTGAATCTGAGAAGAAAAAAATAATCACCAGGTGGTCTTTAATGTTTGCAGAAGATATGAAGAGTAATTTTTAACTGAGATGAAAGTAAGCATCTGAAATAAATGTTTCTAGTAAAATAGCATGCCTGCCTGCCATGCCTGAGAATGTTTCCACAGGGGGTAGGGGGAAATAAGGGAATGTAATCTATTATGTAATTAGAAAAACAGTTGTGAAACAGAAAGATGTTATTATTACTCTGAGAGTCTATCATCTCCTGATTTAAATGACTTGTAGAAAGTAAACTCCACTAGGACACAGTAAGTCCATTAGGAAAAAGCATGAATTGTGCCTTTTCCAAGATCTGAAACAGTGATTTTGATGTAGTGCAGGTGATAACTGCAAGTCTGGCTGGATGGGGAAAGAAGGGTAAGTTATGAGCATGGGAAAATAAAGTGGATAAGGTATGAACCTGGGGAAATATAGTGGGTAAGGTTACATGATTGAAAAGGACAGTAAAAACCCTTTAAACATGTTTTATTCACCTAATAACAATGTCTTTCTCTCTCCCATTCTCAAGAATGGAAGATTACCTTTTGCATTTTCACTAGGTTCCATAGTGTTTCTGACTGTCCAGTCTGGACCTGATACTGCGATGCAGCTGCAAGAGGCGATGCAAACTCCATTGACCTGTGAGGATAATAAATGAAAAGATTACCTGTTTTGAGCCTGATCCCTAGCCCACTCAAGCATGTGAGTGAATTCTTGGTGGTGTCTCAGGATTCAGCACCTCATGCCATGATTACAGGAGTTATTTTCAAGACAAGAGGAAGTTAATGAATGAGACAAGGTAAAACATAACAGAAGTGCTTTAGTAGACTGTGAGTAATAGCCGTATAACACATTGATTCAGGATGTCAGAAATAGTATCTCTAAAGAGCTTTAATCATGGCAAATGCAAGAGAAATCCTCCTTGTCTTATCAGCAAGATGACAGCTTGCATAAGATACCAACCAAACTTCACTGCATGAGCAGGAGAACAGAATTTTGGATCATTGCTCCTAGACTAGTTTTCCCTGGAGCTTTCCTATCCTGAGACCAGCTTCACCTCTGCTTAGCTTTAAGAAGTATGTGGCTATTGTGCAAAGTCATAGTGTTCCAGATTGGAGTAAAGCTCATCTTCTGTGTTTGCTGCCACCATGTGTTTTAAATACCTTTTGAGAGAATTGTCATGCCTCTTACACTGAATTTTATCAACAGTCTTTAACAAAACAAGTACGTGCTAGTAGCTTCTAATAGGTCCCAGAGGAAGGTTTAAAGGAGGAACTTAAATGTATAAAAAGTAAGAGAAAATCCAGGGTAATGTTCGGTCATTGCATGCATTAGTGTTGTTTGACTATTCTGCTTAGTTCCAAGGACATACATGGGAGCCTTTTCCTATGTCTCTGTGTGCTATGTGTAGATGTAAGCTCTATTTATAAACAGATTTATATGAATTCTCTTTATCTCTCAAAAAATGTTGTGACCTGCTAAGGGTATCAGCAGGTCAGAATAATGGATGGAAGGGAAACAAAAGAGAAGAGGGAGCAAAAGCAACATACTGTGCTGTCCATATTTTGCACTGGAGAGGTATTTAGGATATGTGGATATGAGAATTAGTATGATACTTGGGCCAGGTACTCAAGATTCCAGCCATTATCTATGTAAAGCTACAAAAAGTTGCTGGCCAGATGATCTTTATTAGACTGATATTGATGCAGGGAGGGTAGCAGCAGCCTCAGAACTGTTGGATTGTAGCACCCAGTGCAATCCACCACCTGAAAGCAGCCACCTTTGCTGCTTTAAGGAAAAGGTCCCCTTTCCCCTCACTGCTGTCTTCTGTCTATCATTTCTTCTCAGTCTGCCTCTTACCTTGGACTGCTCAGCTTTGTTCACATCTCTTTCCTTTCTCTTACAACTCCACCCTTCCTTCTCTCTCTCTCTTTTTCTCCCTCCTTCATTTGCACAGACTTATTCCTGACAGATCTGGTTGCATGTGAGCTTGAAAAAGATTCTTCAATCTGTAACAAGCTATTACACTCCACAAAAGACCCTATCTGTGATATACCAGAGGTTTGGATAACTGATCTGATACAGTAATCTTTAAAAGAATAAGAATGAATGATCATGCAAATATTTAATTGCATTCCATAATTTTCTGTAGTGAGGAGATGGAAATTCTTCTGCTTAATGATTGCATGAGTATCGCTCTTCTAATATCAGTAGAAGCTGAGGCAGAGAATGATGAATGTTGCAGGAAAAAAAATAAATAAATTACTCCAGCCCACGTTATCCCTTTTTAGGACAGGCACCTTAAAAAAAAACAAAGTGATTAATTTTCAGTTTACCTTTTCTTTAACAAAACAAACTTTCATTTGGGGTTTAATTGGATCTAATCTAGGATGCAACAAAAAGTTAGTTGAAGATAAAAGAGGCATAGCAAGAAAAAATACTCAAAGTGAATAATTTAAGATCACATCCATAATTAATGGCATTTGGAAAGCTTCCTCTAGTGCTCTAATCATATCTCAAAATGTGCTAATTAGAGCAGTTTGGTACAAAACAGACTATGCAGGTGTTGAACAGCTTCTTCTGCTCTTTTTTAAGAAATGTCCGGGTAACAGGTTCTCCTGGCATTAGTGCTCACATTTAATAAATGTTGCCTCATTTAACATATATTTGACAGCTGAAGAGCATGCATATAATTATTACCTTGTTAAAACAAGTTTGATCAAGAAGGCAGAACAAAATGGGATATTTTTAGTACAGAAACTTAAGCTTGTAGTAAACAGTGGGGCATTCTATAGTGGCCATTAGGGATATAACTAGTAAAGAGTTGATTCTGAAAGACAGAACAATGTTCCTGGCCTCCCGACAGTGAATTATCTGAAATAATCTACTTGAAACTAATGTTACCTAAAGCAGTTCTGATACTTCAGCAAAGCTAATCCTTTGCTTACTGCTTGGGCTGTACTTAAGTCTTGTTATCTTTTAGCTGGGCAGGATTTTGCTGGTCAATTCCTCATTTATCTTGGAAATCAATGACAACTGACAAAACAGTTTCCTCTCTCTAACCTTTCTCCAAAAATAATCACTATGGTCCAGAAAGAAATGAGTGTACATTCAAGTCTTTGTATACAGTTGTGCATGTATTATTCTATGCCATTATGAAACAGGAGATGTTTAATGTACAGATGACTCAGAAGCCTCCTGACAGCTCTGCTTTACTGAAGCAAGAGTTTGTTCTAGGGGGCTGCACCGTTCAGCAACCAGGTGTTAGAGTACTGTTAAAAGAGACAAATAAAACTGAAGATCACATTTCATTTAAAACAAATATATTTGGCCTCTGCAGGATTTATTTTATATAATTATTCTAATACAATCTTTTATTTTACTCAGGGTCTACAAAATTTAGCAGAACGAAACAAATTTTTATAACCACTTATTATTAGTAACAGTTACAATTTTCTTTAAGGTTAGAGTTTATTTCTGTTGTGTACATTCATTTTAAGGTACTTTCTCAAAGAGCTGAAATATTAATCTTGCAAAATCTAACACATGGGGTTGAACCTAAAGTATGTCCAAGTTTTCAAGACGTTCAGTAGTATCTCTCTAGTTTCCTTTTTTTCCCAAGCAGTCAGTAGACTTACTGCCATCTACAAATTAGCTTTTTCTCTGTGCTATATTCTTCTCATTCTTACCCATTAGCATTCAACTCTTTTCTCTGTCTTCTGCATTTAAATGAATTATTCCCCGAGAACAATTCATTTGACAATGAAATTTGCCCTTTTTGTATTTGTTATTTCTCCATGAACACAACACAATTTGCATTAATTAGTTTATTATTTGAATTTGTTTGATGAATAGTTTGTTCCAACCCATTTCACTCATGTAGCTAATATTAATTTGAGCGTTTCGTCCTAGTGATTTGCCATTCAAACTGTGTCCTATTGCATCACATGGTGATTGTTTCTGATCGTGCTCTGGATGACACAACTAGAGTCAATCAGGGAGTGGTTTACTTCTATTCTATTTTCCACCATTCTTCTTTTTTTTTTTTTTTTTTTTTTTACTGAGACAACACTGCATCTACATTTTTGTTGTACTTTTCCTCAGTTTCAAAACTGCAAAAAAAAAAGAGGAAAAGTGATTTAAAAAAAAGGTGTCTATTTTGGACTTCCAGTTCAAGGTAAAATAAATTGGCATTTTGTTTTATCCACAAATAAAGCTTCTTTTCATTTGAGGACATTTTTTCCTCAAAACACACTCTTTGCAATAGAAGTTCAGTCCAAGTTGTAAATTCGACAAAGTTTTCTGCTTTCCTGTGAATTATGATTCACCAATAGAACAATATTATACCAGAATTAAGTAAAATTCTGATGGAATTCAAAGGTACTTCCACTACCTCTATTCATCTCAGGGAAGACAATGATATAATCAGGAAATCTGGAAATATCTGCACAAGGAAGAATATAATAAGACTTCAGAATTCACAAGCATGATCACAAATCCTGTCTCTCTGCTATGTGTGGAGTTCTGGTCTCTTCTGTAAACTTCTAGTGAACATGGATAATAGAATCCCTTTGTTTCTACTAAAATACATATTTTATCTCTGTACAGATTCAGTCTGAAAAAACATCTTAGAATGCACAAAAATCTATTGTGTTTAACATGTACTAAGAAATATGTAACTATCCCAATAGAAGTAGAATGCTATAGTCGTATCTCAGATGCTAGAGTAATAAAGGAATCCTTCCTATTCTAATGTTAATCATAAGGCATGTTGAAAAGCAGCATTTGAGTACTTGAACAAAAGGAAAAGAATAGGAAAGGAACCCCCTTAGGCATGGTTTATAATTTTTTTTTCAAATAAATAAAAAAAAGGAACTTTACAGTATGTGATCATATGCATTAAAATTTTAATTACTTAAACAGTTCAGCAAATTTGTCTAGGAAACAAGAAGCTGACTGCTTATGGCAAAATCATGGAAAGGCAGTGATGGGACACAAATGGGAAATCAGAAAGCAATGGCAGTATAATTAATGCCATCAGCACACTTTTATAGAAGATTGATACTGTCAAACAAAGAACAAGTATCATTTCTGAGATCTCGGATGTGTTTGGTAAAGATATCCCTGTGATATAATATATACAAGACATTTATGAGACAGATGATGTACTGGAAAAATGTTCTGAAGAGAAAATTACCACTAAACAAAATCAAGAGAGTGCACAGAAACAGGGCAGTAACTGAGTGAGAGGAACTGTAAAAGTTCAAGTCATGGTCCTGTGGGTTGGTTTCTGGACAGGTGCTTCAGATGTTTATTCTTGGCTCAGCCTAATCCAGAAGGACTATACTTCTAAATATCATACTTGTAAATTTCTGATGACACACAATTAGTAAATTAATAATAATGATAAATTGGTTATGGGGTATAGAGTCGATTCTGGATCATTTATGGAAGTAAACAGTCAGGTACTTCAACACAAAGGTTTTTGTGTGGTCATCTTATAAGGTTATATTTCCAGGCACACACAAAATATGGCAGTCATATGGAGCTGGGACTTCAGCCTTGAAGTCAATAACTGAGGATCACCAGCGCAGTGAAACAACTCAACATGAGTAGGCAACCTGATGTAGATAAAACTCAATACAACTTGGGAAGAATTATTTGTGAAATACCATGTATGAACAAAGTGGAACTATTTTTGCAGTTGTCATGGCATGTTTCTTTTCAACTATTTCAATTGCTTAAGTGAGAGTTGGAACTGTTCTGGCACTGATGATAGACTTTTGTTTTGAGTTCTAATAGTCATTCTTTAAAAAAATCCAATGAAGTTTTGAAAAGGATTCAGAAAGGATAATAGGATTTTTTTTTTTTTTTCCAGGGAGAAACTAAGAAAATTTAATCTGTTTAGTGCATCAAAAAGAAAATTAAGGGGTGATGATGGGAAGAGATGGCTTATTGTAGGTGGTATTTCTGTCAGAAAGATGGATCTATGAGATTCAGGAGCTGGAAGGTAGACTAAGGTAAATTCAAAGATAGTAATTAATCAGCAGAACAACTTTGCTCTGGTTATGATGGATCCTCTGTCAAGTGGCAGCCTTTAAATCAAGTCTCGGTGTCTTTATAAAAGATAACTTAATGCTCAAAATAGGATAAAACTCCAAGAAGAAATAATTTGTGTGTGATTTTTGGTCTGCTGGGTAAAGGAGGAGGGGAAAAAAGATCTTATTGAAAATCTATCAGTGAAACTTTCCTTTATAGTTTACTTGTGCTATCAATATTTAAGTCTTTCAAATCATTTGGAGATGTGTGTACAAAAGACACTGTATGTTTTATCAGAAGGAATTCAGAGTGAATCCAATATAATAATAATCAGATAATATAATTACAATCAAATTGGCAAATAAATATTGACTTCTAGGTATGGCAATTCTGTTTCTCATGGCTGGGACGAAACCTCAATTTCTGTTTCAAGCAGGTACAGCTGAAATATAAGGGAAGGTTTTTTTGGGAAAATGACAGATGCCGTCATGTTTTGAAGTGCTTTATCACAAGAGCTCCACATTAAGCAATTAAACAGCATGTCTTTCTGGAGCATCAGTAAGTCAAAGAACTTGAGTGATGACAGCCACAACCTAGAGAATCGTATCAATACATACAATATTGTCTGAGAGTTGTGGACCATGTGGACATCTTGTAGGAAGTGAGGCAGGCAAAGAGGCAGGCAGCATTGTGTCATTGAATTCAGTCAGTCTTTATGGTGGATATTTCTGTGCTGAAATGCCACAGCAGGGTATTTTTTTTTTCATCAAGAAGAAACTACAGCCACTCCTGATAAAAGTAATGGCTGAATTCTGCATGGTGCTTTATCAGAAAGCACTTTGGCTTATGCATTTTGCTCCTGGCTTGGAGTTTAGCATTTTAGCATCTTTATGAAATTGCAAGTTGCACTTGCTGGAAGGGCTGGTAGAACGGAAGTCCAGTGCTTAGGGAAGACTGGAAGATACCCGGGATCATTCTTCTGTAGCTGCATTTTATAACTCAGAGTATAAATCCGTCTACAGTCAGAAAAACAGAATGAGCAAGACTAGATGTGCCAGCAGGCATTGAGGCTTCTTCATTTCTCAAACCTGCCAGAAAAAGCTGTGAATACACTTTTTAAACAGGAGGTGAGGGAAATGGGAAAGGAGGGCTTATTACCAGTTAGCAGGGCTTTCTGGAATGCAGTTTTGTGTGTCACTGGTATCTCCGCAAGTAACCCACTGAGGGATGGTATTCTGTTTAGACAACCATCTTGGCTTTGGCAGTTAATTTGTGGTATTAACTTATCTTTTGGGTATGTAGAGATTGGGATGGAAACAAGAGGATGAATAAGTGAGGTAACATGATAGAGTGTTATTTCTGCCCATGGCAAATTAAAAAAAAACAACAACAGCCAACCAACTAAACACAAAACTTCTGCATTTACCCAGTTGTTGTCCTGACTATGATGTTTACAGCCACTATGTTCCGTCTCTTTATTGCTCCTTTAATTAAAAAAAAAAAAACACCTCCCTGCCCTTCTGGGGCACACCCTGAGGAGAGATTGTTTGTGGATGAGAAGCATATTCTGCTCTTTCATCCTCTTCAAAAAACTGAGTTTGTTTTCCTTCTTTTTCAGAACGTATGGACATGATAAATATCTCACAAAATACATTGTAAGAGAAATATAACTAGTGAGCTTACCTAAGATATTTACATAGCGCTGATGTCTGTTATGCCTAACCTTGTTGGTACAGAGCATTCTTAGAACGGTTACTGATTCACAAAAAGTTTGCTACACCCTACATTGCTGCATTACTATATTCTTCTGTGTAGACATGACTTGCTTTTTGAAAAAAGTGTCTTTTTAGTTGTGTTTGCTACTTAGGATGTTTGCTACTTAGTATCAAACTCCTTGGCATGAGCTGACAAAGTGTCCAGAATTCCAACGCACTGGCTATTGCCAAGCGAGTCATTCACATTTATTAATCCTGCAGATTCCGTTAACGTCATTAATTTTTCAGAAAAGTGAAAAAAAAGATAAAAATAAACCTAATCTTCTGTACAGATGTATAGCTGGTAACATGTAACAGAAAGGCATCTGTTTGAAATAAGATCTTCCCATCCCTTTAATCCCCAGGTTCTTTATCAAATGCGTAGATGTGAAACCAAGAGATAAGTATCAAACCAATTGATTGCCCATATCAATTGTCCTGCTCTTGTTCTCCAGAATATGCAGTTGATCCATGCCTGATGTTAAGGAGGTACCTGTGTTGTTATTTTGTGGAAGAAGCAGAGTCACTACTGTAAAACTAATGCATTTTCTCCGTAGGGAAAATAAAATCTATAATGATTTAAGGGAATCTGCCAGAGAAAAAGAACAAGCCGGGATCCTTCTAGGAACCTCATCTTCAGCCAGGAACGTTTGTGTGCTATTTAAAAATGCAGAAGGAGCATTGACATCTGGTGTCTGTTCCAGTATTTTACTAAAGACATGTAATGGTTCACAATTCAATTTGAAGTAGAAGTATCCCCCAAATGACTCTTTATAAAGTCTTTTGGAGACCAAAGTCAATATATATGGGCCTTTGGAGATGCAGCAATTGATTATCTGTCCAAGTCAATGAGCATTAAACCCCAAAAAGATTTAGAAGTACATTTCACTGTTACAAAACCTCACCCCTGATACCACTGATGCACATTGACTGGTCCACAATGAAGTTCAGTATATAAATAAAACATCTTGTTCTGAGACCTAACTGAAGTTTTCTAACATCCAGAAAACTAAGTTAACAACTTTTGCTGTTGAACTGGTATGCCTGGATTTATACTTTTGGTGCATGATGAGCATAAAGTATGTCAGATTTTTGAGTCATTTATTCCTTTGTCTGCTAACACTGTTATCCTTTGCCTCCTTGGCTTGTAGAATAACAACACCTTGTCTCCTCAAAGCTCCTTTCAACATCATGAGCTCTGCCAGCAGTACATAAAATCACTTCATCCTCACTTTATCCTCTCTAAAATGAAGTCAGTTGGGAATTACTTTGTGACTTTCTGAAAGGCAGGAGCTGTTTAAGAAAGCCAACAGTTTAAGACTGAAAAGGAGAAAGAACAGCATCCAACTGTAGCTGCATACGACAAATAAACTGGGACTTAGCAGGGGAAGAAGTTGATACAATCTTTTGGAAAATACAAACACTTCCATGAGGAAATTGCTAACTTTATGAATTTAAGATCTAGATTTTACATCTTACCTGAAACACACCATCTATGAATACTAAGTCATGGGGTTGTTGTCCTAACTGAAATGGAAATGGGTAATTTTTTTGAACTCTGATGTCACATCTTTAATTTCTTTTCTCACTGAATCTCATGGATGAGTTCTGATGATTAAGCAAGATTCCATTAGAGGGGAACTCATTAGGCCTTCTAATTCTGAACCTTAATTCAGGGTCTACTGCACCTAAGCTGAATATACTCACCATATCTGACAGGCGTTTGGCTTTGTCTATTAAAATCTGTTAGGGGATGGAGATTCCAAAGTCCTAGTTGACAATAAAGTACCACTGATGTCCAAGCAACATTTCACTGTCATATTCCCTTCTGGAATTCCACATGTGCAATGTGTATGACCTGTGTTGCACATGCCAGTGCTGCCCAAGGAGGTGGTTGAGTCACCATCCCTGGATGTGTTTAAAAGTCATTTAGATGCAGTGCTTGGGGATAGGGCTTAGTGCTGGACTTGGTAGAGTGAGATTAATGGTTGGACTAGATGATCTTAAAGGTCTTTTCCAACCTAAGTGATTCTATAAATGTCACGGCTACAGAACATCCTGGCCAAAAAAAAAAAAAAAAAAGGGAGCTGCACTGTTTCTCAAAGCACATATTAAAAGTCCTGTGTTTCAGAGAAGTAACAGACTTTCTGCAGACTTACTGACCCATATTTGATAAGGATGGTTTAGTGGGAGGAAAAAAAAAAAAGAGGTAACTTTGTAGTGCATTGATGCGTGAGTTTAGAAAGCTTAGAAAATGTTTAACTGAAGTTCTGTCCATCTCTTAAAAAAGGAAACAAGAACAGTCTGGGCTATGGGTTAGTCAGCCTTCCTGCAACCTCCAAAAGGATTGTAGACAGTGTCCTGATGGAAGCTGTTTTCAGGCACAGGAAGTACTAAAAGGTAATCTGAAGTAACCAATATAGATTTACTAGGGCAAAATTGTGTCTCCTAAGTTACAATAACTGATGTTGAGGATTGAGACAAGTTTTTGTTTGCAAGCACATGTCATTTAGCACAGCTTTCTAAACACTGTTCCATAGCATCTTGCAATCCAAATTGAAGAGGTAATGTACTGGGAGTAGACTACAAGGCTGGTGATGTGACAAATGAAAGTATAAAAAAATGTGACATACTGTCTTTCTAAGACGTGGTTGTTAACTTCTGTCCTTTGTTTTCTGTCTACCATTGCAGAGAAAGTTATGAATGTAAAGACAACTATGGACTTCACTCTATTAGAAGAATCACCTGATGAAAGATGAAAGAGTTAAAAGAATGTATGTTGATTTTATTCTTCAGATACACAATATTCCTGTGGGATTAATTCATTATTTATTTATTTTACTTTTTTTTTTTTTTTTTTTTTTTCCACAGAAAACTGCTTATTGCTTGTTACTTTTTGATGAGGTAATCAACAGGTATGTCAGAGGTGAACTTACACTGTGTCTTGAGATATTACATAGTAGCAGTGATCCAGCTTCTGGCATCCCTTTTTTATGAAGGAAATAAATCATAGACAGAGAAGATTTTTTTCTTACTTTAATTAAATATCTGAATTTTTTAAATAATGAAAACAAAGGTAATTTAAAGAAAACACAGAATTTCAGGAGTATACATGATTTTTTTTTTTCTTCTAGCATTATTGTTCCTTCTCTTTCCTAGACAGTGAGCACATGAACTTTGTGTTCCAAAGTGAGTTCTACCTGGAGGCAGCAAGGGGGAGGAAAAGACCAGTATTTCCCTCCTAACTCAACAGTCTGGTCCATTTCCACATAGGTCCTGATTTGGTGAGTAGTTAATAAATTTGGTTAGAATACACACTGATCATAGTAAAAATCTCACTGATTCATTTGGATTGTTCATATGCCTAAAAGAGATATAAATAGGATTAAATATATTGCTAAATCAGGTGTATACTCTGCCACAGAGTTTTTAAGCTGTTGTTGCCTTTCTGAAAACTGAAATTACTTAGACTAAGACTTCCTCCCATAAGAGATTTAATTTTGAACACTCCCAGTTAATGAAAATGTATAATCTAAGCTTAGAATCGAGCCCTACTTTGGGTGCCAATAAATTGTTGTCACCATTTGGCTCAGGTTCATCAACAATGCTCTCGATCCCCTCCCCCTCTACCACCCAGGTAGGGAAGGAGAGAGAAATGCTCTGGATTGAAAACTAAACTACACAGCTTTAATTAAACACTGATGATAAAAGAAAATATATACAATTATACACAAATATGTTCAGATATCTGCAAAAGCCTCTTGTCTGCCCCTACCCCCAGCAATTCCCACAGCACTCTCCTTAGCTGAAAATATTCCCTAAAAATCCTGGACTGCTGCTGGAGAAAGCAGAGAGCGATGAGGGTCAGGAGAGCTCGAGCCTGGGGGTCGATGGTGATGGATGGACTGAGTCCTCCCTGGATGCTGGCCATGGACGGAAGTTGTCTTCTGTGATCTCTGACCTTCCTCTGAGCTTACGTAGATATATGGAATGGAATATCTCTGGCCAGTTTTGCTGTCTGTCTAATTCAGCCTCCTACAGGGCAGGGGCAGGTCATAGATCTCCCCATAGTGTCTAAGCCAGAAGAGTAAAGATGTGACCTTGGAGACCCAGCAGTTAGAAAAACATTCCAGCTGTTATCAGCCCAAGCTGGGACACTTTGCTACTAGTTAAAAGAAAGCTTACTGAAGGGAAAAAAAAAAAAAAAAAAAAAAAAAAATCAGTAAAAAGAAAAAATAGCTTCATCCTGGCTCAAACCAAGATACTGCCAATGGAAAGGTGTTTGTTGTGTGTTTTGTGTTTGTTTTTTTTTTTTTGTCCAGGAAAAATAATGTTAACTACATATGATTCAATTTTGGGTTTATCAGCCAAATTTTTGCCTTTGGGAAGGACCTAGAGAAAGCAAGATTAACTGATATCTAGAGGCAAAAGAGTAGTACAAATATGAGGTATGACATAACATTAAATCTTCTTGGGGATGAGGATAGCTGATCAGACAATTTCACACAATACTCTTTCCTGAATCTAAATCAAGAAAGTCAATGAAGCTAAAGTTAGTAGGTAATTTTTGACCTCTAGAGATGAGAAGAACTCAGTATCTTTTACAGACAGACATTATTGGTCCACAACCCAGGAAATTAAAAGATTAACTAAATAAGAGGAATGATAGAGCCAAGTGTGCCTGCTATGTGACAGCTGTGCAACTGAATCCTTCTAGCCAAATCCTCTTTCTTTGCTTTGGAAAAAAAATATGAGGATTTTGACTGTTCAGAATTTATGGAAGCTTGATGCTGAAAAGGCATAACAGCTCTGACAGGAAAGTGGAATTCTGCAATGGTGAAAGGCTGTACAGGTGTCTCTCAGATATCTGATAATTTTGCAGTCTAACAGACACTGTTGCTTCTACAGAGAAGACCGTGCTTATACAGTAGGTCTAGGGAGAGGTTGAGCAGACAGATCAACTAGTGTTCTTTTCAAGAAAGTTTGTAGGTCTGGGAAATCCTAGGCTAAAATACAGTATGTCAGGCTGAGGTGGACACTAAACTTGGTACCTTGAAGAAAAGTCTAAGAGGAGATGAAATGAACGAAGGAACAGACTTGAGGATGAAAGACTGATCGTCCTGAAGTCCAACAGTCTCTCTTAAATTGTCACACAAGCAGCAGAAATGGCTCTTTCTCCTGCCATGTTTTTAAAAGCTCTGAATCTTCATACACACATTAGTCATGAACTGAATGGAAGAGCCTGAAGGATGAAGAGAGTGTTAGCGCATTTAGTCACCTGTATCATTGTTACTGCTGCAAACAGAAGAGTGTAAGAGCTGGAACTGTTTGTAAGGGACTTTTTTTTATCATTATTATTTTAATTTTTACTGTCTGCTTTAGCTTCTTTGGGAGAAATACATCCTAGCTACTCTTGTGCACCTTATGAAAATAATTTTATTCTTTTATTTTTTTATCTCCACCAGACCTCCCAGGAATAAGGAACCCTTATTTGTCCTTGTTTTAGTGATCTAAGACATACAAGGTCTAACTGAAATGATTTAACCAGTGATGCAGAAGGCAACTTGTGATAGAACAAAGATTTAAATTCAGCATCCATATTCCAGACTATCTTGCTTCCCTGCAAACAGCTGTTCTTTAGTGAATGGATTAAGAGACAGAGTTTTATTTAGCAGCTGTAAAGCAGCATAAACCAACATTCATTACCAATTCTGACAAGTGAATTATAGGGGTAGAGCTCCACCAGCTTTTTTAATCCTAGTCTTTCTAGACTCTAGGAAATAAAATGAAATGTATCTCCAGAATTACAACCACTGATGGTGAGAGATACTTTTACAAAGAGATCCAGTTCAATCTAAATCTTGAGCAGAGAATTCATCTGCTTGGCAGAGGACTTGCTCTTCACTGCAAACACTGTTACTTTCATAAAGATGTGACACAAGATCAGAGTGAGAATGGGCTGAATTTCCTCTCCTGATCTCCTAACATAGTCAAGGTAATGAAGGTTCACTAAAACCACTGTCACCTGACTGAGGTCAATATGCAATAGCTTCTCTAGTTAATGCTACAGCCTCCTGATGATGATGATGATGATGATAATAATAATAATAATAATACCAGCAAACAAAAAAAAAAAAAAAAAAAACAAAAACAAAACAGAAACAAAAAAACCCAACAACTTAGATCTGAGGATTAGTAATCCATATTTGCTAGGGGTAGACTTTACTTTTAGGAAGAGAAAAAAGAAAAAAAAAAACACAACAATAAAAGAGAGCTTCTGTGCAGTGCAAGTCTGCAACAATGATTGGTTTAACTCCATGTACCTCCTAGCTGAACTGTGGGGTGACTAGTGGGGAGCTGAGATAAGGTGAAAGGCTGGACAAAAGATAGGGAAAGTCCAGCTAATGCAAATCAAAAGCCAAACTCTGCCAGTTGTTTGCCACGGGGGAGGAGCTTCCAATTAAAATCACTGTGTATTATTTTGCCTCAGCACTGACCTGTTGCTACTTAAGTAGAACAAACTGCCTTCCGTAGAAGATGAAATATCACATCTTGATATGAAAATTATTGCAGTCTTATCAGGATCATTTTCCATATTAACACATGCTGCTGGCCAGTGTTTGCACAGCACTCAAAGGAGCCATAGGAGAGGAATGGTACTGTTCTGCCTTCTGAGGGATGCGACTATCTTTAATTGGCAGTGAGAGAAAGACCCTGGGAATTTTATAAAAATGAGAAGTGTTCTGTTATGATGACAACTTCTGAAAGAAGGAAAAGTTAAATGTCCTCGCAAGGATGTCAGAAACAGTTTGCATGTCTCCAAGCGGTGTTAAGGAATGATTTTTATATTGAATTTTCTCTCTTCTTTGTATGCTTGTTCTCTCATGCACTTTCTCTCTCTGGGGGGATCAACACAGACTTTTAACAAGGTGAACTTTGAAACAGAAATCACAAAATTATTTTCCACAGCACTTCAAAAAGGAAAGAAAAGAAACTCTAACATATATAGAGAAATGACATGTTGCAGTTGTCTAAAGCCTTAGGGGTTTGATGGTTCAGTTTAGTTTGCATACGAAAATTTTCATATGCATATGGTTAGAGAACCACATATTAGTTAAGATTACAAGAATGTCAGCACACAGTTATCCCCATGCCAAATAAATACTTGGTTGCATATCCCATTTGGGACAAAAATCAAGCTGTAAATTTTTCTTAAATTTACTGATTCAGAGTGGAAGCTGACTTATAAATTTAGCATCACAAAATGGTTTGGGTTGGAAGGCACCTTAAGGATCATCTAGTTCCAGCTCTCTGCATGGGCAGGGATACCTCCCACTAGACCATGTTGCTCCAAGTCCCATCCAACCTGCCCTTGAACACTTCCAGAGAAGGAGGCTGTAGCTTTATTCCACCTCTGTTCCCACAATTTATTGTTTATTTGGAAACCTGCCCATATGCATACGATGTCCTCTTCACCAGTCTGTGTTTCATAGTAGCGCATCAGACTGAATCAGTCTCAGTTCATTCTTCTTAATCTTCCTTCACATCTGCTGAATCTGTCCTCAGTTATCTTCTTTCTTCTACTCTCTTCTCCTTCTGCTTGTTAGCTTCTATGTTTGGGATTGCTCTGACCTTATTGTGCCTCAGTTCCTGATCCTTTGCAGCCATACATAGGGGTTTTGTTTCATAAAATGTTGTTAGTCTTTCTGGCACCCCCATCTTCACAAGGCCAGATCTGAGTGTTCACTAATGCACTGTTCATTAAATCTATTAAAGCTGGGCGTTGGTGTTCTGTCAGCTCACCAGCTGCTGCCCCAGAAAGAAATTTCTTCTGTTCTCCTGGTTTTGAAGGCTTTGGGATGATTAGGGCTTATGCAATACTTTATAATACACTTTTTTTTTTTTTTTTTTTTTTTTTTTCCCCTAGTTATCTTTTTCTGCTTCTGGTCAGTAGGTATTTATTTATATGGAAATGAAATAAGATACTGACTCCTCTCTGCTACAGAAGCATTTCTCTCAAATTCATTTGCAATCCCATCTGTCCCCTATGTGGTCATCGTCAGAATGACTCAAACTTCCTTTTAAGTCTGAAAAACAAAAATGTGTATTATATTTACTACCGTTTCTTTTTCTTTTTCTTTTTTTAAGTTGCCATTTTTGAGCTGGTATCTTGTGCTAAACCTCACCTAATTTACATACATAAAACCTATGTTCTTCCATGGAAAACTTGTGTACTTAATGAGCTACAGAATTCCACTTATGTAAGTATACCAAAATTATTCTGGATATATCAATTGCTTGATCAATCTGCAAAATACCCTACTAATATCCAAGTGATCTGGGTTCAACTTGTGGCTTGGCAAAAGTTTTCCTTTTCTGGCCTTCTGCCAGAAACAGTTTTACTGCCAAAGGGTCACTACCTTCTCAGGGCGTTGCAAGGAAATAAAATGCACCACTGAAAATTACTTATGGAAATATTTCTGTAAGGATGCACTATCTAATTAGGCAGGTAGATGGAGTTAATTGTCAGATGCTAGCAGTAGCACGTCAACACTTCTAACAATCTTATTGCATGTAACCAATTATAGATCATAAAAAAGAGTAAAGTCCCACAGAGAGCTTGTGCTTCTTTAACCTGTTCATTTTCTGAGAGTCATCCTCTTCGTCACTGTTTGATTTAAAAGAAAAAAATGACATATATGATGGCTAGTTTGGATAAAGGTATGCCAATCACTGACTTTTTTCAATTTATAAAGGTTCCTGCATTGTTAGAAATTTCATTCCTAGTATGTGGCTTTAGAAGGCAAGATTATTTTATTGCAGAAATGCTAGTGAAAGAAAACTATAATCTTAGGGAGAAAGGAATAAAATATAGAGTTGTTTCTTGTTTTTGTTTTTTGTTTTTTTTTTTCCAGTGGAAGGTGAGGTCATCACTAACAGCAAGATGGCTCTCAGAAATAGCTGCCTGCAGGAATAGATTGGGGGTTTATCAGGCTGCCAAGCTGCAGTGTTGGGGATTTTTGAAGTAAGAAGAATGTGTGAGATGGTTGTCCAAACAGTGCAAAAACAAGCCCTTGATGAATAGAGCCAGTGCAACTTTTTGTGAAATAAATTCAGCCTTTGTTAGAGCTGGAACTTCTTTTTTTTTCTTTCTTTTTTTTTTTTCTTTTTTTTTTTTTTGCTTGTGTGTTTTTCTGTCCTTTGGTGAGGCCTAAAGCCAGAGCATTTAAAAATAGTGGAGCATGATTAGAGAAAAAGGGAAAATAAACTCAATGTGGAACTTCTAATATGTCTTGTTTTTTTCTCTTCTTTAAGACAGGGATGTTTTCTTAGACTGTATTCGGTGCATTGTCAGTACAAATTAAATGCTACTATTGTTATTAATTCTATCAAGGTCCTTTAGAAGACAGGTTGGACTGACAAATCTTTTCCAATCTCACACACAAAAAATATCACATGCAGATGCTACTGTATGTGTACATAGCAATATAGTTATAATTACTGGTCTGACTTGTAGTATTTATTGCATGGAAAAGCTAACACACAGGTGTTGTTTACAAGTACTAAACTCTCTTCACAGAGATGAGAAAATTGTTCCTGTCCTTGACTGAGAGAAGCTCTTTACTCCATTAGCATCTCTGGTTTTAAGTTGAAATTTCATAGGCCAGCTGGATTCTCAGTAAACAGAAGCCTGACCTGTTCCATCACATCCCCAAAACACTGTCAAACTGACAGCAGTTTCTGACTTGCTCAACAATCACAGAAGTCTCCAGGAGCACCTTTTTGAATTGTTAAGTGGGCTGTGCTTTCTAATCCCTGTCTAATCCCAGATGAGAAACTCCTCTTTCCAAGGCATGTCCCTTGCCTCATATTGTGTCCGGGAGCTGTTCTGCTGTTGATGGTAGGTATGCTCGGCTGACACCTCTAAATCCCCACTTGAAAAAAAAGCATTACCCAGTGATTACACCGAGTTCTCTTCCTGGTTCCTCATGCCTGCTGGGGCCTTCTCCATTTTACCTCCCTATGCCCTTGTGTTTGGCTGCTTTTAAGCTGTCATAAAGACACTGGCTGTCTTTGTAAAACACATTCAGTGCTACAGATGAAAAATGTTGTCATGATCTAAGCAGTTACTTTGCAATTGGTTGCTTTTTTGCTTTGTATTATAGTCTTGAGTAGATGAGTATGATTACTAGTTTTATCTTTATATCTTCACTTTTATTGTGGAGGAGCTTTCTTACTCTAATAAATAATTTTCTGTCCTTTAAGAAATGGGAATGAATGAGAGTGTTACTGAACCTGCGACTGTGAGTACCCATGTGGGTGTGCATGCCTCTGAAAAAAACTCTGAATGCTTACTGCTCCAGCAGAAGTGAAGAAGGAAGCTTGAAACCCGATCCAAAAGTAAATTGACTTCAAGGAACAAAGAGAGTTATCTTATTTTAAGATGGCAAAGCCTAGCATTCTGCATGTGTGCACCTGTAAGTACATTTGCATGTGGAACTGTTCAGGAGCCAACTTTGTAATTGTACAAGCTGTGCTTACTCAGGAAGAGAGGCAATGTTTATTACTCTTTGAACAGTTGAACCTTAGTTTATGTTATGATCATCCATTTGAGTTAGCATTGAGGCCTTAATTTTAAAGTAATTTAGAATATTTTTCTAAAATGTGATGGTTTCTGATTGCATTTACTTAGTGTTCACAGTATCTACATTGCAGGAAAAAACCACAACAATTTTCCAAAAAGACAGGCTTCAGTCGCTTCAACAGCTCAGAAGTGATAAAATTTAAGTTTCCTCTATGATCTTAATAGCTATCCCTTGAACTATCTCTGTCCAATGGACTTTAGGCTGTCACATCTCTGATATTTCTATATCTTTTACCTCAAGCTTCCAAGCATTAACTCTTCTTCTGATTCCTTTTCCCAAGCTTTTTCATCACATGAATGTGAATCACAGCCCTCTGCTGAGCTCTTCCTTCCCAGCACCATGTCCTGCCCCTTTCTTAGGGTACCCAGGTCTCTTCTTTTTTTTTTTAAATTTTAACCAGGTAGTTCTATGATCTGTAACACAGCAAAGCTTGCAGGTGCCTCTGAGAGCACTGAGCTGCATGTGGGGAAAGTCCAGGTCACCATCAATTCATGACCTTTTGTGGCTATGCACTAGCAAGTCTCTAATGACATATCTTACACTAGGATTTCCAAAGTCATATAACTTATTCAGTGCCAGATGAGTTTTCTTGGGGATGACAACCCACTCTGCAGTGTTCCAAATCTGTAAATTTGAAGTATTTTTCTAAATCAGGGCGTAGGAATGGAACTCATTTGAAAACTAAATTAACAGCATATTTTAAATTGTGGTTTTGAATCATTCATGGCTGACATAATTAACATGTAAACAACGTTCAGCACAGAGAAGTTCAGAACACAGTCAAAGCAAAAAGTTACTGTCCAAAATCTGGATTATTTTTTTTTTAAATTGGGAAAAAATATATTTTTTATGTTCTGTCTTATATCCCAGTGCAATTAAGTGCTTTCACTCTAAAGTTCAGATTAAAAGCAAATTCGAAAAAGGTTTCGTTTCAGAAATCTTCAGATGGACTTATTGAAGGCTTCATTTTGATAACATTAATGAAATTAATTTCCCCTTTATCATTTAGACTTTTGTGTATTGCTGTCTTTTGACACTAATCCATCTCCCCAAAGGGAAGAAATGTTAACTTTCTTATGCTCACAACAGTAGCTGATATCTTCAGAAGCCTTTTTGTTACCCTTCATGTTCCTCATAAGATTAAATTCTAGGTGGGCTTTGGCTTTCCTGAGCTTATCTATCCCAGCATGCTTGGCCAGAGTCACTGTATTCCCATCAGGGCATCTGCCTCTGCCTCCCCCTCCTGGTTACCTTTCCCTTCTGTGTTACTTTAGTCAGGAGCTGCTTGGTTATTCATGCAGGTCTCCTGCTCATCAGGATGGACCAACCTTGGAGGAGACAATTTCTGAAGATCAATCAGCTCTGCTGGACCTCTCTTTTCTCCAGGATAGTTACCCATGGTATTTGTCCAAGCAGGTACCCTTATAGACCAAAGTCTTCATTCCTGAGGAGAACCAGTATGTAGTTGGATTTTTGCTCTTAACACTGTCTTTACTTGCAGAATCTTGTCTGGAATTCATTTTTTATAGTCAACTAGAAAATATATTTCCATATTTTTTAAAATCTTAATTTTTCATTGTATTTGGGAAATATTTTACAATTATAAAGGTAACCCTGGCAATCTAAAGATGGAGGTGTTAGATTATATAGTTTAGGTGAAAGAAATAGTAGTTTTGCATCAAATATGAATTCAGAAATACTTCTGTTTATCTAGAAGTCCTTCTGAAATTATGTTTCAGTTAACTTTTATTGCCTAGATCTTAGCTACATCTTTTTCTTCACATAAGTATATGTATTTGCCTTCAAAGAATAGAAGCTCGATGCAGTTATGCAACTGTCAGTTTCAAGGACTCTTTAACAAATACCTGAGCTGATTACTCTTTCATTTTTTGAGTCTTGCCAAAATTGGAAACATGGGGAAGAAGTTCAGTGGGGGTTTGGATTAAAAAAAAAAAATCATTGTGATATGACTGCCATTTTTCCCACTTGTTCTTTTCAGAAAGATGTTGCCCAATACTGAATTTCCTGCAGAAGTCAAACAAAAAGTCAGGCTGCAACATATGTGAGAAAAGGTAAGAAAGTTCAAATAAAGCGGCCTAGAGACAGGCAAGAAAGAATATGGAAATACCACAAAATTTGTGTATTCAGGTGGCCAGACATAACTAAATAAACCAACCAGAATATACTTTCAATGCTTTTTCTGTATTTTTTTTGTTTGTTTGTGGTTGTGGGTTTTTTTTGTTTGTTTGTTTGTTTGGGGTTTTTTTGCTAGACATGCTGCATTTCTTTTACTTTTTTCCCACTTTAGATTCCTGAAGCGATATTTAAGTTTCTGGTTCTGATGCTGGAGATTCTGAAGAGAAGAATTATGTGAGAAATCAGGACAGGGAGAAAGAAAATAGAGATAAATACTCATTTTTAAGGGAAAGCTTTGAAAAAAAAAGCAGCCTCTGTATTTCCAGAGACATTAAAAATACATTTGAGGCATGTCTGCAAATACAGTTTTTGTTGCATTGTTGGTGTACCCTCCCAGCCTTTTTTTTTTTTTTTGTTAAAGTAACATGCTTAACAGGATAAATACTATTTGGAAATGTTCATTAAAACTCTTGTGTCATGGCCTTTTATTCCTCCTTGAAAAATTGTAGGAGACGTCAGACTTAGTAGAAGGGAGAGTGTTCAGCAGAGAAATTACAGAAATTGTCCTTACTGGTGACCCAGGAAAAAACACTGCCAAACTTTTACTTGACTAGGCTACCACACAGGATGGATTACTGTTTTTACTCTATATAACTGCAGTGTCAGCCAGGGATCTAATGCCTAGAGAGACATCTAAAGTACCAGTCAGAACTTGACAGCACTGAAACTTTCATAAAGGTGACAATAAAAAAGTTTGGTTTCAGGCTGGGTACTATTCACCTGGATACAATGAAATGCCACATTTCAATTGTCAGCTGCCATCACATGCCCTAGCCCATTGCTGTTCCCCAAATGTTCCCTCTATCCCTGTTTGAAACTGTCTGAAACATCACTCTGTAACTTAAGCTATGGAAACCTGGGCATTTGCTCAATTTGTCTGAGAAAACAATGTATTCAGAGGTATGGTGTTCATCTGTAGATCGTGGAAGTCTACCTGGTGCTTAAATTTCCTTCAGCCAGTATAACAATAAAAGGATAGTGTGCCTGCTATATGTGAGAACTTATCCTTACTCATCTGGCTCTATGGTCATAGATCTAATACTGACAGGCCAAACCAACTCAATCTCTCACCCTCACCAGTTTCTTGATAACCTCAGGTTGACAATGCACTTGGTTTTGATTCCAGTATCTGTGCTGGTTTATTTACTCTTTTCTGTTTTGTGATGCATACTTGGCCAAAGTCAGTATCTCTAATTGTGAGACAACTGCATATTTGCCATTTGTTTGTCTCCAGAATTGTCTCTCCCCTGCTTAATATATTCAGTGGCACATTTCTCATATGGCATTATTTCCTCCACAGATACAATCGTTTATGCATGTGTCTGGGAATTGTTTCCCTTTGATTTATTAACTAAGCACAGAAGTTTTGTCCTCTTATTGCTATCTTTATTCACACAAGTCTTAGCATGTTTGAGCAATTCCAGCTTCAGGACACTTAGGTCTGTTTTCTTTTAAACCTTATTTCGTTCACCTAATTACTTTTGCATTAACTATTTTTATGGTTTAAACCTTCATTTTTTTTACTGAGGTAGTTTATTCTTCATATGTTTTTATATCGTGGTTGATCTCCCATGTGTAGTTTCTCAGTGTTATGCATTTAGTTTGTTCTTGAGTAATTACAGGATAGCTTCACGAAAGCAATGAATATTGAAACATATGGGTGGTGTGTGAGTGGCATCTGAACAAACTGGGTGAGTAGAATATGCTTGTAAGATTTATGAGTGACCTAAATGAACATCTGCATGTGGATACCCAATTTCAGATTCTACTTGGTGCTACAAGCTCTTGGTCTTGCATCATAATGAGATTGGACTAGAGGCTTCCTTGAGATTTGTTGTAAGCCTGATTTTTCTTACTGATAATGATTTGCCAAAATTTAAGAAAAATACATTGTTCTCTTCTTGTACCAAAAAGATGGTAACATGGCTTGCTTTCCTAATGGGCATATAAAATGAATTCTTTTATTGGCTCTTAGGTCCCCTACTCTTACTTTTTGGTTTCCCAAACTTCTCATTTATGTATCTTGCAAACACAATGAAAAACCCTAACAAACCGATTAATTATATCCACAGCCAGCCAAAGTCCAGAACTGTTTTCCCACAGCTCCCTTAAAATGACAGTGGCAACACTACACTTAGTGATTGTGTAGGTTTTGTTTGTTTATGTCAGTAAAGCACTTCAAGAATCCTGTGCAATGAATTACACGTGATAGCTGAAGGCAGATAAAAGACATTTCATGATTTGGAACTGGAGTCTGACCCCAGTTTACTCCAATTAAGTTCAGAGTGTTCATGGCCAGGAATTGATTCAGGCTTGTTGTTCCCATCAAGACAGTAACATGGAAATATCATTTACTATGCGTGGGCCACACTTCTCCTATGAATTCACAGCGACATCAAACTGCTTGCTGAGGAAAGTTAGTGAATCAAAACAGTAATGAACCCTTAGGGAGATCCCTATGTGTATGTATATGTTTTGTATATCTATTTTATATATACAGGAGCAACATACTGGCCTGGCACTATGAAATTCTAGACAGCTAAGCATACAATGCGTATCAGCTCAACTGTTGGTTTTAACATGCATTCCACTAAACACGATTCACATATTAATCTGACTGTTTTAGAGGGCTATTTCTTAACATATTTGTCCATAGCTTCCACTATCTGTTAGACATTTTTCAAACAGGAAACCTGTTTCCCCACAAAACAGCAAGAATTTTTCCAGCATAAAAAGCCCAAAGGCCCCAGAAAGAAAAAGCTAAATATACAAGCTAAGAGAAAAATGCCTTAACTGGTGAGTTCCTAAAATGACTTTCCTTTGGTTGAAATTGTATCTCAGCAGAGCTTGGTGGCTGCCCACAGCCCTTAGTCCTTGAGAGGCAGAATGACTAGGGTGCTGCATTACAGTCATGCAAGCCTGTTGAAAATAGCCCCATTTAAATGCTTGCTTATGAAATTCCTGGTAAGTACAAATCAATTATGTTGCTTTTATCACCCGAATGTGTGTGAAACTTTCTACAATTTTCTAGTGGTAGTCCAAACTGCTAGTTGTGCCTAGAGACCTCTTAAACAATGTACCAGGCAAAGAGAAAACTGTAATGATTAGAGAAAGAAGATGCTAGAAAAGGATTTTTACTGGTGATTAACCCAATGAGCACCAGGATTTTCGTAGAGACTGTCAGCTTCTTCTGGTGTTAGCACCTGAAGATCAAAAGTCTGATTCTTGCAGTTATGCTCCTGGATCTCACATGTGGGTGTTTTGGTTTGTTTTAGTTTGTGGGTTTTTTTAATATTAGGTGCATTTTTACTTCTCTTTTTTTTGGCTTGGCTTACTTACTTTCAAAATAACAGTAGTATTTCCTTACCTTACAGAGTTACTGTGAACCTTAATTAAGCATCCCCTGAGTAGCTTAGAGAGAGTTGAACAAAAGCTGCTGTTGAGATAACAGCAATTTTCTGAGACTGAACAGTGTCAAGCAGCATGGGGTATTTCATATCCCATCTCTTACCTGCTGCTGTGTTGGACAAAGGTATGAGCTTGATAGATTAAGAAGTAGCTAGTAAAACTGAATACTTTCTCAGATTACTGTTTTGTTTGATTTATTTATAAAAAGGAGCCTGAGAAAATTAATTTGGAATGTTGAAACTATGCATGCATTTGTCTCTAGCTGGAAGATTCAAGCATAATTTAGAGAATTAAAGAGTCCATTCAAAAAAGGGCAAGGGCATTTCCCTTAGTCCTCTTCACAACTTAACTATTTTCCTTTGGAAAGGCCAACCTGTTTCATTTTTTGGCAAACCATACCTTGACTTTTTAGTTTGAAACATTTTTCATTTTAACATTAACATTGTCTGCCATGAACATGGATCAAAACTATCAGTTGTAGGTCTGTATGAACTATAAATGAATGTCATACCTTTGTGAATTCAGTGTGAGAGAGGCTTCACCCTAAGATTTATATATCCTTTTCAACAGGTGAAAATAAATGACCTCCTAAGGGGCTAGCTGCTTGTTAGTATCCCAGATGAATGCAAGATAATCAGTAGTTGGAAGTTAAAGCAGAGGTTACATGACTGTGTTAATCTTTCACAGCTCTGAAAGTGACAGGCTCAGCCCCATCCCTGTTCCCATCCCCATCACCAGTGCTGGATGTTATTGTCACATTTTCTCTTGTGCCTCAGTCAGCATTGTGGCAATCAGAGTAGGGAACAACTCCACTTACCTCTAGTTTTCATGTACAGGTTTGGCTTTCACCTGAATCTGTTACTTTTTGTGGTTTTCCATCTGGCTGGATCAAAGGATGAGGTTGGATCAGGTGGGCAGCAACCACACCATCCTTTTCAGCAGAATCTGGACCAGTGGTGATCTAAAGGGTCAGTATAACCACAGCATAAAATAATTTCTGATTATGTTTCCCACCAAGGACATTCAAGGACAAAGGAGGGAGTTTAATATGAGTGGAAGTCCACAGTGGGTGTGGGATGATGCATGCATCTATAAACACAATGTTTGTTGGTTGTTTTTTGGTTTTGAGGTGTTGTTTGTGTTGCTGTGTTTTGTTTTTTTTTCCTTTTGCCTAAATGTGACTTATAGTAATGATAACTTCAAACTGATTTAGGAAGAACAATGTGTCCTCCCCTTTGGGTGTGATAATTAATAAATAACATGGTATCCCCCTACAAGCTCTGCAGGACTATTCAGGATTTGGTTAGATGGTGTTTCTGCATGGAGGAGATTCTTCTCTAATGCTTAGCATTGACCAGAGGTCCTGGTGGCATATAAGACAACGGTGGAAAAACTGCATGAATGTGAAGGATCTCCAACAAATGTGTTACACCTATATTAAACATAGAATAACTACAATCTTATTAATACATATTTATAATAATATACATGTATATAACAGCTTTATAACATGTATTTCAACCGTTAATTTTATTTTTAAAGCAAATAAATAAATAGGGTTGGAGAATACAAACATGGCACATTTTAGCTGAGAGTAGTGCTTCAAGTTTAAACCAATAGGAAGTATTTCAGAAATAAGCAATGCCATGTCAGTCCTTCCAGCTCAATTGCCAAAACGTGATCTTGAGGAAAACAATCAAAATTATAAGGATCTTGAGTAATTATCTGTTTCCTTTTTGTCTAAGATGCTTTGCTCAGGGCAGACCAGCAGCCTTTCCACAATCTTGCAAAGTCATATCGATACCGGAGAAAAAAATAGCAAAATCCACTTTGTTTCTTGGAAAATTGTAACTGTGAGGGTTTAGTGTTATTCAGGATCAGTAGCAAAGCAAGGCAACAAAATGATTGAATGCTTTGCTTGACAACAGAGATTTAAATTCATATGTCCTTCATCTTGAGCCTTGCAAAGCTTATTGAGTCGCTGAGATTCAAATTCTTTTTTCTTTTTTTCTTAGCTGCTTGTCTTTTGATCCTGCTCTGAAAGAAGAGTTAGTCCTAAAGTGAGAGAAAAATGTAGGAAGAGAAAAGAAATAATGGAAGCAATATGTCATTAAGTGAATGATTTCATGAAATTTAATGGAGATGTCTGAATTAATTAAAAGAAGACAGAAAATATGGAGAAAATTAGAATCACTCTCTAATAGTTAGACAATGAAAAATAAAAAAGAATCTCTTACAAAAGTAAAACACCTTCAATTTTTTTCTTTAAAAAAAGAGAGATTAGGTTCTAAATGTTGAAAGAGCCAAACACTAACTAATTTAGAGACCAATTTAACTGTATTAAGAAAAGTCAGCTGGACCTCTAAAACCTGAATTAATTAAAAAGTTTATATTTTAGAACTGAACTTTCAAAGGACATCAAGCTTACCTAAACTTCAGTTCTTTTGATAGAAGAATGACATTTTGAAGGAGGCACACATGGAGCTGTTTTAATGAGTCCAGAGAAGGGCCACAGAGATGATCAGAGGGCTGGAACACGTCTCCTATGAAGACAGGCTGAGAGCTGGGATTGTTCAGCCTGGAAAAGAGAAGGCTTGGAAGGGAAGGGGCCTACAGGAAAGCTGGGGAGGACTCACAAGGACATGTAGCGATAGGATGAGAGGGAATAGTTTTAAGCTGAAAGAGGGGAGGTTTAGGTTATACATTAGGAGGAAATTCTTTAGTGTGAGGGTAGTGAGACACTGGAATAGGTCACCCAGGGAAGCTGTGGGTGGTCCCTCCTTGGAATTGTTCAAGGCCAAGTTGGGATGAGTCTTTGAGCAACCTGGTCTAGTGGGAGGTGTCCCTGCCCATGGCAGAATGGTTGGAACTTGATGATTTTTAAGTTCCCTTTCAACTCAAACCATCCTATGATTCTGTGATCAGGTGCTTTTAGTAGCTATGTTCTGTGAGGTGCTCTTTGCTTGTGGTCTGTTCTCCATGATAAGGGGTTGTACACAGAAGCACTTCCTGTAGGGATGTTGAAAGTCACTGTAGCTTAGAGACATGCTTGTTTGAAAGAAATAGAAGAACAAGAAAATTATTCTTTTAGGTGTTCCTGGTTGCACTGGGGGTGAAACAGGCAATGTTTAACATCCTCTGGAGGATGATCATCTGGAGATCTTTTCTTCTCTCCCTCCATATAGGCAGGTGCCCTATGTGGGAAACAAACCAAAATCTCCTACCTGCTTATCACCCTCCCCTACCACCACCACCTGCTACTGGGCTACTGAGAAGGTATATTTGCCACTCCATCCCACAACTTTCCCACACACCAGGAAGCAGTTCAGTTCACCTTCATGTAGCTGCAGTGTGCTAAAGGCAAGAAAAGTGGGAAGGGGTATAATATGATGTTTGGATGCTCTCCTCATCCCTTCTTATTACCTAAGCAACAATGTAAGAGTAAGGCACACTGTAGCACCAGTAACTCAAGTAATTATTTTTATAAAACTTGAGCACATTAATAAGATTGCATTTCTCATGTAGTATTACTGAAGTCAGTGAGGCTATCATAGAAACAGGTTTGTTGAGATGCACCAGTTTCGCAAGACTAACTCCAGAAAGAAAAATTACAGAAAGACATGGATACTCTCAATAGGAACAGACCAGAGACTCTAGAGTAATATGAATTAAAATAAATTCTACCCTAGCAATCAGCTAGCCAGCTGTCACTGCTAACACAGAATGGTTAAATCTCAAAGAAAAAATATATAAGAGAGAAAGAAACTCCAAAACACATCTGCTACATGGTCTTTGCAAAGCAAGGGTTTCCTGGCAGCTGCTCTCTCTCGGGCTTCATTACAGAGTGTATAATTGATGTAATAAGAATAATATACTTGCTTGCATCTTAGGGATATTTAACAACTGGTACTGTGTTAATAAAGATAGAAAAAGCAAGCCACCAAAGCCCAAGCTGCTGCATAGGTTGTCTTCTTCACAGCTCCTGGCAGAGCTGCAGCCTGCAGGGAGCAGCCGGGCACCCCGGGAAGAGGATTCTATTAGTGAGCATGAAGTCAGGCTTCACTTGACAATATTACTCTCTTTTCATCCAATTATAGTCAGTAAAATCATCAGAGCTATGGATGTTGGAAGACAGAACTGGTATGTTGACTTACTCAGGGAGAAAATTATTCTTGACTTGTACTTTCATTCCTGTCAGGTTGCCCAAGTTATTCTGCACTGGCAGTGATGCGATAGGAAGACAGGACGCAGTGTCTACAAACAATAGTTTTGGAATATTCCTCCTGTATTAAGTTCTGAACAGCCTTAAGCTTATGAGCAGCTCTACTCAAGCTTGTTCCAGCAGTACAGGCAACAAGCATAAATTGTCCTCTTTGCTAGTGTAGTACTTTTTGTTTGAAGTTCTCAAATTGCTCTGTAAATCTTAGGAAGTTTCACAGCTTTAAGTATTAGCCTTCTTACTGCCTGAGAAAGCTGAGAGGGAAAAAATATAAGTCAATATAATCAGAGGTATCTACTGGTTTTGATGACAGTATTTTTTTTTGTATACTAAATAGACAGAGCTGAGGCTTGGTTACTCTTCCCTGATGCAGGGCAATCAGGAGAGCTCAGCACATGCCAGTTCTGCATGCTGGGGTCTTTGCATGCCCAGCCTGTGATGCATGTGAGCTGGTTGTTCTGAGGTGCTGAGTTCTTAATCATCTCCACAGGATTCAAAAACACTCAGGCAGCTACACAAACAGATGGACAAGTCATTTGTAGCCACTCCAAAGTTATACCCTGGAGCTCCTTACTTTTGCTTTCTTGGTTGAGATTTCTTGAAGGTAAAGGTTGAGAGCTTATTGAGTCAACAGTACAAGCTGGGGATACATAGGTTTAATCTGAGTACTGGTAAAATGTGAAGTAAAACAGATCCCACAAGTTTTGTCCTAATCAAACTGCTGGAAATCCAACAGTGAGAGGGAAGCTGATCTCAAACCCAGATTAGTCAAATATTATTTCCCCTTGATAATGAGTTCCCCTGGCTACTCCTGATAACCTTCTTCTCTTCCATGTGCTTAGAGATGACCTCCAGAATGAGCTGCTCCAACCTTTTTCCAGGAAGGGAGGTGAGGCTGACAGGTCTGTAGTTTCCTGAATCTTCCTTCTTGCCCTTTTTGAAGACTAGAGTGACACAGGCTTTCCTCCAGTCCTCACTTGTCTGTCCTGTTTGCCATGATCTTTCAAAAATGACGAAGAGTGGTAGAGCAACAACATCAGGCAGCTCTCTCAACGCTCATGGGTGCATCCCACTGGGGCTCATGGATTTCTGTATGTTCAGTTTACCCAGCTGATCTCTAACCCAATTCTCATTGACCAGTGGAGAGTATTTCTTCCTCCAGGCTTTCTCTCTTACTACCAGGGTCTGGGATTCGCAAGTCATGGTCTTAGGATCAAAGACTGAAGCAAAGAAGATCTTCAGTTGCTCTGCCTTCTTTGCATCCTCTACTACCAGGGCTCATACCTCATTCAGCAATGGGCCCACATTTTCCCTATTCTTCCTTTTAGTACTGATGTATTTGAAGAAGCCCGTCTTGTTCTCTTTTACCTTTTGCCAGGTTTAGTTCTAAGAGGGTGTTGGCCTTCTTTGTTGCCTTCCTGCATACCCTGACAACATTCCTGTAGTTCTTCCAAGTGACAAATCCCTTCTTCCACAAACTGTGATATTTTTTCTTCCACGTGACTGTTTTCAGCAACTCCTTGCTCATCCATGCAGGTCTCCTTCCTCCACCTGTTTTTTTTACTCAAAGGAAAGTACCTGTCTTGAGCTTGAAGGAAGTGACATTTGAATATCAACAAGCTTTCTTGGGTCCCCCTACCTTCTAGAATCTTAGTCCAGGGGATTCCGCTGAGTAGATCTTTGAAGAGTACAAAGTTAGCCCTCTGGAAGTCCAGGGTTGCAATCCTATTTGTTGCCCTGCTTCTTTATAAAATACTAAACTCTATCATGTCATGGTCAGTGTTGCCAAGGCTGTCCCCAGCTTTACATCCTCAACCAGACCTTCTTTATTTGTTAATACAAGGTCCAGCTCTCATTGGCTCTTCCACCACCTGTGTCAGAAAGTTATCACTGATGCACTGCAAGAGCCTTCTGGACTGAGTATGCCTGGCTGCGTGGGCTTTCCAACAAACATCAGAGTGATTGAAGTCACCCATGAGCACTAAGTTCTGTGATCTAGAGGCTACTTCCAGCTGTCTGTAGAAGGTCTCAGACACCCACAACAGTTTCACCCACATTTCCATGTCCCTTAATTTTTATCCACAAGCTTTCAACATATTCTTCTTCCCACACTGGGTAGAGCTCAATGTGCTCCAATTGCTATTGCACATAAAGAGCAACTCCACCACCTTGCCTCATTGGTCTATCTTTCCTAAACAGTACATAGCCATCCAAGACAACATTCCAGTCATAGGAGCTGTCCCACCATGCCTCAGTAATTGCATTTATATCATAGCCCTGCAACCTAACAGATCTCCAACTCCTGCTGCTTATTCTGCATACTGTGTGCATTGGTGCATAAGTATTTCAGAAAGGGAGTTGAGCACTTAGTTTTTGCTCTTGAGGGGTGGTAGGCCTTCTCATTCTCAAAAATGCTAGCACAATGCCCCACAAGTGCTGGGCTACTACACCCAAGGGTCTCACTAGCATGTCTAGTTACATCTCCCCCTTCAAACCTAGTTTAAGGCCTGTCGATCACCCCTGCCATATCATGTGCAAAGATAATTATCATTATCCTCTACCCTCCATATACTAGGAGATCCTAATATTCTAGTAGTTTTTATTGGTGCACCACATTTGGGCATTGTAATAATCATTTTACAGTCCTAGACATCCTACTAAGCTAAAAAAAAAAATAAAAAAAATCCCTGTTATGTTTCTTGGTCTGTTTTATTCAAGGACATGATTTCATTCTAATTTCAATAGACTAAGATAAGAAGCACACTTTGTTTAAGGAGTCAAAGAGCAATTTCCATCCACACTTCATGCTTTTCTGGTATTTGGATCTCACTGTGCCCATGGATATTTTGTGATCTCATATCCATGGATCCTGCTACGTTGTAGAGTCTTGAGTACCTGTGCTCAAGTCACTGTATAGATGAGATTTCATATCAGTCTGGACTTAGTTTGGTTTCTTTATTTAAACAAAACCAAAACAAAACCAACATTTATTTATTTATTGCTCTTTTGCCTCATCCATAAGTGGTCATAATCTTCTGTGAAAATACATTTGAATTTCTTGATGGCAGAAACACAATTGCTGTATGTGACTTTGCTTTCACTAAATGGTGCCAAACCACTGGTATTAGGAATAGGTTAGGAGGAATTCAAAGTGACTGCTGCAGAACAACTTTGCTATAGGGCAATATTGTTATAGCTGGAATAAATTGTCATCTTTATATGGTCATGATGCTCACTGAGACTGAAGTCATTTGCAAGGAGCTAACTGAAAATTTCTCGTTCTGCCTTCAGACTGTGCTGATATTGTCAGAACTGCTTTCATTCAAGTGCCACCTAACTGAAATCTGCATCTCTTGCAGCATTCCACTCCTAGGAATTTCTGCTTGACTGTGGAAGATTAAGTTATCTCTTCCTTGATAAAAGGTGCTCTGAAGATGTGCCAGGGGATACTGCTGGTGCAATGCCAAGGATCTCCCTGATCAGAGCTTCTCCATGCAACAGACCTGTGGGACTCCTTGTCAAAGGATGTTGCAGGTACAAAGAATTTGCATGGTCTCAGTGGAAGATGGAGAGGAACTGATTGGAGATATTAATTGATAGTTGTTATATAAACAATCCACAAAATGCACAAGAAATCCATGGGCAAGTATTAGAGCAGACAGTACCATGCTTGTCCTGGTCATGCTTTCCCTGGATTTCCACTAGTGACCACTGTTGAAGACATAAGACTGGGCTAAAAGTGCTCCGAAGCCAGGTTATAGTCTTATGTTACTTCTAGCTCCCACCATGCCTTGTACTGTTCAGTTTTCCAATGTTGCCCCATCCAGTCTACATTTTCGGGTTCTGCAACTTTTCCAACATAGGAATTTCTTAAGCCAGCCACTGTGTTTGTCTTTTCTGGAAATCTGTAATGTTTCATTCCAGCTGTTCCAGGCACCATACAAGGAGAACCTTAAATATTCACCAGAACACTCCATGTCATTCTTACATCACACTTTGTTCAGCAGAGAGACTTCTCTTTTCTGCTCTTGTTTCAACAATTCTTAGCAATATACCACTGTTTTGGGTTTTATCCATCCATTTTGTGTGTTGTCTTCAGCCATTATTTTCCACATAGTTAGTTATAACTTGTGAATTTTTGTCTTGAATGTGTTCATAACTCATCTATTTTAAATGCTTTAGATGAAAAAAAAAATTGTAAATTATTCTGTTGTCAAAATAAATTCGATCAGTTTAAACACTTGTAAATCAACAATCTTATTCATGTTTGAAACACTGCTAAAGCTGCAATGGCTATAAATTAATATTCTAGACAGACTTTATACAGGAGTGTAGTAGGATTATATATGTTACATGTGAAGACTGAAACACAACAGCAAGTTGCAAAAGCCTTAATTTTGGAACAATCAATAGTCTTACAAATCAGGGACTGGGTTAACCAAGAGAAGAGACTGGGTTGGCTTAACATTATCGGAATATAGAGTCTGACAGTTTTATTAGTCAGAACAAACATTTTTACTGAATGTGACTATTTTATATCAAAGCAATTCTCAGCATGGCTACAAGGGCAGAATAATGTCTCTGTCCTAGCTTGGAATGTTGAGCCGTAACTTTGGTGAATATTTGGACCCTGCAAATAGTCACACTGTTGTCAGTAGCTCTGCAAAATGAGTAAGGTTGTACAGATCAGTTCTTAGACTCATAACAGCCTCCCAGAGTGCTGTTCACATTCTCTGTACTTAAAACATCACCTTTGCATGTGGCCTGCTGGGTCCATTAAAGCAGTGAAGTTGAAGCAAATACAGCTGAAGCCAAATGGTTAGAGAGAGAAGACTGAGAAGAAAAGCATTTGAAGACATGGGAGGGGGTTAGCTCTACCTCCTGAAGAGTTCATGTTACCTTTATGAGTCCTACTTCTTCTACAGAGTTCAAGGTCTAAAGTCCCCTTGGCAGCACACTAGTGTGTTGTGCATATTTTGAGAAATCAGTCCATGGCTCTATGGTGCCTCTCCTGTCATCTCCAGACTGGACTTTCATACTCATTTGATATGCATATTCATATCTGCTGTCTTTAATTTTCACATGTGCACAACAGTTTTGCAGCCTACACAGTCCTTTATTTATAAATGCTTGTTATACTGAGCCATGGGTTTTGGTGCAGAGGCTCCTTAAAAATATATTGGGAGATGTGGATATTCCAGCATTTAAGGGCAGTATAGGGAAAAGGGAAAAGTGCAGATAGAATGCTGGAGAAGAAGGATTTGTGGTAGCTTGATTTGTTAACTATAAATTTATATACACCATTTTTCCTTCTATATGTAATTTATACATAAAGTAATATATTTGGTTTTCCACTTATACAGGAAAAAGGAAAAGAAAAAAGCTATACATGACATGGTACAAGAGAGGAAGAAAAAAATTCTAAAATAATAAATTACAGATGTGGTTGGGCTTTGTAAAACACTGTATTTAGGTTGCTGTTGGGAGGCAGAAATCATTGCCCAGAACCAATAAACAGCAGGTAGCAAGGAACACATCTGCTTTACATTCTAATTAAAATTTCAAACAAGCAGCTGAGATGCATGTTCTCTGTAACCAACAGGCTATGGTGTTTTGAGAGTTCTCTGATGTGATGAAAGGTGTAAAGATCTAAGGAAGTTAATCTGAGTTATACCACCACCAGCCTGTCCTATCAGTCAGTCATTGGTATTATCAATTATTTGTGTGGAGGTACTACATTAATGTCCTAATTTTAATAGGAGCTCAGTACTGATTACATGAGACAACCTTTGTCCCCCAGAGTTTACAGTTTGAATATACAGGCAGAAAAAAGATGAGAGGAACTGAGCACACGGAGTTAAAATGAGCTGAGGCAATGATATTTTCTGTGTTGTCAGAGAGACATGAATGGAATCCAGGATTTTAAATTCATAATTCTGTGCCTAAAGTACAAGACAACACATAGCGGTGCACAGGGCTTGCTCATGATACTGTTACACTTGTGAAAGTGTTTTCAGAAACTCTGTTGAAAGACAGCAGAGAAAACCCCAAGAATGCTCCCTGGCTCCCCCTGAGATGTTTTAGAATTGCATCCGTCATGCACATACATCAATTCTTTTTCTCTGTGCTGATTTTTGTTCTTGCTTGGGAAGATCTAGATTGAAGCAGAGAGATTTACCTGGCTTAAGCAATAATGGAGATAGACAATAAGGCTCATCCTTCACAAAAAAAGGCCAGTATTAAGCAGCATGTGTGGAAAAGAAACAATTTAAAATCAACAGGTTAAGATAATTTCTGCCAGAGTAGTAAATAAGCTATGGAGTTTTGTAAACAGCTTATGTTAATATCTAGTATCTCTTGAAAAAAGAAAAAAAATAAATCTAAATTGCTGGAGGGCTGTCATTTATATACTTTATATATGTTAAAAGAAGAAAAAGAGATTCAACTGTGAACAATAGATCATTCAGGCTGATACAGTGATAGATGAGCTAATGGAACAATTAATTTGGGACGTTTGATTGACATCTTAGAAAGTAAAAACGCAAATAATATCAGGCAGCTTAGTTTTGTAGAAAATAAGTCTTACAAAAAACAACACAAACTTTAATATTTTTTGCAAGATTATAAGTCGGGCTAATGGAAACAACTTTTTTAATACAGTGGATTTGTTGAATATCTCCAAGGGATTTTATTTAGTACCGCATGGCATCTTGAGGGGAAAAATATAAATGGAATTAACAGACCACACTTTAGGTGCATTCAAATTCTGTCACTAGCAGAGCTGAAAATGCAATAGTTAATAGAGGTTATCATCAAGCAAAATCTTTACTGGTAAGGTAATTTTGTAGGTACAACTCTGCTCCTTTTGGTTGGTTGTTTTGTTACATATTTCTGGTAAAATTCACAAGCAGTAGAATGACCACATTCTGAGAACACTTTACATTTTCATAATGCAGAAGGTGAGACTCAATATTTAAAAATAATTAAAACTAGTGCCATTTTAAGTATCCTAAGAAACTGGATTCAGCTGCCTGAGATTGGTTGATATGACACAGGACATATGAGAAACAGAGATTTCCAGAAGAGCCGCTGGGGCCATGTGTGATGTCTCCAAGCAATCTGAACAGGGTTACACACCCATGTTAAGGCAAGCAAATCCTACCACAACTAATGTCTGTCACCTGGAAGTTTATCTCCCAAGCCACAGATCCTACTTACAGCTTCTAATACAGCACTTGCAATCTAAGAGGAGGAGGTCTCTAGCACCTGGGGTGCCTGAGCTGAAATTCTGTCTTGAAATTTTCAGTGCACCTTAGGTTAAGTTTACTGCTTGCTAGGAAAAGAATAATCAGTGTGTGTTAGCCCCTTTGAAATATCTTTTAGCTACACAACCTCTACATTCAAAGAAGAGCCAAACAAAGTAGAAATTTAAAAAGTCTTCCTATGTGAACTTCAAGAAGTCTAATCTCTTCAGTTTATCAAAGAGAAGACTGAAGGATTACCTGATTATTTTGTAGAGGTCCTTAGACATGGAAAGCTATGATAATGAGAAGATTTGCACTCTCCCAGACAGAGATATAATGAAATCCAATTTGCTGGAAGTCAGACAAATTCGAGCTTGAAATAAAACACACTTTTGAACACTAAAGTTAATTAAACATTGGAAGAATTTACATAGAGGAGGTGATAGATCTGCCATTGCTTGGAGTCTTTCAGGCAAAACTTTAGTTTTGAGCACCCTTTTGCTCAGTGTCTAGGACTAATGCCATGGCCTCTGTGTGAAAGTTTTCAGACTGGATGATCATAGTGGTCCCTTCAGACTGCATGAATACATAAACAGAAGGAAATGGGCCCTAGTCTTCCAAGAGAGCCTACACTATTGAAAAATTTGTCTCCTCTGAGAAAATTTGGAACCACTACAACAAAACCCTCCCCTGGAGGAATGTATGACTATTCTATCAGCACACGTTTTTTTAATTTCCTTAGCAGACATCTAGATGGCGTAGTGCTGCTCCCCTTGATAAGCATAAACATGGAGAGAAGTAGAGATAAGGTCATTTGAATAACGATCTCAGGCAATGAAGTAAGCACCTTTGCCCCTGTATTTGATTGCACACTCAAGCATCAGCTTTTGCTGACTTGATTTCTTCCCTTGCACATTCATATCACTGTCAACATAATTGTTCAGCAAATACAGTTTCCCTTCTTGGCCAATTAATCTCTCATAATTATCTTGATCCCCAGGGTTTCCTCTTGTTTCTGAAATAGAAAAAATCAGCTGAAAATGTTGGTGGTCCTTCATTCTTGAACAACAAAGTCAGAGGAAATAATTCAGAGGAAATCGTCCCAGCAGTCTCATGCTGATGTGAAGACTATCCATGCTGTAAGGGTATGGGTCTGAGGGCCAGATATCAGCTGTAGAGAAGACGGCTCAGGAAGAAATCCTGGATAGATGCCTCTGAGAAGCAATGGGTATGACTTACTATGAAAAGTGCACTAGGAGATAATGGTAGACATGCTAAAGTCATGAAGACAGAAAAAGAGGAAAGAGTTTCTCTATTGGATCACAATTCTTGTTTATCTTTTCATCCTTACCAGTTGACTCATTCTTGCTTCTTGGCCAGTAAGAAGACAAGAGAGTTGCAAGCTGCACACCTGTATCTACATTTGGATTTCAGATCCAGGTTCATATTTCTACTTCTTTTTAGCAGTACTGACATTCAGCTACACAGTTCACCGTGTTATAGGGATGACTTATGACTGAAAGCTAGATTTCACTTTGGATCTCATTTTACTTCTGCAGAAAATATGAACCACTTCTTATTTTGTATTTTAAATATCTCCCCTCTTGCCACATGCCTTTGATTGAAAACTGGGTTTGATGAGTATATCCTAGCTGGAGAACCTGCTAGGTAGACAATGGACAGCACAACAGAAATTGTTAAAGAGTAGTTCTGGGAATTTTTTTGTTTAGTCTTGATCTGATAAATGTAAGGGAAATTATTCTTGATTATATTCACAGAAGGGTGTTTCTGAAGCAGCAGTGTAATATTAACTGCTTTTAAGTTTAGATACTGCAGCTGTGAGTGCTTGCTGCACTGTCCTTTGTCAGGATTCGTCAGCTCTATACTGGTCTGGTGATCCTCATGTTCTAAAAGAGTGCTTCTCTAAAAGATATTTATTTTTCACGACTTTTCTGTACTTGATGTTAGCCAGCTCCCCTTCACTGGTGCTTTTCTTTGCAACAGTGGTTGCCCTTGAACCCTAGATAGCTGTCTTTAAGCAGATATTTGTACACTGTTTAGCTGTGTGTTCTGTGTCTTAGTTTCCATCCTTTTTCCCATTAAGAACTCACTACTAGCCCTGTGGCACCTCATTCAGCAAAATAGTATTAGGAAAGCTTTTAACATCACTGTGACTGTCCAGTGGAAACAGAGAGGAGAGATCAGCCTGAAACGGATTCTCAGGCTGTGCAGTATCCATCAGGGTTTGTATTACTTAGCTCAATAAATCTTTGCCCATAGACCTTTAGTTGAAATTCCCCAATATTCACAGCTTTCTCTGTTAGGGAATATAATACTGTCAAAACTTCTAACACTGGAAGGTACTTGGATTTCTTATGAATAATACATCTTTACATGAATGAATGGGTGAACATAGATAGTACTTGTGGATGGTATGGATGGATAGCTAAAAGAATGATATTAACAGATTGATCAATAGACGGCACGACAAAACAATCTCAGGAAAAAGCTGGGACATTTCTCACACAGTAATCTGAACTTCTGGCCTTTGTGTCACCTTAAAAAACACAAAATACAAAGAGGAGATATATCAATTAAAGGCCACAGGAGCTTTAAAGGAAATGTCCTGATTTCAGTAAAAGCGGATGTGGAGGAAGGTTCTAGCATGAATCCTGCAAGCTGTGGGTAGAGAGTAGTTGCCAGCAAACTTAGCACTTCCACAGAAAGATAAAGTAAAAAGTAGTTTAAGCATTTTTAAAAATACATTACTTTTCTTATGTTTTACACTTGAAGAGGCTGCTGACAGGTATGCAGTATCACAGAGAAAAGTCTTACCAGCACAATCAGTGCTAAGTGGTTGTACTTTTCATTTTTATTTCCTTTCATCTGTTCTTTCTTTTCCTTGCAAAAGACTAAATTGATGACCAACTTTGTTTTGATGAGTTCCATCTTTCCCTACAAAATCAAGACTGTAGTTCATGCTATGGTTTTAAAATATTTTTTTGCTGCAAATGTGGAGTCATCACTCTTCTTTGGTAAGGCTTTCAATTTTTACCTTAATGACATATGCCTTGTTATTTCGGAGGTGAAGAAAAATCAGTCCTAATTTTAGCCAGGCATGGTGGGCCCAGAGATGAAAAACATGAGCTTTGGCCAGACTTGTGAATTCCCCTGAAAACTTGCTAACTTAGATATTCTCTGTCACATTCAAATATATAGGAAAAATTGCAGGTTTCTGCACTGAGTCGTGTACTTCAGTAAGCATAATTATTTCTCCTACATGCCTAGAAACCTAATTTCTTTTGAACTTAAAAAGGTAACTTTTAGTGTTTCCAGGTATTTGAATCCTGGTAAAGGTTTCACTGAATCAGAGTTGTTGAGCTTGGAAGGTACCTCTGGATATCATCTTGTCCAACCCTTCCCTCCTCAAGCAGAGCAGGTTGCCTAGGACCATGACCAGATGACTTTTTAATATCTTCAGGGATGGAGACTCCACCATCTCCCTGGACAACCTGTACCAGTGCTTGATCAACCTCATAGTGAAAGTGTTTCCTGGTGTTCTGAAGGAACTTCCTGAGTTTCAACTTGTGCCCATTGCCTCTGGTCTTGTACTGGGCACCACTGAGGCGCTATCCTCTTTGCACTCTCCCTTTAGGCATTTATAGACATCGGTAAGACTTCCCTATGAGCCTCTTCTACTCCAGGCTGAGCCTCAGCTCTCTCAGCCTCTCCTCATAGGACAGATGCTCCAGTCCTTGAATCATCTTTGTAGCCCTGTGCTGGACAGCAGTTTGGACCCTCCAGACTAGACTTGGCTCTTTCTATTGCACAACAGTCTTCAGCATTACCTTAGTAGGCCCTGTAACCCTCATTTCCCATGTTTCCACTTATGCCATCCCTGATATCACACCTGCTTGACATCATGGTATAAAAAAACCCACATGTATCGTGCCATGATGTCTCAGGGACTTTGGATTGATAGATCACACAAGCAAATAGTAGTTATCCCAGGGTTGCCTATAGGGAACCCATTAATATATGTGGCTCATAGTAAGTGATAAAAATAAGTTTAAGTTTTTCCATAAGTTGGCAGTGCTGTGCAGTTTGGATATAAGCCACTCTACCATACTATGCCTGGCTGCTCAAGATAGCTCCTGGAGACAGATGCCTTTAGCAATGTGGGCATAGTTTGAATGGAAGAAGTAGTCTTCAGGGATGTTAAATCAGAGCCTGACCTTTCAGCAGATGGCACATTTCTTACAGCTGAGCTCTGGGTCACATAGGAGTAGAAAACCTCAGCTATTCCTTGTGCTGAGAACTGCTAAAGCACCATCATCAGGGAGCCCCTCCGTGGCAGCGTAAATGAAGGTCAGATTTCTGTATTGTGTCAGCTCTGGTACAAAGTCATAGATAGTGTAGTTACATACCTGTGCTACTGAATTTTCAGTGGCAGAGCAACAATATTTGGAGATCCTAGGTAAATACAGGCAATAGAAATTTGAAAGAAACTTGCAGAAGCTAAAGTGTATATTAAAATGTAAACTGCAAGAGAGAACAGTTTGTGTAATATTAGGGTGAAAATTCTATATGATGATTATAAAACCTGATGTAATGAAACATGACAGAGTGGGGCCCTAGGGCTGAAATAAACTAGATTCCACTCTTTAAACTTCATTATGCAATACTGAAGATACAGAAAATGGGAAAAGTAGTGCAGTAATAAAAATGTTTTGGGAAGTAAGACAGGGTGACCCAACATGGTCTTTATCACACATGAATCTCCTGTCAATATATTTGAATGTGAATTTTATTTTGGCCTTGTTTATTTCAAGTTATTTAAATTTTGAAAGGATTTGTGGTTTCTTTTTTTTTCTTCTTTTAACTCAATGGACTATGTAAATAACCCCAACAAAGGAGAAATTATAATTAGCTAAAGCACAAATGGAGGATTTATATTACAGTGTGTTCAGAGTGCTTGCGTTCTCTTCAAGCCCCTCTGCAATCCACCCATGGACAAGTGCACACCCTCGCACAGTCATCCAGACATGTTCCTACTTAGATGTTGCATGGATAGACACAGCAGTGATCTGATAGCAAGGTCAGAAATGGAGATCTGTCCTCCCTTGGACAAGGACATGTGCCCTACTGACCAGGGCTTAACACCACCACCACCAAGGTTCCAGTCCCTCCCCCTCACAGCTCCGTCTGCTTTGCTCCATAAACCTGCGCTTTTGTGATCACAGATGTGCTGCATTTATGACAGATCTGCTTATAAGCATGGCTGTGTTTATTACGCAGCCAAAATTTGCTGCTGTGGAGAGGACTTAAAAGCTGATCTGGCCTACAGCCCGGTAATGAGCTGCATCAATCAGTTTCAATAACACGTTGGAATCAAATACATGCACCTCAGCATGCAGGGCCAGATTTAGTGTGTTTATACACCCATGAAAGCAGTACAGGCCTTTCCATTTTATTGTCTGGGGAACTGAGTCAAAAGGCATCACAGCCTGGTTCTGTTGCCATGGAAGGCAATAGCAAAAATCCCTTTTACAATCACAGAAAAGGAAAGGTTAAATGAGAATGGATATGTCTCAGTAGAAATGCCAAATCTGTTAGACTCCAAGCTTTTACAATTAAGCTCGTGTTTTGTTTCATTTCCTGTCAGGCATCAATGGCCTATCATGATTTGTACTTTCTCTCTGTTGCACATCTGTTCATGCTTCAGAAGAAAGTGACTGTTTTTTTCTGTAATGAAAATATACAGATTTGCAAACTTGTACACTGGAGGAAAGGAGATAAAAGTGGTCTTCTTTAGTGAACAGTTTATCCTGGAGGAAGAATCTGTGTTACCTTAATATGAGTAAGCATAATTTCATATATATTACTAGTGATAGAAGTATTAAACTACTAAAATCCCTGTGTATTGGATATATGTTCAGTTACTAGTATTTAGCACAAGAGGTAATGAGCTGTAATGAAGAGTTCATGTTTCAGGTGAGTGCTCCTGGCAGTTCCCAAGATGTGGATTTGGGTATGTCAGTGAATCTGCTGTTCTGCTCTTGTGGTAACTTATGGCTGCTGAGACTAATGTTTGGTCACTCCACCCTGGCAGATCCAGATGTGGCGAGGTCAGGTTGTCTTTTACTGGCCTGTGCACATCAACCTCATAATGGGTCAAGAGATGTGCATATGAGCACTGCTACTTGGAGCTATACCAAAATCCTGGGTATTGCTGGAGGCCTGCCTTGTCAGTCTCTGCTTGTAAACTTGGTATCTTCCAGGCTGGTGCTCTCATGGGCCCTCAACACCAGTGGTCTGAGCCCCGCCTTGTATGTGATGATAATCCCCACCACACTTCCTGTGTCAATGGCAGAAACATAACAATGATAAAGAAAGAGTGATTACAGTCATTGCTGCAATCTCTGTGTTTGGTTAAAACTTACTTACTCTTCCTATTTGTACAAGGCACTAAAATACTGTAATATAGACAATCTGAAAGAATGTGTACTAGATTAGCCAGGTAATACTGAAAGCAAGAAGTTTTGAGCTGTTTGGGGAACCATCCCTGCCTTACAAATACATGGACAGAAACTGAATGTTTCTCCTGTATTCATAAAAAGTGGTTGAAAAATCAAGGAGAGGCAGTGGACAATATTTTCCTTTCTCCCTGTCTCTCCAGCTGAGCACACAAGGACCATGAGTCATAACTTCTCACAAAAATCAAAGTAGTTTTCATTTAGTTGGCTGCAGATGGACATTCTTAAATCAAACATTTATTCTTTGATTTTTTTCTTTTGAGTGCTGAAGGAGGGCAGGGAGCACAGAGAATGGTAAGGGAAATGATTCACTGAAAAATGTCTATTTAATTGTGAGAAGAAGTCCTTGAAAATTAAAAGGCAGTCTTGTAAGTCATCAATTTTAGGAAAATGATCTTGTTACTTTGGAAATATTTCAGAGCTAAATTTCATATTGTATCAGGATATGGTGATACATGACTGCCATGCAAGTTCACAAATAGTACCTTGTACCACAGACACAGCTGTAAGAGTGAACACTAACACATTTTTAAAAGAACATTAAACTTTCAGCCTATTTGTAACCATTAGAGAGCAAGATGAAACATAACAGAATACTACTCCCAAATCTGCTTGCAATGAGCTGTTTCTATAGCTTCCACAGACTCCTCTGTTAGGCAGAAGATTTGGGTCTGATTTGTTCTTCTCATCTTCTTAACTATGGCAATGATTGGAAAAATTGCTTTGACTAAGAAACTAGGAGTGATCTGCATGCTTACATTTGAAGCACAAAGGAGTGTTTTTTCCATGTGGATATGACTTGCTAACCCAGATCTCAATTTTTGTTTTTTTCAGTGCTTTCCCCATGGGTAGTAACAACAGGATACTTGTGTTTGTTTCTGGCATGTTTGAAAACTGGAAGACTGGTTCATAGGTCTAGACAAAATGGATCTGTCAGCTGGATTTTGTAGTAATTTCTTTTCACATTGTGAGAAAGAATATGAAATACCCCACTTAGAATATGGGGAATTGTATGTATCAGTGCCCATAAAATATGATAATTATTTTCCTTCTGAAGAAGAGAAGTGCTAGTAAAATAAAATAATAATTTAAAAAATGATTATATGTAGAAACTGCATCAGAGAATTTTAAAGAGATTCTGTCTCAGTTTCCACATAATCATAAATTAAGAGCATGGATACCATGAAATGTTAAATCAACCTGTTGACCATAGGTTGTTGATATGTAGGGCAGAGGTGACTTATCTCTTCAGAGCTGGAAGCTGTTATATACCCAGCGACAGGAGAGGTGACTGTTCCTGAAGGAGCCTGTGACTCTGTAGGAAGCCTACACTGGAGCAGCTTGCTCTGGACCTCATGGGAAGGACTCATATCAGAGGGGTTCATGGAGGACTGTCCCATGGGAGGGACCCTGTAGAGAAACAGGGAAGGTCTGTAAGGAATCCTTCTTCCTGAGGAGGATGGAGCGGCAAGAACCACCAGTCTGTGAACTGACTCTAAACTCCCTCTCCTGTCCCCCTGTGCCACTGGGGGGAAGGAGGGAGAGAAACTGGAAACAAATTTGGGCCCAGGAAGAAGAGCGGGGTGGGGTAATGTAAGCCCTACTCTTTGTGTTGTCTGTGTCCTGTGGGCATTTGTGTTACATCAAATTACTATTTTTTCCCCAAGTTGAGTCTGTTTTGCCTGTAACCTTAGTTGGTGATCCTTTTGTCTCAACTCATGAGCTTTTAGTTGGCCTTTGTCCTCCACATCCCACAGTGTGCGTGTGTGGGGGGGAGGAGGTGTTGAGTGAGCGGCCATGTGGCTGGTTCTTTGTTGTCATGTTAGTCCCAAATGATGACACCAATACTTGTATTATAAATTATGAATACTTTATCTGATGCATTTAACCCACACTGTCATTTTAAATCTGTAAGTTGGTGAAATAGTCTGATATTTCACATTATTCACAGATAACCTGCAAACACAGTATTAAAGTTGCACTCAAAGCTCTTGAACTTCTGAATTTTTGCACTGCTACCAACTCCACTATCAGCACATGTATCCAGAATGAAGAAAAGGATTTTCTCTTAATATGCCAAGCATTCAAGCAATTAGATTTAGTAAGTGTTATCTCACATGCAAGCACTGGCCTTGTGGCACATGACTGATAAAGTACTTTTACAGAAAACACCTGTCCATGTTAGACTGCCTATGAAGTGTGGTAGCTACATAACCACCCAGTTTTCTATGGCCTATTTCCTCAACTGTTTCATCATCTATATAAAACTCCAATAGCAGAAATCTACTCCCAGCTGTTATAAAAATTGCTTGAAAATTGAATTTATTGTATGAAAAACAGGTACCACAGCTCTGCCAAGCTCTCGTCTAGAAGAAGTAACAGTTCATGCCAGTGACACAAATAGGGCTGGACAAATTCAGAATGTCAATGGATGCTGCTTTGTAACCTAGTATGGTTTGATGCCAGTATCATATGAATAGGCACACAGATCAGAATAGAATTATCACATCCCACATTTGTGAGGTCTGACTCCATATTTGCATAAATCCAGCATAAAATAATGCTGACTAAAACTTTTATGTGGAGTTTCCAGTTTCTTGACTAGAATATGATTGTCATGTTACTGTTTGACTTTCCTTTTCTTAAGGTGCCTTCCTGTAAATTGGATGAGCACCTGGTACATAACGCCTATCTGCAAAGGTCATATCTGAAAAAAAATTGACTACTTCTAAATTTTCTACATGATCAGATTTTTCCTGTGCAGTTCTAAGTGAACCAAATATCAATCCTTCCTGTAGCAGTTGTGCTTCTTCTGGATTACAGTAGAAACCAGAAACTCTCGCAGGTGTGTTGAGGGGGGAATAAGATGTTTCCATGCCTTATTATCACTGACAGTGCTGACTTAGTGTATCAGGACTTAGGCAGGCAAAGTGCTCAGATGTACCTGTAAAGGCCCAGAGAAGGCAACAGAATATAAATATATGCCTTGTGTTTAGTGTGGATTTATGTGCTCTGCTGAGCTGTACATTTGCCTCTTGTGCTTGTGTTGTACTCTGTAGGATTCCAGATAAGTGTCTATTGATTATGTTTTAAAATCACCATGATATTATGAAAAGAAAATAGTAAGACAGAGTAATAATCATAATTAAAACCCTCTTTTTCCTAGAGGTCGCTCCATTTAAATTCAGTGGAGCTACACAGAGCTCAGTTGAGCCTATTATTTCCTATTAGATATTCTGGCAGAACTAGGATGTCATACAAACATTAAAAACTGAAAAGAACACAATTACTACATGCCAGTTCTGTGTTCCAGAGACAATTGGGCCAATCACTCTGATTCGAGTCTGTAACTAAGCACAGTAAAAGCAAAAGAACTGCATTGAAGACCTAGCAGTTAATTTACTATGTAGAAGTAAAAAGCAGCCAAACTCTTAAGTCTTCCTCAAATTTACTGCCACACAAAAATGACATGTATTGTACCAGAATGAACTGGAACTGCAAGAACTCTATTGGATCAAAGACTTGCATAGGATGTGTGTGTTGAACAGGTATTTGAGGGTAGATGTCAGCAGAAATCCTCTCCGTATAGATACACTTTTTTATATTATGCAGATTATTTTTACAATGCATGTATATAGATTTATGCAAGCGTTTATATATAGATGTATATATTGAGTTCTTTGTCTTCAAGCATTTTATACCTTGCTGATTTTCTACAATGAATCCACAAGCTCTGAGAGCAGAAGTGAGGCAGAAAGAAGCAAATTTATTACAATGCCCTGTGATTTCTGCGTAGTTTCTTGTGTCTGTGAATACAGTCATCGGAATAAAGGTCTGCCTGAATTCATGATATATGTTGCTTCTGACAGCAGCAAAAACCAGCCCTTCAGTGACTACCAGCAAGACTGAGCATGGAATAAGCTTTCTATGAGTGACAGGGGGAGATGTTAAAAGGTTTTTGTATCAAATGTCTTCAATTAATTAAAACAAGGGAGTAGAGGAAAAGGTCTAACTAATAAAGTAGCTGCATCCCCCATGCTTCCAGCAAGCCCAGCTGCTCTCCCAGAAAAGCATAAATTCCAAACCAATTTTGCATTAACATTTTCTATTCCAGCTCCACTGATGTGGAGGTTTCTACTTTCAGGCCTCTTGCTGTGTTGCAGAGCTTATTATTAGTTATTATTCACCTGTCCTCAATTCAGTGATCGCATCTGTCTGTTGCTTCTTTAGGAGGCAGAGATTCTAGCCAAGCTTGCTGGGGGAAAAATATAAAGCAGGCAAACATAACCATTGCATGAAGTGCTTTTCCTGGGGGCTGACAACCTTACCCTGAGATCATGCAGATCAGGAATATTTTTCAATCAACAAAGACAGCGCCACTGCAGATGAAGCCCAAGACAGAACACAAAGTCATGCTGTCCTCACCCTCAGCTGAGCTGATCCTGAACATTGCTCAGAGGTATGGATGACTGCAAACTACCATCTCATCAGAATTCCTACTAACATCCCTCATAGTTTTTGCTCTCACAGTGCAAGCAGCTAAGAAGGTGGAAACAAGAATATTAAACTCTCAGCAAGGCAGAGGGGAACAGTCGCAGCAACTACTACTTCCTGGCATGGAAAAACGAGCTACTGCTGGTTACAATGAGAAGGAAGGAAAAAGAGAGAAACATGGGTCAGTCTTGCATCTTTATATGTACTGCTTCCAACTGAGTGTGGTTCACAGTGAATGACAAAACTCATTCCTCATGCAGGTAAGAACTGCACAGCTTTGTAGGACTTGAACAAGCCTAGATCCATGTGTCTGCTGCTTCTGCTACAAGGGTTGCCCTTTGTGGAAATAAAATGGACAAGGCTGAGATGTAGATGGTGACAGAAGTGTGAAGCACAACTGTTTTAGGAGGACGTTTCCTGGGGTTCTGCCTGGCCTTGGAAACAGGGTTTCTTTGCTCCCTTTTGTCTCTCCTTCGAGGGGAGATGTTCAAAACACTTCCTATGAAACAGCATGGCTTCCAAGGCAGTCAGATGGGAAATGGGATGACAGTCTGAAATAGGAACCAGCTGCAGGTGACACATCCAGAGATAAGGTTCTCTTGTATGGTCTGGCCAACCTGTCAGTGCCCATGCAAAGTGTGGAAATGTGCCCTTGCTTAAATTGCCTCTATCTGTATGTTTTGTGATCCAGAAGTGCAGAGATGAGGCATTAACAAAAGCAAAATTATACCCTTAGTTTACATCTGAGTAAAAACAGAGGAGATGGGTAGATGAGTAAAAGCATGCTTGTGTCACTAAACACTATTACTAGGTTAATGAAATGCAATTTTTATTCTTTTTAATGTCTAAAAAATGCCTAGTTAAATGTTTGTGCAGTGAACACTATGCGCTTTCCAAGTACTTGCCAAGAGCAGAGATTTGAACTAAATATCTAAGGTAAAATTAATCAGGGGTAACCTGCAGGCCTGAGGGAGCAAGTAACAGATGTAATTGGTCTACAGTTTTTTAGCTCACCAAGAGCTACCTGAACCAGATGAGGACATCCATTTGAGGACATTAATAAGTTTTGGTGTGTCAGCCACAGGTCGATGATCATAGCCATGCTGATTTGTGTCAGCTCACACATCGTTATTAATCTATATTACTATATATTTATTGGATTACAAAATCACTTAGAAGCTTAAATTGCTTGTATTACCACATCTTGAAAACTCTTCGGTTCTAGTGCTCTTGGCTGTAACGGTATTTAGCAAAGCCAGGAAATGTTCAAAGGAGGACAACAGGAATTACTGAAGGGATGGCATGGCTGTCTGGATGGAAAACACAAAAATCTGAGCCTGGAAATAGTGAGCACAAGCTTCAAGAACAGCCCCTTGTCGTATTTGACAGCACATACCCATGTCTTAGTTCTACTGAAAGCCTTAGCACTTGGCTCAGCATCCCTTATTTTAAAATTCTGAAGAAACTTCCAGAGAAGTTTAAATGTGTGGCCTGAAATGCCTTGTCATGAGGAACTAAACAGAAAAACCTAGGCAAAAGCTCCTGTACGTGGGATGTAGATATGAAAGTAATTCTCTGCTGTTTTCAGCCAAGGAGAAGCTGGGTACCTGCCACTTTGCAAACCCACAGATTTCTGAGATTATCCTCTGATGAGCATATTTTTCTCTTTAAATAGCATGCTGTAAATTAACAGTTCCCAGAGAACTCCTTTGACAAAGTCCCTGACAAAGTTTCTTTCTTAACCTTTAAGATGTTGACTTGGAGCAACTGATGGAGCGATAGAAAATGGAGGGGTTGATACAATGATTTCCCCTATGGTTAATATCTTTGCGTGGCAAAAGAAGAGTGGAAGGTTATGTGCTTGAATGTGGGAGACTGTGGGTAAATTTTGAAATCAGAATCATCTTGTTATAGCTGTTCTAAGGAAATTTTTTGAGATTATTTACATTTTTTGCTCTCCTGAATTACAATAAATACAACATATGCCTGTGAAATGAAAATCAGGACAAACTCTTGAGTTTTTTCCCTCCTTCTCACTCTCATCTTAATGAATTAATTTGAATGTGAAACCAAAATGAAATATTTAGTTACGCAATTCACAAAAATCTCATATAATTTGACAAGTTTGTTTTCACTTCTTGCTTCAAAATTTTGAATTCTTCAGAACAGTATTTTCCTGGCAAACAAGAATTAGTATTTCCCTATGAAAAATGTTTCACTGAAAACTGTCTGACGAATATACTACAATGCTGGAGAGGCTAAAACTGCATTTTTTTAATGGAAGAAGTTCATATACTTGCAAATGAAGGCACAGTAGTCACCTCCACAGTAAGAGGCAAGACCTCTACAGGTAAATCAGTGTAATTCCATGTCTTTTAATGAATGTGTGAATAATGTTGGCAGCAAATTTCATCCCTGTTTTCTAAAGCATAATTTTCTGTCACAAATAGGTTGAAGCCTGGGTCTATAAACATGTATTCCATGTCTCCTTACACATTTTCTGTATCACCTGTTGCTATACATCTTTGTCCTGAACTGTAACAATCATAGATGTAATAAAAACACAGGTGTGTTGCACAAGAATAGTGACCACTTTCTTTAGCCAAAACTCTATTTAGCCTTAAAAAAAAAAAAAAAAAAAAAAAATTCTATGGGCAATTACCCTGAGGAAGATCTTTGTACCATCTTTTGGAATGTTGCCACATTTTTTTTCGTTTACAACTGAATACTGAATAGGCTAACTTTAGTTCTTTTATTCCTTTTATTTCCTTCCATTTTTGTTTGCTCACTTGCATGACTGTGGCTAAGAGTGCCTTCCTTTTTTTTATTTTTTTTTTATTTTTTTTTTTTTTTTCATTTTTCCTCTTCCATCATCTCATGGAGCACGTTCCAATCTCCATGTCTCACACTCTGCCACCAGTCCACAATCTACAAGACAAGAGTCACTGGTGAGTAACACTGCAGTGCTACTATTCTTAATCTTCATGGACTGTATTTTGTATATTCTCTCTTTCACCAGATTCTTCTTTATAGAAGTAAATCACCTAAGCTCAAGGTTTTTTGCCATTGCTGTTTTGGAGGATTTCGCTGACATAAATGGGAGCACAACATTGTCACAAATTGAAAGAGGTACGGAAGTCTGTCTTCATAGAAAAGCAAATAGATGAAGAGCTGCCATCAAATAATGTATACTGCCCAAATTCTGAGCTGTGTCATTAAAATCTGTTCTTCACTTGATTATTCTCTCCCACATTCAAACACATAACGAATAGGAAAATAATGCAAGAATAGCATTTAGTATAAGAAGAAAATGCTGACAAGGGAGTACCTTCTTGTAACACAGTCATAGCATATTGGTAAGAACAGAAAGACCAGACTTTCTAAACAGGCTCTGCAGGTATCTCCTCAGCAGCTGGATTGTCAGAAACTCTGAGGGACTGTTGGACATGCAGGCTTCAAGAGGTCCTTGGTGAATGTGCACATGGAGTAAATACCTCAGGTCTGTAAGCTGTGAAGGCAGAAGAGAGCAGAGGTAAGCAGTCATTTGCCCAGCTCCATTTCAGTCCAGGTGCCAAAGACTATACTGACCATGCTGCCCTGCTCCTTGGAAAATCTGTTCCTCAACATAAAATGGAAACTGAGGACTTCTGAGAGCCTTGGGAATCTGTTTCATGGTTTGGTACTTACTAGGATGGTGGCTGAATCCAGAGCCTTGATGACTCTGTTTAAGTGGTGGATATGGATCTGGCTCTCACAACACTCTTGCATCTCATCTGGGCTCCTGGGGTCTTTTGTGCTAGCTTTTGTGCTCTTTAATACCTCCTGCTGTGACAATCACTATTTGTTCACATTTTTCACCACATTCCTTAACAAGCAGCTTTCTTCAGGTTATTTTCTGTGTCTTTTAACTGTAAGAGCTGGGACAGGGAAATCCAGTTTGCAATAGGTGTATGCTGGGGAAGTCTGGGACAGTCATATCTAGCGTCTGAAAGAAAAACAATCTCTGATGGAGAAAACCAGGCAAAAAATGGAAAAATAAAATCTGTATTCACTGTACTTAACATCAGTTGCACTGCTGCTGCAATTATCCTCAAGAGTACATTAAAAAGTGGGACACTGAATTACAAATACATAACTCAGGTAATTCTTGTAAGTGGGCCTCACAGTAATATTATGCATATTAATACTCCCAAGTCACATCACAGCTCCACTGTATTGAAAATATCTTGCTCTCTAGATGCATGACTAGATGATATTTCTATGTAAATATTTATTCCAACATGTATATCTTTTATATTGAGACAGCATTTACTGAATTTGCTAATTAAACTAATATAAAAAAAAAAGGGTTGTCTTTCCCACTGAAATCAGAGTTTTGGGAACAGGACCTTTACTTGATCTACCTGTCCAATGTCACAGTTGCTAACAGCAAAGCTTACAGTGCTGCTTCCTTGTTCTTACTCAAAAAGAATAATTCATTCAACACAATATAAGGTGAACACTGCAGATAAACAGTGCTGAGATGCACCTTTGTCAAAAGCTTTTTAAAATATGCATTGTCAGGGCTTCAAAGATCCACTACATTGAACTTTGCTACAGTACTTAAAAAAAACCCACAGACATTTGTTTTCATCTCCAGGAAAGAGTGAACATAGGAATGCAAGGTAATGATGTTCTTGAAGGCAATGACAAAGTGGTTGTCATTTTAGCCTTAACTCCAGTCTTCAGCTGCCCCTTTACATAGGTAAGGCCAGAGCCAATAAGACTCAATCAGTTCCAGCAACAGCCTCCACCAGACCTCTTGTGCATTTTATTTCAAAGTAACATAGAGAAAAAAAGATTATATATTATACCTTTGTTTGAATGAAGAGGATTGCAGAAAATTAATTTACCAAGGTACAGAAGGTAGAGCAGAGAAACTTTAGATAGTAGTAAGTTTAATTCCAGTTAACAACATAAACTCAGCTCAGTAATGTGAGACACCACCTGAGCTCCTTTCTTTGCCTGTTGAACTTCATGGAGCTCATAAATGAGCCAGGTTTATGGGAACTGATATGATATAAGTATTTTTTGCTGTAAAGTCATGGTTTTATTTATTGCTTTAATAAATCTGATAAGTATTTTACACTGTAAAAATTTAGAAGACCTGAGAAGATTTTTTTATGAAGCTCTTATTCTTTGGATGACAGACAAATGCAGAACTGGCTTACTTTCCTGTCATGTGTAATCTTGTACTTTTCTCTTAGACTTTTACCTATCCAACACAGCAGACCCTACTTTTGGAGGCTGAATCTTTTATTACAAAGGTTTGTATGAACTGAACAATAAATTACCTAAAGTACTGTGCATGCAATTACAAAGCACCATGGGCAGCTATTCTGCAGTAGGCTAAGAAGAAGGTCAAAGATGTTAAAGTAGTTCCAGCTAACTCTGCAGCTTTTTACTTTTAAAATACTTCATTATTTTCCTTGTGGATACCACTTCGTATTGTATTAAGTGGAAGAAATCCGAGTTGCACAGCAAAACCACAGTGATTGTTTTTAATCTTGAGATACTTGCATATTCAATGAGAATAAATTACTAATTTTAACACTACTTATAAAGCTCTAGTTATCTTTCTGTTAATGTATCTGCTTGTCCTTCTATCTGAGTTTCCCATTGGACAAAATTTTTAATTTATTCCAAAATGGAATATACTATCTGTTTGGAAAATTACAAAGTAAGACTTTGGGTAAGTTATCTGTGCCTGATGTCAAAGTAAATTGGCAGATTATGTGGATACATCAAAAGCTTCAGTATTTATAAATTAGCATACCTATAGCAATAACACTACTAATCTAAAAGAAACAAACAAACAAATAAAATGCTTTAATAACATGAAAAAACTCCTCCCTTAGTAACCTGAATTTCATGCCCCATGTTGCCCCATTAATCCAGTTAATATGATATTACAGTGATGTTAACATCTCTTTTTCTCAGGTTGGCCAAAGAAAAACAATAAATCAAATGTGTTTGTTACATGCTAAGAGTAGAACTAACCTAGAGCAGTCTCTGTTCATCAGATACCTCTCCCAGCTTCGTTAATTTTAAGTTAACACACGGGCACCTCTGGGGGGGAAAAAAGAGAGTGAGGGAGAGAGTCAAGCAAAGGGAAAGACAGAAAAATATTGCCATAGAATTCTAGCACATCAAAGCTTGGAGGAAAAAGTCACCTTGCTTTAGACTATTTTTTAATTCCTTTTCTTGCTCTAAAATTAGACACATCCATTTCAAAGGAGCCATCTGGGCAATCCTAAGGAAAGAAGGAGAGACCAGACCTGACATTCTCTGAAGATCAGTCAACCTGAGGAGGGGGGAAAAAAAAAAAAAAGTAATTTATCTTCTTTTTCCTTCTCTTTTTTATTTGAGGAACTAAATAAAGCAAAAAGAGACAAGAGAAACTCCTATTGAGAAGCATAATAGAGAATATCATTTCAGCTTTTCCTTAGAGGATTGAAGAAGCTTGTTCTACCAGCATGTATCTGAAGTTGTTTTATAACAGAGTGGTAGCCAATAGGATAAATGCTTAATAAAAGGCTGTGATTCTACAGGCTACCTTCATTCAGAAAAAAATACTAAAGCTTAAACTCTGCTATACTATCTGTTTCTCTGTTAGGTGTGTATACTCTGCTGAGCAGGAATCCTGAAGCCCAGTGCTGATTTTATTTTACATATCTCCCACACAAAAGCAGAAATGACTTAACCATAGCTATCCTAAAGACAAAGGAATAGTGAGGCAAATTCTCCTATGTATTTCTGATGTGGACAGATTATAGTATATTTTTGTACCAGGGCAATTGATGATAATTTTTTTTCATATTCACTCTTGCCTCTCCTATTTATGTTGAAGAACATTTTGTGATGAGTGCCATTGATTTCAATGAGCAACCTGTGAAATAAAATAACACTCCAACTGGGTTTAAGAAGGAGAATCAAGTTCTCTAGAAGGAGGGAACTAAAGATTTGAATGGAGGATAACAGGCAACTACCTTGGAAAGCAATATGTATACTGGATGTCAGAGACCATTTGTAGCTGAAAGACCTGTCAGACTTCCATAGGCACAGGCAGGACAAGCAGGGAAGTGTTTTTGCTAGGATTTTTTAAAGCAGGTCGGTCAAACTTACTGAGAATACAGTTTACAATGCCTGAGGCAGAAAATAAAATCAGAATGCACAGGAAGTAACCCAGTTGCTTTTTGCCCACTGAAATTGGTATTCACTGAATGGTAAATTAGTTAGTTTTGCTGGCATTGTGAAATGTAGGATTTTATTACCTTTACTTCTTAGCTACAATTGTAGGTATTGATCAGCAACTTGTCTGGTCCCTATTTGAAACAAAGCCCATTGACTGCCTTATCTTCAGACACATTTCCACAGTTCTTCCCTGTGATTGTTCATCTTCATATTTTTGTCCATTTCTCTTTCTTTTGTCCTCTTGGCCATCCATGTTAAGAAAGTAATTTATTTTTATTGAACCTTTCTGAATTTTAATTGTCTGCTTTTAATCTCTCGAAAAATATTTCAAGCAGCTCCCTTCCAATATAAATGTTCTTCATTACTTACAAATCCACCCAGGCCCGTTATCCCCTCCCTTTAAGTTATTATTCCTGTTCTACATTTCTTGAACAGCCAGTTTCATTGAAATTCTTGAGTGAGCTGTGTATTATATCACACAAAAGATAAGAAATGAAATGTTCTTGTTTAAGATACGAAACACCCTGTTTTGCACTGAAGCTTACAGGAGACATCTGCCTCCTGCTATGTTTAACCTAAGTAATTTTAACTGTGCTCATCATCTGGCTTCTTCATGGCTTGTGCTGGATCCTCCATATCTTTCTCCATTGGAGTAGCTGGCTGGGTTTAGAGACCATCAGTGACTTTGATTTTTGTATTTTGTCAATGTAAAATATTTCCTGCTTCTCCAAGAACAATTTAATCTGCCATTATGCTGCTCAGATCTCCAATGACTTTAAGTACAGCTGGGAAATTTCACAATCCTCTGCAGGCTATTATTAGCTGCAATAATTTAACCTTCTATCATTTTTCAATAACTTGCTGCCTATTTCTTTTTCAGGCTTAGTAATGCATTTAAAAACACTGGTCCAAATATTGGCCCTTAGGACACTTCTGTATTAACCATCTTTCAAGCTCAGAAATATTAATTTTATGAGTTCTTTGAATTTAACATACTGCCTAATATCCAATATTATCTAGCCTATCTTAGTCTATTGATCATAACTTTATTTAAAGTCTGTGTCAATATCTCTTTTATGGATGATCATCCACACAGTCAAAATGTTCTGAGCCAGTTCTATCTATATGTAGGTTTTAACCAGTTAAGGAAAAAACACAACAATAAAACTCACGGTATTACATAAACGTTACCATTGTTAGTAGGATTACATGATTTATTTTTTTTTTCCTATGTTTAGCACTTTGGATTATAAGATCACAAAAATATTTAAAGAAGGAAATAAAATACCAGAAAATCCAATTTACACATGGAAACTGGTACGTGCTGTACATAAAACTGCATACAGTTAGTGGCAAAACTCAGGGCTTCAAAATCCTAGTGCTTTCCCCACTAAGGTGTGCTGTTTTCTTGCTGGCACATTAACAGTCTCCTTGCTACAGAACCTCAGCTGATGTGAGGTATGATTTCTTATGAAAGTGTATGATCACTTTATGGTAGTGAGCTCCTAAAGACAGGATAAAGACATGGTGTGATGCACACAAAGGTAACAGAGGAGTTAGCCCAGAAGACACTCATCTCCTGCTCATTGTAATGCTGAGCAAGAGAGAGACACCGGATATAATAGGAACTGAAAAGCTGGAGGGGTTTCTCATTAAAAAAAATATATATATAAAAATATAATAATTACAATGAAGTAATTTTATTCCTCCTTGGGTAATAGTCTGATTTGGTATGAGAGAATGTAAAATTAGCTGAGTGTTTAGAATGGATGCGCAAATGAATGAATGACCTTTGGAAGTAAAATTGCAATTCACCCAAAATGAACACTTCCATTTTCCTTTGTTTGAAAATATTTCTTGTAATAGTATGTTTTGCAGACAACAATTGCATTCAAGAAAATCTGTGTGTATTCAAGGGGGAAAAAAAAAAAGTAGAATATAGGTGAAAGAAAAGAGAAAAAAGAAATGTTCATACATAAAGAGTACATATTTAGCTGTATAAAGAGCAACATGCATAAGATCCTGTTCCAATTTCTACACCTATCAGATAACTTACTGGAGCCATTTAATATCCCACACACATCCTTTTATCACCACAGCTGGAGGAGAAGTGATTGGTACTAACTGTAGGCACTGTGGCATACAGCTGGGCAGTTCTGATTCCAGGAGAGGGGAATGGGTTCTGTTCAGTGATCAGTGGCTTTTCCTAATCATATATGAACAGATCTTTAACTTGATTCTCAGGTCAGACTCCTAATTAATTTTATAGGATGCTTTTGTTTTGTTTAGTTCCCATTCACCAGCTGAGGTTGCCTGTTGCGAACAGTGATAGTTTTCCAGGGATGAGGGTGCTGCTCATCATTTTGGGAAGTGACCAGGATACATGGTTGCTAACAGAGAGCCACTCTAATGGCATTAAAGTGTAATTATGATGTCAGAAATCACAAGGTTTCCTGTTTATCTTGTTCTTTGCATTTTCATGCAACATGAGCCACTGCCAGCTAAAACAGAGTGCTAGCTGCCCTCTGAACTTGCTGAGGAATCATAGAATCATGGTTTTGGTTGGAAGGGACCTTAAAGATGACATAGTTGCACCCCCCCCTTGCCATAAGCAGGGACATCTCCCACTAGACCAGGTTACTCAAAGCCCCATCCAACATGGCCTTGAACACTTCCAGGGAGGGCACAGCCACAATTTCCCTGGGCAACCTGTGCCAGTGTCTCACGACCTTCACACTGAAGAACTTTTTCCTAATAACTAGCTGTTCTGCCTCATCCTATCACTCCATGGCCTTGCAAAAAGTCCCTCTGCAGCTTTCCTGCAAACAACTTAAGGGATAGAGCTGACCATCAAAGAAATGTTAGCATAGGCTTGCTGTTCTATTTATGCTGTTGTGATCTAGCTAATATTGGTAATGATATCTTCAAAGATGCAAAAATATGTGCTTCAGTATGTCTCAACAGACAGCATATGAATGCTTTGGGGGCTTTTGGTTAAACCTGTGTTAGAACGTATTTTGATTTATATTTGTGACTGCTGTTCCTGAGGACAACTAAAGTAATTTAATACAATATCTTATTATGACCTACTGTAAATCTGTCCTCACTGGACTCTGAAGCAAACACATTGGCTGGATTTCTCTATATTTAAACATCTGAAAGACAGACGTCTGCTTGTGAAATAGTTATTCTGAGTGTGTGGTTAATACGACCAAATTTAACGAAGTAGTTCAGGAGGGAATTCATGACAAATGAATTCTTGCAAGAAGAGTATACCTGGCTAGTTCACACATAAACATCTTTGTGGGAAACATCTGCTTTTACTCTGATGATTCCCACCTAAACTATCTCTTTAAAAAGGTTGCTTTGTATAACAATGAAAAAATGTGAGGTAAGGGTACAGGCTGGAGTAAAGGACCAAACAAATCTTAATCTGAATTTGAGCAACTTTTGGCTCAAACCAGATTCCTAACTGTTCCTGGCTTTTTTTTTTTTTTTGCTTTTTTTTTTTTAAATTAACTTCTGATTTCTTAGTTCGTCTGAGGTTTCAGCAGAGACAAGAGAGACAGACCAAGACAAAGGTATAAGGGAAAACAGGCCAGAAGCAATGCTCTCAGCACTTATCTTCTGTGGTGCTGTTTAACAATAGTGCTGCTACTTTCTTAAATGTTAAACTTAATTTAGGTTGAATCGCTATATTATCTACTGAGGCTCCAAAAGAAGGATGTCCTGAGATTTTGAAAAGGAATTTCCCTTTATCTCTTCCTGCAGTAAATATAAGTTTTTCCTTCTCCTCTACCTCTTTTCTTTTGCAAAACCACACAAAAATCTTTTAATTGTTTACTGTTCTTAGAACAGAATTTTTTATTTAGGTATGTTTGTGCTGAATGTTGGATTGTAAATCTTTAGTGGTGGTCATATGTTTGTGAACACTACTCCAGACACATTTCCTTACTTCAGAGCTGGGCTTGGTGCTATTGGGTTTCCTTGCAGACAATTGCAATTACAGATCAGACACAAAGAGCCCAGATTTCACAGAAAGAGGAACACTGCCTTGACACTGCAAGACTCTTCATATGAATAAACTTGCTACACAGATGAAAGTAGCTAGGGTGGGCAGAGCACTCTATCAGGGCTGCTCAAATGAGCTGGTACCTAGCAGCAAATTAAGGCCTCATAGTGGTAGTAGGACACCATCTGTATCTGTGCATGGTGCATACTAGTACCCTCTAGTAGGCATGCAGTTCTTGTTGTACAGCACAAGAATTTGGGTGCACAGAGCATCATACATTCAAAGTCACTAAGAAAGTAAAATTGCTTGAGTGTAAGCTATCCCAATCACTGTTGTCTTGCTTTTAAACTGAACAAAGAGGCTTTGGGATATATTTTTTCCTTGTACACATAAGTATGACTCATCTTTCACAGCACAGACATCTAAATGTTTTTGTAAGTTACGTGATTCTGTACTGGAAAGATAAAACCTTGTCAATGGCCTTTTTGGGGAAATGTAGACCTGGAAGAGATCATCTTTTGGTACTTAAGATCAGAAGGGAATGATTACCAAACTTTCTCATATAATCATGCTATCTTTGCTTAGTCTTTTGTGCTATTATGATTTTCCTCAAGTGTCCTGGTTTGAGCCAGGACGAAGCCAGTTTTTTTCTTTTGCTGATTCCTTTTTTAATTTCAGTGAGCTTTCTTCAACTAGCAACTGCGTGTTCTGCTAGGTTGATAAGACACTGGAATGTTTTTGTAATTGCTGGGCCCTCAAGGTCATGCCTTTGCTCTGCCAGCTCAGACACTGTGGGGGGATTTGTGCACCCCCCCGTGGGAGGCTGGGTTAGATGAACAGCAAAACTGGCCAGAGATATTCCATTCCATATATCTACGTAAGCTCGGGGGAAGGTCGGAGATGACAGAAGAAAACTTCCTTCCTTCCTGCTTCGCTCTCTCGCCGCTTCGCTTCGCCTCTCTGTCTGCCTTCCTTCTTCTCTCTCTTTCTCTTTCTTTTGTTTGTGGCCGGCGTCTGGGAAAACACCATCTGCCCATCATTGTTGAACCATCGACCTCAAGCCCTCCTGACCCTCATAACTCTCTGCCTTTCTCCAGGAGCAGCTTCGGGATTCCTCGGAATTGTGTCATCTGAGGGAAGTGCTGTGGGAGCTGCTGGGGGTGGGGGGAGACGAGAGGCTTCTACCACACCTTTGTATAATCACACATATATATATATACACTCTTATATCACATATTAGCATTCTAAATAAAATTGCACGGTTCAGTTTTCAATCTAGCCAAGTCTCTCTCTTTTTTCTCTCTCTCTCCTTCCCTACCTGGGTGGGAGGGGGAGTGGATCAAGAGCATTGTTGTCAAACTGAGTCAAACGTTGACACTCAAGCTATTTTTTAAACCTTTTTTCCAGCCAAAGAGAATAAATTGTACCATACAAATAGTTTCTAGATTAACAGGAAGTCATTAGTGTTCCAGGACTTTCCTTTTGTGACCTTATCCATCACAACTTTCAATTCAAGGCTCTGATCTGGTTTTATTTTGTTGTTATAGTAAAGCAAGCATCTTTCTCAGGTGAACTTTCACATGTTCCTTATTACTTCTGTGCAGTATGAAGATCAATTCATGAATGGACAGTGAAGAGCTGAAAAACTCTGATGCGAGAATAACAAATATATAAAAAGACAGTCAGTGCTAGAGATCTTGCTTGTATCCTCTGCTTTCAGGAAAGGATGTCATGGCTGTTGTACTTATATGATCAAAATGCTGCTGTTGTAGTTAAGTATGAATCTCAGCTGCATTTGCAGGGCAAGGAAAAGAGTGAAAGAACTCATAATAACACAAGGGCTCATGACCAAAATATTGCATATCCACATAGTTTCTTTGGAGCTCAGGTGTCTAGACCTCACTTGTTTGGCCAATCACTGAACTGTTTGACTCTGTAACAGCTGGAAGTTTAATCCATTTCTAACCTGATGAGATATTAGGACTCTGGGCTGAAGCTGCCTTTTAGAGTAGAATTGCATAATAATGATGTGATGGCAGCAGTGTCTGGTTTTCAAGGATAGGATCAGAAGTGTGGTTAATTTGACATTTCCTAGGAGACCTACTCCATTGAAGCAAAGAGGATACACATAAGCGTGAAGCTGCAGAGTGAAGCCATGTTAAAGACATGCCTAAAAGTCCTGCCTGTATCTGTCCTGACTTCAAACCACTGCACATCTTCCTATATTTTCAATTTCCCTCCTAACTGAAAGAAAAGGGGTAAGGGAAGGAAGACAACTGAAGATTGCTAAAAGCTAATTGCACAAAACCCCATTATCAGTCTGGGATTCCTTTCTAAGCAAAGGCACAGCTCAATTTTATTCTTAACCTTTCCAACAGATACTTTCTCTTTTACCTGTAAACCATCTGAGAGTTTCTTGCTCTCAATCTAAATAATGTGCATCCATCAAGAGAGTGGTAGTTGGAGAAAGACATTCCAATGCTGCACACATTATTAAAAAAAAGTCACCACAAACCACCTAACACATTCCTCAAATTACAAAAACTAAGTGTACACACCATCTATAATAAATGAACCATTTCCTGTGTAAATGCTAGGAAATCCAAGAGAGACTAGCCTGAGTAATGGAGTTAAAATCTAGCTAATTTGTTAGATTATTCGCAAGTCAAATGTCTCCTTCACAGCTTTGTTAGACAGAAGGGTGGAGAAACTCTGTGTGTTAGCCTCAGAAGTAATCAATGTAAATTTGTTGTTTATCAATACACTTTGTTCTGCTGAAAATTGAGCTATATTCCCAGCTGTGTGGCTGAACCTGGACAGAGTCCAATGCAACTAGAGGTCTGCAACTAAGAGGTTTGCATCTGCAGAAGTACAAGACAAGAGAGAGAGAGGAAGGAGGGCTGTGAACAGGTCTGGAGCTGAATGGGGAAGCACTAAATACAGGGGGAAGAGCAGGATCCACAGTGATTATTTTGTCTGATATGTGCTTGGCAACATAGGAAATGATGATCAGAGGCGTGAGAAAATACTGATCCTCATTTTTGGTGTTTTGTTTTGTTTGTTTGTTTGTTTTTAATCTTTATGCAAAGTGTTAGTTTCTAAGAGTGTTTTTCTTCTGCTACCCATTCTATGCCCTTTCTTACATGTGTCTGCCTTTCAGACATTCTCTCCTTCAGAAATGCCCCTTCCTCTCAGCCACATTTTGCAACAACTATTTCTTCATACTGTCTCCATCCACTGCATGCTTCCCATGACCAGTCCTACCTGTCCCCATCTCCCTTTGCTCTCCTAGCTGTCTTGTTCCCTCCTCTTTGCTTCATGGCAGCTTTGAGTGGAAAGCAAAATAGCTGAATTTGCCATCCCACAGAACAGCCTTGTAGCTTTTCTGGTAACTTCAGTAGTTGCAAGTGGAAACAATTTGATGAGATGCTAGGCACAGAATTCAGAGAACCTATGATTTTTCATCCTTCTTACCAACTAGAATGTCCCTTAGTATATCATCAGCTTTGTACATACGTAATAGGGTTTTCCAATTAAAATTTTGAATTTGCTTGGAAAATAAGTTTATTCTTCAAATGCAAACGTACATACATCTTCCCCTTAATTCAACTAAAAATATCTTAGTACGCAAGGTTTTCAGTTTTAAAAAGCTGAAAAGCCATGGTATGTAATGAAGAATAAAGATGACTGAGAAAGGAGTCCTCTGATAAGTAGTAGGTGTGTCCACTAGATCTTCATTTGAGATAGCCTCTGTAGTTTCATACCATAGTCAGTGGAGAGAGACAGTAATTTTAAGATCATTATTAATCTTAAAGTCGATATTTAAGATAGGTCAGATGAATCACGCCATAAGTGTTCCTATTTCTCTCCATTGACTATAAAGGAAACCTGGGGTGACTAGCTCTGAGGTTGACACCTACACTGTGAATGTCTAAATTTAGTAAAAATGAATCCCACCCTAGTTGTCATCTTAAACACCCATTGTAACATGTAATTTCTATTCCTTTTTTTTTTTTTTAATAAATAAATAAATTCTGAAGCAGAACAACTTTTTAAGACAAAACAGAAAATATTTCAACTTGACACTTCCCATAAAAATATAATTTTCTGTGTTGAATTTATATTTCCTTTGAACTTCCAGCCTTGACAGAACAACATTTTAAAGAAGGAAGCTTTATAAACGAAAAATGTGACCTGACTCTCCCTGGTGCATAAAAACCTGGGGGAGTGTTCCACCCCACTTGTCCTTGGGCACTGTTGCTAATACAGCTTCATTGAGGTAATTTTGTGTCAGAAGTGGTGGTAATTTTGTGGCCATGTCATTAGGAGCTGCACTGAGAAGTGCCAATCAATTTCTCATGGATTCAGCTCTGTTGTCAGGTGGCAATAACTTCTGGTCGCTATTGACCTGGACTGGATTTGCACCAGTGGCCTAGAAGAGAAAAAAAGAAATTTACTACCAGTTTTTTAATCCATCCAGTTCAGCAAAATAGCCTTCTATCAAAATGTATCATTTATTTCCATACACCTGCCTGGCAGGAGTGTAAGTATAACAAACCACCTCAAACAGCAGTAGGATGTAGTCATATAGAGCAATTTAAGCATAATGGAGCTCAAAGCTTTCTAATACTGTGGGACAGCAGGTTTTGGAGGGCAAGATATAAAGCGAGGAACAATTGCTTGTGTTATCCCCAGCCAGCAGTCACTGTCTCTAAACATCCTACCTATTCATGTTTGCTGGGTCAGGGGGGATTTTCAGAGCACATTGAAACCTGCTTTAAAACTGTTTTACACTTTGAAAAGGCCTATGGTAATTTTCTTCTGCCTGCTGTGACTTTCTTTTCCAAGTCCTGAAAAACTGCATGACTGATAGGTGGGTAATTTCTGGATTTCAACTTACATCCTTCATCATTCAGTAATAAAGCTGAAAAGAGTTTTTAAGAGTGGGGAGAAATTGTAGTGCAACACATTAGTCTATGTGTTCCTTTTACATTTGCCCATTCAACACCTTTGCCATTTTTCTTTCCCAATTCAGATTGAATGAGTTGAGATAAATCGATGTCTCTTTGTAACCTCTGAATATTTTTTTTCCTGGTGGAGTTCTTCCTTAAAAAGTGCTTAAGTTGAACAGCAGAGAAGTCAAGATTAGTTGTCACTAAGGTCAATAGCAAATTCTCCATTGGATCAGTCATCCACTTTCTGTCACTTCACTTAGTACCAGCCCAGGTGGTTTGAGAAAATGTTTTTTTCATTCATTTCTATTCATATGTTTTTCCTCAACCTTTTGTCTCTGATTTAAATTTTGCTTGCAGTACTTTATAATTAAATGGTAATTCCAAGCTGAGCTTAGTTTTGGTCAATTCTGTATTTTGATTTAGAAGGGTCCAGTCTTTCCAGTGAACAACAGAAATAAGAAACTTAAAAACTCTCTTCCTCCCCAGGGACAACAAAAATCCACTCAGCTCCTGTGAAACCTCTAAATGTGTGAAACATGGCAGAAGGTGCAACACACCTAACAAGCATAATATAACTTCAGAGACTTCTGAGTAATTTCTGTTCTACATATTTCAGTCCCTCCAGAAAAGCTGACAGCAACACAGAAGGATTTTCTTCTTTTTTTTGATGGCTCCATTTTCTGTGGATAGTAAAAGAGGGTCTGGATAGTTCTTCAAGCTTTTTGGATGCCCCATTGCAGTTGACTTAGTAAGGCTGTCTGATGCCCCATGTCCAGAAATGTTCTCCAAAAACAAAGACACATACTTGAGGACTGAAATGTTAAGTTTACTTTTTCTTATTGTGGACATTAAAGATGCAGCTTAAAATCGTGAGAAGAGTGCAGTGAGGAAGGTTTCAGAGGGTAATGTTTTCAGTGAGGAGGCAGCTGGACAGGTTTGTCAGTACCTTTGTTAGATAAGATTAGTAAGAAAGAATCACCTTGATCATCTGCTTTGACTTTCTCTGTAAAAAGATAAAAAAGTTAATTAATCTATGAGCTACAGCAGACAGCTCCAAAAAAACCCATGCCAAAACAAGTTGTTTCCCCAAAATATTTATTTTAATATTTGTCTTGGTGAATGACTCATGGCAACTTTTATTAAATGATTCCAAAATCCCAGTTTCCTCATGGTAAAATCAGTGTATTCCTTTCTAACAAGTGAAAATGTTAAATAGTGTAACTCACCTAAGTTGTATTTAGGGATCTGACAATGTTCCTAATATGTGCACTGATGTTTCCACTATCAGTTTAGTTTCTAAATCAAAATGTTGCATGATATCAAACTGATGCTTAATAGACATGTAATGATAGTTCCTAATAATTTTATCCTTACTAAACTTTGTGAACCAGTTGCTTTCCATAAAATAGTGTTGATATTAATTATATTGTCTTCCTCTATTCTTTGTAAGTCAAATTCTGATATCCACTAAGTCACAATTTCATCCAATATCAATTCTGGGCCAGAAATCCTAAAGGTTCCAGGTGTCTGAGGTTCCAAGGTATTGGGCAAAGATAGAAGACCTTATAATTCAGGCTTTGGATGCTGATATGAGGTATAAAGTATACCTCTTCTCCTAATCTTGACCCTTTTGCAAATTTCAAAGTGGCTTGGAGATTAGAGCATGATGTCCTGCACATTAATCTTCAAGAAAATCCTCAATTACCAAATTTTTTTGATTCTGGCATAATTTAGGGATTATGAATTTTTTTTTTTTTCTTGTAAGAATTAGAATCCTTTTAATAGGTGATCATGACATTCCTTTTCTTAGTAATCCCAGGGGAAGGTTGATGAAGCATCAGTTTTTCAGGGTGACTGGGTGATGAACTCCTCTTCTTAATGTTCCAGAACCCATAAAAGAAATTATGGTTCCACTTACTGACACTCAGAAGATTAGCAATGTATGGAAGTGTGACTGCTTTCAGGCCCTTTGAAACACAGGTTCACTAACCCATGCCATGGTCTCACATATGGAAAAGGACTCTCTAAGGATCAAAGTGTATTTTGAGTCCATCTCACAGAAGCATAGTATCCAGATCAGAGGGGCTATCTCTTACTATTTATGTGAAAACAACTTGTTCTTAGATCCTGGGTGACTGGGGATGACTGTAGGAACTCATTTTGGGGGCCTCCGGGTAGTAGCAGTGTTATTAACTCACATTTTCTCCTAATCTGTACCACCCTCCAAAATTATAAGTAGAAGTTCCTAGCCCAAAGTCTGAAATGCTTTACAGAAAAGCATTGCATGTCAGTTACTCTTTCCATGGTCACATTTTCCATGGGCACAGACATTTTAATCTCTCACCCCCTTGCTTATTTACTGATGCCAGTGTTTTTCAACACTGAGTTCTGCCAGGTGAGATGATCTTCTCAGAGGAAGATGATGCTGGAGAAATACAGCTGGTCTTGTTCACAACCACACTGGCTTTTCCTCTCTTTTTTCTCTGAAAGGTCAGTTGTTATACTCAGTTCCTTATTTTATTTATTTCCTTAGTTCATTTATTTACTTCTGGTTGTAAGCTGTTCTTGAAATTAAACTCATTGTAACAAAATAAAGTGCAGACAGCCTGCTGACTGTGTCAGATCAAGCTTTGTAATATTTTATGTGTATTGAAAGAGCATACATGCTAGCAGTAATAAGTATGCACTGCCCTTGGGCCCAGCTCCTGCTGTGTATTACAAATCTCAGAAATGTGGTCATTACTTGGTCTTAGCTGCAAAATTACTTTTATTGAATTGCAGCTAAGGTATCCTGTTATTTGCAGTTGTTTTTTTAAAGAGTTTTTCCTCATTCCTTCCCCTCCTTTTTCTATTTCTGGAAATATAATAATAATGTCATTTGATCCCCACAATGCTCTGTGGCAGAATTTTCAGCCCAGGTTCACAATCTGTTTGGCACCATACAATCTCTGAAAATGAAGAGTAGCACTTGCACAATTATGTTTTATGATACTTGCCAGTGTCTGGGTTGAGATACCATCCTTGAACTAAAGTACATTTTTTTAACCATGTTTGTAATTTGAAGCTTTTAATCATCAAATGTTAATTAATTATTTGTATCTCATAAAGGTTTGCTGTGCTTTGGTCTGCCTGTTTTTTGAATCACATATGTGATTGACCTCATAGCGGATTGTAGTATTGTTTATAGTCCATTATTGACTGTTCCTTTGGGTTTGAATCAAAACTTTCTAATTCAAAGCTGCCTAGTCTCCCAATAAGAAATACTGACTCAAGTATTTTGCAATTTGTGTCTTGCATTAATTATAAAAGTGTCAAGAGCCTGTGGGCATCTGATCATGACCAGTATGAAGTATGACGTTAAGGGGAAAACCAAAGCAAACCAAAACAGAAAACCCCATAAAAGCCCTAGTCAACAATATGGGAATGTTTTCAAAATTCTTCCCCACACCTAAGTTTCATCCATGGAGCAGACAGTTATTTTACAGTAGAGGAGAAACAAGGTTGTGACAGAAGATATGTAAAGACCCCCTTGTCTGCATGTGTGTGGTGAAACTCCCTTTCATGAGGATGATAAGCCCAAACCTGTTAAGCACTGAGATTTAAGTGATGGAAGTGTCTGTGTATTTCATTAAATATGAATTTAATCTGTAAAGAGGGACATTGATTCAAGCTTTCACTCAAAAAGTAATCCTTTCAGAATAGCAAATCTTCTTTTGAGAATTTTCTGGCATTGTGTTTTGGGTATGGCATTGTATTTGAACAATTATTCTAGCTTATTGCTTCATCCTCTATATGGCTGGTTTTAGTGGTATCTTTAAAAAGATTGATTCCCATAATAAAACTGAGTTGGAATGCTGAGGCACTACTTAGTAATTTTTCCAAACTGGGAATTTGTTTCTCAGTTTGCACCAAAGGAGCTATATCTTAATTATGATACAAGTAATCAATTTTTTTAACAAGCAAACTGCTTTATTTATTTTTTTTTCTTCTTTGACAAATAAAATAAATAAAGAAAGAATAAAGGGAAAAAATCCTATTGTTAAAATAGAAAAGGCTGAATTTCAAACCACAGTGTTTACTGTGTGTTAGTTAAGAAGAGTTAGAAGGAACCTCGAGAGGACATATCACCCATGCTCTTGCTTTGATGACATTAACTGTTATTATATGAAGCAAGTTTGTTCTTCTTGTTCTTAAAAAGTCTCATGTTGGAGATTCCATACTCACTTTGGTGAGTCATGAGCTCTACCACTACCATTTTATAATCTCCCTAATTGCACTTTAAACCCCTTTACTTCTTTCTTAACCTCCAGGACAAGGAAGAGAGATAATGACCCTTATCTTTGGAGCATCCTCTTGCATATTTGGAGGCTGTTTCTGTATTCCTCCCATTATTATCTTGAGTAGACAATCATTCCTTTCAGTCTCTGTAAGTTATTATTTATAAACCCCTGAAAATACCTTTTGCTTTCTCTGTCTCTCTTCAATATGGCTACATATTTTTTAAATGGTTTACTAGGGCTGTAATCCATTTATGTCCACCAGCTTCTGTTACAAACTTTTACAATTTACATTAATGTATGTATTAATGATTGAAGCACAAGGGAGCTGCTACTAATATATAAAAAATCCTATTTTTCTAGATTATTACAGTAGTAAATTATTATTTTCTATGTCTAAGGCACTCTTGAATTAATGGGTCTTCAAAGGGTTTTCTGGAATATAAATTTGTTGCTTGAACCAAAATCAGGAGAGATTTTCACTGAGTTAATGAACAGGACTTTGACTATGCTATAGTTAATGTCAGGTTTACACTAGCATGACACTAATAATGTCATGGAAGATTTGCAATGGTGTGAAATGAACCTCTGTTATTTTTATGAACATCACACCTGCTGTCCCACGGCACCCAGCAGTGAAAGATGCTTGTGTCAGTCAGCATAATAGGGAGAGCCTATGCATAATTTATCCACTGAGTGGGCTGGTGTTGGATTAGCAGCAGAAATTTGTCTTTTCTTTATAAAGGGAAAAAAGGAATAAAGAAAATTATGTATACAGGAAATAATCCAAGTTCTTTCCATTCTCCACTACATTTGAAATCTTAATTTCTAGTTCTCTGCTGGTGCATCTTGTCTCTTTTTCTTCCTTATGACCTTGACAGTGGCTTTTAACAGACTAGGGTCATAGCCTTGAAATTAAAAGAATAGCACTGGTTTAAGCCCTCTTGCCATTCTAATCTCTACATAGTCCCATTAATGAGGCATAAAAAGAATCTGTAGATCATAATGCAGGGATGCTGTACTGCTGTACTTTGACCTCTTTTTTAAATTTATACCCATGTGACTCTGGATTTCAATTTGTTTGCAATTCTGTTCGCCTTCCCTGGTGTTTATGGACCCTTGTAGCTATTAAAAGCAAGAAGGGAGCACACAAGTAAATCAGGTAAATGCCTAGTGCTTTATTTAACAGCATTTGTATTGTACTGAATATAATAGATTTCTTAGAGTGAGCAATACTAGAGTCAATTGATGTAAGTCCCACTTGCCCAGGTTACGATATAAAGCTCATGGAGAAGAGAAGAGTCTTCCTGGTGGCATTGTCAATAAAGCATGTGGAGATCTAATGAATAAATGGTGTCTGAACACAGTTCTTACGTGGCATTCCCCTTTGTGTCCTACTGGTTACTGGCAACACACTGCTCTTGGCCAGCTCTGTTCGTTGTTGCATTGTGCTTTCCACAGGCTGCACCCATCCCAGATTTTCTCTTGTAAATAAATCAAAATGGTATTAGTGGAATCTATTTTGTTCATGTTTCAAGTTGCTGAAAGGAACTTACTCCTAAAGACCATGGTGAGACAAAAATGAAATCATGTTTTGCCATGACTTGGTTGGATTAGAAATGCATAAGAGGTATTTCTCGACTCTAGCATGCAACTGCTTTTGCAGGTAGGTCACTTGGACTTAGGTGTGCTATCCTGGGCTAACTGTGATTTTCAATAGGATACAGTCAGGCCTGTCATCTGTGCCTTTTCTTCAGCTCTGGCAGTGTGAAGTATTATGGCAAAGCATTATGGCTCCAATTCTGCAGAATTATGACCAATTCTAAGATTAAGTTGAGGGCATTTCTCCATGAAATAAGAAATGCTGTATGGTTTCATGTAAGGGTAATTCTCTCCTGTGGGGAGCTGTGGGGGTAGATGGGGATCAAGTAATACAAGTGGAGGCGACACAAGTCCCTGCAACAGTAGTTGCTTGACAAATGCAGCTTTATTTTCCTGTGGGCAGTTTTCCTCAATGAGTGACAACACTGTGCTAGGTGGAATGGCTGTCATGATGTAGGACTTTGGAGCACACTGGAGGTCAGGGACAGGGCTAGGGGTTTTACTTCAAACTCTTTTACTTCTTGTCTGTGTGCAAGTCATTGCAATGGGGTGTCTTTCAATGCCATAAAATGATACGTGCACAATCTCATGCACTCACATTGACACACTCTTCTTACTCCTCCTCCTCCTGTTTTCACATATTTGCCTGGATAATGGATAATCCCCTTCCTGTCACCCTTCATTACCTCTCAGTTGGAGACATTATTGCTTGATTGTATTAAAATAAATAAATAAATAAATAAATAAATAAATAAATAAATCCCCCTCTACTGCAATTATTTGGAAGGGAAGGTTTCTCAGGTCCTAATCCAAGTGTCCCATTCTTCTTCTCAGTAGTAAATAGGAAAATTCATACAAAGTTGGACTGTTAATCACTGTACAGAACCTTTACATTTCTTTCCTCAGTAAAAGCATCTTGAAAGGGGAGTAAAGAAAATTTTGTTGCTTATATACTCTCCTAAAGAGATATTAAGGAGCATTAGTATTTATTAATCATTACATTCAGACCTACTGACATGAATGAGAGTGCGTCTGAGATTTCTTTTTCTATTTTTTCCTACTTTTCTGTAAAGTCTGTGAAAAGGACTAATACTCTTTGCTTCCAGCCAGACCAAGTTCGTTATTTTTCAGTTCTTCTGCCTCTTTGTCCTGCTAAAGGCAAGGGTCAGTATACTGCAATAAATAACAGAAGAGGGACCGCTCTTTGGGCAAGGAAGACCTGCCTCAAATGAAAAAACCTCTGACAAATACAATTCTGAAGCAGTTAGGAAGGTGACTGCATTACCTAATAATTTTTTGCTCTCTTCCATAGTTTGCATGAAAAGCAAGGGAACAACCAATCTTTGGTCTTTTTTTTTTTCTTTTTTTTTTTTTAACTTTAAAAGACAGTTTATCTAGAATGTTAAATCCAGTGTTATTTGTGGTTCTTTTATCTTCTCCAGATGGATTAATCTAGCACGTACTGACAACCTATAATTTTATGCAGCCAGCAATGGGTAATAAGCTTTAGGTGTTTCTTGCATGAAATAGGATATTTGTTAGAACTAAATGGTTCTGGCTGCAGGCAACAACCATGTGAAGGACTGGACAGTCATCTCTGAAACAATGTATTGGATTAAATAAAATGGAGCTTCAATAGGAGCGAAAAAATCCACCATAATTTCTCTGATTTGTCACAAATTTAGTGTTCATGCTTATTGCAGGTGAGCACTATTCTGTCCATCTGTGTTTATGTCTGTCTACGTTCAGTGGACGTCTGATGGCTTTGGACCACTCTTCCACCTTCCATTGCATCCAGAGTTTTCTAAGTTAGCACTTACTTAAATAAGCAACAAAGCAGCAGTGACCATGTGTAGTGGTTTGGGCCTAACCTGACAACAAAGAACCAGCCATGTGGCTGCTCTCTCAACACCCCCCAACCCCCACCACACACACACCAGGAAGGTTCACTCACCATTTACAGTCCCAGGAAAACAGAGTCAATGTAGAGAAAAAAAAAAAATAATTGAATTTGCCACTAATCAAACACACACAGGACACACACAACACAAAGAGCAGGGCTTGCATATGTTACCCCCCCCCTCCCTTCTTCCAGGGCCCAAATAATTTTGTTCTTGGTTTCTCTCCCTCCTTCCCCCCAGTGGCACAGGGGGACAGGGGATGGGGTTTAGAGTCAGTTCACAGGCTGGTGGTTCTTGCCGCTCCATCCTCCTCAAGAAGAAGGATTCTTTACGGTCCTTCCCTGTTTCCCTACAGGGTCCCTCCCATGGGAGAGTCCTCCACGAACCCCCTCTGACATGAATCCTTCCCACAAGATCAGGAACAAGCTGCTCCAGCCTGGGCTTCCCACAGAGTCATGGTCTGTCCACATTATCCCCTCCTGGCACCTTCAGGTGATGTTCCACCGCATTCCTCCATGAGTGCAGGGGGACAGGCTGCCATCTTGCCATGGGTTGCAGGGAAAATTCTGCTTGGGCACCTTTTTCCCCTTCTTTCACACCAGCCTTGGTATCTTCACTCCTCTCCAGCTCAGCTCTTCTGCTTTGTTCTCCCTCTCTCAGGTCTTGTATCAGTTCTTTCATATGTTAATTGCAGAGGCGCATCTATTGTCTCTCTAATGGTTCTTGCCTTGGCCACCTGAGCTGGGGGAGCTTTTAGTAGCTTCTTACAGGAGCCACCCCTGCGACCCCTCCCCTGCTACCAGAACCATGCCAGAACCAAACCACTAAGAAGGTGAGCTACAAGACACCATTTATGATTGACTAAAAGCTGCAAATAAATTCAGATTTTTGAATACTGGGTTTAACCCATGCTTTACCATGATTACAGCCAGCAAATAGCTAGCACAAGTGCAATACAATTAATTGCCTATAAGTTATTTTTGGCTTTCAGACAGGATGTCAGAACAATTTGTTACACGTATTTTTTTCCTCTGTCATTTATTTATTTATTTATTTATCTTTATTTTACTAGCTGCTTCTCCTTAGCTAGCATGTGAGTGGCAGGAACACTTCGTTCAATACCTTCCTCTTTTCATCTGCAGTATTTTATCTGTTACCTTTGTTTGCACCTCAACCTTCACAAAAGTTGTTGACTTCATCACAGCCCATGTGCTGAGATATATCCCCTTAATAAAGCTGAGGAAGGCCTAGAAATAATTTAATTAACATCTTGCTGTTCTTGAGGAAAAACACAGCAGACCATCCATAGGCCAAGCTAGGAACAGGAGAGTTAATCTCAAACTGCCAGGTGACTGGAGTACCTACCATAGGGCCAATCCTTCCTCCAGGGGAGGAAGTAGGGAAGGGAATAGCCCTGCACAATGAGAGGAAGATAAACATTTGAAGAGATACTTCAATTCTCCTTATGCTGAATGGTTTATAGTATCAATCTACATGAGCTTGAATCATATCAGCAACTCAGTGGGTACCTGTGAATGTAAATGAATTTATGAATTGAAATGCTTTGGGATAAGAAGTAGTGCAGACAAATAAGATCATAACTGGTTAACATTTAACTTCTCCACTCCAAATAGCCTTATTGCTGACAACTCATCATTTGTATCTGACATCAGGGGTATATCATTAGGCAGTGACATCATCTGGAAGTGAGACAAATTCTAACATTTAAATAATTGTTATGAACTGCCATTTCATGCTGGTGTCTGTTCAGTGGATTTGCCCAAGTGACATATTCCCTTTAGACCTTGGAAAAATAAGGAGATGTGACAAGGTAATCATTAAAGTAGAAAGCACAAAGGATCATGTTAATGATAAAAAGCACAAGTAGTGTCATGATTGTTGAAACTTGTGGGTGGGCCAGGAGAGCCCAGAGAGAAATAATTAGTTTGGAGGAGGCTGAGTTCATTTTTCTCCTGGCTCTAAAGTAGATTTCAGTTGCTGAGATGCAGTACTACTCACTAGCTAACAAAGGAAATCTTGGCTGATAATACTTCCTGTGCCATGTGGTAGGTATACATGCTGCTTCTTGCCTGGACAGCATCAGGGACCCACTCTTGTGCTACTTGCTGTATAGTAATTTTAGACAGGGATAAATATGAACACATAGACAAACACACACTCATATATGTATAGACTATGTCTATATCATTCTAAGAAATTAATAAAATACCTGAAGCCACAAAGTGTGGGGATGTAATTGTCAACCAATATGTTTTATCTCCTCTGGTGGTGCTCCTGAGAGATCCTTTGTTGAATTATGGCAGAACACACATGCATATTTTAAGCTGTTTGATTGCCTTGTTAAATGAGAGTCCAAATGCTTAGAGGAAGTTGGAAAAGACTTTTAAATTTACTGACTGTACTATCCTGTGGTTCTGACCATATTAATTCAGATTGCTTTCATGGTCCTCATCCGAACTCAAATCCCAATTCAGTGACAGACTAGAAGAAAATTCTATCACATACTTGTCACCATGGATAAGCACAAATACTCTTTAAAAAGTAAGCAAGGTGGATGTTAATTTGAGGTAATCATCAACTGCATGTCTGTCACTGTTTGACTCAGGTCCGACAACAATGCTCTCAATCCCCTCCCCCTCCCACCCAGGTAGGGAAGGAGAGAGAGAAGAAGAGAGAGACTTGGCTGGATTGAAAACTAAACTACACACCTTTAATTAAACACTAATGATATAAGAAAATATATACAATTATATACAAATATGTTGAGATATGTGCAAAAGCCTCTCACCTCCCCCCACCCCTGTCAATTCCCACAGCTCTCTCCTGAGCTGCAAACAGTCCTGAGAAATCCTGGAGCTGCTGGAAAAAGCAGAGAGTGATGAGGGTCAGGAGAGCTCAAGCCTGGGGGTCGATGGTGATGGATGGACGGAGTCCTCCCCAGGCACCGGCCATGGACGGAAGAGAAGGGAAGAAGAAGCAGGAAGGAAGTTGTCTTCTGTGATCTCTGACCCTCCTCTGAGCTCATGTAGATATATGGAATGGAATATCTCTGGCCAGTTTTGCTGTCTGTCTAATTCAGCCTCTTATGGGGGAGGTCATAGATCTCCCTGTAGTGTCTGAGTCAGCAGAGTAAAGGTGCAACCTTGAAGACCCAGCAGTTAGAAAAACATTCCAGCTGTTATCAGTCTCAGTTGGAACGCTCTGGTGCTAGTTAAAGAAAGCTCACTGAAGGAAAAACAAAATCAGCAAAAAGAAACTTTGCTTCATCCTGGCTCAAACCAGGACAATGCCTGAATATTTTGAAGGACATTAGGTTTTGGATGCCTGAATTTTTGGATGTCTAGTTTGAAAAGTAATAAAGGGAACTAATTTTCCATAAAGTTCTAAACCTACCTTTTGAAAACCAACCTTCTGAAAGTGTCTCACTTATAAACAAACTCGAGTCACCAGACATTTGTAAAAACTCTGAGTAGTCCAAGTCTATAATCAGAGAAACAATGAGTTGTCTCAGAAGATCAAGTCACATTCTCAAAATTATAATGGAAACTGATGACAGGTATCATAAAAGTAGACACAGAGATCCACATCACAGTCTCTCTACTGAAGGTTGCAACAGCTAGAATTATAAAAATCTGACATTTGTTGTGTGGTTTCACATGCTACACAAATTTACTGTGTTAGGGGTAGAAGCGGTGGTGCTACCTAACAGGGACCAGGGGGCATCCACAACCTCCCAGCCAACAAACTCTTCAGTTGCTCTCTTGTACCAGGTTTCTTGCCCCTCCCCAAAGCTCCAACACACCAGATGCTTCTGTGATAAAAAGGTGAAGTTTGCCTCACAAGCTGTAAATGAAGGTTTTTGGAAGGACTACAAGAACAAACCAGTAAAGAATTGCTTGAGTAGGGAAGTATTTGTGAAATATTGGCGTCTAGGCATTGTGCTGTGACATGTTAGGAGCCTCTTCTTGCCATTTGTAGAGAAAGAGAGATGAACAGTGGAGTGTCAGAATGCATTGCTGATACATTTTCTTCTTTTAAAGTAAGGTCAATGATAGTAAGCAGACTTACTCAATTACAGTGTCTTGGATTACATAGAGATGGTTTAGCTACCTCCCTTCTTTCTGAGCTAGATGAGCTCTGGAGATAATGGTTTACAAATTAAAATATGCTCTTATTAATAGATTTTCAATAAATGAGCAAAGAGGGCCAGTGGAGACACATAGGATGTTACTTGGTCCATGTGGAACAATACATATTACAATTAGTTACATTTACATGTGTTCAGTAGTCACTGCACAAGTAATTTTTTATCCCTATCTCCATAAATAATATTTGAATAACTATCTGTATATATGCAACAGTGATGAAAATGGAATAATATACTGCCAATGCTGGAGAACATAATAAATTATTCCATTCCCTAGAAGTCATCAACATAGATGAGGAAATTGCAAAGGCTGATAGGTCATTGGAATTATTTTCTTCTTTGTAATTAAATGTCCAACCTACTTAGAGATTCAAGAAAATAAAGGGGTTTATAAGACAGGGGTTTAATTCTTGACAGCTACAGCTATTTCCTAAACCATCCCAGTGCTGTCAGTGGAAAAGAATGTGTTCATGAAACTGGAGGCTTTAGTGCCCCATGTGAAGCTCGGAACTCTGCAGAGCTCCCACTGGTTTGATCAGGTTACCATGAGAGACACAGGAAACTAAAATGAGATTTTTAAAAGCCTATAGAGAAATTAAACTCAGTATTACATTACATAAAAGGTATTGAAAGTTTATCTTTTTCTCTCACACACGTGCATATACCTGACTTTCCTCTGTTCTACGGCCTTCTTCCTTCAGAAACCCCCTGAATGGAAAATTACTTGCACAGACCACAAGTCCTTGCCTATGTTTGTTATTCAGATCCCCAGAAGGCATGGAGGAATTTTAAAATCCTGCTGAAGGCACTGGAGGTGCCTTACCGTGGCATCGGATTAGCCTTTTGAGGACAGATGCTGTCATTCATTGTGTGATTTACAGTCTGAAGCACAAACCAACTCCCTTCTCAGTTGACATTTAAGTGTTACTGGAGTAAAAGAGAACAACAACAACAATAATATGTTTTCATAAACCAGAACCAGTTACTTTTATTCATTCATTTTCTTGCCATGGCAATGAAGCAAAACTTCCATTATTTGCATATCATAAGAAGTCTTCTTCTGAAGCTGGGAAAACAGCCATTAACATTGATTTCCTAGGATTATTTTTGCTGGGACATAAGCCTTTTGTATTACCCCTCCTAGGACTGAGCTCGAATGGCAAGAAAAATGTTCTGTTCTTATAAAGATAGAACCCAGGGAAATCCAGACAGAGGAACATTTCAAAAGGCTGCTTTTCCTTCAAGATACTTCAAGTAGGATTTGGTGCATGTTTAAAAATATTGAATTCAGTAGTCCATGCACACTAAAGAAAAGGACATTCTCAAAAAATTGCCATCAGGATGTAATTGGAGAAAACTGGCCAAATGGGAAAAAAAAAAAAAAAGAGTGGCTCTCTCCCAATTTGTTTAAGAAACTCCACAGGGAAGAGGACATTGAGTAAACAATTTTAAATATGACCAATTATATGCATAAAGACAAAGAGTCAAAGAGAAAGAGAAGGTAGACAAAGACAAAGAGAAGGTAGGTAACGGGAATAAGGGTTTGGAATTAGAAACTTCACTTGAGAGGAAACTCAACTCCAGAGAATTGAATGCTTTCAAGTGAAGGGGAGTACATAATCTCCAGCTGAGGATCTTGAAAGAACTGGCAAATTAAATCTTCATACAGGAAGGAAAGATTTTTAGAACTGCACTTCAAGTTGGCAGTGGCACAAAACTGGAAATAAGAAAATGAAGTGCATTTATGTAGAAAGAGAAGTACACTGGAAAGCAAGAAATTAATGGGTCAGACCTTGGAAGTCTGTTAAGAATTCAGAAAGAAAGAATCATTGACTGAGGAATGGGCTATTATAAGGTCTTATTAAATGCAGATACTGCCAGGATTTTTTTTGTTGTTTGTTTTGTTTTGTTTTGTTTTGTTTTGTTTGTTTTTCATGTATAAAGGAAACACATATGAACTTTTCTAGCCAGTTATTTCAGTTATGAAGCTGTGTGAGGAATTACTAGTTCTGTACAGGGAGATGTAGACTAGCAAAAAAGCATGAAATCATTAGACTAGAAGATCTCTAGAGGTCCTTTCCAACTCCAATCATTGTATGATTAAGAAAGTGGCTAAAGTCAGAACAAGTTTTGTTAGGCTGTAAAAAAAATCACTGGTGGATTTCTCAAAAATTAGTCTTAGGAGCAATTTGATATGGGTTTTTTGGGGGAATGATCCTGATCCTGGAAAAGAAAAAGAGGAACTGATGATAAAAACACAAGAGATACCAGCTAGAGAAATCAGCTTTTCAATATCACACATGAAGAATTAGGTGCCAGAAGATTCAGGATAACAGGAAAGGGACAAAATGAGCTACTGTTTAACATCATGTACCCAGGGTCAAATGACAAGCATTTATGCAGCACCCTGGGATATTACTGGCCAAAGCAGAAAGAGAAGGAAAACTATCTGAATATATCTGTTAGTGCCAAAAATGACTGTGAGCCACTGGTATGATGCTATAATTGAAAAGTCAAATATTCTCTTTGGATATATCAGGAGACATATGGGAGTGTTAATAGCAAAGTCATGGGGAGGTGTTGTTTGGAATACTGTAAGTGAGTCTCACCACCTGTGAGAAAGATGAATTCAGACAACATCAAAGGAAAATGAATACTGTTAAAATGGTTAAGAAAATGGATATCCAGTTGTAAAAGACTGGTAAAAGAGTGTAGACTGCTTAGTGCACCAAAGTAAAAGCTGAGGAGATTGCTAACTAGAAATAACACAGAAGGATTAACACCTGTGAAGGAAGAGAGCTATTTCAACGACAGGGCAGTGCTGATAAAATGATAAAATAAATATTCATTTCCCACAGTTAAATATATACAGGATCTTGAGAGATACTTATTGTTTAGCTTAAGTAAATAAGTTCCAATTAGAATGTTATTTATTGTAATGTTCTGTGATTTATGCTGTTTGACTAGCTCTACTTACTTACGTGCTACTCTAGGATGAGTAACTAGAATTACTGAAGCCTTAGGCTGCAATGGAGTTAATTTTCTTAGTCATTTTCCTAGTAGCTGGTACAGTGTTGTGTTTTGTGTTTTTAGTGTAAGAAAAATTACATACTGATGTTTTGGTGGTTGTTAAGAGTTTATTTTCCTAAGTTTGGGACCTTTCACTTCCCCATGTTCTGCTAACAAGCGCAGGTGCAAAAGAAGCCTACACCAGAAGATAAGGAGGCCACAGCCATCAGCCGAGACTGCAAGTCAATGAGATAAAAGCAGTCAATGGCCTGCCTGCCTGGGCACAGAAGAAGTATCCAATAAGGTGTTAGAAGAATCCAATAAGGTCTTAGAAAACCCCAGACCAAACATCACCACTGAACTAAAAGACACATGAACAGCAGGGCGCCTGAGGGGTAGGTGTATAGTTCCCAGGGGTATAATTGCCCAAGGATTTCTTTTTTTGAGGTCTCTCTCTGCAGGCACCCAGCTTGAGCCAACCCTGCTTCAGTTCCTCTCAATTAAATTATTTATTTTATAAGATCCTACACCTGACACTCTGCTGAGGGAAACTTAAGGTCAAGCCTGAAGAAGGATGAATAATGCATGAGTGTGCATGCATGCGTGCGCACACGAGTGTATTTGTGTGTGTGTGGTTGAAAGGGGCACCCATCAGCTTGCTGGAGTCACCCACTGCAAAGGGGCCCCTGTCCTGGCAGTTAAAGACCTGAGTGGTGTGTGTGGGACTCCTTGAATGGTGTGTGAATGCTCAGGCAGCAGTTTCTCCCTTAATACCGGTTGTGGGAAACTTTCCAATCATGCCAGTAATAACGTTCTACAACACTGACAATTCTGAAAAGCCATAGTCAAGAAAGATTAAATCAACCTGAAACAAGTGCAAAAAGGAGTTACTAGATGAATAGCAGAATTATGCATTTATTGCTCTAGAGACACTAGAAGAAAACGTGCCTTATTCAGCCTAACAAAATAAAGACAGAGAGTGAATAATGCTATTCTCTGTAATTACGCCAAGGAAATAAAGACTAGGGAAGAAGAAGAGCCATTTTAAGATAAAATAAAGCACTGGTATAAGAATAAATACATATGAACTGTCTATGAATAAATTTAAACTACAAATGAGAAGAGTTCCTAAAGATTGAAGTAGCAATGATAAACAAAGCAAAATGAGAGATATTTAGTGAAATTACTTGGGACCACAAAAATTACTGCTATTTGCTAGTTATAAGAGGTTACTACTTCTGATAGCTTGGAGTCGGTGACCTCGATGACATAAATGCACAACTTAGATTAATCAGTTTTCAATACCTTCAGCCACAATGTTGAATGAGAAGAAACTACACCCAAAGTCCAAAGTAAATGTTTTTCCTTACTTTATGAAGTAAGGAATACTTACTTCATACACTTTATGACACCTTTAATTCTTTCTGTGCATCATCTACTTCAGCCTAAAAATGGTTAGAGCAGAGGTGGAAAGGATGGTCTATGCAGAATGCAGCTCCTGTTTTGCCACTGTCCACTCTTCCACTGGTTTATGACACAAAATAGTACAACAAAATTAGCAGCTTCTCAGTTTTGGATGCTGGCATAATATTCACAGTCTAACCTTGTAATGTTCACAAATAACTACAGATCTCTCTTTTTTGTTGTTGTTATATTTGCATGGTAAAAGCTTTTTATATATCAATTCCAATCCAGCAGAGGGTTCAATGTTGAGATTGTATAAACAGATGAGCAGGGTGATTCCATTAATTTCTTTGAGATTTTTGGAGTTGTCTTTCTCTGAGATCTCCAGAGCTTCGTGAGTCAGCTCAAACTATAAATATAGAGATATTTTCTTCTGGTGGTTGGACACTTAATCTTTGTGGAAGTCAGAACAACACATTAAAAATTACTCTGAAGAGAAAGAAACAAAAGGTTTCAGTACTTTTAAAAGTAATATTTTGATGCCATGTTGAGCTTTCAGGTAGAGTTTCATGCAGATCTCATTCTTGTTACTGATTTTCTCTCTACAGGCATAGTGAACATGATGATACATTTCTATTTCAGTAGCTTCCAATTGCTGTACTTTATTTACCTTAAGAAGAGAGGGAAAAGGGCTGCTTCATGAAAAAGCTAGGCCCACAGCTCTGGTATTGCCAGATGCTGGGTGTGTAGAAAGAGACCTGAGGGACAATCAAGTGATATCAGTGGCAGGATGATTCACTGGGAACCAGTGTTCTTTAAAGGTCAGGCAACAGCCTGATTTATTTCCCTTTTCCTGAGTGATAAGACAGAGTGAATAAACTGAATAGAAAACCATTGCTCTAATTGCTGTACAGAGACAAAATTGTTCATTGGGGCCATGCTTGGGGCATATCTTTTTTCTTCCAGTTGACCTTTTCCTATGTTTTTTTCCCCTCTGGTTAATTTTTCAGGACTAGTAGTAAATTATAACTATCACATTCGTGTCACCTGCATTTTTACTCTGTGAATTCCTAGAAGTTCCTATTGTTCTTTCTCTTGTCTTTGTTTCAACAGGATTTTTTTATTTTTTTGCTAGTACTTATAGATAGGACTATAGTCCCAGATACATCTTTCTTCCAAAAAAAACAAGAACCCAAGGAATAATTTTACATGTACTCAAATCCAGTAATCTCAGGAATGTCGTGTACTTCTAGGCATGCTTGGTGCAGTCCTTCTGTGCTTATGATAAGGAGCAGAATGACAGTCACCATTCTACCTTCTCCCTAAAATCTATCTAGAATTGTGGGTTTTTTTTCCCTGTTCTTAAATCCCACAAGTTGATTTATTTTTCCCCACAAACCTGAGTCATGCTGGTTTTCATCCTTTTCAGATTATTTCAGAGTGTTGTGGTTTTTTTTTCAAAATATCAGGCATGCTTATGGTTGTGCTTTGATCTGAGAAGTGTAAACTGTTTGTCTTATAATCACTAGAGCACTGGAGGAAGTTAAACTCAAGATTCACATATACTTTTAATCAGGAGCACACTGAACCAGAGCTGGTGGTATCCAGATTAAGCTTGCATTGGAGTACGGATATGTGGCTGAATAGTGTCAGTTTCAGGTTTAACAACAATGGTATGATGTTGATTCAACCCTTCAAATATTTACTCACAAGAAGAGAATGGTAAATTTTTGTAAAGTAATTTCTACCATCTCTTTCTCCAGAGTATTTTTAAAATAGTCTGCTGGTAGGATTTTTATTACATGGATGAGGAATAAAAAAGTTCATCTTCATAACTTGTTCAGCCTAGCTTCTGTGAACTGGAGATGGAAAGGCTGAACCTACAGTTGCCAAAACTAATTTTGATGCTAGGGCATTATGTAAATAGTGACTTGGTAGAAATTTACATATTTCTGGTCTTAAGACTTTCTCTGGAGAGAGCCTGGTGAGTTCTGTCAAGTTCACTGCAGTCCATAGCCTTGCAATAGAAATACAATACATAAATTAGGATTTATGATGCAATGTGCTAAAAAATTGCTCCTAACCTTTTCTTGTAGGAAATAAATGAGACAAGAGAGAAATGAAAATTGCATTCATCACTTGATTAAAACCTTTCACAGCCTATGTAATCCAAATGACTTTATGAATTGTAGTCATTGTGACTGAAGTTTAGAGAAGGGATTTCGAGAAGTTAAAAAAAAAATAAAAATGAGAATAATATGTAAAGAGAATCAATGGTAAGTAAAATGCTTAAACAAAAAATAATTAGTTATCATTGAACTTAGAAGCAGCTGTGTTTTGAAAAAAAAAAAAAAATCTGCTTTATGAGCAGAAAATTGCAGCATCTAGGAGAATTTCCAGCTGACAAGTTTCTCACCTTTGCTTTCTTAGTGTTAGCAAAAAGTGCTAAAATGAAATCCTTGAAAGTTATAATCTACTCCACTCCAGAGCAGCTACTGTATAGACAATAGTAGGTCACAAAAGTTCTTCAGATTTAGCCTTCTTCCCGGGATGAAGTTACCTCTTCTGAGGATCTGTGAGGCGGTCAGTCCTCTTTAACTATTACGTTTTTTTCAGTTTTGCTGAAGCTTCCAAAACAAAGATGCTAATGGTTCTGGTGAGGTTTACCTGGAGACTCACAAAATCACATAACAGCATGCCTGGCTGTCACCTCTTTCAGCAAGAGCACATATCCAATAGTTAAATTGGGAATTTACCTTTACAGTCAAGGTTTTGGGGACTTTCCATGGTTATGCCTGTGTGAATTGAATACATAACTCTCAACTAGATACTTGAGTTTTGAGCAATTTCTATGAAACTCATCATTATCTGAGTCCTTCTCAGTATTAGCTGCCTAGCTCTGGACACAAGGAGCCTACAAGTTCAGTCAGGAGAGCATCGTAAGGGCCTTGGCCTGACTATGAGTGATTTGGATTTAAAATTCTCCCTTCTACCACCTGAATGGCTTTGATCTGGCATCCTCACCTCTTTTGCCTTTGTCTGAAATATCAAGTCTTCAGAGAAGGGACTTCCTGTTTTATCAAATATGTATTTCTTACCTATCACCAGGACACCTAGTTAGGAATTTGAGAAAGGAAGAGATGTTAAAGTATACAAGGTTACAGAAAAAATAAAATAAAATAAAATAAAAATTAGTGGGATCAGGAACAGCAACCTGAGCCCACAGAGCTCAGTCCTGTCCTGCAAGTGTGATGCTATTTCCTGATATTCTCCCCAGTGCAAGAATTTATACCAACAGGAAAATGAATAATAAAACTAGACCTTTGTGAAAAAAATATGGAAGCTAAATGCCATAATCCCCAAACCATACAAATTGGCCTTGATACACATGCATTGATGCCTTCTCTTTTCTAATGCAGAGTATTTATATTGCAAAGCAGGTTCTGTCCCTTTCAGGCTCACAAACTGTATATGCAATACCATTTACATTACAGAGATTTCTTTTTTCTTATTTTGTTCCCAAAGTCTTTCACCTCTCACGAAATGCTATTTTGCCTTCACACCAAAGAGGCACTTAATAATGACAATGGTGAATTACAAATATATACAAATATGTGAATATGGAACAAGAGCTTCTCAGTTGGTAATTACTTCCCAACCAGAAAAGTTCCAAAATGGACTCAGCAGCAGCCTGAGTCCAGGGTCCCAGTAACATTTCACAAAATCCTTTAGATCAGCTGAGCCAGTCATACTCAGGGACACAGGAGAAGGTGACCTGTCTCAACGAACTACATTTTTCTCCAGCAAGAAAACAGGTTGCAGGAGCAGCAGGAGGGATGACAAAACAAAACAACCCCACTCCAGCAAGAGAGACCAGCAGAGGACTCTCTTAGGAGCCATTTTATACTGACCACCATGGGCAGGAGCACTGTGATAGGTCCATTTGGGTCATCTGGCCCACCCTCTCCTCTCCGTAGGCATAGATGTTCCCCTGATTATAACTGCCACAGCTATGGCCTCCTGGTGGGGTCCCAGAAGGTCTCGGGTTAGTAGATCTACAGAAAATTTTTATTCTCATTCTCTCAAGTCAGGACAAACCCCTTACTCCTTACCAAGTGCTTCCTTAGCCATATACTATATAGTTATATACACAAATTTACATTATAAAATTTGAACTTAAGTTTTCTCAGCCAAATTACCCTGTGGTGCACACTGGACCTCACCATCCTTCTATATCAACCACCAGGTGTGTCTACAGCCTTGAGTAGAGGCAACTCCACAGGGACTTCATCCCCTTCCACCATATGGAAAAGGTCCAATTAGGCAGGGCTGGTTCAATTGATTGATCCCCTGGCATTAACTAGCCAGGTGGCTTGTTCTAAGTATTTGTCCCAATTTTTGAACGTTCCACCACCCATTGCTTTTAGAGTGGTTCTTAGGAAGTCATTATGATATTCAGTCTTTCCAGAGGCTGGTGCATGACAAGGGATATGATAGATCCACTCTATATGAATGAGCTAATAGGTTGTTTCTGACTCAGTCCTCTTGGAGGTCCCATGCTGCCATGAAAACTAGATTTCAAGTCTCAAAATTTTCTCATGCTTCAGTTTTCTTTTTTGCAATGTACCATGTTTTCCTCCAAGTATATATAGAGATTCACCTTTTATGAAACAATAGCTATTAACGAATTATTTTATTATTTACAATGTCTTTTATTTTTAATAATCATCCTCAAGTAGAAGAATCTCTCCAGATGTCATGAAATCAAATAAAGAGCACAACAGAAAAAAGATAAAAACTTCTTAACTATTTTTAAAATGAGGCTTTAGTTGGATTACAGGATGTCACTGAAATAATAACATGAAATAAAAAAATTGTTTCTCTTTTTGATTTTTCAAGCAAATGATCTGTAACTGCCTGTTAGCTGTTACACAACTGTGTATCTAGGTATGCATTTAATACTTTAGATATGCCCTTGGTTATATGAGAGTTTGATTATTCCAACATCTTTCAGGTTCAGCATGATAATCAAGGCTGTAATAGAAGGACCTGATCTAACACCAGCTGATGTCAAATCAAAACTCAGAACTAAATACAACAGGCAATTTAACGGGTCTTCTAAGTCAGTGTTTCCTGAAGGAAGCTGAGGACAGTAGCGGGCCTTTCTCGTGGTTTTTCTTTTATGTTTTTCATTACAAAGTAAAGAATAATTTATTCAACTTTTATACTTGCAAAGAACTATTTGGAAAATTTAAAGCAGTTGTAACTGGCCTCATGAAAGAAAAAAAATCTGTTGAAATTTCCCCTTAGCTCATTCCCACTGTTTAACCTCTCAATAATGGCCTTGTCTCCTCACGGTTCACCTGTCATATGGTCTGCAGGACAGAATCATGGAGTTAGCACAGATATGCAGACACCAAGGTGACCGAAAACCTGAGAGATCCCTTAAAAATCCTCTGCACATGTAAGTATATTAGACAACTAGGTAAATAAGTAGAGAGACAGTGGCTGAATAGATAAATAAACAAAGAGTAATAAAGATCTGCTATGTCATAATCCATTTCACTGTCAATATAAAAGAGAGCGTTTTAAGATTCCTGCTAATGCGTCTGCCATTCTTAATTTAAAGCTCCAAGCAGGAGGGCTTGGATGACAGATGTCATCAAGTACTATCTGTTACCATGAGTGGTTACAAAACTTTTTCCTCTCACTTCTTCCCTATGCTCTGGACAAAATCTGAATGATCCTGGTTTGTTTCCTTTTGTATTTTCCCAGCATTGGATTCAGTTGTACTGCTATTGGATGGAATTAAAACTGGCCTGAACAGACCCATGGAGAACCTGGGAGGTAAGAGGGGCAGGGTGGCGGTTTCTTAATCCAAATACAGAGGGGAGAATCATGTCTAGGGTTTAATTTTCACTGTCCAGTGCTTGAGGCACTAAATTAATAGACACCTGCAATGTAAATGTCTGGGATATCATCTGAATTAAACCCACTAAGTTCCTTTTGTGGACAATAAGAGAAAACGAGCTTCAGTCCCCTGGCCTGAGTTAGACATCTATTGTAGCACAAGATGAATCCAATCCTATTTTTCCTCATTCGATATAATACTTGAGTAATCAGTGAAATGGTCACACTGTAGAAATAAGCAGTCAGATGAGATAAATCCCATCCTCATATACTCTAACTTTTATGAGAACTATAGGCTCAAAATTTTACTAAACCTGGATGAAAAACAAGGACCATCATACCTAACCCAACAATGGTAAATACTAAGATGTCTTATTTTTAAATTAATCATGTTTCAGATTTGGTTTTGTAGTCATGATCCTATTGCAGGATCCTATATCCCCCCTCCTCCAAAATAAATGCTTTCAGTTAGTCACTGGTGTTTCAGCTGATTATACAAAACTCATCTATCCCACTGTCTTTCTTTAAAATAGGGATAATACTTTCCTCTCGTTGTACTGTGGAGACGGTGAAGTCCATCCATCAGTGTGAGGCACAAAATAGTGCAGGGTGAAAGAGATGTTGTTGGCTTGGTTTCACATCTTGTGCTTCAGCATGTTCTTAGGGACAATTTCTAACCCCATCTGCTACAAATTGATATGAACTGTAGGCATTTTGGAGTACTTTATACTGTAAATGGAAATCCTCTTATAGTTCAAAGTTCTAAAAGCTAGTTGCATCAAAAATTCTATTTGATGTGGAGATTTTTCCTCAAATAATGCCAATCTGACACTTCTGATTATTTCTCATCAAAAGACTCATCTTTATCCGAGGTCTCTGCTCCAGTTCCTTATTTTCTCTCCTTCTTTCTCCTGCATACATTTAAAAGTCTAATTCAGGCTTCCAACACCATACTAAATTTTATCTTATCCTTTAGATCCTTATTTAACTGTTCTTGTCTTAATTTCATCTTTTGCAATTGTAACTCATTATTCAGGTTATTTCTCACAAGATTGATTTGAGTATTAGGGGATCATTTACTTTCCATTATGACAGCCACTTCAGGTTATAAATTCTGACTGTAAGGAGAAAATGTGCTTATCAGTTTTGTCAGCATTTGTATGAAACAGACCTAGGCTTGTGCTGCAGAGACTTTAATGACTGATACAATTTCTATCTTTCTATTTTCTGTGGATAATCATGCTGTTGAATCTTCTGCATGTTGAAGTGCAGAGGAAAACACTTGATTTTTATTGCCATCTTCCAATGTAAATTGAGTATATGCCTCAAGTGAGAGTATCTTTCAATCTCATGCCTGGGTTAAGAGCTGCTACTTGGGGGAGCAGATGTTTCAGGTGATTGCTAGCTGTGGCTGGTGTTGCTACTCTTGGGAACAATTGCAGCTTCCTTTTCTGTGTCGCATGTTTAAACTTTTAAGTGTTTGCCAGAGGCCGCTGCCATTTTGTGTTAATTTCCGGTAGCTATGCTTTAGAAGATCCTCTGCTCTCCACCATGGAGGCTTTTGTTCTTCCTTTTTGTTTGGCTTTTCCTTCATCTAAGTTATATTACTGACAGAAGCAAGCAAGAAATGATCTTTGTGCAAGTAATAGGTACGCTTATGAAGACTCCCAAGCTAGATTTCTGGCTTGAAGCTAGCTAGAGTCACAGCAATCAGCAACAAACACTAAAACTCTTCCCTAGTCTGGAGATGAGCACTCGGAAAATTACGATGTAAATTGCATCCATACCCATTATATGTCTTACTGGTTATTTTAAGCAACTCTTCAAGCAACGTGTTGAATATTGTTTGTCTGCTGATGAAACTTCCAGGTCTGGTATTCTTCTAAGCATGAACAGAAAGGATTTTCAGGGGTTTTGTTTGGTACAGCACTGGATTTCAGGGGTGGGTTCCCTAATTAATGAATGAAGCTAACTTTGACTCCATGATTAGTAACCTTGTAGCTGTTATTTGTCTGAAACCTCTTGCCTGAACTTAGGATAATGTAATTTTTTTTTACCGAGGAAACACAGACTTTGGCTTAGCCAAAGGTGTCATGGCCTTGAAACAGCTTTTCAGCAGCATTGAAATGTTTACCCACCTGTGCTGTGGCTAGAAAATTTGTTTTTCAAGTCAAGGCCTCCCTCACTGTAAAAGTCCTCCACCATTTCCAGATTAATCGTCTCTATCTACCAGGCCTTTGGGGGCACCACCAGCCCTGCCTGTGCTTGGCCAGCTCTCTGAGGCTCTCCCAACCCTGCACAAAGCCCAGGACTCCACGTCAGCCTCCCAGGGCATTCATCCCCTGAGTCTGTGAGCCCGCAGTAGGGCCAAGCTCCAGCTGACTTCCCACAGCCCTACCCTGCCCTGCTGACAAGGAATATGACATTACTGGAGGAGAATGGCAAAGTAGCAGAAAAGAGTTTGTCAACACATCTCTCTTGTCAATTATTTACCAGGCCTCCTCTGTGCAACCCTCAAAATGCCAATGGCAACGCAGTGGCTTGAAGGGCTCCCCATTTTAAGTACTGCAAGGCTTGGAATGGTGTTAGCACTGGGGGAGAAGCACAGCAAGGTAGTCTTGAAGCAGACAAGGCTTGAAAACAGGAGTGGCTAAAGCTACAGGTTTTCTTGTAAAGGCCCTAGATTAGCTCATTTGCTACTAAACTCCTGTTTTCTCAGTGAAAGTTCCCAATCTAGGTAAAATTCCACTGCTGCTTGTGCTGGAGATGTCAGCCACTTTAAAATACAAACTGAACATGATTCTCAGATTAAAATTCCTTTACTCCTATGCTATGTAAAAGGAGGAGAAGTGCCTACAGGCAACTGCAGATAAACTGGCAAATAGGCTGTGTTGGGGTAGGAGTGCATCAGGTTTAGCAGACAAGATTTCATGGCTTTTGATCAATTTGTGTCAAAAATGCTATATTCTTTAATTTCAATCTGAATATTAAGAGATATAATTGCTGGATTGACATCACTAGGGAACAGAAATCATCTGTTTTTCCAGCACATGGTAAAAAGAGGTTGTAGAGGTCACTTGCTTGGCTCACCAGGAGCTGACTTCAGCACTGCAACATGCATCACTGCCTCAAGTCAAACTAATGTAGCTAGTTCCTATATTGGGAGGAACAGGAGCATTTGTAATCTCTTCAAATAAGTTATTCAAACCCATAGAAGTAAAAAGAGACATATCGCAGAATCACAGATTCGCTGGAGTTGGAAGGGACCTCTAGAGGTCATCTAGTCCAACTCCCACTGAAGCAGGATAACCTAGAGCACATCACATAGGACTGCATCCAGAGATAGACACTTCACAACCTCCCTGGGCAGCCTGTTCCAGTGCTCTGTCACCTTCACCATAAAGAAGTTTTTCCTCATATTTAAATGGAACTTCCTCTTTTCCAACTTGTACCCATTGCCCCTCATTCTGACACTGGGAACTACTGAGAAGACCCTGTCTCCATCTTCCTTGCACCCACCCTTTAGATACTTGCATACATTTATAAGCTCTCCCCTCAGCCTTCTCATCTCCAGGCTAAAGAGTCCTAGCTCTCTCAGCTTTTCCTCACAGGAGAGATGCTCCAATCCCCCTAACATCTTCGTGACCCTCTTCTGGAGAATAATTGGAAAATCTTCTGAAACTAGTGACCTGAACTCAGAAGTGCAGTTTAGGTCCTAATTCATCCTTCCAAAATATATTGGGAGACAAATGCCTAGAGGCATTAGGTTCCCAAACATATTTGATCTGAACTCTATCCCTTATTATTTGTACACTGATTCTTTATAATTGATCCTCTTTATTAAGAAAAACAGGCCTTATATGAAATTTTATAAAACTAGTATATGGTTTAAATGCTAGATTGGAATAGCACTTGAGGAGTTGTGCTCTTCTCTTGTGTTTAAATAGGTATTCAGACAGCTACTTAAAACCACATTGTGTGCTCAGTTCAGAGCTGTTCCAAGCTATCTGCTGCATCTGCATTCATATGTACAGCATATGGTATTTAACTATTACTTCAAACTGTTGCAGCTATGTTACTGAGATGGGTTCCTGCAATTGTTTCCACCCTGTGGCAAAAGAGAGATATGCAGGTTTCTGAGCATAACTCCAGATTTAGAGATGTCTTCTGGTAAGCCAGTCTATTTTACTCAGCAATTATCCTTTACATTCCCATTTGTACTGACCCATAAGCTATGAAATACATGAGCCTTGTTTGGCTCCAGGAAACTAAAGTATCTTGTAAGCTAAGAATGTTCAAAGGAAACTGACCCATCAAATCTGTGGATGCTAAGTCTTGTCACAAAACCAAAACAGGCCATTCAATGTGCTGTGAGCTGAGATGGGCATTTAAGACCAGTACCTAATCCCTGTCACTATGAATGGCATTTAGATACCTAAATAGAGGTGTCTATTGCTTTTTTATCCAGCTGTATCAAAAACCAACTACACAGATGAAGGGCATGGAAGGCAAAATCAGCTTGCTTTTGCCTTCCAGTTGCCAATGCAGAGAAGCATGACATCCCATAGGTCAGATCCTGTCTGCCAACCCCATACAAATACTTCATATGACAGTTAACCATCTCTGTTGTCTGAATCCTATACTTTGAGAAATACTATTGCCACAGAAGAAAGAAAAAGCTTTCCTAAGATACAAAGTCCAACAACACTCCTTGAATTACCTGTTTTCTTTCTGTCCCCATGAATGATGAATGACAAATCTTTAGCAGGGGCACAGCAGGGAAGGGGAAGTGATGTGCACAATACTTGCCATTTCAGAATAGCTGATTGCCTAAAAGTCGATAGTTACTTTCGAAAAGCCTTGTGTCAGGTGCTGAAGGTTAGGAGAAGACTGGAATGTAAATATTTTCTTAGAGCTTGTCAGTTTTTAGCGAGATTCTTAATCTTAAAATTCTCTCTTTTAGAGAGATTCTTAATCCCTGAGACCTGATTCTCTCCATTCACCACATAGACAACATCATTGTCATATCTGGGAAAAATCTAGGTATCTGCTTTGGCATTAGCTCTACAATATCTGACTTCAAAGTTTTAAACTATTTGTTTCCAAGTTTCATGTTAGTTGAAATGTTATTAAGTTATATATTGACTATACATATACAATATGTACCTATCATTTATCTATTGTGGTTTTACATATACAGTGTGTACCTACACATCATGTGCTTATATACCTTGTGCATAAAGGGAAAAAAAGACAGTGAGCTATATGGCAATGATTGCATATATACCAATGATGATGTAATGGACTACAGCCCATTTTGATTTGTCTTTGCTGACACACTCCTTTCTCAGCAGGGGAGATAAATTAACTTTAATTTCCTTGTTCTACAACTACTTGGGACAGGGATCTACTTGAGAGAGTCCAATGGAAAGCTAAGAGGGTGATTAACAGGTTGGAACACCTGCCTTATGAGGAAAGGCTAAGAGACCTGGGGCTTTTGAGTCTGGAGAGCAGAAGACTGAGGGGGGATTTAATTAATGTCTATAAATACATGAGGGCTGGGCATCAAGAAGGCAGGGACAACCTCTTTTCACTTGTGCCCTTTGACAGGATGAGGGAGAATAGATTCAAACTCAAGCACAGGAAGTTCTACCTCAACATGAGGAAGAACTTCTTTGCTGTGAGGGTTACAGATCATTGAAACAGGATCCCCAGAGGGGTTATGGAGTCTCCTTCTCTGGAGATTTCAAGACCTGCCTGGATGCCTTTCAGAGTGATCTGCCCTAGTTTTTTTTTGTTCTGCTCTGGCAGGGTGTTTGGACTTGATGATCTTCAGAGGTCCCTTCCAACTCCTAATATTCTGTGATTCTGAAATACACAAACAATATTCATGAGTCAGAAAACAATGGTTTGGAAGTCAAAATGTGTTAAGTGCATCTGTCTCTAAAAGTTTTCACTTGCCATTTCTAACACTTGTGGATGGGAATCATGTCAAAAGTTCAAGAACTTTGACAAGAGAGGCTGTTTTCAGATGGTCTTCAAGGTCTTCATCTGATCTCAGAGCTTCGCATTAGGTTCTCTGAGGTGGCTAGAGTGCTTTCCCAAGTGGAACATAATTTTCTGGAGGTCATATATTTTGGTCTGGCTGTGAAATTATATTGCAGTTTTAACTGCAATATTTGAATTTTGGGCCACCAGTAGCTAATGGCCTAATAAATTGTCATAGTATGAATTCATTGTTGATTTTAAAGAAAATGTATGACTGTGTAAACCAAACAATACTGACCCACACATGACTCAAGAGTTATTCTGCTCCTGTATGTAAAATATTAGTCAATTTCAATCTTATGGGAGTGCCCGATATGTAGGATGTTAAAAAGCTAAGACATGCTGATCATGTAACAACCTCTTATTTTCAGTCCTTTAGCTATTTACTTTGCAAAAACCCTGGGTGTATCAACATACTTGAAGTCTACAGTGATACAGCCAAGGACAGACATAAGGTTTGTGGGTTTTTTTGTTGCTTTGTGTTTTTTTTTTTAAATACCTGTGGGCAGTAGTCTCCAGTTGTGAGTAAGGAGTCTGTGATGTGAATGAAGATAAGTGCAAAGAAGTCTACTAAGCTTCTGTCAAAATTGTTGTTTGGAGGAAATATTTCTGTTATGGCTTTTCAGTGTACAGAATATAACATTTCTACCACTTTAGTTCAAAAGGATTTAGTGTGTTAAATCAGGTGGTAAGGCTGATGTTCCACCTGGTTAACCAGATTTATTTCTCTAACGGCAAGGCTAGGTGTAGAAATCACTGAATTGAAGCATATGACAGGTTTTGAATGTTTGTGTATATATATTTGTATGTCTTTTGGGAGTTTTTGCTTTGTTTTGTGGTGGTGTGGGTTTTTTTTTAGCAGACCACAGTAGAAAAACTCTGTTCCCTTTTGTCCTTAAAAACTTCTTTACTACTTCCTTCCTGTCTTTTTGGAAGATATCTGTAATATTTGCTTTTCTTTTGTTAATTAGATACTTCCCTTAACTTCAAGGATTAGAGAGAATGACCTTGCACTGCCAGCTCCCTCAGGATCCTAATTATATTCATTAATAAAACATCAATAAGAATCCCTGTTACAGTAAAAAAGTATGTGATTGGATGTTCCATTTTACAGATAACTCTTGGATGTTGTGTATCTTAATCCATGGTTTGTGGGGACCTGTGATTGACATGTCAATGCTTTCTCAGAATGTAAAACTCAGTAAATGGATGTTAAAATAAACCAGATATTAATGTTTCAATGAAACAACTTGAAGTGTTGCTTGGCTTTCAAACATCACAGAAATGTTGTCAATGCACTTGAAATGATGCATTGCCCACAGCAAACCCAGGTCTGGTTTTAAGAGGTATTGAGGTGTGCACTGAAGATGAATAATGGGGAAAAGATTACTTTAGTCCTCAGCACAGGATCCATGTCTAGGATTAATTAAAATAAAGGAGGTATATTTTAACTATCTGGGAGAGAGCTATCCAGTATGGCTATAATAAAATACACTGATGTGACCACATGTGTGTGTGAGTGTGGTCAAAAGCAAAAAAGTGGCCAGCATCCAAAGCATCCCATTTTATTCATATCATCAGTGAGATAAGCCTGATCTTATAGAAGCTGGCTTCAGTTGTGTTCCAGATCCATTTCTCTCTCTTCTCCTTCTCTTCCCCCATTCCACCTCTCCTTGAGGAGAGGTTTCATTTAGCTTTCTTAGTGAAATCTGGAAGTTAACTGGGCAAGTTTAGGCTTGTGTCATTATGCAAAGTTATCGGGGCTGTATTCTTTTCTTGTCTGTGATGCTTCTCTGGCTGCTGATTTCCCATCTGTGAAATGAAAGTAATATTTGCACAGCTTCTGAGGTGTTTGATGCTATGCAGGTGAAAAGTGAAGTGCTGTCAAATGTTGTGACTGTACAGTAATATTTATGGTTGTGGAACAATGACTACATAAAAATTTAGAGCTTTACCATCAGCATGTAAGATTATATATATGAAGCACAATGAATATAAACCACTTGTTTTACTGCCTGATAGAATCCTTGCTAATGTAAAAGTTTAGATAATCTAAATATTTTCCTTGGGCAGACAAGGATATTTTGTCTGTTGCTTTTCTGTAGAAATAAACACTGGACCATTAAAATAATTGATTTTTTAACGAAATCTGATTGAATTTATCCTGGGTTTTTGTTTTGTTTGGGGTTTTTGTGTGGGTTTTTTTTGTAGAGGTTTTTGTTTGTTTACTTTTTACAAAGGATGAAGGACTAAGCAGTGGTTCTACTGTTTTCTAGTATTGTCTTATGTTTATAGTTTAAATCCTTCAACGGGAAGATTGACAGTTCAGGAGGCTGACAAAACAAAAGAACCAAAAGATTACTTTGTAAATAAATTATGGACAGAGATGTTTTAATTCTTAGGTGTAATTGATTTGCTTAATACTGCTGTTTCAAAAATGAGGCTTACCAATATTTAACTATCTCATGAGTATATTGGGCAAATTAAGCATTTATCAATCTTTCAAAAGCTTTTTGAAATTTCTCAACAAGAACACTTGAAATTGCAAAGCTTTTTATTATTGTAATAATTATTTATGGTGAAGTAATTATTCAATTTTCTCCTGTCCTTATGAATCTGTGCATGTTTTATGAATACTGGTAGTTCCTCAACTGTTATGACGTAAGTATATCCCGAATTTTGTGATGTCATGCATGTGACCACTTTTCTTTCATTTGCACCTTTGCGTTTCTAGGAGCTGGCAGTCTGTTGAAAGAGATTACGTTTTATGTTCAGTTTAGTTGTAGCATGTTACAAAGGAAAGACATATGCAGTGCTTTTTTAAGAAGGGATTTGTTTTATTTGTTTTCTTGTCTCCTTTCTTTATTTTTCCTTTCCTTTTTCTTTTTTTTTTTCTTTTTGCCTTAGCCTATAAGAGTCATTTGGGATATGAAAAAATAAAAGACAAGTCTTTGTTTACGGCAAACACAGCATTAATGTGTATCTTTTTCTTTTGCATTTTCTTTCTGATCTGCCAGTTTGCAGAGCAATTTGCCTGCTAATTCATTTATGGCTGCTTTTGTGAGCCTGTCTGAACACCCAGTAGAATGGGAATATTGACAAGCATAAAAATATAGAAGCATTTCCTATACTAGCCATTTGGAATGATAAAGTAGGCAACTCCAGCAGAAGGTTTGCATGCATGTGCAGCACTGGGACAGTGGCTGAGTAAGGGGCTCAGGGGGATCCCCTTGGTGGTCAGAGGTGAACTTGAGGGCAAGACCACATGTGCCTTTTTGGCTGTATCAGGTCACCTGTTGACATTCTTCCCCCGTATTAAAACCTTTCCTTCTTCCCTTCAACTCCTGCAGCTGTCTGATGAGTTACTGGGTGCTAATTTCTAACCTAGTCTAGTCAAAGTGACTATTTCTATGGTTGGCCTTTGCTGATTAGCCTTTTGGCTTGCAGGGGTAGGTGAGCCAAGAGACTTGGCATACAAACTGATTCTGAGCCCTCAGTACAGTCGTGACCCAGATCGTGGCACTGGGCCCTGCAAAACCTCTACTAAGAGGCAATGCTTTACACTGTGTTTTCTAGGATGTTGCCATACTATATGTAGCAACAAATTCTGCTTAAATTGGTACCACTCTCCTCACATCCTTGCAGGCATTTCTCATTCACTTGCTCTCTTGGTGGTTTCTCTGCGAGTTTATGTTCTATCTTGCTCCAGGCAGTGCTGATTGATTCATAAAGCACATAGCTGTGCTTTGCAAGGTCAGCATCAGCAATGTTATTATTGTGTGCTTAGTTTATAATCCCAACAAACTTATTTTAAACATTGAGCACAGAGGGATACAACACCTGTTAACTGGAAATATCCAGGGTTTTTGTGTTTTTTTTTTTTTAATGTTTTGAATTTATTAGTAAAAAGCAAACATTCTTTCTTAGATAAGTGGAGAGGCAAGGTTTTATTTCCATTTGTGCCTTTTCAATGGATTACAGGCAGTTAAACTGAATCATGACTAATAATGACTGGGTGATTTTTGTGGTAGTAGAAACACAGTTAAGGTCTTCTCACACTCGGAGCCCAGCAAAAGAATATGGGAAAACATGGCTGAAGAGCCAGAATATTTGTGAAGTAACATGGAAGAAAAACTGCTCTGGAAATGTGTGATCTTGGGTCTCAGTCATAGGTTGGTTTTCAACTCTCTGTGAGCAGAGTTTAGCTGGCAAAGAGTATGTGTCATGCAATCTACCCACATATCAGGAGACTTACCTGTGCCATTGAATTTGGGTTCTTCCACTGAACAAAGGGAATTTCTCACTCTGTGAAGTTCCAATAACGTAATTATTAACTCAAGGTCAGAATAATTTGATTCAGTTATTATTTCCTGACATGCTAACCAATAGCCACGTCTCTCTCCTCTATGTAAGGACAATACTCTGGAGAAAATCTTAAACATTCAGAGGAAGAATAACACACCTTTGCCATTTATCTTCTGAAGGAAGACAGTAAGTTTGGTGACCTTAGCTCTGTACCAAGTGAGAAGGAAGAAATTTATTCCTATGAGCTAAAGGATTGCATTAAGCAGCATATTCCTAAAGGAATGACTGCTCAGATTTTTCACAGAAGGTAGAAAGTCTTGATAGATCCCTAACTCCATTACACATGTAGGTAGTCCTTTCTGAATGATGTATTCCAAGTGCTTTGCCTTGGTCCTGTTGAAAAAGAAAAGACAAGGGTGAGAGTGCAACAAAGGAGAGGAGACGAACTTGACAAGAAGGTAGGAAATGAAGAAAAGAGGAAGTTATCAGAAGAAAAGAGTAACATAGTGAAAACCAGCATGTGTAGCGGTGATGGTGTAAGTTCGTATCTGAAGGTCTGATGTAGGTTGTTAAAAGGAAGCATGAAATGAAAAATGTACCAGTGGGAAAGGTGAAAGAATAAACTTCAAAAAGAAGTTTCAATGTTATAACAACTCCCTCTACAGAAGATGTTGTTTCATTGAAGCTGATTTCAACTTACTGACTTGGCTTGTGTGGGAAACAATGGCCCCCTGGCATCAGCTCATGACAGTTTGTAAGTGTGGAAATGAAAATTACAATTTTTACTTCCAGTTTTAGTTTTACTTTAAACAAATACAAAGTATTATAAAAAGCACTTAAAATTTTAATTTTGGGGGAAAGAAAATATGACACTTTTGTGTCAATATAAACATTTGTTGTTTGGAAAATCTGGAAGCTAGATTGCAGCATTTTTCAGAATTGTAAAACACAATGTGTTTGTGCAGTGTTTTAGTTTCTTTTGCTCCAATTTGAAGGAAAAGTAATTCTGGAACGCAGATTTCTCCAGCCAAAAGACACTCTGTTCTTCCATGATGCCCTAGGTGCTGCAATCATTGTGAAGTTGAGCACTTTCCATTTGCTGTTCTGCAACCTGCTTTTGCTCAGACCTGGCTGTAACTGTTCACCTGGGCTCTTGTGTCAAGGCTTGCCTGAGCTGCCAAGGCAGTATTTTCTCTCCATGTTGTTTAATTCTATCAGTCTCACATGGCTTCCCTTGAGGCCTTGTGCCTGCAAGCCTACATACCAATCATATAGATGGTTCTTATGGGATGCAATAACCATCAGCATGGAGAAGCACCCTTTCAGCCCCTCCCTTTAGGTCATCTTATGGCCTTTAGTTTATATTAAGGAAATTAAAAACTTGGAGCGTAGCAAAATAGACAATGGTCATCTAGATACCTGGACAGGATTATCCAATGAAAAATGTGTACAAAACCTTAGTACCAGTCCATGGGCAATGCCTGTGCCCAGTTAAGCATGCTACAGTCAGCATGAGGAGCTGACATCATGAATGGGAGCAGTCCATAGGATCTGGAGAACATCCTGATGGAAGGTACACAGTGCTACGGGACAAGGATGGTGATGGCTACCATCACTATCATAAACTTCTGTGTATAGAGACACTACAGAGGTGGATGCTCACCTGGCAATGACTCCCAGCTGATCACAGGGAGAGGCTTTCCTTTCTTTTTTTTTTTTTTTTTTTTTTTTTCTCTCTTTCTTTTCCTATTGTTTTTAATACGCTTGGTAACTTTGAAGTTGGTGTATATGCCTTCATTTCCAGACTGCTCTAATAAAGTTTTGTGCAAAAAGCCAATAAGCCTGTCTCAATATCCTTTATGTGACACTTTTTTGAACACCTGTACTATTCAGTAAAGCTGACTGTGCTTTATTGTGAGGCCCGGTTATTTTGAGTAAGACAAACTCATCTCTGTCAAACTCTTCCTTACTTGACCAAAAAAAAAAAAGAGTTTTCTTTTTGCGGGGTGTAACAGATAGCCAAGAATTCATTGATGTACTTACGTGAATTCTGTGTCATACATTCCTGTTGTTTGTTTTCTCCCTACACAGAGTGAATTTCTGCTTGAGAGCAGGACTGGGCAAACCTGCACAGTCACAGCATCAAGTTTCAGTAGGTAGGTTGCCAGGAAAGGTCAAAGCTGAAACAGAGAACCAAAAAAGCAAGCTGTTTCTTGCTCTCCTCTCATCACTGCCTGCTTATCCCCATACATATCTACAGTATCTTCAGGTTTAAAAGACTTCGCTTAAAGTAATCTGTCCAGATCCTAAGACAGTGTTAATATATTCCTTCGCTAACATGAACTAATACCTAACCAGTTAAAGGTGATGGAAAGAGTTAGATTTTGGGTCATCCCCAAATGGATTTCCCTATCTTTGTTGCTGGTGGCCATCCAGAGAGCTTATGTGACTTATTTATGGGAGAGCACATTACACAGGACTGCAACCCTCCTGGATACAGTCCTGTATGGTGTGCTCTAGGTGATCCTACTTTAGTGGGGGAGTTGGACTAGATGTTCTCTAGAGATCCCTTCCAACTCTGACAATTCTGTGATTCTGTGAGATTACATCATCATGATTCTTATATTCTGCTAGTGGAGAGGAAAACATTGAACAGCCTCTTGAATTGCATCCCTCTCTCTGCACAAAGGCTGCAAAGGGAGCCTAAATGACTAATATATGCTAGGTACTTAAGTTTTAGATGGCTCAAGGTAGGTATGATCAGTCGCAGCCTAAGTGCATTGCTCTTCTTTATCTTCTGCTTTTCTTAATGGTGCTCATTTTCTACCCTTATCTGAAGAACATGGAGCAGCACTAAGTCCTGGCAAAGCACTTGCTTTTGCTCTGCCTGAAGTCAGTGGGAGATTTTGATTGCTGTTCGTAATTGCAGAATCAAGTCTAGTAACCTTTCTTTTTTGGTACAAATGCAAATATTAAATAGCAAAGGCAGATGCTGCTATCCCAGTGGCAAAGCACGTTAAAGGACTCAGCTTGTGGATCTCCCTGTACTTCTCTGGGCTGCCCAGTTTCCTCTTCACCCTGGCTGTGCTGGAGATCACAGAGGGTAATTATGCATGTTTGTTTATTTACACTTCTTAACCTAACCAGGAATTGATCACTCTTACAAATTAGTTACGACCCAGGGAATGGAAATGAAGCCACATTTTCCTCCTGATTGGGTATGCCTCATTAGGTCCACAACAGCCTTTGGCTGCACTCCCTGCCAGGGTAATTGGTAGTGACAATGGTACCGTTTTACCACATAGGAGTCAGCATTGGCAGGAACAGCCAGATCAGTGAAACACACAGGAGGGGGTGAATCATAAGATTACAGAGACGTCACAAAATTAGCAATTACGTAAGACCTCCAGAAAGGCGTGTCTTAATTTTATTAAGAGCTGTTGAGGACAATCATCTGTCGTAAGTAACAGATGACTGAGCATATAATTATGAAGTGCCAGTTAATAGAATTAGCAACAGACCACAGAAGCTTCCAATGTTGGCTGTAAACAGAGCTCAGTGGAAGAGGCAAACTGTTCTTCCCTTTTTTTATTTCTCATATATCAGCCAGAAAGACCTGCATGTGTGAGCTTTCTTTTTTTCCACTCTAAATAAACTTTGGCAAGCTGTTTACTGCTGACTTCAGACAAGCCTGCAAGTCCTATCAGATAGAGTTTATTGTGAAACCAAAGAAGTTAGCTATATTTAGCTTACAATGACAGAGCTACTGTGAAACTGATGCTAAAGTTGTCAGAGGTGATATAGCAAGTCTAGACTGACATTATTCTGATCTAGTCTGATGCTGCTGTACTCTGTAAGCAATCTAATTTGACCTCACTTGCACCTCTTACATATGACCTTGGTGCCATGTAAGCAATGCAAATATTTCAATGAGCAAATTATTCATTTATTTCCACAAAATATAGGAAATTTTCTCAAAACCTTTGTTGTTTGATTTGCAAATACAGATGTCAAGTGTGAACCAAAAAGGAATATTTTAACCATAATTTCTAAGATTATTCTAAAAATTTGGCTGTAATTTGATAAAAACTTTGTCTCCAAATTTTGGAAGGTAATACAGTTAACTATAGTGCAGTAATGTGCAGGAAAACCACTGCTAGAGCCCATACAGAAGTAAAAGAGGAGAAAAAGACTGTCATGAGGATCATAAATTCTGAATATCATACTTAAAGGATTTGTCTGCACAACTTTTTACTGATTTAATTATATTATAAACAGAGATGTTCAAACAATGTGTGGATTAGCCATAATGTATGCTAAATACATAGTTTCTATTAAGCTTTGCAGCATAAACAAGCCACACAGCACAGCACACTGCCAAAAGGTGTCATGTGGCTGATATAGTCTTAAGGGACATATAAAAGTTGAGCTTTTAGAAGTATGGTTACAAAGATGATGGGATTGAAACAACTAAGATTGATTAGCTGTATAGATGTCTCTATTAATATTACATAAGAAGTGTATTTCTTGTTTTATGAAAAATTAATACTGAAAAAACCCAAACCCATTCCTTTCCAGCAGAAATATAAATAAAAAACATTATTTAATCTATTTTTCATTGTTGAATTGTATTTTTTATTTCATTTCATAACAGAAAAAAAATATTTTAAAAGGTAAACTATGCCTTTTATTTCTGAAAAGGAGCCGAAATGCTTTGGTTTGAAAGTTCTGCCAAATTTTGCTGAAAAATGTGTAAAAAAACTCAGGAGGAATAGCTTAGTTACAGGATTTTATTTTTATTATTATTTTATTAATCAGTAATTTCTGAGAAGAGATGTAAAAAATTCCTATCAGTTCTAATTAATATAACGTATATAAATCTAGAATACTTGTATTGTCTTAAATTGCTTGTAGTTTTCACTATTGTTTCACTCAGTATCTTGTCTCTCAAAATTTCATTGAAACTGTGTAAATCATTTAACCTTCCTGATACAACACTGATGTATATTAGTTGATAAAGGTATATATATATATATATTTTTTTTTTTTTTCCCCAGAATCTAGAAATGAAAGGAATTTTTCCTTCTCTTCATGACATTTTCTGGATCTTCAAGTCTCTGCCTGTGCCTTAGTGTTTCTGATCTCCCTTTTTATTTTTGCTCGTTCGAACCTTGCTCTGTTTTCTTGCATGTCACTTAACTCATTGCTCCTCTTACTTTGCTCCCAAACATTACAAAGAGAAGGAGAGCTTTAATTTAAAAAAACTGAGCTCTGGGTACAAGTAACATGGAGAAGCATGATCTCCTTTCTATATTAATTGATGAGGCAGGTACCGGTCATGAGTTCACTTGGAGCTGCGTTTTTTTAGATTCTCTAAACTAAACATGAGGAGCAACACATTTGTTAGATACCCTTTGCTTGATTCTTCCCATATGTTTTCCATTGGGCTTCATTCACCTTTAAGTGGGGACCTTTAAGGCAGACCCAGCGGCTGTTCAGAAAAGACACAAGCAAAGATTACCTCCATCAAAGAGGCATTATATAGGTGTAGAAGGCATAAGTAAGAGCACCTGCCTCACAAACTTGGGCTGTCATGGTGGGGAGTGACAAGTAGGTTCAGGACAGCCTCTCAGAGACAAATATATAAGCATAAATAAATCAAAATAGTGATGAACTGGACAAAAAGGTACAGGCTTCTGAAACAGGCTTTCTCTATAGCTTTGTTGGTGTTGCTGTGGCTCCCATGCAACACAACAACTTGGAAAAATCAAGAAAGAAACTGATAATTTTCTCCTTTGGAGATAGGATTGGAGTGGTGCTTAGGACATATTGCCTCATATTTGCTTGTTCCCCTTATGTACTCTTCCTCTCTGCAAAGTGATTGTTAATCCAGTGGTATTTGTGCTTTGCCTGCCTGTGTCTTTCCTTGCCTGCAGAGAATCCTGCATGGAGCTTTTGGTACCTGCCCAGATTTTTTGCTTTATACTGGGGCTATCAAAACAAACACCTCCTGCCAAAACACCATCTCTCATTTTGGGAAGGGGGGGATGTATTTCTTTTACTTGCCTTTAGAAGCTCTTCTTATTAACTTCCTTTTCCTAGCATGTGAGAAGTCAGTCCTTGCCTTTAAGCCATATTTCACATTGGATAAACCTATGTCACACAAAAAGCGAGAAAGGATTTGCCTATGCTGTGTCTTTAATCCAGTCTAATTCAGAGCAGATGGTTCAGAAATACCTGAGGTACAAGCCTGTCCCTCCCTATGCCAGCACCTGCTCATCAGCAGCAGGACAGTCCCCAGACTGGAGAGGCTGGAGACTCCCCTGCTCTGTCCCCTGCCTGTAGGTGTTGAGAGTCTTTTCACATGCCTGACTCACCTTATTATTTGTAATCTTCTGGAAGAGGTTAATTAACCTTAAACCTTCTTCTGTCTCTTAAAATCCCATGACCTCATTGTGGAGGACGGATGCTGTCTGGTTAGTGGCTTAGAGTGTGTGGAGGCTGGAGCCCTCGGCGAGGCAAGGAACTGTGTGTGCAGCACGCCATGCTCACCTGAGAGGTGACATTGAATTGATAGTGAGAAGTAACAGGTTAACTCACTGTTTTCTTCTTTCAGAATTGAATTAAATGCACCCTTGGAAAATACTCAGTGATGGATTTCCCTGGCAGGCCCTTGAGAAGAACTAAATTCCCTAGTGGATCTCTTGAAACCTCTTGTATCAGTGTCCTATAGCTGTTTGCCAGCTCTTCTAGATGCTACGAAAGACAAAGTCAACAGGCTGCACCACAACTGGGCTTTATTCTGAAGGGAGAAAGTATGTGGTTTCTTTCTGACCAAGTTTAGCATGCAGGATGGATGGCTTCAAGTGTTCAGAAATCTTGAGCAAGACCTACTGCAACCCAATCACAAGATATTATAGTGCTAAAATGGTAACTTCAGCACTTGAATTACCTTGCGGTTTTCAAATTTAGAGGAGGTTTTTTGCCTCAGTTAGGAGGGGTAAAAACTTTGTATTTTTTAATGGAAGCTGACAATCTGTCAGAATAATGTAAGTATAGGACCTTTATGAAAGACACCAAATATAACAATGTCATGATAAAAATCACTGACACTGGATCCATTTTTTGCCCTGAAGCATGCAGCATGACAGCCCTTAGAATTTTTATGCCAGCAATAGTAGCTGCAGATCCTATCATTATTTACCTAAATGAAATATATCAATCCTTTTACTGAAACATTTTCAGCTAGAAATCAGCCCTAATAATTTAGTGGTTTCAGCCCAGGTATGTACTCTATTCCCATCAATTCAGTATCTGAACAGCTTGTAAAATTAAAATATACTAAGAATTTCAAGGTCACTGCCTGTTTGCAATAATTGAAGTAGGCTCTTTTTCCCATGAAGAACTGATTGCTCTTTTTTTTTTTAGATTGAATTCTGCACTTGGTTTTGCATGTGATCTGTCAGTGCTAGCATCACAGAATCACAGAATCTCAGGGGCTGGAAGGGACCTTGAAAGATCATCTAGTCCAACCCCCCTGACAAAGCAGGATCACCTAGAGTACATCACACAGGAACGTGTCCAGGTGGGTTTTAAATGTCTCCAGAGAAGGAGACTCCACAACCTCTTTGGGCAGCCTGTTCCAGTGCTCCGTCACTCTCACAGAAAAGAAGTTTTTTTCTGATGTTTACATGGAACCTACTATGTTCCAGTTTGCACCCATTCTCCTATCAGTAGTCATCACTGAAAAAGGCCTGGCTCTGTCCTCCAGACACTCGCCCTTAACATATTTGTAAACATTAATGAGGTTGCCCTTCAGTCTCCTCTTTTCCAAGCTAAAGAGACCCAGCTCCCTCAGCCTTTCCTCATAAGGGAAATGTTCCACTCCCTTAATAATTTTCTGTGTCTCTGCACTGGACTCTTTCAAACTGGACTCTTTCTAGAAGAGCATGGTTTGTGATTGTGGCCATTAATTGTTCAATGTAAGGACATCTATTCCACAAAATTTAAGTGTGTTTATGATCTCTGTCTTGGAAGGGAAAAACTTCCTTGCTCCAACAGAACAGGAACGCTAGTTCTCCAGGAAATCAGTGGTTTTTGATACTCTGGACAAAGAAATCTTGGCATTTCTAAAGGAATGGCTACTGCTCCATTAAATACAAACTATAAATGTATATCCTCTGTCACTAGCATGCTGCAGTGCTAGGCATTGGCCATCAGACTGTTTGTTGTCTTTCCTCAGCTAACCATTCTCATGATGTTATGGACTGAAGTTATGGATGTTATGAAACTGCCTGCATCTTCACTCCCCCTATGAGTTTTTCTCCTTATGTCCCTGTGGTTAGCTGCTGTCCCAACAATGGCAAAGGGAACTTGTGCCTAAGGGCTTAACAAGAAAACACATTCAAATTCCCAGAGAATCAAAAAACTCACCTTTCTCTACTCTAGGAGTCAAAGCCCACTGCTGTCTTGTGAGTTAATTTGCAAGTGATTGTGTTGGACAGATCTATTTTTGTCTTAATTCAGAGATCCAAACTGTGAGTACATTTATTTTGTATTTAATACATAAATCCCTCCTGCTTCAGGAGTATTGACTTAAAAGAATATATTGTTCATATCAGAGAATCATAGAATCATAGAATAGTTTGGTTTGGAAGGGACCTTAAAGATCACCTAGTTCCAACCCCCCTGCATGAGTAGGGACACCTCTGACTAGATCAGATTGCTCAGGGCCCCATCCAACCTGTCCTTGAACACTTCCACTGATGAGACTTCCACAACTTCCCTGGGCAAGTTGTTCCAGTGTCTCACCACCCTCACACTAAAGAATTTCCTCCTAATGTGTAGGCTAAATCTCCCCTCTTCCAGTTCTGATCCATTAACCTTCATTCTATCACTACAAACCCTGGTGAAAAGCTCCTCCTCAGCTTTCCTGTAGGCCCCATTCAGATACTGGAAGGCTGCTATAAGGTCTCCCCAGAGCCTTATCTTCTCCAGGCTGAATAGCCCCAACTCCCTCAGCCTGTCCTCATAGCAGAGGTTCTCCAGCCCCTTGATCATCTTCATGGCCCTTCTCTGGACCTTCTTCAGCATGTCTATATCTTTCCTGTGCTGAAGGCTCCAGAGCTGTATGCAGTACTCTAGGTGGGGTCCCACCAGAGCTGAGTAGAGGAGCAGAATCACCTCCCTGGCCGTGCTGCCCACACTTCTTTTGATACAGCCCAGGTTGCAGTTGGCTCTCTGGGCTGCAAGTGCACACTGGAGGCTCATGTTGAGCTTCTCGTCTACTACCACCCCCAAGTCCTTTTCCTCAAGACTGCACTCTAGCCATTCTCCCCCCCAGCCTGTATTTATGTCTGAGGTTATGGACCTTGCATTTGGCCCTGTTGAACTTCATGAGATTGACACTGGCACACCTCTTAAGTCTGCCAAAATCCCTGTGGGTGATATCCCTTCCCTCTAAGGTGTCAACCTCAGCACACAGCTTGGTATCATCAGTAAACTTGCTGAGGATACACTCAATCCCACTATCCATGTCTCCAACAAAGATGTTAAACAGCACTGGTCCCAATTCTGACCCCTGAGGAACACCACTCATCACTTGCCTCCACTTGGACACTGAACCATTGACCACAACTCTCTGGGTGTGGCCATCCAGCCAATTACTTATCCACCAAGTGGTCCATCTGTCAAATCCATCAAATTTGTCCATCACAAATCTGTCATTTTTGAGACAAGGATGTTGTGTCAGAGATAGTCAAATGTTTTGCACAAATCCAGATAGATGACGTCAGTTGCTCTCCCACCATCTCTGTAGCCTTGTCATAGAAGGACACCAAATTGGCCAAGCTTGATTTGCCTTTAGTGAAGCCCTGTTGGCTGTCACCAATCACCTCCTTATTTTCCATGTGCCTTAGCAGATTTTCCAGGGGGATCTGTTCCATGATCTTGCCAGGCACAGAGGAGACACTGACTGGCCTGTAGTTCCCCACCTCTGCCTTTCTCCCTTTTTCTCTTTTTTAAAAATAGAGGCTACGTTACCTTTTTCCCAAACTGCGGGAACCTCACCAGACTGCCGTGATGTCTCAAATATGATGGGGAAAGGCTTAGCAACTGGATCCACCAGCTCCCTTGGGACCTGTGGATGGACCCCATCAGGTCCCATAGAGTTGTGCACCTTCAGGTTCTTTAGATGGTCACAAACCTGTTCTTCTCCTACAGTGGGGGGTACTTTGTTCTCCCAGTCCCTGCTTTCACCTGCTTTCACCTGCTGTGGCCTTTGCAATGAGGCTGGAGCCCTTGCCAGAGAAGACTGATGCAAAGAAGTCACTCCATTTTAGTTGAATGTAGCAGAATTCCTCATTATCTCCCTTCAGCATCTTGGATGTGTAGTGGAGGGAGCTGCAGTTGTATGACGCTATGTGGTAACAGGACACAGGAGATGTGAAAGAGACCTATACAAAGTGCCACTCAATGCTGCACGCACAGGTTGTTTCCTTCTCCTGCCCCACTTGTGTTCTCATTTTCCTGCCTCATACTGAACTAACTTCTGCCGGTCTTGCAAAAAAATTAGGAGCCTGATCTCTGAAGCTTTTTAGGTACCCAGACACCACTGAAATAAAAAAGGAAAAGATATCTAAAGAGCTCTTATGCTTAGTGTCTAAAAGTTCTTGTCTCCTCTGAAAAGAGGAGTACATTTGGTGGGAATGACATAGCAGTGAATACAGCCCCGGATATTTAGTAAGGAAGAGCCAAGGCAGTAAGTGCTGGAGAGAGCTGTTGATGCAGTGTGTCTGCACTTCCCTTCTGTGACCTTTGCCATTTTACTTTTCTTTGGTACAGAAAAGTGACAATGCTATGGAAATACTTTAGCAGACTGACAGAGGAGACTGACAGAATTATTATATATATATGTGTGTGGACATATGTATAAACGTATGTATGAATGCATGCGTAGTTTTATTCATCGAGGTTGCTTTTATTCCAGACATTTCCAAATTGCCTGAATATTTGCACAGGTATAGTGAAAGTAAGTAAACAAAATCCTGCACATACCTATGGTTTTTGTTTCACACCAAACCTAGATAGGGACTATCCTAAAATGAAAGAATGGTTTGAAATCTCTCTTGGATCTAACAGAACAGTCACACTGTCCGTATGTGGATCAATATAGGCTGTGTCTGAGTTTTCAGTCTCAGACTGAGCGTATATAGTCTTATAAATATATCTACCAGAGGTAAGAAGTATAATAAACTGAAACAGAAAATTTGTATGCATGTGAAAGGGAAATGAGATCAACAAAGAGATGATACCATGGTTCATTTCTGTCAGTCCTTACTGTAAGTTTAAGGAAATGCCCAAGTAAATCAGCTAGAGTCTTCCTATCACTACCAATGATCTGAGGACTATGTGTAAATCAAGACTTCAGACATCAGAACTTGTGATAGTCAGACAGGAACGAAGACAGTGCTGTTTCACTTTGGTGCCTGAGATTTATACACTCTATAGGGCACTCTTTGATTGATGTGCTGATTTAATATATTAATACTATTGAAGAAACTTACTGTCACAGAAGTAAAAAATGTTGTGCCATGCAGCTGACTGCGAAAAACAAAGCCTCCTTTATGCCTGCCTTTTATCTTCCACAAACGGGGAAATTTCCATGCCCTCTCACTCCAGATTTGCCTACCAAGTCCAGGCACACTGCTACCACGGTGGCAGGCACAACCAAGAAACCAGACCTGTAAAAAATGCAGATTATCTCCCACAAGTCTGGGTGATTTCCTACTTTTGGGGCTATGAGAAGGTTCTAACAAAATTTGTGCCACTCAAATTAACTCTGGAGGTTCCCATTTGAATTATGCTTGTCTAAGTACTGTAGGCTGTCTGTAGTGATTTTTAAAAACTAGGACTAAATGTCACATGGAGCTTAAAAGATGACAAAACTTTGTGAATAACAGACCAGGTCAATATACATATAGTGATTTCTTTTTTTCTTTGTAGTTGAGAAAATGAGTTTTGCCTAGGTTAACAATTTTATTCATTGTCACTCTAGGTTAGATTCTTTATGTGGAATACACTGGAATACATGTGCTTGAGATTATACACATATATACAAAATGAGAAGCTCCTTGATGCCTCTAGCATTTCTTCACTATGTTTTAAGAAAACACTGTCTCTGAGGGAGATGACAATTCAGCTAAAATAAAACTGAGAGTGAAGAAAAACTTGAATACAGACTAATTTGGATGTTTTTATAAAGTCTTGCAGACTTCTCTCTACAAACCATTAAGTCCTAATTGCCACACTAATGTTATTTTATATTGTGAGTGCAGCTCCCAACTCCTGATATTATGGCACCCAGTGGAATTAAAGCAGGCATTTAGTTTTCCCAAGTTCTCTTCTGTAACCTTTTCAATCTGTGATTATTATTCTGTCAACGCACACTTGTTCATGATTACTTAAAGGTGCCGTCCCTTCCACCAGGATGACATGCTGCTGTGTAAATGAGGGCCATAACTAACTTGGTTGGGTGCTGAAGCAAGCGTCTTTCTTCTGACATGCCATGAATTAAGGGCTTCTTTTCGCCCAGTGGAAGGAGCCTCTCTCCTTCGTTCCTAATAAGGGCAATGCTGAGGTGGATTTAAAAGGTTCCTTTCTGTTAAAGGAGTTTGAGCTGTGATAATCTCCTATAGTCTGGAGACTAGGAGTAAACTGATCATTAGGCCTGGATTGCAAATCCACTTTCAGCCTTTAAAAAAAATTAATTATTTGAAAACATGTTTAAATACAGTACCTTATTTTCCCCTTCCATAACAGATTTTAAGGAAATATGTTTCCAATTACAATTCAAATGTTATTAAATACTGGTATTTAATCCCAGTTCTGGTAATTGCATTCCTCATTCAGGAATTTCACAATCGTTTAAAAAATTACAGTGTTAGAAGGCAAACTGCTATAACTCTGTTATGCTCACAGCTGATTTTCTTGTTCTGAATGTATATGGAGTAGATGCTGTGCCGTTCAGGAAACTCCTAATTTCCATTTTAATTCACGATTAAATTTCTTAGAGTTACATTTTCCAAATAAATCATCCTATTAATTTGATTTGTTTTGTTCTTGTTGTGTTTTCAGTCATAAATTGTTTCTGACCTACCATAATGATAGCAAATCTTAATCCCATTTGCACATAATTTTGGAGAAAGACATTTTGGTTTAGGGTTTGTGATTATACTGCTAATTTCAGCTGTTACATTCCCTGTATAACTGTTTGTGGTAGATCAAATGTTATTACTTCTACACCCTTGCTGGACAAGAATAACTTTTTCTATGGCCAAATAAAGAAGAAGACATCATGAACTTCAAATATTGAATGGAGCGTACTGGTACTCATGCAGGAGTATGGGATGCCAATGCAGGCAGCCATAGAAGGCTCATTCCCCATGCAGTCATATGAATGAAAAATAATGCCATAAATGTTTATGAGTTGAAGATAACAAGGGATAGACAAACCACACTGGAACCAAATACATCTCGAGTCTGGTTGGGTTTTCATCAGCACAGGTGGTAAAGAGAGCTTCATTCCCTCATCAGCTGCTTTCTACCAGATGAAAAATAACAGGAAATAAAACAGCCAAGGGATACTCTTACCAGTGCAGGAAAAGACTCTCCCCTGGCTGTTTAGGGAAGGGCTGTTAAATAAATCCTTCTGGGTGTGCTGATGAAAGAAAAGGAGACAAAAATTTAGACCTATAGAACTGCTATAATTTATACATGTCTCTGGTACTGCTTGAGTTCACAGAATCACAGAATTGTTAGAGTTGGAAGGGACATCTAGAGATCATCTAGTCCAACTTTCTCACTGAAGTAGGGTAACCTATAGCACTTTACACAGCACTGCATCCAGGTGGGTTTTGAATATCTCCAGAGATGGACACTCCACAATCTTCCTGGACAGCCTGTTCCAGTGCCTTGTCACTCTCATTGTAAAAAAGATTTTTCTTATGTTTAAAGGGAATTTCCTTTGTATCTGTTGTCCCTCATTCTGACACTGGGAACTACTGAGAAGAGCCTGTCTCTGCCTTCCTTGCACTCACCCCTTAGATACTTATATACGTTGATAAGGTCTCTCCTCAGCCTTCTCATCTCCGGGCTAAAGAGTCCCAGCTCTCTCAGCCTTTCCTCATAAGAGAGATGCTCCAGTTCCCCAATCATCTTCATCATCCTCCTCTGGAGTCTCTCCAGTAGCTCACTGTTTCTCTTGAACTGTGGAGCCCAGAACTGGCTGCAGTATTCTAGCTGCGGCCTCATCAGGGCAGAGTAGAGTGGGAGAATGACCTTCCTCAACCTGCTGGTCACAGTCTTCTTTATGCAACCCAGGGTTCTGTTGGTGTTCTTTGCAACAAGGGCACATTGCTGGCTCATGGATAATTGAGGGAAGTTAAGACCAGAGGAATGCATATCCACCTCTGTGCAGCACATTTGAAGTTGTAGCTTTGTGAAGAAAGCATATGTGAACATTTCTGTCAAGAGATATTTCATATTTAGCTTAATTGACCCACAGTTTGGACTTGGGGTATAAATTCAAAATAAATCCATTATTGAAAGACAGGAGATACATCCTGGTGAATTTTGGAGCCCATTTGGTCTAATATACAGGATTTCACTCTGAACAGCAATATGGCCATCTAAACTCACCACAAATATTATGGATAATTGGGAATATGCCACACTGTACTCGTGTGGCATTCAGGATGTATAGTGCTTGTCTTGAACAATCCGAGAGATAAGTGATGGACTTTGGCACTCAGGATATCTGTTGTCTGTCTTGTGGCATCTGAGAGTTAAACAGCATTTATTGATGGACTAAAGAGATGTCTCAGCAACCCACCCAACCATTTTTCTTCCCCTCCTGTTACAAGTACTTGAGAACTGGGGAGTTTAGTGTGGGACATGCTGAGATTGGAGACAAAGGAGTTCTACAGCTGGCACTGGGAGCAGAATACCCAGTGATAACCAGGCCTTGATATGAAAACCACCGACTTAGCAGGACAAGACAAATAGTGCTGGTCTCAAGCCACTTCCTAGGACCAAAACTCCACTGCAACAAACTAATCCTGTGGTGCCAGTTGTCTCAACCTCCTCTTTTGTAATGGCTGACCTCATCAATTAGCCAAACAAAGACTACATAGCCCCTGGCATCATACCTGCCTCCTGTTATCTCTGATGAGCATGGAGAAGATAGAAGGATTTTCTCCCTTATTCAGGGAGAAAAGTGGGGGTGCAGTGGGCAAGAACTGTATAAAAATCTGAGACTCTATGGGTGCATTTGAAGCACTTCCCCACCAGGAACCACTTCCCCACCCACGACATCGCTGGACCGTGGTGGTAACTATGCTCTCTCTTGCTGTCCTCTGTATCTCTGCTTTCTTCTTTCTTTTCTCTCTCTGTTTTCCTCCCTGTCCTATCTGCTCTAGGGACTTTGTTGTGTTGCTCTAATAAAAGTTTGTTGTGCGTGTGACATCTGACCTCGTTTGTGTCTTAATTTCACCATTTGGGATCACCTTTAAACTTCTTCTCAGGTCCTGCTGGGCAACAAAGGGTGCAGCTGCCTTGCAGCTTATACCAGGAGAGGGAAGGCAGAATCCAGCCGCACCAGCCTCCCACTGCGGTGAGGAGTGTTAGAAAAAAGGGGGTTCCGTCCAATCTCTCGTAAGACCGCACACCAGCCCCAGTGCCTCTTTGTGCACCCGATGTTGTGTTATCTCTGTTTTGTCCTGGCAAGATCGTAAAAAACTGCCACGTATCCCAATACCGGATTGTGACAATTCTTTATATTTTTAGGGATGAAGTTATATAGGTACAGAAAATAAATATATATGGCAATTATCTTACTAAACAGATCAAGTAGATTCTCAAAAATATCCAGAAGAGAATACCTCTAAAGGATATGAGATCCTCTCTTCACTAACATGAGATCCAGGTCACCTTCTAGAGATTAATGCTGAAGCTCTTCACCAGGTGTAATCCATATTAATGCCAGATACAATTTAAATATAGTGGCATTAACAGTAAATCTAACATATCTGACATAGTAATACCTTCTAGCTATTTGAAAACTGGGTCACCAGTCTGATGTTCATAAGGGCTATACTTTGTCTCCAGCTGGAACAATGACAAACCAACGGGTCTGTTTAGTCAGAATACTTATGGTCAATTTATTTGTTTGTTTTGTGATTGTTCTGAGCAAATAATCCTGAAACAGCCATTCTAAAACTACTCACCAGGAGTGAAAAGGTAGCAAGGCCTCCACCAGTGAATTGTGTTCATGACATCCCTTGGGAGAACACTGAAGGATGTCAGACACCTCTCAGGAGCTCAGTTAATCTGATCTTGTTACACTGAAGAATTCAAACAACTATGAGAAAGGAGTATGGTCAAAAAGCACATCCAGCCATATTCTGCCTGCCTGTTCTCCTGTGGTGTGCAGGTACTTCATAGCACCAGCTAGGCTGAGATGCAAGGTAGATTTAAAAAATAGCCTCTTGCCTGAAATTAAGGATAAAGTGCATGGAGGAGGTGTGAAACTTGGTGAGGGGTGTGGGAAAGTGGTGGGTCCTGAAAGGCCAGAATGTGCAGTCCTTCCCTCTCAAATAAACTCAAGCTGTCATAGGCTGGTCTAGGTGGCAGAAGTGGGGGGCATCCTTCTGGACTGAGCTCCTGGGGGGATCTGTAACCTACACTCCCCAAGGAGGTATGAGTTCCTCAACCTCTTTCAAGATCATGCTTGGTGGTCTTTGTGGAGGAAGTCCAACCCAGGTGTCTCTGATCCTCAGACTCAGGGTGGCCAAAGCCAGAAGCAGCACAGTGATTTTGGCCCCCATCCACGTGCAGATAACTGTAGCCCAGAAGCTGCAGCCAAAACTGTATTACTCTCATCTGTGTTCATGACTTCTAATGAATGTTAACCATTAGCCAACACTCTGGATATTATGGGCAGTTAGATTTCAATAATTTGGGTCTGTGAATATATTTGTGTAGCAGCCCAGCCACACAGCAAGCTGAGGCTCTCTGGCATCTGTTAAAAGTATTTGTACTGATGGCCTCAGGACTGTATTTTCATGCAACCCAACTTTAAAGGTTCACAGTCCCGCTGGGGTTTCTTCAATAGAAAGCCATCATCTTATGGTTTGTATTAAACACAAGAACAGATAAGATAACATATTCTGCTGACCTTAATTCTAGAGACACTCGTTTCTTCAGATCAGATTGGTGCAATACCTAGTGTTTCCTGTCTCATCCCCAAATATTAGTACACAATCTGATATTGTGCAATGGTGTCTTGGAAAATGAGACCTTCTTTTCTATACAAATTTTTTGTTGTGTGCATATCCAGAGGAGTATTTTAATAGAAGAGAGAATATCTGGTCTTTTGTTTCTCAAAACCATGTGAGAAAGGCACTTTTGAGGTGATGCTGGGTTGTTGTTTTTTTGCAGTTTTTTTTACATTATGGCACAGAGATTCATATATTATAAGGTTTATACTCATTTTGATATAATTTCTATTGCTGTACACATCAGTCTGTATTTAGCAACAGTGAGGCACATGGGAGGTGTATTCTGCCCTTCTTGCAAATGAGGAATGCTCTTATCATCTCTGTAAATAATCACCTGTCCATTCCCAATCTCCTTGGGCAAACCAGTCTCAGATGGCAAGAACTGGCTTTTTCTAAGTCAGGCTTGAAAGGCTCAGAGGCAGAAATTCCAAAACAGAAGTCGTCCAGAGCTCATTCTTGTCCCAGTTTTAGTTCTAATTTGTGCTTTAATTGTTGGGGTTTGAATTTTGGAAGAAAATATTTCCTTCCTTGTGGAGAATAGGATAAGCACTCCTGGCCTATTAGGCTTTGAGTCAGCATTCACGGAAGTTTTCCTGAAGATACTTTCTCTGAAGTAACTAGTGTTGAACACTATCACAGGATATTAGGATAGGAAGGATTTATTTGGCTAGCTAGGTCTAACATGTTCTTACAGCAACTTGCCTCCTGTCTGTGCTGTGACCTGTACAGTAAAATCCTCCTGGGGATCCTGCTTCACCAGGTCCACATTTTGTGTGCAACACCAGTTCCGTCAGTAATCAGCACACAATTCTCTGCTGCAGTAAGACTTGAATCACGTCAGTCCAATGAGTGCCATTTTTCTGTCTATGGTACAGCAGATTTATGCACCTAATTATTTAAAGTTTCACATCTCTATGTCATGTTCAAAGGAAGGAAGATTAACATATCTCCTGTCTGGATTTGTTTGAGCCTCATTACCACAGAATGAAAAGTAGACATTGCACTAGTAGACATACAGCCCTGCATCTGCCTTTCCAGATCCTACACTTCGTACCAATGTGACTACAACCAGGCAAAGAGGACCAGCTTCCCAAAAATGACATAGTCTCTTTCTCCCTGTGCAGACACCCATTTATGATTTGACTCATAAATGGTACAAGTGGTAATTAATTTCTCAGTATTAAAATATTCCTGCATTGTTAATTACAGGGAAGAGGACAGGATTATTAATACTTTAAAAATAAGCTAGTCCCACAGAAGGAACCTAAAAAGTGTCATAAAAGACATCCATTCAATGTCTCATTATATGAAAAAAATGGGCAAACATGGCTGAGCAACTTTAACAAGTTGATGCCCTCCTCTGTACAGGTAACTAATGGAGCATTTTCATCTTCTATTTTCAAAATAAGATTTATGGATTTTAAAGTCGGGATTTACTTTCTCCTAATACAGGCCATTGATTTTCAACATTTCACTTTCCCACCAATTGCTTTAGCCATGTATTCAGGCTCTTCATGTGACTGACTATATAACATGTGATGCTGTCCTCTCCTGAAAAACAAACCAACTAACAAAATGAATCATGGCATTGGCAGCACATTTATGGTCACAAACAGGGGTAGTGAATACAGAACAGTAGCTCCCTATGACTGCTTGGTTCTCTACAAAACGTGAGTCCTCATCAAAGGAGATTTGTCTGCAACATGTGATGGGAGGATCAGGTGAATAAATGCTCCAGAGTTGAGCCTTTGCTGTGGTCATGAAAGGAATGAATCCTTTCACCTGCAGTTAAGTTAATTTGAAGCACTGATGAGATCCCAGCACAGCTGGGATGAGATGCAGATTATCAACTAATCTGCTTGCTAGTAAGAGGAGGCTTCTCTTCTCTTTCTCCCATTAGTGTTTCATAAAATATATAAATGTTCCTTTATTACCAAACTAGGAAAGCTGACCACCACAAACTGTACAGTTAAAGAGCACGACACGTACAACTGTGCATGTGTTCACATGAACATGAATGCATGAATACAAATTCACACACTTGATAATATATCTATATCTAGAAATATATTTTTATCTCTGGCATTTGCCGTCTGTTGGGAGTGTAATACCAGGAGCAAGCATCTGGCACAGTTTCATATAGTAGTGCCTTTTGACAGCTGATGCTAGGGAGTGCTGTACCTTTGGGTATTGAGGAGTAATTAATTAGGACAAGGAAAACATACTGCAGCACAGAAAATTCTTATATTGAAAGTAAGAGTTTCAAGGAACTCTGATTTAATTTTCATCTGGCCTACAGCGTAAAACCAAACCTAACAAAGGTTTTGGAGGGAACCTCTTATCATGTTCGGGGTAACTCAAAGGTGAAATATACAAGATGTTAATAATATCACTTGTTAACTCCACATCCAGAATATTATTAATTACACATCCAGCATTTTCCAAGTATTGAATTACAAACACTGAAAACAGAGGTGAGAGTCAATGAGAAGATGTTCCAGAGAAATGTGATTAAGGGAATTAATCCAGTTGGCAGGTGGTCACAAGTGGTGTTCCCCAGGGCTCAGTGTTTGGGCCAGTTCTGTGTAATATCTTTATCAGTGATCTGCACAAGGGGACTGAGTGCACCCTTAATAAGCTTGCAGGTGACACCAAATTGGGAGGGAATGTTGATCTGCATGAGGGTTGAAAGGCTCTGCAGAGGGACCTGAGTAGGCTGGATTGATGGTCTGAGGCCAACTGTATGAAATTCAACAAGGCCAAGTGCTGCACTTGAGTGACAACAACCCCATGCAATGCTACAGGCTGGGGGAAGAGCAGCTGGAAAGCTGCTTAGAGGAAGAGAACCTGGGGGTGTTGGTTGACAGATGTCTGAATATGAGCTGGCAGTGTACTCAGGTGGCCAAGAAGGCCAACAGCATCCTGGTTTGTATCAGGAATAGTGCATCCAGGAGGACTAGGGAAGTGATCATCTCTCTGTACTGGGCACTGGTGAGGCCACATCTTGAGTACTGTGTTCAGTTTTGGATCCACCGCTACAAGAAGGACATTTAAGTTCTGGAACATGTTCAAGAAGGGCAACAAAGGTGGTGAAGGGTCTAGAGCACAAGTCATATGAGGAGCAGTTGGGGGAACTGGGGTTGTTTACCCTGAGGAAAAGCTGGCTGAGGGGAGACCTTATCGCTCTCTACAACTACCTGAAAGGAGGTTGTAGCAAGTTGGGGTTTGTTTTCTTCTCCCGAGTAAAAAGTGATAGAACAAGAGGAGATGGGCTCAAGTTGTTCCAGGGGAGCTTTTGATTCGATATTAGGAGAAATTTCTCCACCAAAAGGGTTGTCAGGCACAGGAACAGGCTGCCCAGGGAAGTGGCAGAGTCACCATCCCTGGTGGCATTTAAAAAGAATGTAAGTGTGGACATAGTTTAGTGGTGGACTTGGCAGTGCTAAGGTAATCATAGGACTTGATGATTTTTAAGGCCTTTTTCAACCCAAATTATTCTAAGAATCTGTGATTCTGTAAATAAGCTGCAAGAAGTAGAAAGGGATGCTGCATGCACCATATGGTGTGCTGTATGTTACCCACAGGTTAATGGGTATGAAGCGTTGCAAACAGATGTGACATTCAAGCTATTCAAAGACTAAAATGTTTTCTTGGCTATCATCAGGTGGAATTATTCATTGGCCTCTAGGTTAGAAAGTGCTTTAATCATCGCTGCATTTATTGCACTTGCTCAGACACCTCCAAGGGCTCTTTTTAGTCATCTGTCTTTAAAACCCTTCGCTGAGTGAAGAGTAAGAATGAAACAAGCAGAGTCTTTTGTAATATTATTTGCTTCTGTTCCCAGAGTGAATCAATCCCATGGTGTGGGATATAAACAGATTTAGCAAAGGAAAAGCTTTCAGTTTTGCATCATGCAGAGCAGAGGTACCTTTCATTGTTTTGCTGTTATGCATTGCTTTATGACTGAATTTACCCAAATTGTAACCAAGCACTGGGTATAGCGTGGAGACATATAAAGAGTTATCTTCCTTTAAGGTTAAGAGGAAAGCAAATTGGTTGCTGTTTTCTAGAGCTGGCAAACTCAGAAAAGACATTTGAAAACAGAAATATATTCCAATTAATTAAATCTTTGAGGAAGGTATAAATAAAAGGAAATAATATGGTTTGCTTTGCTATGCATATGTATGTACATAAGCATACATGCACACACACACAGAGAGTTTCATTTTAATTTCATTCAATCATTTGGTTCCTAGCAGACATAAAATGAAATCCACAGTATCATTAATTTCTGAAATTTCCATTTTGTCATCTTGTTTAATAGCCTACAGGATGTTATTCTGGCAATTTGTTTTGGTTTTTTTCAGCAGGACTAACCGTGTGCAGAATTTCACAGTGGGCTCATATCCTGTTCATTTAAGTAAATGGAATGTTGTCTTTTAAAAAAAAAAAAAAGAAAAGAAAAAAAAAAGTTTATTCCACTGCTATAAAAGATGTCAAAAAATTAACTAACAGGGTTTGCATACTCATATGCAGTTGTCTTTAAGTATTCCCACAGGCTTCACTTTAAATTCTGTAGCACCTTTAATTTTGCAAGCTCCTTTTTCAGAAGGCTCTTGTTTGTCTCCATTGTCCTCATCACTATCTGCTCTATCCAACACTCGCATCTGAAGCACTGCTGGTGCAGCTACATGTCACACTACATTTTAATTTACGCGACAGCACTGCTGCTTGAGACCTGTATAAATTTCTCAGTATAAGGTTGTGAGACCAGACGACTTGGCCATTGGAGCTAGCTCAGCTCCTCAATGTTGTGTGAAAATATTTATTACACACAAGTAAGTATTCACCAGCTCAGGTCATTTCACCAGCTACCAACATACAGTTGCTCTCAGAAGTGGAGCAAGAGAGAATCTCTACCACACAGCAACATTACAGAAAAATGATCAAATCCAGAGATGCTGAGTGAGGTGCACACATGAAAATGAAGGTAAAACAAAGGCAAGGTAGAGACCAGTCACGTTGCGTGTGGACAACCCTTGGGTCACACCAGTACATTAGCAATTAGGATATAGATTCGGAACGTAACGCAAAAGACAGAGTTGTCTTCAGCAGGTATCAAAATGGCAAAGGGAAAGCTAAAGAATAATTTCAGAGGTCTGCTTGGCTGGCAGCTTTAGCAGGGAGTCCCTGGTGGCACCTGAAGGATGATCACAACTCAGCAGGTGCCCAGGCACTGACACCACCACATCAGGCTGGCTCCATCCCTCTCAGGGTTGGCTGCTCATTCACTCGCCATTGGGCTCCCTGACTCACCTGAGTCCCTGAGTCCTCCTCCTCCCAAATGCCATGGGCACCAAAGGTAATTGCTGGGCACTTAATTTTACTCAGTATATACAAATTTGCTGATGTAGATAGAACCTCATTCATTAAAGCAAACTGAATTAAAATTAACAGTAATAAATGCAGCTGTTAGACTGTGGAATTTATTACTTGGGTTCTTTGGCAACTATCCATTATTTTAAAACAGCACCTGTTGGCTTACTTCTAAATTTGTATGAAAAAGTAAGAGATGTTTTCCTTTTTAATAAAGAAAGTAGTATAGGAGATTACTTTTGAAAAATCACAACTGCATGTGCTACTAATGCTGATGATTAACTCTATGGCTAAATTAAAAACAACCCAGATGTCATGTTCAAAGTGAAGCAGCAACATAATAAAAGAGACCAACCACACCACAGTGTAACAAGGAAAAGAAAATAATGATGTGAATCTCTTTAAGAGTCTTCAGTACATCATAAATGTAAATGTCACTAGTGGCTAATATGAAGGTGCCATCTGGACAGTTGGATGATGTAGATTCTGGGACTGGAGGTGTCATTCCTCTTGAAAACCCTGAGAAAGCTTTGAAAGATGTTGCAAACAAAGTTTTACTGTCTCTCTTTTGAATATACTGGTGTTGGCTGTGAGCAATAATCTGAGCAAAACCCTATAGTCAGGTCATAAGCCTAAAAATGCTTCCTTTTATTTATGAGGATTTTGGATCAGGTTTTAAAATATATTGATGATATAGATCTGTGTAAATGTAACCACTGAAAAAAAGTTAAATGCTTTTTTACAAGATCTTTGCTCACACTTTCCAAGAAGGTCTGTATTTCTGGATTCCTACTTCATACCTAAAATCATTAAGTCAAAGGTAGTTTGAGAGAAAGAAAATGTAGATTTTCAAGATAATTGAAGAAATGAGTACTTAGGTTTCAAAGCAGACCACAGAACAACAATTAAATGAAAAGCAGGTACTTTTTTTTTTCCCCAATAATGTTTTTACTGTACATTTTGTAGCAAAAAGAAAAAAAAGAAAATAAAGGAAAAATATTCTGATTACAGGGATGTCATTTTCTAAAACTCCAAGTAGGAAACGTGACAAATACAAGATCAAGTACACAGCCATGTCACAATATATCTCTGCACCTTTAAAAAAAATATACATTTAGTTTTTTCACGTGTTGTCTTCTCTGTGCCTTGCATCCTTTTTCCATATATCTTTTACAAAACCATAGAAACAATGTGCAATTTCAGAATGGTTCCCAGCAGATGATCATTGAATGGATTAATGAAAGGACAGTTGCAGCAGCCACCAGAATGCTGGAAATCACCACAAGGTCTTCAAAAACAATGAAGTCAGCTGAGTGGGCCATGTGCATTTCCACAACCGTAGCAATGCTCCCCAAAACCAAATTTGAGCATCAGTGTACAAGCCCTAAATAGCTCCTGTTCTTGGTTAGCAAGTAGCTTAGTGAGGGCAAGAGACAAGGGGACAGGAGTACACTGAGGACTGGGAAAGAGCTCACTGTAATGTTGGGGACACATAGGAGACCCCCTAAACACCCAAATTTAACTTGGTTTCCATGGCTATTTGGGAACATGCCTAATCCCCTGAAATACATGAAAACCTTACATTTCCGGTGATGCTACTGATGCAGACAAGCCCTGTCAAGGTGACCGTACAGACAGAGCTTTTGTCACCATAGGGTGAAAGTCTGTGTTTCCTTTTTCTCTTGAAGGGAGTGTCAGTCTGACTTTTTTCCAGAAACAACCAGCATTCATAATGTGGAAATTTCATGGGAGTCACTTTAGTTTTCATCTTCTTTATCCTTTAATAGGAAAACTTGATTACTATTTTTTCCATCTTTCATAGCAACACCCTTGCAGATATCAATAGCTGCTGCAATCTGCCTTGAGCGTTCAGAAGCAGAAACTATGAAGAAGATGGAAGAAAGAGGATGGGGTTTTTTTGTTTGTTTGTTTGTTTGTTTGTTTCATTTATTAGCCCCTAAATTTAATTTTACCTAGGATGTAAGACCCATCATGGAGGTGGGTTATACAGTGAATCAGAAATTTGACCTTCATACATACCCCCTTTTCATCTGGGGGATTTGATGAGAGTGAAAATAAAACCAAAAAATGCATGGAAACATACTTTCTGCTGTGGAGAAAAAAACCCACAAACAACTCAAAGCCAGTAACAAGACAAAATAGAACAGAAATCATTAAATCCCAACCAAAAGCCCACTCAACAAGTATTGTTTTCCCAGATGTCACAGTTAACACCATGAGATTATGCTGAACAGTTTGCTCTGATCTGTCCCTGTGGGTGCCCTGCCTGCACTTCTGAGAAAGTCATTTGCAATGGCACCCAGATATATACTAGCACCAGTCTTGTATCCACAGAAGTGTATTTCTGTGGCTAAAAGAAAAGAAAGAGGTGCCCTTTAAAGAAATAAAATTTTAAAAACTCTGTAAAATAAAATTTGTGCTGTGAAACCTCTATTCATCCCTCTTGTTTAATCTTGTGTGATGGTTCACCAAGCGTCTGAGTACCTTTTGGAAAGCAATGCTAAATACAACTAGTAAATTCCTCAAAACATTCACACATGGTTTAGTTGGGGCCAGACAAGAATGGTGCCATATGTGCCTATTCACATTTCACAACTTACCTTCTCTTTCAGTATCCCTGTTACTTATTTTTTTACCTGTCTTTTTGGCCAGTACAACTGAAAATGTCTCCTGCCCTCTCTTTCCAAATGCAAGGCCCTGCAGCAAGCCATGCTTTATAACACGAGGGGAGAAGAGAAGGAGGGGAGACACTGATATTTACACTGTGCTTTCCATTACCCACTCTGAGCTTCCGAAAGTTCCTTTCGCCCCTGTTAGGTCATTGTCATCATACTGCAAAAGCATGCCATTCACCGAGAGGCTCCTCTTTGTCCAAATGTTTGTTATCTTTCTTGGGTAGGTGCAACACTGAGATGTGGTGAAGTCCCCCATGTCAAAAGAATGGCTACGTTTAGTTTTGCCCTCCAGAGGCAACGTGAGGAGGCTGCGAAATTTGGACTCTGGCTGGCCCAGCAGTGGCTCTTTGTCCGAGTGGCGGGCCACTGTGGAAGTTCTGGAGTCTGTCATCTCCTCCTTTTTCTGACATTTCAGTTCCAAGGAGGCAAAAGCTCCCATTAGCCGGTCAATGTTGTGTTTTGACCTGGATGGAGGCCTCCACTTACTGGACAATGTGCCCTGTTCACTTTGGAGGCTATAGTCATCACAGTCATGGCTATTTGCAGAGCTTGAGGAAGAGGAGATGCTACTCCGTGCAGATTGACAGTTAAACTCCCTAAGTTCATTTCTCACCACCACTTTGGGGTTGACCTGGGGCAAGACTCCATTTTGAACTGGTTGTGCTCCATTTGTCTGTGAGTAGACATTGCTGACGTTAGACATCTTCCCCTGGGAATTGTTGCAGACCTTATAGCGGACCATGAGTATTACAATGAATACCAACAAAGTTGCCACAATGATGCCTCCAATGATCAGAATCATGGTCCCACCCAGGAATTGGCTGTGCATCGACTGGCACTGCGGGTAGTCCTCTTTGGTGAAGAACTGGGCGCATCCCACAATATTGGTGGCAGTAAGGGTTGTGGCCGTGTCATCCCACATTGCCAGGACACAGAGGTCATAGCCTGTTCCAGAAACAAGGTTGTTTACAACAAAGGCTTTGTTGGTAGCTGGAATCATCCTTTAAAAAAAAAAAAAAAAAAAAAAAGGAAAAGAAAAAAAATTGGTTACTCTTGACACTAGGGGAAAAGAGAGGAGAACAGATAAAAGAGAAGTGTGGTTTTTTGTGCTGGAAACAGGAAGAGAGGAGTCAGAGCCATAAAATTCCAACAAGCTTCCCAGCTCCTATGGTTCCAACATCCCAGTATTAAGTAACCCACAGGTTTTGAGAGGTATTTCTCAAATATGAAATAAAAGGAACAAGAAAAAGCAGATCAGGCTAGTCTAGGTTTTTTTTACCTCCTCACTTGTGTCCATCCTAATTTTTAATCTATTCAAATCTCAACAAATAGCTCAGAATAAAAATACGTGACTACAAAGAGCAGATCTTTTTGAGTGTGCAAATGACCCTTCCACTTTCTGAGTCTGAACTTGGGAGCTGTCATGTCAATTCACAGGTGCCTGAACAGTTACTGTCTAACATCAGCAAGTTGTTCACCTTGAGAAGAAAAGGGACTACATTTAGTTTTCTCATTTCCTGAGAAAGCAAGGCAGGCCTCCACTTCTTTCTCTTTCTCCACTCCTCCACCTACTTTTCGTATCATTCTACTCCTCACTGTGGAAAATATCTCCTAGAAATGCGTAATAGAAATCATATTAGCCAGAAATGTCTCCCTGCAACCACCTGTAAGTGAAAATGAAATACTGGCATTGGCAGTATGAGCTGTGGAAGTTTAAGGAGAGGTAGGAAGATACAGGGACAGAAACAAGGTTTATTTAAAATAAATATTCTACTCAAATAGAAATCTGTTTTCAAAAACCAGTTAGCTAGGCTGAAGCTGTGCTGCAATTTTGGTCATTTATGGATGTTATTTTTTGTCATCACAAAACTTAAGCAGTCATTTGAACTTATGCAGTATTAGAGCATCGCTAGCATTCAAAATTAGCAGATCAGAATGTCCATGGCCAACCCCCACTTCAAGCTGGTAAAAATTGCAGCACATTAGTGGAATATAGTGGAGAATCAAAGATTTGGTGCCTAGTATGTAGCCAAGAATAAAACCAGAGACACCCCATGCATGTTTCTATTTACTTTCACGTAACAGGCTTGAGTGAGAGAAAAAAAGCTGAAATTAAACCCAGCCCATTCTGATTTAGAGCTGAAGATCTTTAGCACTGGCACCAAGGGAGCCCTACAGGCACTTGCACCACACAGCAAGCTGGTGTGACTGCATTTGGGACAGTAAGGCCTGGCCAGAAGAAAAATGCATAGTCCTTGCAGGAGTGACAGGCTGTCTTAGCCTCAAATCATCATCAGAGCTACCATTAATTACAGCTCTGCAGAGGCTCTTCTGTGCAGTGGGAGGGAACAGGCCTGCACAGAGAAGCAACCATGCCAAGGCACTACAAAGATGAACTTCTGATCATCTTTGTGTTTATGCACTCACACCACTTACACAACCCTTCAGCCTGGCCACAGGCAAGGATGTGGCTCCTTTGTAAAAAGCAAACACAAATAAATTCTGTAAGGAAAAGAACTATCAGTCAGAGACACCTGGAATATAAACATCCCTTGGCAGGTTTACTCAGTGTTATATTTGAGATTCTTGGCACATTTATCATCCTAATGGAGATGGTCTGCACAGACATAGATGAGCTATTCAGAATGAGCTGAGAAATGATAAAGTAGCCCTCCTGGAAAACTCCGGATAGAGATGCTAAAAAGGTTTCTAATAGACCAAATGATTGGTCTCAAGTTATTTCTAGTTGTTCTGTTCTGCCTGCGGCTCAGAGAACACCATGCCACTGTCCAGAGCAGATGACGTAACGCCTGCACTCTGTTGAATTGTTCAAGGAATTTTGTATACACACACCAAGGAGGATATACATGGAATAACAAAATGCTATTGATCTTCAAACATATGACCTTCAAACTGTTGAACAGTTTCTCCAATTTCTTCACACCTCCTTCCATAACACCTAGTACTATACTCCACTTTCCACCATCACTGCCAGCCATGTGCTTAAAAAATTCTGTGGTCCTTCGGAAGTTATTTCACTCTGAAACCTCATTACAAACAAGTAGCACTGATAGCAGAAAGAATAATTAGCCCTATAAACTGGGTCTTGGACTTGGTTCATAACTCTCAAAAAGCATAGCACTGTATGATGAAGTAGCTCCTTTTGCTTTGCACTGATGAAGCACAGAAAGACCTCTATATTCTCTCCAAGTAAACAGCAAACAACTGGGTTTGCATAGTACATAGCGTTGCACATAACTTACACATATAGAAATGCAGTCTTCAGCATAACACGTTATGCCAATTTTGTGGAACGTACACAGGCAACTTCAATCATTTACAGCTTGTTTTCTTCATATATGATTACACACAAGCTTCCAAGGAAATGTAACTACCTGGAATATTTCAAGGAATGGCAGGTAGTGATAATAAAGCCAGTCCTTTCTTAAATGTTCCACAGTGAGGCCAGAACCAGTCCTAATGCTTGGCCAGGTTGACTGTATTGAATCGTACCAAAAAAGATCATCTGAGCCTTTAAAAAAACTGATTAATTTTTAATCTCAATCAGTCCTGAAAGCTATAACTGTGATAATATTTGGACTAATAATAGCTTTGTAAAAGTTTCCAGTTGCAGTCCCAATTATAGAAAAAGCAATCAACTTTCCATATATATCCAAAATGAAAAATTGTGGATATTTCCATAAATAAACTTCAAATATTCTTGTAACACATTCAAATTAATTGTTATTGTAATAGAACAGCTGAGCGTAGGAATAAGGACTAAGTTCAAGAGTACTAGGACTTAAGCAATTAATCTCAGACTTAGTTTTTTAGCTTGCAGGGAAAATGATCTTTTTTTCATGAAGTTGCCAAATTTAATGAGTATTTTGGTATTTCTCCATGTTCTAGCACACCCTCCCCAAACATCCTGCCAGTCAACTATGATGAATGACACCTCTTAACATTCCCCACACCTAAAATCAATACAGACATATTTTCACTCTGGGATATTGATGACTCTTTGATTGTCCCCAACATGGGTAGCTGCAAGATGCCACTTCAATTTTTGCTTTGCTGCCTAAGAGAAGGAGTCTGTTTGTGGCTGCTCTGTATGTCTAACACCATTAATCATGGAGCACCATGTCCTGCCATTGAGACTCAATAACTAGAAGCTGCCACAAAACTAAAAAGGGGTCATTAAAACTGCGCCTAGGCAGAGATCTTGCAAGGCTTTTTACAGTCAATTAATCAGCTAAATGCAGAAGGTTGATTCCAGAAAGCAAGATTCTATAGCCTGGTTCACTGGACACCAAAGCCAGCTTTTGAAAGTTGTTAGCTTTTGAAAGTTGCTAGCTTTTGAAACTCGGAAGATCCTACTGCTCACTTGTTACTCCTCAAATAGCAAACATGCTTAATTGCAGCAGTATCTTGAGACAAGGAACCTAATATTTTCCACCTGCTCTTCAGGGCAGTGTGATCTTGTAGCTGTGCTTCTTGTCACTGAGGAGGAATAGAGATTTAAATTTGATACTAGCTTTTTTTTACAGGAAAAAAAATGTCAGCTGGCAAACTGCAAGAGGAGATCAACTTGAAAAACTCTTGCTTCTTTTTAAACTAATGATAGTTTATGATAGGTTTAAATGTGTGCAGTTTCATGAGCTGAGGAACAGTGAGAACTCTGAAAGCAAATGAAAACTCAACTATGTTAACATGTAAGTGTAAATGTATTCCTAGCTAGGACAACAAGAAATTTGAAAATTTCTTTATGGGAATTTCACTGTGCAGACACATAAGATACAGTGATCTCTGCCTTTCTCCCCTGGCTTATTTTCCTTGGGGTACAAAGAGTAGGCAAATCTCCACACCAGTGCCAGGATGTCATTACCTAATTGTTAAGCTGGTTTCTGAATCCTATCCGAAGATCACAATATCTCGAGAAAAACTATTCATGTAAGAACACATTTCTGACCTTTCAAAAAATCTTGCCTCTAAGGAATGGAAGGAGTATAGGAGTCTTACAAATTAAATTAATATTTTACAAAAATGTCCTCTTCTCTCACTCTTTGGTACTAATAGTATCAGTTACTGGAGGAGAAGATCTATGCCCAGGGTTGGGTCATAGCAGAAGCATCTGGAATAGAACAGCAATAAATAGATGCTCCTGTGAGAGTTTATGTGTGATGAGCTATGAAGCTGAGATGGAAGTCTGCAGGGCTTTTGCAAACAATACATTCCTTTTAATCCATAGATATTTATGTCTCATTTTGTGAAAGCACCTTTTTTAAAAGAAGGAAGGGGGGATAGTGCCAGCACCCTTCTTTGAAATCAAACTTATTTTCTACTACCGCTACTAAAAAGTCCTTGTTATGTCCTTGTAGGGGCAACATACAGAAAGCAAGCAATTTTGTAATTATGTAATTCAGTGTGTGGTGATATTAAGAAAATTAGAAAATAAATTACTTAGGAATGCAGGAGAAAAAGGTTTGCTGCAGACTTCGCTTGTAATCCCAAATGCAAGCGAGCACTGAAGCTTGCAAAGAGTGAACTGTGCTGAGAATTTAGGAAACCTGAATTTTATTCTCTCCTTTATCAGTTACACTGATATCAGGCTCTACTTTATCAGTAACTCTCAGTTCCTGAGAAATCATTTTGCTGTACTGTAAGTCTCCTCATTTATAAAGTGGGGATAATGCCAGCAATCTCCTTTCAAAACTGCCCTGTAGTGTATGGAGGGAAATTAGTAGATACTATGATTACACTGCAATATACAAATGGATTCTTTACTTCTTTGTAGCTCTGGGGATTAGCGAGAGTGAACTGCTGGTTAATACTCTGGTTATGCAAAACAGACAAATGAGAGAAAAGACAGATTAAGCTAATTGGCTGAGCAATTCTCTTGCTTTTCTCCATTGCAAGAGAGGTATGATACCATCTAGTTTTAGCTTGAAACTGCTTTAATCGCAGAATTCGTAGGAGCTGTCAAAGCAATTCCTTTGGAAAGACGCTTGCAGATCCCAAGACTCAGTTTTATACTGACCTGCTAAACTATGTTACTTTTCTCATGGTCCTTTTTTTTTAATTTTTGGATTTTCCAGGGCTATAAGCTATCTGTATTGCAATATGATTTCTCCTTTTGAAGTTAATGTAAGGAGTTTAAAATGGAAAGTCACGCTAAATTATTACATCTTCCTGTAAGGTTTTACATCTCCTGTCCCAGGGCAGACACCTCGCAAGAAATGGTCCATATGTCTGCTGGCAAATTCTCTTCCGGAGTGTTTTCAGAAAGCTGCATATCAAAAACAGCCCTTGGAATATTAGCCCCTGAACCATGCTGGAAAAAGCATGCAAGGAAGTGTACCAAGACACTAGCAATATAGCTGATGGAGTTCTAGCACATGGGAATGTTTCTGTATCCTCATTAATTTAGAAGAGCAGTTGTAACCTATGCACTAATTATGAAGCAACTGCTAAACAATAGTTCTGAACAATGTCACTGTGTACTATAGTTTGCAAGGAAGAGAGGAAAATGAAGAGGAAGAGGGATGCCAGGCTGAAATAGCTAGTGTTCCATAAAATCATATTTCAGTTAGCTAGCACACGCACTTTCCTATATAGTAATGCCTTAGTGTGAAAAAAATCTCACAGTACATACCTATTCTTAAACTTCCTCTTACACAAAGTAGAATTCACATAAATACAAAATATTACCCTGATTGCTCTCAGAATTAGAAATTGATCCAGAAAAAGTTAATAATGGTATCTGAACAGTTTTCTTTTTTAAGTGAAGATCTCAAGCCAGAAATATTAATTTAGTTCAAGAAGTTTGTCCCTATTTTAAAATCTTTGTGTTTTGTTTGTTTGCTTGTTTTTTCTTCATTCACAGGTAATTCTGAAAAAAAGTGTTGATTCCAGCTCATCTTAACTTAAAGTATTGTGGAAGTAGAGTGCTACTTCTCAGATAGAATGTCCACCTTCTGTCACAGTGAGATTAAAGAAGGAAGACAGAGAAAGGGGAGAGGGAAAGTGTCAGTGGTGGCACACTGGAGAAGGACTGGATAAAGAGCACACAAAAAAAGAGGGTAATAAGAGAACAGAGTTCATTGCCTGAAGAAAGACCACAGAAAGTATCCTTTAAAGCTTGTTGGATGTAGCTCAATGACTCACATATCTTGCTTCTTACCAGACAGAAATAGCAATAGGGTGTTATTTAATTGAGAACAGGTAAGGAAAGAAGAAGGAAGAGAAGGATGAAGTGAGAAGGAACACAAGAAAGAGAGAGTATAATGAACACTGGTGGCTCTGGCAGCATCAGAGCAGCAGAAAATGATAAAAAGACAAATGAGTTCAAAGCAGCCATCAGCAGGGCACTGTCAGGCACGTGGCTACCATCAAAATGATGGAAGAAGTCCAGGTGGCCACTGAATGGGGACCAAGATCACAAAAACAGTTCAATATATGATTGAGTGCAATCAAACACAGGTGAAGATCTTTCAGCAAAAACAAGACAATTAGAAAGATAGTGAAGTGAATCGAGGCAATAGAAAGAGTTCAGATGGTGGACAGAGATTAAGGCGGCTGGAGAAAAGGGCAAAAAAAGATCAGAGGAAAACTAGAAGGATCTAAATTGCAATGAAAATGTCACGCAAGATGTATTGCCTGGGAGCAAGAGCAAGTAATTGACAAATTTGGGCTGCACAGTTGGCATTCTTCTCTGCTGCCAACTTTTGTAATTTCTTTGGAAGTTTTATGGTGTATACTGTTGTCATTTATTGCTGTGTTTTTATCCCAGAAAGCCCTAGTCTCTGCAGCCATGGAATGGAAGTAGAATCTAAAATGTTATTAAAAATTAAGGTAACAATGGAAATTAATTTCTGACACATTTCTTTTTAAAAAAAGCCCTTAAATGTATTTCCACAGATCATCCTAAATCTTCAGGAATCAAAAAATAAATATGAAGCACCAAGTATATTATCGTGTGAGATTTCATAATCTTTTGGCACCTGATTCAAGATCTTTTAATCTAAGAATCTGAGAAAGACAGAGACCTACTGTGACCTGCAGCTCAAAAAATGACAGTTGTATTTCTACTGTCCTGAGAAAAAAGATAGTTGTTAGTATTAGCAACAGGGTGTAATTCCTCTGTCAGTCATGTCAACATAAGGAAATGTCAGATAATACCAGGAGGTAGCCAGACTTGTTCAGTAAACACTAACTCAACTCAGCATGAGTAATTTCCTGCGTTTTTTTATTTTATTAGTTTTTGGGAGTTTTATGACATACAATCATAATTTTGCCTTCAGATGGAACATTTATTATTAAACACAAATCCCTTCCTGCTTTTCTGAATCTCATCTCCTCATCACTCCTGCATCCAGCTGCTCTTCAGAGAATCTGTCTTGTCAAATGAAACACATAATACATATCGTTTCATTATTTCCCAATTTGCTTATGCTCTTTTCTGCTCATTTGAAAAAGTAGGTTGGGAGGTGGGGAAGAGAAGATGGAGCCAAAAGCAATTGATGTGTCTGTCACAAGATGGTGAGCCAGAAAGATACTGATAATGAATATATCCTCTGTGCTAGAGACAAAAGGAAAAAATCAACACCAAAAATTAAATAATTAGGTCACTGAATACACAGTTCAAGTGATATCTGATAGGTTGCTGAACTGTGTCCCCTGGAAATGCACTGAAGTCATTCAGCAGGAGACAGAACCAAGAGTAGACATCTAGGGCACATTATTGCACAAGGTTAAGAAAGGTATTCTGCTCCCCTTCATTAGCCATTCCTCCTAAGAGGAAATGTTCCTCTCTCTGGTCTTCCCAACCAGATTCTTACAAAAAATAGGGAGCTGCAGACAGACGGAACTGGTGAAGCACTTCAGGATGAATGAAGACCACCATAACTATCCCATATTGCCCTCAATCAATGAAAGTGCTCAGTTGAGCTGTCCAGGTGCAAGCTACTCCACTGGGACAACCTCATTTTGGTTCATGTTGGTATGACAAAAGAAAAACTTTCAAGCTCCCTGAGTTATGCTATCATTTCTCTCATGTGAACATGACAGCAGCAGGCATTTAGTGCCCTGAACATTAAATTTTATCTTTAAAGGGCATGCAGACATACCCCAGGAACATTTGACCGCATAAAAGATAAATCTAGTCACACCCAGGCTATTCAGCTACACACAGAACACCTTTCACCTCAATACATCTGGGATGCTACATGCCTGTGAAAAAAAAGCATCGCACTAATTCAAACCAAGTAAAACACAGGTTTAAGCTCATTAGCAGAGTAATTGAAAACCCACGCAATATTTCTGTTAGTAAATGTGAAGCTGAAGTATTTCTGGAAACAATGCATAGCCATCCTAATAAATTCACTCTGCATCCTGTTAACATAGACTTAGAAAAATAGCATAATTCACACCAATGTCTGAAAAAGCCAGAGAGTAAGTTTTAGATTAATCAAATAATATCTAAAGCCAGGATGCAAATCTACTGATGGTCACAACATGTTACAGCTACCTCATTACTAAAGATGGGAAGAGATGAAAGTTACTCATTAAAGGTGTGTTCAAGCCAAGCAGAGTGGGAGACCTGGGACATTCTTTTCTTAGTTTTTTATAGACAAATGACCCATTGACTTGGCTGAAGTATCATTCTTATTCTCTGTGACTCAAGTGATTTTCAACTCTTTTATGCAGAGTTGGACAGTTACACCAGAAGTGTCATCTTACCATATCAGCAGACGTTCCCAGAACAGAAGCAACATTAAAAGCAATGAGCACATTTAGGAGCTCTGAGGAAATCAATTTGCAACAGGGATTCTGTTCTTTTCCTGGCAGAATACAGCTGTGAGATTCAGCAATATGCTGTCCTTTCCCGAGACTAACAAGTGGGGCTTTCCACTTATTTCTAGGCAGTGAAATCTGTGCAAATTATGATGCTAGGATCAAAAACAGCTGACTAGGATCTTACAGTGGTTGACAGCTGCCCATCCCCTTTTTCTGTGAGAGCTCGTGTGAGCTGAGGTGAAGAGGAGGATCTTCAGGAATTTACTAGCAATTCCTGTTCATGTTTATTATGCAAAGCATTTATACTAGGTTACCATTCACATGTCCTGTAGAAACTCTGTGTCCTGTCACACAGGCTAATTTTATCTCTGAAAGATTGTGCTGGAACAGCAAAACCTCCAGGCACTGCTTGAAGTTATGTTTGCCCATGTTTTGTGATTGGATGCTCAAAGCAAACCTCAGCATGCTGTTTCAGACTCTTCTGTCACAAAACCTTTGTGCACTTGTAGGAGAAGTGTGGTGTCAGCTAACAGCTGACAGGACTAGTCTAACTATTCTAACCAAATCAAAGAATCTATGGAGTGAATCAGATGTCTCACTACTCGTAGAAACTCTGTATACATTGATATATCAATCTGTATGAAAAAATGTTTCACCATCAGTTTAAGACACAATTTATGTGTTATTAAAAGGTTTAATTGTGGGTCATGTAAGGGTACACTCACCTCAGTGGTTGAACTTGGTGTGGTCTCAAGAGATTTAGAATGATTATCTACCAGAATCTTGAGCATGTCTCTCATTATCAAGTTGAAAACATGAGTTTGATTCCCAGTGGAGAGGAAGGGAGAACTTAATTTTCCAGTTCTCCAAAAATGACCTAAAGAAATACCAACTCGCCAAACCTACAGCCAGAGTATATCTATATTCAGAGAAGCACGTAGCCATGATTTCGAGCCATGAAAAGGTGTTTATTTGGGGAGATTTTGGCCATCACTGGCCGATTGAAAAGCAAGTAGAAAAACCATGAGATTGAGGACCCAACCCTCTAACCTCTTAAAAACATTGGAAATACCTTTTATTACCTAAGATGGTTACAATAGAATTGTTTGCTTCTTGTATATTAAGAAAACATGTTGGAAAAAAATAAGGAAATATTTGAATAACAAACTTGTATTATTAATCACCAAGTTTCTGAGTTAGAAAAGGGAGAAAATCTTTTGCAACAATAATCTCTGTGAAATATGCACAACAATGCAAAAGGTAAAGAGAACAGGGTGAATTTTGCAATAACACTAGGAAAAAGTGTCTTTTTCAATTGAACAATGAGAACACAGGGTGCAAAACCCACTAATGGTCAAAAGCATTTTCTCTTAGAGGGGGGGTTGGAAAAGCAGGGGGGAAAAAAGCAGCATACACATGTAATAAAGTCATTTCCTAAGGCAGAGTTTTGACATTTTGCTACTTTCTGGTTATTGCATATAAAGCAAAATAAAATGAAGGCTAGAAGGACTAGATAGGCTCAAAAGACATGGAGACATTGAATTTCAGAATGCCCTACAAAAGGCCAGAATACAGTTCTACCTTTTAATTTTGTGATACCAAAATTGGATAAAAGCATTTCTCAGCAACCAGAGACACCCTGGTTCTTTCAAAGATGAGCCTGGACTGAAATAATCCTGTGCAAAGAGTGACAAATACATTACTGAAAAGGACAGCAAAATGCATTCACTAAGAAAACAAGTTTTGATTTATAATGACCACAGAAGGAAGAAAAGGAGAAGTCAATGATAGATTCCAATAGTAGTGCAATATTATCACCTAGAAATATCTTTATTTCCTAAAGGATCTTAGGCATGTGCCACAGATTTCCAGTACATGAAAGAAAAGTGTACTAAAATGTAGGCTACTAGTTCCTTACATGTTACAAATGAGACATGAAAAACTGAAGGTAGCTGGCATGAGTCATCTAAAATAGGTTAATGGCGTGGGCCAAAAACTGAATGTAAGCAGTCCAGCATCCCAGGCTGGGCATCCCAGTAATAGTGAACCCATTGCAAAGAGGAAATGATGAGCAGAGCTTATTGAATTTTTTTCCTTCCAGATACTAACCATATACTTTGCAATGATGTATTTGGCCCTCCTCATGTTATTTCTCACTCATGGAAAGAACACAGAAGGTTTGGAAGTAGTTGGAAAGTAAAATCTTGGAAGTAGTACATGGAAATCCTACTTTAAAGTAAGGTTACCTATTAAATGAGTTTACAGATATAAGACTGCTCAAATTTGGTGTTTTCCTTTTATTTCAAAGAACCACAAATTATCTATTTAGCTTTGATGGTGTAACATTGAGAAGAGGCTAGAATTTCTTACGTTTCAGCTTCTCCAATTGATGAAAATTTTGCCTGATTCCTGAGATTTATCCACTTACAGCTTTAATTTAAGCAATTTTGCTGACTATAGTTTTAGGATCAAAAAGATACAGGCAATGAGAAGCTGATCAACAAGTTAATAAGCTTTCACATGGAAACCAACTACAACAAATCCTATGTATATCATCCATCTGTCGCAATACCTAAATCCAGATCTGCTAGATTTATTACTTCTTTACCACAAAGGCTTTTGCAGTCATGGATATTTCATTATCCACCAGTAAAACAAAAGCTTCCACATGTTATAGGCATTCACACAGAGACATTTCAGATAACAGAAAACAGCTTGTGAAGAATTTTATTGAAAAAATCTATAAATAATGTGGAATCATATGTGTAAGAGTGCCCTATACTGTTGAAAGTGAAATAAAAGAATAGATTTTTCTTTATCTTTACTTGAAAACCTTTCAAAGCACTGAGTGATGAAGGGACTGGCAGATTGCTCTCCTCTGCAGAGTTTCAAGAGTAAAGCCTGCAAAACTCTCTCTTCTTCACTCTGAGCTTTCCTGCTGTAACTCCAGATAGTATAAGTAAGTAGGACATGTAAAAATTACCCTGAGAGCTAAATGGGGAGAGCATGGAATAAAATGCAGATGAAATACACAATGATACCAAGCCCACAGTTTTTGCCCATTTGAGTAATACAGAATCCTTTCTGATCTATACTATCAGGTAAGGGAATGTTGTCTTCACCCTGTCAAAATGAGCAATTGTTGAAATTTGCCAAAAGTTGATTGATATTTAGGCTCAAAAAGCATGAAGTGAACATCGATTTATGACATCAAGCAGAATCAAAACCTCAGTGTGACTCCTCTGCAAAAAACAAGAATAAAAAATCCAGACTCTATGTTTCCTAGTGAGGAGGGTTAAAAAGATACTATAAAAAATCATTACATAGAAAGATAAGATTCCAGGCTTCTTGGAGAGTGCAGCCAGCACTGTATTCTAGGGCACATTAGTTCTATGACTCTGTTTTCCCATACATCTATTCATGGAAGAGGGGCTGGAACTATATGACCTTTAAGGTCCCTTTCAACACAAATAATTGTATGATTCTATGATCATTAGTATTATCAAGAAGATAATTCCACTCAACATTTCCAATAGCCAATCTAGTCCTTCAGAGAAAACTTGAGCATGTCCCTTCTTTGGCACTATATGGGCTGGGAATGTTCCTTAAACCTGCAGTCAAGAAAGAACAAAATCTGCTACCTTCAGTAAAGCATTTTCCCCTTCTTTTCTCAATAAATAATGCCAGAAGCATTGGAGTGCAGCTCAGAACAAAGGAATAAAGTAGACAAAAACTACTCCCTTATGAAGTCCTGCGAAGTTGTGCTTCACTAGCAGAATGGCTGATTCTGGCTTCTCTGCAGTGGGGTGGGTTGGGAGAAGTCTTAAACTTGCTTCTGCACCACTTGATACACAGCTGCTGGGCTGCAAGTCCCCTTCTCTAAATGATGATTGAGTCTCCTTTCTAGGTCACACCAAGATAGTGCTATCCATGTGACATGTGGAAGTTGGGTAGGTACTACCATCAGTCTGCAACAGAACTTCAACAAGGCTCAGTGTTTGTCTTTTTGCTTGAGGAGAGAATGAGGGCTAGACTTCAGTATCTTGACTGATGCGATGACCTACTGGTCTTGCTGAGGAAGTCAGGCAGCTTTGGAGAGAAGGGATTTATATTCTTTTTTAAAGTTTAATTTCCTTCCTTGCCTCTCTGCCTCACCAAAATCACAGAAGGAGGGAGAGTCACCAGCAGAAGAAATGAAGCTGTAAACCTGCTGAACAGCAACTCTGACCAAACTGGAGGGAGGATGTGGCGTGTATCCAGGTGTCTGTAAGAAGAACACCCACATTCTCCCCAGAAGCTGTAGCAAAAGAAGGAAAATGGGAACATTCTAAGAAGGGCTGTCTTTTGCCATTAAAATCTGCTTTGAAGCTTCTTTTGTTTCCACGGTCCCTAAAGACATCTCAAGCAGAACACACCCCTATTTTGTTCGTCAATGACTTTCCCAGCAGATGGTAGAGGTAAGAAAAATCCCAAGTCCAAGCACCTCAAGGGCTTTTGGTCCACTTTAAGGTTCAGGATTGCTTTCAGAAGAAACATTCAGAGTGCAGTCCTTTCCTGGCTGTGTGCATACTGTCTTTGCAGGAATGTATTTGTACTATCCTCCAATGTTTGGTGCAAATCTTTCTCTTAGACCCCACTTGAGAAATACTGGTCATACTGTGACACTTCCACAAATCATTATTTGGTGACAGAAAAGTTCTGCAATCAGGAATGAAGTGGAGATAGCTGTGGCACTGTGGAAAACTTCTACAAGCTGCTGCCTTTTACATAGCTTGGAGAAGTTGCTATCTAATGTGCCTTGTGAGCAGATTAAAAATAACTTACTCCAGCCAACAGAAACTACTGACAAAGCCAAATGATTCCCCGCAATACGTTTCTCTGTTCCGCATTAGCCTAATTATAAGCCACAAGTCAAAGATGGTCTTGTCCTAAGTTCATGTGGTTTGCACCTAATGAAGGTGTAACTCTGACTCATGGTGATTAAATTTTAATGAAATATTGAAGAATGCTTAATTGGTTTTAACACCTCAGAGGCAGAATAGAATTTATTCTGTCATGACTAAACTTCAGAATTACGTTTCAGAGAATTAGTTGCTTTTTAATGACCATGCTGACAAGTTTTGCAGTGTGATAGAAAAGGTGAATGGACGGGAAAGTTTTTGCAGTTTCTCACTCTATACTGTAAATGCACAGTAGCCTGCCACAGGTTTACCCTAGGCCTTGTTTTCTTATGTGTTGTCTGGGTTTGTCTGCAGATACTGGCGTCTTTATTCTCTAAGTGTCTCAGAACATTAATAGACATATTTCTGAATCCACTCATCTGTGGATTTTATTTTTTTTTTAACTTATCCTGGAATGAATTACTCCACCCTCCCTCCAGCACAAAGACAAATGTGTTTGCTGCTCCTGAACATATGGTACAGCCTAAAAAAAGGGTTCTCTTGTAGGAGTGTATCTATGGATTACTTATCACACATCCCCCAATGGAGGATATAGGAGATAGCATCTCTTTTTCTTTCTTAAACTGCTCATGTTCAGCATTTTCCTGTCTACTGTTTTCCAACATGTTCATGATTCCTCGAGAGAGAAAAGCTCTCTCATTACAACTGGCCTTTTACATATTACTCAGCAAACTTGGATCCACTCTACCGCCAGGGGCTAGTTGCATGAAGATGTAAAAACACGTATACAAAAGTTATCCTTCTTTCTGTGTTCATCATCCTAGATTTGTCTATATTCATTCCCCATGATAATGAAATTCAAATTTCAGAGTATTTAGTGACATTATGCTACAATGTTTTGTCTCCGAGAAGAGCAGCCTGTAATAACGTGAAAAGACAGATTTTTCAAAGTTGTAAATTTCTGTGCTGCTCTGAGTTTGAGAGTGGTTTTAGAGTGATATTTTAACCCAAAGGAATCTTCTCAGACTATCAGTTTTGTTGCTGTGAAGAACCTATAAACACTTTCAGAGACACTCGTATGATGAAAGAAAAAGGTCATAATTTCACAGGAATTCACTACAGTTTTAGGCAAAGACCGAGATGACTTCAAAGTACTTTAACAAATTTCCACAAATATCTAACTAGAATAGTCTCTAAAGAAAACCCTTAATAAAATTCAAGAGATAGCTGCTCTGAGTTGAAACAACATGTGGCTCTATTCTTGGCTATAATACATTCCTGTACAGAAGGAGCTGGCTCCCCAAATGTTTCAATGCATTGGCTAAAATCGATTTAAGGCTTGGTAGAGCAACGGCTACTGTGGTTGCTCATACAAAAGTTTAATAAGGCACGGTAAAAGTGGATCTAGCTCAGAAACCTGACTGAAACACAAACCCCTTACCAAACCAGAAATTGCAAGTTTGATGATGGCTGGTGTCAGGAATGCACACTTTTCAGAGTGAGAGGAAGAAAATTTTGCAGGGGATGTAGGATGACTTGGATAAAGGTGAACTGGAAGTCTGTGAGACAGTATGGTCATAAAAGATGATAAAACAAAAATGCAAATGCATTAGCAGGTTTCATCTTGGTTTAAGTCAGAGTCATGGGAATGGGCACAGTGGGCACAGTTTTGTGATACTGAGACTGTTCACCCAGCTGCCAGCACAATATACATTAACTCTTCCTTCAGTGAGTATCAACAGAAGTCCTGTGCTTGTGCTCATTAAACCTGGCCAAACCTGCACCTTTGGACTGAGTCTGTGATTATTTCTTAAGAGAAATCTGATACTGCAACCTCTCATCTGCAGCCCTGCAGTAGTTGAGAACTTGATGCAGACATATCAATGACACCAGCAGAAGCTCCAAAGAGGAAGATATTGGTGAATGACTGGTCACCACTAACCATCCTAGACAATAACAGAACCAAAAAAACTTATCTAGGGCAAACCTTTTCCACAATGACTAACAACACAGAAGGCAGAGAGATATGTCTGCAGTGCTCAAAGTATCCTTGGACACAGCTGTCCAAGGACTGGCTAGCAAAGAGCATCCCTACAGTTAAGTAAGAAAGAAGTATACATTTTCATATCCTTCCTTCTCAGTTCCTGCCCAGTAGCATAGTACACTCTTCTCAGTTTACTCACAAGTACAAATGTTTCTTGCAATCTGGATCTTGCTGAGATAAAATAATTGAAAAGATTCCAGAGGAACAGGACAGAAGAGACTTAATGGATCACAGCTTAATAACTTACCCAGGGAATAAATATTATAGAGAGATATACCATGTGCTTTCTGCAACTGTGGACATTGTTTGGTAGGATTTTTCTGCTGGAATTCTAGACCAAGAATCTCTGAAATTATCAGTACCTGTTGTTTTTAACAGCCTTACTTTCAGGGCAGTAAGGAGATGGTTGGTACTTGAGGACAGAACCTGATTGAATGCTTGGCAGCCTTTTATCCTGTCAGTTAAAAAGACTCTTAGTTCCAGAGGAAGATGAAGCCATGTAATACTTATTTTTGATAGACCCTAAGAAGATCCATTCAGCATACAATTGCTGTGACATGACTGCCAATTAAAGTAATGAGTATTCACTCTCACAAAAGTTAAGGCAATTGAAATCTTATTGCATGCAATTGTAGTATTAGTGCATACGGAGATGTTCAGTTTTATTGGACCTGCTGACTTTACCAGAAGACTTTGATTGACACATCGACTGAGTTTACATTCTTGCCTTTGCAGGGAGCTGGTTCACAAATGGTAAGAGCAGTATAAGTAGTCACGATCATCTATAGTCTGACCTGGACAGCCAAGGCCAGCACAGGCTGAGGAGTTTATTCAGGGATTCTTCCACTGCGTCCCAGTGCAGAGGCTTAATGGACATATGGTCCTAAGACAGATGAGGAGTTGCTGACTCCAAAAGGTTAAAATGACACATCTTTCTTCCAATTTGAGTATATAGGTTTTCACTTCAAACTGAGAAATATAAAGATTTGTTTAAACTTCTGCATATAAAAACAAAAAAATAAGCAATCAACAGACTTTGGGGCAGGATGGAGACAAAGTCAGCCTATGCTGTTGTAAATTATTAAAGTTGTGACTTTTGCTTTTGGAAGAGTCAGAGGATGATACGAGCTTCTATACCTGGAGGAGGAGGGCAGGAGTTGTGAAGATTTGGAATATAAAGAATAATGTCATGGGTGATGTCTGTTATTGGCTAAGATTACTTGTTAATAGTCACTGTTTCCTCATGAAATAGTTGAGGGATGTGATTGAGAAAGCCCCAGTGGCCAGAGGCAATCTAACCAACGCCGTGATAAACATGAAGACAAGTATCTAGAGTTTATTTATGGGAAAAGGCCTAGGAGAACTAGTAGAAACTGAAGAGGGTGCAAAAACACCATGAAAAAATGAAGACTATGACATTTCATGTGGAAAAGGAAAAATAAGGTTGTCCCAGGTATTTAAAGCCAGCTCTGGGGTGTCCAGAGATAGATAATTTGTTTTTTATCCAGCCACTTCCTTTTGAAATGTGCCTGTGACTGTGAGGTGCTTCTGTATGTTATTATCACTATTAAAAAGAGGCATAGTAAAAAATCCCCAAACATTTAGAAACTTTTTCTGAAGGTCACAGGACTACATGAAAACAGCATAATGTAAAAACCAGTGTAATTTCATCTTAGCATGTTAGTTAAAGTTTCTACAGTACTACTCAGTTCTAAGGTACCTCTACTATCACTTTTATCATCAGATAGTCTGTGGGAGAAGCCAGTATCATTCAGCCCAAGAGCTTTGTGCAGACCTTTAATGCTTTCATGACAAGGCATTTTCAAAACTTTTATCATGTAGATGAAATAAAGATGATCTGTATCCTTTACTTTTATCCAATCAAGGTCAATAGCAATTCTGTGATCTACTGACAAAGGCACGTGATGCCCATGGAGGATATCCCATTGCTGCCAGTGATTAATAGTTGCATTTTGCTCTCCTCAGGGCCATAACTCAGTCAAAACTTCAACATTTGAGAATGATGGAACATCCCTGGAACAGATAAATCCATAAAGTCTCCACAGCCAACACAAAAATTCCCAGCTCTCTACGAGCTTCTTCACATGTCAGGCTATATTTTTTAATTTAATCTGTGCATGTAACATGAAGGGGGGGGAGGGGAGGAGCCAGATGACTAGTAGGAGAAATCAGAGAATTAATTTAAGGCTGGTTAATTTAACTTTCTGTACTCTGTTTACTGTTGTTCCCTTCACGGGAAGAGAATGTCAGACAGGCAGACATCACTTACTGTCCATAGTATCTGCATCTGTGGCAGTCACTTCATTTGCAGTTGTGCTGGTAAACACATTCTGAAGCACATGACTTATCCCAAAAGCAGCTGTATAATAACATCACGAGCCAGCCTTCAAAAGGACTGCCTGTGGGAGTAGTGTATCAATCACGTCATTTGGAGATACATTTATTTCTGATAGCTCTGTAGAACAAATTCATGTCTCAGAGAGCTGGACTATGTTTAGGTTAATGCATCATCTACAAATGGCTCAGCCACTAAAAGCTCTGCCTTCCTAGCTGGCCAGAGCTCAACATCTACTGCTATAAAGAGACACAATCTTGCCTCCATCCTGGCAGCATGAAGGCCTACTCTTCTGCTTGGGGCTGTGAGGAATCCAGCTCACAGGTCTATCTGAGGCATAAGCCCCAGGGAAAGGAACAGATGCTTTCACTCCCCTCTGACTGCATGCTGAAGCTGGCCAGAGGAGGAAGGGCAGCCCCTCTTGAGCTGTCTCTGCAGTCACTACCTAAATTAGATGCTGGAGGTCAGTGTTACCAAAGCCCCTCCTAGGGACACAGGAAGTCTGTGTAGGTTGTCAACTACACTCAACTTTTCCATAAACAAAACAGAAGACATGTGAGGCAAAGTGCAGACTGTGGGAATACACACTGTGTAGTTCTGCTTTGGAATTTTAATAGAGATTTTCTGGACTTGTAAGAAAAAAAACTCTCCCATAGTTCTCAGAAGCTAAAGTTTATTAAAAAAAATAAATGAAAATGAAGTAGTTCTATTTGCATCTTTTATTTTTAATAAGAGTTTTCACAGGTTCAAGAAAAAAAAAATCATCTTCTTCAGCTATCTTTTTTCAAAAGTGAAACTTAGAAAGTTCTTTCTTACTGTTTGTTTTTCAGAGAAAAATCTTTAAAATTTTAATGGAATAGAAAATTATTTCCTATGCATATTTTCTTACATATTGTATAATTTAACTTTTCATTTTTGGGGAAAAAGATCTACAATTTTCTGAGTTGTTCTGCCTATAGATATTTAGAGTTAGCAATGGCCTAATTAAGAAAAGCATGAATATTTCTTTGAATAGTCAGTCTCTGCAAAGTTTTGGTGCTTATCCAAATATGACTGAACAGCAGTGAAATTTCCATAGCTTCTGAGGATACAAAATAGGACTGGAACCCACAGAAAAGGCTGTTCTGTTTCCATTCTTGGATTGCTCTACAGCAAAAGAAAGCACCTCATGTTACCCCTGTGCTGGAGTATAGAAAATACCGATTTTTTTAGAGAACTTTAAACTGTCTTTGGAAGCACTATTGCATTTTTCTGAGTACTCATGGCAGGTTGCTTCCACCTCTGATTGTCTCAAGTCTAGTTGCCATTATGTATATGATGGACACATGTATCAGGAACATCTTATGCTGACTGATGAAACTGTGTCCTAAGTGGATATTCATCTGCCTGTGCTCAGTAAAAAAATGGCTAGCATTAAAGGTACTTCAAAATAGCAGAATGAGAAGAGAGTGTAAGGATAAATAGCCAGTCAAATCATAAAACACAGTCCCAACTCTTTTATCTAGCAGAAACTTTTAAACAAAGAATTCTTTAAACAGAAAAGTCAAAAGTCATAGCTCTCATAATAACACTAGTTAGCAAAAAAACCCCACCCTCCAGCTTGATAATTCTTAATAGAAAATAAAGCTGAAAAAAATCTCAGTCTTATCAAGGATTAAATCACAAGTGGAAAAAGATGATTCAGTCCTGACAAGTGGTCTGTTGTGACTCAGCTCTACTCAGCTGTTGATTTTTAAAACAATCCATAGGGGAATAAAATGAAAATAAATAAGGATTTCATTAAGCAAAGTTACATGTAATTCATATTGGGATTGGAAAGGAAGAAGAAAGAATTTTTTTTTTTTCTCTCAAATTGATCCCTCTGCCTTCATGTACTTTTTTTATGTGTTCGCATATGCCACCTTTTCATATTGTACTTCCATCTCCATTCTTCTGCCTTTAACTAAATGTTTTGCAGCTCTCTGCCTCTCTAAACTGCCATTAAAACAACATGCAAGAGACTGCTCTGCAGATAAACGGCAACAAATGTCATCTGGTAAGCTGGACTACTAGTGCAGTGGAAAAGACAAAACATCAGGCACTCAAAACTCAGCAAAATATTTGAAAATGTAGGTGGGGCATATTGTTTCACCTGATTGCAAATCTTAGTTGGGAGAGTGTAGCTGGGATGGCACAACTGTGATATCTGCTGCTAGTGTTGGAAAATGACTGAAAATTTGATGGCTCCCAGGACCAAAACTTCAGCTGGAGGTTTTCAGCTCCTGAAGCTGCAGAAAGGACAGAGCCCTTCAGTTTCTGTCTGGCAGACGGGTTTGTCAACTCATGCCAAATCATCCCCTCCCTGAGGTAGCTTGTGTAAAGTGCACAAGTATTTTGGGATAGTTGGATGTCTCTCTTACAGGCACTAACACTAGATGCATTTAACAAAACCTTCGTAGTATGGCAGCAAAGCTGGTCATATACTTCAAATGAAACACATTTTTTTTGTGTCAAAATAGGGATTTCTGCTAGATACATTTTTTAATTTTCTTTTTTTGTCTCTTTTCAGGAAAATTAAAATGAAAGCTAAAACTACAGGCAGGCACAGTGCTTTTCCTCCCCCTGGCACCTGGGAGGAGTGCTTCGCTTCCAACCCTTGCTCTGCTCCACACCTTTCCCAATCCCCTCAGAGACAACTTACCCTTCTCCTTGTACAATCTGACCATCCTTTTACCACTGCAGAGACTGAGAGTGGGGACAGTAAGTGAGGAAGGAAGACCTCTACAGTGAGGGGAGAGAGAGACAAGTGAATGGGATGAATCTAGGGAGCTTTGCTTACAGGAGAAGAATACTGCCAAGGGGCATGATGTATGGTGGGGATGGGGCTGTCACTCACAAAGCTGCAACATCCACAAAGAGATTGATAGCAACAATTCCATGTTTCCAGATGAAATACTTCTAAAGTTTTTTGTTGTTGTTTGTTTGTTTGTTTGTTTCCATAAGCAAACAAAGCAACTATTGTGGAGAATTTTCAGCCTGATGCTTGACAGAAACAGATGTTACAATATTGGAATTTCCCATGGGACAGATATTCCAGGGTTTGTTCCATTTTAAACAGGGTTGAAAAAAAAGAACTCATTTGATAGATGCTTTGCTTTTTCATAGTCATTGCAGAAGCAGGTGCTTGGTTGGAGGGTATGCTAGACAGATGTTGCATGCTGCTGCAATGACTGTGAGGCAAACTAGCGCAGATCTTTGTTTTTTATTTATCGGTTTCTAAATCTACTCCTTGTTCAATGTAAGGAGAAATCAATTACTTTGTGGTTCTGTTCCATTATATGGCAGATTATAGTTTATTTTGGGTAAACTGAGGCACTAGCTTCAAAATTCCCACAAGATAACACCTCTTGTTTGGCAACTAATAAATGTGATCTGATTTAAATAGTAACCTGCAGCTTTGCTGAGTGTATGCCTTCCTGTCATCAACTAGCTTAGCCAGGGTTAAACAGAAGAGAGGAAACTGGCAGAAGCCAGGAAAACACTTGCAGATCGTGTCCTCAGGGGCTGTCTCTAAGTAGGAAAAAGCTTATGTGGTTTTTCCTGGACTCCCTTTGCTACCCTAAAAACATGGAAAGTTCTAGACTGAAGTCACATGAAGAGGGGTAGAAAACAGCTTTTGATCTAGTGCAAACATACACAGTTTCATTAACCATTGGATCTGAATATCAGCAAAAGTATCAATCCAGTCTTAACGGAGGCTGTATGGGGACCAGCAAACTGTCAGGAGGTGTTTTACCCTGACCAGCAAAACTGGAAACTACTCAGCATCATGTAGTTGTAAGGTCACTGCTTGGCCACCTTGAGCTAGAGAGCCATCCTGACTAAGTTCATAGGAAATGTAAGTCCCTAAACATTTTGTCATAGACTTGGTGTTGCTACCATGACTAGTGACATGACAAGAAAGAAGAAAATTGTCTACAGCACAATCTCACATATACACATTGAAAGTCTTCCATTAGGCAGAATTTGTATAGTACAAGGCCTCACTACCATTTCATCCCACTCCAACTTGGTGTGGTAAAAAGGTGAAGCACTGAGACCAGAACTGGGGCTGTTGCAGTCTCTCAAGGTTTTGCTAACACTCTTCACAGGCATGAATCCTGCTCACAGTGTTTATTTCATCCTTCCCCTGTCCTTCACCTCATGAAAAGGCATTAATATCTCCAGAGAAAGAAAACAGAATTTAAACTACTAGCTGTACATATAGCCTTGTGTCCTATATTTATACGACTCATCTCGAGCAAATCTACAAGTGCCAAGTGTCCATTAGAGGTACTTCTGCACTGTTTTCCCAGCAGAGGGAGTGCAGCTTCACTAGTGCCACTGGGGGTACAGGTTTGCCTGACACTATCCAGAGAAGATGGGGCTGTCACTGCCCTCTGCTCAGCTAGCAGCCTGTGACAGCAGCCACCCAGGGCACCATGAGGCCCTGCACAGGAGTAGGTAGGTGACTCTTTCCATGGTGGCCGTTCCTCCTTCCACCTGCTCAGAGAGCCAGGTGCTCTCATGTCATTGACTGAAACAGATCAAGAGATGGAGGAAAGAAGCAGGGGTCACCTAAGCTTCCTTCCTTGCTCATCTTATATGAACATCTATCCCTCTTTTAGGGATGAAAGGGAAGAAACACAGAGAGACTGGCCAGTTTCAAGCCAGTTGCCTTCATTCTTCCTCCCATTTTCCATTGCCAGATGTAGGCAGAGCTGCCAATGGCATTCTCCTATGGCACTTCCAGGCTGTCAACATCTGCATGCAGTGGAGAGAAGAGCAAGTACCAGGCTAAGTGACCCATTCTTGCCCCAAGTGTAACCAAGTGGAAATTCTGCCTCTACATACTCAAATTAGCAAGATTCTAGTTCAATTGGATGTTGGCATCCCAACTCTGCAGTACAACTTGTGGGGAGGCTCAGTGATCACTGCTATGTATCTTTCTCATAGTGAGATGAGGTGGAGACATCCCCCATCCTCCCAGCACTGGCAGAAGGACTGATTCATCAAGTCTGACTCTCTGAGGCAATCTGCCAGACGACAGAGCTGCTGGTGGGGTGCCTTGATGCTGTCAGCTGCCCATATGTCTATCGGGCAGCTACTGCCTGTGCAATCCCCACACTGAGAAAAATTCAGAGCACGGTTTGGGTTATCTGCATAAGAACTAATTCCTCAATCCAGGCCAATGAAATAAACAAATAGATAATTTAAAGATAAAAACAAAACAACAACAAAACAACACTTGTTTGAGCAAACATCTCTTTTATTTGTTTTCTTGTCCAAATGAAGTAAAATGTGAGGTAATAAATATATTACAAAATCAAAACCTTGTCAAAAGGAAAGGGAGGATAGATGGGCAAGTTCAGCACAAATTCACACAGTGCTGGCTGTCTCAAACTGTTCATCCCTGTAAATAAACTAATATGTAAAACAGGAGCAACAGAACAGAAGGTCCTTACTTTGCTGTCTACAGGGATTTTCCAGCCATCCTAAAGCATGGCTGTAGTCTCTAGTGAAGGAACTCTTTCCCATCTGAGGATGTCAGGCTAGGTCTCTCTTTCTTGCCCAGCACCAGTGCATCCCTCTCTGTTTCTGTGACATAGATGACTTTGCTTCCTCTCTACTGTGCCCTCCACCAAAGGCTGAAGACAATTTCTGCTTCTTTTCTGTGGAGCAGGACTTTTTGGAATTATTTTTAAATAGTGTGGGACCTAATACGATGATGCTGTGACTCTATGACATCAGCAGGGCTGTGGCAATGGGACAGATCAACCTTCTGGCTGGACTGCTTTTTCTATGAAAATCAGAACATTAATTTTAAATTCTCAGTGGCATTATAGTTTTGAGGTTTCTCTGGGTTTCAGTACTATCTTGTTATTCTCACATAGGACTGGATTACCTTTCTGCTTGGCCCTAATACAGATTATTATGGATTACAGAGTGCATGTCTGTACTGCCCTCATATTAGGGCAAACAAGACAAGTTTGGGGCAAAAGGGTAATATAACAATGAAATAATCCATATCATGTTTCCAAAGACACCCATTACATCTAATTTGCTTTTGAAAAGTTGAGATATATTTCTCCTGTGTCCTTTTGGAGAGCAAAGAGGAAAAATTACTTCCTTGTAGTACAAGCCTTCATTGAAAACCTACAAGAACAACACTCAAAAAATTACATGGGGTATGAATCTGATTTCTGCCTCAAGTTTTAAGTTCCTCAGCTTGTCTGTAATCTTCTTCTTTCATCCTTCCCTGACAAGCTCATTAACACAAAGACTACTCACCACCACCATCTCAAAACCTCAAAATAGGTTTAAATAAGAAACAAATGTTGCATTCACCTTGTGGTAGATCATCTGAAAATAATTATTTTTGCACACTCTGAGTTCATGTCTTTTGTTCAGAAAATCTATCTATGATAGGCAAATCCAAAAGTAACCAGGCTTGCTAGAGCTGAAGTTAATGAAGATTTTATACTGTAATTTATTTAGTTCAGTGTATTCTGCTTTATTATTTATCCAGGTGCTGTGTCTATTTCAGTTCTATATTTTTCAAACGAAGAGTCTTAAATCAGCTCTTTGATGAAAGAAGTTGTATCATTGGTATCATAGTCAAGGGTTGATCAGTGCAATCATTGTGCAAAAAAGTAGGGGTTTTTGAAAAAAAACTGAGCACACAAGTAGAAAGTTTGGTATGAAAGACAGAGGGTGCAACAAGAAATTCAGAACAAACAATTAGACATGTAAGTTTGCAGTTACCACAGTGAAATAAAGCAGTAGGGTTTGGTTATATTTGTAACTTTGAGTTATTCTCCCCCTGCCATCCTCCTCACCTTGTCTCACATATCTGATAGATAAAATAGTCCTACATAAAAAATTACAGGTATTTTCTTACATGAACTCCAAAACAATGTCTGCAGTTAGAACTCAACTGTTCAGCTCTAGAGAGACAAGAAGATTTAGAAACCTGCTGTAGGAGGAGCAGGTGCCCTCCTCCAAGTACCTCCTACCAGAAATCTAAACCAAAATCAACTTTGAAATAGATAAAAAGCCTTCCTATGACTATTTTTTTTTTTTGGGGGGGCTGTGCCAGGTGCAGTGTCAGATGGCTGGGGAGGCAGCAGCTGCCAGGGCACCCTGCTTCACCTACTCACAGCCTGGATCTCATGTGTGAGTAAGTGGGAGCTAAGTTAAGCAGAATGATCTCAAACTGGCAAGGCAGATTTTATGAACTCACTTTGGTTTAGGAATACAATATACTTTAAGCTTTTATCTTTTATTTATGACTCTTTTGCAAAGCATCTGTGGATAAAAGTAAATCATCCTCTCTTTGAAGCTTTTAATAGAGGGTCACTTCTCTCGAAGGAGATTTCTCAGTAGTTTGGAGATTACCTGGATTGCTGGGGTTTCAGTTAAAATAAAGGGGTAAAGTGAGGGGAGAGAGGAAGTTCTAAGAGATTTAGAAAGGCTAGCAGTAGTTGTCATGTTCTGGTCACTGGTATTTTTTCCATATCTTGTTAAAGGATCCGTATGTTGGTAGCTTGTGACTCAAAATGAGGAAGGAATTAGGAGTGAATTTATAATACCACCTGGAATTCAACGGATCAGCACCACAGAGACAAGGAGTATTGGCACTGCAGGCACAAGAAGAAGTGAGAACTCAGACATCAAGTGGAACATCTTGGATGCTTAAATGTCCATTTTTTATACAAACTATGGAAGAAACCAAGCCTCATTGTTTGCCCTATTCCTTTTAGGAGACCATACACCTCTGTTGAATATGTACATGTTTATAGTGAAGCCTCAGTTTAAGTTTGATACTATTGAAGATGCCTTTCCCAAGTCAAACAGATTTATTACCTGCATTTAACAGTAACACTAAAAACGTTACTTTTTTTTTTTCCCCAAATCACGACATTATGAGAGAAAATTACATGACATTACAAGGGGAAATTATCAGTTTGAAATGTGCAGAAGGACTTTATTAGGAACACAGTGAAAAGTAAATCAAGACTACTTCCAGCTGTGATTCTGTTAGCATGTTTTTCCTTCCATTGGTTTACTGAATTACATTGAGAAAGCTATTTAACCTCCTTCTCCCTCCAATTGCCTCTCAAGAAAATAATGGTGATCCCTAAAATGCAAGACTTTCAGGATGAAACAAAGACCATCAGAGTAAATGTTGGCTACTCATTTCTGAGGGCTTTGAGCCAAGCCTTCAACCCAGCATTTGATCAGTTAACATTTGTAATTATCAGTACTATTATTACTTTATATGACTATGAATGACATGGAAAGTTATTACTGTTAAGCAATCAGTAAATGGCAAGAGTCTTTTTGCACAGAGCAGTGTGTGAACTGCTACAAGTCTGTCCTAGATTTAAAATGGAAAGATAGTGAAAACTATACATCTGTGTTCTGCCTTCTTAATTTTCAGGAATGGTATTAATCTAAATATATTACAAATTTTCATTTAGATATCAAATTATTCTCACCTGAAGCTTAATCAAAATCTTATTTCAATAGTTCTTTTTGGCATCAGATGTGCAGCTCGTTATTGCTGTGATGGGTGGGGACAGCTCCTTGGAGCAGCTAAGAGAGGGGCTGTGGCAGATGTTTTGGACAAGCATTAGCTCATCCCAAATTCCCCTCAAGTAAAAATGCTGAGCCTTTGATGAGTTAAATAAATAATTAGCAGAAGAGATTAAATCAGTGTACTGCTGTTTTATGCTAAAAACTGTTTCTGATTTCCTTTCCACCCTGTGCACCACCCTTGGCTGTGGTGGGGTTACTTCCCAGCAGCACAGGTGGTGGAGATGAGAATCAAGCTCTTTGCCTTTCTACTCAGCTCCTGAGGCAGTGCTCCAGGGTAGAGTGGTAGCATCCAGCCTCACTACAGACCTTGCTTAACACTATCTGACAGTTCCTAAACTGTGAAGGAAATGGAAATGTCCCTAAGCCATCAGAAGGTGTCGTCCTGTCTTTCTCCGATGTGCTGGGGCACTCCAGTATTTGCACCATCAATGCAAGTGTCCTCACATACTTCTCACATACTCACATAAAGGGACATATCTCCTGTAGGGATAAGTGGATTCTCTCGTGGTTATCAGGCAAGAAAATATTGATCTGGGTAGTATTTCCATGGTCTGCATCTGCTCGTGTTGAACTGGATTGTCTCTGATCAATGGATTTCTTATCAGTTTTGGTACAAGCATTAGGTGGATGACAGTTGCCACAATAACCTAGGACAACTTCAGTAGCAAATCAAAGACATACATCTGCTTTTCTTTAGTTTTTGCTTTTTAATATATATATATATTTCATAATTTATATTTCTATTTTCCATTTCAGTATCTGGCAATAGACGTACTTTTCACCATATTTTCTGTCTTACTTTTCAAAAAAATCATATTGTAAAAGAAAAATAAAAAGGAAAAAAAAAAGAAAAAAACAAGCAAACACAAGTAAACAAGCAAGCAACAACCCTAAAATACCCTTTCTCCCTATGTCTCTCCTATTAATAGAGACAAAATGAAAAGGCTAGATGAACACTTTTTCAGCAGATCCAAATAAAACCCCAGTCTCAGAATAAATGCTTCTGTGAAGTATCTTCTCCATTGTGTCCCATGCCTTTCAGGAAGCCTGCGTTTACTGAGGCCCTCTAAAAGTCAATGCACACTACTGTTGCAAACCACTCTCAAATTACCTGAAATATCAAATGTTTATGTCCCCTGCTGTGCTCATACAAATTTTGCTTTTGTTTGGGACTGTGACTTTGTATTTTATATTTTTATACAGTTGCTTTCTCAACCTGTCAAATACAAATGATTAATATATGATGATTAATATCTTCATGTATTCATATGTTCATGTGATGTCCTTCCTCCCAGTGGTCGTTTTATTCAGTGTTTAAATATATAAACACTCTGACCAAATCAAGGGTTGCATCCAGGATGCCATGCAAGCAAAATAGCTCAGCTCACATGTTGAGGATGAGGAGGGGCTTTTGCACCAGGTGTGAGCCATGGACGAAGGTCAGTGCATAGCCAGGCTGGACACAAGGGTGGAACTGAAAAAGGGATAGAAGTGTGGCAGACATTTACCCATAAGTCTTCACCTGTATGCACCCACTGTCCAAATCACAAGTAAGAACAGATCTTTGGGCCTTTCAGAATAAATTAATCTTCTGCCTTTTCTAAAATCACCAGAACTAGATATTTCTGACTTTCTTCAGGGAGAAAATAATGTAAACACTCAGTACTACAGCATTGGGATGTTGACATTCTTTGCCCTCATAGCACCTGGGTAGAGCTCCCTTTGTTTTCAGCCTTTAGCTGGCAGACCTCCACACAACAGGTTTTTGTTGTAAGAAGCATTAGCAATCTAGAGAATGGTAACCCTTCTGATGCATGACCTGATGTTCAGTGTGGCACTTCTGTTTGAGAGGACATCCTTACACAACTTAGATATTTCTGAAGTTTGCAGCACCTCAGTTGTATAGCATTTTCTAATTAAAACTAAATTGACTAGAAGAGTGCATGGGTATATTTATTCCATGATGCTACGGGAAAATCAAACTCGGTTAATTACTTCCTAACTAGTTAAGGTATCCATAAGTGCAAATGTTGAAGGTTTTTTTTCTCATAAAATGAAGTAGCACTATCAGCTGACTGCCAAACTATAGCTAATATTTAACTGAGAGGTGACAGGATAGAAGTGGTTGGTGGAGTGATCTTTGCTCAGCTAGTCTATAAAGCATTTGCAGTAAAGGGAGCTGTGCAAATGTAAATCATAATTATATTGTTTAAGTAATTAAATCCATGGCACCATTGTTTAAATAGACTGGAGATGTGGAGCCATTTATTCATATTTTAACGCTTAGACTGCCTGCTACATAAAATATATATGGAAAAAATAGGCTTTCAGAGATATATAAAATACTTTTCCTTTTTTTTTTTCCAGTGCTGAATTTATAAACTTGTAAGACTATAGTGCTACAGTAATTCTTAATTTGTATAGTCATTTTTATCACTCTTAGTATGAAATACCGCAATATAAAACAGACCTAAATCTCTCATAAATCTAATGAGAGTGTCGCATTTCAGATGCACATTTTTAAGTGGTTGCATCTTTGCATTAATTAAAATCACAGCCAGGAGGCTCAGTATAACCTGAGAAGTTCTATAAAATACTTGCAGATTTATTCATCTTTGAAACAGTGGTGAATTTATATGTTACACCAATGCCAGATGGCCAAAACTGAGATCTGGTCCCACATCATGCAGAGTGCTCTAGACATAAAAAGGTACAATCTCTGTCTCCAGATGCCTTCCTCAAATTCAAACATTTGTGTAATACTCCATCTTAATCATTCGTGACTATACCTGTTGCTGCAGACCACACAACTTCAAAGCAGCAGTCTCCCTATTCATTTATGTGGGCTTCTGGTTCACAGAATCACAGAATCTTAGGGGTTGGAAGGGACCTCGAAAGATCATCCAGTCCAATTCCCCTGCCAGAGCAGGGTCACCTAGAGTACATCACACAGGAATGCATCCAGGTGGGTTTTTAATGTCTCCAGCAAAAGAAACTCCACAACCTCTCCAGGCAGCCTGTTCCAGTGCTCTGATTGGTTCCACGATAATTTTCTAAAGTGTTTATGAGGTAAGGCAGTGCTGTCACTCCAGGTTACAAGTGGCAAACAGAGGCTCAAAGATACTATTTTCTAGATTTTTATATTTCAGTTCAATCCTTTATTCAAAATGAATTAAATATGAAAGTTCCTAAGTTACACTTATTATAAGTCTGATGCTCTTAAATGTCTAAAACACTTCTGAAAGGAGATTCTAGACTGAAAAAAATGTAGTCTTCACTCTCCCAGGAGGAGGTAGGATTTCTATTATAGACCAGGTCTGCTAGTGTTTGCACCTTTCACCTTGAGTCTAAGAACAGACATTGCTTTCCAGATATCTAGTCTTCTTTGATCCCATCCTCTACTGGACATTGGTTACTCTCCCTGCATGTTTTTTCTTCAAATAAAAAGAGAATTTCAGTTCTGCATTTTTAACAAACTTCTGATCTTGGATAAAGGTCGTGGGTACAATACACATTTAATGCCATTGCTGTGTAGGGGTGATTTGAATTACAGAAGAAGGTGGAAGAATGAAAAAGCTGCTGGTTTAAAACCCATATGACTGTCTAAGCATACCCAAATTCACTTGGCTCTGGCCTTCACATTGTACTGTACTGTTCTAGAGGGACAGTTACTAATACCTTTTCTACAGTGACTAGCTCACAGCGTCAAATTAAGGGCACAGATGAATGGCACTCAGGATTACAGACTCACAGAATGGTTAGGAGGAACATTTGGATGTCATCTTGTACAATTTCTCTGCTCAAGCAGTACCACCTAGACCCTGTTGGTCCAGATGGCTTTTTAATATCTCCAAGAATTGCAACTCCACCACTCTCTGGGCCACTTGTGCCGATCACAATTGCAGTAAAAAAATATTTCCTGATGTTAAATGAAATGCCCTGTGCACCTTCAGGTGGTGTCTCTTGTACTGGCACTGGGTACCGCTGTAAAAAGCCTGACTGTCTTCTTAATCCATCCTTTCAGATATGTGTAAATATTGATGAGTTGCCCACTGAGCTTTCTATTCTCCAGGCTGAACAGTCACAATCTCTCGGCTTTTCCTCATATGTGAGGTGCTCCAGTTCCTTAATCATTTTAGTGGCCCTGTGCCATTCCAGTGCATCCATGTCTCTCTTGTACTGAGGAGCCAGAACTGGGCATGGTACTTCAGGTGTGGCCTCACCAGTTCTGAAGGAAGGATCACCTCCCCTGACCAGCTGGCTACAGTTCTAATGCAGCCCAGGATGCCATTAGCCTTCTCTATGGCAAGGGCATGTTGCTGGCTCATGTTAAATCTCATATACTCAGAGAATCATTCTAGTTGGAAAAGACCTTTAAGATCATTGAGTCCAAGCCTTAACCTAACTCTACCAAGTCCAGTGCTAAACCATGTTCCTAAGCACCACACCTACATCTCTCTTAAACACCTCCAGGGATGGTGATTCAATCACCACCCTCAGCAGCCTATTCCAGTCTTCAGTGAAGAGGGTTCTTCTAACATATAATCTAAACCTCCCCTGACACAACCTGCGATAATTTCCTCTTGTCCTGTTGCTTGCTACTAGGGAGAAAAGACTAACCCTCAGCTCTCTACAACCTCCTTTCAGGTAGTTGTAGAGAGCAATAAGATCTCCCCTCAGCCTCCTTTTCTCCAGACTGAACCACATCAGTTCACTCAGATACTCCTCATAAGAGGGTTCACCAGGAACCTCAGGTCCATTTCTGCAAAGCTGCTTTCTAGCCAGGTGACCCTGGCATATCTCATGCATGGGGTTATTCCTCCTCAGAGGCAGGACTTGGGATTTCCTTTTGTTCAATGTCATGGCATTCCTGTCAGCCCATTTCTCCAGTTTGTCAAGGTCCCACTGGATGACAGCATGACATTGGTCTATTACCCACTCCTCGCAGTTTTGTATCATCAGAACAATTGATGAGACTACGCTCTGTGCCATTAAACAGTTTATTAATTAAGATATTAAATAGGATTTAATGTTAAATAGATGTAGACTAGTATTGTAGACTAGTAGACTAGCTACTGGTTTGCAACTAGACTTAATGCTACCAATCACAGCCTTCCTAGCTCAGCTGTTTGACTAGTTTTAAATCCATCTTACTGCTCATACAGCCCATAATTCATCAGCTTCTCTACAAGAATCTTATGAGACAGTGTCAAAAGCCTTAGTTAAGTCAAGGTAGATATCTATTTCTCTCAGCACATCTACCAACATAGTTATTTCATCATAGAAGTTTATCAGGTTTGTCAAGCATAACTTCAAAACCATACTGATGCTTTCCAATCACCTTTTGTCCATCATGTGCCTGGAAATGGTTCCCAGCATTTGATGTTCCATCACCTTCCCAGGAAATGAGGTGAGACTGACTGGCCTGTAGTTCCCTAGGTCATCCTTCTTGCCTGTTTTGGAAATAGGAGTGATACTTGCTTTCCTCTGGTCCTCAGATATCTTTCCCAAGTGGCATGATTATTCAAAGTTAATGGCCTCACACTGACATCAAGTCAGATCCCTCAGCACTAGTGGGGTGCATCCCACCAGTGTCTATGTATATTCAGTTTGCTGGATTGGAGCAGCATGAACCATGTCTACATGTGCCAGCCAAAAGATCTTATTATGTGACAGTACTTTAAAAATTACTTGCAGTTCTCAAAGAAATTTTAGTTACATTTAAAAAAGTTCTGTTCTCATATGCTATGTGTATGAACAGAAGACATAGACAGCAATCCATTTTCTTCTCTCTGTGGCACTTGCTGGCCATCATGTGGCTTCATAATGTTACCACCAATTTCCATTTTCTTCATCCAGGGTAACACGGGTTCAAACAGCATAAAGATGAATAGAACAGTTAAGAAGCATGAAGAGGAAAGAAAACTTATAATGAGTAAGCAACATAAATCAGAAAAGTGAAAAAATGCAAACTGAAAAAAAACAACAAAAAAAAGAAAAGCAGGTAAACAAAATAAAACAAAAACACAACAAAACTACAAATAGAAAAGCAAAACAAGCTTTCCTCCTACTCTGCCTAGAAAGGGAGAAATCCTGGTTCTGTTAATTATCTTGACAGTGGGATTACTAAAAACAGTGCAAGAACAAGTCAGAGAGACAGAAAGAGCTCACAGGGAACATACATAGATTAGGAATGCAATGGTGTTTGCTTGTGTGTGAACCACAAACCCAGCACCGGTCCACATTTTCAAGATCCTCTGGGCTGGTGCAGCCAGAGATATCAATACAAGCTGGAGGAAGACATGCTAGACAGCAGCCCTGAGGAAAAAGACCTGGGGGTACTAGTGGATCAAAAGTTGGACATGAGCCACCAAAGCACAATTGTAGCCCAGAAGGCCAACTGCATCCTGGGCTGCATCAAACGAAGTGTGGCCAGCAGATTGAGAGAGGTCATTTTGCCCCTCTTCTCTGCCCTGGTGAGACCTCACCCGGAGTACTGCATCCAGCTCTGGAACCCCCAACACATAAGGGATGTGGACAGTGGTGGGTGGAGGGTGTCCAGACGGGGGCTACAAAAATGATTAGAGGGCTGGAGCACCTCTCTTATGAAGACAGGCTGGGGGATTTGGGGTTGTTAAGCCTGAAGAAGAGAAGACTCTGGGGGGACCTTATAGTGACCCTTCTAATACCTGAAAGGGGCCTATATGAAGGCTGGAGAAGACCTGTTCACAAAGGCATGTAACAATAGGACAAGGGGTAATGGTTTCAAGCTAGAAAAGGGTAGATTTGGGCTGGACATTGATTTGGTGCCAATGTTAGGGGCAGTTATTGTCTTTGTAAGTTGACATTGACCAAGTAGCCCCTTTGAGACATTTGCACAAGCTAGCACTCCCTTCAGCTTCTGCTCTCATTCTGGGAAGCCATGTAGAACAGAGTGCTGATCTAGGACTGTGCTCATTAGATCAGTATCAGAAACACGTATCCTGAATTCACTGTAAGAGATAAAAATCTGCTGTTGGCTTCAGTAATAGCCCTGAGACAGAAAATACAAGGGAAGGTTGGATGGGGTGAAACAGCCAAAAGTGCTTCTCCTCCTAGTCCTCCCCAGGTAAGATGTCCCACATCAGTAACACTCACCTTTGGACCATGTCCTCACTGTGATAGCATTGGTATACTCAGAGACAAACTTCAGATTCTGACAACACTTCAGCTCAGTGAAATCAGGGGGCCGTACAGGCAACACTTGCCTCTATCTCCCACTCTTTTGAATTTTCATGGGGCCATTGCACCCCATCATGGTCCCCTGCAATCACTGCAAATGGGAGACCACAGCTGGAATGGAGGCAGGAATTGGACTGGTGTCCTGGGAAATGATCAGGAGAGATGCTAATATCAATGGGGAGGGAAGAACTGCTTTCACTTTCTCACTGTGACCACCCTGTCATGAAAAATTCTTTGCAGAGAATGCAGAAAAATTTTGTCTTTTGTGCACGTATTTCTTACTAGTGAGGTGGGATTCCTTCAAGCTGAGCACAGCCAGTGTGCCTCACTCTGCATATACTGACATATCTTAACATATATTTAGTGACCATCATTTTAGCAGCTAAGAAATATCATATCCCATTTAGCTCATACACAGCATTTTATAGAGCAAAGAGCTGTAGAAATCCTTTTCCCTTAGGTTTTTCTACACACTCATTGCAGTGACATGCATCTGACCAATTAAAGCAAAACAGCTTTAGTTAATTAACAATAAGGGACGGAGTGGTTCCCTGACTGAAAGTCATAAGAGCTGGTTTTGATATTATGAGTGCCTCAGATGCTGGACAAGCCTCTTCATCTTTCTATGCTTCATTTTTCCCTGGTGCAAAATGTAGAGAAATAACATTTGTTTTCTTTGGTGAAGTGCTTTTGAGAGCTGTGAATGAAAAGAGCTATGCATCATCAGTGAATATTCAAAAAGGCCTGATGGGACATATATGGAAATAGCAATGTTCTCACTGTGCTCCTGGAAAATGGAACCACAACCTAGTAAAGCAAAAAAAAGGACCAAATCCTCACTAAGAGGCAGCACTGGAGACAGGATAAGATATGTTAGGGTTGCCTGACACCTTGAAAGCCACTTGTTCCTCCAGACCAGACTGGCAAGATGGCATCTTTCTCTCATTTCCACCCATGGCACCTGATTTTCACCCCTCCAGCTACCAGATTGTGTGTCTTCACTTCTGCATTGCTTTGATATATGCTGGCCATCCTCCTCCTCAGCAAATCAAGACATCCAATCACACCTGACAACCTCCACTAACATATCTTTCTTACTTCAGGGATATTCCTGTTCACTGAGCCAAATTCACTATACAGTCTCATATGACTATACACATCTTTCAGACTATTTTTTCAGAATTCCACAGGGCTAAAGAAATTAACCACAGATGAGTTTTTGACAAAAGCTTTGTTTCTAGAAAACTGACACTAGTATATTATCTTTCATTCTATTCCTATTACTCTCTCATTGATTTTGTCTTATCCTCTTCTTCTTCTTAACTCCACATAGTTGCAAGTCCCAAAGCTAACACATCAGTTCCATGGTACATTAGCCAGAGCAAGGCAAATGATTTGCACCTGCTAATTGATTTTATTATTTCAACATATAATTGAGGAATGGAAGTAAACCAAACTGAGTTTCCTCAGACTTATTCAATATTTAAATAAATAACCTTTTAAAAAAGGACTTCAGACTTGCTGGTGAATATTCCTACTTTCGACAAAAAGTGATGAAGTTTGGACTAGTTAAAATAAATGGCTTTATTCAGTTCTACAACTGATTGAGATAGAAGTATTTCTGGAACACAATTGTATCCATGTTAACTGAACATTCAGTTTTCAAAACAACTTTAAAATTAGATTTCCTTGTAGGAGAAGGGTGAGTGAAAAATGTCACACGAGGATTTATGACCTCTTGACTCTCTCGGGTCAAAGAAAATAACGCTATGGTAAAGGAGAAAACATTGAGGTCTATTCTGGGATCTGAAGGCTACTGTGACTTGACTAGTGCCTCAGCTCTCACTGCAGGACAGATTAGTCTACAGGCCAACAAATAATAACTCCAGGCCTACCAAGGAAATCAACAGCTCTGACTATGTTTTGGCCAGAGTTTGTTCTCAAATTAGTGTCAAAACCCAAATCCCACTCTTCTGCTACCAGATCCAATTTTTCTCTACCAGATTCAGGGTGCTTGGAAAGCTATAGCAGTTTATTATTTTGGTTCTACTTTGCCCTGAGTTCCTGACTTCTTCTGGTAGCTCACGTATATCCAAACACAGACTTGAGCTCAATGCGTCTGATACTGCTGCCTCTGCAAGAAAAAGGCAGGAAAGCGTGGTTTCTAGGGATTCATCATTAGCCTGAACATACTACGTCAATCTTTCTTCCAAGGCACAAGCAAAAAGCAGTAACACTGTTTTCTTGTACTATTAAGCACTTTCCTACCTGTTTTTAATTCCTAACATTTATTGCTTCCTTCTTTTTCATAGCTAGGATCACTGCAAGAACAACTCTTGCTTTACATCATTAGAAGTCAGAGGAGTTGTAGAACCAGAGTAGCATAAGGAACATTTGGGGCTTGCTTTTGAAATTATCTCTCTCTTATTGCATTTAATACAGTATAAAACAATAAATACTCCAGAGTTGTCAGCCATTACAGTTGTCTAATACAGATATTATCAAAGTAAGAAATGATTTTTTTCATGTAGGTGAAGAATCTCTTGCTAACAACCCTGAATCTTGAGTTGCAGAATAATTAGAGCCTGTGTTATGGGTAGACAGCACAAACTTCCTCCCACGGCACTTCCTCTCTCAATAGTATGCTTCAATCCCGCCTACAGGAGGTGGAAAGGGAAACTTTTGACTTCTAGCTTGTCAAGTTTTTCTTTCTTTGCTAAGACTAGTAAGGAGGCTACCAACTACAATAGAATTTTTTCCTAAATTGGAAATTTTGCTGAAAACAGCTGTTGTTAGAGAATTAATACTAAAGGGATTTGTAATATATGTTTTAGAAAAGTGATGAACAAACACAACAGATAAACTGACAAATGTAATGCAAACCTGTCAGACACAGCTAATGTGACCAGTGGCAGTGGCAGTTCTTCCTCAGTTCAAGTTAAATCAGTGACCTAAGAGCAAAAGAGTTCACATCCTGCCTTTCCCCCTTGCCATCACCAGAGGAAAAAACAGCAATTGCATTTACCTGTAGATCAGGACTTCATCATCTGAGCAATTATACTGCAGCTGATACATTTTTACCCGAGGAGCTGACTTGCTCACTGTCCACTTGACCAAAGCTGAGGTAGTGGTCACATCTGACACCAGGACAGCCCTTTCTGGTGGGGCTTTTGTTTCTCCACGATTAGACTTGCTGGAGCTGGTGATGTCTGAGAGCCTGGATTTTGGTGGGGCTGCTCGGCCTGTGCCGTTGCTGAGGTGGGGGAGCTGAACAATGGAGAGCTCAATTGTTGCAGTGGACTCTCCAGCAGCATTGGCTGCTATGCAAGTGAAAGTCCCATAATCCTTGGAGGTGGTGATGAGGATATCTAAGGTACCATTGTCGTAGACGGCTGTCCTTGAAGAGTTCCCAATGAGACGGTCATCAGGGGCCACCCAATGAATGATGGGGATGGGATCTCCAATGGCTTTGCATTTCAGTGTAGCAGTTTGCCCTTCTAAAACCAGCAACTTGTGAGTATGTTGTGTGATAAGAGGAGGCTCACAAACAAATTCTTCCTCCTGTACATACCAGAAGTACCTTCCCTTTAGACCTGGAGGAGAAGCACAAGTTTCCATATCATCATCTCTGTCAAGTCGCCTTAACCACAGTAGCTCACAGTTGCAATGTAGTGGATTGCCCCCAAAGCTGAGAGACAAAGGTGGAGAAAATGGGGTAACGTCTAATGGAATTACTTGAGATCTGGCAAATATAGGGTCTGGGGGGAGCTTCTGAAGTCTGTTGGATGTTAGATCCAATCTGGCCAATTTCTGAAGATCCGCAAACGTCCCCTCTGTAATATAATCTATCAGGTTATGATCCAAACTGAGCTGATGCAAGTTTATCATGTTCCTTATAGATTCCCAGGGAATGCTTCGGAGGTTATTGTAGGAAAGATCTAAGTCTTCCAATGTCAGCAAAAAATCCTCGAAGGCTTCATCAGAGATGCTGCTTAGCTGGTTGTTGTTTAAAATCAGATGCTGAAGGTTAATTAAGCCTCTCAAAATATCCTCTCCAATGTCAGGCAGTCTGTTGCTGTCCAAATGTAAAGACCGAAGGCTCTCCAAGTCAGTGAAAGAGTAGGGCTGTATGTAGCTGATGGTGTTTCTGGACAAAGTAAGGTCAACAAGCCCAGACATATTGGCAAAATCCTGTCGGCTGATATTAATAATAAAGTTGCCCCCAAGTCGAAGTTCAACAGTCCTTCTGTCTATGTCTAGTGGTACAAATAGGAGACCCTTGGAGGGACACAAAGTCCCCAGAGACTCAGACAGGTTCTGGCAGACACAATATTTGGGACAAGCGTTGACCGTGACAGCCATTCCAAAAAACAGGATGCTGCAGAGCAATTTTTCCATGGTAAATCATGCAACAGTACCTGAAAGAAATTAAAAGAGTTACAAGGAACATCAGCAGTTGTGGTACAGCCACCTTTCCTCTTATATTTTACCTAATATCAATAGCAGTCACACCTAAAGCAGCCATCACTCTGGGATAGGAAGTTTAAGTGTTGTAGCAACATATTTCTCTACAAAATGGATTTATTTCTAAAAAAAAAAAAAAAAAAAAAAAAAAAGGCAACCAAAACCCCCAAAATAAACAAAGAAACCCCTAACAACAACAACAACAAACAAACCCCCCCCCCCCCCCCAAACCCTCCACAAAACTGTTTTGTTTCCAAATCTGAATGAAATAGAAATTTTTAGTTCTTATGCCTGGTAATAGGGTCTTGTGAGTACCTAATTTCTAGTTACAGTTTTATAATTTTTTTATTAGGTAGCTGGTAGAGGACAAATCTTGCTGTCAGATTCCATGGCTTACTTAAAACCCTGAAAGATTTCATTTGGAATAGTGTCTGCTACTTTGAGGGTAGAAGCTGTCTTATAGTAATTACATACTGCTGCATAATAATGTGGAATTAGTCTTAGGGTTGAAAGAGCTGATTTTATGGATAAAAATAACTTCATATTTACCCTTCAGTAATGTGGTTAGTAATGACCATGTAATTATCTGGCCAGTCCTGGGGCGAGTCAGTTCACTTGCCCACCCATAATAAAATTTATGATAGGCAGCAGAAGTTGCTTGCATAATTACCTGGATTGACCCTGCTCTCAGCCAACCTGAAGGAAGGATGACATTGCATAGTGCCAGAGAGAAGAGATGCAGGGGAAACTTATGCTACCTTAGGCTCCTGGCAAGCTTTCTGATACTCTCATGCTCTGTTATGGTGACAGCAGTGCTCTGAGCTGTGTCCACAGCCTTCTCTTGCATCCTGCCTATTTGTCTTTGCACCATTATCTCCTTTTGTGTTTTTTTGTTTGTTTGTTTGTTTGTTTTTCAGCTCTTGCATACTTTACAGCTTGAGCTCTAAGATATGTGTCTTTGAAGAATAAACAAAATGTATTTACAGGCTGACTCAGAGGACCAGTTGTGGCTGGGAGCATTTCAGCCACACTTCAGGTTAGGGAATATCTTCTTACATGGGGTCACTAACTTTCTTCCCACATGTGAAAGACACAGGCACACTTGCTTCCTTTCTGCCTGTCCCTTGCCCACACCCTGCTATCAAGGAGAGCTTAGGAAAGGGCAGATCATTAATCTTTAACCCCCCTTTTCCCAATGAAGCGAGGAGCAGGTTGACAAAGAGCTAGATTTTTGTCCGGTATCTCCTAAGCTTTTTTTTGCCAAGATAGTGTGCTCAAGTCTCAAGCCCCTCACCTGTGGCAGTTGTTACAGACACAATTCAGGCTGTCATTTCCAATGTGGCTATTTTGCCTCAATTCAACCCACACTACCTCATCATGAAATTTTGCATTACTGTCATCAGTACTAGATGTATGCCAGATCTCTTCTCCAATCACGCACGTGCTCATCTGCTTAGCAGTTTTTTTGCACTTGTGTTTCAAGAGCAATCATGGCACAATAAGAGATGAGATACCCTCATGTTTCATCAGTTGCCCCTCCAGTGCCTAAGCAGTGGATGGCAGACAGTCACCTCTGCCTAAGCTGGTTCTCTTACTGCTGAATGTATGACGGGATAATACACAGTGTCTCATAATTAATTCAATAATTAGTACTACGAGACTCCTCAAACTTCAGCAAATATGTAATGCAAGAAACACATTTCACAGACAAAAAAAATATTCCCATCACAATTATTTACACTTCACCCCACACACAGATGTCTTATAACAGTTGAAAGAAATTATAAAGGTTAGTTATTAATCCCCCAGTTACACACAGCAAACACAAAATAAAGTCTATCCCTTCAGTATATATATTTTTTAACCTCTTAAAACTGGTCTTGCCCCACCTCCCTGTGAAAGGAATGAAAACCAGACCCTATGTTTGGGGCTCTGCCCACAAGTGGCTGATTCCTCTTCTGGGTAAAGTGGTTTGTTTTCCCCTCTCTAAAATTTGTGAGATGGATCAAAAATAAGGAGGTATAGAAATGCAATATATTATGAGTACTGAACTATGTAGAGTATGTTCTTTGTGGAGAGGTTTTCTGCCTGGTGTGATGTTAGTAATTATATAGCATCATTACTATTTCATAAGCGAGGAAAGGACTGAAGCATCTGTGCTGAACTCTGCAAACAAGATGAAAGCGAGATGCTTTTATAAAGGATGGCTTGTGAGAGTAATCTTACCTTCCATAGTAAATAAAAGGCTACTGAATAAAATGTTTGGAGATTAGCAAGTATATTATCGATGCAAATCTGAGGCATACTTAGCAAAGAGCTATAAATATCCCTTACATTATTATCAATTGGTAGTTTACTAACAGGCAATTGGCTTTTTGAATCTTAATTATAATTGTGTTCTGCAGCTTTAATTTAGAGTATTACCCTACCAGCTGAAATTATAAACAAAAAGCAGTTTAAAAGGGGGAGAAATAGATACAGTTAATTAGTAATAAGCCCTTTCATAGCTTCTCGCTCATCTACATTCCCACCCTCTGAATATCTATTCAAAACTGTGAATGCACACTTAGGAGAGCAGTGTCTCCTTTAAGTGTCCCAATTCTCTAACTACATTTTTTCCGGATGCTGTTAAATATCACAGTGCTTTGGGGAGACAGTTGACTCTAAGTATCAGTGAAAAGCATTTGTAAAAAAAATTAAAAAAAAAAAATAAAGAAAGGGGGGAAGGAACAGAAGTGAATTACAGAAAATAGGGACTGCAACACCGAGAGGAGGCTGTGAAGCAGGAGGTTTAAATGGCAGTGTAAACCCTCATGGGGAAACCATCTGTGGATGGCTTGAAAGCACATCATCTGCTTGTGTGTGCTCGCATGCGTGCATGAAAAACACAGAGATCGCAGTATGTGCTTTTACCAGCAGGAGGACAAATCAGTAACAGCCGTGCCAGGATGGAAATATCATGGCTGCTGTCATTCCAGTCATTGAATGCATTTGAAAGGATTAATGTAAATATTGTTTGTCTGCAGAGGAAATTTCTAGCCTTTGTGATCTTTTGCCAATAGTAATATTTCAAGCTTCTGAGACTTGGGCTTCTCTACAATGTAATCCTGAAGCGATCAGTTAATGACACAGCAAATAGGGTACAAGCCCAAAGGGGTACCTATGTGACCTGGAGAGAACAGAGATGGGCAGGGCTCCTTAAGGAGAACATCTGGGGTTTCCAGAGGACAGCTGGTTTTCCTTTTTCTCTCTAGACAGATAGAACACCTGGGCCATAGATGATTTAAGAATTTGTGAGTTTGCACAATTATAACAGTATTTTCTAAATTCTAGACTCTCCCACAAAGTCATGGTAATTGCTAGTTGCCAAGGGGATGGATGTGTAATAAAAATTGCTTTGATTTCTGTCCTAGTAGCTTTCATATAAGGCAGAAAATAAAGTGTCAAGTTTAAGTTCTATTTTTGCTGACCAGTTTGCTCATCTTGTTCCCAAAATCTCTTGTGACCTGCAATGCTAAACATTTTATGGGCTACTAATGGTAGCCTTGTGATAAGCTCACCGTTGTCATTTACATTTTAAAAGTATCTATCAGCCAGATAAAATAGATTTCTCACAACAAGTCAGTAAATCTGGCTGAGTTCCTCTCTCAGCCCAAGATGAAAAATAGCCCCTTTAGTCCTCTTAGAACATGGATTGGTATGAATTAATATGTGCAAGAGTCATAAACCTTCGTGTTTTTTATTCAAATTTTCCTCATAAAGATACAACTTGTGAGATTTGGCATCTCATTTCAGGAATGTCCCTGAGGCATTTTTTAATTCTAAATTCATTGAGCTTTGCATATAAATTCCAATAACCTTTGCATACCACAGCACCAAGTACAAGGTAACTGTCAGACAAATAAGCTATAGCTGCAGAATATAGGCTGCGGGGGAAAAAAAAAGAAAAGAAAAATAAAATAAAAAAAAATAAAAGGAGAGCTTGATGGATAGCAGCTCTGATTCTACCTTCTCCAAGTGCCTTGGATCCAGCTTCCAGGGTCTGTATGGGTGAGTTCATACAGTTTTCTTCAGCTTTGTAGGTGCTGTGAAGGAACTGGATTTTCTTTTCTGGGAGCTGTCCTTTATCTTAACCTTCTCTTATCTCTATTTCAGTGAATCTCTGTGACTAGGAAATATACCCCCCAGCTACAAAGCTTGAAGGGCTGCAGAGATTTTTGAAGTTTCATGCATATTATCTGAAGCAGTTTAATTTACAATATGCAAAAGAGGATTGGACTCTGCCAGGATGAAATTACTCCTTAATGCCTTGCATTGCCAAACACTGTGTGATGAAAGTAGGTCCCGTAGTCCCTGATTTGTGCAGGTAGTTTATGCCTAACTCACCAAGGGATCACTATGGCAGTAAGGAATGTAAATGTCTCTTCATCTGAATCTGTCCTCAGTACTACATATGTTGAAGCACAGTTTGAGTGTTAAGCCACTGCCAGCTTTGTGAGCACCTGTGAGAGAGTTCAGGTGTTTCAAGTCAGTTAGGTAACCATGTGCTTACAGGCTCAGACTCAGGATAACTAACACTACTCTTGTTTAGCTTTTGTCTTTTGTGATGGCTTAGGTTGCTGCAGTCCTTGGGAGTAAAGAGGATCATTGTCAGAGGTGCATACATACAGTGCAACTTAAATTTTGGCTAGGGCTTTTTAGGAGCTAGTTTTATTGAAAATAAATAATTGCTCTAGCATATGAAGTGCTTGCTTTCTCCAACCACCTTACTTTTTATAGATCACAGAGGGGGAACATTTACAAGCACACATTTCTTCAGGTATTTGTGGCTATCTTTATTAAGCTTCACCTTTACAAGTATTTGGAAAGTCAGTCCTACCTGCTCTGTGCTCCCCAGCCTGGAAGGAGTCGTAGTTTGGTACTATTTAGGAAGAGCTAGGCTAAATAAGTGTATGCCTCCAAATTAAATTGACTTTTAGGATGGTCTTAAATGTAAGTACATTTCAGTTATGGTTGCAGTATTTAAATAACTGGTTGTAAATGGATCCAGAACAGAGATAAGGACAATCAATAAAAAACAAGTTTCAAGACGGCTCACTCCAAAGGCTGATTTAATCCATCCAACAGATCCCTGAGGAAACAACCAAATATTTCCACAGGCAGGGCTGTCTTACACAAGAAGGTATTAATCTCTTTCAGTCTTTCATTGGCAAAGTTTTTGTATATTTGTATGCATTTGGGGGATTCTTTATTTTTCATAAATCTTTCCTGATCTTTCCCTGACACTAGTTATGTTCTTTCTTTACTTAAGTACTAACTTTACCCCATCATTTCATGATTCCCAAGTCTGAAGCAATCTGTTTAGCAAAAGCCATAGCTGTCAATGTAGCTAGTCAGGTGCACAGCCAGGTCAGATCACTTACAGCCTGAGCAACCTTGCATAACCAGGCTATGAGCCTGGTGGTCATACACTACTTTACACATTGTAAACTTCCCTTCACTACAGAATTTTGGTAAGGGAAGCTCTGAGCTGACAGCAGGTTTTCTGCTGAAGTACAGGACTGTAACACTGATGGTGTCTGGCAGAGGAGCCTCACAGCTTTAATGCATGAAAATGTTTCCATTCTTTCATGTCTCCTAGTTTACTAAGGCATCTCATTTCTTCCATTAAAAGCAGTACTTTCTATAGACCCTAAAAGAACAAATCCATATCCTGATGTTCCAGCAGTTAAGCCCTGCAATTAGGCATCTTTTCACATTTCAGGTTACTTAGGAAAAAAAAAATAAAAATTGGACACTTCTATAAAGGTTTAACATCTGTAATACTTGAAAGATGATAGTAACCACAGAACTTGCTGAACAAATTTCTGAGTTAGTCAGAAATATCAACACCTTCTCTGTTTGACATCATTGAACTACTAAAACAGTGCTGTTAAGGTGAGCTCTTGAAAGACATGGTACAAATTCCCTTCCTAAAGTAAATTTTTTGTTGTATAGACACATCACCTGGAAAAGACATTTTGAGCACTAATGGAAAAGTCTATGTGCTCATATATGTGTGTACGTGAGGATTTTCATTTTTGGTGGTTTTGATGTAATGGAAACATAATATATTTGTAGCTTGTCTGTCAAAAATATGGACCCCTGACTGCTATGTATGTGTCTAACAGCCTTAGTGACTCTAGAGCATTTACATCCTAGGTTGTCGTTACAAACTAGCTCCTAGGAAATTCAGCGGGAAGTCTTAAGTAAAAAGAAAACCAGGCATAAGTCTCTTAAGATCCCATTTCACTATTATGAGCACTTTGCTGAAATGAAGACTTAACTATAAGCCATTTGGTTTTAAGAAATATGCAAAATTAGTCAAGCTTTTGAGATTAACTTTGTTAGAAAAAAAACCCTGGTGAACACATTCTGTATACTTTTGAGCATCTGCCTGTCTGGCATGTCCCCACAATACTTTTAGGACTTTTTCATCACTTTAGATAAAAACTGAAGTGCAGAAGCCTCAGAAATATGTACTACTCACACATTTCAAGAATATAGAGCAAGTTTCATGAAAGCAGATAAGAGAGACTTCATTAGCTTTATTAGACTTCCACAGAAGAAATAATGCATGAGTCCATCTCTTGCTGGGTATCAGAGAATCCACACGGAAGTGAGACATTAATATCCTGGCTACTGAAAAGTCTTTAACTTGTATTCAGCCTTTGTAGATCAGAAGCAGTCCACTCTGCTGTTAAGCTGGCTGAGGTGGTCTGAGCTATACAGGTTCTCAGGTATCTAATAAGCACTAAATTCAGTCTGTAGCCCTAATATAATTCAGGATTAGGTTAGTCAGGGATATGTATCTTATGGAACCCAGGTTTACTGCTAGTTTCCACAGAAAAGTGCATTCCAGACAGCTCAGGGATGAAAATGCTGATGATGAGGCAGACCTGGAAAACTCAGGGAACCCGGATGCTCTGTTCCCGTTCACTTTAATGAGCCTTGAAGGTCCATATTCCTCAGATGTTTTCTTAAAGAATGGGCACTAGATATAACGCCGTTCTGTGAAAGTAGCTACACTGCTTTTATGGGGGCTACTATTTCTGCAAACACACCATACAAATCTGGGTGTTATTTACTGATCTAGTTAACAAAATAACAGAATTTCCACCCAAAGAGTGGAACTGAAGTAGTGCCACCCAAAAGGTGCCACTACTTCATTGCGACTAATTTCAGATCTTTTCTGATCTGGCAACATGTCACTCAAAGCTTGGACTGAAAAGACTTCATGCATACACAGAGAACAAAGAAAAAGAAACATAGGCTTAACATTCCACTTAGCAAAATAGCATACATCTCTTGTGCTGCAGAAGATGGAAATTTTTACTCTAGAATTATGTTTACCTTCAATGCCAAGGTCATTTTCATTTGTATCTCTCCTGAAGCTCATGGTTCAATTTTTAATTCCTGAATGCCGATTGTAGTAACAAAATTAATTCAGCCCTCTAGCATGAATGCAATAGGCACATTTGATTTACTCATATATTAAAAATCATGCTACTCTAGGCAAATATCTACACAAAACACATTGTTTCAAAATGAAAACGTTACATCTCAGAAACACTAGAAACAAAGAATTTGAGTGTTTCATTTAATACCATTCCTAAAGTGGTCCCATGAAACCTGAACAACAACAGAAATAGGTTTTGTCAACTTGGAGTGATACCCAACAGTATTTAAAACTTCTGGCCAAATAGAAAAAAATATCTAGCTCTAGCCAGAACTTGTGGGTGGCACGTTATAACCTTAATAACCATCACCAGATTTTGCTCACTGGTGTGATTTTACCTGTGAACATAGCTACAATTGCATTATCCTAGCTTCACTCACTGGAAAGCACAGGCTTTAACTGCCTGACTTGTTGGGTCAAAAAAAGTGCTTAGCTACCTGCATAGTTTTTCAATGTGCACAAAATTTAAACCTGCAGACAGTTACTTGCAAGCATCCAAAAACAAAGAAAAGAGAAAGAAACCATTTAGAAAATCCAGGTGCAGTCAGACTTGAATAGGCAGGCATAAGTAACACCACTTGATATGCATATGTTAATGTGTATTTATTTCAGCTGCATGTGATGTCATTTTTCTTCAGACACAAGTCATTGTCCCTGAATTGCCAGAGCCAGCTGATGAGAAGTTGCAGGTGGGGTTAAGAGAAGCCTCATGGGAGCTGAACAGTTACCTGTTGGCTCCTGGCTAGAGGAAGAAATAATCCATTTTCCCAGTCATAGGGGCCTGTTGCATCAACAACAGGTCTATTTGACCTGTTTCCTACAGCTTTCCAGTGCAGCCATACCTGTGGAGGATGGTGATTTCCCAGTGAGAGAGACACAGAAAATGCAAAACAGAATTTTCAATACCACTGATTAGAAATGGCTTGCACTGGTTTGCTTTTTCCCCCAGACCATTTGCAGGTCCATTCATTTTTGTTTGTTGATTTAATACCCCCAACACATATCTTTGCCTACTATTTTAATGCTGTGTGCCAATCTCCATCAGATTTAACCTACAAACTTCTGAGTCAGCTAATATGAGCCTGTTTGCTGTATATTCATCTAGTTCATTTTTTTTAATCTGGTTCTTTACATTAATCCTGCATTTTGCTTTATCAGCACAATATAGAAGTTAACAGTTATTCCATCTCTTAAACATTTTGAAGGCACAGAGCAGCTGCAAAGGTATTAAAGAACAGTTCTCAGAGACACTGCCTGTGTCATGAAACGTAAGTGTCCACCAACAGATCCTAGTGCTTTTTGCAAGTACAACTGAAGGCCTGTTCACATTATCTGAATCCAAATTCCCCTTGTCTCTGAGCCATAACAGCAACTCCTCAGGTAGCTCTTTATCCCTAGCTTACTTTAATTCTTATAAAACCCTTTCTATATTCTTAATGCCTTCCATATCAAAGGAAAAGGGGATAATTAAAATCAGGATTCTCTTATTTATCTGGGCTTGTTACTCTTTTTTTATTGATCCTTCTTTTAGCCCTAGAGGCAAACTCTGTACAATATCCCTCAGGAAGTATTCTTTACTTGCAATACAAACTACCATTTTCCCTTCATGTACAACCTACATGCAAAGAGGCACTGTTAGGGAAAAAAGGCATACACAGAAAAAGATGTTTTTCTGATGTTTCTCATACATTTAATCAGCCACAGAAAATCACATGCAAAAATTTGGAGAATCTTTGAAACACAGGTAAGGCAAATTCAAGTCCCCAATAAGAAAAAAAAAAATCACTTTTGCTGAATTCCTGAGACTAGGCTTCCTAAGCATGGAAGCATGGACATTCAGTAGCAGGAGATCCCTTGTTACAGGGAATACAAACCCAGTGGTTTGATGACGTTGTTGGGTCATAGTTTGGTGAGATATATAGTGAAGTACATTTCTGACTCTCCTGGCTGTGGAGAAAACTTGACTACTGCAAATTGGTACACAGGGAAACAACACCATGAAAGCAAACATATGGTAAACAAAAAACACCTGTTGCATGTTACTTTAGAAATAACAATAGCACAAGTGTACCATGACATTTCAGTCATGATGATGAGATTGAGGTTTTGTAGTGAAACCATACAAGGTACTGGTATTTTCCTGTCAAACTCTTACTGGTCTACAGAGACCTTATCCTGAGAAATATGTGAAGTCTTCCAGGTGAGGCTAGAAGAAGCTAAGTGGAAGACAAGATGAAGACAGCTGCTTTTCTGCTATATTTGCCATGTTTATTTATGAGTAAACAAAAGCCTTCAATAAGCAAGGCTCTCCATATAGCACCTTACACTAGCACTATGTCAGCAAAACAAGCAAGTCTCTTAAAATTAAAATGAAGGGAAAATATGCGATAAAATAAAACATATAAGCCCTAGATATTTCAAATATATATTCTGCTACACTTTGCGGTTTCTGCTCACCAACTACTCACAGAATGACAGCCTTATCAGATAAGAGCAGCCAGCTGCCATACACTGCATTTAAATTTATATTGCAAACAACAGGCTCCATTAGCCAAGGATTTTCTCATCGCATTCCTAATATTGTCTTTCTGCATGCTTTATTGCTGCTCATTTCCTTACATTCTCTTTGCTTTCTAGTATGTGCCAACACATCCTGGTATTTGTTTCAAACATTCCAGGTTTTTTACTTAATCTGCTTTTGATTAAATTTCCTTTGTTATGCTTCTGAACACCCCCTGCTTCTCAAACACCACCTCTAAAGCTGCTGTCTCATACACTCTTTGCAGTTCCTTTCTCGCTTTCCACTGCCCACTCTTTTCCTTCATCCCCTAAACATTTGATCACTGCAGTTTAATGTGTGAGTCTTCCAGTTCAGGTCCAATTTAATTATGTTTTTCAGAAGACTGACCTCTGTGGTCCCAATTTGTTCAAGACATTTCCTTCATTGATCCAGGGCCAGATTCCTGTACTGCCTGTTCTAAACTAGATTCCTGATAGTAGAAGCAGCCATGTATTAGCTCTCAAGGTCATTTAACATATATCAGCAGTTAATTGCAGTGATTTATTTGCAGTGGATACAAAACACTCTTCCCTGCCCTTAGGTCTAGATGCATTAACATAAAATTAAGGGGAGATAATTAGAGATATTCTCATACTACAACAAACACACTTGTTTCACTACTCATAAACACCCTCAAATAATAGCTTGCTTTTTTTCAGTAAATTGCATCACATCCCAAAGATCTGTATATTTAATTTCTGTTGGGCTATTATGAAAAAAACCCAACCAAACAAACATACAACACTATTAGACTTTCACTCGTTAAATTCTTCTCTTGTCATCCACCATTTAGGAAATAATCAGAAAGTTGTTTCAAGCTTGAGGTAGAAAGGCAAATGGCTGATTTAAGGAAAGAACAAGAGTGCTGTAGCATATTCACAAAGGAAAACATGCTGTCTTGACGGCACCAAAGTGGGTAGATGCTAGTGCTGTTTATAAAATACCAATCTGATATGCATTTAAAACTCTCCTATATAAGCAAACAGCTACACTCTTCAGTAGTGCAGAACTAACTCCCCGTTTGAAGCAGAAAAAATGATGGAAAACTGTGGGTTTTTTGTTTGTTTGGGGTTTGGTGGGGTTTTTTTGTTTGTTTGTTTGTTTGTTGTTTGATTTGGATTGGTTTTTAATCCCAGGAAGGGAAAACTGCAATATTCCAGTCAAGAAGAGGGGAAAAAAATGTCCATGATAAATGTTCCATTGCTTCCATAGAGTCTGCAGGTAGTGGAGGTCCAGAAGGATGCAGAGCTCAGTGACAACTGCACAGTATTGGCACTATGACATTGAGCTGTGTGTGTTCAATGAGAAACAGGCATGGCAAAAGTCTCCCCAAATTAGACTGAGTTGATTACATACAGTTCTCTGCTGGACAGGATATAAAGATGCCTCAATCCACTTTGTCCAGTTTGACCCAAGGATGATGTCAAATCTAAGCAGACCAGCAGGACTATGTTATCCTTGCTTGCTGCTAAAAGCTCACAGCCTGAGATCAGCTCAACCTTTACACTTAATCTTGACTAAAAAAAAAATATCAGGGAAGCTGAGCCTCTGGATCAAACCAGAGTTGTTTCAGGACCACAGTATCCATTCCCAAAAGTGGAAGGCTAAAACTGGGATGGTATATCTGCTACCAGGAGAGAAGAGGTGCTGGCCTGGATTTCAGTGTGAGAGCTGCTGAATCCAGAGAGATCTTGACAGTCCCTCTTTCCTTACCATGACCATCATGAGGTATTGTCTTTCATACTGATAAAAGATTTTTTTTGGGGGTTGAGATTTTCATTTTAATATAAGAGAAAATACACTCACCTCCCTTATGCTGTCTGTGTACAGCATAAGGGTGTACACCACATGGTGTGAGGAATCACAGAAAATTTTGCAGGAGCTGGCTGTTCATATAAAATAAGAGATTTAAACAATCAGATAATATAATTGAGAAACAAATAAAAAATAAATCTTGGATCATCTGTCCTTCTATGTCACAGTTCCCACAGATTTTCCCACATATGTTTAAATGACCCAAGAAGTGTATCTCTTACCTCAGCCAAACAACTCACAGCATAACACTTTTCAATTTCAGGAAAATTTAATAACACCCCAGCTCAATCTGGCTTCCTGATGAAACTTTTCTGCCCAAGACACACCCAACTCATTCTCCCACTTCTGAGTTCACTCACAGCTAGGTCTGCAAACACATGCACATCCTTGTAATGACTACTTGAAATGGGAAAGGGAAGGGGAGTGTCCATACTGCATGCATCAGTTCTTGCTTGATGTTTTCCCACTCATGATGCCTCGTGCCTGTTGGCTCACGGAGGATGTTGTGTCTGTCTGAATTCTGGAGATTGATCTATCACCTCCTTTTCTTGGACTAAGTTCTGGAATCTCTGTTCTCAAAATCTGTGGGAATCTTGTCCAAGTAAATGAAAGTAAAGTTTTAAACCATGGGCATCTGAGTCATATACTCATTGAAAAAGGCACCCCAAAACGAAAAAAACCCACAACAAACAAGCCTGTTTGATAAGCACCATCATGTTAACTGGGAGCTATGTCACAAGGACATCTCTGTTCCCCCCACAGAGCAGCCCAGTGGTGAACACAGCATCTGTGGAAGGCCCTCTGCAGGGTGTCATTGCCAGGACATCAGTGAGTATTTGACACTTATTTAATTCAGATAATCTTTTTACTTTCTCTCTTTTCAATAGCCTGCTTTTTCTTGGATCTCTGGCATGCATTGGAGTATACTCATGCTCCCTTTCCTATTCATCAGTAGAAGGATGCACTGTGGGCGTGCTAGATGCCAAGGAGTCTCTCATTTCCTTGGTAACAGCAAACAGATACTAAACTGGAGCAAATAAAAGGGAAATGTAATGGAGACACTGAACTCGATCCCCTTTACTGATAATTTAGTTTGTAATTTCTCTTTGGCTGCTACTCTCCTCTATGTTTTTTTTCCGTGACAACTGAAGAGGCAAATTATCTTTCCCAGTGAACAGTACAGAGACTCACAAAATAATGCTCAATATAAGGGACTAATAACACTGTGGTGATGAGCTATTGGGACCTAGAACAAAGACAGCACAATAGGAAGTGTTAAATGTATGTCAGCATTCGCATGGTTAATTCAGCTGCAAGCCACACATTTGCTGGTGTGCACCACAAACACAATGAACAGAAGGCGGCAGTAGACACAGCAGTTAGTGCACAGAGTGACACCAGAATCTTCACTGATGGCTCTGTAAAGGTGGTGACACATGGCAAGGCACAGCCCCCTAGAACCTACTATCAGAGCAACTATCCCTAGTGGATCAGAGATCTCACCTCAGGCCAGGCTTCCAAGGGAGGATGCAGCTCTGCACATCTGGGACTGCAGAGAGACCTGGGACCTCATGATAGAATTGGGGCTAAATGGGCTCTTTGCCCACAGGTGTACGCTGGTGAAGAATGTGCACTACCCAGTAGCGGAGCTGTGGGAGAAGGTCAGCAGACTGAACTGCATCAGAAATTATGAGAAAGAGAGAGGCTGGATCTTCCCAAGACTCTGTGGTTACAACAGCCTGAACCTCCAGCTGTGCCGATGGAGGGCCAACCATCTGGAAAGCAGCTTTGGAGGAAAAGGACCTTGTGGAAACCAAGTTGGGTGTGAGTCTGATATATGCTTTTGTGGCAAAGAGCACCAAAGCGTCCTGAGCTGCACTAGGCAGTGCTGCCAGCAGGTTGAGGGAGGTGTTTCTTTCCCTCTGCTCAGCACTGGTGTGGCATTTATAGAGTTTTGCTTCTAGTCCTGGGCTCCCCAGGGCTAAAGCCATATGGACATTCTGGAGCAGGTTCACTGGAGGGCCATGAAGCAGGTTAAGGCACTGGAGCATTTCTGCTATGAGGAAAGGATGAAAAGCTGGGACTGTTCAGCCTGGAGAAGAGAAGGCTCAGGGGAGGATCTTAACAATGTGTACAAATACCATATGAGAGGGAGTAAAGAAGATGAAGCCACAGTCTTCTCAGTAGTGTCCAGCGACAGGACAAAAAGAAACACACACAAATTATATAACAGTAAATTTCACTTAAACATAAGCAAACACCTTTTTGCCGTGAGGGCAGTAGAACACCAGAATGGGTTTCCCAGACAAGGTAGGGAGTCTCCATCCTACGATATGTTCAAAACCTGGCTGGACACAGTCCTGGACGACCTCTGGTATTTGACCTGTTCTGAGCAGGCAGGTGGACTAAATGATCTCTAAAGGTGCCTTCCAAACTCAGTTATTCTGTAATTTCAACTGGTTGCATATTTTTAGGCTACTTAAAAAAAGGACATTCCAATCCCAGTGCAGAGCCAGAAGAGTTTCTGCCCTTGTGCTCTCTGCAACATTACGTCTCTCACACACAACTTTGAACATAATAGAGATGAGTAACTAGAACAGTGGATTCTACAATAACGAGCCCTATTCATAAGGAAATTAATTTCTAGTGAAGATGATTCTGTCAAACTGGCTCTTATTATAGCAAATGCCTCTCTCCTGAATACGAGTTAACCATTTCCCCCCTCCATCACAGTTTGTAGTTCTGGCTCATATGCCAAGCAGAGCTGAGAAGCAGCAACTTTCATGGATAATATTCCAGACACAAAGGGGGGTCAGATTGCACTGGTTGATAAATTATGCTAAAACCATTGATAGAAATCAATCATTGTTAAAATGACTGGGAATGATGACAACCAAATGATGGTCAGGGAAGCAGGGGTTGTAGACTCTCTTGTTTGAGATTATTGCCCACTTCGGAAATCAAGTTAAATTGCACAATTTGCATTTTTTTTTTTTCCAGTTTAGGTAAATTTGGCAGCAAATAAAGTCATCACCTCACTTTTTCCTAAGCCTGTCATAGGAGTGGGAGTGCAATGGATGGGAGGGGAGGAGGAAAGAAGACATGCTCATCACTCTAACGAGAAAACGGGAGAACAGTGGTAAAACAGTCTTTTTTATGGCATGGATATGAACAAAAGGTAGGCAGTTCATCTCTCTGGTTTGTCCCAGCTTCCCAATTTTTTTGCCTTGATGGTTCTGTGCATGTGGTTCATTGCAGCTGTGTGTCTTGCCTGAACATGCAAATTCACTGGTAAAAGGTGAATAAAGATCATCTGGAATAGTGCATATTAATGGCTTTCCAGAAAAAGTGCTGAATATAAAATGCCTGTGAACACAATCTAAGGAACTCCAACATTTAAAGAAAAGCTTCACTTCCAGAGGTACATAAATGCAGGTCTGGCAAAATGTAGAGAGCCACAGACTACAGGGATGACACAGACACATTCAGAAAACAGATTAAACCTAACTAGATACATGGAAATATTTCCTTCAAGTATCATATTTTCCATTTGACTGCAGGTCAAGCTGAAGAGCACAGTCAGACACGACAATGAAAAATGGTAGAGCAGGTCCACAGGGAAAACCTGCAAACAGAAAGGCACACCCTAAATCAGCTATGGAGCTTGCAGGAATACCTATAAGTTGCTTTACTGCTCTCCACTGCATGAGGTCCTGAGAACCAAACTGGTTTTGTTGCTACCTCTGGAACTGGGTACCTCATCACTGCAGTGACATACAAGCCCAAAGTATTTACAGCATGTTTAATCTCAAATACAGAAAGCTTACATCTCTGTGTCAAAGCTGTTTCACAGCCAAAATTATTTATCTGTCAAACTGTTCATAATCTGACAACTGCAGCTGTTTCATTGAAGCACACAAAAGAATTAATAAAAATAATAATAAAAAAATATAACTTCTTTTAATAAAATGTCTATTTCTTAGGAGCCTTCAGTTTCTAGTAATTTAGCATCCTTAAAAATCCAATAAGTGTGAGTTATTTCTTTTCCAATATGAGTCAGGAAGCATCTAGAAATTGCTTCCCTTGTGATGCAATATCCTGAAATAATACAAGCATTTCAAGGTTTGGATACATTCAGACAGTGCAGCTGCTTATCAAAATGCAAGCAAATGATTAATGAAAGAATAAAGAGCTAGGAGAAAATGCAAAAAATTCAATTTCATTTCAGGTGCCTAATTCACCATTTTCTAACATTTCCAGACCACTATGTACTGGTTCCTTGTAAGAAGTTGTCATTTCTGCAAGAGATTGCTGGCATGGGGAGAATGTGTTTTAATGACAGGGCTGATTTTACCAGGCTTCCCTCCACTCTCTTTGATCAGACATGAGCTGAATGAGAGATTTGACCAAGCAAACATAGGGGGGGGGAAAAAAAAGTGAAGAACTGAAGAATCCTTGACTCTAGTTATACTTTAACTGCAGATGTGCTGTAACTGGGGTTAGTTCAAGTCTTCATCATTTAACTCTTTGTTTATCATTCTGTATTTGAAATAATTAATAAAAAAATAATGTGCACTGATTTAATAAAATTTGGTCATCAGAATCAAGGCCACATTAAGTTCTCCATAAGTCTCTTAATAATATATAAATTTTGAAACGGTTTTCCTCTGCTGTAGTGCAAAAGGTAGGTGAAAGTTAACTATGGGGTCTTAAGAATGTGGTTTCAACTGGTCATAAATTAGCAGAATATTGAAGAATTATATAAGACTTGCTGTTTTTCCTGTGAGGTTTTTTTCACATTCTCATAATAGTATTAAAAAAAAAAATTAAAAAAAATTATACTGCTTTAAGAATTTATTTATTTCAGGTTGATTCCTGATATCGGATGGTAAGAATCTTGGAGTTATGAGGTAGGTTTTTGGCTTTTCATAGCCTTGCTTTTGTGAGGTTTTCATGGAAATTTCCATGACTGGAAATTGGAAGAAAAGTAGGAGACTGAGGACTGCTGCCAGTGGCACAGCTGCCTGCCTGGAGCTTCACCTTGCCATCATGTCCCACCCTGGCTGCTGAAAACTGCAGTCAAGGCACATTTCACAAAGAAGAAATCACATGATTGGTACATAGACTTTAAATGTTTTACAGGATATCATTTCCCAGGTGGATCCAGGGATGTTTTAACAGAAGTATTTACTTTTTTTTAGGAGAACAGATTGGAATAAAAAAACAACAACAACAACAAAAACACACAACAAACAAAAGCACCACAAAACCCCCCCAAAAAAACAAACCAAACCAAAACCAACACCAAAACAACAACAATATATATATAGCAATGACTGCCTACAAATAGTTGAAATATCTTACTGTTGAAGATAAAAGAGAATTGTTTAACACACTGCAGAGATATATAAAACATCACAATTTACAGAGTATGAAATAGCTGAATATGAAAAGGAAAGATGACCTTGTCATGCACAGGGACATAATTTCACTGTTTTGTCGCAGACAACTGACATTTGTCTTTTGGAAAATCTCTTAATATTCTTCTGTGTGAGTTCTCTGACCTTACAATGAAAGCAAAGACTTTCACTTTTCATTGGTTTTCTGTCTTGCCAACACACTTCAAAGTAGTCTGGGCTGAAATTGTTTCTTTCTGTGCATTCACATAGTATGTGCAAACAATAATCCCAGTTTCTTTGGGTGCCTCTGAACACTGCCGAAATTAAATAATTATACTACTACAAAAAGTGCTTTATAAATGTTAAATTTCATATTGTACCTATTTCAATTACATTATGTACCTAGTGCTATAATGTATAATAAGTTACTGTTTTCAAAGGACAATTTAATCTGAAAGACACACTGCATCTTTCCACTGCAAAGCTTTCATACTCCAGCCCAGAAGATCAGAGTCAAATGTTTCCAATACTGATGATGGTTGAGATTACAAGAAATGTTGAATTTTTGGAATGCAATTATTTTGGATGAAAGTTTGCAGCTTTTCAAGTGGCTATTAGACTAGTTGAACTTTTGTATATAATTCATATATATATTCAACCTAACAAAGGAAGGCTTAGCAGCTTTTTGTTAATCATCTCAAGGAAGAACAGGGTACAAGATGGCTTCTGATGCATAATCACAGCATCAACGATGAATCTCTGTTAGAAAAAAACATTCTTCCCTAACTACAGCAAAGTGAAAAACAAAAATACTTTGTTATACGGCAGAAGCTCCAGCTAGTCCTGTTCTTCTAACACAGGTTATTAGGGCTCAGCATCAGGGAGTGGATATTACTTATGAAATTTTTTGCTGCAAATCTGAAAGTTTCACACCAAGAGTTCATTCCAAATAGCAGCACCAGGACAGGTAAGCAAACCAAGAGATTTGAATGAAAAAAAAAAAAGAGTTCATATGGTTTCTGTACGATATCCATTTTTACTTTTGTGTTGTGGTTTCCTCTTACTAGAGCTGACAAACAATTCTTTATCTGTTTATCCTATGGTGGGAAATACTTGTTTACTTCTCCAACTGGAGTTTTGATACATACACAGCAGCTCAAGACAATTAAAGCAGGGAGAGCTTGACCAGTTCCTATTTTGGCCACTTGAAAGTCTGTGACTTTCTTTTCCAGTGTCACAACATTGTTCAGAAAGCAAGCCGGCCCCTCTGTCTTATGGCTTTAATGAGGAAAGGCTGAGAGACTCAGGTCTTTTTAGTACGGAGAAGAGAAGACTGATGGGCGGGGGAGAGGGGGTGTCTTATCAATGCTTATAAATACTTAATGGCTGGGAGTCATAAGGATAGAGCCAGTCTTTTTTTCAGTGGTGCCCAGTGACAGGGCAAGAAGTAATGGGCACAAACGTGAACATAGGAAGTTCCATCTAAACATGAGGAGGAATTCCTTACTTTGAGGCTGGCAGAGCACTGGAACTGGCTGCCCAGAACAGTTGTGGAGTCTCTGTCTCTGGAGATATTCAGATCCCACCAGGACATCGTGCTGTGCAATGTGCTCTAGGTGAACCTGCTCTGGCAGTGGGGGTTGGACTAAATGATCTCCGGAGGTCCCTTCCAACCCTTAGCTCTCCTTAATTCTGTGAATATCAGCAGCCGCATTAAAGATTACAATTTAAAATAATATTAGGGGTTTAGGAGCTGCAGACATATTTCCAAAAAGCAACTAAGACACCTGTAGTCTCTCAGTATCATTGAGAACTTTGGGTAATCTCAATTTGTGGGAACCAATTAATTTTAGAAATTTTTATTTAGACAGGAAAGATGATTAAGGACTTCTGAAATGTTGATCCAAGAAGTCTTGAGTGTGAAATAATCTCCCAGGAAGACAATGGGCATAATTTTGTGCTAAAAATATTTAAATGGTCTGGACAAAGTACTTAAAATTTGTCACAAGGAAAATCCTAGAGTAATGAGCAGACTAGACCTAGAAGAAGGACAGACTACTATTGAGCTAAAAGGTTTCCTTTTTATCTCTCTCTTCAGGAGCTCTTTCACAGAGCGTTATTTTTTCTCTAATGGTAAAGCTAATAGAAGAAATCTTTCTTCAGAACAGTCTTACAATCACACAGCTAATTCACTGGAGAATAAAGCTCCTTTATTAATACATTCTCACACACATATCAAATAATACGTCAAAAGACAAGAAAGGAAAGCATTTGGGTGACATTTGTTGACATTTCCAACACGGAGGAAACAAACAAGTTACACCATTGCTGAATGTTAAAAAGGCCGTGGAGAGCGAGTTTCCCCTCATCAATATGGCCCTTGGGGCATTTTTTAATGCAGTCTGAGATCGTGTTGCCTAGCAGGAGGTATTCCTGCAACACTAGGAGACAGAGATGGCTCCTTTCAGCTCTTGGGAGACCTCAATAAAAAGGTCACCAGATCTTTTTATTTTAATTTACATTTTTAAAAGATCAAAGCTGCTTTTAAAAGAGAATAATCAAGATGCTCAGCCTCCATTGTACCAAAACATCAGCTCCAAACAGAAATAAAAATCAAAATACAAGCACTTTCATTTTTATATAAAATTTAAAAAGAGTCTTTTTTTTCTTCTTTCCTTTTCTGAAATCCCTTTAGAGGCTGCAACTGAGAAACATCAAAAACCTTAATGTGGCCTGAGGGTGGCTCACTACAAAGCCATGTGCTGATAATACCTTACATTTATAGCTCTTTTCATCCAGAACTGGATCCCCAGGCAGTGCAGATACTGTGCACACAGGAATAATAACTTTGAACCCCCTTACTGTGGGGTGACTATTCCTGTGGGTCCTCAACACCCACCCCCAAAAAACGTCCCACATCTTTAGAGATGGGGGAGCACCTTGGGTTATGGACGATGCCTGGAGAATTTCAGCAAATAAATAAGATGTAATTTGCTAGAAAATGGAAGATGTGAGCCCTACCCCTGTAGAAGGTGCCTTAGGCTCACCAGCCAGGCTGCTGCAGGAGATATCCTAGAACCTTTTGGGGCTCCGGCTCTGGTGTGTACAAGGGCTCCCATCTGCCATCCTGGCAGTGTCCCTCCTGTCGCAGCATCCCTCTCCCTGCAAAGCTTCCTGTATGAGGAGGAGCAGCTCTCTGACCAAGTCTGATCAATCATCTCAAAACTACAGCACATAAGCTACATCATTGACATGGAAAATCAAAACTGCTTTTTCATGTAACAAAGATTAATCCTGCATTTCCTTTATCTTAGCTTTACAGAGCACCAAGCTCATCAGGCAGGAAAAGCTGATAGGGTGAAGTCTAATAATAAAACACCAGGATTACTCTGAATTAATTTTCATCATCTGCTAATTTTTGAATTTATATTAACTTAATGCTTGCTATTTCACAGGTAAATATCTGTTCATTGTACACATTTTAAAATTGGTGAGATAAAAAGTGATATATATCTCAGGTAAAAGGTAAACACATTTTCTCTCTGTGTAGGAAGCTGACCTTGTGTCTATGTCCAAATACTGAACTGCTGCTTGATAATGCACGTTGACATGACCAAATTAAAAGTCAACAGAGCAGTGCTGATTGACATCTGATTTGTCTATTTCTAGAGTTTTACTACAACAGTAATAAATTATTAATAACGATCAGAGCTCACATTACTCAGTGGCAGTGATCATGGAATATCTCAAAGCATTTGTAAGTTATTTACACCCGCAATTATATACACATGTAGAAGAATCACACCAGTTATTTAGAATATCTATTGTATATTTCATAGGTCCAGGATCAAATAGTGACTAAATCCTGTCAGATTCACTACCTATATTCTCATGCTATGACTTTTCAAGCATTTATCTATCATAATAAAACCCTATATTTAAGATGAGAGAAGCAGTGCCCTTTTTCAGCCTTTGTGAAAATAAAACTTCCACCACTGGTATTCCTTTTATTTCATTCTTCCTCACTTATTGTTGTGCTATGGCTCATGCAAATGTTTGAATTCCTCATTTTTAATTTTAATAAACACATTATAGAGCCTATAGTTTTATATTTTGGATACTGAAAAAATGATAATTTAAACTGCATTAAAAAAAATTGTTAATCCTACTTTCCTGTCATCTTCCTATGTAAGCTGGGCTGCTGGCACCCATTCTATAGCTTTAGTGTCATTAACATTTTTTAATAAAGTAGCTTATTTACTGAAGTATACCCTTCTTGTCATAGTTGCTCTATGGGATATGTAATAGTTGTATGAATCCTGTGTGCCAGATTTCACAGATGCTCGTTCCTTTTCTTTCTGTTATTATTTCTGTATCTGCATAACCCAAATTTTCCAGTCCATTTGCCTCAACAGGTATATCAATCCCTGCCCCCTGACTCTGACCTACAAAATTCCGTCCAAAATTCTGCCCTATATAAAGTCCAAGGAAGCTTTCAGGCAATGAAGGCAACTGACTTACAGCTGGGTGATGTGGAGAAAACAGAGCATGACTGTCGCTCACCATTAATGCTATTTACCACCATCTCTATCGCTGTGCAGCAGAATATCTTGCAAAGGCTCTCTCTTAGGTGGGGCCAATGAAATCTGTAACTCTCTGTGAGCACCTGATGACAAAATGCACCCAAGAGAGAATCCACTGCCAGGTCTGGTTTCTCCAGCTCCATTGATCAATTCTATTTGATATGGGCTTTCACGTCCATAAGCCACCTAGCGTGAAAGTACATCATATGGGATGTGACTTTATAGCTTTTAAAAGAAAGGAGGAGATGTGTGAGCTGTAACAGCCCTCTTGAGCCTGCAGTCACTGCAACAGCTTCAGTGACTTATTTCAGGGTCTAGCAGCAGTCTCTGATGTGGACAGTGCTGCATTTCTAGTGGCCATAGTGGGGTCAAGGGGACAGGAAAATACCTTGTCCTCTCCCCAGAGAGACTGGACGTTGTTATCATGGACCAGTACACCAGGACCAACATTGCTCCACATTACCACTGAGTCTGACAGAAGGGGAGGACACCTGTCCCATGGCAATGTCTCACAGTAGCTGCCAACTCTCCTGACCTCTAATCACCACCACAGCAGATACCTGCTTAAAACACACTGCCTCCTCAGTTTCCTGCTTTTGCAAACCATCTCTTCATTCCTCCTATGATGGACCTGCAGCTGTATTTCCTTTTGTTCTCAGTTGCCGCCATTATTGATTCTGCCTAACTGATGTATTGCAGCTTCTCAAAAATTTGTGTAGTGGTTTCAGATTACTGAACACCAAGACTCTATTATTAGCATTAATTCTTTATGTTATGAGTTCTCACCGTTTTTAAGATTGATCAGCTCTGTTCCTTCAGTTTTAAATAGAAAATAGCTGTCTGAGGGCAAGAAGCATAATATTTTTAATAAACATAATGGTTCATTTCAGTACTTCAGTGAAAGTTCACAATGGTTTTCCATTAACATTTCATTCCCTATCCAAGTTTGTGTTTTTATTTAAATGTTTGGTTTCTCATTCCCATTTTCTCCTCACCAATCTTGTTTTTCAATTGCAGATAATAGGGATCATGTTTAATGCAATGGAAGACCAGAATTCATGTTCAGAACTAAAACCAGTCATGGAGTAAATGACCCCAAGCTCAAAGGAATTGGAATATCTAGAAAAACAAACAAACAAACAAACAAAACAACACTTTGTTTTAGACTTCTCACCAGGTGAAATTTCAGTTGTCTATTTAATCTATATAACTCCATCTAATTCTCAGGAATTTTTTTAGGAAGTCAGTTTTGGCATACAGTAAGTCTAAGCTCAGTCTGCCTCGGTGGTCAGTAGAATTGGATGAGCTTTTTGTCATACCTCAAAACTGAATTATCATCTGGACATGTTTATGTCCATCTTTTGACAACAGACACATACTCAAGAGACTACTATACTCTCAGCTGCCAAAAGTTGGACAGAATGAAGCCAGACCTGGCTGTTTAGTGCTAGTGAAGGGAAGTAAAAGGTAAAGAGATAAACATCTTTTTTATCTTGTTCTTACAGCAGCAACACTGATATCGGCCTTCTGACTGCCTCACCTTCTGTCTGAAAAAGTTGCAGGTCCATATGCCAGTTTTAATTGCATTAAATTGAAAATAATTTATTTGATGGGTTTGTACTATTGCCCACAACTTTATTAGGAGTGGCTTTCTGCTTCAGGGAGCTAAGTAAAGAGAGAGAGCTGCTGCAGGACAGGACAGTCTTCTAATGTAAAAACTGGCTTTGTAGAACTTCCTTGTATAAGTCCCTGAATATAAAACTGCTTGATCTTGAGAAAAGAAGCAGGAGGTGTGTATATTTGACTTAAGTATTAACAGATAGGAACTGGCCAGTGAATCCCTCAAGAGTCCACTGAAAGCAACAGAAATTCAACATAAAAGGAAAGCTGTGACCTTTACATTTAAGTCTCCTGAAGTTACAAGGGAAAAGAATTGTAGCTCCTCTGTAATGTTGGTCAACAATACTGTCCACTTCAGATGCAAGGGGATTGTGTATCACCTACTGGGAGATAAAACAAGTAGAAAAAGGCCAAATCCTTCATAAACGACTCTACTCTCCCCAAGACAATGAGCAAATGTCAGCCAGCTGCTCTGAAGTACAATCTTTATCCATTAAACTAAACGTTAGTACATTATCACTTAGGTCAGTATGGGATGAGGCACAGCATTTGTTCCAGCAGAGAGGTATTAATCTTTGGGCTAGATTCATTCAAGTAGCTCTGGAGGTCTCAAATTAGCTATTCCACTGATCTGCAGGAAATAATATGCCTATGAAGGGATTTAGTTCCAGGGACATTACCAGCAAAAAGAACATCAAGTTTTCTGTAGTGAGTATTTTGCTAGTGAGAGCTTGACAATCTGAACAGTACTTCATAAAAAATTTGGGAATTGTTGACTGATATATTTCCTGGTCACTTTGGGCATTCTTCACTTCTAGTAACACTGCATAGTTCTAAGATTACACATACAGAAATAGACATGACAGGTAAATTCTGTGACGTCCTTTGGTTGAAATCTAGATATTCAAAGAATAAACTATACTTGTTCATAATTACTCACACAACAGAAGAGGCCAGGAGAGCTGCAGACAACACTCGTCAAAGAGTGAAAGAGATTTGTTTCATTTCAGCTTTTTTTCTCTCCTGACACTACAGTTCACAAGATGACTGTGCTCCTCTCTGAACAGCATTGTAGAAACACAACTATATACAGCAAACTGAAATAATAATGTGCAAGGTTGATTTTCACCATAACCTCAAGCCAAAGCTTTTTTAAATGCCTGCAGAATTTTAGATGGAACCAGAATCAGTGTTTTCTGTTAGCCAAAAAGCCCTCAAAAACCAGACAACCCCCTATTCTTTGCTTTGCATTAGACCTGTCACTCTCCCTGATATGAATTGAGAGATTGTCTCCCATATGAGCACTGCCACTCAGAGCTCAATTTGAGCATTTATACACAGTAGTTAGAGCTCATCATGTTTCTCCTCAGTGAGTTCAAGATCTGTGGGACCTCTTTAGGGATAGTTCTAAAATTTAAGTAAGTCAGGTGAATGCAACTATTGCTTGCTACTTAAATTCACTGTAGTGCTGTCAACACTTTCTTGAAGTGATGGCTGAAGAGGTGGATTTATTTCAGAGCAGCTGACAGCCAATGCTCTTTCTTTAAAACCTTTGTATTAGAACTTGGCATTAAATCCTGTTTAAAGAAAAAGCAAAGAGGAAAAAAATATATGTTTACTTTTTCACCCTTCACTTTGTTTCATGCCATCATAGTGCAGCTGCACCTGCAGCAATCAGATGGAAAAAGAGGGCTGTTCATCAAGCTGTAAATTGGTATGTTTTTTTTCTCTGAAGCTAAGCTAAGTCCAACTGTTGTTTCCAAGAGTGAGAAAAAAGAGGAAGTAATGCATTGTTTACATTATAAAATTTCCCAAGTGAATTCGATCCTTCACCCATCCCTCCTGTCACCTCAGACAAAGCTGTGTCATGCTATAACCCACTGCATTCACCCATATTTGAGGCTGCTGCCAATAAACTGAGCTCTGTGAATTGCATTTGGAACGTGACCTGTTACTCTGGATTCCCTCCACATGCTTTTAATTGTGCAGCATCAAAATGCAGTATAATTTACAGGCTGAGGAAATGTGCTATAGGTATTAGGAAGTGCAGGAAACTCATGCTACTCTTCCCACATGTCCATATTTCACATCATTGTCTATGAGCCAAGACAAGCCTTAGAATCATAGAGTCGTAGTAGAAACCCTATGGAAGGGACTGTGGAAGGTCATCTAATTCATGCCCCTGGCAATGAGTAGGGACACATTCAGCAGGATCAGGTTGCTCAGAGCCCTGTCAATCTGACCTCAAATGTCTCCAGGGATGGAGCATCTACCACTTCTCCAGGTAACCTGTTCCAATTAGTATTTTCTAGAACCAGCCCACAGGAACCATACAAGTGATCCTACTAAGTAAAACAAACCAAAAAAAAGACTTTGTGTCTTCTGTATATCCATCAATGTGAAGAGGAATATGATAACTGTCTACATGGAATGTAAGAGTAAGGGTAAGAGAACCAACAAAGAAGTGACGAGAATAAAATGAATAAGAAATTTCATTATGAATTATGGAAATCTTCTTAGGAAAAGGAAAGAGGTTTGTCATACTTAGCAAGAAAAATAGGTTTTGACTGAGCAGTCAGTAATGGTCCTGCTCTGACAAAAGGTGGAAAAGGTGGCTTACTGGCAACACATTTTTCAGCTTCTGCTTCTGTGGTTCCACTGTCCAGTTACTGGATTTGATTTTGAACATGAGTTGTCCCACAAATGCTCATACACATGCAAAGCCAAGTGAATAAAGGATTAAAAATATCTTTTAACTCTCCATAAATCAGTGCAGCAAGATTCTGCTATGATTTTTAAAAAAAGTTTTTATATTACTAAAACTAAGCTGATGGGAGTTAAGTTTTCACCTTTAACATTAAAAGAATTTTTAGAAGTGCATAAACTTTGATTCTTTATTTTTGGGCTTTCATTTTATGCTCAGCCTCATATTCTGACCAAAGTTTCAGGACTCCTTTATTTTAGGAAATGTCCGTTCTTGAAGTCCCTGGGAATCTTTTAAACTTTGATTTCTCTGAATACCTAAACATTCACTCTCAGCAGGGTGTAGAAGATGTAGGCTCCTTAAGTCAAACAAGGAGGACCAATCTAATCCAAGGGAACGTTAACCACTCTGTTCTAATGCACTAAAGCAGCCCTTTAAATTTTAATACAAACTTTGAAGGGTGCACTTCATGTAAAGTTCAAACCTTTTTAAAAGTGAAAATCCACCAAACTAGCCAAAGAAAAGAACAAGACTTTTTTGCATGGTAGGTGAAAAGAAACAGCTGAGAAAGGAAAGTATTACGGTAAGTTGGCAAACATTATTATAATGGCAAACTAGTAAAAATAGTTGAGGAAAAAGCTGAGGTTCTTAATTATTTTTCTCTTGGTCTTCACTGTCAGTCTCTCTCCTCACACTTCCTGAGTTGAAAGCACCTCAAGACAGGACCAGAGGGAGGAAGTCCGGCCAACTGTAAGTGAAGACAAGGTTGTGATGGCCTGAGGAACCTGAATATATATAAGTCTATGTAACCAAAAGAGATGCATCCCAGAGTCCTGAGGGAATTGGCTGATTTAGTTGCAAAGCCACTCTCCATGATATTTGAAAAGTCATGGCAATCAAGTGAAGTTCCTGGTGACTGGTAAAAGGGAAACATTACACCCTTTTTTAAAAAAAGGTTGAAAGAAGGACCCCAGGAACTATGATTCTAAGTGATTCATATCAATCCATTTATTCAGTTTAGGTTTTCAAAGTACATTTTTTTTCTGTTCCCTAAGATGTCAGATTTACCCCCCTTGAAGCAGAAACCTCCTTCTGTCACTTGGGCAGGAGTAGCTCAAACAAAGCAAATATTTTGTACAACGTACATCAGCTTTGGCCAAGGAAGGTGAATATTGCTTCTATATGTAATTATTACAAATCTTAATGACTATATTGCACACTAGAGGTAGGAATGGCGTCATCTAATTTTAATTGCTTAAAACAAAACCTCTGGTTTAGAGCCCATTGTCTATCTTATTTTCATAAGCAGAGAGTAAACAGGCATTTAAAACAGATAATAACACATGTTAGAGTTAAAAAGGCAGAATGGATGAGGCTTTGTGGTACCTATCTTTCAGTATGGAGGAAACTGCAACAATCAGCTTACAGCAGATGTTTAACATGTTGATACCTGGGTGTAAAAAGCTGGCTGGATTGAGTGTTTTTTCTCTGAGATGCTGCCTTAGTTTATCTTGATACTTGGAAGTATCACTTCCAAGTCACAAGCAGCCAATAAACTAACAAATGCCAAAGGTCTAGGTTAAGAAAAACACTGCTATAAGAAGCAAATGTTTATTGAGTCTGGAAAAGCAAAATGCAAGTTATCTTGAATACATCTCTCACCTTTCTATGGGAACAACACAGTTAAAAATAACAAAAAATTAATGCCTAGTAAATTCATACGTACCCACGGCTTTCAGAGTTTTATTTCACTTGGAAAAGAAGAGGTTTCTGGACTTGATGTCTACACCCTTGTCCCCTGATTGTCTCACATATATACAGGGATATAACTGAGGGCAAAGAACATGCTCAGGGCACTTGGAAGCTGGCAGCAATTCCAGGAAGGTCAAAACTTTCAGGAATTGGCTTTTTATTTGTTAATATTACTGGTTTAGTAGAGTCAGTTCATGGTACTTAGTAGTGTGTAGACATGTTATAAGTTGCAATCATTTGAGGGAGATCAGAAGACACATGATGTGATCATTTGGAATTTAACAAGAGAATCATTCTGGTGGATGCAATAGCAGGCCATCAGGATGCATAGTGCATGGATCCTTCAGGTGATGATGCAGTCAAATAGATGTTTGGCAGCTTACAGGCCATAAGTTGAAGGATTCTCATCATCATTCATAGTACTCCAGATAAATTCTTTTTCTACCAAAGTTCTGTTCATGCCAGTGGGTTTTGGAGCAAACCTGAATTCAACTTATGCACTCAGTGCACACACAAAAACTACCAATAAAATTGACTACCTTGAAGGCAGTCTCCGTAGCAAATAAAGAAAATGAAAAAGACTGTAAGTAAGCAGTCTCACCAGCCTGGAAGCTTTCGAGGAGAGCAAGAACATATTGTTGCTGTTCATACAGTACCTGTTCTTTAATAAACAAGAGGACTCCAGAGTCAAGGGCTGCCAATCTGCCACTTTTCAGCAGCACTAAAAGAACTGAAAGAGCTGATGATTTCTAGCTTCATAGCTCAATTATCTTTCTTTAATGTCATATCATAAATAGTGAAAATCTGACCTGCAGCATCGTTAATCCTCCCCTGAGGCATGCCAGCATCACTTGGCTGCCCATTCATGCTGCTGCTTGTTTCCTGTCCAGAGCTATAAACTTCAATATGACATAAAATGCCAATATCACCAGTCATAAAGCTGTGAAAGGCAGTGTGCTCAGCATGCCACCTGGGACAAAGCTTCTTTACTGTTCTTGAAGACAGCCCACAGGCATCACCCTCTTGCTGTTACTGACCTTGAGTTTGATCTATATATATACTGTCAATCCTTGTTAACATGTTTCTAATAGGAGGTGGAGAAGATACTTTCTTAAAGCTTTTGAATTCACTCTGAGCATGGTGACTGAGCCCCATGACTGCAGCACATTGCAAATAGACTGTCTCAAAGCCTTTGAGAGGTGTTTTGACAAAATGTCTTCTCAACAGAACACACTGGTTCAGCAGAGCTGAATTCTCTGGTAGAAACATGGGGGAAAGGTTGACAGACATCTGAGGTTCCAGGAATCACTGGTTGGTTATGAGGAAAGGAAAAACTCATACTTGTATTCTGGAAGAAGATCCCACTCCACAGACCTCCTGACCTCCTGTACTTTTTGGGCTTAGGTATTCAAAATCTAATTTCAAAACACTACAGATTGTTTCAGAATTAAATTCTAGTTGTGATTCTGCCATTCTCTCCTGCTTTTTCCCCAACCTTAGGGAAATAGTTTAATTCCTCCTGCATTGGTTTTCCCTAAAAATAAATTAAAAAAATTACTGTCTGTCTTACCCACCTTTAAGTGACAAAATAATTTTTAGCTCATTGATGTTTGCCAAGAGAATTGGAACCTGCAAAGAAAAATGCCAACCCCTGATAGTCCTCCAGAAAAGACAGAAGAAAAATGCCAAAGCAAAAGTAGCTTTTCCTCAGTGGAAATTCCCATTCTTTATACAAACAAGTATTTTCGTGTCAGTGTTTACCAATAACTATTTGCATAATTTGCATTGTGTTTTCACAGCTAAGCTAAGTTTAAAAATAAACTACACATCTCCTGTGAACAGTATTTTCACGGGATTTCAAAGTGCCTCTTCCTATCAGCAGTACCCAAGAGCACAGTCTGGTACACTCATTTCAGATACACACTATTGCAGTCTGCTAAGAACATGAAAGACAATGGAAAAATCAGGCAGTAATAGCCATATTTAATGCTGAATTGCAAAAAAACTGTTTTTCAAAATTAATTTGAATGTTACAACTAAAAGATGCTCTACAGGGGAGATGTTTCTTTCTGCTATGGCCACTAGGAACAGAAGAAGAGTTCCATGATGTCCATATAGTCCATTCTCTCTACAATGCATTGCATGAGCAGATGCTTAAGACAGACATATATGATATTTCTTGCAAGTTTCTCCCATTGTGTTGTATCTTGTTTATTGTGTATTCCTCCCAGTAAAGTTAAAAAACTGTGTTTTTCCAAAGTACTCAGAGCAAGGTCTCTTGCTGAACCATCAACCAGCAGCATTTACCAAACCAATACACACATAACAGTGGAAATCCTGTTTCAGAATGAATTATTATGAATGTCTGTGGCAGACACTAACCTATTGCCATCATTGTCAGTGTTAGAATTTTGAAGTTGAGTCCAATTATTATATTTTAATACCTTAGGTGGAAGTGTCTACATTAGTGAGAAATACTCAACAGTCTTTGACAGCATGATTTATTACCACTGTGAATAGCATTACAGCTCCAGTGGTCAGATTAGCAAGTTCCCATTTCACAAAGAGTGTGACTTCAAGTAGGAGCCCTTTCTAAAGCTGTTAATATTTCCCAAGTTACCTTACTCAACAGCTGAAAGATGACACATTAAACTTAATTTTTCAAAGAAAAAATTCCTGGAACCCACTGACTGCCTCTAAATGTTCAGCTTTGGCCCCAGAGTAAACTAAATAACATATCACCCACAGCACTAAGCTACAATCCCTGGCATCTTTCTTCCAAAGGACTTTGGATGAGACCCAGGTTCAGGATGTGAAGATGTTAAAAATTTTGCAAGATTGCTCAAAGAAAAAAGAACACAGATTTTCTCCATCCTTGTTTAATCTGGCTGTAGCATTTTTTAATGTGGCTATAGTTTGGTGTATGCTTTGGTATACACTACAGGACATTTTCTCTTGTAGGGAAACAGTTTTTCTCTCAAAAAATGGTGCTTCCTCATCAAGGCTCTTAGAAACAGTCTTGAGCTATAGATTTAATGCATGTAAGTGAGAAACAAGCAACTTGCTAGCACAGGCATAGCAAACTTCTCTTTAAGTATTTTAGATTATTAAAAAAAAAAAAAGTTTACAGAAGAGGCTGGGGAAAATAAAACCTGTTAAATATCAAAGCAAGTGTTTCACATCTGGGTGGACAGAAATAATTAATCTAAACCCTGAGAAAAACAATTATGTTTAATTTATCACAAAAAACACAGGATGTTTTTTACTACTGTCCAGTATGCACAGTCTCTGTATTCTGCAACTAACTCTGGATATTTTGATCCCATTCACTTTTCCCATAGTTAAAAAAACCCTCAAAACAAAACACCAAAAAAGCCAACAAAAAAACCCCAACAACCCAAACAGATCATCTGGGCAACAGAGACTCTCCAGAACAGGCAGGGTTAACATTTGGTTGAGATTCAGGAAACTTTCGGTTCTCTCAAATTAAGATGAAGCAGATTCAGATATACGGAAAAGGGCTGCATTTTATCCTAGAAAGTCATAAGAGGAAAAGCTAATATTCTGTCTTTCCACAGCAGTTTTCCTAGTGTACTTCATCTGGGTAAATTGATGCACTCTCCCAAGTTTTTGATGGCTTGGAGTTTCATTGTGGAAAATATGATAGAGTGGTGAATGCTAGCAAGCAACAAAATATGGCATGGTCTAGCATGAGGTCATTATAACACTAATGAGATTTGGGTCTTTTCTCTTCCTTGGTATTTATCTGCCCAGTGTGTTCACTGGTTGCGCTGGACCATTCTATTTTCTCCCAGCCTATTTTGCCTTGGGTAACTAGGATGAAAAATCTGCAACATTGGCTCTCTTTATGCATGCAATCCAAATCACAGGCAACAGACCTTCAGTTGCAATTGGGAGCTCTTGGTCCTGTTGATCAGTAGCATAGATTTGATTCCACAGACCAGACACTTACTCTAATCTCAGAAACCCACCTGTGCAGATGCACAGTTACTGAAAAGAAAACCCCTGGTGTCAGCCTGATAAAGTACAACAAATACTCTGTCCAACAAATGCTTTGGAAGGGGTTAGCTACCAGTGCAGACCCGTCTGGGTCTAACTTTTTTTTTTTTTTTTTTGCTTGCAGTAGTGATTTTTTCCTTGTGAAAGAAAATCCTTCTGACATTATTTTCTTGTTTTTCTAACAAGCTTGTTTTGAAACACCTCAGTACCAAAGCCTTGTAAGCAGACTGAATACACAGAGTAATCCAAGGTTTATGCAAAGGCAGCCAGCCACAGTAGTAGCTAAACCTCAATCCATTAAAAGAAATATATCAAGGGCATCATCTTCTTGTGTTGTTACTAAAAAATGCAAAGCATAACCCAGAAAACAAGCTGTGCTAAAGAAGACTGACTTGCAGCACTCTGAGGGTGGAACACTTTTCTAGCTTATTCTGCTCCTGGCTTTAAATGTCTGGGGCAGCATAAAGAAATTGTGTCTTTTCTCCCTGCTAATTGTGAAGTAGCTCACTGATTGCTTATGACTGACAAGTGCCTGAGTACAGGAAATGGTGGCAAGGCAGGAGTTTGACAGGTTAAGGAGACTGAGGCAGGAAAACCAATGGTGTGATTCTTCATTTAATCATCTGTGCATACTGATAGAGAAATGTCAACCTTAGGGCTGTCAGAAGAGCTTGGATACAGCAATTGCTGATCACCAACCTTTATTGCTATCAGCATTTGCACCACTGTGTCTGTTTGGAGCCCTAGTCACAAGCCAGCTTATCCCTGGGTGAATGAAGCACAGAGACGCATCCCAATGAGCCAAATCCTCAGCTGCCTGAAATCACCTTTTCACCACAGTAATACAGCTGTGCAGTTATTCTCAGGGAGCCCTGTACAAGCAGAGATGTTCTTTGGAAAGCCCTTTGTCAGCTCTGCAGCTCTGTTTGAGCCTCCACAACTAGGTACTAAGCAGGAAATGTTCTGAAGCAATGATGAGAGCACACGTGTCTGGGGTGATGCCATGGGTTGGTGTTTCTGGGATCCGCTGTAGTGACCAAACCAGCTCTCAGCAACCTCAGAGCTGAAGCTGCAGAAAGAGCAAAGTCATGAAGAGAAATTGATGAAAGTAATTGTTCTGGCTTTGTTGAACCCATCATTTAACTGAGAACAAAGTGAGATTGATTGAAAATCCACTGTGAAGCAGAGTAGTCCATTTTTAGGCCCAGCAGACAAAAAGGCAAAAGTAAACAAGTAGCCTGAAAGGTTGCTATTATTTTAGAAAAGTGAATTAGATGTTAAAATGTCAATTGATTTTTCATAGTCCAAAATATTACTTATAGCATGGATAAAAATGTCTAATTTTCATTAAAAAGCCCTGAAATTAATATTTTGTACTGAATTCTGATTAAATTGCTCAAGGATATCATTGTATCAAAGTCATTAGGATTGTACAAATGAGTAATGGCAGTAGGAGCTGGACTTTTATTGGCATGAGTTTGAAATGGTTGCCTTACTAAGGCATGGCAATAAAACACTCTTGCCACACTATCATGTATTCCATTTACTCTCCATTTAAGAGAGAGGGGGAAAGGTTATTTTAGAAATACTTCAGAGTAATAAAATCTTTATTGCTACAATTTTTGTATCTCTCATGCCTGTGAAGCCAGTTGATTTAGCTATGTCCACGGTTCTGGAAGCAATAGAAAGTCAGTACTTATGTAATTTGTATATCTCTAAATATTGCTTAGGCTGGAGTGTCTACAAATCAGAGAGAGTATAGTTTTTAAGGTCATATAGCTCACAACTTGACATGAATAAAAAAGCACTTGCTGAGTATATCAGAGCCTGACAGACCCTTCTTCCAGTAGGACACTGCAGGTGTTTCTGGCTCTGATGACTTGCAAGGCAACAAATCTAAACAGCCTGGGACTGAATTTAAACCTGTTACTGTAAATAAAGGCTTGAAATATTGAGAAGAAAAATCTGCCAGGAGTAAGGAAGAGCATAAACATACACACATATAGGTTTGGGATCTTCGAAAATCTATGTTAGGACCACAGATACTTTCTAAGCATTAATATATCTGTATCTGTTACTGCATATTTGGAGCAACATCTTCTTGCATTAAATTCAAAACATGCACTATTGTCAGTTTATATACTTACTGTAAAATTAGCCAAACAAATGTCTCTGCCATAGTGGCTGAAAACTTGCTTTTTGTTCATTAAAGCAATGCTGTGCAACATTAGGAAAAAGTACTACGTTGGTTCTACTACTCCTGTCTTCCACCATTACTGACAAGCAGATGACCAAAACAAGCAAAGACATTAAAAATCACTCTGCTATTGTTATGAGAGGTGAGTTAAATCCTATTTTGCTTTGTTCATCACCAATCCTGTCAGATTAATAGTGAACATAGTATCTTCTCTGCTAGTGGCACAAAAGAAACAGAAGAATTCTGATGCCATTTTCTAAGTCTGAGGTCGCAATGCTGGCAGTTCAAAAAATCATTGTGTGACTTCTAAATGGAACAAATTTCCTCAGGAAGTCACAGAGAGAATAAATATGGAACCCCACACTGCTGTTTTGACAACTGCTTTCCTTCTGTAGCTGCACTTTCAAAGGGAAGCCAACATAATTTGGAATAAGGTATCTGCTTTCTCAGCTGACACCAGTCTGCTGAATAGCAAAATGACAAATATCTCCATGGTTATTTAATCATTTCAGGCATAATATGCTATTTTATTTGACAATCTCTTTGATCTGTGGATAAACTGTAATGCTGAGTAATTTCTCTCTATGAAGGAATAAGATTATCTGCTCATTAAATAGCCTCGTTGTCCCAATAGCAACATCACAGTACAACTAGAAATGATACTATTAAAAGAGTGGGGCAGAAAGGCCTGGAAGTTACAGAAAATACAACTGAAACCACTCGTTTCCTGCATTGAGTGAGAGGAAAGAAAGCTTTGGGGGCTTGCAGCAACAGTGCTGCCTGTATGGACACAGGAAGTCAGGCTGCCAGGGAGTTACTCAGGTGAGGCTTTTGCCTGGTTGGGTAGATTGGCTCATAGATCCCTGGGTGGTTAGATTATGCTAGTATCCCACAGAACCAAGATCAACAAGCCTTGCTATAGTTTCCTGAGACTGCTTTAACAGTTGATAGCTTCATCAAAAACCACAAACAGATACAGAAGGTTCATTTCCCATAATTTATTTCCATCTGATGTGCATCTTCAGATGGAAATGCTCTGCAGTTCATGAAGTAAGTTATATAAGTGAGAAAAGCAGGCATTTCATGATGCTCTGATTGTGCAGGGCCTGCATTATGCATGGTGATAATAATAAGCTCTAAGCTATCAAACAGTGCTTCCCATTTTAATATGGCCAAATGGTTACACAGAGCTCTGTCATCATCATCATTTTGCAGATGAAAAAGCACAGAGAATTATTTTGCTTGAGGCTGTATTAGAAACCAGTAACATATCTGAAACTAATACCTAGCTTTCCAGCCTCCTAGTCTAATGCTCTAACTACCATTTTACCATACCAATAAGAACATGGATAAAAAGTTTTGTCATAAAACAAGAAGCATAGTTTACATCACCTATGCAAGAAAGAAATAATTATAAGATTTATTTTTTAAAAAACCCTGACCTTTCTAGGCAGTCAAAGAAATTCTCTGAATAGTGCCATGTCAAATTGCAAACTGAATACCTTTGGAGCTAATGGATATATGAGAGTTAGACCTTACATCTTGGGTCTGATGACAGGTCCAGATGAAAGAGCCATCTGATCCATTTTCTGTCTCTGACAGCGGCCAAAACCAAATATTTATGGAAAAACTGAGCATGTATTTGTCAACATTTCTCTAGAATACTCAGAAATCACAAAAAATTGTAGATGAGGGACTTTCTGAGACATAAATGTGGTTTGTATTTAACAGCCCAATGGCAAGGAGAGCCAGAGCTTCCCCAAAAGCTGAAGAAGGACCTTCATTATTTTATTCTGAACACAAAACAAGTGACAGTCGGTGCCTTATAATACTTGTATGGGAAGAATAAAAATAGCATGAATAATTTCCCACTCACCCTCTCTTTGAAAGTTCTCATATTCGCGAATTTTGTCACCCAAGGTTTAATATAAATAATAGACACTGAACGTAAGTTTGGTCCATTTTGACTGCTGCTAGTGTTGGAAGAGGTCCAGAGTCAGTCCTGTGAAAGGAGGAGCTCTGTCCCTCAGAGATGTCTGAAGAGAACTCTTTAAAAAATCCCTGATTTCTGTGTCTCAGCAGAAGCATACACTACCTATTTGCCATTCCTGTCAGATTTTTTAGATCTTTACATTTTCTTAAGGTGGAGGTGAGCAACTTAGTTTCAGTAAGCAACTTTCAAAAATGAGTGTCTGCTGGCCTTACAGGTTCTTTTAGAGTCCGTCAGCTGTGTTTATGTCACAACTGTGCACTTCAATGCCATTCAGAAACAGCCAAGCTCAGGTTCAAGAATGAAGCATTTTGCATAGGCTAATGCACCCGGGTTTACAAGAATATTTGGCCAAATAAAACACTGTGCTAGCCCAGAGGGGCTATTCCCAGCCTGTGGTCAGAGTTAGTCTGACCGTCTCTGTAGGGCATTTCTTGACACAGAGTGACAATACCATCCTGATGTCTTCGATGTGTCAATTTCCATACCACTTTCTAACTAAGTTCTCATCTAGATTAAAAGTAAAACTTGTTTTTGTGGAGCACATGGAGTTTTTCAAGGCCCCAGTTTGCCTGTCTGCATTGAAGTGCCAAAATAATGCTATGTGGCATGCTTTAGTATGGAAAGGATTTCTAAGTATACAATCCCTTTGGTTATAATTAGCAACATAATGCCTAATGATCATTAGTCAAAAGAGGTCTTGAACTACCTGATTTTCTTCCAAAACCTGTTGATTAGTAATCCCCTGTAGCTGGGCCATAACAATCTGAAGAGAGTCTTGACTTGAATGCAATCATCTGATTAGCATTCATCCAAGCAGAACATCCTCTTCTGTAGAGAGCAAGCATATTTCTACCTTTTGCTAGATTTTGACATGAGGCAGGTGTATTAAGGATGGGAAATGTATACAGTACATAGTGTTCTTCGACCAAGCACATGGAAAAATTCATTCTGCCTTGACAACAGTGACACCTCCTAGTACACCGGGAAGGTATCACTGAGCTGTCATCAGCTATGCTCTCAGATGGGAGAGAGATGATGCATACATAGAAACCCAGAAAAATAGAGGAAGAGATGAAAAGCACTTAAAAACCAATTACAGATAAGTTATCTAAAAATAATAACAAGATTGTTGTTGCTGTGATGTTGCATTCTGTCAGCAATAAGCAAGCAGCAGGCAAGCTTAAATTGTATCATTTCTTCTAGAAAACATAGATCAACAGAACAGCTATGAAAATGTTGATTTTACTCCTGTGCCATCTCTACTGAAACCCTGGAAACTTCTTAGAGTGCATTGAGCTTGTCCAGGCCTGCCTCAAGTAGTCATTAGCAGCTACTATCTGTGACTACTGATACACATAAACTCATGGAAGCTGATGAACAATTCAGTAGCTGAATTAACACACACATATACAGGGCATTGGACAGTGGAATAATGTATGCCAAGAGCAGAGAAATCCTCTTTCATTATAAACACACTGAAATGCTACTTTCTGCTCCAGATCATATTGGCAACTTCCTCTTCATGGGGCTTGCTTTGACTGTGTTGATCCCCATGCTCTTGTCTGAGTTGTACTGAACAAGATGCATCTTTTTTTTTGGTTCCTTCAACAGTTCTCTTTCCTGCCCAGGCTTACTGTACTTTAATCCAAATGCAAATATTAGCTGGTTGGGTGGAGAATGGATTGAGAACAGCCCTGTGGAAATGGACTTGGGGGTACTGGTTGATAAGAAGTTCAACATGAGGCAGCAACTTGTGCTTGCAGCCCTGAAAGCCAGCTATGTCCTGGGCTGCATCTGAAGAAGCATGGCAAGGGAAGTATTTCTCACCTTCTACTTTGCTCTTGTGAGACCCCACCTGGAGTACTGTGTCCAGTTCTGGTGCCCCCAATCCAAAAAGGACATGGAGGTCTTGGAGTGAGTCCAGAGGAGGGCCACAAAGACAATCAGAGGGCTGGAGTACCTCTTTTATGAAAACAGGCTGAGGTAGCTGGCATTGTTCAACCTTGAGATGAGAAGACTCCAGGGAGACCTTGTAGCCCCTTGAAGGGGCCTAGAGGAAACCTGAGGAGGGTTTTTTTTTACAAGGGCGTGTAGTGATAGGATGAGGAAGAACAGTTTCAAACTAAAAGAGAGTAGATATTAGGAAGAAATTATTTAGTGTGTGGGTGTTTAGACACTGAAACAGGCTTCCCAAAGAAGTTGTGGAAGCCCCATCCCTGGAAGTGTTTAAGGCCATGATGGATGGGTTTGGAGCAACCTGGTCTAATGGGAGGTTTCCCTGCCCATGGCATGGGGGGTTGGGACTTTAAGGTCCCTTCCAACCCAAACCATTCTATGATTCTATACTTTTACCTTAGTATCTCCAGTACCTACTTTTAGCCATTATTTTATAATCTACAGCACAACTTTGCTATTCCTATCTCCCAGCTGATTATTGCTTTTCATTCATGACTGATTTCTGCATCTTCTCCCTCTGTTGAGAGTATTTGGAGAAAGTAAAAGTATAGTTGGAGGTTGTGTGGAAGTTCCCACCTTCTGTCACCCACTCCAGGCTCTCCCAACTTTTAGATCTGCTCTTGACATACCTTGGGCACTTCAAAGAAATCTCTGAATACATTAGGTAAGTCTAAAAATGTACTCTGCAACTCAGCTTGCAAGGAACTAGTTATACTGAAGACTATAGCTACCTTTATCTGTACAATTTTTTTTTTTTTTTTTTTGCTTCTTCTGCACCTTCCTGTCTCATGGGTTAGGAGGGAATTTCTTACTTTAAATCTTCTTCCTCAGTTGATGTTCATGAGGGAACACAGCCCCTGAAGCTGCCCTGCTAGGAACATATATGAGGTGCTGTCACCAGATTACAGGACAGGAGGTTTCTTATTTGGCAGTGCTGAGTCCCTTCTGGCTACAAAAAGAGGTGACAGCAAGAACTAGGAAGAGAAGGAAGATTAATGGTGTGTGTAACGCAGTAGAAATAAGAAATTATCATACACTACAGAAAGAATCTTTCCAGAGAAAATGGCTTCAGAAAGGCAGAGGTTGGAGCCAGTAACATCTGTAGGTACTCATTTAGCCAGTTTATGCAACTGTATGATAAATGTCATGCAGCTCTGTGATAATAGCTATCTTCTGACTCGAATGCCACACAAAGCAGGGGGATCATGATCCATGTCTGGCAGGCACAGGGTCCTTGTTACCAAGCAACACGATTTCTTTTATAGAGCCAGATTTCTACTTTGATTAATTTCCATTTGTTTTCCACAATTTACACACTAGCAATGGAAAGGAACAGGTACAATAAATATCAGTAAAGCATCTGTTAGCTTTCTAATATTAATTAACATTCATGTCAGTGCTAACTGACACAAACAGAGAAGTTAAGATGTAATTCACCTATAAAATAAACTTTCACAGATAAATCCTTTCAGAGAGAAACTTTTTTGCGTAGTCTAAAATTCAGTTCACTAGCTCTTGTGGACTATGTGGATGCTTTTTCTACAGTTTTGATGTTCAAAAAACATCCTGTTCTTTGTTTACAGAGGTATACACATAACATGGAAACACACACATTAGAAAGGGAGGTGTGAAGGCAAAGGCAATGAAGAAGCTACTGTATGTCAAAAAACCCACTACATTATACCCTTTGCAAATGGGAAAACAACTCTGTGGGATTTGGCATGTTGCAATCTACTTATAGAAGAACTACTAACTAGAGTGAAAAACTGTGGTATGAATTACTTATCTTCCCCAGTAATATTCTGTGAAAGAGAAAAAGCTTCAGAAGGACTGTGGATGGTTGCCTGATTTTAAAGAGTTAAACACTGTTCTGGTTCCCTATATCTGTGCAAGTGAGTTCTTAAACTGATGTCCAGCAAGTTTCCTAACAAAGGTTTGCATGAGTGCTCACAGTGGTTTTAACATTTTCTAATTGTTTAACGTGACATTTGGTGATTCAGCTTCTAGAAGTCCTGACAGCCTCTGCCTACAGCTGAAAACATGGAACTGTGCCCCAAGACAACAAATGTATATAAAATACCAAAGTGACAAACTAAAGCGTGTCCCAAAAGCTAAGAGATGCTGACAGTTTTGTCGCTGCCATAACTTGGGTCTTAGATGATAAACGGAGAATAACGGATGGCAATGTGGAATGGATTTGGGGCAAATAGTCATGCCACCTAAGGATATCAGGAGCGTCTAGTTTGATCCTTTCTATACTATTCTGCTCCTACCAGTCTCTTTGGCAAAATCTATGATGAATCACATAATATGAAGAGATAGAATACTGTGGATAAATCCACCTTTTCTGTGCTATACAAAGAGCTGGTGAAGATAAAGCCATGACATTTAAGAGACGAGGAAACATACTTGGAACAGATATTCAGCTCTGATAACAGATGTATGTCCAGAGTGTGAACAGACACTCCTTAATAGCCGTGAACCAGAAAAGAAAGACGAGAAACCTCTCACTTTCTTCAACCACAGAGTGAAAGTCATTTGCCAGGAAGAAAAATTTCCCCAATGGGTTCTTGCAGTGTCAAGAGGTTATAAGATAGAGCAGTCTTTACTGAAGTTCACTAGGGTCAGCAGAAATCTTTCTACTGCTGTATCTGAATCAGGTGTTAGCCTTCATGACCACTGCTGAAGGCTTGGTATCCTGTGAGCCTTACACACAGTTGCTGCAGTGTATTTTCCTTAAAAACTGACAAACGAGGGCATTTTAATATGCGCATCCCTTCTTTCAGACCATTTGTATTAATGTGTTGCCACCAGTAACAGTGTCTTCCTCCTAAATGAAAGGAATTTTCTTCCTTCCCAAACATCAAGAAACATCTGTAAATTTGATGAGAAGCAGCTATTCTTATAGATCAGCAAAACAATTCATTTTCTAAGTCCCCTTCTTGGATTAACTTTTTTTTTCTGACTTTCTGCATCTCCCAGTGGTTATTTTTTGGTCCTTGTGAGCCAGTCTGTGGTCCTCAGCACTCTGCAAATTAGAAATATGCCCCACCTACACAACTACATATATATGGAGCACGAATTAATCATTTTGGCCTTTCTTCCAGCAAACAGAGGTTGCACTGCTGTACAGGGCTGAGTCCTGTCAAGTCTTGGAACCACTCAAAAGCTGGAATGCCCTGTCTCAAGAAGAGAAAAATCTCATGATCAAAAAGGGACAACTATGTGTCCTCAATTCCTGTGAAAACCTAGTCACTCACAGAAGGTTGCCTCAATAGCCATATGTAAGTTTTAATTTGAAAAGGAGATTGTCTGAAAATTTCAACAGATAGAATTGGATTGGTCTTTTTTCTCTAGGTGTAAATGTCATCACTAAGGTTTGAAATACCCAGAGCCCATGAAAATCTTACTATTTATTTCAAGGAGCTCAGCAGTTTTCCCCTCATTCCCAATTTTGGAAGAAGGTGTTTGAAAATCTAGGAAAAAAAAAAAGAAAAAGAAAAAAAAGCTGAGAATATGAAAATGTTTACTAAAAATGGCCAAAACCAGTATATAACTTTGTACATGTGTTTAGGGGAAATATTGCACCTGTGTCCTTTACACTTATTTTCAACAAACCTACTTGAAAATTAATTCTCAGTACAATTTTTTCTTTGAGTTAAATGCTTCTTATCATCTCAGCACTTCCTTCAGTTATTCTTGTTTCTGATTATATCTTTGATTACATCCTTAGGTTATTTTTTAGGTATGACACAGCAAACCTGGCAGCCGTAATCCCTTTAGTAGTTCAAAATGTTTATGGGGGTTGAGGGATGTTAAATGTGGCAGTTTAAATGCTAAGCTGAGTAATCAGTTCATTAGGAATTTGCTCAATACGTTTGCTGTCTGCAGCTGAAGCATGCAAAACTGGACTCCGGTAATTCAGCAGACAGTTTAATGTATGAACCAGATAAACTCCTCAAATGTTGATTGACAAACCCTTGGATTTTTGTTAGCAGTGATAGGTGCACATTCACACCCACATACATGGATAGCTTATCCTTTTCCAGCATAGAGACACTATAGCACAACTGCATTTAGCAGCCAGGGCAGGTATACACAGCTCTACCTCCATGGTCCTGATCCAGGGCAGCCTCAGACAGCAACGTCAGGCTTCAGGGGGTTGAGAAGAAATCTGGGGAGCTCCATCACAGACATGGAAATATTTCTGTCCTTTGCTATGTGTACCACAGTCTATCTTTGCATTGAACCTACAGACTCTAAAATACTCAACCTATGGCTCTATCGTGGCCCGTCTTTCTGTTTGGAGGAACTATAGTCCCATGGCAGAAAAAAAAATACAAACACAAAAAACTCAGCCCTGTTGATTTCTTAAAGCTGTCTCAGCTTTTTGAAATCAGACTTCATTTAATGCTTCCCTGTTCTTCCCCTCCACTTTAGCCTGATGAATATCCATCTTCCAGCCTGAATATTATTAGTTGTTTTGGGGCTTTTCCCCCCCACAATAAACATAATTTCTCTCTTTGACCCTTATCTCATGCTCCACAGCAAACCTTATCTCTGCTAATGTTACATAACAGCCACAACCATCAATAATTTAACAAAGCCCAGGAACAAATGACCCAAATTTCACCCAAGTCCCCATGGTAAAACTTTTTTCTGACCAAATTTATACCTTCAGACATTTTTTTTTAATGCCTAAGATGCATGGAATATAGGAATTAAGGGGAGTTCAAATCTCTGGTTACCTGTCCAATCTGATAGACTCCAGATGCACTATACAGCCCCAATATGATAAGTGCCCTTGCCTGGACAGTAAGAGAAATTTACTTAGATCATTTGCAATGTGAAGAAAATAGGCAGGAAAGGCTGAACAACCCCAGACTCCATAGTTTTATGAGCATCTACTCCTTTCCTTCAGTAAAGCATGATGCCTCTATCACAGTAGTGAGTTAAAGACTTTTCCTGTCTGTGCCTTAGACGCCTGCAAGGACAAAACAGAAGCAGGAACTACTCCTTCAATCAGTTCCTTGCAAGTGTCCTATTAAATGCAGAGTTCATTTAGACTTACAAGCAATTTATGAAGCCCTGAGAATTTTACTGATCAAAATATTCTTGAGGCTCTGCTTCTACAACAAAAATTTATGTAAGGGGAGAAAGGGGGGCAGGGGAAAAACAGAAAAGTCCAACATCATGGCTCAGCATGATAAACAAGCGTGCAAAGGAACGGACCACTACGGGGAAAGGGAGGAATGAAGTGATTATGTGGCAGAGATTGATCTTCCCCCTCAAAATGCATCTGGGAAGGAAGAAGCAAGAAAACATGAGAATTCTGCCAGTGCATACAATGACCCCTCAAAGCACCATGGGGAACTCCTGATGAAGAGCTTCTCTCTAATGCTTCCTGCCAACTTGATATTTGCCAAATCCCATTTGCTTCTAATCACTCACAGACAGTTGCTTGGCCTGAATCTTCTCCCTCTTTTTCTGGTGCAAAGCTGGAGCTAGGCTGCAGAAACTAGCTTGGTGCTGCTGTATGTGAGAGCAGGCCTGTACCTCCCTTTGTGGTCCACAGAGAAGTTAAAAGGCTGACCCACCTGCCTTAGGGGCTGGCTTGGACAAGTCTTGGAGAAGAAGATGGGTAGCAGGGTGGTCATGGAGACCTGCATGATATTATAAGGGTTATCTGTGTAGGAAGTGACAGTACATAGCTAGGATATTCCCAGTATATGCTCTGGGAATAAATGGTTAATCAGAGATACAGTTACTTTTCTGAGAGCTCAGGAAAGAGAAACTGCTTTCTGAAGGCTATATTAACATTAATCTCACTACAGTTTCTTCCATTACTCTGCCACAAAAACAGAACTACCCTTCTCACTCACCCAGGGGCTTTTGCAGGATACGACACGCAAAGTCTGGCTGCCCTTTGGAGACGAGCCCAGTTTTCTGAAAGATCCTTCATGGCACAGCAAAAAAACAAAAAGAAAAGAGAGTCCTTATTAAGTGCTAGTCATCCAGACAAAGCACCAAGGCAAAGCTAACTTAGGTCTTAGTAATACGTGCCACTCTGTGTAAGACCAGTGGTTCATCATGTCCACCTTCCTTCGTGCCTTAAGTTATGGCAATACATAAGGACAAGAAATGGCTTTCTGACTCTCCTCTGCGTACCTTCAGCAACAGAAGCAATCAGCTGACATCCTGAAGCACAGCATCTGATTGCATTTTGCATGCATAATGGTGGCTGTTATTATTGGTAAGAACAGTGGTAACAGTTCAACAAATGTGTCTTAATCATTTTCTGCTTATGTAACGCACCATATACAAATATTAATGCAATCAAGTGCACTTTAAATACTGACTGCAGGAATACTGCCTGAAGTCTCCTTTTACTCAATAAGGACTGTTACTGAATCATAAAGTCTGGACAGAAAAGCACTGTGCAGAAGCCGGGTAGTTTTTGAGGGAACTGGTCCCATGTTTAGATGTTTCATAGGTAGGGTGATCCTTAATAATGATGTGTTTAGACCCTAGTTTAAGAATATTTAAACAATCTTTTTCTTATGTCTCTGATCTCTCTTGCCTTTAGCTCATCAGGATTACTTGCACTAGTTTCTGCCTTGTTATTCTGAATTTAGATTCTTGTATGTAAGACAAAAAGAGGCCTGTATGCAGCAATAACCTTATGTATTCTAGAGAAAAACACAACAACAAAAAAAGCCACAAAACACAAACACACAAAGAAAAAAAATAAAAAGCTCTGCACATAGATATAGAGATGCTCTGATTTTATCTCTCATGCTATAAATTAATTATGCCAGTACTCTCTTTAGCATGGAGGAGAACAGCTACAGACTGGCATACAGCTGTACCACTGAATTCTCTCATCCTTCCAACAGGGTAATTTCATTCAGGCTGCCTATTGAGAGAGGCTTGTGGCCCCTGCTAAATCCTGATTATCTGGGAGAGTGCATGGGCCAAATACCCTCTGGAGACCATTCTAGCAATGTAACAGTATAAGCAATTGGATTTGAGTGCTCAGGAGTCTTTTCTGCTCTTTTTTAGAGTCCTAAACTATAATAAGCTCAGCATTGCTGTACCAATTTTGCTTAAACTACAATGTTTTGGATCAGGAATTGTTAGCAATCTGAAATTAAAGCTCACTTTCTAAATATATATGTGTACATTGCCATACACACATCCCATTCCCAGCTGGAATTAGTATACTTCCCGGGTAACTTCTACAGACTTAGAAGTACCAGTACAAGACACACTTCTTTTCACCAGTGAAGAAGTCATTATTTCTTTCTTTAACGTGAAAGAGGGAGGTGAACAAAATCATTCAGATGGGGAGACAAGCAGTTTCCAAAGAGCCCGGAAAACTCATTTATAACTTGAAACTATCTGTGGGGGGTTAAGAGTCCTTGCTACTGTTTTTTCATATTTGCAAAAGACAAGATAAACCTTGAAATCATTCATATAAGAAGCAAATATCACCTTAGCTTTTTGATACAACATAGAGCAATTCACACAGTTTGGATGAAGCTATACAGAACCATTCTTATTCTCTGGTTCTTCTCCTGACCAGGCTTTGGACCAGAAGTGTTTGTTATTCTCCATTCCTGGTTCTGAGTCTTCTCTGCATGAAACAAGGCCATTTAATTGAATAATGAGGAATTTTTTCTGATAATTCTTCAGTGAATTGGGCTGAGAAAATGCCATCAATCCTTATTTCAGGGTGCAATTCAAGTGGCTTGTAACCAAGGTTTTAGACTGAAAAAAACACTGAGCATGTCCCCACTGCTAACTGGAGCACAATATACAACTTTTTAACCTATGAAACTATATTAAGTTAGGCTGGTTGCCTGCCAGTAACAAGCAAGGCTTGCTCAGCCACTCCAGTTCACTTTTGGGACAATGACTATCATGTCACTGGTGAGCATGTTTCTGTAGTTGTAGTTTCAAAAGTAGAAAGGAATAAGCTGCCCATTATTAAACAGCACAGTAAACTGAGCAAACAGAAGGAGAGTCAGAACTGAGACCAGAAGGTCTGTCTGCCTGCCTTCTAGCTTAAAGCAATGCTTAATGGCATAGACCACCCCAGGGGTAAAAGATGTCAGAGATCAGTGTACCTATGGCATACATGGCCACTCTTTTAAAAATCCAATCAATATTGTCTACTGTCGGACTCTGTCATTTCTCCTTAGTTTGAGTTATTTCTGAAAGTCTTTAAAATGGGCCTGCTTGAAGCAAGCCATGAGGAGTCCAGCCATGCATCTCCTTCAGCTCAGGTAGATGCTAGGAGGAGAGTTCAGAGCAGACTTCCACTTCGCTCCTGACAAAGTTTTGTTTAACGACTATAACGATGATCGTCAGGATCTTCTATTATTTTTCCATGACAGAAAAATTAAAAATCTAATTTCCTTGGTGCTGGGATCGAACAGCCAAATAGTCCATGGCATTATGATATAAATACTTCTGAATAAATTAAAGAAGGATAAGAGAGACATTCAATACAAGGAATGTATTCTTCTCAGAGGCACTCAGCTCCAGAAAGACCTTTCTGCTAAAAAGTATAGAAGCTGGAAGAATTCTATTACACTAATTCCCTCTCAGCTCCTAGAGATATTTTATATATATACGGTGACAACATATATGTATATGTATATATATGGCACGTTGTTGACAGACAGTAGATACAAAAAAAAATCAAAGGCATCTTGAGCTGGGGTGTGTGAGGGTCCAAGAAGCAGATTATGCACAAATAGATCTTTTTTCAGGATCTCATGGGAGACAGCATATGTGTGACTGTCTTTATTTCCCTAAGAGATAAAAAAGGCTTTGCTCTCACAGGTTTGGAAATTATGAATCTGGAAGTTTCTATAGCAGAAAATGCAGTGCAGAAAATAGCAATATCCACTTGAATTCAGAGTAGTCACTCAATGTTTAAATGTGCATAGCAATAACACATACCATTATGGCAGTAGATAAAGAACATAGTACCCAGATGAAAATGCAGGGTATATTTTAGAAATCATATATTTTAACAGTACAACCAGGATCATGGCCAGGATGTTAAGTCTCACAAAAAAGGAGTTACCTTGCAGTTGATAATTACAAGGATGAATGGCTTTGTGTATGGGGGATGAGATCTGGTTAGTGTCCTGATCACAATCATTCAAAAAAATTATCACTTACAAAGAGAACAGTTGTGTCTTCTGAGTCACCAGCACCTGGATTTTCCCATTTAATAAATTCTCTTAAACCTCTTTTGGTTACAAAATTTGCAAGTGTACAATAGACAAGTAAGAAGAATAGTTTAAGTGATAGCTTGTCTAATGAATCTGAACATCTTGACTGGAGACATATCTGGTTTATGAAAGGGACAATTTACCTTGCATTGCCTTCAGCTAGCAGAAAAAAAACCAACCAACCAACCAACCAAAAAAAACCCCACAACAAACAAACAAAACACAAATGCAAATACAGAACTGTGGGGAAAATCAGCAGAAGTCACAATATTTGGGTAGCTTCTTAACAAACTACTGGAGAAATGAGGTGGAAAAAAAATCCTTACTCAAATACTGTAAAAAGGAATGGTTCTGAATTCCCCTGCAGGAGTGGGCAGAGTGAAGGGCCAGAGACATTTCATCTGCAAAACCCATCAAAGTATGTGCTCTCTTCTGAGTAGCACCACACCGTTTATTTCTATCTGCTGATGCCAGCTGAGTGTGCTGGCTGTGTGCAGTGCTGCAGGCTAAGAATCCCTCCGAGTGATGATCCTGATTTTTCCATTGGCTGAATCTTTGACAAACCATCTGCACATCACAGACCTCACTTTTCCTACCTGTGAAAAATTAACAAAATCTTTCATTTGACAAATAGACAGTGTTAAAATTAGTCAGTAAGAGTCAGAGCATAAAACCTTACTCTCTGGATTAATAGTTTTTCACCTAGTTAATCTGTCAAATTTGTCTGGAATTAGCTATTTAATTATTCGCTAAAAATGTAATGTTTACACAGTCTTTTGGAAGAAATTTTAGTAACAACACCTTGTAAGACTCAACACTGATTATCATTTTGTTTTAAGGAAGCATGATTTTTATGAGCCAGATGAAACATGATAGTTAACAATGACTTGAAAAAAGATCCTGTACTCCTATCTGTGGGCTGTATTCACAAGAGGACAGGAAGATGAGAGTTGTCTTTTGAGGTTTAGACTGACATGTTTTGAAAATAAATTTTGAGTCTGAGATGACAGTCTGGTGTCCTGGAAGTTGCTTTACAACCCAAAAATGGCAAAGAAGCCAAAATATTAAAAGTATTTATGGAGTAAAAATTAAATAAGGCCATAATAATTAGAAATATTGAAACTTAAAATTATGACCTTTTCTATTTTAGTAAATTTGATTATCTAGAAATGTTGAATTTTTTGTGTCTTTAAAGGTTAATCTGAAATAACTTTTTCCAAGTTACTTCAAAATTGATTTTTCCAGAATTTAAAAAACAAACAAAAAAACACCAAGCAGTGTATTTTGAGATAACTTCTACAGTTCTTTTTCTGCTTGATTGCAAATGGGTGCTATACGTGGCTGGAGTAGCAATTGAACTAGGGATCTCCAAACCATTTTTTTATTACTATAATTATACTTATTATGGCTTGGCCTAAAAATCTCCAGGAGTATCAAGATGCCAGAGTGTTAGGATCCATTAAAATATTTAATACACTTCTTTAAAAAAGCTTTTAATCTAAATAGGAAAAATGCCAGGGAAAAAAAAAATATTAACCTCCCATTTTGAATGTGAAGAGCACGTGACACCAAGAGGTAGTGACATGACAATGGCTACTCAGGAACTCAATGGCAGAGGCAGCGATCGTTCTGACTCCCTGAGAGCATATTGGGTGCAAAACTATACTTGGCCTCTAGAAAGTTATGTTATAAATAAGTTATTCTCTGTGATGAAAAACAGGCTATATCTGTGTTCTACTCAAGATCCAGGATTAGTTTCTTACAGTAGTGAGATGGTTAAGTAATTCCACGGGATCTCACCATGGTGATCAAGATCAGACACTTGACGTTTTACAGCCCATAGCCACTGCTGAATCTGAAGTCTTTGCTATTATCAATGCACATAGTAAAAGAGCAAGAAAGTAATTTGAAAAGTACCTTCTCCTTAGAGTTGCCACAAATCTTTCCTAAAGCATGCCCTGGCCAAAAGTGCAGTTCAGACAGCAGGGGTATTAAAATCCTTTTTGGTAAGAAGTTGCCAATGATCTGGTGTATATACGCCCTTGGAGTGCCCAGGCTGTCAGCTGCAGCAGCTGCTGCTTCATTCATTATACATGAGGAGTCACAGGCAGCGTGAAGCACTGAAATTAATCCTGACAGTCATGAATAAAATGTAAATACATCTTGAGAAGGAAACGTTTGCAAGGGAATTGAAAAAAAAATTTAAAAATGAAAAATTTATCCGTTGTTGGAATATAGGAGAAGAATGAAGCAGTACAGTCTGCAGAGTGAACACTTGAGTCTTCTTGCCTCATTTCAAGACCACCAGGAAGCAGGTTCCAGGGCTGCTAGCAAACACCACAGTGCTGCAGCTGCCTGGGAAGACAGACACAGCATCTCAGAAGAAAAACAAAAACAAAACACAAAACAAAATAAAAACACCACAAAAAAAACCCAACAACAAACCAGAACAACTACAATTCAAAGAAAACGTGTACCTAGGGAGTTTTAAACCCAGACAAACAATGGGCCTATCCTTCAGAGCCACAGAATAAGGCTTATTCTGTGTGTAGATGAGGGGAAAGCTGGCATCCATTGTCTTCTAGCCATGTTGTTACACTATCTCCATGCAGAGTTTAAAAGTGTTGACAGTTTAGTTGAAGCTTTAAGACAAGCTATCCCTTGTCTGCTTCTCGTTAGTACCTTTTACAATGGGCAGCGACCATATGAGTTCTCCTAGGCTGTTAGCCCAGTAAAACAGACCAATTAAATCACCATGTAATCCATGTTGGAGGCTCTTACCTTCCTGAGCAGCTCAGACTATTGCCAACGCTCACCTGACTCCACTCACACTGCCTGGGCCCTGGCAGCTTGCTCCAAGTCTCCCTGCCTCAGATTACCTGGTCACAGAGTCCATCAAATTAAGTTAATCTGCTTCACTGGGACATGAGAGAGATTTATATAATTCTGGATTCTTGCTGAAAAGTTGTTCTCTAGACACAAAGACTGGCTATAACACTGGATATTCGCAACTGTTTTCATCTCCTGTGGTTTGAAAACTGCAGGTCAGATATTGCTCTCAGCCGCACCCAGGCAATTCCAACCAATTTCAGTTGCAGGTAGGACAAAAATCTGCATATGCAGGGCTCAATCTAACATCACTGCAATTTGTGTATGGATGTACATGGAGGGCATGGGGATGGCACACAGCAACCACTCTCTGACAGCAATAGTACCCACCCAGCGGGGTGCAGGAGGGAGAAATGAAGAATCATTTTCCAAGTGGAAACTACAGGGAGAATTTTAAGCAGGCAGAATGTAATTACCTGAAATGGAATCATACATTATACACATCACACCATTCCACATAAAAATTTAAAGCGTGATTTGCAACTGAAGAAGCTGATGCAAGTTTCTGAGTTTTGTTTAATTTGATTCCTCCTCTTTTGCACAGTGCTGATGATGAAAGACAGATTCACCTGCATGGAGAAGCAGTATCTACCTTCTCCATGCTCTGATCTGGAAGAAGAAGATGGCAGGTGTGTTATGAAAATTTCTGAGAGGACCTCAGCTAAAGATCTGTCATCATATTCTTTGTATTGCTTTCACCTAACACAGCTACACTATCTATACCTTACTGGATGCATATATGTTACTTAACCAAAGTCCCTAGATCCTTCTATTACATGGCAATTGGATGCCTCAAAATCCTTAAGGCTCTTATACTTCTAATTAATCCCTCCTGAGACACAGCAGATAATTTTAAAGGTAAGAACTGAGGCTCAGAAAATCTGAGAATAGGATTCATCTCACCTAACTTTAGAGTCTGAATTGCAGGTGTCTGCACCTAAATTAGGAAACTAGGTTTTTCCTTAAGAGTCATTAGACTAAAAGAGGTGCTTATAGGACTGGACTTTCCCAAGTGTCTGGTTTATGAGGAAACTGATAATTCCCTGGAAGTGCCTGCTGTCCTTCTTTGACTATAAAGAAAGAGGAGATAATTGCCCTGTTATTTAGACCCATGCAGTTGAAACAGAAATCCATACTTGATTAGGGAAATGAAACTACATCTAATCCATACACTAATTTCTCAGCTAGCAAGCCATGACCCTATTCTTCAAACAACTTATAAAACATCTTCAAAAATACAGTCCTGCTAGGAAAATAGCCTTCAGCCCTTTGCAGATGTTGCGTCCCATGAGTGAATGGGTAATTCTCTGTCAGCTCCCACCATATTTTCAAAATAAAAATGGGCCCTGCAGTGTTTGCTGAGGCAGAGGAATGTTGCCTCCAACACTTCAGTAGACAAAGTTTGCATATTTAAAAGCTAAGCCTGAATCACAAAGAATTTCCATCTGACTAAACAGGGAAATGGGGCTAGATTAATGAGTGCCTATAGATTTGTGGGTCATTCTAGTAGAGTTTATCATCATATGACAGAGGAGAGAAGAATTGATTTTACTTGTAATACATATCTAATTAATAAATAGACACAACAATAACCAAAACCTCAGTATTAGTGACTAAATAAGGAAAATTATCTGCGTACAGCAACAGGATGGAGAAATAAAAGCTTTGGGGGGACCTGACATTCCAGTAACTATAAGAAACTAATTGAGAAGACAGTGCCAGGCTCTTTACCAAGGAGCAGGATAGGATAACAAAACAAAAAACAAATCAAAACAAACAAAAAAAAAAAGTGGCCATAAATCGAATCAGGATAAGTTCAGGCCATATACAAGAGGAAACTTTTTCACAACAAGAACATTCGAGCATTGGAACTGTCTCGATCCTTGAAATTTTTCAAGACATGACTGGATAAAGCTCTGAAGAATCTGTTCTGACCTCACAGCTCCACACATTTTGAGCAGGAGGTCAGTCTAGAGACCTCCTCATTTCCCTTCTAAATGATGTTATTATATGATAAAGACATTGTTTATGGACAGATTCCCATCCCCTATCAAGGCATTCTGCAGGGTAAATAAATGTGATCCTTATTGAAGCTTTGTGAGGAATAGATAGAGGTCTACCAGAGAAGCCAGCAGTCAGCCCATCTCAGTCCTCTCTGTGATGTGTGCAACAGAGCAGAAACTCAACATTATGTTTTGCAGTCTCTAGCTCCTTAAGCAGCCAAAAACTTTGAGCAGCTAGACTAATGAAAACTAGCTTGAGAAATCTTTGCAGCACATAAGAGACCAAAGAGGTGGCTGGTGTGATGACAGCAGCTGTGACTTTTGTCCCTGGTGCCTCAAAGCTGCAGACAGCACAGTTTGGGTCACAGGGATCTGGCCTTAACCTTCCACAGAGAAAGCTAGCAGTGGGGATGTCTGAGACATCTTAATCACCTTTTCAAAGTGCTTCCATGGAAAGAACTTTACTCTCCTCCTAGGGAACAATGACCTACCTTGCAGCATATCCTTAAATAACTAAATAAATAATAGTATTGGATACCCTGAACAGCCATAATTTTAATCCTCTTGGACCTACCTCTATATTGCATGCTCTAGAAATATCCCAACATTTCCTTTGGGTGTTTCTAACTAATGGTAGCTCCCAAAGGGAAGAAAATAATCTTTTTGTGTTTGTGTGCATCACTTTGCTTTCATGGGAAATGACAGGAACCACTTGTCTGAAAAAGTGAAACAAGCTGCATCAGCATTTGATACGGAAATTACTCAACCATGGTGTCATTGAGCCTGTGTCCTCGGGGTTTTTCCACTCTTGCCAAGCCCAAATAGGCACAGACATACCTCTCTTGTACCTGCAAAACAGCTGAAAGAAACCTATTTAATTCATTGTGCTCTAGAGAGGCATTCCTACTCCTTCCTGTTTCATTAAGGCTTTTTAAATTGAGGCTTAAATCACTTGGCTAGCCAGTAGCACATCTGCAGGAAATGCAGAATGTGTATTCATACTCCATGTTTTGTGCTTTTTTTTTTTCACCTGGTCTAATTGGGGAAAAAAAAAAAAAAATCTACAATGTCCTTTTTTCTCCAGTTGTGCCTCTCAGCTTGTGAGAGAAGGAAAACTCTAGAAGAGAAAACTCTGCAAAACTGAAGGACGTGTCATAAAGCCATTGAAATGGAAAATTAGATAGAGGTATAAATAGGCTCTTTGGAGGAAAATATGTCTTCCCTGCTATGGTGAGCATGGATAAACAATAAAAGATCATGTCAATAAGGAAAATGTTTGCTAGAGAAGATCTTTCCTCTTCAATTGTCAATCTTTCATTGGGAGGCAGTGGTGCACAGACAGATAACCTTGCTAGGCTCTTCAGATATGTGAATCTCCTACGGGACTTATCACCACCCTATTTTTTTTTTCCCCCTCTAAAATAATGGATATTGTCTCTTGTCTAATGTTGAATATTTATCCTGACAAATGCAGGAGTAGGGAAGGTGATTTTTCTTTTTCAAGACCACATAAAAAGACTTGGAAGAGCAGGAGCTCTGTCTTGTCAACTTCTGTTAAAGACACAGGGTGTCAACCAAGTTTGAAAACATGTCAGCTCTTGTAAACCCTGTTTCTTAAGAGCATCTTAAATTCTTAAATTATTCAACTTCAGATAAATGATCTGTCCATCTTAGAAAATATTTGAGAGTATATTCAAGCAATGCACAGCTGAAACAGATCAGCACAGAAAAAAGAACTTTAGCCTCTGACACATTGCTTTAAATTTCAGAAGTATATGAACCAGCAGAATTACTGTGGAGTTATGTTGGTTACACGTTAAATGACTGCAACATTCAGGTTTTGGGTAGAAAAAATAAATTAAAAAAATATTTTTCCTTCCTTTATTTTTGGTTATCAGTAATTAATAATTTTTCAGTAAAAGAAATCATATGGAAAAGCAATAATTTCATTGCCCACAGATTGTATTTTAAGTCTGCCTTTTCAAACAGGAAAAAAAAGGAGGGAAATTGTAGCATTTTAAAAGACAGTGAGCACTTTGAGTGTGATTTCCATACAACTACAAACTTGGGTTTTATGCAAATTATAGCAATTTTATTTTAATCTGGAATAAAGGAATATTGTGAACATGTATCTCCAAAGTAAAAAAACAAACCTAGAACTGAGTAAAAACTCACAGAAAGCTAGTCTGAAACATCAAGAACTTGGAAACACGTGCTTGTGAGGAGTGACTGAAAAGAATGAAGAAAAAGGATTCAAGCCTATGAATGATGATGAGAAGTGAAATTAATATGCCATGTAAAATCTTAGTTATTTTATTTCAGAATTTCTTAAAACACAACAAATGCACAGCAATGTGCTCAGTAATGCAGGCCATACATACACAGGGGAAAAAAAAACAACAAAAACACCTCAACAACAAACCAACCAACCAAAGAACTCTCTATCCTGGAAAACAGAGGCTATTATTGATAAGCAACTCAGATTTGAGCTTCCAAAATGATGCATGGTGTTTAACACTGATTGACCCTTTTTTTTTTTTTTAAAGGAAAATTATGGAATAAAGAATTTTTAAAAAACCCAAACAAATGTGTTTCTCTTTGTTCAGGCTCATCTAATTACTTTTTTTTCTGGACACTTACACATTTTTTATCTCCTTAGTTGGATATGGCATTATGTCATTAATTTAACATTTTAGCTATATCCAGGAGTTTTGTTCTTCAAAATGACTGTTTCTATTTCATTCTAATGCTGTACTCAGGATTGCTTATATTTTACTTTATAAAGGAAGTATAACTACGTTTACAACTCTTTCCCATCAACTTCTACCTCCTCAGTAAAACAGTGAGAAATTAGATATAAAGCTCTTGCCAAGTTTTAAGTTTAACAAGAAACAATTGAAACAATTGTTACTAGTGTTTAATAAAAGACTGACATTTTCTTTTTGTGCCATCTGCAAATTGTGCTAGGGTAGACTCCTACTTGCTTTATCTATCCATACAGCTTATCTCCCCCACCCCCCCTTTTTTTTTTTCTAGTGAAAGAAATCTGGGTTTGCTGTATCCAACAGCCCTACTTTAGCATGATAGATAGAGTTTACACAATTCGAAATGTCATCAGCTGAGATTGAAAAGTGTTAATTGACTACAAATGCTGGGAGAGAAACACTTTCAGATTCTTCAGAAGCTTTGAGTGGAAGAACAACAACCACAGGTTAACTCCCACAAAACTGGGTTTCTCATCACCATCATCATCATGGCTGTCATTGTCTGAATTTCTTCAATAGGAAGAAAAGGCACATGGAATATATTTCTTAGGAAAATAATGAAAAACGCAGCTTTTGAGAGAGATCATGAGGTCAAGTTTAAGGCTGTGATGAGAAGAGGCAATTTTCTCTGCTCATTACTTCTCCTTTCATGAAAGGGTCTTTATTCTCCACTCCCAATTTTGTATTTAGTTCTTTTCTCCACTTAGAATGACTTTTAGTACTCAAAATGAAAATGCAAAACTTAAGAATCCACAACATTTTTCAGATCTGTGTAATATCCTTTGACATAGATCTTTTTCAGGACTGAAGTAGTTTGACTACTCCCCAAGCTATTAACTACCCTTTCCACCTGCAAAGAGTTACTGGCATCTCACATATCCACCCTTCCCTTTCTACCCTGTCCTTAGAGAGAAAAACTTTCCTCTAAGAACTTACTTTGTTACTATCAGGGCTCACCTGTCTTCTAACTTTTAAAGAGGTTCAGAAGTCAGCAAAAAATTAACTACAATGCAATTAAATAAGGTTGTAACCACACTACAAGTGGAAGAAGCATGGCTGCTCTCATGCAATCATATGAGCTGCATTTAATTGAGTCAGACTGATTTATAGTTACAGAAAGAGCAAGAAACAGGTGTCCAATTTTATTTTCCACCCCTTGAGCACTGTCAGGAGTACCTGGGATACTTATCTGAATGGAAAAAGAAAGCCATAGGTATGTATCTGTAGGTCTCAGAAAACCAGTGGACTCCTGGAAATCCTAGACTAACAGTGACTTCATGCTCAGGTTGATCAACAAAGTCAGTATAAAATATGTGCACCCCCTAAACTCTGCCATAAGTCCCTCATTTGACTGGTTTCAATGGTAGCCCCATGTTCATACACTTTGAAGAACTGAATTACTACTGAGTTGGACATTGCCTTCAGCCACAAAGTATGGGCCTCTCATTTGCATTAGGAGACCTAGGATGCAGACTCTGCTCATCATGGAGGTAAGAACTCAACTTTGGGGTATACTTCAGAATTTTGACACCTGTTCTGTCACTCTAGCTAGGATTAAATGTGTAAGCTCGCTCACACTGAAGCACTGATAGCTTTGGTAACATACACCCATTCCTAAACACAGCAGCTGGGAACATAAATTAGATGGCAAATAATTTGACAAGAGCAGAAAATTAATGTACTTTTTTACTTCATAAAAAAAGGTGGGAATTCAAAGGCAAAAGTTTGACCTCAGTGGTTATGTTTCATTCCATATATTTTCTGTGTAAGGAGAGAGAACTTCTTGTTAAATCTGTATATTTATTTATTAATAGAGCAACTTACACTAGGCCTGACATTTCTTCAGAAAAGTATAACTTAATGGATACATTATTTTCTTTGATTTGATCAGAATTTTGTTATACATATTTACCAGAGTCACTCTGATGGTGCTGAAGTGCAATATCCTTCTCTCCCTTCCACTGCGACCCCACAGATACCACAGGATATCCCTGAGATACATTTAGGACAGCATCTTTCCTGTGCTAAAAAATACCTGTGATTAAATATTAGAAGAGAACGGACTGAGATGCTGGGTTGCTGAGAGGTGAGAAAAGGTAGTGGGGGGATGCTGATAAAATGTGGTCAGATCCTTGACCCAACTAGGGCTGTTGTTACCAAGGCAGCTGTCGGTGGCTCCAGCTCTCTGGTACGAGGCATGTTACTGGACTTGGGAAGCGTTGAGGGTGATTGCTCCTTGCTAATCTGCTCAAGAGCTGGAATTGCTCCTGTTTTAAGTCCAGCAGAGGTTAACATGAAGCTTCCATAGCACTGATCCTGTGATATGCCTAAACACTTGGGAAAATGGAGATAAGGCAGAAAGAAATCCTGATACAGGTTGTTTCTATATAACTGCAAGTTTTGCAGAACTTTCACACATTGTTGCCCTCTCAGTAGGTGAATCCATGCATATTTATTCAGAAAACACAGAGCTTTCTATCTGTTTGGGGTATTAATCCCTAACTAAAATTTTATCACTAAGGAGTCCTGTATCAGTGAGAACATGAATCAGATGCTGCCTCCAGTTGCATTGCTATCACCTTATGAATGGACATCCCTAAGGTAGCTCAGTATGTAGCCCACCATCTAAATTCAAAGACACATAGAGATGTGCTCCTACAAATTAGTAAGTGATCCAGGCTTTCCTTAGGGAATTTAAGTAAGTCTTATGCATCATATAACCGAGATGGGAAGCAGATGCCTAATAATAGATCTGTATTCTAATACCATCTGCTCAGACCAAATCCCCATAACAAACCGTGTCCGCCCGCATGTCACGCATTTCTGCAGCTTCAGCCTTTCCGAGGCTCCTTCTCCAGGTTGAAAGAATAATTCTCTGTCATGTTCACCCCAAGCAAAGTATTAGGACACTGGCCATCTGTTGTTTTTTTACAAGGGTATCTTATCTCTGCTGAGCCTCAGCATCCTGGCACATGGTGCAACCCAGCCACATACCAGGTCTCTCTCTTCTCATAACATGACATTAAAGAGGTCCTGTTAAATTAAAGCAGCCCAAATATCTAAAAGAAGAAGGTAAACCTCAAATACGCATTCACAATACAGAGTCAACAAGACATTTTATTTCACTCAGACTAGAACAACTGATTATTTTTTAAATATCTTTACTGAGGTTTAATGACTGTGAAAGGAACTATCTTCTCAGTTTTCTAAACAGCAGACAGGCTCTTTCATTTCCTGCACAAACACACAACACTGCAAACTGTTTAGAAGTGTGTTTTCCTTCCTCCTGCTAATGAGCCTTTATTTCTGACAGAGGGCTTGATCACAACACTTAGTCCTTACCTATTTTAGAGAGGGTAATTAGCTGTATAGATCAAGGGGTTATTGAGGTCTGTAGGTATTTATAATGTACACTGGAGAGTAAATGCTATCATGAGCTGGCTCTGAACAACACATTGTATCTGACACCCATGATTAGCCATCTGTGCTCAAACATTAACACCATCCTCTCTCTAATAATGGAGAAGTCAATGGACCCACCTTTGGAGAAGAAAGTGAGGGACCCTAGGTGTTTAAGCTGGTCCTTCTGTCAGCTGGACAAGGTAGGATGCTCCTTGATTTCTGTGGAATTATTTAATGGGAAGAGTTTCAATAGCACTAGGTTAGTTTCTAATCAACAACTAGGAAGCAATTGGGTTTAAAAAGAATCAAGTTTCTGCAGATGTCTTTTACATGACGGCTGCAGAGGTTCAAAATGTTTTAACTAAAAGGTATTTTTTCTGGTTTTGTTTCTTGTTTTTGTTTTTCCACTGATCAAAACAAGCAAATACCTTGTCCCTTTCTACATGCAGCTAAATAAGCAGTACTGCTCTAGCCACACATAAAGCACTAGCAAATTTTCAGTGACAAGAACTCAAGATGGATATTGAGACTTCCCCCTCTTATCATTACTCTTTGCTGACACTGCTATTCCTAGAAGTACAATTGCTGTGCTGTACTCACATCGGTTGCTTCAGTCAGCCCCAAAGAGTTCAGTGTAATGTGGCCCATTGCTGTCTCTCCTTCCTTAGATAAGCCTGCTTTGCAGTGCTACTCCAGTGAAGTTTCCTCACACACTCCACTGATGTTAGCTGGAGAATGGGGTTGTCCTAATGAGAAGACAGGCTATATTATGAGCCATGGCTGTTATAAAAAGCAAAGGTGGAGCTTGGTGACAGGAAAGGACCTCACATTGAGTATTTACACTTAATGACTTTTCAAAGCTAGCAGCTCCCTTAGCCTGTAGAAGTAGAGCAAGCAACATATGGCTGAATGAAACTGTGGTTAACCCATGAATCACGACACAGCATTCATCATAACCTCTGGGGCATGGTGCCTGCTGCTCAGCAGCTCATAGGGTTGTTTTCCCTGCAGCTGTCTGTGACACAGTTATCATGCCAAATTTGGATTGTGAAATGTTGACAGTGGATTTGACCCTATCATTAATCCTCAGTAGTTACTATTCAAGAAGTAAACTGTGCAGTGTGAGTGTTAAGCTCCTGAAAGAGCTCTTTGCTGCACTTAACTAGAAGTAGAAAACTCTCAGTGGCAGAGCTAATTTTCCTCAAAAGACTCAAGACAATTTCACCTATTTCCCCTTTCTACCCTGTATTCTAATAGTGCTGGATAATCAAGGAGTTTTTTGTCTTTTGCAGGAGATGACAAGTCAGGAGCAGTTCTGTGCCATGCTCCTTGCTTGGGAGCACAGCATTCACACACTGTTATGTGATGACAGTGTCATCATGTTGTGACATGGCAAATTGCTCAGCTTTCTTCACACACATTTTCATTACAGAGATGTTTTCACCTTTGCGGCGTGGTAAAAATGTACAGGGATCTCTCAGATTGCTGAGAAAAGGAAGGAAAAAAAAGGAAAAAGTGCTTCCCTACAGCTAAAGACAGGAACAAGTAACTGCAACAAACCTTGACAAAAAGTCAAATAGATATTCTGTAGAAGACTGCTGAGCATTAGTGTATTGACTGTACAGGGAAAGTTGAATTCAGGAGGTAACTCACGGTAAACTGAAAATCCCATAAATCAAGATTATTTAATTTTGTGTTCAAGTGACTGAAGATTTTTGTCTTATTTGTTGTGAGATTTTATCTGAGAGAGGTTAATAATAAATCCATTAACAAAAGTGTCTGGGGAGACTTGGCAAGTCAAGCAGCAATAAATAAAAGATTTTTAATGACCTAATGTTATTGTTTCACATCCAAGAGAGAACAGAAGAGAGAAAATAAGTTTTGTGTTGAAACAATAGTAGAAAAAAAACTATGAAAACAGGATATCATCTCTGAACTAAATGCTTCTCATTCCAGTTCTTTGGACTATATGAAGCACAAAGCTTATCTAATTCACAAATATCACAGCAATTTTCTTTTGTAACAACGGTGTTTTTTCTTTTTTCTTTTTTTAAAAAAACTGATTTCTTTAAAGATTATGATACCAGATTCAAGAAAAACAACACTGCTGCAGCTATTTTATTTGCAAATTTAGCTGGATATGTTATTGCTGAAATGGAGCCACTTCCTGATTGCTTATTAATAAACAAACCATGTATTTAGCACATAGAAATAAGATAATTTTGCTGCATGTTGAATACACGTGTCCTAATTCTGAGTAGTTTTTAGACCTTTCAAGCGTATTGCCTCCTTTGTTATCCATATGCATATCAGACTTTTACAGCTTTTCTACCTTTCCTGGAATGTTATGGTATGCATCAATAATTACAAGAGTATTTGCCTAAATGAGAGTCCAAAGCTTTGATGTAAAAATAAAAGTTAACATGCTTAAATTTTTCATCATAATTAAATCATACTAGTGTGAACTGCAGGTTGTTTTTTTAGATTTTAATTCTTTGTGAGTTTCAGAAACAAGTTAGCAATAATTTGTGTTAAGATATAAGTCCAAACTAATTTCCTAACACTCAATGGAGTAATTGGAGACTTGCAGCAGGTTAAATGAGGTTTAGAGCCAAAAATCAGGGCTGCTTTCTATCGTTGCTCTGATTGTAGGTGTAAAAGATGAGACCATCAGGTCAGAAAATAATTTAGGGAAGTGGGAATTTGGAGAAAAAAAAAATAGAAAGAAAAAAAAAAAAGAGGTGGCAATCATCTGTCAAGCTTCATGGTCATCTTGTGGAACAGACTCATTTACTTTTGAGTAAATTTCAAAGAACTGTCAATCATCTTTATCACAGATATTTGTAGAATAATTTGTGAAAGCAGCTGAAACACCCTGCCATTCATCGAGGGAAACTCCACTGACCATATACTGTCATTTGAGTTAATAATAATGCTAATAAATCTGAACGGCTTCTTTCATTCTCTAGCCCTTTGATCTTATCAAATGCATAAAGCTTGTAAACTGTCTCAGCCTCCTGGGGATAAATGAATGAAAACCCATATTCCGCTGTAACTTGTACTACAGATGCAGCTGCAGGTCTTCAGCTGCAAAGCCAAAAAGGCTGAAGCAAAGTGAATCCTTCTGCCATCACTTAAGTTAAACCCAATCTCTAGTAATTGTTATGGCAGGCAGTTGCTAGAAAAAAATAACCTCTGCACATATTAATGTTAAATGTAAGTTTTATCTAAACAGATGGCAAGTGTATTTACACCTATACTGCAAGTCAGTTCTGTTGTTTGCATCAACTTTTTCATTGTTCACAGTTTTTTTTCACTGCTAATGAAAGTTTCCTCAATGTTAACAGAAGCTAAGTAGTTGTTAAAGCTTACCTCTGATTCTCTGATTAATCCCCCTGTTTCAAGTGATGAAAAATAGAAATCAGGTGACCATTTGCACAAATGAAGCATTAGAAATACCTGGAAAGACTTTAGATAAATCAGAAACTGAAAATTGTTCCTTGATATTTTTTCAAGGGAAATTTCTGGTGAGCCAGCATCTTAAAAGGCTGTTAAGATTTGATTATAAAAGTGAAAATTATGAAGTTTAAGTTGTGAATAAGGACACGGCAAGATGTACTGACATATTAAAACTTGAAATTCTGCAGTTCCTATGCCACTCACTTCATAAGGCTAAACATCACCTAAATTAATTCGAAAAAAAGCCTATATTTACATCAAATACAGCTCAAGATGTACACATTTATAAAATGGTTGTTGATAGTATTATTTGTAGGAAACTTTCCATATTTTAAAAACAGATTATGAATGACCTCTAATAAACTATTTCTGCACATCTCTTCACTGTACTGTAGCATTAAAATTCCAGAGCAATACTGCTCTGTCACAATCCTATACAGCAGAGAGAGATGCTGTGCTCTGTATAACCTATTTATACCAAGAGCCAATAAAGCTCACCTTTGATTTTTTGCTCTGGGTTCCTGACTGGGGTGCAGCCAAAACCTAGGAAAAGGAATTTGTATTTATCTCAGCCTACTGTAATGCAAAGTGACATAGAGTGAGCAAATGGCACAAACCCTCACAGCTGGAGACCAATCTAGACCCCAACTTCCCAAATAAGGTTGTGGAAATAACTCATTAAAAACAAGGAGACCTTACTGTGCGATGCTGTCTTCTGCAAACTGCAGATAGCAAATGTGCCAGTCTTAGTGGCTATCGAGAAGTTTTGTCAAGCCAAAGGCTGAAGAATATTAAAGAGATCACCTCAGAGCTGGGGAATGCACTTTTTTAAGAACATAATAATCTTTCTGCTTTGAGAGAAAACAACAAATCTGAGAATGACTGTTACACACCCATCCTGGATTCCCTCCATAAAACACAGACAACCTGTTTCACCACTTTTCCAAGTCAATGAAAACATTCCCGTTGACTTTGGAAAAGACTAATCAAAATAGCTGATGTATCAAAATGATTCTGGAATATTTGCATTTTCTGATAAGGAAACTTATAATGTCAAAATAGTGGTTAAATAAAAAACAACACCCTCATTGACTTCCCTCCATTAGTTTTGTACCAGAACTTTCAACAGTCAGATAGACACCTTCACTGATTCATTAACACTACAAGAAACCCCCTTAAGCATAAACACAATGTAAATACTAATCTATCCACAATCAGGTTCACAGATAGTTCTTTATATGTGACAACAGCACTCCTGAGGCAAAAATTATGTGATTTACATTTTAAATCCATACTTATGTGTTCAAGAGCAAGGTGCTGAAGTCATTTAGAGCTCAGAATAGAAAGTGTTTATTCAATCAAGAGAACACAATATGAACAAGTGGGGAAGGCAACTGAAGAAATTAATTCATTATTAAGGAAAAAATGATGCTTGACATAGTGAGAAGCAGAGTAGATAAAATCCCATCCAGTAGCTGCTGCATACACGTTTGTGGTGTTCTGTTTTGAGGAATAAGAGCAACAAGCATCAATGGGGCTTTGGAAAGGGGCTTTTCTTCATGATACAAAATAATAGGAATAAAAAAGTTCTTCCTTACGGATTCCTGCTCTACATAGTTCCTCCCCGACTCCATCTTGCCACTCTCTTTGCCTTCCTCAGCCTTTCTTTTGAGCTCTGAACACATTTCCCAGCCTGTTTTTGTCAATCACCGTTGTCAGAACAGCAGCTGCACGGAAGTGTCCACAGAATTATTTTATCCTGAAAAATACCAGCTTAATGTGTCTGAAATCTGCAGGAAGATTAATGGCATAGAAATGTTGCCCCATTGCCTGCTATTCCACTTCCTAAGGCAGGTGGCTTTGTGGGACACTGCAGAGATTGCTTGTTGTCTGTCTAGTACAGTGACAACTGGCAGAGCCAGAAATCTTAAGTTCATTTGAAATGAAAGCAAATCAACCTAAAATAATTTGGATTGGTTTTGATATTTTTAGCACTTGGGGGCATGGCCTTTGACATGCAAGTAAGTCCACATTCCAGTTCCTTTCTGGAATACACCCCTTAACCAGAAAAGAAGCTGTAATGTGACCAGGGATAAATTGAGGCAGAGAAGTGTATTACAATTATCAGACATCTGACAATTACACATGTTAGGTAAGATAATGATGTCGCTGCAGATAATGCTTTCTCCAAAGAGCACAGTAGGTTAGAGAAGTTCTCCCTCTGACCGTGCACCTGTGATTCTTCTTACTGGGGTGCCCACTGTGAAATTGCAGTGTCCCAGAGAAACATTAGCAGACAAAGAGAAAGAAACAAGCTTGGGTATGCCTGGTGTTAGGAGCACAGTGTCTGAAGAGTTTAATTTCCATCAGAAATGACTCCACTGAAGAGCAGAGCTAGTAAAGGGAAAGAGCTAGTGCCTGCATATGGCTTTAGTTTCAGGTAAAACAAAGCATAACTTCTCCTGAATTATTTCTGACTGTAAACTCCCTCGAGTCATACTTTTTCCTGCTGCTGCCCCCAGAACAACTCATTTATGTTTTATGTTTTAAAATGCAAATGACAAGCAATTAATTAGTAAACATCCCAAACCTGGTATCTTTAGCCTCGCTATCAAAAGCATTCAAGAGCAATGCAACAGAAGTCTAAACTGTCCCCTTCAGATCTCCCTTCACTTCTTAGTGACTCATTATTGGATCTGTATGTAGGGATGGAAGTTTCCTCACTCAGTGATGTGTCATTAGAAAAATATAAGTGTCCCAAGCAATTCTGAGTCTTCTATTCCAAACAGTTACAGAGAAAACACCAAGTCTTTCAAACAGTAATGATAAGTCTGAACATGAGCCCAAAGGTCTAATTTTTGCTGTCATATTGAAACAGATCAACTCAACTAAAAACTCTAGTACATGGTTTAGAGAATACTGTGCTCCAGGCTTAAATTCAGCACGTAAAGATCTGAGCCCAGGAGAAAAAATATGTTATCCACTCTTTGAAAAACAGCAAGGATTGGCATTTACTGTTTTGAATTAAGGGGAAACAAGTCAATCTAAATTTAAAAAGTTTTGACCGGAGGTTTTCTTGTTGTGTTTTGTTTTCTTTTAATTTGATATCTGCAAAATTATTAATGAATTAGGTTAAAAATACACAGCTGTATGAAAAAGCATCACAAGGTCTGACTGATTTCTGAGGACAGGCTCCCACAAAAACTGCATTTAAATTAATTGTCTAGACACTGGAGAAGGCTCCCCAGTCAGCGCCAAGTCACAGGAGCAAAACCAGAGAACAATTACCACTATATTTGGTTTCAGATATTAAGTGGGATGTATGGACTGCCTATACCTTGTGGTTGGACTCTCTGCAGAATTCCACTGTACAAAGGAAATAGGGCAGAATAACACATAGTATAAAATATGCCTATAGGTAGATTCAAAGTTTAAAACCAAGCAGGAAGAGTAATTTTGTATGAAAAAGGGATGATGTTATGGTGTTGGTGTGAATTCAAATGCAGTTAAATCTATAATTAACAGAAGGAAAAATATAATAACATTGATGAATAAGAGATGACAGACTAGTATCTCATAGAAAAGGATGACAGTAGCTATTTTGACTTGACTCTTTTGACATTGCACTGTATGTGCAGAGCTGCAGAACGCAATTATTGAACTGACAGGTAAGACCATCCAGAAATTATTATGACCAGGTACACATGCAGAACAGAGACTGGAGTAAACTCTACCATGCATTTCCGCTCTGAGTCCTGCAGCTTTCTGTACATAAGAGAACATTCTTCCCAGGAAAACCGAATTAGCTATCTTTCCTAGTATCAGAGAGTGGCAACACAACTACCACAGTTTTTTTTCCCCACTTCTGATTTCTCTAATGAGCAATGAAAAAAACCCACAAAATCATTCTGAATACTTGGTTGGGAAAGAAGAGACGTGATTTAACCTCACAAAATGACACCGCACATGTAACTACTAACCATAAGAATGCTGATCACTGGCATTAGAATTCATGTTGCTCTTTTTTCTAAATAGACATTTACAGGCATTGTGCTGGCAGCTGAAGGGCGATCATTAGCAGCTCCGGCGACATGATTCACAGTCTTTTAAGTACATTTCCCCTTTCTGCACTTTTTTTTTTTTTCCCCCTCCTTTTGGCAGCCTGCTGACAACCACGTGAATGTCAGAGTCAGCAGGCTGAAATCTGTACAAAGAAAGAGAATGTAGGTCTTCACCCACCTTCCCCACAGCCTGGCTCAAAGCCCTGTATGCAGTACCGGGGTCCTATCACCATTCTTACTGTTATCAAGCCATACAGCCCAAAATAAAAGAATAATCTACACTTTTGCTGCAACATTCAAGTTACAGATTAATTTCAGGGACTGCTGTTTTTGGACCCTTTAACAAGGTCAAGTCAGGAACACTTCAGACTGTGAGGCAACCAAAAAACCTGTTACCACCACATTGCAACATCATACTTTTTAGCACCAATAAAAAACATTTCAGAAGCCAATACCACTAGAAATGTTTTTTACCTGGTCAAGAATATTCCTGTTACTAAAATTTTGGGACCTGATGAGACTTTTCTCCACCATTTATTGCTTGAAAAATGTCATTACCCAAAAGTGGACTGGTTTATAGGAAAGTTTAACAAAGGTCAGCTGCAATGATTCAACCGCTAAAGTTAATCTCATTCAAAGGTTATTACTCTGAATTATTAATTGCACAGCAACATCCAAAAGAACAACTTAATTAGGCAAAACAAAGAACTATGAAAACTGAAGTAATGCCTAGGTTGTCAGGGATGTTAGGGAGCAGAAGTCCTCTGGTGGTGGACCAAATGGTAGAGCACTTTTGTACTGTTAGACTTGTCATTTGAGGTACCTGTACATCGACTGAGCAAAACTTGTGAAATATAGCATAAAAAGCTGCACTGGCTCTTGACTGGCAACAAGATACTCCTGGATTTCAAGGTGCAGCTGGATAAGATAAAATAATTCAAATTCATGTTTTTCTATCAAGTTTCTATTTGGGGTATTGGACAAAAGTAATTAAGATCTAGGGTATCAGTTGTGTGTATCTATGAAAACAGCAGTTATTGCAGTTTCTACAGTGATTTGAGGAACTGACAAAATTTCTTACAAAGTCTAGGAATGCTTAGTTTCCAAGTAAGTTAAGGTGTAAGGTATTTTTCCTCAAACCTTTACCCACTCTCCCAACAAATCAAGTGAATATGTAACAGCTTCAAATAATCAGAGTAGGTCCCTTATTTACACAGACATCTAGCACTTTCTGTCACTTCTGATACAGTTTGCAATATAGTCCTCTAGGTAACACACCTGTCAATTTGATTTCTCCAGTTAAGGGACGGGAGGAGATCCTTAGAAGCATCTTGCTTTTCTGATACTTATCTGGCCAGAAAACTCAATATGCTCTGAGATTCACAGACTGCTCATCCTAATTGACTACTCCTTTGCCAAGCAGTTAATCACATGAAATAGCCTGTGACCCAGAAGGACAGAGCCCACAGACACACCACGATGCTTCTATAATTGCAACAATTCCTCTTCTGTGGTTTGGCCACAGTAATCATTATTCCGTTGCCATAAATAGGAGTGGAATTTGGCTGAAATGGCTTTTTAGGACATAGAGGCAGTATTCCTGACTTCATTCCCTGCATTGAGGACTATATAACCTACAAGAAATCCCAATCATCACTTTTTTCCCATAGTTTTTTTAGGTTCATATTTGAAATTTTCAGCTTTCATGGAAATAAATGAAAGCCCAGTTGGCATGGTGGTGTTGAGTTGATAGTTTGACTTGTTGATCTTAGAGGCCTTTCCCAACTTTAATGATTCCATGACTCTATACTTGTAACTCAAATATATATATATCTTTTCTATATCACCTGAACTATCAAAAAATAAAGTTACTGAAATTCTTCTTATTAAAAAAAAAAATATATGTATATATACTTATGCTTTTATAGAATTACAGTTTCATTTGCCTCCTCAGCACTAAAAGTAAAGTCTTCCTTCCTCACTTCACAATATGCTGTAGTTGAGCAGATACACGTGCTTACATAATATATGCTATACATATACTGACTTACAGAGAAGTTTTAGATGCCCCCTCCAGGGACTGGTCAAAGCCAGGCTGGGTGGAGCTGGAGCAACCTGGTTTAGTGGGAGGAGTTCCTGCCCATGGCAGAAGGGTTGGAAATAGATGAATTTTAAGGCCCCTTCCAACTCAAATCATTCTATGATTCTATGGCAGAATCAGTGGCAGACAGATGGAAGATACTAGAGGCCATGCAAGACTTTATCATTTATTTGTTTGGTTTCCCTAGGGCCGAGGGTCCAAGCAGAGTGCTGTTTCTTCTAGTGTCACACAGTCCTTGCTGTACGAAGCTGCTGAAAGCCTTTCTGCAGAGTGAGAAAGCTGGCTTTATGCTGACACTGGATTAGTCCGAGATGAACCACTGAGGTTAAAGCTCTTATGTCTGCAACTACAGATTAGGCCTGGTAGGACAGTGCAAACCTAGGAAAGGAGAGGGATGTGCAACAGAAAAGGTGAGCCTAGAGCACAGTGCCTCCTCCAGAACTCTGCATCCCCTGCAGCCAAGTGCCAGGGTAGGCGAGGCAGCGGCTGCTGCTTGGGAAAGGAACTGGCTGGATAAAATCATGTCTTGTGTACAGGTACAGAAGTAAAACTAGCAACAAAAGGCATTTTTAAAAATCAGAACTCGTAACTCAGGAAAAAAAAAAAAAACAAACAAACAAACAAAAAAACCCACACATCTATTGGGTGATCCAAACCAAATTTTATCTGTGGTGTAACTTTATAAGGGGTACAAATGGAAAGGTGCCATCACTACATTGGCTGGCCTGACAGAATCTTTTCCCCACTCCTGAGCATGAATGCAACTACAGATTTTTGGACTGAATGCTTGCTTAGAGACTGGATGATAACTTTTGCTCAGACACTTTTGTCATTATTTTCTATCTCAGAGACTTCCACAATTCAGTTTACTTACCCGTAAGTAATGCAATCATTCCAAGCCCACGCTGACAAATCCTTACTATCCTATCTGTAGCTTAGAGAAGGCCCTGATCCACAAGGTCAACACATTGATTTATAGGATTATGGCAATCTAGTCTGGTCTGCTTTATAAACTGAATACCCAGAAGAAAAAGATATTTCCTTAGAGGAAGGGTCTCTATTGTCTTCATGACAGTATAGGTCTGAATGTATTTAATTCAGCTCAGAGATCCTTCATGTATCACACTGTCTATGTATGTCTGCCTGAAGACAGAGGCATGAGAAAGAACACAAGAGCCTTCCTGTAATGCTATATAGTGCTGGAATGTGAAGAACTCTTGAATAAAGAATGGAACCTTAGGGAGAATGAAATAGAAATGAAAAGGCAACACATCTGTGTTTTGATGACACACCAATAGCTGCCTTGAAGTGAGACCCCATTATTCTGATGAGTAAGGGTTCTGCAACTGTGTAGCGTTTTGCTTCCTGACGGCATTCCTCTTTTCTCAGTGCTATAACATCAGAGCTTCAATCATAAACCATTTCCTATGCTTACTTTCCTGTTTCCTTGTTTCAAATTTTTTACTCTTTCTCCTGCTTTTTTTTGTTTGTTTGTTTTTTCAGTTCTTACAATGTACCATTAGAGATACATAGAAACAAACAAAATAAACAACTCTCTGTGGACATTTTGCAAATGTTTTTGGTTTTGACTCCCATCTGTTGTGCATTACTAGAACAGGAGCGGCTAATGTATCTGTTCACAAGTGTGTGGAAAATATGCAGAGGTTGGAGTGAATGTCATAACAGAAGACCAGAGGATTTTAATAGCAACTGGTTCTTTAAAGCATATTTGTGAAGAGTATCTAAACATACACAATGAAAAATTAAAACCTGGTCTCTTGCAAGAAAGTGAGAGCTCTCAAAACAAAGACATTCAAATTCCTGACCAGGTCCAAGAGGCTTGGTCCACAGACCAATCTAAACGTGGTGAACACTTGGCATGCCCCAGAAATTGATATATAGTAAGGTGTTTTTTTGGTTTGTTTTTTTGGGGTTGGGTTTTGTTTTGTTTTTCCTGTTTGTTTTGATTAGTTTTGTTTGTTTGTTTGTTTTGCTTTTGGTTACTTGGGATTTTTTTTGGGGGGAGGGATTTGTTGAGGATTTTTTTATGGGTTTTGGTTTTGTTTTGTGTTCTTGAAAAAAACAAGACCTAAACAACCATATATGCCCTGCAAGCACCATGAGGCTGGTTCTGTATACATTGGTCTCTCATTCCCAGGCCCTCCTAAACTAAAGATCAGGAAGAACTGGTGCCTACTTTTTCTTTTTGGAGGGTGTTGTCTCTGACAACATCCTTGACTGTTTTGCCTTCTGGCATAGCCAGGTTTTTCTCTCTCATCCTCCATAAAGGGACATATTAGATTTCAAACTACTTCACCTTCAAGAAGCTGATAGAAGTACCAGCATCTCCTAGATGGAGCCTTCTATCATTACAGAAATTTATGAAAGTTTAGAGTTGTTATTTTTCCAGGGATAGTATCAACTGTCATATCCAATCTTATCAACCCAGTTCAATGAACACAGGTAAGAATACTACCTTTCAGTTCCTGTTCTTTAATAATGGGGAGCCACCACTGCCTAAATACCTTCAAGGTGGATTTCATTCTTGTTTTCAGCTGGAAGTCTTACCCACTGCTAAAGGCATGATACTAGCTTTGATGGGAGTATTTTTTGACCTTATCTGTTATACTGTATGGTTTTTAAAGTATAACTGCCTCATCCTGTTTAGTTTCTTCATTTTTATTTCCTGTTTTTATCCTAATGGTAGCATTCCAAACAATTCCTTGAGCATAGTTTAATGCCATGTATCAGCCAGTTGCCCTGCATTAGTTAACTGAGTTATCATTTTGGAAGGATAAGGCTCACTTCTGAAATACTAATCTGGGTACAAGTCTTTATTTCTGCCCTATTTTTTTACTGCGCTTTTACTTCATTTTTGTGTAACTTCATAATTAAAGTAGCTTCATAACTTGTACTAGCTAATTGCTTAAAAATTATATGTTCCTCATTTTTTTGCTGAATTTGCAGAAAATCCACCATTTGTACCAACTGTTAAAGCCACCTATTAGTGTTTTCACAGGGAAATAAAATCAGAGCCTTTCAGAGAAGAATCATGTCCAGAGCTTTTGTACCAGTCTACCCAAAACACAGCTGCGTTGTATTAACAACAATCCATTCACACCCCTGGGAAAATCAGATCACAAATAAAACTGTCACAACAGACCAAAAATCTACATATGAATGACATACATCCCAGTGAAACAAACAATAACAATCATCATCACCATTATTATTAATAGGCATCGCCTGGCCAATCCTTTGCAAACTGAGTTGAACATTTCTCTATTAGTGCGCTCCTTCTGCAAACAGCCCTGATGAAATCCCCTCGACAATCCTAATGTGCATAAGACAGTGATGGAAGATACTGAGTTATGAGCCTCTGTGTGCTGAACCAGCTGTCTGGAAAATGTATCTTGGGGACAGTAACAATTTGAAATGCACTGTGAGATCCTTTATCATAAATTGCCTGCCTGCAGGATCATTCCACATGTCATATGAGGACATAAAAGTGAAGTACAGGGAGAGGCAAGAGAATGGCCAGTAGCTGAACCAAAGAGGGAACAGCAAAATCCTGCAGTGTGACCATCAGGATCAGTGGTGAAAGGTGGCAAGATCAATCCTTGTGGCCCAAATGTTTTTCTGATCAAGGGTAATAGAGGTGAACACTTTTTCTTTGGTACAGTAGACTTATTCTTCATGAAGATGTGGAAAATTGTAAACTTCAGTTGGGACCTCTTAGGGCAAAAACAGGGATGATTCATGTATTACACTTGAACCAATTACAATCCAGGAGTATAGAGAGGGCAAAAGCTGTGGCAAACCACCATGTTTGGCATAAGGCATGGTTAGTAGCCAGGGTGTTGCCTGGATCAGGAAACAGAAGAAACCAAGGAAAGTCCAGTTTGAACACTAAGATGGTGACAGGGTCAAAAAGCAAGGAGTATGGGAAGGTGAGGGAAAGAAATTTGAAGGGCAGGAGCAAGGCCAAGGCATGATCTTAGCACCACAATACTGTGCAGAGATTTGGAGATAAGGATGGGAGTAAAGTTGAGCAGGACAGGGGGAACACCATGAACTGCTACAGGGCAGGCATAAACATGTCTGTGCTACAAAAATTAGGCAAAGGTGAAGCACTCAAGAGAGGGAATCAGGGCTAGAAAGTATTAAATAAGATCCATGTCAAAGGCCATAAAGTAAACAACATGCAAGATTCCCCTTCCTAGTGCTTGGACTCAGCCCTGCTACTGGAGGAAGCGGGGGCACAGCCTCCCAGAAGACTGATTGCAGTCAAACCATTTCTGAACTCTTGATTACCAAGGCGAGCTGTATGAAAATGAAGGCAAACTATTGAGCCTGGTAATACCATGGTGACACTCCATCATGCAAATAAAAAATAATATATATATATGTATATTTAGATATATAAAAACCCCCAAGGTTTGGATAATCAGTGTTCAGCCTATCTGTAATTTGATGAAATTGTGAGTAGGAACATTTCCACTTCAAAAGGTGTGGGTGGTCTGTTTGTGAAAGCATGCAAACCTCAGATTTTTGTCCCAGAATTTCAGGAATAAAAAAATGCAAATAACAATGTCACAACCCCCCAAAAAAAAACCTCTTAATGTTTTCAATTTTTTTCTGCTTCTACCTAGGCTGTGAAAATTATAGATACTTTGTTTTCTCCTAATACTGCATCAGAATCCAGACACTTGACTAACAGGATAGAGACTTTAAAAAAAAAAAAAAACAAACACAAAAATTATATAAAATAAGCACATCAATAAAATGCTCGAGTTAGGATTTAAATTCTCTGGAAGTCTATGAGTGGTTCAGTCTGAATCCCTAGCTTATATGCATCTCTCCATTTCAGAAGAGATGGTTGGCATTAATCTGACTGAAAGAACTCTAATTGCAATGAATCTAGTGCACAGGGTGTTGTGGATGCTCTGAAAATTACCTTTAAACATTTAAGATACTGTCAAAAACATATTTCAAAGCAGAAGAGTGCAGTCTCTGTGCACCAGTTCCCAAACACTAACAACAACATTGTAGAAGAGTCTAAAAACATTCTGACGTGGCATGAAATCTGAACTTCTACTTGCAGCCAGAGAAATAAAGCCTTTTCTCGGCTACCTTTTCTGTCAGCACCTTGCAACAAAATTGTTTTTCTCATCAAATCATGCAAAACTTCAGAATCAAGAGAAGCAGAAATCTGATGGGTCAGACAGTTATCTGAATTTGTACTTTGCAGCTGTGTTTCAATTTCAAGTGATGTTTAACATGTCGTGCTTTTAAAACAAACACTTTGGTCTTTACTTGTTCGTTTTAGCTATGGTGGTAAAAAGCACTGTAAATACAGTGCAGAGGTATTCAGCTGTAAGAGGGGACCTCTAAGCTGGTTTCAGTCACTGCTCATGACACACTACTTAACTTCTAAATGGTAATTTTAATTTCTTATTCCACTTTTTCCGCCAAAAGAAAGTAATCAGGTTCTTTAGTGATGTTTCTTCTATAATGTTTTTCTTTTGAAGAAGAGAGGGAAATAGCACCTTCAACCTAGGAAAAAGTGTATTTGGGGCATTTTATTTTTTTTTCTTTCTCTTAAGTATACTTTTGTGAAAATTTTTACCCAATGGTTTTGCAAAAAAGTTGCAAATGGCAAATATCTTTCCTCTCCCATTTTTCACATGTAAGTAGTTCTGTGGCTTTTCAAGCAGTAAAAGTCCTCCCTTACAAAGTGCATTCACCTCTTGGCAACTCTGCCCCTTGGCAAGGACATTGGTGATGAGCTATAACATATCTGCAAGAGGAAGGACTGGTAGTTGGAAGATCAGTCTCACAGTGGGTGTTAGGAACACACGGCAGGTTGGCAACACGAACAGCCTAAGCAGCTCTGAAATTACATGATGGAAGAATTCAAAGTGTGTCTGGGTTTCAGACAAGGTTTTTAACTGAATTTTTTTGTGGTTATTTTTTGGGATCAAAGTGATTATCTTTTCAAAGAGGAGAAATTCCATTATTTTTTTCTGACAAGATCTCATAATTATCTTTTGCTTCCTCAGGAAAAACAGTTGCACAGGTAAGTGTAATGCTGTGCCTAATGGCACATCCCAATTCACTGTCAAGGAAGTAAAGGAGCTCATGAGTCTGACTGTCAGTGAAGTGCTGCAAAAAAACCCTAGTGCAGATATAGTCTGATTTGTGAGAGTGTAACTTATTTCTCCCGCTGAACTGGAATAAGATATACTGAAACAAGCAGGTTTACATTGGTAATAGTGGTATTCACACTATGGTTGTTTGCCAGTTTCCTAGTGCTGACAAAATCTAACCCATATATGCAAGTTAACCATGTTTTTAACAGAAACTGGAAGTTAAAAAAAAATAAAATTATGTATTTTGCTAAAAAAGCCCCCACAGTAATTTATATTAATAGGTCGTTCAAGTTTTCTCCTCCATTTCTGTCACTGGCCCCATCCCTAGACAGTAAGTTCAAGAAAGTTTGTACCAAATTTTTACTGGCAATACTGAAGTCACATCTAACATCAGAAAATTCACCTGGTGTTTCTGCACAGTTTTAAAGGAAATAAATTATAATAATTAATTCCTGAATATTGAATGTTGGTGGAAATCCCATTTTATTTGTTCTTTTGTTTCTTAATATGACTTTTACTCTAAAATTGAAATTCTGTGGCACCAGTTTATATGCAGATCTAAAATTAATTTTTCAGGTAGTATCATGACAACGGAGTTGTAAAGTGCAGCAAGAGTGCTGATCACCTCTAGAGAAGGAGAGACAAGTTAAATCATCTTCAAAACAAAGAAATGCTTGTTAACCACACTCCTTTATCAAGAATCACAGAACTGTCATGATTGAAAGAGACCTCTAAGATCACTGTGTTCAACTGTCAACCTATATCCCCCAAAGAAAAAACACTAGAGGATGTCCTTAAGTGCCTCTTCTACACAGTTTTTAAATACCTCCAGGGATGGTGATTCCAATACCTCCCTGGGCAGCCCATTCCATCACCTGACTAATTTTTTTGGTAAAGAAATTCTTCCTAATATCTAGTCTAAACCTCACCTGTTGTAACCTCAGGCCATTTCCTGTAGTCCTACCAGTATTTACTTGGGAGAAGAGGCAAACACTCACCTCCCTACAACCTCCTTTCAGGTAGTTGTAAAGAGCAATGAGGTCTCCCCTCAGCATCCTCTTCTCCAAGCTAAATAATCACGATTCCCTCAGTCTCTCCTCACAGGACTTTCTCTCCAGCCCCTTCACGAGCTTGGTTGCCATTCTCTAAACTCACTCAAGCAACTCAACTTCTTTCTTGTAGTGAGGGCTGCAGAACTGCACACAGTACTTGAGGTGCAGCCTCAAGTACAGGGACTTCTCTATTCCTAGGGGCCATCCTGATACAAGTTTGGGGTATTTTTTCACCTTTTTCAGTAAAGATTGATAAGCTACCCACATGATAATCTATCCACAAGTCTAATGAGATGGAAACATTCTCTTTTTGGTATAGCAGGTACCATACCTTTTCCTTGCTTTATCTTTAGCCCTGTATTTATGATAGGCACAAATATAGAAAGTTCTGGGCAAGATTAATTATTTAAGTCACTGAAAGGGACCCAAAACAGGACATATGTAGTCTCCTGAAATACCAGGACTCAGCAACAGGATCATTCCTCACAGTGTATATATTCTCATGTTTACAAAACTTTTTATAAGGTACAGTCTCTCTCATTTGTATCAGGATGACATTGAACCATTAGGATCCGATGTCATGAAATGCAGAGGAGACAATGATTTACAGTGGAATTTCAGAATATTGGCAAAGTCTGAGTACTGAATGACAACTACCATGTAGAGGTACAGCAATGTTGGCAGCATGATTCTGTAGAGGCAACAGTAATTCAAAATGCACAGTGTCTGCTCTTGTGGAACCTAATGGTCCCATGGCACTACTGTATAACTATGGTGCCTTGGCCAAACATCCCCCTTGGCAATAAAACAGCTTTTATAGATCCCCAGCTGAGCATAAACCACTGTTTAGTAAATCAGAGCAGCTGCTTTTGTCTGTATTGTTCCTGCAGGATTCTACTTTCTCCTACCTTGTTTCAAAGCAAAAGGAGACTCAGGGAAGCTGATAGAGATACTTCAGAGAAAATCCTGGTGTAAGCTGCAATAAGGTGAACCCTCATCCTGTCTTTCCCTAGGACGGAACCTGCTGATTTGAAAAAGGCTTTGGGGAATCCTTTCTGCAAGAAGGACATAGTGTAAGAAGCGAATCTATCTATTTCTATAATTTAGCATATTGAATTATCTACTTTCAAACACCAAGGACATTCTTCAAAAAAAGACTGTAAGACTCAAGAAAGTCCTAGCAGTTCGTGCTCAAACAGTTTTGGTTTAAAACCTCAGGTGCTTTTGTGGTGCTCATTAGTTCCTGTAGATGAAAAACTAATGCTACTAGTTTCAGGATTCTCCTTTTTACCAGTGTTTGTTGCCTGCAAGTAAGATTTCTCAGCTAGATTTCCAATCCAGAATTCTACACAGTGCCATGTCCATTTGTCACATTTACTGCAGTGCTAGAAATATGACCAGGTTGGTTAAGAGCAGCACAAACCAATTGGTTGATTTACCTGGCTTAACAGCCTTTGGACATTGGGCAGGACAAGTGCAGACACAATGGACAGGAAAGGGGGAAACAAAGCATCTGTTTAAATCTGTTTAAATCAAGGAAGAGCCTTCCAGCTGAATGCTGCAGTAAAAGGAAATAATTTATATTTCTAATGGCTCTCAGAGCCCTTCTCTCCTTTTAGTGGGTTGTATTTACTGGCCTCAGTTATGTAGTTTAGTTTCAAAAACATTTCACAAAGTCTTATCTTAGCTGATAAATCTCCTTGAGAGAAGCCAAGTATCTTTCACTGAGTAATTTAAAATACGTTAACAGGGTTATTCACAGCTAGGACTGCATTCTCTGCAGCAATCAGCTTTTTGTGTAGCTCGTACAAAGAGATTTTCCTTCACATAAATTTCCTTAGAGAACACCAAAGCATACCATATCACCACTCACTTTTTAAGGTAAATCCATCACACTGCAGATGTGAGCCACCTGAATTGGAAAAATACTTGGGTGCTGTTGACATGAAGAGTGGTTTTTTCAGTCTGGCTATCACATCAGAGGTGCAAATCCTAGATAACACTTGAAAAGCCTTTTCAAATGGAATTTTAACAAACCAGAATCCTAAATTACAGGCTTACCAACATCCAGTCTTGCCCCTCCTCTGCAGAAGGTATTCGTTCATTGTCATTGCAGGCAGTCTATCCATCAAGTGATCTATAATAAATATCACCACTATCATAGATGGTTCTATCACAGCAACCAAAGTTCCACTCTGCTGTACATTGTGTAAAGAATGACACCAGCAGTGCCCATATTGTCAGGGAAAAGTTCATCTACTCTCACAGCCCACACTGCTGGCTCAGCAGCCCACTCACCAAGCTTCTGCAAGTTTGCTAGAGGCAGAGCCTGGAGGAATCCAGCATTGGGCCTGTGCATTTAGGTGACCCTAGGCAGGCAGGACACAAGCTGATCTAAGTCATCCAATAGTTTTTGGGGTTTAAAAATTGTATTTTTTAGAAATCCTAGGAACTGCTTAATGATCTGTAATAGGGATGGACAGCCTTAAGGAAACTGACCCGCTGTATACTTAGTGCCAGCTCTCATGCTCACTTTCTCTTTGCAGTGTTGGCATACTCAAAGTGCTTGTCACCAGTGTCTGAGCAGAATAAACTAGAGGAGAATTTTGAAAGTGTTTTTCAAATACACTGTATTTGCCATGGTACAGTCTAAGAAACGCTCAGATGATTCATTTTGGACTTTTGAAAAAAAAGGTGTGCTGTTGTGTTTGTTTTTTTTTTTTAACCCAAGTAATTTTCTCAGTAGTATGAATGCAACTGTGGTGGGAAAATCCATGTGGTAAAAGGTTTAATCACAGAAGCCAGGCATTCACAGTTGGATTTCAATTAATATGTGTGTTATTTATACCTTTTAATTCCTTGCCTCCAGCAATATGCACTGACTACTTGATCACTGATGTAATAAAAGAAGGTGCACATTAAAAGGAATATGAGTGACAAAAAAAGCTAGTTATTAACTATGGAATTATTCATTGCATAATGTGTTGCAATACTGTCCCTTAAGTGAAGGTCACTCCTCTCTCCTCATCCAGTCCATTCCCCTTCATTTTTTTAACCAACTGACAACTTATTAACACCTCCTTTGTAAACATGGACAACCATCTGGTGTTAAGACTCCCTTCTGCCTGAAAAACATGGGTCTTGTGACTGTTATTACTTGTATAAAGTTGGCACCTGGGGCGTGCACTCAGCTTCCACTCACAGCCATAAAATTTAAAAAGTAAATTTTAATTAATGACAAGTCAGATTCTAGCATAGTCTGTTAACTTTTGGTTCGGGGAGAAGAGTAAGTAGCTTGATATATATTTGTTACAGTGGAATATAGTCCAGAAAGAGTTCAATCTTTTGATGGAAGCATGTCAGCAAAGAGACTGATCAGGTAATACTTAAAATATGTAGGTTATAGCAGGGTTCAGCCCACCCGCTTTTAGATGTTTCTCTCAGCTGCAGTATTTGTAACAAATACAATGTACAAAGCAGCATGTGTTTAAAGGATTAAATAGCAATAAGGTGAAAATAATAAGCTGATAATCACCGTTTTGGAAGCAGCAACTGAGACACTATTCTCAAAAGCTTATCTTTTCCTGACTTAACACATGAAATGTAGTGGGTGTACTCAGGTAAAGAAGTTGTCCAGAGAAACACAGCAACTTAAACAGGTTTCCTAGTAAATCAAATTATTTTTCAGCTAAACCCATGTCTACATAACAAGGAAGATTTCTACTCCTAGATCAAGGGAGATGTAGGTTCTACATGTATAACCAATTACAAGGTACTAAAATGTCTTTTTAGGCTTTCTGCAGTGCACTATGGGTAAACATATGCCTTGGTAAATATGGAAATAAAATTTATTTTGGACTAAGGTATAATAGCAAATGCTTTTCTATGCCCCAAGCCAAAAAAACTTGCACACTTTTATCCATCTTCAGAGCGGGGTATTTTTCATAACAAAAGAATCTTGAAATTACCATGGTTTGAAAACTAAAAGGGAAATATCTGTGGAAACAAAATCTTGCCTCTCTTGAATTTTGCAAGGAAAAGCAGCAATCTAGTTTCATGGGGTATTTGGCTTTCAAATGAGATAAAAGTCTTATTTACATTGAGGCTCCTACTGGAAGCCAGTATATTGTGAGAAGTCTTTAGGATCAGTCTCATAATTTTTATATTTTATATTCTATTTGAAAGTCCCTTCTCCAGGACTTGCAATATGTACATTATATACCAGGAAAATAATATATTCTGAAACTCTTGGACAAGGAGGGCACATCACAACCCCTAAAAGTTTGTTAATGTCCGTTGTCTGTCCTGCAAAGGATGACTGAATATTCTTGAAGAAAAACGGGTTTGAATCCTCTCTCTCTCTGGTGGCTCCTGACTAGCTGTTTTCCTATTGGTAAAACTACTTTCATTCACAACTCAGAGTGAAACTATCCTTGACCTTGAACTGTGTTAGTGTATCCCAGGAATGGAGATAGTAATCTGCAGTATAAATAAAATCTGGGATTTGTCATTTAAGTCCACTCCTATATAGGAGCAGAGATACATATACTCCTGTCTGACAATTTTCTGAACACACTCTGAAGTTTCAGATTCTGATTCTCTGCTTGACACTACCAATGCAAGTTAATGCAAGAGGGCTGTTGCCAAACCAACAGTATAGCATTTGAAATTCTGTTTTCAGATTGATTAATCACAAGAAGTAAAACAGTGGAGAATTAAAGCTTTCTTCTGTGCAGAGAAATGGGCAAGTCTTTGTTGACATTAACCTAAGCATGTGCGTATATATACACATACACAAACACACATATTCTTTTTTCCTGTGATTATAATACTCAAAAGACACTTCATTGGTTCAGGCATATTTTCTTTCTCCAGCCCACCACAAAAAGCATGTAGTGAGAAGCCCTCATGAACTTTCAGAGACTTGAAATAATGACAATTGAAAAAATTCATGTTTGCCTGCATTTTAGTGAATGATAACTCAAATATGATGATCTACTTCCACAGCCATCACAATATAAATCTATTTTCCATTTTTTAAAATGTTATTTTAAGCTTAAAACATTCAGCTTCTGTTTGTCTAATAATCAAATGCTTTGTTTTAATGCCTATCTGCAAATTCATAAAATGAGAAATAATGTTCTTTGCCTTTTAAAACAATGCATATTTATTCTGGCATGAATCCTTATTGAGGCCTCTTTAGCTAAAACAATAGGAAGGGACCACAAGAAGGATGGCAGTCTTTGTTTTCCATTTTCTATGCATACTTTGTCTCCAAATAAAGAATCCGAGATTAAACATAAAAGATACTCCAAAAATTCAGGAAGTAATAGAATCATCTTTCTCTGAGGAAGGAGTCCTGGGCTTTAAATCACCTTACAGCAAGAACCACCAGCAGGGAAGCCCCTCTCTCTATTCACTTCCCAGGGCACATCATGACAATTCTTGTGGCAGATGCTCTTCTACCAAGATTCCTTACAGTTGTCAGTTCTTGGGAAGGCAGCAACTGACAATATTAATGGTTTTGCTACAAGGGGGCTTGCAGGTTAGTTTTGTTCACTCCATTAACAAGTGGGTGTTGCCGTTTCCCCTTACTTTTCATGCAGTTCATCCCATATAAGGTTTCAGTTTCAGCCCCTCGTACACCTCTGTTTTGCAGAATCCACCCACCTTCTTCTCAGGTCAGTGTTATGATCTTTGATAGAAAATTCTACACAGAATTTGTAGCTCCTACAGCCTGTGGGAAAAGATGTTCTGGCTCTTGACAAAGGATGTTCCCTTTATTTAGAATCAATATACTCATTTTGGTCTCATGACTCATCATATGCTAGGATATCAGAAGAGATTACTTTAAAAATGTTAGTTCAAGAACCTTTTACCCAGTTTCTAGATTTCTGCCCAAGACAAAACTTCATGGATATTCATTCCTAAAATGGCTGACTGTCCTCTGATTGAGGTGGCTTTCAACCACAGGCCTTGAAAACCCAGATTCTTCTGCAAATTAAATCTACTAGCATTCGGAGATTATCCAGACTAAGTCTTGACTGGCAGCATATCTTAATAAATCAGCTACCAGCACCTACATCCCACATCTATTTCCAGAACCAAAGCCAAAATGGTCACTTCAAGAAGTTACAGGCTACTTATATTAAGTTTTACAATGGACTTGGCAATATTTAAAAAAAATATTAAAAAGAATTAAAAAAAAAAAGTCATTTTGGGAATAAAAAACTGGCTTATGCCTCAGTTTACATACCCGCCAACCCCAGTGATTAATAGGATGAAGAGGGTGAAAAAGGTTTAAATATAAGACTCTGTTTCCTGTTTTCTTTTTGCTCATCTTTAAGAATCTAATTAGGAAAGGACTGGAATAAACACTTGCCCACCAGGAAAATAGGAAAGGATAATATAGCCCAAATGGACTCGCAGCTGCCTATGGAGCTATTATATTGTTGCAGGCATAGAATATTATTATGTTATTTTCATTATGAAAAGAAAATCTAGAAGAATATAATGTTGTTTGCAATGCATTTTGTTGGTTTTCCTTTTCGTTTAGAGGGATGGCCCACATCATTCAGTCCTATGAATGCAGTGCACAAGACTCATACTGATTTTTTTCACACTCCTAAGTGGCAGCAGCATGACATTTTTATAGGACTTTGGCCTTAATAAATGTAGAATTAAGCTTCTCAGTGAGAGACCAAAGAAAAAAAAGCTATCTCAAACCTTCACAGGCTCAGGCAGTCTACTACTTGCTTATTTCAGAAAGCATATATTTTATCAGGATACACATCATGACGCATCTAGTAGCAGGAAATCTAGAAAGATATTTTGTGTCAGCTTGGCCATACAGTTCAGTAATTTCCCTGAATAGGCTATTTCTATTTAGGAGAGATCAGACAAATACAGTGACCTGCTAAAACCATTTTTCCTAAGAGCAGTGATGGTCTAAATGGATTTCCTTCTCAAATTCTGGTTTTCAGGATCACACAGGTAGAGGAAATTTTAATTTTGACTTCTCTATATCACACTTTGAGGATTGCTTCTAAGAGGAATACAACATAACAGAAGTGTTTCCCAAGGATACTACGTCTCCCATTCTCTTCTCTCCCTGTAGAAGCCAGCTGATCATTGCATTTCAACTTCCTGATATGCCTACTTGAAACATATTTGCAGGCTATGCTTTTGCCAGAGGGAAAGAGGAGCTAAAATAATTCTTAAATTGTTTTTTCTGTCATGGCATTGTATTAAACTGAACCTTCTGCTCAGCAGATTATTTTATCCTAATGAAGTTCCTGATTTTTATATACCTAATAGCTCATGAGAAAACTAGCTGAGGTGAGGAAGGCAAAACAGTTCTTCACCCTGTTCCTCTTGCATGCATAGAAACACCCCACCCCCAAAAAAAATCCCAACCAACCAAACTGCATATATTTCTTATTAAAAAATGAGTAAATTGCCCACCATGTCAGCCTAAGGAAACAGTTGAGGTAAGGGGATGCCACATGCACCATATGGCACACATCTTGTGGCAGTTTCCAAATGCACAGTACAGATTGTACAATCGTCTTTATAGATCTTAGCCAGAAGAGTGCATTTCTTTTTTATTTAACAGCACATGCAGTTGCTGCCTAGAAGAAACTGCTTTCTTGGCTTTGGAAACTAAAAACATTCCTGAAATCATTATGAGGTGAGATGAAAACAGGATTAAAGGAAAATAAGTGGCACATACTGCCAGGAGCAATTTTCAATAACATTTGTACCAAGTGTCCTGCGAGGGAGGAGACAGCTGAGGACTGAAATCGTGTTCCCCCTTTTTAAAGTCTGTCTTACGCATTGATTTACAGACTTCTCTGAGCAGAAGCTGGCTAAAGTTAGTCAGATCTATAAAGGCACAACAGTCAGATCTGAATGTCAGAAGAAAGTCAGTGGATTTATGGATCTTTTAAAAAACAGTTACAAGATACAGACTTCATGGGTCACTGACCAGCATGCAGTTAATCACCTGAGGAGGGAAAAGAAATACAACCATCCCTAACAGTTTTGTTAGGATGTTTGTGCACCTGTTGCATTGCAATTTTGAGCTGTGTGTTTCACTTCTCTCCTAAACAATTGGAGTACTTCATTTTCAAAACTGACCTAGAGTATATGCTTCTTTATTCAGAGTTGGAAGATCTACTACCATATTCCTCTTTCAAATACTTGAGGAATTATGTTGGAAGAAAACCTCCAAGACTTTCTTTCTCGATACCAAATTTCTCCAGTCACCAACACTTCCTATTTCCACCGATGGCATCTCTAATTACCCAAAAAGAGGTGATATTATACCATCTGTTTCCTCTTCATGAGCATAAAGTTAAAAAAAAAAAAAAAGTTGATCTCTCTTACATATTAATCAAACCACAAAGTCTTTATCAAGTACACTAATATTCATGTTAAGAGAATTCTGCTAGTAGTGTACAACTTCATCCTCTCATGAAATATGCAGTGGCTCAGAGACTAATGCTTAAACTGAGATGAAAACAGGTGCCCCCCCCACCCCTCCTCCCTGAAGTAGCCCTAGATTTTTGTTCTCTTTCTGCTACTGACTTACATTTCACCACTTCAAAAAAACAGCCATAAGCAGTAGTGGAGGGCTAGATCTTAGATCACAGACATAAGAGATGGAAGAGACCATCCTCCTGATGAGTGAGAGTAAAATGCCCTAATAAGATATTAGTCAGATGTTAAGCCTCTCACACTTGATGTCTGTTAAAATACCTTTACACTTTGCAAGAATGCAAGAATTTCATAGTTGCTAAGAAGTCAGTACATGCACTGTTTTCACATAAAACTGCTTCTCTCTTCCTACTGGTAACAGTAAACTGCAGTGCCTGTCAGAGGGTTTGCTCCAATTATGACATTGCAAATCAAAAGAGCTTATTTGATGGTAGTTTCCCCAAAAGCCTCCATACATAAATTAACCCTTGAAGCTTTGGCAGCGTCTGGTCCCCAGACTACCAGCATTACCCACAGAAGCATGCAGGCTTCCCAAGATCATATTCAGGTGACTTTTGAAGATCTCCAAAGATGGAGACACCACAGCCTCTACAGGAAACCAGTTTCAGTTCTTGGTTACCCTCAAAGTGGAAAAAATGTTTCCTCATGTTCAGATGGAGCCTCAGATGTTTCAGTTTGTGCCCATTGCTTCTTGTCCTGTCACTGGGCACCACTGAAAAGAGCCTGGCATTGCTGTAGAGGAAGCTGGAAGTGAATACCATCAGCTTGCTGTTTAGCCAATAAGCAATTAGAAGCACAATTAATGAAGAGATCATACTAAAGAGAGGTGAGATCTTGTTCTCTGATCCTTTTCTATTTTCATGTATTCTCAAAGCCAGATGGTTTCTAGCAGCTGATGCCTAGTAGAGCACTTAGCAAGATAGACACATTAATGACTTTTCATGTTTAATGCAAAGAAAAACTGTATAATTGTAAATTGTCCCCTCATTTCTAAAGCTATGGTATTGGTTCTGGGCTACAGACTTGAAGTCAGGAATGAAATTTAAGCTAGTAAACTTACTGCTCTATTACACTTGCCACTACACTAACAGAGGCACATGCAGCAATGTACCATGCATGTACCACACACAACAGTACTGGCTGTAAAAGTGAAGCATTATGCTCCTGGGACTTGATTGTTTTTTCTTGCCAGCAATGGAAAAAGAAATAATATTGTACCAATATCAGCTACATGAACTTAAAACAAAAAAAGATGATAAAACAAATAAATTAAGGCTAGGCTCCAGAATTTCCAAAGGAATAGGCAATGAAAGTTGGATACCACAGGGTTAGCTTCAGAGACCACCTAGACAGAGCCATTTGATCTCTGACTCTCCTGCTGAGCTGTCTGGAGAAATGCCAGACTACCAGGTGTGGTGAAAGACCACTCGATGCAGATACCTGCTCTCTGGGGACTCAGCACAGCCCACTCTTTTAACAAATGCTAAAGATCATACATTATACAGCTCATTTCAGATATATTAATGGCATTTGAAAGACCAGAGACAATTACATGGAGATGTTTTGAAGAGGTTCCCCACAAAAACAACATGGCAGACCTGCCAGTCAGAGGCATGGTAGGATGCAATGTTGCCATAGTTCCAAATGGGATGGAAAACCACAGAGAGAAACCCAGCCCCGGCCCCCAAGGCTCAGCCTGCATGTGTGTGGCAGGCAGCAGGCTGGCCTGGAGCTGGCAAGCTCAGCAGCTGTGGCCACACGCTGCCTGCATGCTAATGAGATGGAAGGGGCTGCTGAGGATCCAAGCCATTTTCTTTGGCAGCAGGCACAGAATCCACAACATGATTACGTGCATCAATTACAGCTTTCTGCTGAGCATCACAGTGTTAAATGCTGAAAGTCTGCCAAACTTTTCCTGAGGTTTCTGTGAGACTGGCTCTTCCTCAACGGTACTTGGACACTGAGAAACAGCTGCTCTGCTCCAGGCTGGAGAGACTCACACGCTGTCCCCAAATCCATCTGTACAGTGCTCTGGGTCCTGCCTACTGCCATCACTCCCTTTCCACTGCACCCCTGCAGAGGGGCATTCATATTATAGTCACCTCTGCCTACTTCTACACTCCCATTTCACAGTGATAAATCTTCCCTCATTATCTCTGGATGGAAAAGCTTCACTGTGCACATCATGGGCAGCATTCCTGAAGTATGTGCAAAAACACATCTTCCCCATGTGCTGTGGAGCTTCTTCTCTGCTGCCATCCAAAGAGGCCACAGAGAGAAGAAAGGTGAGGCAGAGCAGGGTAAAGGCACTGTCAGTGTCCAGATGCTATAGAAACATAGAAATATTGATGCTTTCACAGGGGCTTGGTGATGCAAGAGGAAAAAAAAAATGTACAAAATTAAAAAGCCACTCAGCCTTCTGTGAGTGGATGTGGGAAAGCAAATCATTTGCTTGAGTGCACCCATGATTCTCAGAAACTGCATAGCTGTGTAAGTGGGGTAGAGGAATCCAAGATGTACAGTGGCAAATGAGGACACCTCAAGCCTTTTGAGGAATGCACAGAGAATCTCAAGCCTCTGAGGATGAAAAGTTAAGCCTCTAACAGGGATACATAACTCCAGCTATGGAAAGAAGATAAAGAGACAGAAAAAGAGATCTAGAGGGTTGAATTTGCTGTTTGCCAGGAGGCAAGTTGGTGGCTGTGCTTCTGCAGCAGCAACTGCTGCCTCTTTTCCATAATTGCTCTCTCAGGCTCAGCTTTCCAGGAGGCTTCTAAACACAGGCAAACCAGCATGGAGAATCACAAGCTTCTTTGTGGCACCCTAGTTGCCTGCTTCACTGGCAAGCAACCTCCCTGCCTGTGCCTAAAACCAGCCCTGAGAATTTTGCTGGCTGATCCAGCAAAAAACAGAGCACAGAATACAGCACACAGGCATAAACAAGTGCCACATTTCTAAGCAAAGGAACACAAGGTTGTTCACAGTTCTTTGAAAAAAAAAAACCACCACTCTCAACACCTGGCTTCTAGATAAGCAGGTGGCAGTGACAAGTAGGAGAAACCCATTAATGACAGGAGGTTGGCACTCAACCTATGTAAGGCCTCATGGTGCTTGTCCCTAGGAGGACTCAAGAAGCTCCTGTCTTGCTAGGATGCTGATTGTGGAAACTATTTAAGTTCACAAGGCCCAGAAAGCAATGCTATGTTTGAGTTGAGCCATTAACCAAAAAAAAAAAAAAGCGAACTCCAGCTGTAACATTATTGTTTGTAAGCATATTCCCACTGACAGGTAGTTCACATTGAGATGTACCAACATATTTGCTAGCTTCTTTGTGCTCAGCTAGAAGTGACACTTCTCAGCTAATCAAGGCAAAACAGGACCATTAAATACAAGCACATCCATCTGTCAAGTAACAATAAAAGCCCTAGTCACTGGAAGTTTGTGCAACATTTGCTTTAGTTAATAGCAAAATGCTTTTCCAAGACAAGAGCAGAGCAAGACACTTTTTTTTTTTTTTAAGTGGATTGGGTTTTTTTCCCTTTTTGTTCCCCCTAGAGAGGCTCTAGGCAGCCAAAATTCATTACCCTCAGTATGACACCTTCATTTCTGTGAACAAATATCTTCCAGCTAATTGGAATAAATTGTGCACTTCATAGCACTTCGGGGAAAAAAAAAATAAAAACATTCTAACCCATTTCCCCATCCATTTACTTCTGCTCATCATGTACAAGAAGTGAGCTAAGCATTCCATAATTTCTATTAGTGAGCTAAGCAAATCCAGAGAAACCTGGAAAATGTTTTAGATCTTAAAGAAACAGGACCCAAGAAGAAGGTTTCAAAATGAATCCTTACTATTTAAGGTGAACAAAAGTTTATGCCACAAAAAATCTTGTTTGTTCCAAGTAGTAACACACAGCAGCAGGAAGCCAAATTGCTGTACTTATGACTCCCAAGATAAGCACTTCTCTTATGCAAGGACATATAATTTCAGACCTTATCTACAGTGCTTCTCTGGAAGAGAATTTGAGAGTACAGGTTTGTTCCATCTGGAACTTCTGATATTAGTTTCATTTTAAGGAATGGAAAGAGGAAAAAAATGGCTTTTGTTATGGAGGAATGGAAATTACCATCAAACACCTATAGTGTGACTGCATAGCCATAGCTGAATAGATAATAAGTTTTTTGTTTCAATATTTTGATTTCCACTCTGTTTTTCTCCAAATAATTTCTGGTTTTGAATGAGATTTTTGAGCTGAACCATTTTGGGATGGAGGGATTCCAACAAAAAGAAAAAGAGAAACAAAAAAGAGAAAGAATATGCACAAGGTTGCCCTGGACGTTTCATTAAACCTGATGCGAATAGGGGGGGTTTTGTTGGTTATTTTTTGTTTGTTTGTTTGTTTAGTTCATAATTTCTGGGTTAATTTAAATGTCTTTGCAAATGGCATTTTTTTTTTTTTTAAGTGGCAGGTGCCACTTCAAACAGCATGTATTGAAACTGCTTTCTCTAACATCTTTTCAGGGACACAAGCAGCTTTCAGCTACCTATACTACCCAGATGAGCTAAATATCCTCTCCATAGCTGGACCTGATGAGAGACCCCAGGACAGGCTGTCTGTTTCTTTTGGGAGAGGCTAATCATAAAACAGGGCAGCAAATATCTACACTTATCCTGCTCAAAACTACAGAGAAGGAAGGAAACCAGAACCCTTTTTTCACCCGCTAGTTCAGATCATCAGTGACCCAAAGCAGGAGACCTGGTCTCTACTCTTCCTGACTTCAAGGTGATACTAGAAAAGCACTTCTTGCATCTCAGATGCCCCCCTTCCTAGTCATGCTCATGCACTTGCTCTCACAGCCAGGACATCTGCTGATTTTTAATGGTTCATGTACAGCAGAAGAAAGCAAGAGCAAACATCAGAGCTGCCAGAAGATTACAGCACCTAGCTGAAAGGTGGAAAACAGCACCTCATGTTCCTAGGCTACCTTGAGAGGAACAGGGAATTGAATGTGACCTGCCACATCCTAAATGAACACCTAAGTCCAGTTACCCACCTTTGCACATGGAAGCAACAGAAGGATGTCCAAAAACATGAAGCTTGCTCTGCAGGAAGAAACAGTTTCTAGCCCTCTGCTGAAATTGCAGCTTTGCTCTGGCACTTAACTCCAAGGACCTCCTTGAAAGTTAATACCATGACTTCTTTCTGTTAGAAATCAATCTTTGACCTGCAGTTAAATCACACTGTAGAGGTTTATCTGGCAGAAATATCCCTTTCCCTGGACTCCAACTTACTTCTCTAATCAATGTTCACAACCTCAGGGAAACCCATATATCAGAAACACTGGAGAAAACACTTAACTCCTCACTCTCTGAACATGAGATGAGAGGCAACATATGCTTTAGCTCTAATTATCTGCTCTAGTGAGATTCTGGAATTGCTGTCAGCAAATAGGACACCTGTTGGGACTCCAGGAAAGGAAATACGCATTCAACCATTGTTGAGCCATAATCGAATGTTTAGGTTTACTCCAATGTGGTTTAAGCCAAGAGTCAAGACATTTTATCTGTCCGCTGAGCCTGTACTCCTTGTTCTGTTTGTTTGTGAAAAAAAAAAAAAAAATAAAAAAATCTATTCCATGACTCACCAAGCCCAAACAACAACGTACCATTAGCAAATTAAGAGAGGGTGAATTACCTTCCTCAAAGCAGAAACTGATGGAAGTTTATATCCTAGATCTCCAGAGTTCAAACTCCTGTAACTGTGCTACACACATGCTAAGCAAAGGCTTGCTGCATTTATAATGATCGCTTCTCAATACTGCTGCTAATGGGAAAGTGTAATGCACTGAGAAGGACCATTTCACCTTATAGAGTGTTTATTATTTTAAATGGTCACGGCTGTGTAATACATACCTCTCTACACATAAAATGGTTCTAGAAAAAAAAGTTACTGATTAAGGATTTTAGATATAGAAACAGTTCTAACCTAACAGACCTCCAGTGCGAATTTCTTCCTTGTTCTTTTAACACCACTCCTCAGTTGAAATGAAGGTCTTTTTTTATAGGCAATCTTATTTTAAAAGGATGACATATAGCACTATTGTAACAAAACTTACCTTTTTTTTTTCCTGGTCCTCATCACAAAACATGAATCCAGGTGACAAAGCAGATGCAGAATTTATCTGTCTTTGTCCCAGTCAGCTTTGGGTACAAATAATGAAAGTCCAAACACTGTATGAAACCCTTTGTGGTACATTGTACAGAACTCAAATCCCATCTCCGGCACAAGAACAGAACAGACAACTTCTCTTCTGTCTTATGCTTGTCATGTAGTCACTTATGATGGATTTTCTCTTCATTTACCTTCATATAGGCAGAGTAAGACAATGTAAAAGAGGACATGTTACAGAAAACAAAAGCACCTGCTGGAATGCAAAACAGCAAGGAATGCTCAGCTTTCAAATTGAATACCAGAAGAAGAGCAAGGCACCCACTGCAAAGCAGTTCAGAAGAAAAGGCAGCAACATACTGCATTAGAGTCTGCATCTCCCCAGGCCCCCTTTCCCTGTGAGTCAGTGCTGGTGATGGCCATCTGTGTTCATGTTCCTGCTGAGGAGCAGAGTAGAGGAGCAAGCCTGGCTGTGTGCCTGTCTTGCATCACTTTTCTCCTGTGTTGACAGAGACTGAGACTTCTTATAGTGTGAGAGCTCTTATTTTGCTGACTGTGTTCTGCAACACTCCCTGCTGCCCTGACTCTGCAGTAGGTAACTGAGATTGTGTTTGCCTGCAATGTTGTTTGGATCTGCATACATTCCCTGGATTCAACAGCTTTTCATTTCACTCCAAGCTAGGTTCTGATTGAAGGTTTCTTGTTTAACAGAAAGCCAGAAATATAGAAAGTACCCATAACGTCAGCAAAAATGTGGCTCTTGGTTCCTTACCCTATAGTTTGCAATAATGCTGCAGATGCTTACACAGATCTGTTATCATCATACAGGCCTCAGCTGAGTTTTAAAGTCCTAGTGACTTTCTGTGCCAACACTGTAAACAACTGCATTTGCCTGTTCAGCAGGCTTTGCAGTGTCATAACAGCATTGAAAACACTAGACTCAGGTCACCTTGGCCCTCTTGGGAAGAGAAAAAACAGACACAGTCAAAAGCTTGAGAAAAAAAGCATCACATTCCTAAATTCTCATTCCACATAGAAAGAAAACTTCTAAAAAAAAAACCCCAAGAGTTCTGATACCTTTTATTTTCTGAGATTGCTTTGTATGGCTAGAGAAGACAACTGCTACACACATCAGCATTTCTCTTACTGGTCCATCTACAGACATTTCATGTTAGTTGTGAGAAATTACTTTTTCATATTTCCTGTAGAAACAGAAACAGATTTTGAATTGGAAAGATTTTGCAGGTCAAGCATTCAATGTTCCAACTTGCTGAGGAAAACTATCCATTTTGTTTTGTTGGCTTACAAAGAAACTTTATCAATTCCTCCAAAACTTACGGTCACAGGTATATTTTCTACTCTCTTTCATCTTTCTAACTTTGGTGAACTGAATGAGATTCACTTCCAACAGCAGTAAATACCAAGAGATACAGAGGAAGAAAACTAGGTACATCACAGGTATTGCCACAACAGAATAAGTTGACTAAAATACTACTAGAGTACAAGGCTTATTTCAGAAACAATAAATCAGGACTCTTAAGTGGAAATGATTACATTCGCAGCTCAGTTTAGAAGATTGCCTGGCACCATAATTTGAGAATTTCTGCTCCTAGTTTAGTTTACTGCTTGGCTATAAATCCTATTTAAGCAAACCTGGAAGGATTGCAGCAAACCTCAGAAGCACAAGGACTTCCAGAACAAGCCACCTTGAGCACAGGAAGGTTTCAAGCTTCAATACCAGCCACCCTGGGAACCTAATCTGCTGGGGACATATCAGAACTGTTCTTTGTGTTAAATTATTAATTTCCTGGTGTAAAGTCAACCAGTGACCAAATAAAAATGAATTACCAAGGCTGGATTTTTTAAAATTTTACGATCTCTGTAGCAGGCAAGTTCTGACATGTATCATTATTGAAAACCATTTGAGATCTAAGTTGAAATCGAAACCAAGAGAGTTTAAACTATAAAAGGAAAGATAAATTAATCTCTGTTCGATAATTTACAATAGATGCTTTAACCCAATTCTCTGCTATGGGTGGCATCCTCAGCTTATCTCTAAGAAAACAGGAGGTAGAAAATTGGGAAAAAAAACCCCACACAGATTTATATTGGCTTATAATAAGTTAAGGAAAAATGTATTCCACTTACTGTAAAAGATCAGGAAAACCCTGATGTGCTATGATATGGTCTCTTTTATCCCCTGGTTCATCTATTGCAAATAGAAATCTCTTCATAAACAGAGAAAAACACTTTAGGAAATAGACAGAATATCTCCTTCTGCTCATTGTCTCCACGAATAATAGTGATACCGACAACACAAAAACTTACAGTAAAGCTAAGCAAAAGACTTGCTAAATTAGCATCTAGAGAGTTCAAGGAACATAAATAAAGAAGGATATAATCATACCACAGATGGGTACAACATGAAATACATTATGTCTTAAGAGAGCAAATCAGTTAGTCACGGCTTCATTTCAGTGTCTGTAGTACTAAAACAGTCCCAGGGACAAATTGTCTCACAGAGAAAAAAAGCAAGCCATTTGAAAGGGAAATGTCCACAGTAGAGCATGCAACTACATAGCCTCTGAGCTGTAGGTTAAGATTTCAGAAGCAACTAGCATTGAACTGCTTTTCCCAAGTGAAACCAGTAGGGCAAAAAAAGGGTAAGGTTGCACAGTTAAGATAGGGATGAAGAGCTTTTGCACACAGAATGACCACTATGTTTTCCATCCACAATGACAACCAAGTCCAATAGCAGCTTTGATCTCCACTTTGAGGTTCATAATATAGATATTCACATAATAGTTAGTCATCTGATGACATTTGTGGATGAATCAAAAGACCTAGGCAGTTCTAGGACATGACTCGTCAGGCTTATTATAGATACCTACTTCAGTAAGTGCTTCATCTACTATATCTGAGCAGACCCACACCACGAAAGTTTCTACTCACCACTCCTAAAGGATCACATGTAGAACACCTCTATACAGACATCTAAACCCCAAATGTCTTCATAGTTTTAGGGGAAAAAACACAATTAGTACACCTGTCAGCAAGCTAAGATGTAAGTCACTTGGCACTTCATGAGCCTGGTCCACCTACAACACTGGACCAAAGAGCTTGGACCTGTGCTGAGGCACAGGTTTAGTCCTCTGTGAACTCGGATGAAGTTATTCTTAGGCACATATCTATGGACAAATGGTAAAGACAGCAAGCAGGACCAAGCTGATTACATCAGATAGCATCAATTTAAAACAAATATATTTTCACTAATTTCAATGAGAGTAGAATTTCACCAGATGGGAGAATGCCTGAAATTCCTATAACCAATGTGCTTTTTCCAAAATGTAAAAAGGTTATTAAGAACCAGCTCTTGTAGATCTGAGATGTTTACATAGAAGCTGAATTTTCAATGTTATTCTGCACCCAGAACTCCAAAAGTAGTTTAAAAGGAATCAAACAAAAACAACCCATAAAAACCTGAAGCGCTTAGCACCCCAACTGCATTCAGTATGCTGAGCACATTCGAAAAATCTGACCTTAAATTATTATCTCTGACAGACTCAAAATGTGGTTTTGAAGAAAGTGTGCTTGCTGTCATGTTAGTGAGAAAAAGAAGGGAGAATAAAATTGTAATCACAGTAATTTTGAAACTGAGAATCTAGCTTGCCAAATTACACCTGAATATTCTTTCCTGTTATTCACTACTTTATCTCAGGCTGTTGGCTATGCTTGTGCCAGATACAGGCATCAAAGTGTGACTTTTGTCTTGAGAGAATCTCTATATTAGAGGGAGAACAGAATTTCTTAAAATATGGATGACTCATCATCCCTCAAGAAGTGTTATGAAAGGCCTTAGAGTTTGATTCAAATTTGGGAAGAAGTAGGGAAGAAAAAAATAGTGTTTTAATTCAGAAACCTGGCTTCTCTACATCAACCAAATTCTTCATGAGACATTGGCAACTTATGAGAAGATAAATGATGAGAGTTAAAATAACTAAGCATTTTAATAATAACTTTCAGGCACTTGTACAGGTTTTGAACTTTTACAAAATCCAAGAACTGGTATTGGTATTAATTCTTAAAAAGAAATTAAGTACAGGTTAGAAGAAGCATTTATTTTACATCCAATTTCTGTTGTTGAGGAAAATTTGTTCAGGTGGGTTTTTAAATAGAGAACACCCAAAATTAAATAAAACTCTGTGTAAAATCGTCTCCTATGTTCCTTACACTAATACTTTTGCACAGACAAGACTGAAAGTATTTTAAATTCATTTTCTACCTGTTATGTTGCTGGTTTTTATTTCATCTTTCTTATCTTGGTCAGCAGTTAGACAAATCAGTTTCTTTCTCTGCAAGAATTCATTTCATTTCCTGGTTTCTCCTGAAGCAACAGGTACACTGACATTCAAGTCTCTATCTCTTTGAATATTTAAGCAGTAATTTAAAGAAAGTGTATTTGAAAGACCAGGGACCAGGGAGGGGAAAAAACCCACCATCACCAAAACAGAACCCACACCCCCCAAAAAAAGATAAAAAAACAAAACACAGCCCATAACCTCCCAAAAAACACAAACAAAAAACAACCAAAAACACCCAAGGTAGACAAAACAAAAAAATATCTCCTGCTGCTATCACATGATGTTACTAATTTTGAAAGAATGGTTAAATAAAGAAACGAGAAAGCTCACAAAGTCTTGCATACCATTGTTTTAAGAAACTATCTTGGTTTAATTTGAAATGAACAATGACAAAATAAAAGCAAGTGGTATTTAATGCAGCTGCATAGTGAACTAGTAAGGACTTAGGAGCTGCTAGCAACTGTGTTTGCTGCAAGATTCAAAAGAGTGGGGGTTGGTTTTACTTTGCCAGTTCCTGGAGTTACAGAGTTAGGGAAGACTTTAAATTGTTGTTATTATTATTGAAAGGCATGATCCACAGTAGTTCAGAAACTAGAAAGTGAGACTAAAAATAGCTCTACAAAAGGTAGACTAAGCCACATAAACTCATCTCCTTTGATGTTCAGGGTGATGATTTCCAAACGCTTATGGTTAAGCATTTCTTCATAACCATCTTGCAGCCCCCCCACTATACGAAACAGAGATGGGTTTGAAACCTTTCCCCAGCATGAAACTGATACATAATAGAATATCTGTTAGTAAATTCAATAGAAATATAGCCTAATAAAAGTTTACTAAAATAATGAATTTCTATACTAAGGGTTGCTTTTAAAACAAGGTGCTTTGTGAAACTATCAGTCAACTATGCCAAGCATCCTGTAGGTTGTGATAACATCAAGTCTTCTAAGACCCTGGGCGCCTACAGACAACATTTATGTGGACTCTGACCCACCTGGGCAATCTACCAGCGGGAGACTGGAGACAGGACAAAGACGACAAAGGACTAGAATCAACAAAGAACCCCACAGGAGACCCTTGAGCCTGCATAATTACAAAGATAGCCAATTCCAGGAAATAAAATGACTATGTAGAAGAATTCTGGGAACTCATTGACATGGAACTGAATATGCATGTTTTTGGTGTATATTAGTAGGGATGTTTCCCTGACTCGTTGGAGCACTCATGGTGGATAATTCCCCAGTGCTTCCCAGCGCTGCAATAAAGAATGCCTGCTCAATAACAGCTTGTTTGTTGTTATTGGGTCTTGATCTCGGAATCCTTACCCAGCCGCACCTAGCCTCCCACTGCGGTGAGGAGTGTTAGAAAGCAAGGGGGTTTGGAAGCTCCGAATTTTTTTGTTTCAAAACTATGCAAGGAAAAGCAGAGAAGCCAGAAGTTTGTTCATCTTTTCACACATACAGGAGAAGCAGGGTGCATACACTAATGTTCTGCTCACTGAGTACCAGCCAGGGGCTGCAGGGAGTGGGGTCCTGGGGGATGGCACCTCAGGGCCCACAGCAATTTGTTACCAAGCCAGGATTTGTAATCTCTGCCTTCAGGAAAAACTGCTGGGTTTTTTTGTTGGGGTGTTTTTGCTTACTAAGAACCAAGTCTATTCCATACACTAACTTACAAATAAAAGGTGCATATATATATATATATAATCTAAAATATATACCTATAAAATCTTTGCTGGGCACAAAGGTTCACAGCTCTTTTCAGTCTCCTGGTCATGCAAAACAGACAGATTTAGCAAGTAACAGCCAAAAACTTAGAGCAAAGATGAATTAAACTAAGTGGAGTCTGGTGTTATAAAACAAGGCTGTTAATGTCAGCCCTGTGAAGCAAGCCATCATTAGAAGGAGAGGCCCTTCCTGGCCATGGGTGGCATTATCTTGACAAATGGGGTGGGATGATTTGGCTTAAAGAGAAAGGGAGGGCAGATACTTCTAAAATTACAGCAGTAATTCTCAAGCTGAATGGCAGTTTAAGTCTTCATCTTCCCTTGCAGCACATAATTGAGGCAGCATCATTACCTCATTACCAGAGAATACTGCTGTAAGCTTTGAAAATGGCCTCTAAAGAGCCACTGACACTACTCGAAGAGTTTTGAGAAAACACTGTGTTTAGGGACAAATTTAATTATTCATCACATACTTTTTAATTCAAATGAAGGGGCCTTTGCATTGTAAACCACAGGCAGCAGACAGCAAGAGCTGCCTGGATGAGAATGCACAAAGTGAGAGCTGTGACAGCACCCTGGAAAAGTAGGCCTAATTAATTTATAACGCAGACAGTGGCCTCTAGGACTGCATCCCAAACAAACCCAAGACACAGTTTCTTATATATATGCTGCAGTGACACTACTTAATACCTAGCTTTGGGCCTCACTTGATAGGATGGGTGCATATTATCTCTTCCTCATCTCCAACACCCTTTATGTCAATTGTTTGGTTTTGGTCAGCTCTTCCTATTTCCAAACGTCTTTGCTCATCTCCAGTGAGATGGACAAAGCTCATACAAAATCAGTAACCAAAATCATAGCAGTCTGAAGAAAATGAAACAGTTTTGAATTTTATAATCACCAGCCTCACCCCAGAACAATGGGGTTTTTACTTCTTATATGAACATACTTACAACAACTTGCAATTGCCTGTTGAAGAGGTAGCCTCCCCCCGTTCCTCTTCTAAGCATCTCCTGCTTCCTCTGCCATGCATCTGGAATACCTCCTCACAGCCAGGTGCAATCACAAATTGATGCTTCTCAGCCCACTTAATTGTCCTCAAGTGACAGATTGGGATCTGGCTATAGCTGGTAAGCCATAAGCACATGAAGCAGATGAGCAGTTAATTAGCAGTGCTAGTGTTTCTGTGCAAATATCTGTAGAAACTAGACATAAAAAAGATAGCCTTATCAAGCCAGTTGGTCCACCTTCTCTACTAACATTTTTCCTCCTGTGGTACACTGTAAAGATTTTGAGCTTATTTGTGTTTTGTATATTTTGATTTTTTTGGGGTTTGCTTTTTTTTTGTTGTTTTTGTCTTTTTTCCCCAAATCTACTTTTAAAATCCCAAGAGACAAAGTTTCTATCATCTCCCTTAGGACACCATTCCATGGCCTAATGAATCTTGTTGTCAGGAAATCTTTTCTTTGTGTTCAGCTTAAAGCTAGTTCTTGAAAAACTGAGCAGGCAAAAAAACAAAAGAAATCAGATCAGATAACTCTGTAGAAAAATTTCTAAAAACAAAACTGCCTTCATGCTTCCTAGAACACATTAGTGTTTCTGTAAATGGTTCCATTAGAAAAAGAAGTAGTGCTATTTTCTCTCTGGGAGAGGTTTTGCTTTATCCTACCATATTACACAAATCTAAACACTCTGGTCACAAAATTATATATATGTGTATATATATACATATACATCAATAGAGTAGAAGTTAATGTGAAATGTATGTGGTAATCCCAGAAAGAAGGACAATGCAGTCAGTCTCTTGCATTTTGTATCAAAATACAGTGGTCAAAGTCTATGTCAGCAGACAGTTCCCAGTTCAAATTAGGTTACTTGATCCATGTTCAAAACACACTCAGGATAGAGTGGAGAAATTTGGTTAAAGAAACTCCTCCTAGGACAAAGTTACTTAATAAAATAGATTTCCTTATGTTTTAAAGTAACTCAACAACATGTGAAAAAAGGTTCAACATCTTCATCAACGACCTGGATGAGGGTACAGAATGTACCCTCAGCAAGTTTGCTGATGACACCAAGCTGGGAGGAGTGGCTGACACACCAGAAGGCTGTGCTGCCATTCAGAGAGACTTAGACAGGCTGGAGACTTGGGCGGGGAAAAACCTGATGAAGTTTAACAAGGGCAAGTGTAGAGTTTTGCATTTGGGGAAGAAAAATGTCATGCACCAGTACAGGTTGGGGGCTGACCTGCTTGAGAGCAGTGTAGGAGAAAGGGACATGGGGGTCCTAGTAGACAGGAGGATGACCATGAGCCAGCAGTGTGCCCTTGTGGCTAAGAAGGCCAATGGCATCCTGGGGTGCATTAGAAAGGGTGTGGTTAGTAGGTCAAGAGAGGTTCTCCTCCCCCTCTATTGTGCATTGGTGAGGCCGCATCTGGAGTATTGTGTCCAGTTCTGGGCCCCTCAGTTCAAGAAGGACGGGGAACTGCTTGAAAGAGTCCAGCACAGAGCCACAAAGATGATTAAGGGAGTGGAACATCTCCCTTCTGAGGAAAGGCTGAGGGAGCTGGGTCTCTTTAGTTTGGAGAAGGGGAGACTGAGGGGGGACCTCATCAATGTTTACAAATACGTAAAGGGTGAGTGTCAAGAAGATGGAGTTAAGCTTTTTTCAGTGATGACCAGTGATAGGACAAGGAGTAATGGATACAAATTGGAGCATAGGAGGTTTAAGGTGAATATCAGAAAAAAATTTTTACTGTGAGAGTGACAGAGCACTGGAACAGGCTGCCCAGAGAGGTTGTGGAGTCTCCTTCTCTGGAGACATTCAAAACCCGCCTGGACGCCTTCCTGTGTGATGTACTCTAGGTGACCCTGCTCTGGCAGGGGGGTTGGACTAGATGATCTTTCAAGGTCCCTTCCAACCCCTATGATTCTATGAAAAACTCAGCCTAAGGACATTATTCCATGAAGTTACCAGAAGCAAACATATATTTTAGTACCTAACCTCACATTTAGTGTTTCTTTATGTATACATGCCAGTCTTCTGATATTCTTATGTGCTGCATCTTGAGAAGTCTGTTTACAGCTCATAACTAAAGAGGTTCAGGAAAACAAGATGTGTCATCTTCAGGAAAGAAGTGAGTTCCTGACAATTGTCTCTTTTCTAGTCCTTTAGTCTACCCTGTCCTTCTTTCTCTTGCTTTAGACTCTTCCCCCTATTTTTTCTGTCTGACAAGTTTCTCTCTAGAAGGATCCTCCACCAGCAACAGCAAAAATTTCTCTGGATATGAAAGCCAGGTGACAGTGAATTATTCAGCCCATTTAAAACTCACATCAGTCAGAGATTAAATACACAGCAAACATCCCAAATTAAAGCAGCACAGGCTATAGAAAATATATCTGTTAATTGGTCAGATGTCTACTTGAAAGAGCTTTCCCTCTCTGCCATACCTTCTAACTTGTTATAAGGATGAACCCTACATGCAGGAGCTCAGACTCCTTCACCATCAAGAACCATACACAGCAGGCCTCCCTGCCATACAGCCAGAAGTCATATACATAATAAATATAAAAAGTTAACCTTATTAGACTTTCAGACCAACAGTTTCTCAAGAGAGAAAACAGAATTATCCTTTTTCCACTTTTCAGCTTAGAGACCTGCAGTACCACCTTTTCTTCCCAAGAAGCCTACCTGCTCCAGTCACCCCTTCTCACCAGCAAACCTCCTGGTGCTCCAACCAACACAGCCAAACACTGCACCTGTTGAGAAGCCCAAAGTGCAGATAAAACAATTTTCACCTAGCAAGGAGTGAAACACTATGAAAGCCATCTGAATTACTCAATCCAGAGACTGATTATACCAGAGTCCTTTGTGAATCATGGGTGCTAATAACTTATTGAATTCAGTAGTGAAGCTCTGCTTCAGTATCCTGGTAGAGCACCGTTTTTTCTGCTCACACTTGTAAGCACTGAATAATTAGCACCTCTTTGCACCCTGCTGAAATACAGCTGTGGGCTCAGCCAGGCCCTGCATCAGGCTGTGCCATGAGGACTATAGGAATCAGAGTACCCTGAGTCAAGTCAGTCTGAGCAAATCTGAAGTCATACTTATGGTACATCCAGTCGAAAATCTTATCTCTGCTAGTAGTCAATAAGGGAAACCAATCAAAAAACTTTAAGAAAATGTAAGCCTACAGGGATAATTTCCCACAACACTCTCTGTGTCTCTCTTGTGCTCTTATCCGCCTGTGGTCTGGCTAACGTTGGCTAGAACACTCTTTACACATAAAAACCCTGTGTATTTATTTTGTTTAGTTCTCCAATTGGTCAATAAATCAATGCAAACATTTAGCAGTCCCTGCATTTCACAGCTTTTCACTGCTTTTCACTGTCCCAAGTGCTTTATTTTACTTGTTCTGGACCTGTCATTTACCAGTTTAATTTGTTGTCATCTAGGACTTGTATTAGAAGAGACAAGGAACGAAAGTATTTTTCAAAGTCTTAGACAACTTTATCATATCAGCCCAGAGGAATTTCCTTCCAGCCTGAGAGGTGAAAGTGCTATTCAATCATTCTTTATGCAAAAACTGTTCCATACACACGTCTAAGCTGCCTTTCTCTGCATATTTTCCAAATCCTGTTCCAGGATCAGAACGATGTAACATCATCGATAAGAGCACTGAAGTCACTTAGCAGCTCAAGTTGGACCTAAATGAGCCGTTTTAGGCAAAAAAAGAAACTGTACTGGCTGACCCCTTTTTTGCATGCTGAGCACTAAAGGCTATTTACTTTCACTGGATAATTATCTGCTGTACGTACAAAGCAGTACCACTTTGTACCAACCACAGAAGTTTATACAGTGCTTTCCAGGGCTGTCCAGTACTTTTACAGGAGCTAGACCCCAAAACTTTTATTTCCTGAGCTAGGCAGTACAGGTAGACAACTCAGCAGATAAGAATATGCTTGTGGGGTCAGCCAAAATCTCTTCCTTCTGCCATTCTATGCCATTACACAGAAAAGTAAGCAAAATAATGAATGAATCATCACCTGGAAAATCTCAGAAATTTGCAAATAACAAGCTTATTGATGGTATACTGAGTAAACCATCTATATTTAATGACTACTACTGCTTTTATCTTGTGGACTATGTGTGCTAATAACAGTGATTGTCTTTAAAGATGTATTGTCACTTTTCATCTCTTCTGAAGTTACATGTTAGAAGCTTTTGCATCAAGAAAAACAAATAAACATTATGCTGCTGACTGCATGATGAGGGGAGTTAGAGTGGGACCTTAACAGTAACAGTTTTTCACAGCCAACGTATCTTCATTTAACTAAATATCATTGGAGACAAAATGTGTCTGGGTAATTATCAGTGAAACCAACAGAAATGGAATACCATCACGCTGTTTTGGGTAGCTGAGGTTTGGACAGCTGAAACTTCATTATAGCCTATAGAATAGGGGACCAGTTGCAGTTCAGCCAGATAACACCAAATGTGAAATGGGTTGTTGACAGCTGCAGCACAGAACCTTCTCTGTTCTAATGGCATTTTGTTTGTTTGTTTGTCAGTGCAGACATAAAGGCGGTCCTGTAAAAGCAGCAAGCGAAAACAGTGATCAAGGGACTTAAGAAATTTTTTTGCTGGGTTTATACAAGTAATTACAAATCTTGTAGAGGATGAATCCTTGTTTCTCCCATATGAACCATTCATGGGTGGTTGACCTTTTTCTCAATGAATAACTGTACCAGTGATTTTGGGTCAGCTGAGCCTTCTGATTTCGCTAGTTTGTTTTCACTGCCAGCAGCTGAGGTTACCTTTACCTGCACAATAAAGACAGGGAGATGAGAAGTCCTTGGATTCTTAATATAAAAACTAAGGGAATAAGTCAGCCATGAGCTGAGATGAAGTATATCCTCCAGAACTTAGCTGAAATAAGGAATCCCCAAAATTAAGACGCCAAATAAATCCTGGGTGTAGCATATTAAATACTCAAATATTGTATGAATTATATGAATAAAAGTAGTCTCTAAATTGGAGTAAATTAATAATATCAGTAGAATTTATCTTAGTATGAATTTACTGAGTTTATCTATTTCTGCCTTTTTTTTTTTAATAATTTGTGTTGCCAGTATATCCATATCCCTCCCAAGTGACTATAAAATAAGCCGAGAAAAAATAAACAGGAAGATAATGCACAAGATTACTATTTTCCTCAGCTCTGTTAAAGCTTGTAAACAACTGTACAAAAAGCTTTGGTGGCTTCTACTTTAGCTAATGCTTGCTGTCACAGACCTTTGATACGCTGTTTACATAAGTCTTGCTGAAATGAAAAGCCTAAATGAAACTCTCCAGTGGGCTTACTCATGTGTATGTGGCTGCTGCTGCATAGCTCTGGGATTTGATCTGGTTTCCCTTCCACCAGTTTAGCACTACCTTGCCATTGCTGATGCCCCATCACAATGGCACCCAATTTAGTGGGTGACCCGATCAACAGCTCTGCTGTAGGCAGTGAGAATGATCACAGGCTAGTTTAAGTCAAACATCCATGCCCCGATTTTTGTGGCTTAGGAAAAAGTAACAGTAACCCAACTTACATGGAAAGCACCAAGCACTGATTTATTCACTTTTGCTTTAGTCCTGAGCACTAAAAGTATACGGAGTTGTTACTGCAGTGTCAGCATACTAATACACAGTCTCCAAATGTAAATTACTGGGAAGACTTTGACTTAAGTTGTCATTAACTCCTCATTCCCCTTTCCCATGACTGAGGGAGATGAATCACCTGTTAAAGATAATCTCTAACACATATTGTCAAGTATGTTCAAGTTTCATCTTTAAACATAAGATAATACAAACCACGTATCAGCCAACAGCATTTCCACTACAAACAGCAGGGAACTGCTGCAGGCGGCTGCTAGATCATGGAGAACTTTTTCAATCTCACTTTTCTTAGCTGTTTCTGTTACTTTTCAACTCTCAGAAACGTTGATGGTGAAGTCCTTTTTAATTCCTTGGTGATCAGTCATGTGTGTGTCCCCTATCGCTCCCAGTTACTCCTTGTACAACTAAAATTTGGACATTATTCTCTCAAGAGATAAGGAAATATGTCCTGCTTTGCCACAGCCCAGCCCCCCACCCCGACTACATGTGTTCATTGCCATTTTACCATTGTATTACCCATTCTGTGTACTTTATAGCACATTCAGCATTTTGACATCCTATTTTATTTGAAGAAGGCATTGAACTATCTGTTCCCTTTATTCATAACCATCCACGAAGAACAGACCTATTTGGTCTAGAAAACAAAAAAAGGAGAAAGGAGGAAAGAAAATTCTACAACAAGAAGTGGCAACATCTCTGTGTGGTTATCAGCAATCCTGAAAATATTAAGAAAGCTTATTAGAAACTTAGAAGTTGAACTTCTTTAGATGGACTAATTATAATTTTGAGAGTATCTTCTTTTCTAAAAAATGCAAAAGCTTATTTTCTGTAAAAATAAGATAAGATGCTATACTAAAGCTTTTCACAGGATAAAAATTTCAAAATTTTAAAACAAAACTCACAAATATTCCAGCTGAAAATCCTTAATAAAGAAAGCAAAGGAAGGTGTTGCCAAACAACTTTCCCCCCATGCCTTCTCCCAGCATATCCAGTAAACTAATTTGGACAAAACCTATTGTCTAATGGAAAAAGTTGATAGGAAATTCTTGACCAGCTATCATTAAATTGTGTCTCTCCTTTTGCCAATACAGAGTTACTCCCCTGAGAGTATTCTTCAACTTACCTAGCCTATAAACACTTCAGAAATATCAGTACACTTAAGTTTAAAACAGACTTATGACATATGTCACTATTATCTCCTATTACAAAAGCAGAAGTGAAAAGCAACATTTATGCCTATGGTCAAGAATGGACCATATGGATATGCATATGTAGCATGTGTATATAAACATATAGATGTAATGACTAGGGGGAAAAAAGGAACTAAAAAAATAGAAAGGAATTTAAAATGGTTTTTGAGCTGACTTGCAGTATTTTATTTAAACAGGAGTAAGATACCTTGTTTAAGTTGGACTCATTTAACATTTCCAAAAATATATATTGATTCTGCAGTGGAAACATAATTGTGAATTATCAGAGCATTTCATTTCAAATTACCATTTCCATTCCAGAAGTGACCTAATATATAATATGTAATATATAAAAGGGGAAAACATTTAAAAAATAAAGCAAATTGTAATAATGAAAGTTGTCTTCCCTTTTTCTTTGTAATCAAGTGTGTACTTTTGGTAAGTTTTACTAAGTCTTGCATAGTCTGTTTCTTGCAGGCCTACTTTGACTTTAACAAAGCATTAACTACAAGGTTATGCTTCTTCCCTGAGTTTTTTTCTAGTTTTGTCCTACACTAAGTGGATATTTATATATAAACATGTCACAGGAACTGGTGCTGCCATTTCTTCCCCTTATGAGATGCCAGGATTCACTGAATATCAATATTAAAATGCACTTACTGCTATACAGTCAACATTTTATTTTTATTAAATTTTAATGTTGGCTAGAAGTATTGATCTCAAAAAATAATTGTTATTATTTAATCCTTACTTTATTTTTTTATTTCATCCCACTTTTTTCCACATGTATTTGGCAAACAAATACCTCCTATTCTAGCGGTGTGTGATTTGCCAACTACTAATAGTCATGATCCACTTAATCAGTGTTCGTGTTGTGTTCAGATTGTTGGTCATCCCAAGCACGTGTGATACAGATGTTGCTGTTTCTCTGAATGACTCAAACACTTGAAAGCATGGGCATTTGAATACCAATATCAGAAAAACCAGTATCAGAAAAATTAATGGAAATCCAAGTGACCAATGTCTCTTGATGTCACTCAAAGCTTAGCATCTATCAACAGGATTATAAGGAACCATCTTCCTCCTGAGTATCAGTTTCCAAATGCATATTGGCAAGTTCATATGACCTTTTTCCATCTGATATCAATATGATTTTACTCCCTGATGCCCTATAAGTATTCAGCAATATCCATTACACTACTGCAAGATGATAGCAAAATAAAGAACTGTGTGTTGGCAAGGTAAATGTGTTTTCTTGTTCCTGGCAAGACTACAGAAATAAACAAACAAACAAACAAATTAAAAAACCCAACAGTAAAAGGACACCAGGTTATGTTATAAAGTAAGTTTATAGCTGCAGGCGAGATTCAGAATCACAGAATCACAGAACTTTTTGAGTTGGAAGGGACCTTAAAGATCACCGAGTTCCAACTCCCCTGCATGGGCAGGGACACCTTCCACTAGAACAGGCTGCTCAGAGCCCCATCCAACCTGCCCTTGAATACCTCCAGGGATGGAGCCCCCATAACATCTCTGGGCAGCCTGTTCCAGTGTCTCATCACCTTTACACTGAAGAATTTATGCCTGAATCTAACCTAAATCTCTCTTCTTTCAGCTTAAAACCATTACCCCTCATCCTCTCACTGCAAGTCCCTGTAAAAAGACCTTCCCCAGCTTTCCTGTAGGCCCCTTCAGGTATTGGAAGGCCACTATGAGGTCCCTCAAGAGCCTTCTCTTTTTCAGACTAAACAACCCCAACTCCTCCAGTAGAGGGGCAGAATCACTTTTCCCAATCTGCTGGTCACACTTCTTTTAATACAGCCCAGGGTGGAGTTGGCCTTCTGGGCTGCAATTGCACGTTGGTGGCTCAAATCCAGCTTTTGATCCACTAGTACCCCCAGGTCCTTTTCCACAGGGCTGCTCTTAAGTGTGACTTCCCGCAGCCTGTATTCATATCATGGCTTACCTTGGCCCAGGTGCAGGACCCTGCACTTGGCCTTGTCGAACCTCATGAGGTTCACCTGGGCACACTTCTCTGGCTTGTCCAGGTCCCTCTGGATGGCATCTTGTCCCTCTGGCATATCAACCGCACCACCCAGCTTGGTATCATCAGCAAACTTGCTGAGGGTGGTCTCAATACCACCATCAATATCATTAATGAAGATACTAAATAACACTGGGCCCAGCACCGACCCCTGAGGGACACCACTTGTCACTGTTTTCCAACTGGGCTTAGAGCCATTGACCACTACCCCCTGGACGCAACCATTTAGTCAGTTCCTTATCCACTGAACAGTCCACCTATGAAACCCATATCTCTCCAATTTAGTGAGAAGGTTATTGTGGGGGACCATGTCAAAGGCCTTGCAGAAGTCCAGATAGATGACATCCACTGCTTTTCCCTGGTAGACTGATGTAGTCACTTTGCTGTAGAAAGCCACTGGGTTGGTCAGGCAGGATTTGCCCCTGGTAAAGCTGTGCTGGCTGTCCTGGATCACCTCCTTGTTCTCCATGTGCTTTAGCATGTCTTCTAGGAGAATCTGTTCCATGATCTTCCCAGGCACAGAGGTGAGGTTGATAGGTCAGTAATTCCCAGGGTCCTCCTTTCTACCCTTTTAAAATATGGGCGTAACATGTCCTTTCTGCCTATCACCAGGGGCTTTACCTGACTGCCATGACTTTTCAAATATCATGGACAGTGGATTTGCAACTACATCTGCCAGTTCCTTCAGGACTGTGGGATCTATCTCATCAGGTCCCATGGACTTCTATATCTTCAGGTTCCTCAGATGGTCACGAACCTTATCTTCACTTACAGTGGGGGTGACTTTGTCTCTCTGGCCTGCATCTTGTGGGCCATCAACATGAGAGTTGTGAGGAGAGGGGCTGCCAGTGAAGACTGAGGCAAAAAAGTTGTTGAGATCCTCAGCCTTCTCCTTGCCTGTTTTTACCATTTCACCATTGTGGCTCAACAGGGGGGTACACTTTCTTTAACCTTCCTTTTCTGGTTTATGTATATACCTGTAGAAGTCCTTCTTGGTTTTTTTAACATCTCTTGCCAAGTCCAGTTCTAGCTGTGCTTTGGCCTTCTTCACCCCATCCCTGCATAACCAAGAAGGGTCCCTATACTCTACCCAGGATACCTGTCCCCTCTTCCACTGCCTATGTATGTCCATCTTGCTTCTTAGCTTGACCAGCAGGTCTCGGCTCAGCCATGCTGGTCTCTTGCCTTCCTTACCCGATTTCCTATACCAGGGGACTGAGATCTCTTGTGCCCTATGGAAAGCATCTTTAAAGATCTGCCATTTCTCTTCTGCTCCTTTGAATTGTTTTGATTGTTTTGAAGCAAACTGGAAATTTTTCTGAGAATGGCAATCTGAGATCCCATATTAATTCTTTTCAAACAGCTCTCAGATAATGTTTTGTTTAAATGTCAGAAAGGCTGTGAAAATTCAAGCAGGAAACAAAGGAAGAGATAGAAACTTCTAAAACTGTGTTCTTTTGTTCTCAAATGCTTTTGCCACCTATGACTTAAGACTCTGCACATGTGGCATAATGCACTTGGAGCACGAACACAGCCCAACTTCCCATCTTGAAATACTGTGACTGAAGAAACAGGCTTCTGGAAACAGATCTGATTTGCTGGAATCTAAGATGTGCTGCACAAATTAAGTCTCAACCTGCAATTTGCCTTTTACCTAAGCAAGCAAGACAAGACATATTTAGGAAGAACATCTGGTGGCAGAGTTCATTTTTGTTCTTTCTGTACTTGTCAATATAAAGAAAAAAGAGGGAACGATTGTGAAAGTGTGTGAGTGCAACTACATCACACACTAAACTTGGGAGGCTTTTTATTTAAGTTTTCGGAAAAGATGCTTTATTTCCATAACAGAAGGATTTTTGTGGAAAACTACACTTTGAATGTATGCATTGAACTCATCACAGTTTCGTAATAAAACAGCACATGCTATAAAAAAAAAAAAAAGTAAAAAAAAAAAAGTTGAAAGCACTTCCTTAAAACAAACATGATTAGACTTAAAGTAAGTGAAAAAACTCTCTAAGTAATAGAAAGAGACAGTACAGCCTAACAAAAACCTCATTCTCAAAACTTTCTATGGCATCTGGCAAGGTGGTGGTGTAAAGGCCCATACATCTGATGGCCCCTGTGTGGGTAAAGTCTACCTCAACTAAGTCTCACTTTCCGTTAGGTCACTATGTGATCTCTCTGTGATTTAATGCTAACTACAGCAACATGGGAGTAGCAAGATGTCTCAAATGAGAGGACAGGATCAATGAGCTGTGCTGGAAGGAACAGCAGCAGCTGTTTCTTGGCCTGAGGGCATTATTTATTTTTAAAAGTAAATCCTATAGTTGAGATAAGATGTAACATAACTTTGATTTTTCTGTTCTGAGGTAGGACACTGATGTAGGATAGGTGTCACCAATGCACAGAAATTTACCATGTCCTATCTCATTCTTGTTGCAGGAGAATGGACTTCTTCCTTTCCTTGGCACAATTTCAAATGTGGGTAAGTTTCCTGAGCCACAAAACCACAGAGTTGTCACAGACCTTTGATATGCTGTTCACAGAACTAGGAAGGCATCCTCTTAGCTGCACCACTGCTGATTCTTCTTTCTCTCTTCTTCCTTCTCCTATCTAAAAATTTTCAGTCTTTCTCCAAAATGACCCTTTTAGCCCTCGGTGCATTTGCTCTCATAAATACCCATTGGGGTGCTCTTAAGCTCTTCTGCACTGACCCTCTGCCAGTAAGGCCAGTTCTCTCCAGTTCAAGGGAACCTGCTGTCACCCATTCCTGGTGCTGAAAGAAATGTCATTTATTGAGACACCTGAAACTCCTCCTCCTGCCAGCTGGGGGAAGATCAGATCCAGTCAGAGGAGGGTGTGGGGACACCATGGACAGGGGAGACCTCACCCTTTGTGAGACTCCTGACCACATTTTTTAATTGTGAACTCTCTCAATAACCTTCCTCCTCACCTCAAGAAGTGACAGGATATCACTGTCAAAATGCATCTGGGTATCTGTGGACAGAAGATGTAGGTGTGGTGATAAGGAAAGGTCACACAGTCCTTGCAAAGTGGGTGTCAAGGAAAAAGTTCATACCTTCCTGTGCCACTTAGTCCCATGAAACAGGACTAGAAAATCCTTACATACATGACAGAAGCATTTGTCAAGCAAATTGAGATTTTTCAGGGTTAACTACAAGATATTTTGTTTATAGCCAGTCTGAAAAAGAAGCCCACCCTCCATAGGAGTTTCTGAGACCTAACACATTATTCTACTGAACATTTCCAGAGGAGATAAATTATCTGACCTGACTACAGGGAGAAAGTACAGTCAATAATCTGGAGAGCAAGGAATCAGTGTTATACAGTTATTTAAAAAAAAAACAATATACAGTAAATATCTGCCAGCAGCAGTAATAACATTGGAAATAACTCATACAAAATGCCAACTAGCCATCAGTTTAGTAAACCAACAAAATGGTCTCAGTCCAGATAAGTTATGTTCTATCTATGTAGTTTTGTCTTTTTTAGAGTGCTACACTTATTTCGCATACAAACCATCCAGAGATTTCTGAGTATCAAGTGTCTTTACCTAGTCACAGGATGATTCACAAAGGGAGGGAGATCAAATGACTACCAAAATGACTGGGAAGATTTTTATTTTTATCTCTGAGAAGGGAGACATTTGTTGTTCGTTGCTTTCAAATCAGACAGGGAGTGCTGAATGAGCCACTACAGGCATTTTTTTTCCTCTTGACTCTTCTTTTTGCCATTTGACTGCTCATTGTTTTCATCTGTACTGAAAGGGCAGACACATTTTTTTTAATGCTGTTAACAGAGGAATCTGATATAAATTCTGGCACAGTCACCTCTTCCTTTCATGTACACATACATGTGCTGCCCTTTCACTGATAGCACAGCCTACCCAATCTCACCACTGCAACAGAGGATGTGGCACATTGAAGACATCCTCTTTTCATGTTCTTAATTTTTATCTTTATGCTGTAACAAAAGCAGGATTGCTCATTCTGACTGACGAGTATACTGAAGCTTTTCTGAGGAGGTATGACATGATGAGAGAATGGCTAAGGACTCTTTGCACCTGGTGTCATTTTGAGGTCCCTTGCTCCTCAGCTTGCCAAAAGCAAATTTTAACTCTGAAGGCAGGAGAAGAAAAATTCCTTACTTGCTCACCAGTGTATCCATTTCTTCCAATATCACATATCTGATCTCCACAGTACATGTGGCTTGGTTATACTGAGGTCTCTCAGAGTTTGTCCTCCCAGTTAAGTCAACTCAAACTCTACAGTCTTAACTGGACAGTTGGGGCAATTTGTCTCAGTCCTGCCCATGAAGATTTATACTCAGTCCTTACCTACTTCCTCTGGCTTCAAGGAAAGAGCCACACTGATAATTTTCTGCACCAATGCCACACGCAGGTTTTCCAGGGAAATTCAGTGCAATATCAGCTCTATGAGAAGAGATGAAGTGTTTTCATGTGCTTTCTGTTGATTTTATCCTGAAGCTATCTTTCTGTTCTGCTCGGAACCTACTTTGGAATGCACTGCGATGCCCTAGCTCTACTTCTCATCTTGTAACAAGAGAGGGGCTGGGACCGGTTTTTACTGGATTTACTACTATTCCAGGGCCCTCTCCTTATCTCACCTCTGTCCATAACACCACAACACATCCGCTGAGGGATTAGCAACCTGTTTGTTCCTGAGAAGCGATTAGCAAAGCCTTCTAAATGCTCCATTGTACCACTTGCACTACATCTGCAGCCATCTTCTTATGTCTGTTCTTATTTAGCTGTCAAATCCTCTCAGCACAGAAGTTTTCCACAGCTGGAAGAATGATTTCAAGAACAGACACTCAGAGGCCTTGATATCTCACAGCACTTGTTGGCAAGATGCTCCTAGAATGCTCCCACTTGGCCAAGTAAATTGACTTCCAGGTAGGACTTGGCAGACAAAAGTTTTCTGGTTCCATGAATTGAAATTAAAGTGCTTAGAATTTCCTTGGCCCAACCTGAGAGAGAAAATATGCAAACTCTCTGATGAGCTAGAAGTGTTTAGTTCCAGTTAGACTCACAGATTTACTTGTCATTTAGCAAAATGGGATTTGAGCATGACTTCTTTTACAATCAAGTTTCATATGAATTATCTAAAATTTTCATAAAAAATACATTAACTGGAAAGAAAAAAATAAAATTTATCTTCTAGAAAAAAAGTAAGGTGAGGTTTTCTGGCAGTATTCTCCCTACAGATGTTTCAGTCAGCAAAATCTTAAAGCTGTCCATTTCCCAACCATGTTTAGTTCTGACAAAACTGTATTTATAAAAGAAAAAATCCATCTCAGCTCTGTTTTCCATGTAGGTCAATAGGGACTCTGCATAGGACCAGACCCTGACAGCACATCTCTTCCTCTTCTCCCATGTTTTCAAACCAGCATTTTTAAAATGGAAAGATATTTTCTGACTTTTGCTGCCACTGCTTATTTTGTATGCCCAAGTTGGCATCTTGGATTTGTCACAAATGTTTTATCACGAAAATGACTATGTCATCAGACACCTGGATCATGAGCAGGACAAAACAAATTACAGGAAGAAAGAAAAATTGGAAGAACTGTCATGCAAATATTCTGAAGAATGGAGACAACCACTGCACCTGGGGAAGCAGAAATACTTCTAAATGTTATGTTCTTTTCCCGGTTTTCCTTGCAGCATCACTGTGGGCCTTTTAATGACATGTTTACATCTGTTAATTTCATGCCAAGGTTTGGCAGCCACCCACACAGAAGGTAATTTGAGTTCCTATGAGCAGAAATACTGCTTACGCGCTCCCCTCCCTCCTGTGCATCCTGAGTGGAGGTGGGCTGGGCAGAGTGACAGCTGGCCCTTCACAGAAGTGCTGCATCACAGTGGGTGATTTGTGAGTTTTGTTATCATTCCAGCATACTCAGATGAAACCTTGCATTTTGTCAAATGTTTCAGTTAATGACTGGACGCTGTTCAGCACCCTGAGAGTGCACACAGCATCTGGACAGGGATAGAGCAGAACCCAACAGGTTGGTGGCATCTTCAGGTGCAATAATTGAAGCCTACATGGCTAAGGCAAAGAAGAAACATAAGGAATACAGCAATGGCCCATTTGGTGTTAGGTAATGGATTCCACAGTCAAGAGGACTGTCTTGAAGGAGCCACAGATATCTTTCATCTGTCCTTCCTACGTAGTGTTACCACTTTTCAGTCCAGCACCTACAGGACAGTTATTCTCTCCACAAAAAAAAAATAAAAAATAACACATTACAAAAAACTCAAAGAAAGTAAGGCTGAGTGCTCAGGCCAGAAAGAAGACTGACTTACACACTTGGAGCAAACTATCCATTTTCTCCCACAGGTGATATTTCAGGTCAAGGCTGAAATGCATTCGAAATGCAAAAGGAGATTTGGGGGTAGCAGGCACTGCCATCAACCCCCCCCTCTCCCCTCTGTGTGGGGGCATAGCAAATACAGCCTCAAGGGTTATCAGTCTGCAACCCCTCTCAAGGGGAGTTTCCAGTGGGGTGACTCTAAGTCACCTGAAGTATATTCCCACCTACTACCAGTTAAACCTTGATAATTTCAAATCAGTTTCCTGCTTGATTCATGCCCACAAAGACAAAAAGAATAATAAATAAAGGGAATCAGATGGGTCTAACTACATTGCGTACTCTGTGACTAGAGTCCTCTGGAAGGAGAGGGAGTAGGAGCCCTGTAAAAGGGATTTCCAGGGAGCTGTCAGCTCGGGTGCCCCTAAGCAACAAGCAGAGCAGAGGCTGTGGGGAAAGGCTACATGTGCCATTTGTACTTCCCATTGGAAAAATTACCAGTGATATTCCAATGCAAATTTGAATAAGAAGCGCTGCTACTCTTGGGAGTGGCATGGGGCAGAGAGGGCAGCAGAAATGGAGGCTCTGAGGATGGATCATGTTCCTCAGCCTGTCTGGTGCACCGGGGGCTGCCTGCTTGCCTGCCTGCCAGCACCCAGCACAGCCAGACACAGGTGGACACTGGGCCCAGTCACCCTAAAGAAAACAGAGCTATGCTGAGAAGAGCAGGACAGACATTGCCTCCGGTCTGGGAGGTGATACAGATCTTTGCTGGGTTTCAAGGGTTAAAAAAGCTTGATTGAACATAAAGACTTTTTCTTCTTCTCATTGTTTATTTTTTATTGCAACCGCTCTGTCCCTAAGAATTAGTAGTGGTTCCAGGGAAGGTCTGAGACTCTGCTCTGCTGCGACAAGTCAGCTCTGATCAGGACGCACACAAAAAGCACTCTGTTGTGCTCAAGTGGTGAGCTGTAGGCAATGCAAACTAACCACCAAACCAGGGCAAGCTGTAAACAAGGGAACTGTAACCAGTCTGAAACACTACAGGAGTAAAAGTAATTATCTGGCTCTCTTCCTTCTCACTACAAGCTCAAATTTGCCTTAGTGCAGTGTCTGCGCACAGCAAGGTTCAAAGGAAAATTGATACCCTGCATGGCAATGTTTCCTCTTTCCCAAGGAATAAAAAATACCATGACAATCATGTGCTGTCTGCTGGATTTATCCCCAGTGTTCACCGAACAAAGTTAAGAGGTATCAATTTAATTAACTGTGACTTTATATAAACTTAAGTGATGCTTACTCTTTGCCTTTCAAAGCCAGTCTCTTCTTGTCAGAAGAGTTATTCCGTCATATTGATCCCAAAGATGCAGTAGGTAAAATAAACTCTACTCTTCTTAACGACACTGCCCCAAAAAGACTAGATCAAGCCTGGCAAAAAATAATTCTTGCTTTAAATTAATGCTATTTTTCTCCTTTGGGTAGGAAGGAGTCACTCCATTTGAGAACCCTTAATTGTATACATTACCACAACTGACCACTTTACATTTCCAATTTACTAATCCCTATACTGGGACTTGTTGACTTAATCACTAAATTCTGCCCACCCCTTCAGTTTCCTTCTTGTTTTTTTCAGTCATACCTTTGTTTTGTGATGCCAACATGTGCATGAGTCCATGCAAGTCAGAGAGAGACTCATTTTCCATTTTGCTGCATCTTGTCCTGTGCTGTTGTTTAGGTGCTTACACTCACCCAAATTCTCAGTGCACTTAGTCTTGCGTATATGTCTGTTGACGTCAGACAGACATGACCTAGCATATACCTACTTGTGTACCCCATTCCCCACATGCCCACTGTGCCAATTCTGGATATCTATCAGTAGCAGCAGCACCTTACCAAGCACACCAACCTCTGTGACAGCAGGCACTGAAGTCAGTGCCCACTGCCCCTCCACACCCTTCACTCCCTTTCCTTCTCTAGCTATTCCCATATTTTCCCATTTCTTAACTTGACATTTGCCAAGGTCTCCACTCTTTACTGAGTAGTTTTATATACAGCAGAGTTGATCTGTCCAGCAAAGTTCTTTCTTAGCTTTGCAGGATTTACTAGTACTTCCACAAAGCTGGAGTCACTTTCACAGCTTTACTCTATTACTCATTTTTTTTCTCTATTAGAAACCGAATTGCTCTCCATTCTTTCAAGCCTCTTTCCATCACTGTTTCAAAACTGCCATGAAAAAAAATCCTTATTGACATTTCAAAAAATAAATATTCTTTTTGAAATGCCTTTTCATACCAAGAGAAGCAGAAACTAAACTGAGATTAATTTTTCTACATGAGCAATCTTACCTAGACTATTATGAAAAGGAAGATATAGTTTTATATTTCTCCAATGCTTTTAAGCTGCATGAAAACAGATTTTTTTTTTTTTTGCCATCAGAAGTAACTGTGTACAAATGTTTTGTGTGTATACCTATATACAGTTTCTATTATAGCTATAATTTATATATACATATTAGAATAAAACCCCTTGCACTTACCTTTGAGATGTAACATTTATCCCAGGTTTGGTGAAATAGTCTCAGACAGGCACTTAGACCTTCTTTCTATGCCATGCATCCTTTTTCCAAAAGATATAATCAGAAAAATCCTGGTCGATCTCTAGCCAAACCAAAATGCAGACTAGATGGAGGCATTTGTCAGATGCAGCCTGATTCAGTAAAGTCCAAGTGTGGGAATCCCCGGAATTCCTTCTTCAGTAATATCCAAAGCATAAAAAAGAGAAAGGAAGAAAAAAAAAAATAAAGAAAGAATTTAAAAAAGAAAGTGCACAACTTGTTCTTTTCTTGTTTGGTTTAAAAAACCCAGTCTTGGAGGACTAAGCAGCCTGCAGGCTTTTCAAGCATTCAGATTCTAGTGCATCCCAAGGTAACACATGCATTTTGGTACTGCAAGTCTTCAAGTTCATACCAGTAAGCCCAGCTTGTGTGTGTGTGTTGGGGAGGGGGGGTCAAATTGTGTCGTGGGTGGGAGAAGAGGAGAGACAGGGAGATACACGCACACTCACACAGAGATGGAAAAAGGAAAAACAGCAAAGTGGAGTGATCTCAGAAAGTGCTCTAGATGGCAGAGCCTGCACAGCTTGTAAGACAAGCAATGTGCACACAGTAAAAAGAAAAAAAAAAAAAAAGGGGAAAAAAAAGAAAAAAGAAAAAAAAAAAGGAAAAAAATCCCGAGAGAACTAGCAGGCAGCTTCAGAATTTCTTCTTACCTCTTCTGGCGATGCAACATACAGCAAGTGCTTTGTGCTGCATAGAAATCCGTGCAGGCACAACTCAGTCAGACCTCTCACTTCTGAAATAAACAAATACGTAGCATGGGAAAGGGAAGAAAATCAGAAATCAGAGAAAAGAAGCTATTAAACAAGTAGGAGTGCCAGGGAGGACACTTGAGTGGGTGGGAGGCGAATAGTTGGTACGGAAAGCAGCATCTCCCAACTCCTGGTCTTAATACAGATTGGCTCTGTAATTATGTGGCAAAGCACTGCCTTCTAAGCCATTGCATAATAATAGAAACCTAAGCTGTGTAGACACAGCCTGACATGCTAAATCCTCAGGAGCTACACTCAATGTTTGTCAGTGGAAAGCGTGTCAGTTCTTTGGGGGTGGGGGAAGCTGAAGGAAAAGGGAAGTGGAGAGAAATTTTACTGCAAAATCCACAAGCTGCAGCTGCAAAGAGATCTCAGATGATGACAATACCTGAAATGTTATAGTGAAAGTCATATATATCTGTACTTACATAGGGAGAGATAGATAAATACAATAACACTGTCAGCTCCATTCATGTTATTCAATGTTAGAATAATTTTCCCTTGGTATATTTTAGTAACTTAAATTACAAAGAGGTGAGCAAGTACAAAGGTTTTCTGTGTTAAATATTATTATTGCTAATGTTGGTGATGAGAAGTAGCTCCCTTTGGACTGAACAGCTTTGGAAGGTCTCAATAAAACATGAATTAAGATAAAAGAATTCAGGAGTATTTATCAGCCTTTCCCATTTACTGGTGAGTTCCTCTCTCCAGTCTTCCAGACAGAGCCATGAAATGGTGATCACTGACTAAATAAGAGGCAAAACCCAACTCATTCAAACTCCCACACACCAATATCATCAATACACCCACAAACCACACCTATGGTTCAAGTAGTCCAGTATTCTGCCTCTGGACAGTGATCAGTACAATATACCTCTGGGCAATCTGGATGGATTTGTGCAGCCAGGGCTAGACAGCCAGGGCTAACCTGTTCATGGGCAAAGCTTCTCCTTAATCCCTGCTCTTTAAAGATTAGTTAATGCACTGAAGCACGAGCAGGGGAGCAGTCTGCCTCTGCATATCCAGATTAAACATGTAAGGTCTGATTCTGAGGCCTTTGTAGTTGGCATAAAGTACATCTCTTTTTAGACACCCTGGATCTAAAGAGTAAAATCATCTGATGCTTTGCAAACATCCCAGTGTGGAAAAAAGGGCATGAGTTCAGAAAGAGCTGTGGTAATTTAGTTTGGAGAGGGAGAAGTGTATTTTTGTATAGCCTGATCTAGCCTAGTTGCTCTCTTCATTTACTCCATACTCCTGGTGGAAGCCATGCAGTGCAGGTAGGAGAACTAAGTCACTCAACTAAAATGTAGATATCAAATTTGGCCTCTGGAAAGTCAAACCAGATGAAAAAGAACAATTTGAAGATATTTTTCAGAATGACAGCATAGAACAACACATAATTCCTATTGGAGGGGCTCATGAAAAAGATTCTGCTGCAAACTTCAGATCCCTTATTGTCACCAGCCTCAGTCCTTTGATCCATGCGTACTGTGTTCCTGGGTGACTCTCTGTACCCTCAAAGTAAAGACTACAGATATTGCACATAAGAGATTTAAACTGTGGTAAAACAGAGGAGGAAAAGCTGTGGACATAACAGTCTCCTGTTTTGAAGCATAACCAGCTTTCCTCAGCCTTATGTGGAACAGTGCTGAAGGGCTCTTCTTTGGGAGGAAGACCAAGAGTTGCAACAGTAAAAACCTTACTGGGCACTGAAATAAATGGCCTGTTCAAAGGAAGAGTTGCGAACATAGTAACGGTTGAACTAGGCATTAAGAATCTTAAGAAATTACTTCTTTCACTACATGACTAAAGCATGAATTTAGGAAGCTAAATTTAAACTTATCTCCTGGCAATTGTGGGCCAAAAGTTGGCTAGAAAATCAAATCGAAGATCTAATAATGTCAGTACCTTATAAGATGAATGTCAGTGCATCACAGACAGAGAAGACATCTCATAATGACATCAGAAATTAATAACAGACTCTGGGACTAGCATTTCAGAGTCTGATTTGAAAGCATAGTATTGCTTGCAGTGACAGAAATCAATGAACTCCATCAATGCAGTCCAAAAATCTGAAAAAAATCTTTCACCAGCTACAGCTGTGACAGTGCCAGTTGCCAAGGAAAAATCAAAGATAGAACCCTGGCAAAAAGTCACCCCAAAAAGCATTTTCATGAGGCTATGTTGTTGTGGGTTCCCACTGTGCTAGGCCAGTGTGCTTTCCAACTTTCTTTGGTGCCCTTTAGACTTAAACCACAGTTCTTCAGGATTGCCACATAGCTTCTTGTCTCTACTAACCATCCCTAATATATATTTCATCTCTCCCAAAGAAGGAGCTGCTCAGTGAATCAACCTCTTTACTGGTCATTTTAGCAGGAAGAGAGCTACCTACCACTTCTATTCCTTTTTTTTTTTTTGCTCAGGCCTCCTATCTCTCTAATCCTGCCTTAATTCACAGTCAAGTAAAATGGTTGCTTTACCTATATCTGCTCACATTCCCACCACCAGCAAAAACCCATCACCACCCAAGGACTGCAGGAGAAATCTTACTCTGTCTGGGTAGTGATATCTCTCCTAGAGTCACACTTTTCCCTGTAAAGAACTGTTAAGGTTCAATGTCCTGTTCCTGACTTGGGTGTGGAAAATACATAAGAGAACATGACTATAGATTACCAACTCCATACTCACTGAAAATTTAAAACTGTTACATTTTTGAGTATGTGAATCTTCCAATGATGCACCAATTCCAGTGCCCCAACAGGGTGCATAAGTTCTATATGAAGACATCTCATAAAGCCTTATAACTACAATCATACACATTCCCTTATACAGTGGCAAGCATTCAAGAAACTTTGCTTGACACAGAAATTTTGTAATGTTGATGCTCTCCTTTGACGTACAGTGCCAAGAACAATACCAAAACCCAATAAAAGTTTGAAGTAGGATAGCAGAGCAAGACAAAAAGAAATTGAGATGCTTTTGCCACCTCCAGGACAACTTTAGCTGCCACAACATAATTTCCCTGTCCTAGTCTAGCAGTCAACATACTGAAGCTTGCAGCTGTCTCATTGACAATACAATTTAGCATGTACATGTAGACACCAGCATTTCCCATTTCCTGCTCATCTTCTTCAAACTGAAGGAGTCAGTACTGATCCACATGACTGTTTAATCAATGGCTGTCAGTCAATTACACTGATTGAAGAACAGTTCAAAAAACATTTGGTCTGTGGCCCTACTGACAAAAACAGCTAACAGGAGCTGAACCCACCTAGTTTTCAAACATTGGAGATTTTGTTAAAAAACATATATTTCTTGGGTGTTGTTCAGCTCAGCACTTTACAAAATCATTGAATGGCTGTTTACACATATATATGCCAGTACAAAATATCCTTCTCACATCCTCCACCCACACACCCCTCTGCTTTTAAAAACAGCTCCAGCCAATAGACAAACTGAATATACTTGTTTGTTTGTTTTCTACATCTTATGGGGAATCTTATTCTTGAATTTCTAGATTCAAAGGTCCAACACAAAGCAGACATTGTTTCACAGTGCAACAGAAGAAAAAGGATCTTGAGGATATTGATGAAACGAAGGCAGCACAGAAGCTCCCTTCTGCACTGCAGTTATAAAAAACATAGACCAATATTGCATAGTAAATATGAACTTCTTTAAAATACTTGAACAACTCCAACAACAATCTTTCATTGTCCATCTTGCAGCTGAATACAGAAACATTTCCAAACACCAGGCAACAGTTCCTTCAGGTCATAGAATGAATTACACATCCATAATCTATTCCATTCTAAGCATCCATTTCAACTGGAACAATCTGAGTACTTGTGTAAAACTTAAGAAGATCCACTGTATCTTTGTAGATGCTCTGAAAGAAGGTCAGCATAATATTTTTATCCCAGGGTTATTATTCTTTCCAGGTTCTCCCTTTACAAGCAGGGAAATTCTTGCACTCTGTTTTGCATAATCACATGTCCAGCTCAGTAAAAGAAATTGAATGCCCTTTGATTGATAGGTTAAGAACAGAAGGGATCATTATGGCCATCTCATTTGACCTCCTGCATAACCTCAGTTATAGTATTCCTCTTTGTGGTTACTGCGTCTATATTCATATTATTGGCTGATACAGAAAATGTCTGTTATAAAGACAGCCTCTTGATTTAAAGACTTCAAATGATGGAGTATTCATTCCCCACTCTCTTTATAAGTCTGTTCAATCTTTAATTCCTCTAATTGTGAGGAAAAAAAAATATATAAAAAAATCCATACCTCATTTTGTTAGTCAGAAGATTCTGGTATTTTATCAAAAGCCCAAACTGATAATTATGAAATATAGCTGTATATCCCCTGATCAGAAAACTCAAAATGAGGAATAGCAGAAGTTTCTCCCAGATAAGTGGATTTGTTCCAGTAAGGGCTAAAGACTGCTATTTGAGACCAATGCAATCTATTTATTCAACAAACAAACAGACAAACAAACTTCTTGTTTAATGGCCATCTGTTTCAGCACAACGTTCATCAGAATGAAGAGACTGTCTTGGCAGCACTTCCCCAGTTCTTGTAATTTGATGGAAAAGTATAGCATTAGCTTCCACAGTACACCTGGAGGCAGCAGAACTCTGCTGCCTGCCCATCAGGAAGCAGGACCTTATCCTGGTGGGTTTGCAACCTCTGGCTTTAATTTTCTATGCACAGAACTTTCCCAGCCACCACAGAAATCCAGGGCAGCAAACGTTCCTCATGCAGTCAGTGCAATAAAATCATGGCACATGAGGAATGTGAGAAAGAGTCTTCATTATATGTTTTGACCCTTACCATGTAGAACAAGCGATACTTTTTACTGTTGAAGGAGGAGATGGGGAATTGTCATGCATCAGAGGGTCTCTGTTTTAAGAGCATGCTGTTAGGTTGCCATACTCTGTTACAATTCTACAGACCAGAGGAGCAATGTAAGGAATGTCAGATTCTCCACTGCCCCAGCTGTGACTTCTGCAGTGACTTCCCTACCAATCCCACATTTGCATCAGCTGAACTGTTTGTCTGCACCGTTGCATGGTACAGATCTTGGTTTGCTTTTTAATTGTCACGTAAAAATCTCTTCTGAGGGAGAGAAGGTTTTTCAAGGTTTTTAAGCCTTTAAAGAGTGAGGAATCATGAGAGACTGGTGACAGGTAACCCTTAGACAGGATTTGTAACCAGGGATAATGTTATTAAACCAGTCTTATGTTAATCATGTGAGAAAACAGGTACTCTAGCATACAATGGGCAAGAACCCATATCTAGGACAAGGTCAGCTGCTTAAGCTGTTTATGAACAGTCCTGATACTTTCAAGTGTGCATGCCTCAGCCATGGAAAGAAACAGTTACAATTTTGTATCTGAATGAATAAAAGTACATGGGGGAGGTGAGAATCTTTTGACCAGACCCTTGTTTTTTATCAAAACTACAGACATTACCATAAATAAAGTCAGTATTTGGTAACAGGGGCCACATTATAGTGTGAAGGTGGCAAAAAATCCAGCAATAATTTCAATAATCTGCATTGTAAACTGTGGGAAGAAAAGACTATTCTTCTCAGTCATAAAGCACTTAGAAAGCTTCTGTCGTCACAATTATCTGCAAGCTATCAGACTTGTCAAGGATGGGACAGACACTTAGGAAGAATCCCAGATCTCTGAAAGAAGCTAAGATCATATCACAGGGTCTGCAGTACACAGAGCAAAAGAAACAACACAAGGTGATATCTTTCTTAGTGAAGCTAAGTGATGTAAAAAAGAGGGTTTGTCCTCCTAAAATTTCACATTATTTCTATGAACTATTTTGGGTGGAAAAGAAGAGGCAATAATCCATGTAGAAAACCCACAAACTAGGCAGCATTAACTTGGGATCTGACTTGGAACCTGAGGAATAGGGCAAAGCTTGATGCAGAAAGGAATGGGAAACAGAAAGGGGTGTGAAAGCCTCACACACAATGCCACTCCTTGGAGGCAGTGAATGAGCTCTGCCTGCTATGCTTGGCCCCAGCTGGAGGTGAGGATGGGCTCCTTCTATCTCTTTATTCTCAAGCCTCATGCCAATAAAGTGGGTACATGTAGGAAAGAGGGCTCCATTGCTCCTTCCTGGCTCTCACCTGAGACCTTGGGAGCATCTGCAGGGTGTACAAGAGTGAGGTTCCTGCTCCCATTCATAACCCAGTTGGGGACACCAAAAGAAAGGAGAAGGTGGAAATTTTGAGGTGCTGCACAGAACAGCAGTGTCAGGATAACAAGTGGTTTGGACTCCTCAGCCTCTGTTCCTATTTGGTTCCAGAAGAAAATTAGTCCATGTCTTCTTACTCACTCCATAACTTCTTTCTTACTTACTCCATATCTTCTTTCTAGCTTACTTCTAAACATTTAGAGAAATCAAAGAGAAAATATCTGTCTTTAAAATATTGGTGAATGCAAGACCTAAACCAAATTATCTAAATTTAGGCTGTGATCAGAAAGAGGCACAGCCAGTGCTGTGAGAGTGTGAGGAGCTGCAGGGACACAGAGTAATTTCTGAAGTTCTGGGTTATCTCAAATATGGTTTGAAGACAGGACAGTGTTTTAAGAATGACTCCACTACAAAATATTTTGAGATTACTTTTACTGTGTGTGCTCTCAGCTTCTAAGGAGAAATGGAACCTGTAGTAAGTTCTTCAGTGGGACCTGGAGTGCCCAGGGCATTTCAGCGTGTTTTAGGTCTGCTGCTATTCTGCTCAGAGACTCTGGAGAAGACAGAACGTAAGTAGTAAGTATACATGGACTAAAACTTTTGTCATGTATTAAAAACTTGAACATCTATTGCAAAGCATGTGTGATCCAGTGCAATATTGTATCACCCAATGTAAAATGTTTGGGAATTCAATTTTTACAGTAAATTTGTCCTGTAGAGGCTGGACAGCCTTTGAAGGAGCTGCTGCTTTTCTTCTCCAGCCTTCTCAATCTCTCATGTTCACAGAGACAACACATGGAAGACAGTCTGGGATTCCTAGAGCACCAGAGTGAGAGAGTAAAACTAATTGCATTTCTGTATTTTTTTAGAAAATGATGAACATCCATAGCTATGTCAAATTATATTAGTTTCTTCTGCTGGTATTCTTTTCAGCCCATTGGGTCCTCCATAAATGATACCTGTCCTGCTACTATGTGATCTACCTCTGGAGACTTTACCTTTAGTGTTGTTCAATGCAAGCTCAGTTTCAGATCAGAGAAAAAAGAAAAATAGTTTTCAGAAGGACTTGGTTACTGATAAACTGCTGTGTCTTTATCACAGCTGTGTTATAGGAGAGACTGAAAAGGCCTTTGTTGTTACAGGCATAAGTAATACGTACAATAAGGCTTGGAAGTTGGTGCACTGCAGAGCAAATAAATACTTTCTAGAAATTATTCTGAAAGACCTACAGAAATCTCTAAAAAAACAGACACATAAATGTACAAACTAGAATGAGCAATTCCTCCTTCCTTTTTGACAACTGCCCCTTTTTCTGTACATAGGATTGAATATGAGCCCACCAGAGCAGAAGCCTAAAATATTTCCATATTTCTCTTGTACCTGGAAGTCATTGTCTCTCTGTCAGCAGAGAGTCAGCAGAGCTGTGGAATGGCTGATGACCCAAGACCCCATGCTGGGCCTACTCCAGCCATCCCTGGACTGTCCATTAAATTGTTCTTTCCCAAAGACAGGGAATCTGCCTGTCTCACAGAGTGAATATAAAAAACAAAATGGGGAGCAGTAGAGCCAAGCTAACCAAATGCAGAAAGAGAATCATAGAATTGTTTGGAAGGGACCTTAAAGATTACGTAGTTCCAAAACACCTGCATGGACAGGGACACCTCCCACTAGAACAGGTTGCTCCAAGTCCCATCCAGCCTGGCCTTGAACACTTCCAAGGAGATGGCATCCACAACTTCCCTGGGCAACTTCTTCCCATGTCTCACTACCTTCACACTAAGGAATTTCATCTTTATATCTAATCTAAATCTACCCTCCTCCAACTAAAATAATTACTCCTCATCTTATCACTAGATGCTGTTATAAAAAGTCCTTCCTCAGGTTTCTTCTAGGCCCTTTCAGGTACTGGAAGGCCACTACAAGGTCTCCCCAGAGCCTTCTTTTCTCCAGACTGAACAATGTCAGCTTCCTCAATCTGTCTTCACAGGAGAGGTACTCCAGCCCTCTGATCATCTTTGTGACCTTCCTCTGGACTTACTCCAAGAGCTCCATGCTCTTTTTGAATTGGGGGTTCCAGAACTGGACACTGTACTCTAGGTGGGGTCTCACAAGAGCACAGTAGAGGGAGAGAATCACTTCCTTTGACCTGCTAGCCATGCTTCTTCAGATGCAGCCCAGGATATGGCTGGCTTTCAGGGCTGCAAGCATATATTGCTGTTTCATGTTGAGCTTCTTATCAACAAACATCCCCAAGTTATTTTCCTCAGGGCTGTTCTCAATCCATTCTCCTACCAACCAGCCAGTATTTGCACTTGGATTAATGTACTGCTAAGTACTAGACACAGTACTCCAGGTGGGGACCAAAGATATATGGGTGAATCAGAAAAGTGAAGCACGAGCAGGAACATGACTAAGGGTTAGAGACCTTAAAGACTGTGTATAAGAACAGAGAATTTGAGTCATAAAGGAAAAAACTAGAGAAGAGGAGAAAATAAAGGTAATAAAAGAAGGTATGGGAACACAAAAAGGGAACTGGTGAGGGAGCCAAAAGGGGCTGAAAGCATTTATGGGTGTCTCCTCCCTTTCTGTCTGGGCAGCAACTTAAATATGGGCTGATGGTTTTAGGATCATCAGGCAAGACAAACCATTTTGTGGAGCATCAGTGAAGTGTACAAATATTTTTTAATGTTTTCCCACCACCTTGTACTAGTAACATGAGTGCCTTGAACCTGAGGTGGGTGCTTCTAAACAAATAAACAAAACAAGGACTCCCTGCTTCACAGCAGCCAACTAAAGATAATCTCTGCAATTGTAAAAGCTGTGAAACTGAAATGTTAATTTCTTTCATGCCAAAGGTTTCAAAACAAGCAGTCTCTTTAGTTGGGTGATAGCATTGTATTGAATAAAGAACAATTTCCCTTACAAAAAATAATAAAAGACAAAGCCTTCCCTTGGTAATAAAACCATAATGTTTCCTGAATGTCTGACGAGAATGCATTTTGGGAAGCCTGATGTGCAACCAAACACCAAATTATTTCTGTTTTTACTTGATACATGTAAGTGCTTTTATGTATGCAGGCAGAAAAGACGGTCATTTATACGTATATGATACAGTCTTGGCAGCACATTCCTTTTGATCAAACACGTCATTGTTTAGAGAGAACACAGAAGAGTGAAAATACAGGCAGATATTAACAAGCAGAGAAGTAGCACTCACCACTGAGACCCAGGGCACAACCCTCCCTTCCCTACCCCAGCATTTGTTTAGGGCCTCAGTGGTGGCTCTAGGACCAGCTACAACCACTGTCTGAGCAGGCAGACACCAAAAAGCAGCTGTGTCAATCTCAAGTAACCTCTCTGGCTCTGAACAAGTTCTACTCATTTACTCAAGAACCATGAGTCAGCCACATATGGCATCCACAGAAAGACAACAGTGAGGTAACAGAGCTACACCATGACTTGGCACAAAATGTGGTTATAGGACATGAAACTCACTCTTAGTTTTACATGAATAGGATTTCCACTCAATTCTTGGACTATCCAGTTAGTCATAATTGGAAATTTGTTTGTGGGTGCTGGTGTTTACCCTTATGCATCCACATCACATTTAGAATCTTGCTGAGACAGGCCAAGAGCAAAATTATCTGACAGAAAACTAAACAACTTTCTTCCTGGATAAAGGGGACACCTGTGCAAAGATGATAAATTAGATGTCTAACTGCCACTGCTACCAGTAACAGGTAGATGCCAAACCTGCTAAGGCCAGGCAAGAGAGTCCAGTAAGCATTCATCTGCATTGTCAGGCATGGAAACTTCCATGGAAATTTGATCTGAGTTCTCAAGCCATTGCCATTTCATGGGCCAAAGCCCTTCAAATCACACAGAAATGTACTGCACCTTCCTCAGTGGATTTTGAATCAGACCTTACAGAACACATGAAGATGTTGTTAAAATATGTTATTTGATAAATTTCCTTCTCTTTGAGGTGTGTATTTTAGTAATTTAGCCAAATAAGCACATACACTGCTAAATACATTATTTTTATGCAGCAGGACAGCACCCTTTGTGCTGGGAATCAACCAGTTCAGGTAACCAGCACATTTGCTTTGAACATCATTCCTTTATCCTCACACAGAATATAGCTTTTCTCAAGTGCAGTACAAGGACTGAGACAGTTAAATACAAAGCTAACCCAGCTAGAGATGTTAGAAGCTTTCCAGAAAAAGAAACAGCTGAACCCTCCACCCCTCTTAAGCTTGTTTATTTAAAACGAGCTGGTATCCTTTTCCTGCTGGTTTCCAGGTCAGAGGAGAGAGTCCTAATCTAAAATTCAAGCCAAGCTTAACTCATTCATGTCTTCCTAACCCTGATGTGAAATCAGTGGTTTTGTCAAATTAGGTTTTTAAAATTGTGCAAGTTATACCAAGCTCTGAGGCAAGCAGGAATAAACTTTACATACAGAGTCCCTCACAGAGCAGTTTCCTTTACATCTAAGCAGAGAGGATAAACTTATAAGGGGTATAAATACTTCAGAGGCTTGGGTTCTTCTCAAGTGGACTTAGGCTGTCAGAACCTGAAATTTCACAAAAATTCAAAATATCCTTATTTTTTGTCTTAGAAAGAGCTAAATATTAACACAGACCTCCTTTAAAAATATTTTTTCTACTGATTTGCATATGAAAGTTATCAGTTTGATATGTTTCAAGCCATGCTACTTTTTTTTCAAGATGGATTAAGTCAAAAGCTGTATAAAAGTGAAACTGTGAAAATTAAATTGACCACATTAAATTTTATTGAACTGTGCAGTTTCCAATTCTAGTTCAGTGCTATATCCAAAAGGCTAAATTAAGCCTCAAAGTAGCACTGAAAACAAAGTCAAGATCCCAAGTGTGCTGAAGTTCATCTCAAATACATGACATCTGTGCCATGTTTCCTATTGAGTACTTCCCTTTGCAGACACACAAACTACTCTCCCCGATAGAAGTAAAGAAACCTAATTGTGCAAATTATTTAAAAAACCAGAAGTGCATACATGTGTCTGTTAACCAGGTTCAGAGAATGAATGAGGGAAGCTCCTTTGGTGGGAAGTAATTAAACTGAAGTTGAGGTCAAAGACAACCTCTAGAAACAGCATTTTTTAGACAGTCAGGCAAATGAGGTGAAAAAAATTCAAAAAGGCAAATAACCACGTAATTATTAAGATTCAAGCTCATCCCTTCTGCTATTAATTCCAGCTACAATCTGAATTCCTGATCAGGAGTAACATCACCAAAGCAATGCTATGAATATATGTAAATCTTACTACCTTTTTTTATGCTCTCTAGAGGCTGAGATTTCAGTAAAGATCTGTGACAGAAGCAGATTTGAGAAAGATTCATTTCTTTATTAAAAAGATACCATACACACAGAACCTTTAAAAACCTTCAGCAAGTCCTCCCCATGTTATTCTTGACCAGCACTCTGCATATCATACAACTTCTACAGTAACCACACTATTTCATAAAACTTGTCAAAGCTATTTTAAAGAAAAGCAGGCAATTTGGAGGCATATTAGATTAAGCCTGGATTTACTGCTTATATTAGAGAAGATGGTCCTAAAGGCAAGATATAGTCACCTGGAGGTTGGGTATTCTGAGTCAAGTTGTCAGATTCAGGAGGATGCTGCAAGTTAAAATTTCCTAAAGAACATTACAGAAGGTCTTTATCAAAGTCACAAAAGGCAACATAGTTTGATTCATATTCTTCCTTTGAAAGCTGCTGCTCCTTCTCACTTCAGTTCTCCAGAAGATGCTCTTTGATGCAGATGTGTAAAACCTGACATGGTAAATAAACACAGACAATTCATGCAGCCTATGTGCTGTGGCCTCTATGCAGCCTCCTGAAGGAAATTTATTTCTACTCTACCACTGCAGCCTTTTGGAGGTTCTGTGGATGATGCCCTGACAAATATCCCACAGCAAAAGCTACATCAAATATGATGAGTGGGCAGGCTCTCTCTACTCAGTTTCTCTAGGTACAGTCAAATATGAAAGAGCAAGTTCAAAAAGGCTAAAGTTTGGACCCTTAAGCTGTGGTAAGGGACCAGACACTGTACAACTGATACAATTCTACAGCTCAAACCCTCTGTAGAGACCAGGCTAGGGTGCATGAAACAACCTGAGAGCACCTACATGAATGTTTCAAACAGCCCTAAAAAAAAATGCAAAAAGTGGTAGTAAAGGTTTCATTGTCTTCACTCTATGATTTCTTGCCTTTACCAAGAAGTAAGATACAGACCCTAGTAAAGCCACCATGGTGGTGAAGGTTCTGTGAAACAGCCTTGCAAGTGTTCATCATGTGGTGAGTGACTTCTTTTTCTTGTTCATTTTGTGAAATAAACTGCACAGGTTCTTGGGTGGGGAAGGGTAGGCCAGGTCAAATGTACATCCTCTTGCCTGTAGAGATGATTAGGAAGAGGCTAATAAATCTGGATTTTGTTCATAGGTCTGCCCACCTATGTCTGTAGAGAGCTGCAGCTCAGATCAGGGTTATAAAAAGAATAGCCATCCATTACCTAATGATCCAGTTCACCTCTGTCCAGAGAATCAGCACACTGGCTCTGTCTTACTTATGCCTGTTCTTGATGGCTTAGTGAATCAGTGACCCCATACAGTGGCCCCTGTTTGCAAGGGAATGCACATCACTCTTGAAAGGTACATCTTCTCACAGGGAATTTACCAACATGAAACTGTCTCTTGAACAGTTCTGGCCAACTTCATAATGTGAATAAGAATTATTTTTACACGTTCTTTATGTAGAGGGTCTAGAATTTATTTGAAAAGCATTTTCCCTCAGGAGAAAAAAAAAAACACAACAAAAAAACCCACAAAAAAAACCACCAAAAAAACCCAACAACAGCAAACAGACAAACAAACAAGAAAACTCCAATAATTTTATTCCTCTTCTTCTCATATTGTTTAAGAAGCAAAGAATGCCACAGTTAAAGTCTGTTTTCATGACATTTTCTGAGCCTGTAAACTTTAGTGGGATCTAGGGAATACATTTTGTTAGACCTTGTATTCAATTTTTGTTGTCATTCCCAATATAACTCTATTACATTGGTAGAAAAATGTCCTTTATTGCCAAGCATTGTGCAGTGGCTGAATTGCCTGTTCTATATGTAGAAGTAATCAAAAGTGCTAAACAGAAACATTGTTCTTGCAACCAGTCTAACTTTAGGCCAGAGCAAGAAAACAAATATTCACAGCAAGATTTCAGCCCACCCTTTCCCCCTCTTGAAGAACAGATGTGTTGTAATAAACCACAGCTTAAATGAATTAACTGAATACATATAACTGAAAAACACTACCACACTTAACTTATGCCAGGGTGTGTCCTGGGGTGTTGGCTGTGGCTTTTCTCTTTTTGTTTGCCCTGCCTTCATGGATGGAAGTGTGGGGTCCTTCCCACAGCCAGCACAGCACTATGTGGTGCCACACACCCAAAAATGCTGCTGGGGTGAAGAGCCAAGGCTGGGCTGCAAAGGAATCAGGACTGCGCACTCACTCCACGTGGAATGTTGCCAATAACCCTTTCTTCTATTGCTGCATATTTAATGAGAAATAATATGTCCAAACCCCTCTCCAGAGTTCTCAAAGGTGCCAGTAGGGCTCAGCAACCCGTTACACTGTGTGTTAGCAGTGCAGGATCTTGCAGCACCAGGGAGCTGGGAGTCCTCTGCCAAGGGGTGTCCATGCTCATGGTACAAATCACCAGAACACCCTCAGGAATATGTTGCCTTGAGTGGGTTTACCTACACTACACTCAGGCAAAGATCAGTGACGAGCACAAACATGACATCCATTTCCCTTCCTTCCCTGAGCCTCACTTAATGTGGAGGTTGGAAGATTCATGGTGGATGAAACCCCACAATTCAGGACTTGGCTTCCCATTGGGAGGGCAAGAAGGGAGACACCTTTCTCCAAAGTGCCCTGGTACCATGCAAGCAATGTAATGCACAATAGTCCAACTAAACTATCATGCCAAGTGTCTGACAATTTCAGTTTTAATTCACTTTACAGCAATAAGGCTGCCAGGATGAGATATGAAAATCTCTGTAAAAATAAGGTCACAAAAATATCTGTCTCAAGACATCTTGGGTAGTTCTGAATAGCTGTTTAGGACTGTCAACATCACAGAAAAAGTCCAGAGCTGAATTAAAGATTAAGTTCAAGCCTGCTTCCAAGTGCAACCAAAGTCTTGCCTCAAGAAATTGACTTTCCACTATAAAGTGACAAGCAGTGCCAGAGGTGCTGTGCCCTGTTTATATTCCTCCTAGCTTGAAAAGGCTGGGGTTTGCAGTATGCAACCTGATGTTTCAAAAAGCAGAGGAAAATTAAAAAAAAAATAGCCCGATACCTTACAGAGAAAACTGACAGTACTATGCAGTGACTTCATGTGCTTCTCCTGATATCTCCTCAAAATTATAGAAAACCTATACTGGTAGAGCAGATAATCAAAAGAGGAAAAAAACATGCAAACTGAACTACAGAAAAAAAAATTAAAAATCTTAAGGACACAGAAAAATATCTTAAAGATAAGAGGAGAGAAATATCTTAGGGAAAAGGAGCTTTACAGATAATACTCTTTCATCTTTGCATCCTATCTTTCCCTCTCCCTGTTCTTCCCCAGATAACTGAATGGTCAATTAAATCCAACAGTCAGGCAGAGGCTTTAGAAGTACAAAGAAACTACAAATACCATGAAAAACAACAGCTGGGAGGAAGAACCATTATTTTAGTCCTCAATAAGAGCAATTTCTGCAGTGCTACCTGACTAAATGCAAACTTTATAAATACCCCCTCACAGTTAAGACATTAACTGGAAATTGCTCCTCTCCGGGGTCTCATATCAAGTGATCCCCACACGTTTCACCACTATATATGATGATCTTGTGTGCACACTACTCAGGGAGCAAGGTATTTTTTTCTGGAATATGCCTATGTATTAGGAAAAGCTTCTCAGCAGGAAAAATACAGTTATATATTGCAAAGATGAATGGATAAGCAGACAAAAACCATCTGTTCAAGATGCAGGGCCCTGGCCAGAATTAGATATTTGACAAGAATCACCATAACTCTGCTTCAGTTTGTGTGATGGCAAATCAGGTGTGCTGAAACTTCTTGTACATAAACCATGGGACTGCTGAGAGATTAAAGTGAATAGAATATAAAACATGATTTGTTAAATGTAGCAAGGAGTGCTGCAGAAATAAAACAGCCATGAATTTGTAATGCATTTTTAACCAACAGATACATGTTTTCTTTAAACATTTAACTAGAACGAACTCTAGGTGAAAGTTCTGAGAAAAAACATGTATGTCATGAAGACTGATAATCTGAAAAGATGTATTTCTCTATTTCTTCTCAAAGGTCAAAATGTTTGCCTAAATACTATCCTTCTCTTCTGTCATCTGAGCAGCCACTCTCACCTCAATAGCATGTCAGCAGTCCAAGGGAGACAGATGAAACAAGGTGTCTGTGCCTCACCTACAGAAGTGGGATTTTCCTTGGAGGAGCAGAGCTGGCACTGCTTCACAGAAGTCACTGCAGACATCAGTGTGATACTGAATCGCAGGGTGTCCCTCTTCTTGCATTCCTGTTATTTATGAAGCATACATTAGAACTGTTGGCCTGTTTAGATTTCAGCATGGAGAATAGACTTCATTTGCAAGTCTTGAAGAAGAATCATAGCTTTAGAAGTCAAACATGACATTAATGGTCTTTAATATTCAGAAGGTCATCATGGAAGTTGAGCTCTGCCATCTCTCTCTTCTGCAGGGAACTTAGAAGAGTGATTGCCCTTTAAAGCAGACTGCAGCCTATGTATTGCAGAAGAAGCCAACCCATCAGTAATGGACACTACACTTCAAAGTCTATCAAGGACAAATAAAATAATCTCCATCAAAGAAAATTATTGCATTTGTCCAAGACATGAATTTATATATGTTGACATAAATCATCTTTGTGAATTGGGAAGATATTGTAGGCTAATTGCTATTCTTGCATGTGGCAATTCTCCTCTCCTCTCAAGCCCAAGATCTACTAAAGCTCTTCAGCTGCAAGAATATCTGATGATGTTTCATGAGATAACAGTCTGATGGAGAATAAGGTCCCATAGGCACACAATGAGACCATGAAGTATCCGGTACTACTGTGTCCACAGGGCACTTCAGCAGCACAGAATTGCTCAGTTCAGCAGCAAACTGTCATAAGCAATATATTACACAAGTTGTGAGGCTTGAACAACAAGATAATTAAGAAAAAATGATTGATGCAGACAGGAAAAGAGCAACATTTTATTTTGACTACTTGTCTGCATACATATGTGTATCTGACGATCTCTCTCTGGATAGGGGAGCTATTTACAGAAGCTGGTACGGGCCTTATTTCCAGCCCCTTCTTGCTGCCTCACGCAAAGGAACTTTACCTTGTACACTTCATTTTGTGCTGCAGAGCCTGATATATAAACTTCATTCTGATTTTTGGCAAATAACTTACATGTTGTTAAGCAAATTTGATTGTTTAGCCTACAACTGAGAGGATTTCTTTGTAAAAACTCTTTTCTCTTTAGATTTTATGCAGTGGCTTTAGCTGTAATTTATGTCTTTCTGTCAACAAACCATCATTTATTTCTTGCAGTTACAGTCAATATCTGATGCCATTCTGCCCCCTTTATGTTAGTGTCTGACCTTTCCTTATTCTATTCATAACAAAGTTGGCTTTTATGCCACCTGCACAGCAGTAAATTTAGAGGAACATTAAATCAAGCAAAATATTAAAATATACAATAAAAAGCCTTGAAAACGTAACCATTAAAATAAAAGTGAGATAGAAATCTTTCATAAACTGCAAAGAGGAAAAAATAAGCAGTTGCCTCAAAACAAGGAGATTTTTGTCAGGGTCTTGCATCTGCCCATCTGCCACATAGCAGATTAAACGGTAGCATGAGTAAAGACACTGCCCCTGAATTCACTGCTGTTTCATTGTCTTAGGATAATGGAAAGTTAGGTCCTGAACATCTGAATAATCACCTTATTTTAGTATAGTTCTACCATCTTTGCAAGTCCTTTCCTATGTGGATCTTCACCTGGGAGCATTATGCATCTAAGGAGATGTGCAGATATACCAGCTTTGACCCATCCATTTAGTTAAATGGCAGGCAGTTTTCTCACACTCATGATGCAGAAACCACAAAGCACTGGAAGAAGAGTTCCTCACTCTTCAGATCAGTGGCCAGTTCAATATTTTCACTAAATAATAAGAAACCTTTGAAAGGATTATTTTACAGAGAACAGTCAAGATAATTAACATGCAGCCTGATTTAAAAAATAAATAGATAAATCTGTTGTTATTCAGTTCCAACCCTTCTAAATATCTTCTTCAAACACAAAATCCTGTAATGGATATTCAGGACCTTTAAGGCAGCCTGTACAGAGAAAGGTGAACTTTGAAAAAGTTTTGAAATAGTCTTCCTCACAAAGGAAATGGTGCTGGGTAAGGAAAAGTTTTGGTGTAATTAACTAGTGTGAGATACATACTTTAAGGTTATGGGAGGGGGGGAAGTTCAGATAAAAGTAGGGTGATGCCAAAGAAAACACAATACTGAAAATTATGTGAGGTGATAAAAACTTCAACACTTGAGAAGTGTATGAAAAAGATGACTCAAGAAGCTTGGAATGGGAAAACAGGACATGAAAGTCCACTAAGAAGGAAAATGATGTGTCATGAGATGAAACTGGAAAGAAAATGAATCCACTGGCAGAACACTTTCAAAATTATTATGGCAGGAATTATAAAGAACATTTTTGTATTCAGAGCACACCATTAAATATGCAGTTACTTTTCAAAGGTCAAACACTTTCAGCATGTAACTTTTGCATAATAATATTCATTACAAAGCTCTACAGCCTTGACTTATATTCTGTGGCATAACTCATTGCTTGGCTAAAACATCCATTAAATAAATATGGAATTGTCACAAATAACGGGCTAGCATTGTCTGTGTTCTCTCTTCTAACAAGCACATTTGGCAGTAGCTCTTAAACATTAATTGAACAGAGAACAGTTAACATTTCTTAAATTTTTTTTGTTTTTAGGCAAAATATTCCTAAGTAAAATTATTTTTTTCAATTCCTTTGATATTGGAGAGTCCCAGTTCTCTGGCAGTTCTTTCTAGAACATAACTTACAAGAGATTACTTGGAAGGCCAAGCAAATTAATAAAAAAACTGTTACTGTCGTCTAAAGAGCTTCTTTTTCACTAGAAGAATTTTGCATTTCACAAGTACTATCAGACAGCCACCTCTGCATTGAGGAGCAAAAACACTCAACATTGCACAGGTTTGCTTCAATAAACAAAACATACAATAACAATGTACATGGATTTGGTTGAGAAAGCTCAAACTAGAATTAGCACAACTGAAAAAATATTTACTCTTTCTGGTTCGTTGCAATACCTACATCTATTCTACTTAACCAGTCCATCTTCATAAATAAGCTTTCTGAAAATAGTATCTGGAGTATCAGTAGAATTTGTATTTCTCTGGTCTGCCTGATATAAGATTACACTGAGGGAGCACTAAAAAGACAGAAAAAATGTGTTTACATTAGTATTGGGTTTAATGCAAAGCTCTATAATGTTAGGATTGTTTGAATTTTACTTATAGTTCAACCCTTTGTTTGAAAGTGACTGTACCATGGCTGAATAGGGTTGGACATGCTGCAAGATAAACCAAGCCTGAGGATATGCCACTGTCTCTAATATTCTGCTGAAATTTCCATTCTCAACTTCTTCCTTTTTTGGTTTCATTTAAGAGCGTTTGCCATCATACTATCCTCTTCCCACCAGGATCATGCTCGAGGCTGCCAGCAGAGAACAATGAATGTGCCCAAGGCTGCAGCAAATCACTCAACAGATGGGAGAGATGGTTGCAGGAGCGAAAAAAGAGTTCTCCAAGAGTGAGATGAGACCTGGACAGCCAGCCAGTAGGGAGATAGATGTGCTGAGAAGTACAGAAAACAGATGTGAAGAGAAGATGCTCAAATACTGTAGCACTTTTAGAAATCTGTGGGAGGAGAACAAATAAGCTTCTTTCTGCTCACTGGGAAGACACCTGATGGTTAGAGTGACGTGAACCGTCCAATGGCATTTCATGAGACTCGCAGCATTTTCCAGACAATCAACATTTCATACAAAACTATGGGGAAAAAATTGAAAAAAAAATCCTATTGAGGTGAAGTTTTGATACTTTTTTCCCTACAACTATTCAATGTAAAGAATAAGTAATATTTGCAGTGAACTAGGGAGACATATCGGTTATACCATCTTTCTATAGTAGGTTTAGACAGTCCCCAGACTTGTGCAATGATCAGAGAAACAGGATCAGGTCCTTCAGACTGAAAGGAGAACAGTAGGAATAGCTTTATCATTGACCATAAATTATTACAGCTCACACGACTGGAATGTGGCCATGGATGGCTATGTGCTTTTTAGGAAAGATCGGTCAGTGAAGCGAGGTGGTGGAGTTGCTCTTTATGTGAGAGAGCAGCTAGAATGTATCGAGTTTTGTACAGGGGCTGATGAGGGGCGAGTTGAAATTCTGTGGGTAAGAATTAAAGGGCAGGGTGGTATGGGTGATACAGTTGTGGGGGTCTACTACAGACCTCCTGATCAAGATGAGGAAGTTGATGAGGCTTTCTACAGGCAGCTGAAAGCAGCCTCACAATTACAGTCCTTGGTCCTCATGGGAGATTTTAACTACCCCGATATCTGCTGGAAGACTTATACAGCCAGCCTTTCACAGTCTAGGAGGTTCCTCCAGTGCATTGACGACAACTTCTTAATGCAAATGGTGGATAAGCCGACTAGAAGAGGAGCGCTGCTGGATCTTGTACTCACCAACAAGGAGGGCCTTGTTGAAGCAGTGGTGGTCAATGGCAGCCTTGGCTGCAGTGACCACAAGATGGTGGAGTTCAGGATCCTGTGTGGGAGGAACAGAATACCCAGCAGGACCAGAACCCTGGACTTCCACAGAGCAAACTTCGGCCTCCTCAATCAATTGTTAAGGGAAGTCCCATGGGACAGAGTGCTAGAAGGTAAAGGGGCTCAAGATAGCTGGACAACATTCAAGGACCACTTCTTGCAAGCACAGGATCAGAGCGTCCCAATGGGTAGAAAATCCAGTAAGGGAGCTAGGAGACCAGCGTGGTTAAAAAAGGAACTGTTGGGCAAACTCAAATGGAAAAGGAAAATCTATAGATCACGGAAGGAGGGGCTGGTCACTTGGGAGGAATATAGGACTGTTGTCAGAGAATGTAGGGAGGCAACTAGGAAAGCTAAGGCCTCCTTGGAACTTAACCTTGCAAGTCGGGTTAAGGACAATAGAAAGGGCTTTTTCAAATACACAGCCAACAAAACTAATACCAGAGGCAATATAGGCCCACTGCTGAATGAGGTGGGTGCCCTGGTGACAGAGGATTTAAAGAAGGCAGAGGTGCTGAATGCCTTCTTTGCCTCTGTCTTTACTCCTGCAGGCTTTCCCCATGAGCCCCAGTTTCATATAGCCCCAGTAGAAGTCAAGATAAAGGAGGAGTTTGCCCAGGTAGATGAGGATTGGGTTAGGGATCAGATGCGTAATCTGGACATCCATAAATCAATGGGTCCGGATGAAATGCATCCAAGGGTGCTGAGGGAGCTGGCGGAGGTCATTGCTAGGCCACTCTCCATCATCTTCGGTAAGTCATGGGTAACAGGAGAGGTGCCTGAGGACTGGAGGATAGCAAATGTCACACCAGTCTACAAGAAGGGCAAGAAGGAGGACCCAGGTAACTGTAGACCGGTCAGCCTCACCTCCATCCCTGGAAAGGTGATGGAACAACTTGTCCTTGGCACTATCTCTAGGCATATCAAGGAGATGGGGGTCATCAAAAGCAGTCAACATGGTTTTACCAAGGGTAAGTCATGTTTGACTAACCTCATAGCCTTCTATGAGGAAATTACTAGGTGGTTAGATGATGGTAGAGCGGTGGATGTGGTCTATCTTGATTTCAGTAAAGCATTTGACACCGTCTCCCACAGCATCCTTGTAGATAAGTTGATCAAGTATGGGTTTGATGATCAGGCAGTGAGGTGGATCAAGAACTGGTTGAAAGGAAGAAGTCAGAGAGTTGTAGTCAATGGGGCAAAATCTAGTTGGAGGTGTGTGACTAGTGGAATCCCTCAGGGGTCGGTACTGGGACCGGTGTTGTTCAACATCTTCATCGACGACCTGGATGAGGGTACAGAATGTACCCTCAGCAAGTTTGCTGATGACACCAAGCTGGAAGGAGTGGCTGACACACCAGAAGGCTGTGCTGCCATTCAGAGAGACTTAGACAGGCTGGAGACTTGGGCGGGGAAAAACCTGATGAAGTTCAACAAGGGCAAGTGTAGAGTTTTGCATTTGGGGAAGAAAAATGTCATGCACGAGTACAGGCTGGGGGCTGACCTGCTGGAGAGCAGTGTAGGTGAAAGGGACCTGGGGCTCCTGGTAGACAGGAGGATGACCATGAGCCAGCAGTGTGCCCTTGTGGCTAAGAAGGCCAATGGCATCCTGGGGTGCATTAGAAGGGGTGTGGTTAGTAGGTCAAGAGAGGTTCTCCTCCCCCTCTATTGTGCATTGCTGAGGCCGCATCTGGAGTATTGTGTCCAGTTCTGGGCCCCTCAGTTCAAGAAGGACAGGGAACTGCTTGAAAGAGTCCAGCTCAGAGCCACAAAGATGATTAAGGGAGTGGAACATCTCCCTTATGAAGAAAGGCTGAGGGAGCTGGGTCTCTTTAGTTTGGAGAAAAGGAGCCTGAGGGGTGACCTCATCAATGTTTACAAATACGTAAAGGGTGAGTGTCAAGAAGATGGAGTTAAGCTTTTTTCAGTGATGACCAGTGATAGGACAAGGAGTAATGGATACAAATTGGAGCATAGGAGGTTTCAGGTGAATATCAGAAAAAATTTTTTTACTGTGAGAGTGACAGAGCCCTGGAACAGGCTGCCCAGAGAGGTTGTGGAGTCTCCTTCTCTGGAGACATTCAAAACCCGCCTGGACACCTTCCTGTGTGATGTACTCTAGGTGACCCTGCTCTGGCAGGGGGGTTGGACTAGATGATCTTTCGAGGTCCCTTCCAACCCCTATGATTCTATGATTTGGCAATTTACAGACAAAAGTATGTCCTAGGCCATTGGATTATGTGTACCATGTAGGAACAGGATGAAAACTACAAGTTTCAGTTACGGGTGAACTCAGTAAGGCCATTTACACTTTTCCATACTCTTCCTCACAGTACTTATTTTTACAAAATTACTTGAAAATTTGAATTTTTGCCCCTAGTCAAAGGGAAAACGAATGTTGATACTAGAAATGCAGACTTTCTCAACAGAAGAGGTCTGTAGCTGCACTGTGCCAGGACAGCTTGTAAATGACATTCAGGAAAATGGGAAGAGCAATTGGTAGAATCAGTAGAGGAAGCACACAGTGAAAGAGCAGGGGCTGCTCTCCTCCTCTATGGCACTTACCTCCTTCATGATGGATTGAGCAGCACAAAGTAGATGATCAGAAGGCTGGTAAATTACTATGAAATATTCACAAAAAATGAAAGGTAAGGAGATTAATAAGCAATGCAACTTTAGAGGAGTTATAAGGTCAGTTGGTGAGACTTCATGCACACATTAATTAGCAGAAGGAAGTATAAATATTTCTCAGTCTTTTTGTCCTTCTCTTCTCCCTCTGTAACCTTGGCCCTACTATCATCTTGTGTTTCACCCAACATTCACAATAACAGCCCAAATTTACTGCACATATTGCAAAAGGAAGTGATAAAGCAGGAATAAATTGTACATGAGACAAACCAATTTCTCTATGCCTACTAAACCTTTAAAACTAGGACCAGCTAATACAGTTGTATGGAATGAAGAAATAGGATATGTTCAGGGTGTGGATGAGCAAAGTCTTGACCCATAATTTTTCTTCTTTCATTTCCACATAAAAATGGCTCAGTATTTGTTTGCCTCTTTATTTTATAATTAAGGTAAAGAACAAGCAGTTACCAGGACTAAATGAGAGAAAAAAAAACAGTTTAGCTTTGTAAGCCTATTAGAGCTCTGAGAAAAAAAGAAAAAAGAAAAAAAAGGGGGGGGCTGGTGGAAAACACACAGACAATAAAAGTACTTGTTCAAGAACAAATTAATATAAGCCATCCATACACTAATTTCAAAAAGAAATGTAGAAGTTTTGTAACCAATCTGGGACAGTCTTCCAATAAAAATAGTAAGAATCTGTCACCCTTTAGGGTGGAGCCCAGTAGGTACCTGAAAGAGTTAAAATGTTGTGATTGCTGCAGCAAAATTGTTTTGATTTCCCAGAAAATCAGTTGGTTCCCCTCCCACATTTTTACTGTGAAACCTGCATCCACTATTAAACCAGGACAGGTGTCAGGCACTTCAATAGCTGTAGAAGGAAGACAGGGACACACATGCCACATGAGGAGCCACATCTTTCCTACATTTCACTGTTTCACATATCTGGTGCCCCTAACACCCTAAGTCATCCTCCCGCCTGTTATTTAAGGAGAACACTGGTACAGAGTTGCTCAGTGCACTCAACCATTTCCTTGTGAAAGAGGGAGGAAGCTAGTGTATTGAATCTCACTCTCAAGCTTATCTCTTTCAGAGACTGAAGAAAAAAAAAAATCACACACCCTATCTCCCCTTCCTTTTGTGATTTCTATTCCCTGGTTTTCCTGTCTGACTGTAAAACAGCATCAGAAAGAAGGGCTGATTTCCTGGTGAAGGATTTAATTTTAATCATGTTTTTCATGTTTAAAATTTGGAAACAGTATTTTATATTCTGGGAATTTAAGAAAGCAGAACGGCTGGCATTTATGGGCCACTCTTTTGCTGTCTTGTATCTCAGCAGTAATTGTAAAGAAGCCACATGCTGTGACAAACTGAAATTATCTCTAGGGTCTTCATCTGTCAAACAAGTTGATTCACATCTCATCTGCTTTCTGAAAGAGATATGAAAATGAATGTGCTGTATTACTTCTGCTGTCAAAGGAGAGGATGGATTCAATCCCCTTTAAAGTAACAGTGAACACTTCACTCTCTGTCTGAAAAGAGAGTACATAAGGTTTGACTATCTGCAGGGAATTAACCTTATCTCACGTGTAGTGAATGAGGACACAAGTCCAAAAGACTTTCAGATTTGGTCATTTGGGCCTAAAGCTAAAATTCATTTAACTTTCAGCTCATGTCTGCTATCTTGAAGTTTTCTGATTTAATTGATTATGAAAGGTGTCTGAAAGACAGCACTGCTTGTGAAGAGGCAAGGTCCCAGCACTCCTTGAGCACTTGTTTTAATCGGGAAATTAGAGTTCAGCAGCTTCCACAGGGAGGGAGGGCAGAGATGCCAAATGTGCTCAGGGAAGAGGAAGAGTTAAGAACCAAATATGGGAAAGATCCACCCATTTAATTTAAATAAGTGACTACAAAGTCATCACTAGCCAGCCTGAGACTGAACTGGTAAAACAAAAAGGAGATAAACTCTGTTTCCTTACAATCTGACAAATTTTCAATCTTTATTTTTATTTATCCTCTCTAATAATTTAGCTATCAAAGCTTCTATGAGCTCATTCTCCCTCAAAGTCTTTAATGCCATCCAGAAGCAAGGAAGCATCCAGATCAGCTTTTCACAAACATTTATCTATCACAGTCTCCCATTTCCATTGCCCAGTGTCTGACCTGCACCATTCCTGCTCCTTCAGTCTTTCCATCTCATATTCAGTCCTTCATCTTGCCAACTGGGACCTGCTCAGGGCAGAATCTACCTGTCTTCCTAAGATGCCACATTTATACACACTGCAGACCAAATGTTCAGAAAATGGTTCCCCCAGAGGTGAATTTATATTGATAACTTTGTGAAGTTGGGCAGAGATCTAAACTCTGAAGGTGACAGACGTAAAGACAATTCCACTCTGTCCGAACTTTCAGAAACCTTTGAGGTGGGGCAGCAGTCAGAGGCAACAGACCAGAAAGCAGCACAGAAGTTCCTGAGATAAAAGAACCAGAACATTGTAAATATATAGCCCAGTATTGATCGAGTAGCTTGAGTCAGAACCTGTTTGTGAAAGGCATGTGCTTGCTAATGAACCCCATGACAATACTCTCCATCCATCCTGTTGTAGCCGTGTTATTGCTTACCAAAGAATATGATTAGAAGAAATCAAAAGAGAGCACGAGTGTTGCATTCAGTGAGGACGGTATTCATTTTGGATACAGTTGTCTGGGCAATAGCCTTGTTCCCTGAATTATTTTTGCATTTGTAGCCATTGCTCAGTACAATATGAGGATGTGGACTACTGTTAAGGACTGTTTCCCTCAGGAGACTGTATCTTCAGAGTCCCTGTCTACATTCCCAATTTTGTCATAAATCCTATATACTTCATCAGCTCAGACCTTCATATTCTTTCCCAGAGAATGAAAGCAATTGTGACTTACTGTGATTTGTGCAATGCTCAATGTGGTAAAGGTGCTTTAGACACAGCAGACCAGGCCTTTCAGGGACACTCTCAGAGGAACATCTTGTTTCAAGGTCTCAAACGGCTTCAACAGAAGGCATGTGCTGAGAGATTCAGTTCTGTCAAAATAGATACAGACCTGAGCATGTGAAAGAACAGAGCACTTGGCATCTTAGACGCATTAGTCCTACAGACAGCAAGATGTTAAACACAAGTGTTCCGGGTCACACTGCTGATTTTAGATGCCTAAGTTTTTTTTTGTAATCTGAGTCAGCGCTGTTTTCAGAGGTATTCAGACCCTTATGTTGTGGAGCACATTAGGAGGGTTGTTCTGAAATAATGAAACTTGATTTGAAAAAAAAAATATTGAAAAATGTACTACAACTGTTATTGTGATCTCACTCTCCTCCCTGTTCTCTGGCCTTTCAAAACCTAGGCAAACATACAGTCTTTCCACACACCTGAAGGGCATATCTTCTTTTCAAGTACGCTACAGTAATCTAATTTTAGGGTGAGAAATAGAGCCTGTAAGAACAAACATGGGATCCATGGCAATTTTCACATTAAATGAAGAAAAAAGAATGGCCAAAGCAAAATTTTCCTAGGATCTGCGGTTGCATGATTTGCTGGTGAATAATAGTGTACCATAACATGTCAGTAGAGGAAAGACAGCTTCAATTAGGATGGTTACGATCCTCAGCACCCACTAGCTTCTTCAAAGAGAAAGTCAGCAGTAGCACTCCCCTTGGTAACCATGATGTCAGGATCAAAGTTATTGCCGTCATGACGGTTCTTATATTATTTGCTTCATTTCATTTTTGCTCCAGATGTAAAGAAATACGGCTCAGGTCTCCCAAATGATTTCCACTTTTCCAACATTTCCATGTTTGCCAGGACATCTGATCTCCACAATGGTCCATCTTTTTGAAAATATGCTGCAGATTTATGACCTGCTCCATCTGTCAGACTCCACAGTCCCAGTCTCAAAGATTGCAGTCAGGTAAATTCGAGTCAACAAAAATTGTTCATGAGTAGTAGGCAATGTCTTAGGAATCTGGCTCTCCTCATACTAAAGACTGGAAGAATTCTGGAAGTCAGTGAAATTACAGCAGTGACACTCAGAAGGGTAAGGAGATTGGAAACTGAAGTAAACTTTCATCACCTCCTAATGCTGTCATTTACTGTTTCCGTGTTAAAAGATTTATTTCACAGTTAGACCTATCCTTATGACCTGTCATTTCAGAAACCCACATTACCCAACTTTATAGTTTGTTTCTAAAAACCCAAATAACATTATTAGTTTCCTTATCTTGTTTCTCAAACTGAGAAAGCTTCTGTTGCAAACTTCCAAAAATGGAAATGAAGTCCATGACCCTATCATCCAAGGGACAAATCCATAGTTCCCAGGCCAAAATTCTTACTACAGTCAGTGACAGCTTTGCCTGAGAAGGGAGCTCTGGTTTGTCCTGCATGGACACACAAGGATAAGCTCTCTTGCTCCTTAGGAAGAGATCTCAGTTGCATGGTTTTACCACCTTCTGAGACAGACAACCAATACATGGAAGTTACAGGCAGAATGTAAGGTGACATTTTCAAAACAACACTTACTAATTATTTGGGTTTGCTAAAAAGTTCTTCCCTAAGTGATCAGATTTGAATATATATTTACAGAAATGTTTTACTGATTTTCAGCATAACAAGTGCTAAAGAGTTCATTTTAGTATTTCCCTAAAAGTAGCTTTACTTAAGAACAAGACACAAAAGGAGTTTTGCTGCAACTCTGCTTCCTTGGGGACAGAAGCAGAGACACAGACCAGGTGACCAGTCCAGCACACCCACAGATGATTGGGTGTCAATACAGACTTCAAGTAACATTTTATCATGTTTACATAGCAGATGATGCACCACTGACAAGCCTTGGCCTAGAACTGCCGTTTCAAAGACACACCAAGTGCTAACTAAACTGAAAAGCACTACTTACTTGCCACTACAAGTCTCCTCTTCAGGAGATCTTTGCACATGCCCATTATGGCTTTACAAAAGACATGGAAACAACCTGGTGTTCAGAGCACTCATCAATTAAAAAAAGAGATATTAAAATGTCAATGTTATTACAGAAAAGGAAACAGCCACAGATATTCAGGTCCTCGGGCTCCAAAATGCCTCATTTTAAAAAAACAAGAATACTTTCTCTGCAATAATGTTGTATTATTGTATTTATTATCATCTCTGTCTCTCCAGTAACAACTTTTTCTATAACCATAGATCTCAAACTACTCACATTACTATGATGATGTAACTTGTAATGTTTAGTCATAGGGTGAGAACCATTTCCTTTATGAATTGCACACTTATGCTCACATAGTAATTTCTTTATTTGAAAGCCTTATTTAGATTTTACCAGTAAACCTGCAGTTCACTGACATTCTGAAAAGGTAAGTGGAATTGACTGTCTTAAATAATTACATATCTTATTTAAAATCTATTTTGTAAGTAGAAATAATGATACCTAGTGATTATGAAATGATGGCTATGCTGGCTTTAGGTGGAAAAAATATTCAGCCTTGGAATCATGAGCATGCATTCTGGAAGCACTGTATTCACTGAGTATTACCATGCTTTGATAATTTAAGAAAGCTTACCATTCAAGTAACATTTGTTTGCTTATTTGTTTAAAGACAAGGATCCTAAAACAGTGAACTAACTACAGCTAGCTTGGTTCTATCAACATGACCAAACACATGCTTGAGAATTACAGAATAGCTCAGTCCCTTACAAGCTATTTGTTACATGGGGCTTCTGACAGTGAAACCTATAAAAAGCATTTAACTGTCCCCACTGCTCCTGATCTGCAGAAACACTTAGACAACAAAAGAAACAATTTGCCCTGCAATCTCAAAATGTCAGGCTCCACCCTGGCATCCCATTCTCTGCATTCAACCCTAGTTATCAAAAATCTGCATTTTTTTCACTTAACCACAGTATATAAGATGTAACTGATTTTTATAAGTGAGAACATTAAAACTGTAGACACAGATTCAATCCAGCATTAAAATAAATACAGGATTTAGAGTACTGAACATATAGCTTCTTTTCTGTAATAATTGCATGTATGAAAATCTCCTCTGTAAAACCAGTAACCCACAAAAACTGTAGACTGTCATGTCAAAAAGTTTCAGACACAAAATGAAAATAGGTGATGCGAAAAGCAGGGACTGCAGCAAGTGGATCTGATATACAGGTTGTCATAGGGGCTTCTCTGTGCTTTAAGAAATTATTTCAAGTCCAGTGTCAAGAGAAAATGGGAAGAGAAAGACTTGCTTCCTCTCCAGAGGATGTGTGCAAGGACAGAGCCTGGAGCAAAACTTGAACTCACCCATAGTGGATCCCATCCAAGCACTACTGCTCTGCTCCTGCTGAGACTCTAAATTGCCAGGTACTGACCCTGGGGTTGATGCAGGGTGCATACAGCAGACGTGATGACAGAAGAGCTTTTCTTGCCTTTAGTCCATAGCTAATAGCACTGCACTTAAGGAACACTTCTGATGCTTTCCTAAGGTAGCATATTGCTATACAGGTCAATACCAAGCTAAATCGAACCAAGGAGCTGAGACATTTCTCTATTTAATGTAAAACTCAAGCAATTTGTTGACTGCTTTTTATGTAATGACATGTTAAGCACAGAAACGTAGGGTTCTGGGTGGATGCATCTCAAATTCAGACCATTGACAGCAAAGCAGCTTGAAAGTTCTACCAAAATTAATGTTTGGCAAGGTATGCTTGATGACATAGAAGGCAAATAATGTCACCTAGGCTATGATTTGACTTTTTCATATGCATATATATTAATGAGGAGCAGTGGGTCAGAGCTTTTTTTAAAGGAACAGTTCAAAGAACAGAAAAATTTTTATTCCTAAGTAATTACAACTTCAGGTTCTTACAGTAGAAGTCAAATACATGTGCAGCTTTACTCATGCTAACTGATTTCTGAGGATAAATACATGCATTCAGAAGGGAAATCTAACCACTAAGCCATTAGCTATATTTTGGTTGGAACCAGAACTTGCAAACTATGGTTTATATCCTATGTATTTTTTTTATTTCCATGTAGCAAAACATGTAGCAATATTTAAGCATGTTTTATATATAACTGGGTACAAGCATATTTAATTCCATTAATAAAGGATTTAGTTATGCTGACCACACTATTCCAGGCAATGAAAACCATATAATGACAGCATTGCTGTTGCAAGAGGGTGCAATCAAAGCAGCTATACCAAGAAAAAAAAAATATGACATAAACACAGGATTAAGAATTAAAGTAGAGAGAGATTTCAGTAACACCCAAGGCTTGCACTAGAAAGAGGAGCAAAACTATTGCTTTTGAACTGTTATCTACAAGGGTTAAGGGGAATAAAATTATAGTCTATGTATCAGAGAAACATCAGATAGGCATACAGCTGTGTCAGTCCATGGTCATGCAACAGATTTTTATCAATGGTCACCAAAAATACAGGTTGGATACTTTAACTCCTTTTTTTCTGCCAAGGGTGAACTCATTTTCATACTCACGTGTCTATTTCTGGATACTTAATATTACAGGTGTGTATCACAAGCTCCCTCTTTCTGCTCAGGCTTTGGATAAAACTTCTGAGTGAATTTGTTTGTAGGGAGAAAATCAGATTCTGAAAAGATTAACATAATTTAGCAACCTTTGAGCAGACAACGCCTTCACCTTAATCAATAATTAACACTCTTTCAGCAAATGTAACTCAAAAATCTCTTGACATGACTTCACTTCTATGGCAGCAGCAAACACCTCCAAATCAAACTTCATATACCATGGGACAGGAGCACTTGGTTTCCAGAAAAACAGCATACAGATGAATAGTAACTGATTGCTTGTTTCCATCATGTCACCGTTTGCCACTGTAAAACCCAATAATGTACTTGTTCAGTATTTTGAATATGGATACCTAAGATTATATACCACAGAGTACATCTGCTTTTGTTTACTATGTACAGCACTACTGCTTCTGCTTTTCAGTTCCATGAAGGCAGTTGACTGATTTACTGGAACTCATAATAATAAGTTTTAGAAGGGTTTAATCCAACCTCTAACAATATCTAGAAGTAATTTTACTTGGCTGTAGAAGTACCACTTCAGAAACTGTTCTTCACAGTGATTCAGCTGGGTTTTCTTCCCCTCTTGATCCCCAAAAGCAGAAAAGGTTAATGATGGCAACTTCGGTAGATTATTATTTTCCTTTTTTTAAAGTAGTATCTGTGAAAATGATTCAGCTGCAATTACCGTCTCTGTTCTGAGCTCTGCGTTCAGAACAGTTTCTAGATTTTATCTCACAAAAAAGTCAGCATAAAATAACTAAGCAGTTCTGTGAGCAGAAACTGGATCAGAACTCAAACTTCCTCTACTGCCCATTAATCTACAGTTATTAGACTTCAGGCAGTGTTGTAGTCAGTGAAGCATCATGAGTGAAGAGGAGTGGAGTGAGCCTCTGAAAAATAAGGATACGGGCTAACAGACACAGGAAAGCAGAAAGTACGTGTTAGAACATGTTAGGTGCAAGCTGGAGCATAAATGTGAGGAAAAACTGCTGTACTGTGAGGGTCACATAGCACTGGAACAGGCTGCCCAGAGATGTTGTGGAGTCTCCTTCTCTGGAGACATTAAAAACCCACCTGGATGCAGTCCTGTGTGATGTACTCTAGGTGACCCTGCTCTGGCAGGAGGGTTGGACTGGATGATCTTTCAAGGTAAGGTCCCTTCCAACCCCTAAGATTCTGTGAACTGCCTCAAGACAAACAAATTTAAGTCAGATTCTCCTGCTTCCTAGGCAAAGAGCCTCACCAGTGAACAATAATACGTAAGAAAGGTAAACACTGGCCCTTCATCTGGTGCTTGTGTTTTGTAAGAAGAATAAGGACAATTTAATGCTCCAAAACAACTTTTCCAGGCCTTTCACCCTAGGGACATTCAAACAGATACAAGTGCCTTACCTCCAGAGCAGCAAGGGAGAGCAAGAGCACCTCTCCTCAGCAGAGCTGACCAGCCCCCATCCAGCCCTTTTTCTAAGCAATGGCTTTTCCAGCTCATTCAGTCCTTCAACTTCCATAGCAACTGGGTCTTCTATAGGACACTTATAGTTACTCATTGCAGAGTACAACTTTTAGGCAGTGAAGTCCATCACTATTTCTACTTCTCACAGCTCCCTGGCAAAACCCAGGCTGCAGGATCTCATTGGCAATGAGAATTCAAGTGCCTTCATGATACAAGGAATCTCAAAGAAGCCTGTTCATGCTCACCTGGAAAATTGTGGACACTTCCCTCCAGTATTGCCACATACTGGATGTTAGAGAGGTAAAATAACAGCCACATAAAAGATGAAAGAGTTTATTAGCATTGAGGTCCACATGGCAGAAGATTTGAGCTGAATCACCTTTTGACCTGTGATATTCTAGCAATGCTTTCTGATCTAAAAGATTTTTCTACTTATACAAGTTTATACTGTGGCCTTACAGTGCATTTTGTGCTCAGACTGGCTGGAGTGGTTTTTTTCACTTCAGGCTTTCTGTGCACTTGCAGCAAAGAAGCATGAAATAGTACACAGAACAAAGGAAAAAAAAACACCCCACAGATCTTCACAGGTCTGAGGTCTATAAACGTACTTACAACATGGGTACCAAACAAGATCATATGTGAGCTACCACACATGCATCAGTTTTGCTCTTCTGGTTAAAATCTTTCTTTAGGTAAATCCATTGTAGCTGAAAGTTACTAAATTAAAGAAGACTTTTAAATATCTGTAGGAACTACCACATGAATAATTGCAGTGTGCATCTCTCCCATGCTGCCTATTCTTACCTGCAGACAAAATAAGCACTGAAAGGGGGAATATTTGGGTAGAGACGAGACACACAGGAGCAGAATCTCAGTAGGTGGAAATCTGTACTTCTCCCTTCAAACTGAAGAATGTTTTAAACTCATTTGGATAAAAAAATACTAATGAAATACAAAATTACAGTTGCACTTTTTGGAGTGTGGAATGTTCTGTTACACTCAGCTATTGTTTTGCTGATAGCTGTTCTGCCTGAACAGATTTTCCCTTTGGCCTCAGACAGAGGCAAGGAAGAAAGACCAAACTGCCTTTTCATCTAACAGCTCCTAAAAAGGTCTTGGAAAAAAAAAAAACCTACATAAGAAAATGAGCTGCAGCTTTTTCTTTTCCTCTGTTAGGCCCAAGATACCTTCGTCAAGGTAATGTTCTGTAAGCATGTTATTATTAGAAAGAAAAAAACTAAACGGTGAACAGTGAATTAAATGCCATGAGACTTAGTTCTGGGACATGCCAAGAGTCTGCATATCAATTCCCAGTGCATATCACCATCAGTCACACACTAATCTCCCTGTAATTTTTTGTCTTATGGTACCCTCCAAAAGGCTCAAATGAAAGTCTATTGTTTTCATAGAGTGCCTACTCCAAAGGAAGAGTATATCCTAATTAGTGCCCAAATTCTGTGCAAAAGAAGTACAGAAAGGTCTTAAACACAACTGCTTTACCTAGAGATGTGCTTTTATTTTTTAAATGTAATGACCTTCCAGGTCAGTGCTCTCAGAAGGGCATGGCAAACTCCTGTTTAAATCTACTACCTAGTAATTTTGTCAGGTTTCCCCTGCTTTTCAATTGTGAGCATGGAACATTTACTCATTATTTCTCATATTTTCCCTGTCATTTATGATTTTATAGTCCTACAATCCTGAAATTTCATTTGTGACCTTATACATCTTTATCCAACCTGAATAATAGTATGCAGTATTCAAAATGTGGGAAGACAACTACAGAACAATAGACTAATACAATGTATCATAACATTGTTTCATTCTCTATTCCCTTTCCCATCACTCTTAACTTTCTAGTTGCCTTTTCAACTTGTTTTGAGATATTTTGTATGAAACTTTTTGCAGAAGTTCCTATATTTCTTTCCTAATTTTGTGTAGCTGTATAGATGACATTACTTCCATCCTCAGCCTCCTCACTCAGATTGTCATTTGCAACTATCAGCACTGAACTAAACCTGATGATTTCTCACCCACTTATTCAATATCAATCTGTTCTTCCATAGCTCTTCTAATCCATCTTTAACTTCTTTTAAAAAGATCTGAAAAACTATTATCAGCAAATGTTATCATATCACTATTCACTTCTTTGTGGAGCCAGTTTATGAATTTGCTCAGTAGCACTGATCCCACCATTGATCCTTGTGCAAGGTGTTGGAAATGTCTCTCATCTGTGAAAACTGTCCATTATTCATCCCGCATAAGTAATGCATGACATAAGTCATTATCCCTGCAAATCTTTGACTCCTTCTGAGAACTCAAATATGCAACTGTAAGACATGGCCTCCATATACAAAATATATGGCAACTCTTTCCCAATATGTTCATTCATATATGTGCTTTTAGAATAGCAGATATGACCTCTACATAAGGCAAATAACCATCAATTTAGATCAGATCCATAGCACTTATTTTAATTTATTTTTTTTTTCATTGCATGTCAAGTCCTCAGATAATGGAACAAATTTACATGATAAACTATATATGGCCACTAATAGTTCATGTCCTTGAATAGGCCATTACTAAAAAGCAAGCCCAGAATAGATAAGATTCTTAAGAAGACACATCTATGTGTCATTTTTTTCCTTATTTTTCATGGCAGTCTTACATTGGCCATGTCTGTCTCTTACTACCATTAAATTACTCATGGAATAAAGCACTTCTCATTCTCAATATGAGAATCACAACCTTGTCTTTAATAGCGTTCAAGTCTACCCAATACCAGGTGTATTTATAGTCTTGACTGTTTAATAGCAGGAACTCAAAGCACTTTCTTGTGATCTGAACTTTGACCCTATTTATTACCTGGACTTTCTTTTTAGAAAAAGGCTACAAAATGGAGGCTTCTTTCTGATGCTCAAATTCAACACCACTTGCTTGCAAATACTGGCAAAAAGAGACAAAGAGTCTGAAAAGACCCAAAATGAAAATTGGAAATTTAACAGGGGTTTGGAGCTGTCAGCTTGTTTTTAGCAAAACTCAACCATATTGCAGGCTAATCAGCCTTGGCAGATTGGTTAGGGTAGCAAGCTACATCTTTAGTATGTGAGACAGGCTTAGCATTTCCCTAGTTAACCTTTTGTGCCTAACAAGTTTTTTTTTCTGCAGAAAATAAAGCCACTCATTCCTGCAACTGTAGAGTGAGAACAACAGTGAGCGTGAGTGCTTTTACAGCAAGGGAAAGTGTGGGGAGTCTGACTGCACCAGGAGATGCATGACCAAAAAGAAGATCACAAGCCAGCCACCTTGACACCCCATTCCTGTTAAGATCTGTTTTGTGAATAGTAGTGAACAACAGCACAAGGACACTAGTGACTATTACCACCTGATGAGGTGGGAGACTGTAGTTTAGTCAGTCATGAGGACTGCGTGTGCCTGTTAGCAACCAGAGCTGCCAAAAAATGACTGTCTTTAGCTGAAGGTCATGGAGGTACATTAGCATATGGAACGAAAAATGATTGTACTGTGTATCACTGAAATTCTTCCTGGGTAGAGAGCAACACTACATAGGTACATCTACAGTACTCAACAATTAAAAGAACATATGAAGATCTCTTATTCTTGCCTCCATAATTTCCCAAGCACTTCCTTTCCTTCAGAGACATCACATCACAGGCACTGAGCACCACCAAATGTTTTTCATTCTCAAAGATACACTTTAAGGGTATAGATTATGATTAAGCAACAGTTTGCCATAGAAAGTGAATGAGATTCAGTACTCTAGCTCCCCATGCACTTTGAAAATATCTAAAAATCAAAGACATTGATTTATTTCTTTCATAGGGCTAAAATTCAATGAAACAAAATGTCTTTGATCAAAGATTCACATCAAAACTCAAATCTCTTCAGCTTTATGAAAATCAATGCTTTGCCAGCATATATTTTATCTATTGTATTGTGCACTTGCTTGTATTATATGACTGTCAGTCTTTTCCAGCTTTCTTAATAGAAATAAGGAAGTACCTTCCTTGAATTGTCTGTGTCATTAATTCAGGAGAAAGGATAGCTTTGTTGGAATCAGGAAATAGTAGGTCTCTATGCAGTCAAAAACCCCTCAAAAGTTCTGTCCCTGAGTATGCTTTCCATGTGTTCACCAGCTTCCCCATCTCTATGTCTCTCCATTCATTGACCATTTTATTTGTGCTAGAGAGCATGAGGATTAGATCACTAACTACAAGCGCTAGACTCAATTTTTTTAACAGCTAATTTCTTAGAATTGTAAAATCCCATTTGACACAGGGGAGTATCGTGTAATTTCATGCAAACCACACAGTTTGCAGAACAAAACAAGCACCATTTTCAGGCTCTAGTATGCAAAACAGATAAAGCCTGAATTCATGATGTAGCATTAACTTAAAGAAACTTGTCCTTTAAAAAGCTAAAACTAAACACTGTTCCCTCTATAGTTTCTCACTAACCATGGAGCCACATGTGGGTAAAAAAAAACCACCCAAACCCAACACTGTACTATTTTGTTTCTCATATGACAAGAATTACTTTCATGACTTCACTAACACTTCTTAACTATCAGTATTATCTTTACATACTAAACAAAAACTCCTTTTCATTGCCATTGTATGCCTTGTATGCCCATCCCTTTTTTTACCGTCTTACACATTTCTCACCCCCTTAGGTTTGCCTTTCCAGAGTCCAGCCATTTATACCAGAAACTGCACAGAAGCTATAAGAAAAAATGTCACCATTTACCATCTTACAAAATTATTTTACCCAGCATGATTTTCTAGTAGTATATAGTACAGATCAGATGCTAAGCATTTCCATATCTTGAAAATATTTACAATTAAGAGATTTTAATTACCTGCTTGATAAGGACATTTCCTTCCATGATTTATGAGGTAAATAATTACCTTTTAAAATACATTTTAGATGCAATCGTCTGTATCAGTCAATAATCTGCCATCAATACAAGTCTAGGCTATACTATAAAATTTACTGAACAATTCCTTGCTATAATAACCTGTATTCCAAAATTTGAAATAACTCACCAATTCCCAGAAAATAAGAAAAGGAACAGAACAGCAAAACCACCATTTCTTCTGTTATGATTCTGTTCACTCCATTTTGTTAACATCTCATTTGTTTACCCTTTCTGAAGTTTTAAAGGGGATTCATAATCTCTTCAATGGTGTTCCTTAAACCATTTACATCTTCATTGGATTGGAATTTGACCCCATCAAAACTGATCAAAATTCCCATGCATTCTAATGCTACCAATTCACTCACTTTGCAGCACAGACTTAGGAAAGGGGACAATGGCTTGGATGTCAGTCAATTACTTTTAAAAATAATCTTTCTCCTTCTGCATCTACCACTGCTGTTTAGCTGCACTGACCCTCCAGAGGTGGTAACAATTATAATTACTGCTGATCCATTTGGCAAGTTCTGCCTTTGTATGTGTTTAGCTGCCAACTACAAATCAAGCAAAGTAAGAGAGTAGTGTAGGGGCAGATATGTGTTGAAGCGTATTAAGAATGAAGTATGAGAAACTAGTGAAAGTAGTCAATAACAGTCATCCTAATATTGATGTCCTTCTACAGTGCCCCTCCACAGGTTTGTGCCCACTGTGACACATGCTTTGCAGTAAGCAAAAAACATGAGAACAGTACAGTACAATATGCCTTTAGTAGCCCACTTAACTGTCATGCATAAAAGTGATTTTTTGTGATACTACTAAGTCTCACGTCACACAAAATGCAGTGAGAGGCATACACATGAAGCCATATTTGAAAAAAAAAATCCACAGGGAAGCTAGGATTTTGCTAAAAGGGGAACAGCCATATTTACCTTGTCTTCTTTTATTTATCAGCTTGCTACACTTTAGGTTAACAGTAGAAATTTCTGTGTAATCGAAGTTTCTTCTTAGAAGGACCTTCTGGGACATTTGATTTTTTTCTTTGCAATTGACAGCATTAACACCAGAAATTGTGCATGCTCTCATTAATTTTTGTCTGACTTCTAATTCTTTGAGTAAAAACTTTTCAAACCAATATCTTGATTATACTCTGTTACATCAACTTCATGATGCAGTAGCCAAATAAGGCATTTGTCCTTTGCAATGAAGTCAGGATTTTTCTTCTTGCAAATAGACAACATGTTCCCAGGAATGCCAGATGATTTCCAAATGTGTCTGTGACATCAACAAGATGAAAAAAAATCTTCAAAAATAGCTGGGGTTCTTTTCATATTACTGAAATGCAAATTTGGCTGACCTGCTTGTGTTGTTGTTTTGGGTTTTTTTGTAGCATTCAAAAATCAGCATTTTCCTCTATGAAATCTATATATAAACAACTTAAGCATGAATCTATCCCTGTAGAAACAGGAAGAAGCTTCAGTGTCCAAAAAAGCTGCATACCCCAGAATTTGAACAAGAAATGTTTTAAGAAACCAAGTTCTAGGTATGGTAAAAACAACAAGTCACTCCAAAGACCCCTTGGCAATTTTCATTTCAGCAGCTGAGGCTGAACATCCAAAGATAATTCAGTATGAGATCCAAGTGAGCTGTTCACTGCTGGCAGTGAAAAGAGCAGTATTTTCATATTATTTAAAGTAGCTTGAAACGTATGTCTTTTAGATCTTTACAATGAAAGGAGAGCCATCAAGCCAGGGCTGATCTGCTAGAGCTGTGTGACAGCTGAGGGAGACAGCAGGAGATGCAGGTTGCAACAGATCAGTTTGGGACCAAGGATTAACACTGCCAAGGCTGCTCTGAGCTCACAGCACTGTGTGAGTGATTCACAGAGGATCCAACTGAGACCACTGCTTGGATCTGAAGAGCTGTGGCAAAACAGCAGATGCTGATAGATTACTGTTAGCTACAACTTAGGACTGAGGTTAACAAAACTTCCATGACACCTATTCACATGACACCTGGCTCTTATGCTGCTATTAACCACTCAGATGCAGAAGACATACATTTCCTGAGCAGAAGAGACTGAAATCCATTATGAAATGCTGTCTTAAACAATTGCTGTGAGGTCGCAGCAATTTTCAAGCCAAGCCTAGCACAAAGGTTCCTTTCCATATTGAGAGAAACATCACTGCAGTAGAGGCAACTTTATCTGGCCTTGATGCAAAAGTATCTCTTTTCAATCCCACAGTTCTGCCACACTTAAGCAAGTGTAAGTGGCAAGTCATTATCTGTAGCAAAGTAGATATTAAATTATAAGGATGCGACATGAAAGAAAAAATACTGTGCTGATAATGAGAAGTATTCCAAGTGATCCATGTGTGTACCTGTGCCATCTTAGAAGAGACACTTCAAGCCTACACTGATGGTGCTTATCAGTAAGCAGTATGATGCTTTGTGCCAACATATTGTACTGAAAGTCACCTTAGGCTTATGCTCATCATCTCAAGCTGCCCCTGTAGTTTAATCTAGAGAAGCTATTTTTACTTATCTGAAAGAGGAAACAGTTTTTGCTTTTGAGCTATGATACAGAAGTTGGAGAGACAGAAGGTCCAGCTGAGAGATGGCTACTGAGAGACTAAAGGGGTATCATCCATAGGATCCCTCTAAAATAGTAGAGATAGGAGAGAGGAAGTAAGGATTGGACTAGAAATGAGGAAATAACTGCAACTGTCCCATTGAATCTGTGTCACTTGTTACTGCTTCAGACATAACTTGTAAGCAGTGACACGTACTAAGGCAAAACAGACACACAAGGAGCTGAGGAAGCAACCAAAATACAACTTAAAGTAATAAAATACTTTAAACTATCTCCAATATGGGCATTACTTAATTTTAAAACATGGTTTGGAGGTGCTGAAGCCGGAAAAAAGGAAAGAAATTTGCTTCAACAGCCAGGCCTAGAACAGAGGATTGCTTGACTAGCTCCAAATTCAAGACCCCTAAACAACACGGCCTCTAGATTTCAAGAATAGATGAGGATGTCTTGTGGCCTCTGGGTCCAAACTGGCTTGGTCAACAGAAGGAACAGGATAGCTTGTAGGGACTGGACGAAACAATCCTCAGGGTCTCAACCTTAGTTTTTTTCTGTATTGAGAGCAGCTACTAAGCTAATTTCAAATGTGCTTGTGAAGCTAAGTTATTAGCACTGGGGGAGCTAAAGTAAGCATCCAAGACCATTTTTTCCCACAGGCTTCCAGTGAGGATCAGGAGGGGATGAACAGGTGCAGAAGTGTCAGGCATAGCCATGAACCCAAAAGCATGAGCTTTAGAATAATTTTGTGTTTTTCTGTTTCATTTAGTTCCTTCATGTGCTCTACTCTTCTCCAGAATTGGAATTACCAAGATGCTACAAGAAAAGGCAATCTGACTGTTACTTCCAGCCTGGTGAGAACATAATCTGCCAACTCTTTAGCTGATACACAGGCACCTTGTACAATTTATTACCACAGTGCTACATGAAGAAGGATTACAGAATGCTAGCAGTCATGACTCGTTATGCTGCATCTAACTCAGCACTTAAAGGTTCCCTGCAATGCTCCTGAAATGCTCCTGAAAGCTAGGGGAGATAACAGAAAGTCAATAAAACAGCTCTGTGAGATGTTGTTTACTTAATACACAGTTGTCAGTCACCTATATGCCACTCCAAGCATCTAGTCCCCAAGGAACTAAAACTGCAGTAGCTTTTCAGAAAGCAAGAAGGTCCCATTTTCCCTGCAATCTCAGGACTTATCAATTGGCAGTCAAGATACCTATTGTCTGATCAGCAGAAGAGTTTCCAGAACAGCTCATTCAATCCAATACTTCCAAATTCTAAAATAAAGTGGCCAGAATGATATATCAAGACGACCTGGCAAATTTCCTGCTTCAAGAGCTAAAAAAAAATTGTGAACTTCAATTTGAAACCCCTTGAAACCTGGTTTGATCCTATTAAAAAAAAAATCAGGTAAGGCACCTATTGGTGCACCCTGAGTCACATTTTAGCAAGATAAAACTACTGGATAAAGTATCAGGTCAGTTTGATGACATAGCTTGAAATAAATTCAGCCAACAAGTCCTTGATCAGCAAGTTGAGTGCTGGGTAAAAACTCACCTGGAACATGGTGCAAGAATTTCCCTCTCTTACAGAAAGCCATGTCTGGATAGACATCCTTTGAAAATGTAGCTGTTACCCTTTCAGATTTCTTGTGTCTGAAGTTGTAGCCCTGACGGGTACTTTTAATCAGCATTAAACAAGCAAAACCTTGCATTGAAGATCTTGGTTACTCCTCTGTAGAGGCTGAGAACTTGTTTGCTATGATCTTGGATCCTGAATACAGGTTCAATTTATTCCAGGAGAGTATTATGTGTCTCCTTGGGATACCTGTTTATTATATCTATAGTGCCTAGCAGCTTGCTTATTTACAAAAAGCATAGTGAGGTATCACCATTGTGGCAGAAATGGAACCTGGCTTTAGGTATAAAGCACATCTTATGGGTGAAAACAGATCTTCCTTATTTACACCAGTTTGAGCCCACATTTCATTGACAGAAATTAAACAGATAATTAATGACAAAGTAGCTGGGAAAAGAACTGGGTTTGGAGCTACTGGAATGTACATTTATTCCCACATGAAGAGAGTTCTCTGAAGCCACTGTAACCTCTGACAGCATGAACCAGGATCATTCAAGCAGTTATTGCTGAAAGAAGTGTAAATATACAACAGATGTACGTGCCAATGGTCACTACACTGCTCATGTAGCAGTATTTTCCAGGGTTTGTCAGCTGACAAAGCAATAGGCAGTTAACAGTAGTGTTTTTGTAGTTCTGATGGTATAAAAAGCAAGGTTTACAGTCTGTTTTTTTTATTCTTTTTTTCTAGCTGTAGTGTCTGGTTAAATAAAAACAAACAGCTTCCAGAGACAAGAGCCATTCTTTAGGTAGAACACTTTTAACCAGCCCATCTACACCCAGACCCTTTTGGAAGAATAACTCAGGAATTCATCATCACACTTCAGTTGTTACCCCTGGCTCTGTGCTGTTTCTTACCTTTAGAGTTGTTTTCTTCTTGAGGCAGATCTTGACCTTACTTGCCAGACTACCTCACAATGCTTCCTTTACTGCTACACAGCCTCTCTGGGAAACTGTTCTGTTGAGTGTGACTGGTGGTCCTGGCCAACCCCAGGCATGTCAACCTCCCCATGTGATACCAGTTAGATTTTTTTTAACATTAATTTTAACTGAATTCAACCAAGCAGCAAGTGATATACACTGCTGGAGACCAAAGCTGCCCAGTTACCTGCCTGACAAGTTCTGTGGAGCTGTGGCAGTAGCAGAGTGCTGCAGTCCTGCCTGGTGGAGGGAATTTGCCTGCAGTGAGAGCAGGTTCATGTGTAGCTCATTCAGCCCTGTTTCTCTTCAGCTTGTCAGCACAGGGTCACTAAGTCCTGGACCAACTGTGATAAGCTCCAGCTAGCCATCATTCAAAGAGAAGGTCACTTGCCTCCAACTGTCAGTATTTCTCCATGCTCTACTGCCCAGAGGTAAAACACAGAAGCAAGCACCATTTGGGTAGTGAAGACAGTCAGAATTCCCCTGGTACTTCTACACATTCAAGATTTTATTTCTAGTAAATTGACTCTTCATAAATAATTTATCTAAAATTTTAATTGTTATTTTTAGCAAGACAAACTTTCAATTAAACCTTTTTGCATAAAATTTGGCATAAAATTATTCAATAGTTAAGATTTTTATAGGAAATATTATTGGAAACTTCAAAATAAGTATTTCCGCCCAGTAACCCTAGCATATCCTGATTGCTTCTACCAGAAAGCCACAGGTACCCCTGAAAAGCACAAAAAGGACTACTTCCATAGCAGTATTTACTGTCCATTTTTGTTTTACCCAATGACAAAGTAGTTTAGAAAGACAACTTAAGTAAATTACTTTACAATCTATAAAAAATTCCACTGGTTTTTAGTATTCTCATTGTTTTCATCAAATCCCCTTCCTTACACATGTACATTTTTAAGCTCAAACTCACTATACCTCAAGAACAAAATGCAGAATGCCATTATGTATTCATGCATTCTGCAAATGGACACTGCAGTTTCATCCAGCTCAAGTGAAAGTAAATGTTCAAGTGAAAGAAACAAAGACGGAGACATGAAGTCTCAACTTTTATCATGGATATTCAGTACATGGTGTACTCCCTCTCTATATATCTCTCAAACATAGTCCCTTCTGGTGAAACTCTGCTAGCACTGATCACTTTATTCTTCGTGCCTTTCAGGCATCATACAGTTTATCCCTTACACTTGCTTTATCACAACAGCACAACAAAGCCCAGTTGTGTTTGGCTCAAGATCTACAGCAGAGCCCAGAACTTCATCCTGGACACTGTCCCCTCCTCAGCCTAGTGATTTAAAAAACAAGTTATTTTGAAGTCTTTTTCTTTTCCCCCATAAAGCCCAGTCACCCTCTCAACACAATCTCATTTCTTCTGTAAAATCTGCTTCCCCAAGGACTTTAGCCCCTTTTTTAAGTTCCTTCTCAGAAGAATTAGTGTTTTCTAATTCTAGCCATTCTGACAGGATGTCACAGGTCTCAATCTGCCTTCAATGCTCCTCAGCCTCCCTTTCTTTCTCAAAGAGTCACTCATCTTATGTATTTGCCAGTAGTGCCAAACCCTTTCACTTCCCCCATCACGCAGCTTTCCTGAGTATAACCACATTCCCATGGGGACTAATGGAAATTCACATTCTGGATGCTGCTGACTTTTGGAGGGGGTCTGCTAGTTGCAGCCAGCTGCACACATTTCTTCTTGCACTCCTAACTGTGACAATGTGCTATCCCACCTCTTCTGATACATTGCCTGCTCCACTGACAGAAGTGGCACAGAACACCTGATGGTCTCACCATCTCCCTACCTGCACAGGGTTTAGCTCTGACTGGCCAGTGGTCAGCCACCAGGCACTTTCCTTAGTGGCATGAAACCCTACAGGGCCCCCAAACATTCCTGCTCCTTACAGGTCTTCCAACAGCTTAACTTAATCTGCTTACAAAACATTGTCTGCAAAGTGCTTTTGGAATCTGAGAGCTGCTTGAGTGTAAAAGTATTTTAAAGGGATCACAAGATAAAAAGCTACTGGTTTGCAAAGGATAAAACCCATGTTGTCGCTCAGCTCCATCTTGCTATCTTCCTTGACTACACTGCAGGAATATATAAATATAAACTTGAAAAAGTTTATATTTAACATATGAAATACTATTATTTAAGGATTACATCGTAATTCTGTTCCTCTTGTTTGTCAATCCCTTGTTTGTCAGTTACTCTAAGGATTACATTTCAAGGTCTTATTTTGAAGGTTGGTAGGGACCAACCAGGAGGCAGAATTTCCAGGTTCTATTCCTAATTATTACCATTTTAATCCATAAACTTGTGCAGTTCCCCCACTGTCTGCAAACCTTTCATCTCCTGAAAAAGAGTATAATAAGAGGAAAAAATAAGAGGGGGGGAGGGGTGGGGAAAGATGCATTTAATGATGCTTAGAATTCACTTTGAGATCCTCCAGTAGAAAAAGTTTTACTGCAAATTTGAACAAAAAATGTAGTGTAACTAGTCCAAAAGGTTATGAATCACAGTGATTCAGGAGGGAGGAATAGAAAGATCTCTCTGAATAAAGTATTGCCAGGTACAGAGTAGGGGGTGTTGAGGAAACTGTGGCCGTGTTTAGACCATGCCTTTCACCACAGCTTCCTCCTCTGGAGTCCAGCTTCAACTCAGAGCTATCAGAGTCAGCTCACATCTTACTAACAAGGACATACACTTGCCAGGAACTATCACTTTTCCATGTTATCTTTATCCATGCCATAAGAGGTCTCTTCACCTGAATCAACACTACAAGTTTTGTAATTAAACTGTCAACCTTGGCTTCCATTGAGAACCAAACCATGGAAGTAGTATTTTCCTTTGCAGCAAAAATATTTGGTACTCAAACCCTTGGAAGCAAGAACAAAGTGAACCCAGTTAAAATGTTTACTTGGAAAGAGATTCAATCTTCTGAGCCCAAATCATTTTGATGTGCATTAGGTAAACTTGTAGAAAGTGCCCAGAAGATTGGGGTGAAGGACAGGAATCCAGAGGACATCCTTATACAAAAGAATGATTATACAGAGGGTGTTTCTGTGGAATAGAAAATGGATATGCACCAACCAATAAGTTGAAAGGGAGAGTTTGGCACTAAGAACAGGAAATATAGAGGGTGAAAAATTCTGTTCTTTGTCCTTGATTAAATTTAAGGTTTAATGCATAAAAAAGGAAGCAGCAATTTTGTTCCCTTTTTACCTCTTTTATCCCTTGATCCTTCTGTGTTCTATTTGCCTAAATAATCTATGAACAAAGAGTTATTATACTGGCTTCACCTGAAAGAATTATTTCAGTTTTCAGAAAGATGTAGCAAAAAAAAAAAAGAAGCCACCAGAAGCCTTGTTAGCTGTTTTGGCAGCAACAGCCATTGAGAATGCAGTAAAAATGTGTCATGAGACTACTTTCGCTTTCCAAGGCTCTTGTAACCTAAAAGAGGGAAAAAAAGCCAACACTTTTCTAGTAAACCAACTGACAGAAATGGAACTACCCTTCAGTCAGTGGAGCAGTGTTACAGTATGAAGCCTGTGTGCACACACTGAATGTGTAGTTTCTCTACCACATTTTGCCTTCTACTGTCTTATGTCTTCCTTGTGTTATTCTAATATCCAAGCTATTGATCCTTAGGAATGATAGACACATTTCCTGGGCTTAAGATCACACACATTTTCTGACATCACTGAAAATTCTAGTTTGAACTGACAACAGCCACTGCCTGTTCACCATGCCCTTCCAAGCATACTACAGTTTTCTGACTGAAACTGTAGGAGGCAAGACTGTAGCATTAATTATTGTCTCAACTGTCACACCAATGCTTTGTTCGTACCTGTATGAAAAGTGACAGAAACAAGAAGTTGGACATCCTGCAGGTGACCACAACTTTTCAGCAGGGGATAGGTTTTTAAAGAGAAGAAGAAGGGAAGGGGGAAGCAAAAGCAAATTTCTGTCAATACTTCAGAATCACAGCTGAAGTTACATGTTCTGTTATTGCTGCATCCCAGCAGGGTCAGCTTGCCACCTCCTCTCAGTACTGAGTTATAGGGTTTTAAATCGAAAAATTTAGCAGAGAATAGAAATATTTTTCAAGTAGCATTTGAGCTTCCATCTCTGACATCTTGTATTTCAGACCAATACAACATTACTATTTCTATAAATATCCTATTCCTGGAGTCTTAGCAGTTCTTCATGCTCCCTCTAGATACTTTTATTCATTAAGAAAACAAAGCATCTCCACACCTGAACATTAGCCTCTCTTGACTGTGCCACTTATGTATGCCTGCCAACATAAAAGTTGAGGAAGAGATATTTTGTCAGAGGAGGCTGGGCACAGGTTCTGAGGAGGTCTCTAGATCTCCAGCACTGCTTAGAAATCAAGAAGACCAGCACAACACAGGAACTATAGGCCGTGCAAAGGGTAAGTACCCATAGAAAAAACAAATGGATGGTTCTTCTTGTGCAGCAAGTTGTCCTCCCTGGAGGAATTAAGGAGGCAGAAGCAGCTTTAGGTCACCTTTTCAATTCCTCAGTCTGACAACACAGGAACAGGCAGGTTTCCAAAGCAGATTAAAGGAGCTATACATAACACTCTGCAAATTTTTGCTTGGGTTCAGCATTCACAGAAGTAATTGCTGACTACACTCCAAATATGAGCCAAAACTGCTCTGATCTGGATCCAAGTTTCCCTGAAGCTTAAAGGTGCTTAGATCCAGCTTTCTGAGTCACATCCAATTCTAAACTGCTTTGTTTATCTTCTGTAGGCTAAGTCACCCTTAGACAAGGAATTCAGAACAACAAGAACAACAGCCTTCCCTCGAGTACTGTGTGTGATGGCCATGCCATCCAAATCAGGCATTTCTTAACTAAAAGAGACTCAGAATAATGATGAAAATGAGCAATTGCTTAGGAAAAAAAATATCACCCAATAAAAAAATAGCAAATATCTGGACTGGGAAACAAACTAGCAGAAAAAAAGGAAGAATTTATAGAACAGTGTACAGTCAGAAAAAAAAGGGGCTGGGAGCATCCAGTCTCCCATCTCACAGAGTAAGAACAATGAAAGCTGAAAGGTGGAAAAAGAAAGGAGCATCACTCATGCAGTGCAAAATCAGGCTGAGGAACTCATTGCCAACATTCCAAGATTCAGGCTGTATTCAAAGGGGGAAATTATGCATAGCAAAATATCCAGAATTATGACAGCTGCTTCTTAAAGCAAGTACATACAGGGAGGACCAGAAAAACAATTACAAAGGCCCAAATCTGTTGCTTTCAGGCTTGAGTTGGTTTCTGAATAGTTCAGCAGACTATAGGAGGTCCAATGTTGTCTCACATCTCTATGGTTTCTGGAAACTCTCAAAAAATTGCCAGTGCTGCCCAGCCTTAGAGAGGATGCACTGAACACCTGGATGCCACACTACCCTTACGGAAATGATGTGACTGAATAGTAAGACCTGGGAAGAGAAATGTCTTCCAACATCAGTTTAGATGCTTTTCAAGTGTTACAGTATAAGCAGCATTTTATTAAACTACAGAGTTTGTCTTCACTTGCACTTCAATGTTATTTTCCTTTACACTGATAGCTGCCTGTGTGAAACAGTTTATACAGCCATAGAAAATGTTTGGCAGCCTAATGTGCCCAGAAAACCCTGCACACAGCTGCCTGTGACTGAACAGTCACATCATGGGCAGTAATTACAAACTGAGTGAAACAGAAGCAGAGCTTTTCCAGCCAGTATTCCCTGGCCAAAGGCACAGACATTGTCAAATCCCCCCGAAAAGGAAAGCCCTCTACAACCAGAGATACCCTCTGAGGAGCACACAGGGCCAGACCCAGCCAACAGCTAAAGCCCATTATGAACTCTTCTGGGACACATGCAGCTTGCAATAAATATGGACTTTAGTTTCAAAACAATCTCAAAGCCATCAGGTACCCGAGTTTTACAGATACCACCTGCAGTGGGTCTGAAACTGTGCTTAACAATTCCTAAGACACCATCCTCTACTACATCTGCCCTAAAGTGGCAGGATTTTACTTTTCTCTGTGCTGTATTTTCCTGTCAGCTGCTCTGCTTCCTCTCTCTCATAGGTGACTCACTGCCTGTCCCCCTCATCCTTCCTGGCTGTCCATACAAAGGCAAGGCCATGCAGGGAGAGAGAACAAGCAGCAGCCTGCATGCAAAGGAGAAAAAATCCAAACCTGTTAGGTCTCACATGCAGGAGGCTGAGTGGCTCAGAAAGACTCAATTCCAGAGCTGCAGGCAAAACACACAGTTGGAGGCTGTCAGGCTCAGATGCTGGACAAGGCTTGCTGAATTCACCAGTGCTCCACATCACCCCATTCGCTCCAATATTTTCTCCAGAATTAGGAAAAAGGATTTAGTGGAAACAGATGCCATGAAAGCCTGTGTCCTTACTGAATTAGCTGCCTGAGACTAAGCATAATGCAAATGCAACAGGGAAAGACCTGCTCTGCTGGTGTCCTTTACAGGTACAATACATGTCATCTTGTGCCACACTGCTCCTCACAAGATGCAGACACTTCTCAGTCCCAAAGCTCTGCAAAAGTACTCCAGAGTCAGTGGGCACTTCTAGCTCCAGCTCTAAGACCCCATGTCATCCAGACAGATCCAAAGTGACACAAACCGGCCCTCATGCTCCCACATGTAAGTATAATAAAGCTGAAAATTATATACACCTATACATAGATGATGTTTCTATTATCTGTCACTCACTGGCATTCAAGAGAGTGCCTCCAAACTTGGCATTTACCTGACCTATTCAGACACAAATTTACAACTTCATGGCTGGCTTTTGCCCCAGACAGCTACTTCTGAGCTGCTCAGGCCAAATTTTCCTTGCAGACCACAAGTCTCTTGAACTCACCTCTGTTCTACCAATCCACTGTCAACTATAGGATTGCTCTGCCAACTGTAATGTTGCTGAGACACCAGACTGAACAAGACAGGCATTTAAGAGCTAAGTTCGCAGAGCAAAGTTTAATTTCTAATTTATTTCCCAGTATAACATTTTATGATTTAGGTGCTTGAATTGTGTTTATACACATTTGCATTTAAGTTTTATTAAATAATTAGACATTTTTATTTTTTTTAAGATACTTGGATGAAAAAATAGCCAATTTTTAAAAACAAAGCCCTCAGTAACCATGTTTCTCTCATCCCAGAATGCTTCTCTCAATTTTCTTTTCAAGTTAATGTTTCTGATGTCTCCCAGATATGAGATGGTAACACACAGAAGATACTAGCAAAAGATTTCCATAGCAGCAACAACACAGATTTCTCCCACACAAAGACCCTGAAATTTTTCCTAAAAATAGCTTGAACAAATGAGATCAGATTCTTTTCTGGAGCAGCCTTGCCAGATTTGCTGTGACTCCCCTTATGCTGAATCTGCCTGAATTGCCTCTGGAATCTTGTTCCCTGGGCATTTTATCAAAACTGTACCTATGTCAAAAATTTCCAGGGAATTAATGTATGATGAGGCTTATAGATAACACTCACTAATATTTTACTCATTTCAGTTATATACCACTTAATACAATATTTTTTTGGTCACACTAATAGAGTTTTATTCCTCCTTCAAAAATTCCCTGCATTATTCCAATTCCTTCGCCTAAAACATTCAATCTTGAGCCACCATGAAGGATTTTTAACACGCTTTTGGTCAAGAAGCTGGTGGATTTAGTTCACTTTCACCAGCAGCACTGATTTAAAAATAAATCCACCACCAACTCGGCAGCAAAGTACTATAAAGACAGATAACAGAGATAAATTGTCCTGCAGATAGCTCTTGGATTCCCCATCATAGTTCATTTGCTACTGGGCATTGAGAAATCATAGTTACAAGACTTCCCAGAAATAAAAGTTAGAACAACCGCAGTGTAGCTATTCTCCAGGATACATAGGAAGCATTAGCCCAGACAGTCCTAAAAATATTTATTAGAAATAATGACCAAGGAACTGCCAGGATATAGCATTCTTTTCAACCTCATCTGCCAGATGTATTGGTTTCTATAGATCAGTGACATAGGTAAACCCAGATAAATACGTAAGCTTGTCTCTCCCTCTTCTGTGTTTTGTTTCCAATAGCAAGGGAACTGCCAAACCCTTCTATCTAGCAGTACATACCACGGGCTCATTGGAAAACTGGATGGGTGCAAACAAGGGCAATGTAACAGTAGGAAGCAGTGGGTGCAGAGTATTTGTTTCACCTAACATCTGTGGCAGAGGGGAGATGTTCCATATTTTTTCAGCCAGATAGGAAGAAAAGAGCCATAAGGTTTAAAAACCTTTATTAAAAGTAATTTAATCCCCCCCTTTTTAACTAAAAAAAACCCACACAAAACCAACAAAAAACCCCCCACAATTCTCCTGCAGAGGCAGAATGGTCCCTGGTCTTACTGCATCCTTTGCTAAGTACAAGAGATTGTTTCTCTTTATTCCTTCTGCAGCGAGATCTTCTGCTCCAGCCAAATATTTCTTTCTCCTGCCCATAGAGTCTGCTCCAACACAGTCCTTTCCAGACAAATGAGCTCTTCCTTAATATTAATCATCCCTAATGAGGCAGATACACTTTCCATAAATTCTGTTCCTCCTTAGCTATTTTTTAATTCTGATAGAGGTCTTTCATTGCAATCCCATAGTTAGAGGGAGGCAGTTCAGTCAGATCATGATTTTTTTAATTGATGTGACTCAGAGGGAGAGGACACAGTGTGGTTGCAGCCAGAGTGAGTAAAGGATTACCTTTTGCTTTCAGTAATGACAACATCAAGTCACATCTGCTCTTGCTTTAGCAAAAGTGCAATTAACTGAGCTGAGTGTTGTTACATATCTTCATCTATAGGGAAAAACAATTTCTTCCCATCCCTTTCACTGTTGCAAAGAGCAACAACACCTTTCACACTAGGTTTACCTTTTACAAATGTAAAAGTTCATCTTCTTCAGTTATTATTTGGTACCCTTCACTTAACCTCAGGACAGTAAGTAAAGGAGGTGGGCAGCTCTCCAGATATTCCAGTGGGTACACTACATGGGAACTCCCACAGGTCTGCACCTTCTCAGGCAACACAGGAAGGAAACATGGAATGCAAATACTGTACATATATAACATATGTGAACAGCCACTTTTTTAGATATACATCATGTTGCCATCTGTCTCAGCCACATTTCTGAGGCAAGTTTTGGCTGTGACCATTATGTGCTACCAACTGTCCCTGATCTCAGACAGCCCTAGGCAGCTGATATCCCACACAGACATATTTAGCCTTCAATAATTCTACGTTGACAATTGTTCCAAATTGTCAGCTAGCTATCTCCTAATGGTAGTTGCTAACATTTTTTTCCCTTCCAAAGACCTTCGGGATATGGTTATTATTTCCAGATAACTTCAGAAAGAAATAAATTGACCTGAACAAAATCTTAAAGACATGCTGCAAATGTGGTTAAGGAAACCCAGCAGATATGAAGTTTTATGCAGAAAAGACAAAAACTTCTTCACCTTATATCCATAGTAAGACTACAGAGACATAGCTAGAAAATCATTAATCCTCTAAAGTTACAGAACAGGCAGAAAGTGAGGCTTTTGTTCTAGCTGTACTGTTTTGTGCTTTTTCCAGTATTGAAAATGTTCTATTCATGTAGCAAGACAGAACTGATTCTGTTGTAGGGAATTTAATTTAATGGTTTTTCTGGTATTCTACACAGGAGTCTAAATTTGTAAAATATTTCCCCATGGTTTCAACACAACTAAAACATTCTGACTGTAACCAAGGTAAGTGAAAAAGACTATACTGTCAAGACCCAAAAGCCTGACACTCCTATAATTTTCCTTTAGGTATCCATGCCACTCAATACACTTTGAGTAACCTGCAACTTTCTTCATGTCTTCATTTAATGATTTATTTTCTTTCCTTGCTCTTTCTTGACTAGCTGAAGTAAAAGATCAAGGAAAGAATTGTTATGGGGTTTTATTTTGCTCTTGGTCTTTTAGTGACCTCTATGATGCTGGACATTTTAAAATACTTTTTAGGAAAGAATAAACTATTTCAAATGTATTATAGATTCTTGAATTTTGAGTGTTTAAGGAAAAACAGTAATACATACTTAATCCCAAAGACCTCTTCATATAGATAACATGGTGTTTTCCAACTCGAGTCTGGCTTTGGAATGCTTTAGAAAACTGGATGTTTAATAAAGGCAGGTTCTGCAATACAAAAGTTTACTATACTAGAATTGGGAATCTTAGATCCACTTGGGGACTGCTCCACTGGCTTCAATAGCAAATGTATCCCAGGTCCTCAGAAAATAGCTTTCTGGTTTTATACTATAGCTTTTATCGTAGGGGGGTGACTGATGATATATATACAAGTTGTTTATTTCCCCCAGTGTCAAGAGACACATCCGCCTGAATAATTTAACCATTTTGTTTCTATTTTTTTTAAAGTAGCATCTCCAAGCCAAGCTAAAAAAACAAAAATCCAGAAGAGACTCCTGACACTTTTTGGAAACTCTCAAACATAAGAAAATAGTCCTTGGAAACCACAACTTCAAATGGAGCAAAAATGCTTTGGTCAACTTTCCAGAGACCCTGGTGTATCACCATGTACAGATTTGCCTCTTGTGAAAACAGGAAATTAAATTCCTTTCTGGAGTACCATGAAAAATTCAGGTATTCTCATTCCCTAGATTTTTCTAAGCTCACTGACTTCAGTGGCAAAGAAGTCCATAGAGCTGAACAGGTTTAATGTAAGAAATAATCATGTTGAAGGAACTCAACCCAACAAAATCTAATTCACAAATGGCAGGCAGCCAGCTACATGCAAGCAGCTTTTTAAAAGCTCTGCAGACAGACCTGTGATACCAATGCATCACCTTCTTTGATCTACCTTGAACAAAAAAATTGACCGCATCCTCAGCCTATGTAAGCTGGAAACATTATCTGATACTTAGGCAGCCTTTAATGGAACTGTTGATAGTTCAGTTTGAATTGTCTGTGTGAAAATAGTCAGAGAAACTATAATTTCCAAATTATACTATATATTGGAAATGTGAAGTCATATATATAAAACACTCTGTAGTAATTCCTTTTTTTAAGATGAGACATCACTTGTTACAAAACAGGGCTTCCGATGAAGTTTAGGTTTAAAATACTTCTGCTGTAGTTTCAGATGTAACAGCAGCTAAGGTATAAGATAAGGGCCATCTTCCTTCTGCACTGTGGGTCTCCATCTTTTCATGGTGGAAATAATTCCCAAGCACAGACCTAGGGTCTGCTTTCCTTCCTTGCACAGTTTTTACCACAGCATGTAGTTCTGGTTTCAGCTGATGTAGGTGGGTGTATGTGTGAAGATAACCGGGCCTCTATTGTCTCTAAACATAATGTCACTGCTACATTAAATTTAACTAGCAGTGCTTCCTGGCAAATGCCTCACATTTCTGCAGGGACATTTAGGAATGACTTTGCTCTAAAAAATAAATTAGGTTAGTTAGACATCTGCTCCTACCTCTGTTTACGCTGTTTTGTTGATCTGCTTTCTCATTCTTTCTTAAACTGTTGGCACATAAAAATTATTTAACTTTCCTCTCCTGTGTTCTACAATAAGTTACCTCCAGGTTGAGCCCCAGTTTACTTAGTCTGGTGTTCCTCTGCACCTCCTTAATCCTTCTTGCTTCATTTATCTTTCTTTTCATCAATAATAGCTCATCATCCATAATTCTCTTGTTTCCATTCACACAGATAAGAAGCATATGAGCAGTGTAGAGCACTGTAAGTGTTACAGTTTTATATGAATGTTTTGATACAATTCCTTTGGGGCAAAAGAGGGAAATTCTCCTACAGCTGAATTTAATAAGATGATCTTGCAAATAAGATGATAAATTTGTTTGAAATTATACCCTAGTATTATATCCCAAAATTATTTCCAGCACTCTTCTTTCAAAGTAGTATGATATCAGTGGATCATTGTGATGTCACTTTTTTGAAAGAAGAGTCATCCATCTCTGCTCTGTATCAATCACAGCAGACTTGACCAATCACCTTGTTCATTATCCCCTGTATCTGAACAGGGCCTGAAGTCTGAAGTAGCAACATTTCATTCAGTGAAGATGCTAAGAATAATAGGAAGAACTGCAGGCTTCAGAACATTTTTTAGAAATGAAGCATGGGATAAAGGCAGGTCACATGCTTTAATTCAAAGACACCATCACACATAACCATTGCTAATGTGGGGAAAAATTGAATAAATATAAGATGAGGTTTAAATTTCTGGGGAGAAGAGTGTAGAAGTCTTCCACCCAACAACGTACACAGCAGCCTAAGTGGACTGAGGTGAAAACACTGGTTCTTCTACATCACTTCTGGAGCTTGGATTAACTCTGTGATAAGACAGATCAGTAATACTGTCTTGAATATATCAGGTTAACATTCATATCAGCTGAACATGATGACAAGTGTGTTAAAACAATCAAATTTCAGTAGAGTTATAACACTTGGGGACAAAGAAGTACAACCCTAGAAACAGTCGGCCATTCTGAGCACATTTCACTTTTCCAAAATGGGGAAAAAGTGAGATGTAGGGGTGTTTTATTCACTGTTAGTACAGAAATTGCCAAACTCTTTGAACAAGAGCCCCAAAGGCTTCCTGACAGATTGTCAGAATTCACTGGCTGGGATGTTATTCCTTGTGGGAATATGTGACAACAGACATTAGTCACTGCTGCAGATATTAACACAGCAAGGCAACCCAGAACTGCATGCACTGATTCCTCCTTTGCTTTCAGTGCAAATCCCTGACAATAAACAAGTCCAAATAAAGGCTAGAAGCACAGCACTTCCCTTGGGATGAGATTGCGCTTTTTTTCTCGGGTTCTTTTTGGGAAAAGTGATGTGACTTTTACCTCAATGTGCAGTTTTGCACAGTGCATTTTCGTTTATCAAAGGAGTTTAGCAAGACATAAATGTGCATGATCTTCTCACTTCTTAAAGAAGTTGCCAACCTCTTGGCTGTTATAGCACCCAAGTTGTTGTCTCCAGGATTTTCTGATTTTTCAATTATCACTCAGCTCTTCCATTTATGCCTTTCTTAATGGCAACCTTTGAGGTTCCACATAATTCTAGAGGTAAGAATACAGGGCTGTAGAGCTCCATGAATATGTTAGGAGGACCCCTTATGAGGTACAGCCTTCTGACAGCTGAAAACGTATATAAGGGAAGAATTTGGACAAGGCAAACCAGAAAACCTGTAAGTTTCTTGGAAATTACCTCTGAGAATGACACAGTGGTTTTATAGGGTTAGAGAAACAGAAGTGAATCACCAGAGTGAACAGTATTTGGGGGCTGACCTGCTGGAGAGCAGTGTAGGTGAAAGGGATCTGGGGGTCCTGGTAGACAGGAGGATGACCATGAGCCAGCAATGTGCCCTTGTGGCTAAGAAGGCCAATGGCATCCTGGGGTGCATTAGAAGGGGTGTGGTTAGTAGGTCAAGAGAGGTTCTCCTCCCCCTCTATTCTGCATTGCTGAGGCCGCATCTGGAGCATTGTGTCCAGTTCTGGGCCCCTCAGTTCAAGAAGGACAAGGAACTGCTTGAAAGAGTCCAGCACAGAGCCACAAAGATGATTAAGGGAGTGGAACATCTCCCTTATGAGGAAAGGCTGAGGGAGCTGGGTCTCTTTAGTTTGGAGAAAAGGAGACTGAGGGGTGACCTCATCAATGTTTACAAATATGTAAAGGGTGAGTGTCAAGAAGATGGAGTTAAGCTTTTTTCAGTGATGACCAGTGACAGGACAAGGAGTAATGGATACAAATTGGAGCATAGGAGGTTTAAAGTGAATATCAGAAAAAATTTTTTTACTGTGAGAGTGACAGAGCACTGGAACAGGCTGCCCAGAGAGGTTGTGGAGTCTCCTTCTCTGGAGACATTCAAGACCCACCTGGACGCCTTCCTGTGTGATGTGCTCTAGGTGACCCTGCTCTGGCAGGGGGGTTGGACTAGATGATCTTTCGAGGTCCCTTCCAACCCCTAGGATTCTGTGATTCTGTATTCCTTGTAACTTTAATCTGAAAAGCAGCATATGGAGTTGACTATCAATTCTTGCCCTAAACTGGAAGCATATTAGGGCAAAGAAAGTAAAATATAAGCCCAGATTGTGCCTCTTTATGTCATAATGTATAGCCAGGAGTAGATAATCATGTTAAGATTGGAAATACCAAACAAGAAAACTGGTAGTCAAAACTTACTTGGTGGTGAATTCCCACAATGCCTTTACAGACAGCCCAGCTGTCACTCAGCTTTCTCATTCAATTATATTTAAGTGCAATTTTGAACACTGTCCAAATATTGTCAATTCATGATTGAAGACTCACAATTGATGTTTTTCTCCTTTGTCTCAAATATCAAGGTTAACAAGTAATAAATCGCATTTAGATTTTGTCTTCCATGAAAAACTTCTCAATTGAATGATTTAATCTGTTTTCTGTCCCTGCCCAATCCTTTAGTAGCAACCTTGCATCATTCTTCATAGGATCTTTCATCTCCCACTTGCTGTTTGAAAAAAGGCCTGGCAGATTTTCTGCTTGTGTGTGTTGACAGAAATATTACAAAACAGAGGCAAAAGCTCCCTGTGAGTTCTCATAGTGGTGGTGCACCTGAGGATCCTGATATCAGCTGTAATAATGATTTGTAAAAGCAGGTACTGAGAGACCAGACCATCTTTTTCTACTTTTTTCTCTAAGTCAGCTGCACAACACTGAAGGAAGTTGCAGATCATAATTACTCAGGTGAACCTCTTATTTTTTAATAAATAAGAATTAAATAAAAATGAAAGAATGTCTGAAGTTTAGAGTACTGATATCCATCATACTAGGCAAATTGTGGAAAGATTGTGATAAAAGTATACCCTGTTAACTGAAAGAAATACTGAAGCAACTAAGTAGAAAGAACAGTGGATTCCCCTATGCAGAAAGACAATGTGGTTTAGCATAGACTGGAATAGTGAATTATCATGGCTTTAACTGTCTATATATACTTCTGAAGCACAAAGTATCTCCATACACCGATAGATGTTTGGCTTGAGTCTTCATACACAGGTGTATAGGTTAGCAAACTGCTAACAAATATTCTTATGGATTAAGCTACATCAATTATTTAGTCTGTCTTTTGATCCTAAGATCTGCAGCCAAATTCAATCCACAGGATTCCCACCTTCACTTAAATAAGACACAGGATTGTGCCATGAAGCAAGTCAACATGAAAAAGCAGCGGTGTTCAATAGGGAACCAGGTAACAAGTACATCCAACAAGAAATAGGTAAAGCAAAGCAGTATACTGCTGCTTTACATGAAACTGAGACTACTTGCTGAGCTGGGTGCCATGGTTTGCTGTTCATAAGGAAGTCTGAAATCTGGATTCAGAAAGCCAGATTCTCATGTTTTAATTGAGAAATCAAAAAAACTTATTCCAAGCACATCACTGCAGAGAGAATGCTTGCTGCAACTGGACTGAGCATCCTAAACATTCATTCCTAATAACACCGTCTTTTTCTTGCTATAAGTCATACTTTAGGTTTTTCTCCCCTAGTGTAAATGCACATCAAACAACCCAGTCACTGGAACCTAGCTGAGACATCAAAATTGGCCAGAAAGGAGAATTTTTTCCTCATTCTGTTGCTCTGCTTTTTAAATTACACTGGGAGTTTGAATGCTTGCAAGAGGCAATAGAGGTGCCTCTACACAAGCAGAAATAGAAAGTCACCTAAGCAATATTCATAGAGTTGCACTCTGACCAGGTGCAACTAACAGAAAAAGTGTGTTTCTACGATGAAGAGAATACGGGATACTGCTAAGTTTGTAGCCCATAATGTGAGGAGAACACTAAGATCAGTAGAAGACAAAAGCAAGGAACTGAGGATTCTCTTTAAAACCTTTTTATTATAAGCAAATCCTAGTGTTAGAGACAGCTTCCAAAGGCTTGGGGAAGAATAGTCACTAGATAGAAGTGTTTCCTTGGCCTGAGATGACTTGTGAGGGATCTGGCCTCCTATGTGTACTATTGCAAAAGGAAAGAAAGAGGAAGAAGCCTCTTATACCACTTCATTAAAAATGTCACTTTCACTTGAATACATTAATGAGTCCCAGAAAGAGACTAGGAACAAAAATTTCTCTTACTCGCTAAATAATTGGGGGCTTTGTAAAATTCATGAGAAAAGGTCAAAAAAGCCCTTCTCATGTCACTCTCAATATTCTGATATCCAATTTGCTGCCTTTGAGAAAAAAAACCAACAACAGTGAAGTAATTAGCTATGCATGGGACCATGCTCACTAGGGTCAAAAAGGAGAAAGATACACAAACCAAATAATCCTCTTGGGGGACTATCAGAGCACATTTTATTTGTTGCACATACACAAGCAAGTCTGCTGGTCTGAGTCTAGCTGGAAGACTCACAGGGCTGCCAGAGAAAAAGAGATACCTTAGAGGTTTCCTCCAGTCTCCAGCAGATTGCCTTGTCTGGAGCTTGATTTAGTGAGATGCACATTGCTACTTACAGTTAAACAAGCTGACAGTATCATATGAGTTGGCTACAAGAGCTGTGGCTACAAGAGCTGGAGCATCCAAGAAGATTTTCCATGAATTATGGTTTTGGCCACCTTCAATTCCATGCACTAGATGTTGCTTTCAGGAGGGATATTTTCACTTGGCTGCCAGCTGCCTCTCCAGCTATGGCCGAGCCAAATTTATCAAGCGCAAGTTGCAAAGTGGGAGATCTATGGGCACCGCATAACCCCTTAATCAGTGCGAAAGGGTTTTCTCAAAAGAGGGATTACACAATAGATTAAATATATGGAAAGAGGATGGGTCAGACCTTGGAATTTCACCACAGCTAACAGTGCACAATGAATTTGATGGAAAACAGCTCTTGCCTGAAACAAACACCAAGCAGAGGCCAGTGAGGACAGATGCCAGGTCCAAGCCACTCAGAATAAGGAGTGGGCAGAACTGAGGCTGGATATCACAGTAGAAGCAAAAGTCAAGTAGACTCCAGTCCCTGGCCAGTTCTTGCAGAGCTACAAGCTCTTCAAAACCCAATGTGCATATTTAGAATGTAAGGCAATTTAATAAACTCATTGAGAGCAGGCAAAAACCTTTTCAAAAAAGGTTTGACATTCAGTGGTTGCTATAGGCAGATAGCACAAGATACTGAACTTTTTACGTTTATGAGTGAAACTCATTAGGAGAGGCCATGTCCCCAAGAACCCCTACAATATTATTTGTACTCCTACATGGTGGTATTTTGAAGAGATTGTAACTGCTATCCCTTAATGCTACACATTACCTTGCTTCACACAAGTGAAGGGTTCTAAAAGAACATGGAGAAGCCTTTCCTCTGGGGTGCTTGCATGAACTGAAACACAGGACACTCCACCTGAACATCAGAAAACATTTTTTCACTGTGAGGGTAACCAAGCATTAATAGAGGCTCTTCAGAGAGTTTGTGGAGTCTTCAACTCTGGAGGTGTTCAAAAGTCAGCTGGACATATTCCCAGGCAGCCTGCTGTAGGTGACCCTGCCTGAGCAGCGCGGAAGAAGCTAGGTAAGATGACCTCTAGAGGTCCCTTCCAACCTCAGCTATTTTGGGAAATTCCAAGAAGATGGAAAATGTTGGGTGAGAAAGTGCTGGTTTCACAACATGTTTCAGATTCATATCTCAGGTCCTTAATTTTCAGCCTTCCTTTTGACGTGTGGTCACTGGCCTTGACACCAACTCCTCCCTGGGAAACTGCACACAGGTGCTGTCAGAAGAAGTAACTCCAGACCCAATTATCTCCCCTCCTGCAAGTTACACTTATTTGCAATGCCAGAGACTAGCATTTCTCCTGATTAATATCAGCCCTGAGGGGATATCCTCACCCATTACTCTGGCTTGCTGAAAGAATAACCGCTGTTCAGAATTGCTCTTAAAATACTTTGTCTTCAAGCATGCACAGATCATTCTGTCTCGTCATGACAGGAACCAGAAATTGCCTTGTTTCAAGTATACAGCATACTTCTTCCACCTTTCTGCCTTTACTGTTGCTGCTCTGCTTCAATATGTGAAGGAGAAAAACCAGTGACCAGGAGCACTGTCACAAAACTGAGCCAATGAAAAAAGTGAAAAGATTCTTCCCTAGTAGATGGAATAAGAATTATATTCTGCAAACTGTATAATCAGGAAGGAGGAAAAAGAGACTGAAAAACTTTAACCTTGTAACTCAACACTTTGAAAGACATTTCATTTGAAGTAACATTTTCATATAACTAATAGTCACAACTGTGAACTACTCATTGCAGATTTGCTGCAAACCTTTAGCAGCCTGTTGTAGAAGGCATAAAGAAACTGCACACGGATGTAAAAAACTGAGGGGCAGAATGATTGAGGAGTAATTGATTGCTCAGATATCCTCCTAGATGAAAGTGGGGGTTTTCGCTCCTCTGCTTCTTTCTCAAAGGCATTAACTCTCTCACACTCCCTTATAACTTAAATAAAGGGTCACTTTCTAAAGGTGTAGCTATTTTAAGCATAATTTGGCCTCTGGTTAGACTTTTTTTGGAAGAGGAGTAGGGAAAACTGCTTGTTTGGCTAGTAAAAGAGACAGGTGAGTGAACTAATGGCTGCCTTCCTCTCTTCATTCATCTTTAGTAGGCAAACCTACAGCTCTAAGAAAATGTCAACACAGAAAGTTCCAGTATGAGCTGACCTGAAAAAAACATCTCCATGCCCCTTCAGAAAACTCAAAGTTAGTCCAGTTCAGCTTCCAACAACTGTTTGTCCACTGAACAGGCACATAAGTGCATCCCTGGAGTAAAAAACAAGCTGGGCTCTTTCAAACTACTGCCCTAGATAGGATTCTGGTGTGCCTGGTGCCAGCTCTGTTGGGAGTTCTGCACACTCTATATGTCAGTTTGTGCGTACAACACACTGTGGGAATCAGCAGCATCAGTGAGGTCACTTCCACATGGCTTTTGGAGTTGAGAAAGCACCCCCCCCCCCCCAATTTTTTTATTTTAAAAACACTTTAAAGCCGAGCCTACTTCCCACCACACTTACTATTCGCTGATGAGGTTAAGTCACATAAGGGAACTGAGCTCACATTTAGTAGAACATTGAGTCTTATTTTCTTAAGAAGGCAAAATTTGCCATTTACAAGTCAGCATCACATGATCATTTTTGAGAGAGTTATTCACCTCCTATTATTAAGTTGATTATTCTACCTGACAATCTTTCAACAAATTCCTAGAGAATACACTAGTGCTCCTCCATTGCTGGGGGTCTGCAGTACTTCTCAAGCTACCTACAGTGCTTAAGTATAGGTATACAATACCAGCTGCTTCATAACTCCCTGCCACTAGTCCTGAGCCATATCTGTAACACAAGACATAAACACAGAAACATCACAACACCCCTTCTAACCAGCTGACAGCTCAGAAAAATTGTGATTAAAAGCACTACTTACTGACACTCTGCCTTCCTGTGGCACTGTCTGACTGCTGCACTCCCAGACCAAACAATTAGAGGCACACCTGCATTGAGGGTTCATTTTATTCTCTGGCTTCAGTTCTCCGTTGGCTGCTACTGATAATACTCAGCTGATTTCAGTAAAGCTACTCAACTCACTCTGGCATGGAGCTTAGCCTGATAAGTTCCTGGAAAATGTCATTTCCCCAGAACTTTATCCAAGCCCAAACATAAGTGCTACCCAATGCTCCCAACAGCTACAAATGATATTTCCTGGTTTATTATCTGGTTGACCAACTGTATACTGCAATGGCCAGGCTGTAAGTGCATTGGGCTGTGTTACAGCTTCTCTGTAGAATGCCTTAATTAGCATGCCTGATATTCTTCTAAAGCAGGTAAATAAGAAAAATATTGGCAGTCTTGTATCTTTTGCAATGTGATCATTCATGTTCTCTCGACATTCAAAAAAAGTGTTTTAAGACTAATAGGAGTGGAAGAGATAGTACCTACAGCAATAAGATTCCTGATCCTGTAAAATGAATCTGATGAAAGGTCAGAAAATCTTTCACCTCTTGTGAATTCATTTTGGGCATCTCTGCAACAGTGTCTTCTATGTTCAACAAAAACAACAACCAATCTGTCTCAATAAGACAATGAGTCATCAGTCTCCTGTTTTAAACTCATATTGTTGTCATGGAGTTCGTGCCCCATGAGTTCCTGCTACAGACACACAATCTCTTTTTGCTGCTCAGGAGTGAAGCTTCCCAGCCTCCATCACCTTTGCCTCTATGATTCCTTCCACAGTGTCTTGACAGTGCTGTTAATATCGACAGCTTTCTGCTTTGCCGGATGGTGGAAATTCCATGTAGACTTATTTTGCTTTTCAAAAGGGTATGCATTCCTGTCTTCATTTAATGGCTCTGTTTAGCTTTACATGTCAAAGAAAATTAATAATCTCTCTATAAAACAGTGCATTGTCTAGTACTCTCCATCCTAGATTAGTGCAAACAATTATTTCAATTGAAAAGAAAATATTTCTAAAGCAATAATTTTGACTGAAGTGTGCATATTAACATGTCCACTTTTCCTCAGTAACACACTATGGCTTAAAGTGTCATTCACAAAAACTATCGAGCAGCTTTTTAATCGTTTTTGTTTTTGTCACAGTAAGCTCATCTCTGAAATGGCAGCCTTTTCCTCTATGATCATGATTCCCACCACTGTCAGCTACCAGATATAATGGAGTCTTCATGTCCTTGGACCCTGTTCCACCACCAGGAAGTGAGGTCTGCAAGTGTGTGTGTGGATAGCATGGACAGCTGAGCAGTGAGGATACCTGGTTAGTGGCTGTGTAGGTGTAACCTTGGAGAGAGTCAACCAGAACTTTAAAACTGGTAAGAAGAAGGGAAACAAAATCAACTGGGATTGCAAGGGAAAATGAAAACTTAATCTGGATATTTGGGGAGCAGGGAGGTGGGGTGGGCAGGGACTGTGTAAAGCTTAGTCTGGGATGCTTAGGGAATGTAAGAAGGCTGGAATAGGAAGCAGGGAAGCATCAAGGTGAGCTGGGAAAGAACAAGTGTGGGAAAAAGGAGAGGAAGGAGGACAAAATTGACCAGGCACTTGTAATTGAGATGCCAGTCTATGTCTATGCACTTGCTTGATTACAGCAATCTGTCCTATCATCTCCTTAAATCCTATTTATATTTTCTTGACTTTGTTCTGGATATATATAGGGCAGTATGTATGTGATTTTCTGGCAAACTTCAGGTTGGATTAGTCAGTGACGTGGAAACCAGAAACCAAAAAACTCAAGGCTGGAGCTGGGATAAACAGCCTTTTGCAACTACATGAAATGAGGTTGTAGAGAGGTAGGTATTGGCCTTTTCTCCAAAGAAAATAATGATAGGACCAGAGGAAATGGCCTGAAGTTGCAGCAGGGGAGGTTTAGTCTAGATATTAGGAAGAATTTCTATACTGAAAGAGTGCTCAGGCACTGGAACAGCCTGTCCAGGGAGGTTGTTGAGTCACCATCCCTGGAGGTAGTCAAAAGCCATGTAGATTTGGTACTTCAGGACATGCTCTAGTGGTTGGGGGTGCTGGGTTGTTCTTAATTTGTGTTGACAGTTGGACTCTGTGATCTTAGAGGTCCTTTCCAACCATGACGATGCTGTATTTCTGTGATTCTGTGACTTAGTTTCTGGTTGAGGATTTGTGTGTCTTTAAATCAAGAGAGCAGGAGTGTCTGCTCTCCATTTGGAAAGTGCAGTCCTGGTGACTTAATGAGGAGAGGCAGGATCGGGCACCTGTGCTGCTGGTGTTGAAGGGTGTGTGTGTTTGTGTGGGTGCTGATCAAGGCATCTAGTCTCTGTCCATACTGGAGTGCGTGGCTGATAATGTGTCTGCTGTGTGGAGGCTTTTTTCATTTTTGTAGTTCACACTCAGCCTTGCTACTGACTGGATCTACCAAGGGGAACAGCAGCAAAGAAGACCAGGAAGGGCAAATCCCCCCGACTTTTAAAAGTCCCTTCCAAACCCATACATTCTATGATTCTGTGTCTCTTAATCCACCAGATTCAGTTTAACTTAACAAGGTCCTGCCACAGTTGTCTGTTATGCCAGATCAATAAATATTATGGGACCCACTGCAGTGTGATGTGAAAATACCTGTCGGCAGTTATCTTTAGTCCTGCAGGACTTCCTAGGTCTGTCTTTATGCTTTCACCTCCAGACTTAAGCAGCTCTCAAGGAGCTGACCTATTCCTGCATTTCAGCTCCCCATGCTGCCCGTTCTGGGAAGGCTTGTATCAAGCACAGTGATGGACCCCGCATTCCTGGGCATTTATGCAGCACTGCATCTGAGTCTTATGCCCTTTCAGGGAGAGGAGCTCTGAAGAGTGGAGGGTATAGCCACTTATGCAACATCTATACTAGGAAATAAATATTCTGGGATTGTCCTTGGGAACCGAAGTCAAATGATGCAGTAACTTGAAGATGTCCTCCATAGAATGTAACTCATCCCAAACACAGGGTGATCAACTCCAAAATGACCGTTAAAACTGTTTACTTATCCATAATAGCCTCTACATTGTAATAAGTATTATGTGGGAAAATCTTCATTTACCTGGCTGCATCAACAAGTATGCCAATAGCTGTACAGCAGAGGTGATTGTGAGATTATTTTTATGCCTGTTACCTTCCCCATGTAGCTTACTAACATAGATGAAGCCTTGGGGAGTTTGTGTGATGCTAAACCAAAGCAAGACACCAACTGGTGTTTGTAAGCCTTGCTGTAGATGCTGGCTCTGCAAGGGACCAGCTTGGGTCCAACAGGGAAGCCTGCACAAACAGATGCAAAGAAGAGTATTTGGGCATAAGCTGATCCTCCCAAAAAAGACAGTTTTATTTCTGCAGTGCTCTGCCTTAGAAAGAAGCCTATTCAAGTTGAGCTGGCTCTGCACATAGCCATCACAAGTGTCTTTGTGTCTATCATAATTAATCTAGAACCTAAAAATTCACCCAGTGGAGGAAAGTTACCTGGACTCTATTGCTAGTGGGTATAAATAATTCCCTTTGAGCTCAAGAGATGGTGGTCGGTGTTCTGTCAGGAAAAGAACAGTCCAAATCTTGCCTTTGCCCTTGCTATTAAGTCCCAGAGGTTGTTCTTGTGCAGCTTCTTGCAACCACGAAACTTTGCAGAGTTTACATTTTCCTCAGAGAATATATAAGCTCTTCAAAACCATTAGTTAATTACAGACGTCAGTTTCAAAATTACATGTATAAATCCTTACTTGATTTAACAACCTCGATCACTAAACCTGAAATAGGATTTTTAAAGTATCATTTATTTTTTGCCATTTCTTCTGTCATGTCTTTTCCTCTATCTGCTTTCTCAAGCCATGAAAGGAGGCCAAGAGGCTTGACTGTCTGCTTTTCCTCCTGCAGTATTGTTTTGCCTTATTGGGATTGTGACATTTATATCTTAACAAGCCATCTTCAAAATAGAGCATGGAAACCTTTGCAATTAATATTGGTAAAACACTACTCAGACTGTAAGTACTTTGTGTACAGGCTGGCCTGTTTCATTGGGGTTTTTAGGTGATGTTGTGATAAAAACAATAAAATATTTATTGAAGCCAAATTGAACGTTTTCTTTAAGCTTGTTGAACTCCCTCCATCTTTGACAGAGGTGAATAAAGAAGGCTGCAAAATCTGAATGTTTTTTCCTGTATATGTTATTTCATGCTATTCCCAGCATAAGGCTTCTGTGCTGAATAGTTGTTCTTGTTGCTGTGTTTAGGACACTGTATATTAGATATCTAGCCTTGGTTTTCTTCACACTGTCACTTTTCTGTGAAGATGTATGAATATTTATTGTTACATTTTAAAGGAGAAGCTGACTCTTATCAATAAACACTGCAGATTTAAAGCAGTTAATGTTTTTAAAAGAGAGATGCCAAAAATCTATATATATTTAAGTCCTTGAAATGATCATATGTTTAGCTCACCACTTATGATGTCATGCTGATATCAGTGGAAATGCTCATGAGTGTTAAGCACATGCCAGTCCTAGTCTTTTTCATTACAAATGTTTCAACAATTATTCCCCTGTTTTACAAATAGAAAACCTTGCATCCAACAGGAAGCTGGTAACAGAACTACAAAAAAACCAGCAGGAGACCCGGGTTTCACTCCCAGACATCCGGTTCAATTACATGAAATTTTTTGGTTCCATCTCTTTCCCATTAGGTCTTTTAGTGTTGCCTCAGTAAAGTACATAAGCATGCATTTTTGGGAAACAAGTGCTGAAATGCTGATAATAAGCCTTCTTTTACATTAAATTTCTAGTTTGACAAAAGCTTTATTCAATTACTTCAACACTGAAAAAATGAGTAATTATTAGGAGAAGACTCTGATTTGAGGTACTGCAGACTATAACCAGCTATAAATGCTTATAATATTTAGGGACCTTGATTTATACCTATTGAAAAAATAAGGTGCGCAGCCAGTTAATCATAGAAATATATGCAGTGTATCCATTATTTTAATTATTTACTGACATTAAAGTGATATATTTAAAAAAAAATATTAAGAGTTATGTCTCCGTTCTCTTATCTACAGAATTGCAGCATTGGACTCAATCACTGCTAGGCTGCTTTTCCTATTTCTTTCATGCTTGAAATAATTTCCTGGCATATTATATTTGTATAAATAAGGAATGTAATGAAACAGTGATACTTTTAATTAACAGCTTTGAAAGTGAAGGGGGAGGAAGGGCACATGGAAATCTTCTCCCTCTGAGACAGCACATCAGGTAGAGTAGTTTCTATGCTGCTTGCTGTGGTAAACTGCCTGCATGATGAATCGTCACCAGAGCCTCAGATGCAATGCCCAGAGATGCATAGAATGAAATCTCAGATACAGAAACAGTTCTCCTCTGGCAGTGAATAAATGTGATCTCACGTGAGGTTGGAAAATTGCTGTTCCCTCAGTGGTAACTATCACACTGCATGCCAGGAAAAGCGCAAAGCCAAAGCACACCATAGCCAAAGGGTCTCCATTTTAGGGAGCAACAGTCCCTACCAGCCACAGTGCTCGCCAAGGTGTTACACATCCTCTGTGGATCAGATAGCCAAAGGATGATCGTGGATCTGTCCTCACACCATAGCAAGAGTTGTGCTGGGTTTCTAGGTGAAGCAGAGTGCTTTGCAGTGGCCTCCTTTGGGTGCCCAGGGTCTCTGTGAGAAGCACATCCCACAGTGCTGGGCTGCTCAGCACTTTGCCCTCCATCTGGGACTTGTCAACAGCAAGAGAGGTGACTACGACATGGGAGCAGCAGAAAGGAAACTGACAAAATTGATGAAATATGTGGTACCAACCATCACAAGGTGGAGTACTAAATGTTAGCACCCTCCTCACCCTGTGTGGCAGTGTTTCCTCTGTGATCAATGGGAAGAAAATGAGACTGGAAAATTATGGAAAGAATACACTCTCCTTGCTTCCTTCCCCTGTATTGGATGATTGAAAGGAAGACTGTATCTTACTCTTCAGAACCAGAATCTCCTATTTAAATATTTCAACTCTAGAGACATAAGGCCAAACTCCACTGGTATTAACTCACAGGGTTAGCAAAACAAAAATCCAAAAGCCCTCTCTCATGTAGGGAAAGTTTCTCTTGCCTTTCATTCCTGTCTTGTTGGTGACTTCATCCACCATTATATTGCAAGCTACTCAGTTTTGCTGAATAACTTCCTGAGGGTGAATGACTAAGCAATAAAATGACAGGTGAAATTTTGTGCAGACAAATGTCAATATCCACATCCAGGGAACAATACTCTGAACTTCACATGTAAACTGATGAGCACAGCAAAAGTTGTATCTCAAGACCTGAGGATTACAAGATACTTCTATGAAAAACCCAGCTCAGCGTATAATAGCCATCAAAAACACACAAACTACAAAGGAAACATTAGGGAGCAAAACAGAAAAACTTTTTTTGTGCCACAGTACGAATCCAGGATTTAGACACATGTTGAGAACCATTTGCAATTTCAAATTCTTTTGTTTCATAGGACCACTGGAGCAATATCATCAAAGGCATCGGACAGCTTCCTCAAGAGGAATACCCAAGAATGCCGGGATTTTTACTCTGGAAAAGAGACATTGAAAGGAAAATACCGTACAATCTATTAGAACTGGCATAGAGAGTGAGAAAAGGGATGAGTGTTTGCTGTCACCACCAAAGCAAAAGTAAGAGGCATCCAATGGTGCTAGTGGCAATCAGATTCAAAACAAGTAAGAGGCTTCATGTGACACATAGGGGAGTTCTGACACTCCTCAACAAAGGGTGGTTATGTGGCCTCAAGGGAAAACTGGAAAGTGTATGGAAAAGAATGTACTGAGGCTTAATAAGTATGCAGAAAGCTCACTACTCTTAGGTCAGGAAGTCCCTGACCTGAAAAAAATTGAGCACAGGAATGTAGAGGGAGGAGACTTTCATATACTTTCTCATTCCTGGTCTTATTCTTCCCCAGGCTTCTACTTTTGGTACATTTTGGAGCATGGATACTGTGCTAGATTGATTTTTGCCCTGACCCAGTTATGTCTGCTCTTATATTCTTAACCTTTCTTACAGATGCTAAATTACTAAAATCCCTATATTGCTTCTAGCAGCACATTCTGCAATTGTAAGTGAAGAGTTGCTGCCTTTCCAGACCTGGCATTCTGCACAGTGAGAACGGCTGCTCCTGATGCACTAGTAAAGGCCAGGATATGAGATACCAGAAGACTAGGTCCCATGACTGGGATGTCTATCTGGCTTTTAGACCTGGATATAGACTGGCTTTTGAGGCCCTTAATGGAGGAGAAAGCACTTGAGGACTGAAGACACCCAGAGTCTTTTCTGTAATCAGTCCAGCTCCACACCAGACGTACATATGGAAAGTTTTGTGCAGTGACTCAACCTAAGCAGACTGGGATCTTAGATAGTGTAGCAAAATTGGAAACATGTCTCTATGCATGAAGAGCTCAGAATAGAATCTGTGCTCATGTAGCCTCTGGAATAAAAGGTGAGAAGCTGCCACAACCAAGGAGCCTCTCATGTGTAACTAGGAGTGTGGCCTTCCTCAAGGATATTTTCAGTTGGTCCTCTGCAGCTGTCATAGATACACATGGATGGTTGGTTACCTGTGCTGCTGCTTCTGTTCAGGTGCAATTAAGGAGGCATGAATGCATCTCTCTCAAAATGGCTTGGTCCATACCATAGAGCATTTAGCATTCATCACAGCCAGCCAAAGTGGGCTGTGGAAAAGGCTATGCTGCTGCCACTCTTTACCATCTTAAATGACAAAGAGATTCATGATTAGGCACATCCTGCCATTTTCACATTGTGAATTTTGAAATAAAGCATTGGTATGCAAGACTAAGGACTCTCAGACTTCATCTTTCCCTTTGCATTAATTCTCCACACATCTTCTAAAGCCACTTCTATCAGGCAGTGGAATCTGACTCCAGTCATGGCTAAATGCCTCCTTGTGATGAGCAGAGATAGAAGCTATGCAAAAAGAACATTTTCCACAGGTCTGCTGCTTCTCTATTCAATTCCCAATACGGTGCTATAATTATTTCTAAGTGATCCAGTTTTTTCTCTTGCTTTATATAGCTCTCAACTGCAAAGATATTTGAAAACTCCATTATGATTACCTTAAGTCAGCCCTACAATTTGACTTTTGGTATTTTCTTTTACTCCTCAGATGATGCTTTCAACTCATTTCTGTTTGTTTCTGTAGCTCTCCATAGAACTGCTTCCTACAGGATTATTTACATTTATTTATTCATTTTTTGAAGAAATAACCAAGAAGAAGATTTAACTATGGCTAAATGCAGCTGGTTTTTGTAATTACCCCACACCTCAGCCTGTGATTTTCTGTCAGAATTCTTAAATTGAACTAGATACATTCTCACTGGAAAGAAATCTAAAACAATTGAGGATAGTAGATTTGGTGACTCAGTGGGTAGCAATCCTCCCATTCAATTAGTACCAAATCACTGTTTTAGGGCATTGCTGTAAGCACCATGTTACTAAAGTTGCTCTCTTCTGGAAAAAAAAAATTAAAAAATTGTAAACCCTTAAGATATCAATTAAGGTAAATATTTTTGTTAGACTGTGGACAATTGTCTTGCTTTAATGCTGAGAAGTCCACATATTAAGAGTCAGCTTCTTTTTTGATTTTATTTTTTTTTCCAGTGCAACTTGTTTATTTCCACAATGTAGGCTGAACAAAATATTTTATTGGCATGTTGTCTATTGTGTATTATGTTGTCTATTACTGGAATAGGCTGCCCAGGGACGTGGTGGAGGCAGCATCCCTGGAGATGCTCAAAAAAGGGATAAACACATTGTTTCATAAGGTGGTTTAGAGGTTGTAGAGTGGATGGTTGGACTCAATGATCTTGAAGGTCTTTTCCAACCTTGACAATTCTATGATACTATGACTCTATTAATACTAAAACAGTAACAGTCTTAAAATGCTCATAGAATTTGATTTCATTCATAAACAATATTAAGACAGCATAATTACGGAATCACGGAATCACTTAGGTTGGAAAAGACCTTCAAGATCATCGAGTCCAACCATTAAATCCACTCTACCATGTCTAGCACTAAGCCATATCCCCAAGTGCCACACCTAGATGATTTTAAAACACATCCAGGGATGGTGACTCAACCACCTCCCTGGGCAGCATGTTCCAATGTCTGACAACCCCTTCAGTGAAAAAGTTCTTCCTTATGTCTAGTCTAAACCTCCCCCGGTGCAGCTTGAGGCCATTTCCTCTAGTTCTATCACCAGTTACTTGTGAGAAGAGACCAGTGCCTACCTCTTTAAAATGTCCTTTCAGGTAGTTGTAGAGGGTGATGAGGCCTCCCCTCGGCCTCCTTTTCTTAAAAATAAATAGACCCAGTTCCCTCAGCTACTCCTTGTAAGACTTGTTCTCAAGTCTGTCTACCAGCTTTGTTGCCCTTCTTTGGACATGCTCCAGCACCTTGATGCCTTCCTTGTATTGAGGTGCCCAAAACTGGACACAGTATTTGAGGTGTGGCCTCACCAATGTTGAGTACAGAGGGACAATCACCACCCTGGTCCTACCTGTCACATATAATAAATCACTTCAAAATCATGAAAGGTAAGAATTAATCCGACACCCTTAGTCCTCACTCAGTTTATATGTGAGTTCAATACAGTGTGTTCCTTCTCCAGCTTGGGCTGAAAGTGCCACAGAAACATCTAACCAGGCAGCCTGGAAAAAGTTCAGAGATTATCCAGTTTTACACACCTGGAAAGCTGCTAGAAAAAGAGATGATGGATGTCAAGTCCTTTCCTGTCCCCACTATTGTTAGTCTGGTAAAGTGTGTCCAGCAACACTGCATGGTATGCCAGCAGCACAGGACTCAGGAGTACTCCTTGGGTCCTGATAAGTTTGAAGGGGTTTTTTGGGCCACAGTTCTACAAGCACGCTACATTAGTGAGGTGTTATGTAGGGCTGCATCTATGACTGCAGCATCCTCTGACAGGTGTGGACACGGCCTTTGACTGGGAGAGACAGATGCCAACTTTCTGGCCTTGTGCTCTGATTGATTTGTCCGTTGGTGTGACAAACATCCAACGTGTGAGCAGCCAGCACTTGTGAGGAGTGATAAACAGAAAGCCACTTCACTGACAGAGAGCAAACAGCCTGCTGGTGCCTGATCTTCTCTCTGAGTAGAAGGGAAGCTGCTTTAGGGCTCTCAATGGTTTGGACGACTGACCGCTGTGAGGACCTGGTACTCGGTTTTGTTGCTTCTCTGTGTGCATGCTTTTAATGATTTCACCTAAAGAGATGTTTCTTTTGCATAATAGGTAGCTCTGCTGCTCTGAGATGAAAAGGTCCCTGGGTCAGTTCCTTGCTGGACTTGCAAGCCTCCAATAGTGTTTTCCCACTTGGTTGCTTTCCTGTATTCTTTACCATGAGTATTTGCCTTGTCACTTGATGTAGCCTTAGCAGAGAGCGTGCTACTTTGGGGAAACTGTCCAGTTTTGTGTGAGGACAGGAACAGGGAATAAAAACACACGTGTACTAATCTAGCTCTGACTACGACCTTGGGAGATTCATTAAATGTTCTCATGATATTGCTTTCCTTCCTAATATTAAGAACAACAAAATCCTAACATACCTACTAAAGCTATTGTAAGGCTTATTAGTCCAAAGATTTTTAAAGTGCTCTGAGATTGGTAAGTGGTAAAAACATACTTGAGAGCTAATTTATTGCACAATTTTGATACTGATGATTAGTTTTAGTTAATAATTAGCACCTTGCATTAATTGAGATATGTCAACTCCACTTGCTAGCATTAAAGAACTTAACACATGTAATGCAGAAAGGTATATCCCACAATAAAAAATTTCCTTCCCACCTAACCAGTTTATTATTCATGAGGAGAAGCTACTACCCCATCCAAAAATGGCTGGAGTGTTACTCTGTCCCTCTGTGAATATGAGCCTCAGAGGGAATTACCAGATTCTGTAAAAGGTTAACACTAGGTTGAACTAAGAACACTTCATGTAAGGGAGTTACAATTCAATAGCTTTATCATTGATAAGGCACAGAACATTATTCGGGTGAAGCTCTATTAGCTAGCATCAGTCTGCATCTGTTTGTGTTTTTCATAAAATTTATATGACAGCAAAACTGGCCAAGACTTTTTGGGAAAGATCTGAAGATATTTATATCAATATTTAGTTCAACCTGTTCTATCAAACTCTTCATTTATGGAATAGGGAGAGGAAGAATATTATGCAGAGGGGAAAATATTATAAATATGACATTTCCTGAAGAATTTAAATTTAGGTTTCCTCATTAAAAATAAACTTCTGGTATGTATTTTTCTTATTTGTTATTTAAATATGTTTATAAATGCTTCAGATTTTAACAGGTGTTTAATTTGATGAAAAAAAAATTAATTCCCTTTTGGAATTTATAGTGAACCAGGTTGTGCAGCTTTATGACCAAAAAAGCTTATAGCTGAGATTATAAAGCCTTTCCCTTTATAACCGCAGAATGGTACATTTGCAACTTTCTGAAGAATAGTACTGATGAGGTACTTTATGTTTCCAACAAGATCCATCATGTCATTTCAAAAGCCTCCATAAGAGTGTCTGGAAAACAGGGGAGAGACAATTTAAAATCATACTCTACCAATATTTTTCCACACAGCGTTGATATTAGATGCTTGAGAAAATGTGCTAATGAACAGCACTTCCTGCTTTTTGGGAAGAAAGCTTATAACAGAGCCTCCTGCTACAGCAAGGGCCAGAGCTGAACAGGCATAGCTAGGCAAAACAGTCCTTGAAAGGAAATTCACTGCTGTGCACAGCACAAGCATAAGATTTACAAATCATTCAAATTCTCAGTTAAGCCTTATCTCTCATATTATAAATAATCCAAAGACTTTGAGACTTAAAGTTTAAATAGGGTTGAATTTCACCCAGGGTGAAATTCAGCAGGATCAGCAAATGTCATGTATATCTGACTAGCAATACCAAACTGAACTTATCCTTTCCCAGTGTATTCCTGAGTCCACCTGTCCGTTATCTCACTTCCACCTTTAGCTTTCAAAATAAGGAGACAGAGCAAGCTACTGGTTTCTCTTATTGCCTAGGTAAGTGTTCTTAGGGTTTTGTATCAGCATGATGAATATATTGATTATGATTTTTAACCTGGCATGATTAGGAACTACAAATCCCTTCGGTTCTCTTTCTTGTAAGATGAGACATGGCGTGCATCCCCTCAAAGACTGATTTCTTCCAATTGATTTCTATACTAAATGCTGGATAGTCTGGGGAATTTCCCCACTAAAATAAATATCCTTTAAAGAGGGAGAGGGTGTTTCCCTTAATCTGTACAACAACATGCAGTGAAGATCTTCCTCCCAAGCCTTCACAGCAAAAACAGTTTGATTTTACTAGCCTTAGCTTGTCATAGCCAGTTACATCCACTCTCACCACCCAAGATCTATGTATAATGTCGAACCGTTTGTTCCAGAAGTGGTTCTGGACTGACCCTGGATGGCTCTGAGCTTTGAACACTAGTGCCTGCTGAAGACAACTGCCTACAACATCCATGGAGTCATTAACAAAGAATTTACCATTATGATTGTCACTACAGTGAGTCTCTAGGAAGGACAACTGATTTGGCAGTTTTTACAAAGGGCTGCCCAATCTGTGTAGACTATATAAATCCAGATAGTAGAAGCATATGTTCATACATTTTCTCCACTCAACAATAAGAATTAACTTAATAGACACATATTTACTCTTCACTGAAGTTATAAAGCACAATGGTGAATTTCTTTTATATCAGGAGGCAGGAACAGCTCTGTACTTCAAGAAGAAAATGTGTCTGGCCATGAAGACAGACAGAGACTGGTCTGGTGTAAACCATCCTCTCCATCTTGTGTCCAGGGAAGCTACACAAGGGGCCTAATCACTGGTCTCTTGCCGAGCATAGAGGTTGGCATTTAATTAGTAAATTTAAGCAGGTTGGGTTGTAACTCTTTAGTTTAGTAGTTTTTTATTCTTTCTGCCTTTATAGATATCCGTTAGTGATATTCTGTACTTGTAAGGTTGAATTCAGTTTCTGGAAAGCCTACATCCCAGACACAATCTGATCCAAGGTCTCAGTTTAACCTGTGGCTATTTCAAGCTGTAGATCAAAAGTCATGTCTCAGTGGAGATTTTTGATGATTACGGATTCCAATAGCAAATATCTGACTTGAACTTTCAGCTTTATTTAGATGCTTTTTGTAGAATAAGTGCCCATTAGACAGTGTGAGTACAAGGATAATATTAGAAAAGGGGGTGGGGGTGGGGTGGGGTGGGAAACAAAAGCAGTTGTTTCTTCTTCATATCTCCAATTATAATTTGTAATCCTTTGACATGTTTTTATGGAGATGTGCTGTATTCATTTCACAGAGAAGCCCAGGTCAGTGAATATGACTTTGTCAGCAGCATCTGATAGACTGGTGGTCCATCAAAGAGAAGATAAACAAGAGAGACTCCTGGGGAACCAGAGATAGGTATCTGGACCAGACTTAGCTGTGAACTAACTGAATGGATTGGGAGTATCTGGGGTGAACTACCCAGCTTTGTAGCAGTGCAAAAATAAAGGAAAAAAATACAGCTAACAATCCATATTATGAAACAGAAGAAGTCATCAGAGATGACTGGTCTCAGCATTGCCCTTAATCCTCTCCCCACCATCCCTAGCTCTGCCATAGATTAGTTGGGTTGTTGTTTTGGGGTTTGTTTTTTTTGCCTTGGGGAAGATATTTTCTCTCATTGTGACAATAACAATGGAAATAGAAAAATAACAAGAATATGAAGTGAATGTCAAAGAAAATTCCAGGCCAAAACCAGTTATGCAAAGAGTGCAGCTATTTGAATCACAATTTTATACACTTGCACAAAATATCAGCATTCTTCAAGCAGGAGAAACTCCAGCAGGAAATGTTTGGCCTTTGACTCTCTGATGTGCGTGCACACGTATGTGTGTAGCGGAAAAAGAAGAGAGGAATATTAATTAAATGAAACTTTCCTTTTTCAGGAAAACATGATTTTCTCTTCTTTAAATTCTCTACTCTGCACTGACAGATAAAATCCAGAAAGTTGGGAGCTTCCAGAGGAATCAGGAACTGAATGACAATTACCACTGCCCCACCCTCTGTCCCCACAAGTGTCCCTTTACCACTGCAAAGCATAGCTGCTGTGACTGCACAGGCAGCTGGGAGGGAGGAAATTAATAAGAAAAATTCTTACACTCACAAAACTTCTGTCTTTTTTGTGGACCCTATTACCTTGGTTTGCTGTTGTTCTCTGTTTGGGTCAAAACAAAGACCAGTCATTTTGACAGAGAATTTTGCCTGTATCCAGCCTCCATTGGATTTTGTATGGGTGTTTGTGGCTATATTCCATAATCAGCTTTAAAAAACTCACCCTATGGACCAGTAGTATGTCAAAGTTTGACATGGCTGTGAGAAACATACAAATAAGTTTAGGATCCCCACACCCCCTGAAAATGGCAGTGAGTGGGAGTGAGGAATGAATAAAAACCACAGGCTGTTTTTAAAATTAGTAACATTTTATCATTGCAAATGACAGCTCTTCCACCCACAGTACTTGGTAGTCTATGTTGTTTTTTTTTTCTCCTAAAGAATACTGAGGGTCTTCAAGTGAAAAAAACAAACAAAACAACCCCCCCAAAACCAACAAATTACCTAAACAAAACAAAAGAAAACACAGAGGAAAAAAAAGAAAACCAAAAACACCCAAACAAACATAAAAACCCCACAACCAACCCAACAACAACAAAACACAGACAGGACAGAAATATTGTTTCAGAGACTGGTACAGAATACATAAATCAAGTCCCTTCACTGGTTATTGCTTCAGCTAGTACTGGTGAAAACAGCTATAGCTTCAGATAAGTAAAGGGAATTATGCACAGGTCAGACTCCAGCTCTTACTACCCTGTGTACCAAGGGTCATCATCTACATGACAGTCTTCATAGAACTGTAGAACCATAGCATCATAGAATCATAAAGGTTGGAAAAGATCTTCAAGATCAATGAGACCAACTGTAATCCAACTACTACAACTACTAAACTGTATCCTGAAGTGCCACATCTGAACGCTTCTTGACAGGATGACATCTCCACCACCTCCCTGGGCAGCCCTTTCCAATGCCTCACCACTCTTTCAGTAAAAGATTTTTTCCTAATATTCAACCCATACCTCCCCTGGTACAACTTAAACCTATTTCCTGTCATCCTACCCCTAGTTAATTGGAAGAAGAGGTGAATACCAGCCTCTCTACAACCTCCCTTCAGGTAGTTGTAGAGAGCAGTAAGATCTTCTCTGAGCCTTCTCTTCTTCAGTCTAAACAACCCCAGTTGCCTCAGCCACTCCTCGTACGACATGCCCTCCAAACCCCTCACCAGCCTTGTTGCTCTTCTCTGGACATGCTCCAGGACCTCAATGTCTTTCTTACATTGTGGCACCTAGAACTGAACACAGGACTCAAACTTTGGCCTCACCAGGGCCAAGTACAGGGGCACAATCACTTCCCTACTCCTTCAGGACACACTGGTTTTGACACAGGCCAAGAAGCCATTGGCCTCCTTGGCCACCTGGACACACTGCTGGCTCATGTTCAGCCAGCTGTTCACCAGTCCTCCCAGACCCCTTTTCCACCGGGCTGCTTTCCATCCACTCTTCCCCGCAGCTATATTGTTGCATGGTGTTATTGTGATCAAAGTGCAGGATTCAGCACTTGGTCATGTTAAACCTCATCCCATTGACCTCAGCCCATTCATCTAACTTTTCCAGATCTCTTTTCATAGCCTTCCTACCCCTGAGCAGATCAACACTTCCACTAAATTTAGTGTTGCCTGCAGACTTGCTGAGGGTGCACTCAATCCCCTCATCTAAATCATTGTTAAAAATATTAATCAGAACTGGCCCAAATGCCCAGCCCTGGAGAACACTTCTTGTGAACAGCCACCAGCTGGATTGAACTTTATCACAACTATTTGGGCCTGGCCAGCCAGCCAGTTTTTAATCCACAAAAGAGTCCACTTATCTATACCATGGGCCACAAGTTTCTCAAGGAGAATGCTGTGGGAGGTGGTGTCAAAGGCCTTACTAAAGTCCAGGTAGACAATGTCCACAGCCTTCCCCTCATCCAATAGGTGGGTCACCTGGTCATAGGAGGAGATCAAGTTGGTCAAGTAGAACCTGCCTTTCATGAATCCATGCTGCCTGGGCCTGATCTCACCATTATCCTGCACTTGCCATGTGAGCGCACCCCAGATGAAGGGCTCCATAATCTTCCCAAGTACCAAGGTCAGGCTGACAGGCCTGTAGTTCCCTGGATCCTCCTTTCGGCCCTTTTTGTAGATGGGCATCACATTGGCAAGCCTTCAGTCATCTGGCACCTCCCCTGTTAACCAGGACTGCTGACAGATGATGGAGGGAGGCTTGGCAAGCTCCTCTACCAGCTCCCTTAACACTCTCAGGTGAACCCCATCCAGCCCCATAGACTTGTGAGTGTCCAGGTGGCATAACAGGTCATTAACTGCTTCCTCCTGGATTATGGGGAATTGCTGTTGCTCTCCAACAACATCATGCAGATAGAAATAAACGGGGATCTTGTTAGAGAGACGAAATCCCTTACCATCACCCATCTTGTCCTCACTAAGGCTAACACTAAGTTATGACCACTGATTTTTAATATCTTGATCACTGCTGCAGTATGATGGTGTCCATACTTTGTAATTACCTCACTCATCTTCTCCTTTTGGCAGCCTCTTGCTCAACAAAGACTTGGTCCTTTCTGGGGCCCAGTACAACGAGTGGCAGAATGCACTGATGGAGAGGAAAGAGAGAATAAGCTCCATGCCTGGCTATCTGGGGCTAGTGTTTTGGTTCAAATAGTTCCCATCAACAATAGACATGATCAAAATGACAGAACATCTAGGACATGTTGTGTTATGGCCGACACTATATACTTACCACCTGCTGCCATACAAATGCATACTGTCATTAGAGACATAAACTCAGAAACAAGAGTAGGCACAAGGCACTGGGAATCTCCTGGATCATGTCAGTTCGCATCAAATCATTTGTTTCATTGGCAATGTTTAAATGAAATATAGATTTATCAATTTCTGCACTGAATTTCTTGCTGGTTCCTAAGGCAAAAAGAAAGCATCCATGGGAGGTTTTGAAACATGCTATGTTTTCCCAGGAGACAGCCTAATCTTTCTAGGAAGGTCTTGTTTTAGGTCCTGCAAATGCATGTTTTAGATCCACTTATACATGTATTTATGCATTTTTTAAAAGCTTCCTTTTTTGGTCTATTAAACACACTTTCTGTGTCAGGCTGTGTCTTTGTAGCCCCACTCTGCAAAAATGAGGCAAGATCTCAAGTAGCATTTTATTTCTATATCCTTATCTCATAGCAAACTGTGTTATCAAACGTTCAGCTTTGAGATGTCACAGCAGGATTGAGTCAACATTTGTTTAAAGCCACTGTGAGCAGTTCTGACAATTAGTAGAAACTGCAAAAGAAATTCACCCAGGCAGACACAAAGCCTGCAAGCAGGAAGCATACAGTAAATTTGTCATGCAAGCATGGTGAACTTTAAAGCATTTCCCACTGAGAAAGCTCTGTCTTCTTTAGTCAGATTAGAGAGAATCAGCTTGACACTTTGATTAATATGAACAAGAAGGGGCTTTAAAATAATTAGCAACTCTGCAATTCAGTCCACCTCTCACAACCAAGGTTCTCAGAGAGCTTCAGAAGCAGTCACTCATGTCTGGTACTGATGCTGTTGCCAGTTCATCCACACTTCAGAGGTGGGAGAGCAGAGATACAATGGATGTGATGTAGCCGAGGTTGCAGGAGCCTAGAAGAGCTGCTGAGGGACCAGGGGACCTGCTACTAATTGGTTATTGTTCTTAGACTCTTTGCAACTGAATAGAGGTATTGGTTTTGGTTTGTTGTGGTTTTTTTTCCCAATATAGTTTGTGAATAGGACTATTCACTACAAGGATGAGAATAATCCTCATTCTATCATTATTTGTGAGATGGTGTCAGGGAATTGCACCTCTGTTCCCATTTTCCTTCATCTATTGAATGAGAATAAAGTCACTTGGCCTTTCTTGAAAATTGCCTGTTGCTCTCTCTGAAAAATTAGAGTTCATCACACCATCAGGATTCCATTTTTGCTTTTCCCTATCATAAAGACATGCTAGAATTTATTTTAAATGAGTGTTATGGCATTCCTCTGTAATGGCAAAGGGCTCACATAGTTTTGCCTTCACAAGCAGAGCTGAGATGGGGTAGTGATTACATTACACTGCCAAAACATTTCCCCTTCACCCCTTCATGAGGCCACAAAGCCTTTTGTACTTCATTTTATGACACTTTCACAGCATGGGGTGCAGGTGCTATATTTTTACATAATGCTTATGCATGAGCTTTAATTCTCTGTAAGAAAGGATGAGATAGAGAAGAGGCAGAGGAGGGGCAGACATGAAGAACTGCAGCTCTTGCTATGAGGAAAGCAAACCTAGTGTTCTCCCTCCATGCTGCCCTGGGGACATAAGTATTATATCCTCTTCTAGTTTCTGGCTCAGCACACAGTGAAGACAGTCTTTTTCTTCATTTGCCAGTGGTACCGGTTATAGCCAGACATGGGGAACAGGGTGGGATCTGTAGCAGAGATGGTAGCACCTCAGCATGGATGGCCACCAACCTTTATGAACTAGAGGACTAGTGCAGTGCCCTCTGGACAGCCAGTGCTCAGGGAGACTTAGGGAGGATGTGAGGGCAAAGTCTGGTTCATAAAGTTGGGTTTTTTTCTTTGTATTGTACCCTGAGATCGCTGAGGAGCCTGCTGGTAGCTGTTTCCTCCTCGGTACCTCACAGAGAAGACATGCTGCTCTTTTTTGGTGACTTGGCTTTTGTTTGTTCTTGGGTTTTGTGCTCTCCAAATCAAAAGTAAAAGCCTGTTTCATTTTTAAATAACTGCCTTACTCTTTCCTTATTGAGAATCTTATTGCAGGCAGAGGAAAGTCTTCAGGAATTGGTTAAAAGCATCCTGGCAGTGAAATACAGCTTTGTTTTGTTTAGCTTTCTTCAGACAAAGTGTTTGCAGTTTTGTGTGTTACACTTGCAGACATAAATAAAGATACAGACCATCCTGTAAAATGAAAACAGGGATTTGAAGTGTCATACCACTCACGGGTATTGGAATCCCTCATGAGGATGTCCAAAGAAGAGAAAACAAGTAAACAGAGGAGAGAAGTGCATGATTACAATATAGATTAGCATCCTATGGCTTCAAGTAATCCCACTGAAATTGCAGCAAGGTACTACTCACTAAAAGTAGGGGCAGGGAAATCTGCCTCGAATGGGTGGGGGCAGGGTGCAGAGGACAAGACACAGAGTTATATGGAATTGATCAGGAAATAGTAGCTGTGAAATGGACCCTTGGAAAGAAAAGGTATTTTTCGACTTGTCGTTGTCTTGCAATTTTAGTCTTACTACCCTTGTAAGTGAGTCTTGGTGGTCAAAGTTTTTATTTTCAGATATAGCTCCTGTCTGCTGTGTCAAGAAAGAGATTACCTGGTCACACAGCAACTGCCTTGTTGTTTTCCCATTATGTTAACTTCAGGTTTTAACAGTGTTTTGATAGCCTTGGGATCATGTCTGCACTGCCTCAGGAAGAGACATGATGACAGGTAACACATGCATGTAATACAGAGCTCACCAGTCTGTGTGACTTACAGATCAGAGATCATAAGGGGATAGGTATCTCAGAAGAATACCAATCAAACCTGAAACCTTTATCTCCTGAGACTGTCTCTTTCAAAGATGAGCTGAAAGCTGCAGCCTGACATGGAGGTGCAAGGACAGTACTGTTTACACTCCTTATTCCACCTTGCCACTCTATCAGACTGAATCAGCAGTGATATTACCTATACTGGTCCTGTCCAAAGTGACCACCTTCTCCCACCTGTTCCTCTCTTAGTGGAAGACTCAGAAAAAAAATATTTAATGAGACCTCATCCTCCTCTGTAGGCTATTGTGGATAACCTGACATGTACATGGATAACCCTGGAGGGTTATTCAGTGGGATGCTCATGGGCAGCTGCTACAGGAGGCTTCCAGGCAGGGTTGTCCTGCAGTGCCCCATGTGAGCCCATATTATTGCTTCTCTTTAGGATAAAGAAATGTACCCTCCCTAGTTTACCATCCTCTCTCTTTCCATCCATTCAACTCATCAGATATACATTAGAAGTAAATATAGAAATGCCTTGCTCTTGTGTCAGTTTCAGTCACACTTCTCATGGCTGTCTAGCCATCCCCCAGGAGGTGGATTTTTAGTGTGCAAGTATGAGTTGTCACATTTGCCAGTGCCACATGGCTTACATGTTCAATCTCCTGGAGCTAAACCAGCTGGCCCACACCATAAGCTAAGAGGTCCCAGAATCAGAGACAGTCTCCAGAGCCCTGTGGCTTTTCACAGGAAAACTCTACCAGGGCTGGGGTGTTGACTTCAGCATCTGTGTATTTTTCAGCATCTAGAATCCCTACCAGTGACTGAGCAGACTGGCCTAGGCTTCTGGCTTAATTTCCTTTTTTTTAATAAAGCACTTTAAATGCTACTGTAACAGAACTTTCCTGGTTTTATATAATTCCTTCTAACAAATAGCCTCAGCATTCATCTCTCCTTGCTGCTGAAGGAGTCCAGAGCTGTTACAAGTGCCTGAAAGACGTTTCCCATGTAAATAACTCAACACAGATCTGGTGCATGTGGTGTCTAGATGGCTCACAGAAAGGGAGTCTTATATTTGTCATCAGTGGGACTTTTCATGCTTTTCCAAAATGTTTATCTATAGACTTGTTCTGAAATTACTGGCTGGGCTTCTAGATCTTTTCAGGTGAGAGGACCAAAATGAGAGTGCATTATTAGTCTGCTCAGGGAACCAGAGATCTGTTTTTTATCTCACATGCTGCCTGAGTTTCAAGTAGCCTGTGTCCATTCCTTGGCTATCCAGGAACCTATATGAAAAGAAGTGGAGGTTTACAGAACTGTTCCTAGTGAAGCCAGCTGCCATGCCAACACAAGTCATCCTCAGATCTCAGTTGGCAGCTTCAAGCACTGCCTATGAACCATGGAGACCATATGCTGTTTTTTCTCTCAGATGGTTCTATCCTAGCGTCACGCTCAAGTTCACCAGAGAAAGTCAGTGCAGGGTTAGCTTATCTGCATCCACCTTTTCAGGTCCTGAAAGCAGATGCCCATATGCAAAGCCTCTCAATTATCAATATACGTATCAAGCTCAAGAGCCAGCTCGTGCATAAATTTTGCTGACTTCTTTTCAGAGCAGTACATTGTTCAGATTCTCTGCCTCGCAATCCTTACTAGATCATTCATTTCTTCATGTCTTTCAGCCCTTTTCTTTTTTTGTCCATTTTTTCATTTCTTCTGCTTAGATGGTGTGATTCAGTAATTCCTTAGGGATTCTTTTCCCGTGGTGTTTGTTCCTTTAGCAGTTTTTGTCTGAGAAAGATCTGATATAATTTTATATCTTTATTGAGTTCTCTCCTCTCACCAGAATATAAGGAACGTTCTAGTGGAAGGTCTTATACAACGGTGACGTTCTGTGGCACAAAAAATAAATAAATTATTGAAATAAAAAAGAAAGCAAAATGGAACTTTTCCATAAGAAATGCACGCTTCTTAAAACAGAGTATAGCTTTGTTATTCACTGACTAGACAGCAAAGAAGAGGTAACCTTAGTCCTTCCTTTAAAACAAAATCTTTCTTTTCTTGTGACAAAATTACATTTTCTCGTAATCATAAGGGTTTGTTTTAAGCAGAAATGGAAGCAACAGTAAACATCTATCAAAACCAGTTTAATTAAAATGTTAAATACCCTTCCATAGAGAAATCTTCTTTTCCAGCAATAAAACCTCACTACAGAGTTAATTATTTAAAGTAATTTATTTGCTTCAATATGTCTGTATATCAGAGATTAACATATTAATGGGAATGTAATTATGTTATAAAACTCCTTTTTATTTGCACTGCGTTTCAAGATGCAATATTTCAATGACATCTGATATTTTTCCTCCTTTGTAACCTCAAGCAGACAGGGCACATTTTTTTAGTGATGATTACTATTATCATGGTAAAATAGGAGTTTTGAGCATTACAAAAAGAACATTTTCCTATTACTTCATTTTTGCTAAAGGTCTTGAGTTCATCTCTGAATATTTACAGTAAGTTTTCTTGTGGGTCTTGCTACATAAATATTTGTTTACTGACAAATTGGCTGAATAAGAAACCATAGAGCTTCTTCCTTTCCCATTATAGATGTAATGCTTATCCTTCCCTTTACTCAGAAGACACTGCCAGAGGGTGTGCTTTGAGTTTTGTGATCTCAGTTCACACCACACAAAACATGTCCACACCACTGAAACCAACCCACACAGCACATGTCATAGCACTTGTGCCACAGCCAAAGAAAAATAAGTTCCTGTTGATTTAATGACCTGGTGCAGAAACCAGAGACCACTGACCAGCAAACCAGAGGTTTATCACTCCTATGCAGCAGCTGCTCCTGGTTGCCTGATGACATGAAGTGCTGGCTTTTCCAGAGGCAAGAAATTGCTAATTAGAGGAATCTTTTCTGTGTGCAGGAGTACTTGTTCCTGGTTGCTGCTGAGCTCTGTTCTCAGCTGGATTGGGAACAGGGGCTGTCTCTGGCAAAGGTAAATTATTTTGTTTCTGAGAGAGGCAGTGGTTCCAATCCCTGCACATTGTGCAGGATCTGCAGGAGTTCAGTGGAGGCTCTCAGCTGTTCACCAAGCCAGGCCTCTGGAGGTGACAGTGGGAGGCCTGCTCATTTGGTATCCCATGGTTCAAACTCTCCCAGGCTGCAAGTCTGCAGTATTGATCCCATCCACAAGAAGTTCTCTATGTCTGTGAAAGGTCTTTGGAAGGAAGAGTCTTGCATTCATACTTTCCAGAGCACATTACACACAATTTATTGGATTTTTTGGTGGCTGGGTGAAGAGAGCAGACCACTATTGCCAAGAACATTGTTTGATAGTTATAATGATAGAAAATGTGTCTATTGAAAAAAAATGTATTTTTAGTTATCAACTGTTATTTTGCTGAGCTGTCTAGCAGCATCTCCACTGGGCAAAAGCAAAAATGAAAGTTCAAAAGGAATTATTAGGCTTCAGTGGTAATGTAATAGCACATGTAACCTTAACATATATCTGAGTAATCTGGAGGACAAATTCTACTTCATTGTTATTGAATTTTCAGGTAAAGTCTTTCCTGACAAAGTCCTGATCTCTTTTCCCCTCTCTAAAGTTTCCACTCTTTTCTCTAGATCTGCACCAATATGTTCTTTTATAAAGGTCCTGTCTCCACATGTACATCTTCCTTTTCATGCATGGCAAACCCCTCAGAGTGTGCCATTTCTGCAAAGAAAGAAGAATTTAACAAGAATTCTGTACTCTTCTTCAGTGCGTGTTTCTCTGCAAAGGTGAATTTGGATTTTCCTTTTTTTTTTGCTCTAAGAAAATTTACAGAGGGAGGGTGAAATCCATTGGCACAAAGTGCAGGAAGCCATTTCTCTCTTTTACTGATCCCACTGCCATTCCAGTCTAGGTTCAATCCATTCATGCCACTCATTCTGAAAATATTTCTCTGTAGTAGTTCTACACTTTCTAGGAATTTCAGAAGTTGTTTTCCTCAGAGACATCGTATTACAGCTGTATGCTTTCCATTCCCTAGTTCAGGAGGAGCTGTCTCCCTCATCTGTTTAAAATTCTTCCTTATAAAAACACTAATATTATTTTTGTTCTCTCTTAGGAGTCCCAGGGCAGCCAACCATGTGCCTCTAGATAAATTGAATTCCAAGTGAAGAAAAAGAATGCTGGTTGGATTCAGCTTCAGGAGGAGCCTGGGAGCTACTTGCACAAATTACAAGTGAATCTGCATGCTTGGTAGGGGGTAATACTGAATCAGCAGGACCAAGAGGTGAGTGTAAGGCTACAGTTCTTGGCTCAATAAACCTAAGCTTTCTTGGCAGACACATATTTTAAACACAAATCCCTGTAAGTTCTGGGAAATCCTGTCAAAGTGTCTAATATTGGTTTCACATAGAATCATAGAATGCCAGGTTGGAAAGGACATCAAAGATCATCTGGTCCGACCTTTTTAGGTAGTACTATAGTTTATATGAGATGGCTCAGCACCCTGTCAAGCTGAGACTTAAAACTGTCCAATGTGGGGGAATCTACCACTTCCCTTGGGAGACTATTCCAATGTTTGATTGTCCTCATGGTGAAAAATTTGCCTCTTGTGTCCAAGTGGAATCTCCTCAGAAGCAACCTGTGTCCATTACATTTTGTCATTTCTGAGTGAATCCTTCTAAACAGGGAGTCTCCATCTTCTTGGTAGCCACCCCTTAAGTACTGGAACAGTCATACTGTCTCCCTGAAGCCTTCTTTTCTCAAGGCTGAACAAACCCGGTTTTCTCAACCTCTCTTCATATGGCAGGTCCTCCAGTCCTCTGATGATCCTTGTGGCCCTTCTCTGGACCCTCTCCAGCCTGTCCACATCCTTTTTGTCAAGCAGGGACCAGAACTGAACACAATACTCCAGATATGGTCTGACAAACACCAAGTAGAGCAGGACGATGACTTCTTTATCTCTGCTGGTGATGCTCTTGTTGATGCAGCCCAGCGTCCTGTTGGGTTTCTTTGCCGTTGCAGCAAACTCATGTTGAGCCTGTTATCCACCAAGACCCCTAGGTTCCTTTCCACAGGGCTGCTGTCCATTCAGGTGGATCCTAGTCTGAACTGCACTCCTGGGTTACATGTTCCCAGGTGCAAGACCTTACATTTCACCCTGTTGAACTTCATAAGGTTCCCACTAGCCCCCTGTCTAGGTCCCGCTAGATCACCTGTCTAGGTGACCCTGGAGGGTGGTTCTCCCTTCCCGAGTGTCAACCTCTCCACTCATTTTGGTGTCATCAGCAAACTTCATCAGGGTGCTCTTAATCCCAACATCCAGGTCACTAAGAATGAGAGCAGAAGTTTAAATACATAGTAGAAAGGGATCAGAGGGATAAGCACATAAGTGCATAACACGCTGGTGCTTCACATGGAACAAACCATGGATTTGGGCAGAAGGAAAACAGGAGGGAAATGTGAGAAGCATATGCACACTCTCTCAGTAAAAACTTCATCTCAGTTAATAGAAAAAACAGTTCCTTTGATGCAAGACAGTTTTGGAGCTGTTCCAAGCCCCCTCAAATGTGATTTTAGCAAGGCAAAAAAAGATAGAAAATAAAAGATGGACTAATGTGAAGGGACTAAAATGAAACAAGATGTGTCATGCAGATGATTCCCTCTGGCCTGCTAAAGGCCCCATCTGTATCCATGGAGGGGAGAAGCCTTAGAGGCAAACACTGAGTTTCCACTGTCCCATAATTCAGATTTTTTTCTTGTAATTGTATCTTCAAGGAAAATGGTTGTTCTAAGCACCTTGCTGGGTGCCATGACATCTCATATCCACCCTTCAGAAGCAAGAGCACTGAAGCATCATACCAGAACACTGATGGAAAAGGGCTGCAGCAAACAGCCTTCCACAGAGAACCATCACTTCTCATATTTGGCTTCTATTTTTTTGCAGAGCATGCAAATGGCTAATCACATCTCCCATCCTGCGGGAATCTGGGATCTGGCTCTCTGCTTCAGCACTTTTAGGCCTTGCTTGCTCTACCTGAGAAATTCCTCAGCACTGATATATTTGCTTCAGTGGAGGACAAACTAGTGTTGGGACAAAGACACTGGACAAGGAGAAACTCCTGTGCTTTGCTTCATTTTCAGCATTGCATCGCCCACACTCTTCAACAATTTTAGAGGTGTCCAAAATAACATCCATCACTAGAGTGCACCCTTTTCTTATGGCTAACTTTGGCTCAGAGGGGAGCTTATTAAGAGTAGAGAGAGCATAGCTAGAAAGTCATTGGGAGGGTGGAGACAGTTATGTAACTGTGAAATAAATTCAAATATCCGGTGGCTTTGATGTCATGCAAAAGCAGTCCACTAGACCTGTCAGTCTGAACGTTTAGGAGATAGAGAGAGACACTGGCAGCTCAGGAGAAGCCTTGCATTTCAATATGAACTCTTGTCAGGAAATGTTGCTCTAAGCTCTTTATGGAGTGCAATGACTTCTCATTTCCCTCTCCTAGAAACAGTCATACTAATGTAAATAATTATGGGACTAAGCATTGAAAATTCCTCACTGAATTATCAATTTTTAAGCTGCTTTATCAGTTTAATGTTTAGGGTTTTTAATGAAAAAACATTTTTAAATATGTGTACACACAGCCTTCAAATAGTTAAACCAATTTTTATTGTGTATTTAAAAAAAAATCTTCTAGAGTTTGAGGAAGATATTCCATTTATTTGCATTTCTTGCCTCTATATCAATGTGGTACAAACACATTTTTTCTCTCATGGCATCTACTTTGAACTACCAGAGTCTCTTTTCACCTTTCCTCCAGGCACCAAAGACCAGTTGGTTCTTGAAGCCCTGTCAGATGCTAACTGCATCTTAGATCTGAAAGGTACACTATCTATGGGGAGACAGCAGGGTTCCTCTGAGTCACAGGGCTCACTGGCCATGTCTGCTCCCTATGCCTTTCAAGAGGAGTTTGGGGAAGGTGTGTCGGGTTGTGTCCTTGAGGGTGCATTACAACCCACATCAAGGTTCATTTTCCTTCTAGCTTTAACTTCAAAGGGCAAATCACTCGCCCTTCAAAAGCCTTTCCACACAAACTGTCCTGGGGAGCAGAGGGAGTGGCACATGGGAAGGTCCCCCTTCTGCTATGAGAGACTTTATTCCCTTCTATTTGATGCTACAGCCAAAACCATACTGCTCTCCATCTGCAAAAGTTCTTCTGGTGATAAACGAAGCAATGACAATAGTTTCAGGCCCTACAGGGAACAATTAGTATTCCAAACATGAAATTAATTTGTCCTGTGAATATAGGAACCTTGTAATTTTGTTCACTTTTATTTTATTGTCAGATACAATTCATTTTCTACATGATTTTATGGTTGGATAGGATTCATTAGAAATTTTCCCCAAACTACCTCTATTAAATGAAAGAGTGAGGGCAAGATAGTTTCTGTTCTTTTCACTGCAAATATTGTGCTGGCTTTTCTCCTGCAAATGAGCCTTAACTCTAATCTATCCAGATACAATGCTCGGCTCTCTACCCTTAGATTTTTTTTCTTAAGTTTCATTTTAAGTTTCACAGCCAAAGAACATTTTTCTCTAAGATATTCAAACAAAGATTTTATTTTTTTTTTTTTTTAAGAAAAAAAAAAAGAGAGACTAGAAAAGGCTACTCAACCATAGGGTGAATTGACAGGCTCTCTTTTTTTCACGGCAGATTTTCAAAACTTGCCTTGAAGTTAGTTTTATTCAATTCTGTGCCTTGTTGCTGTCTAAATATGTGGCAGTCCTTGAAAAGAAAGTGTTTGCATGGAGCCACTTTCTATTTTGAAGCAGCTACATAAGCAAGAAGGTACCAGCAATCAGACACACCACACCCTCCCCCACCACCACCCCCCCAAACTCTCAGCTGTGACTTAGCTGAGTCAACTTTCCTCTATATTGAGACAACCAGTAAGAGCACATCACTCCTTCCTACAGGGACAAGAAGTGCTATGGAAGACATTTTCCAGGCCTCTGCACAGGCAAGGTATCTCTGCAACATGTCTTTGTCACCACCCCCTCTCCAGCTATCATTTTCAGCCAGGACAAAGATCATCCCTTCAATTTGTATATTTCCTAATTCACTCTCATGCACTCTTGATTTTGGTTTTTTGTTTGTTTGTTTGAACTATCAATAAGGTGTCTTATTAATAATATATTACTAATTTATCCTGCAATCTCTTGCCACAAAATGGAGAAAAATATTCCATATACACAAGCTGTTCTGCCCAAAAAACAAATAAATGAAAAGTGACTGTGTCTACTGGTTCTGAACGTCAAAGTGTCTTAAAAACATTTGCAGTTCTTTATTGTTCTTCGGCCTGAGCTGGGCAGCCCAAAGAGCAGCCCTGGCAGGGTCTCGGTGCTCAGTCTGCATTCGCAAAGCCGAGGTTCAAGGGGCAGGAGCAGAGGAGTGCCAGTTCAGTGGTGGGACAGGTACTCTCGTGGCAGGGGCAGAGCTGGCTGTGGAGGGGCTGCTGTAGAGCCACACTAGCCTGGGGGTCTGCGCTGCTGGGCAGAGGGGGGCACTGGGTATCCCTGTTTAACAAGGAAGAATGGCCCCGTGATTAAAGCAAAATGAGCTTTCTGCTCCTTGATGCAAGTCCTTTGTGACTTTGAGAAAGTTGTGTCAGTCTGCAACTATAAATATTTATAGGTGTCTCTGATGTGTCAGGAGACTTAATTAATTGCAGTCAGGGGTGGAAGTGGTGGTGAAAGAGGCTAGAAGCTGCAAACCTCTGGGTTGTGTAGCAGGATTTCCTGATGACACAGTAAGGCAGGGATGGTATGGCCACTTCTGCTCCCATTGCAGCTGCCCAGCTCACTTCAGAGTCAGTGTCAACAAGATGTCAAAATACCTTGAGGGATCTGGGCTTAGTCTTTCTTTCTTTTTAGTCCCACACGATGACAACTGGATCTGTGTAAGTGTCACAGCAGAGCTGACCTCTCCAGTACAGTCAGTCTGCAACATGGCTGGTGACATGGCAACAACTAGCACCAGCACCACCTGAGACTTGTTTGGAAGGCCTGTGATCAGTCTGAAATCCCTGGATCTAATATTTATGTTGGACTGAACTTTTAGCTTATAAGGAGAAAAAAAAATACATTTGCAGATATAAATAGGTGTAAGTGTGCACTTTCAGTCATAAAAAATTTAGCTCATATTTTCTGTGTGTGTGTCCCTGGCAAGAAGCAACAGCAGTGCATAATGCATGTTAAACTTTTTGCCTTCATGACTTATTGAACTTCAATGTCTTTCTCCAAAGTAAACGTTCACTTGTTTACAATCAAACATATAATACAAAGCTGCAGCTGGCAAGTAAAATAATATTCTGCTTCCTATTCCAGAGAAAGTGAATGACTTTAGTTATAGGTCGCATGATAAGTAGCAACACAAAAGAGGATGAGTTATCTTTTCTCTGGAGAAAAAGGCAAAAAAGACAACGCTCCTGTTGGGGATCCTAATGAATTTTTATCTTATCCACAGCCAAATGCTGGCACACTCTGCTCTTCTGCCTGTTTTTGAAATTTGCTGCAGATTTTGCACAATCTAAACCAGTGACTATCAACGCCATGGCTGAGCAAATGCCTTCTTGGCCAACATCCTAGCAACTGAAATAGAAATCCTAAGAATTAAATGACATAAACTTACCCTAGGAGGTGGTGAATTTTATTGCTGTGTGTTCTCAGCTACTAACCTCAAAACAGAGAAATTAACTGAAAAATTATTAAAAATAAACAATTAATAAATAAAAATGTGTATTGTTAGAGTTTCTCTCATTCTGTCATCTTTTTTTTTGCAAACCTTGACAATTTTTGCAGCATTTTCTGACAAAGTACCCTGTAGCCCTCATAGGTATATATGACTAGACTGTTGCAATCACATATTGTCATGTCATGACTTCAGTTCTGGAGCAATACTTGTATTTGAAGAGGATAAGGAGGTTAAAAACTCACATATGTTCTCCTAGATTTTTTATTTTATTTTGTTTTTTCCAGGGCATGTTCACTGAGTCAGCCTTCCTTTTGGAGAACTCAGCTAACTATCACTGATCAGTGACCAAATCCATGCTACATATCTGGTGCAACTAGAAATGACAACAGAGTATTAAGATGTCCTCTGGTCCTTGCCCATATGTAAGGGAAGGCTTCATCTGGAGTTGCTCTGGTGAAAGCTTTACATAATAATCCTTATCACTCTATAATGACAGATCTATAGCTACTGTGATCTGAAAGCTCATCTGCTCCCTGCTATCAATAGCTTACCAGTTCTATGGTGCTAATTCAATCACTCACAGCAGTTGCAAAAAAAAGAAATAATCCTGTGCTGCCTACAGAAATGTGCAGTCTTATGGAGCCAGGAGGCCATACAATGTCCAAAATGTTATTTATGGGTAGTGTATTGGATGGGGCCATGAGTGTGACTTGAGGACTGATACTTCATCCTCTACACAAAACCCTGAAGTTTATCAAGGGAGCAGATTTTCAGCCCTTAACAATAACTCCAGTCTTACCTTCTTTTTCATCTATAATAATCTAATTTTATGTATCCTTCAAATGAAAATGGCTTCTCTATTTCTTCAACCCATCTGCAATACTTAGCTCACCTGTTTCTTTCTCTTTTTTAGCAGACTATTTTGACAGCTCCTGGTTGGGAAAGAGTGTGATATTAGTATACCAAAGTGGCTGCATAGTGAAAATACAATAGCCTGGAAAATTAGAGGGAGGAAAACCAGAGGAAGCTGCTGAACTTGGACACTGATGGGAAATACCTGTCCCTGGTGCTGGTCATTAACTGTATTTAAGGTTCTTGGGGCACTCTTTTGAAGTGTGTTCATGATTTTATGCAGAATTACTGAGGTTTCTGTGCTTATGCTCAGGTGTACACACCACGTGACTTTATTTTGGCTTATGTTTGGATTTTAATATATCTTTATGTATTTGGACATTTGTATGCTTTGATTTTATTACCATACAGGAGAAAATGGACTAAGACAGGCTATTTCCAAGAGTCGTTTAATAAATCAGTGCAATAAAGGTGGACATTTCTATGACCTATTTGAGATGCTGAGCCATGAATGGTAAACACATTAGCCATGTCTCATTATACATAAAACAAACACGGCAAGTTAAACATGATGAGTGGTAAATATATACATTCATGTATTATTAACCAACAGTGTGCAAAATCAAAGCTCTTTGCAGGCTCAGGAAAAGTAATGAGGGGAAGCAGTCAGGCAAGCTCTGTGTTGGGAAGGCCATGAGCCTGCAGAGAAGTGTGTGGGGGGGAAGTAGAGAGGGCTGCCCATAGGAAAGGAGGACTTGGCATTCAGGGTGTTTCACTGTGAAGGTGCCAGCAATGGTAGGAAGCTGTTTAAGGTTGGCAGAGGCTGCAGGGCAGCAGGTGTAAGGGAGCAAAATAGAGTCCACAGTGTGGTCTCCAAGCCAAGAGAAGTCAGCTGTTTTTCCCTTGGTTTTAATATTTCATTAAGTGGTCAGGCCACCATGTTTGTGTCTCCCATCCTCCCATGAAGAAAGGAGCATTTAGAGTATGTGACATAAATGTATAATTAACCCCAGTTGGGTGGGAGGGGGAGGGGATCAAGAACATTGTTGTCAGACCTGAGTAAAACGGTGACACCATTACAGACAGGAGGCTGTATTGTCCCCAAGAACGCTTTTTCCATGTTGTGATGGACACAACACTGCACCACATCAGAATTTATTTCCAAACGTCAGAAAACACTCTACTTGATGAGTCATTTTTTTAACAGATACTGCAGAGTCCAGTATGTTTAATAGTTTTCTTCGGTGAAATAAAGATCCCAATGTGTAGCTAAATAATTTTCCTTTGAATTTTCAAAAGGTTTACTTTAAAACTATTTATTCTTGTTTATAAATGATTTAGGTAAAGAAATAACTTTTATATATCTGTTTGCCTGAGCATCCATATTATGTATCCAATATAAAATATATCCTTTTTGCTTGAAAGTTGCATATAAATGCAGTTAGTAAAGATGCCTCTTAATATTCGGAATCAGGCTCAGAAATATATAAAATAGCAAGACAGGGCAAAGTTAAGGTGCCTTGTGAGGAGTGGACAACAAGGGTTGTTGAAAGAATGTGAGGGGTGAAGTGCTTTGATAGAACAGAGTGAGGTAGGGATTTTCACTGCATCTTTTGTCTGTTGCCCAGAAAAGGCAGCGGTAAAACAGATTAATGTGAACAACGATGCCTTTTTCACATGGTCAGACCAACAAAAAAACAAGCCATCTATCATCACCCTCCCTCAGCTCTGAAGGCCTTATGTCTTTGGGGCATCTGACCTAACAGAGATGTCTCCTCACCCGCAGTGGCCAGGCTAGCTCCCTCACCTCTACCTCATCCCTCCTCAACTCCAAGTCAGTGCCTATGGGACACCCCTTCACCACGGCTCCTCTGCTCCCTTATCATTTTTCCATGGGGCAGCAGTAATGTCCCTGTGAAATACGAAAGCAGTGCAATGATTTCATAATGACTGTTGATAAAAATTAACAAACAGTTGCAGATAATCAGCCGCTATAGGTTCAGGATATCAAGGAGCTGTTTAATGCAGTTGAGTTGCTAGCCACTTAAAATGCATCTTTTTGCAGCCTGCCTAAACTAATTTCACTACCTACAGTTGTTACACAGCCAGACACTGTGTGAATGTTTTTGTATATTAGCCCTGTATTTGTTTTTGATTGGCTTACCCAGCAAAGAAAACCAAGACAGGATGTTTTGAGTCTATTTACCCAGTTTTCATCTATTGCTGGTGGCACACCACACTGATTGAGATTTGAACAAAGAGATTATGCAAAGAAGGCAGGATGGCATATGTTTGTACTAGGATTTTCCCTTCCATAGTATATCTGAGATGATTTCTCACCTCCCTCTCACAAGGAACACCAGATAGACTGAAAATGAACACTGGGCTTAAGAAGCAGCACCTGGGCCTTCTGGGGAAAGAGGTGGTTTTGTGGAAGTCCAGCGCAAATCAAGGACCAAACAGACAAGAGCATCAAATCAAGGGATTGGCATAAACACTGGAGGTGTCTATCATTCATTGTCACTCCTAGGGTGCTGATTATTGCATCCATCATTGTGGTATTGAAGTGGCCTCCACGGAAAATTAATAGCAATGGCAAAGCCACAAACAGACTAACTGGAGACTCTAGGTCTCCTTTTTCAGGACCCAAGTAGAGTTTAAGGTTGGATTTGCAAAGAGAGTCAATTAGATTTTTGAGACTGGAAATACTATTAGGGGCAAAAATAAATATCACAGAGAACTTCCTATTTAATTATTTAAAAAATTTGCTTTCTCCAAGAGGTATTTCTACAGCAAGCATTTTTTTTTTTTTTTCCAAAATATTTCTGACAATATCAAAATAAAAGAGTTTGGAAAATGTCACTTGGTTTTCATCCTTCCTGTTCTCTTCTTAGTGAAGACAGTAAAAAAAATTATTGAAATTATTTTCTCACCTTCCTTAATTTAATTGAAACCTTTCATTATGCTTTTTTTCCTGTGGACAAACTGAAAAATGAGATAATGTGAGGAGAAAGTTCGCAAATTAGGTTTTTTTCCAGAGACCAATATGATCTTCAGAGCATAGCTTGAAGAAAGTCACTGCAGTCCATCTGTGTCTGCTTCTGGACCTGTAAATTTGAGCTAGTGCTGTTTTCCTCAGGGAAGTGGCTGGAAGATGAAGGGAGGCTTGTGTCATGCCTCCAGGATGCAAAGCGTTACACTGTCATTTTTAATATAAGTCTTCAAAAAGTCTTTCTCCCCTTCCCCCCCGACTCTGCTGGCAATCAGTCTGGGGAGAGTGGGATGCATGGGTAAGACAAACAGCTGTGCTCCACCCTCAGAAATCAGATTTATTTGTGTGTGTGTGTGTCTCCGTGACTCACAAGCAGATTTCTAGCAAGGGTTTTCCTCCTATTGAGGAGCCTGGGAGAGGGCACAGGTAGATGGGGAGACCTGGACCTTCTTCACTGCTAATCTAATGATAACTCCCAAAGCCTCACCTGGCAAGAGATCTGTTATACATGCCATAGACACGTTTCTAATCTGGACACTTATTCCATGTTTGTCACACTTTTGTTAGACTGCCTCTATCTTTCTTAAGACATCATGAGGTTAGCTCCATCCTTGCCCATTCTTGCAATTCCTGCAAACCTGATTGAGTCCTCCTCAAACACAAGAAAAATCATTCCCTGAATGGCAGATAGCTTTCAGGGGGATATTTTTTGATGGATTTGGAAAAATATTGAGGCTTGCATGATCTTGGTAGCCTTTGAACCGCCATCAATCTCCCACTCTCCGCATAACCTAATCATTTCCCTGAGTGAAATGCTTAGCCTACCATTTGTGAAGCTTTGATCAATTGAAAGCAAGGCATTCACAATGAATTTTTTTTAAAAATGAATGAAGAGTGAAGTGAGACATACAGCTGAGCAGCAGTTGATGGTAAGAGGGATCACTACCTTTCATAGTGGTTACAATGTTCAAAAACCTTTGCATTTATGCTTGTTGGTCACTTAAAATTAGGAAATAGACACAAGCTGCCTAGGAAGCAGTCACATCTCTCGTCAGAGGTCTAGATCCTGAGGTACTTACTGGAATTTTATTGAGTGAAAAAACACTTATTCAACACCAAATAACTGCTCTGGGCCTCACTTTGCACGTGAAAGGGCAGAGCGGGGCCAACCACCCCAAAAGGTTACACTCCTCCATGGCAGTGCAGCTCTAGTGGCCAATGCATGGTGCCAGGTGAGTCCTAGTTTTCCTCCTGCTCTTAATACTTCCTCACCATTTAAGAAACAAATGCAAAACCCTGCAAGTCTCATGGTAGAAGGACTTCCAGGACAGTGACATAAGAACTCCACATAATTAATATTGTATGGAAAACAGATGCTCATTATGAACTTCTCAGTTGTTTGGAGAAAATAATTAGAAGAGCCAGTGACTGCAAAGGATCAAATGTGGCTGTGAAACAGGATAAAACTTCCTAGCAGTGAAGTTAGTTAAATGCTGGGGGACCGTACAAGAGAGAGTTCATTGCCACTTGAAGTCTTCAGAGAGACAGCAGGTATCCTTCAGTAAAATATGCTTGACCTCAGCATATTTTCTGGGAAAAAACAGACAAAATGATCTGGCTGTGTAAACCTCATGAAAATTACCATCCCAGTAGTACAGACTGGTTTGAAGGTACTTTAAGTTTTAATTCATAAGCTAGACTGGCTCAGCCTGGACTGGCTGAGAAGGGCTCTCAACTAACCACCTGTGCAGCTCCCTGTGCTGCCTAGACAATGCGTGGACAACCTTCTCAGTTTTGGCTTCTCTCAGTAAGAAAGACTATTGTCTATGCTTTTCTTTCCCCCTCACCCCTGAGTTAAACCGCCAAAATTACTTTTGAAGAATATAACACCTAGAACCTGGCAACAGATGGGTGCTGGCAGGGTATTTGTGTTCTTGAAGAGGGGTGCTTGAACAGGACATTATCTTTGTCACCCTGTCCTGGTTGGCCTATACCAACGACAAAGAACCAGCCATGTGCCCGCTTACTAACCCCTCCCCCATGCACACACTGGGATGGGGAGGACAAAGGCCAACCAGAAACTCGTGGGTCAAGACAAAGGGCAAGGAGGGTTCTTCACCTATTATGGTCTGGGGGAAAACAGACTCAACTTGGGGAAAAAATACCAATTTAATTTATCACTAATAAAATGCAAACAGGACACGGACAAAATAAAGAGTAGTGCTTAAATACCTTATCCCACCCTTCCCTTCTTCCCAGGCCCAAATTACTTTGTTCCCAATTTCTCTCCCTCCTTCCACCCAGCGGCGCAGGGGGACAGAGGATGGGGTTTAGTCAGTTCATAGGCTGGTGTTTCCTGCCACATCTTCCCCCTAAGGCAGTAGGATTCTTCACAGTCCTCCCCTGTTTCTCCATGGGGTCCCTCCCATGGGAGAGAGTCCTTCACAAACCCCTCTGACATGCATCCTTCCCACGAGGTGCAGTTCCTCAGGAGCAAGCTGCTCCAGCACAGGCTTCCCACAGAGTCATGGGCTGCTTTGGGCACAGTCACCTCCCCTGGCACTGCGTGCTCCATGGCTACAGCTCCAAGTCCATGGACTGCAGGTCCACATTTGCTCCTGGGGCCTTAGGGGATGCTCTGCCATGTTCCTCCATGAGTGCAGGGGGGGCAGCCTGCCATCTCACCAGGGGCTGCAGGTGAACTTCTGCTCCAGCATCTCCTTCCCCTTCTTCATCAGCAAGCTTGGGATCTCCACTCCGGCAGTGCTTTTGCCTCTCCAGCTCAGCTCTTTCCCTTTGTTCTCTGTCTGCTTTCAAGTTTTATATCAGTTCTTTCATATGTTAATCACAGAGGTGCATCTGTTGTCTGTCTAATGGTTTGGCTTTTGGCCGCCTGAGCTGGGGGAGCTTTTAGTAGCTTCTTACAGAAGCCACCCCTGGGGCCCCTCCCCCGCTAGCAAAGACATGCCAGAACCAAACCAGCACACCCCCACAAAGAATAAAACAGTAAATTAAACATAAATTAAATTTTAAAAGATCATTAAAAAATTCAGTCTGAATTCCATAAATTTTGAAAAATGTCAAAATATTTCTTTTTAGAATTTGTGAAGAGAAATTTCTCAGCTTTTCATTTCAGAGGAGCATTAAAAAAAACAGCAGAATACTCTAAGAAAGAATAACATATCAAATAAAAGGGCTAAATAGCTCCAAAAAAGGAGAGGGGGGGAGGGAAGCACCTAGGCTATGTCTTTCCATTTTATATTTTTTTTCTGTTCAAACATAAAAGGAAATAAAAAACAACCCACAAGCACTTTTGTTCTAAGTAGGGCCTGTCTTCCTGTTTATTATTTGTCCTTGGATCTGTTCTTCTGACCATCATCAGGATTCTCTGCATCTTGTTTATCCAAGCCTCTCGGAACACTTTCTTTATCTAATCTATTTTAAACTTGTTGAAGAACCCTTCACCGTAACATCTCAGCACTGAAATCTAATCTAATCTATCAGCCAAGAGTCTAGTTGCTTTATAAACACTAATGGCCAGATGCTGTTACCCTTTCCTCAGACTGAAATTGATTGCACTTCTAAGTTCTGAATAAAGGTGTCAGAATCCGTCCCTTGACTTGTACTGATATAATTCTTATCACCATTTCACAGCTGGGGAAACAGATACTGTGAAGTAAAGCTGCCCAGGGTCATGCAGCAATTGACCCAAAAATAAGAAACCAGAAGTCCAAGCTCCCAGCCCCCAGTTCTCACCAGTCACTACAGGCAGTCAAATTGCAACTCAGGGAATTGTGTTTAATACGTGCAATGCATTCAGACTCATGTCTTTAGTAATAAAGGCTTAACTGTGAAATGAAAGTCCACAACCATCATGTTTACTTGTACTTGACTGACGGCTGCTAGCTGAATAGAAATTGCTTTCTTGAGATTGCCAAAAATAATAATTTAAAAAATTGCAGCTGATCAGGTTTGTCCTAGCACCTCAGGTACAAGGAGAGCAAGATTATAAACCAGATTTCACTGAACTGGACTCTCTGGGTACTCTGCAATGAATCTCCTCTCCTAGATGGACACAGGACAAGGAAAATAATTGAAATTTGTATAAAAAGAACAAAAAATAGTAATGATTAAAGTAACTGATGCTCTAAGGAGTCCTTGAATAACTTTGATTTGAAAGCATTGTGCTGGTATACATCATATTTTCTGGGGTTTTCTCCTCAATTCAAACATAACTTGCATATATGAAATTTAATATTCCTGGGGACATTGGTATGCAATCCAAATTCTTATTCTTAAATTGCTTGCTTCTCCTCTCATTTCCAACCTGCTGTTGCAAACTTATGTGTGAGAGTTACACGGCGAAACCGAGGAAATACACAGCAGTTTTGAATTTCATATATTGCAGTTACATGACACCACACATTTAAGGAAGTAAAAAAACAACAAAAACAAAGCAATAAAAAAACCAAAACAAAAACCCAACTATAAAAGCAGACTAATTTTATTATCTTGTTTTTTAGAGATTCAGGGAAATGGCATTCAGAAAGCAGGAAGAACTTGAATTTGTCCACTAGCCACAAAATACTCCCTTGATTCTGTACAGTTACATGCCTTTCCTCCTCATAAGAAGACAAGCTTGCAGTTGATGGTTGGAGATGCTCTCTAAACAGAAAATGCACCCCAGAGACTAGGATGGGTGGATGGGACAATAGAACCACAACTCCCACGAGGCATAATTGTGGTAGCATTTCAGAACAGAAATAGCGGAAAGTAAAATGCAAAACAGCACACTTTCAGAACAACACTTGTGAAGTCTAAGAACAAATAAGTGGCAGCAGGCAATCTTCAATACAGAAGCAAAAAATCTTGATGAACCAAATATGAAAAATACTGTCACTATCATATTAACAACATGATGTCCAAAGGGTCCCAGAGCACAGCTACACAATCAATTGCAAGTAGAGATATTGTCCTTTTCCCACATTTTGAATATTCTCAGTATAAACCAGCTGTCTCAGGCCTGAGCATGGGATTCCTTAATTACAGAAAAAGAAGAGAAGAGAGAAAAAGTGGGAGTGGTAGAGCAGTGCAGAATACCCAGCACAGAGCCCACTGTAATGCACGGATCACCTTCCCTTGGCTTCAACTGTTTTGTTTTTTTGTTTGTTGTGGTTTTTTTAATTACAAATTGTTGCATTTAAAGGCAAGATGACACAATTTGACCTTCTTGTCTGACTTAAGACAGCTAGATAATTTTGCCTATCTAAGCTTGTATCAAATGTCTTTCAGAGAAAGAGGTTTTCTGACTGACTCTTTGAAGAAAGTCTTTTACACACGAGCAGATTTTGTGAAATCTGTTCTTACCTGTATTCTCTGCCACTACCCAAATGAGTCTGGGGAAAATAAACTGTTGCAAGCAGTTATCACCATCGATAAGCTGAATTTGTTATGGGAGACAGAGCTATGTAAAAAGATATACTTAAAATGCATTTAATGCAAGGAATGCCATCTTCTAGTATAAAATGTGCCACTGCTCATAAATTCATACCTTCAATAAGGCTGTAATTGTTATGCACTGCAAATCAGCTTCTTGAACTCAATTCATTTCACAACTGAACTGATGCTGGAGACAATTTGTCTGCAAGCACAGACAATACCACACCATTAGGAATCATGGTTAAAATCTGTTTGGGGTAATACAGACAAACTAGAATGGAAAAGAGGAGAAAGAAATAAGATATGGATCTGTAATTACAACTGGCAGAAGAATGTGGTTTAATTCATTGGATAGCAATACCACCAGAAATGTGCAGAGCACCTTGTCTGTAAACATAATCTGAACTAATCACAAGGAAAGACAGTGTAATAATTGTGCTTTATTAAAGCTGAGCAAAAAAACAAGATATTTTTCTGAATAAATGAGCTAACTTACAGCTCTTTAGTAGGAATGGTCTTTAAGCCAGCAGGTCTGGCCCACCTCTGTAATTTTTATTTTCTTTTAGAGTAGTCATTGAACAAATATTGTTTATTTGTATAGGGAAGCAGGATCTTTTGTTTGTTTTGTTTTGTTTCTTCAGATTACCTTTTAGATGCAAAACTTCCTGTCATGTCAGTATCTTGTTACAAAGTAAAACACTGCAAGAAGTTTAGGAACCATTTTAATAAATTATCAGAAGGGAACAAGTGCTCCTGTCCTTTAAATTAAGGAGTTTGAAACATGGGAAATGCTGTATGTGTGAATAACAAAGCGAAAGATTGAAACATTTCCAAGTACTTCATTCCTTTTTAGACACATTGTGAGAAAGTAGGGTATCAACCAGGAGGATGGTTATATGATGGATATACGACAGATGTAGCTATCGGTATATATGGATACAGGCAGAGATATCAATCTTCTGTGCAAGTGTGCATATTTATGTGCCTGTGGAGCATATAGGAATTTACTGAATTCTTGTTTGAAACCAGTTCAAAAGCTGATGTGTCTTGCTGAAGAGAGTATTTCTCTCCCTTGTTGCTGCGTATCACCCAGGTTATTCAAGCTCTATATCCCCTCAATTGTCTACCAAAAACAGTCCTCAGGAGCAGCGGCCTCTGATATTACAGGCTTCATTTTCAGGCATATTGCTTCTCAAGGTCTTTAAATCTTCCCTTATAAAACACTTGCTTTTTGAACCCTTTTAAGGACTGTAGAGCCTTATATTTAACATCTTATTTCTTCAGCAACACTTTACCTTGTGAAACTCTTAGCAAGCCAAAGTTGTAGAAGTACAGCTCTCCCTGCCTCTTATAAAAGGCTGCACCAAGCAGATACTGAAGCCTATTAGGGAGAAAACACATTTGCTTTCATGCACACAAGCAGTTTGGGTTGCAATCCATGCTGTGGATCTTTTGCTTTTTTTCAATTACTTGTAAATAAGCAGCAGTAATCTACTGTCATGCTGCAGACAGGACACCGATACCTTTCGACCACAAGCACGTAGGGATCTATTTCTGTTTGGCATGTTGTTTGCTGCTGATGTGTAAGTTTACTGGGCTGTCCACATTGTACATTTTATAATAAATAATTAACTGCTCTGATTCCATCCAACTGAACGCCTGCATTGGTCTCTTTTCTAAATAATTGCATAAAGTGGTTTGTATCAACAGACTATGCAGACTATGTACCTTAACTAACAGTGTGTCAATCTACCATACAGTGTTCTACAGAGACACATAAGGTTTACAGACGCCACAGGATCCATTTCAAGAAGCAGGCTACACAGATGCCAAGTCTTTCTAATAACATGTCCGCCTGACTCAGCCTTCCTTGTGTTATAGCTCCAGCACTAACAAAGATCCTGTCTTCTGTGAAAGTGAGACTGATAAGCGTAGTGGTCAGCATAAATAACAATATTAAGGGTCTGATTCACTCTCAGAGACATTGGGCTAGATGAGAAATAAATTGGTTGATACTTCTATAATTGCCTGAGGCAATAAGGGCTTATGCAGTGGGTTGCATGTATTCACTGACTGTTGTCTGAAGTTTTGTCTGAAATATTGTGCCATTATATTTAATTTGCATACGTTGTTGTCTACGCTGGTAAAAGAGGAAGATAGAATATACTGCAAGGTGATCATGATGACTTTAGGGATACAGACTGTAAATGAATTAGTATATAAACAATATAAAGCATGACAAATCTGTGCAGATATGCTCCTAGCAATTTCAGTAGATTTGACTTGTCTAAGTAGCCAAAGCTCTACTGCATATCTCCACTTCTCCCCACCCTTTTTTCCAGTGTCTCTTTGACAATGATCCAGTGATCTTTTGTAGGTTGTGCTCACATTGTTGTGCATGGAACAAATGCAGGCTGATGATGACTTCTGCCACCTCTAGCCATCAGAGCACTAAGTTAAAGACCCAAGCCATCCTGTTGAAATAGATTTGTTCTTCTTACCACAGAGAGATTGTACAAGAATGTGTTGGGAGGAGAAAGATATGCTGTACAGACTAGAGCTCAGAAAATTTCCAGGGGTGCTTGCCAGTATCACTCTATATGCTAAATTTGTACAAACACAGCAGTTAAGAAGTTGTACTCCAGTTTAAGTGTCTTTTGACAAGAGGAACATATTCTGCTGTCTCCTCTTATCTTGTGAATACTTTATCTCTGGAGGAGAAGAAGAGCAGATATTCTCTGAATTTCAGATCCAGCCCATGTGCTAGATTTAGTATTCAGAGTATGTCAGAACCAGGGAGAAAATGTGAGTCTCCTTCCTCTGAGGACTTTACAGTAGTGAGAAGACAAAGACTCTTCAATCTCTAGAGTTTAAGTTAGTTAATAATCCTGAATATAATGTGTCATATATTCTCCTGGTATTACCTAAGAGCAATGGAAATATGACACAGGCCTTATTAACACTTTCCTGTTCATACATGGCTTTTCCCAATTTTTCTTTTATTCAGTGTTTCAGTATGTAGCAGAACAACAGACCAGCTCTGGGAAAGAAGCTCTAGCATTTTCCCATAAACAGCAACAGGGCCCTTTTAAAGTTCAGGAGATAACTGAGGAAAATGCAAAGTGTTTAGCACCATTTGCACCCTGGAAAGTCACTGAAGTGTGGCATCTTAACAGGAACATCTAATGGTTTCCGATTCCTTGTCTTCTGACAAATCAGTTTATTTTACTTGTCTAAGGTTTTCATTACATCCCCCCTTCTATTTCTCCCTATTCTTTCATGTCTCTGAAAAATTGCACATCATACATTTTCGTGTTTTGACTTTCTTGGGACTGATGTGAAATCAAATAAGATATTAAATAAATCAAGAGAGAACCCTGTCAGTCTGACAGTGAAGAAACTTCTTCATTAAAAACTTTGCTGCAACAACCCCAACAGTAGCTATAGTTAGAATCCTCTTCATCTTCCTGCAGCAGTTTAAGTTTAGGGTGTCTGCAAATATTGACCAAGGCTGTAAAGTGCTTAATTTCTAAAGACTAAATTTAAAAAAAAAATACCTAATCCAGATTGATTTTAACAGAAGTTAGTGCTAAATCCTTGTGGGAATGTGGACCTAAATGTCTACGAAGAGTGACTGATTGTTCACTGATCCTGAACAAATATTCCACTCCTCCCTTTGTTTTTCATTCTCCCTGAATCAGTGTATTGGAAACTAATCTGAGGCTTTTGGTAGCACTATTGCTAAGCAGCTCCTGAGCAACAACTGTTAATATTTTGAGGTACAAGAAGAGAGCATGGCACCTAAGGGGAAGTAGCGTAGAAACAGCAGTGGCTGCATTTGGTGTGCCTGCACACAAAGGAAACAGCAATTTCGCTAACAGGCTGCCAGACATGCATGCTCAGTACCAACAATAGCACTTATTACAAGACAAACTGAGGGCAACCTTTGTAATTCCCGAGACCTTTACCGTTGCAAAGATAGCACATGCCAAAGGTGGGATGTAGGGCAGGGAGTTCAAGGGATTCCAAACTTTAACTTGACTAAGAAAAACTCTTCGCAATTTTCAGCTCCTTCCAGCTGCTAGTACTCCCTGGCACCCTGCAAACATCATGCACTGCTTAACTAGCTACTGTTTTAGAGAGTTTAGAGTAAGAGCAAATTAGCTAGGGTGGAAAGGTGTCACACTGGCAGCTTCCACCTGTGAATCTTTGTCTGTATCACCTCATTGCTCATTCCCTTGCATGGTTGTATAAATTCCTCTCCACTAGCCCTACTCCATATGTTTCGCTTGTCATTCACTCCTCCCTTTTGGCAGTTCATTGCAAACGTTTAGAAAAGGGATCTCAGACCAGAAACAAAGGATGAAATGCATTCAGTTCTGCAGTCCCTCCAAACTGATAAAGGCTGCTCTCTGGACCCTGCAGATGCAGGTCTTTTTTAAATGACCTTTTCTTACACAATTAGAGACATCAAGGAACACAGCAGTTCCAAAAGATGGCTGTTAAGCATGTATTTTTTGTAAGATGGATTCAGGGAGCAACCTCTACATAGCTGTGTGTTTGTTACTATGGGGTATCTCACTGAAAGCCCATTTGTTGTCATGTCAGCCTCATATATTTCTAGTTGGGTGTTTTCAACTGGATAATTAGAATCACAAAATCACCAAGATTGGAAAAGACCTATGACCTAACACCACCACATGGGCTAGACCATGGCACTAAGTGCCACATCCAGCCTTTCCTTGAACACATCCAGGGACAGTGCTTCCACCACTTCCTTGGAAATTCCATTCCAATGTCTAATCACCCTCTCCATGAGGAAGTGCTTCCTAATGTCCAACCTAAACCTCCCCTGGAGCAGCTTGAGGCTGTGCCCTCTTGTCACTAGTTGCCTGGAAAAAGAGCCCAGCCCCCACCTGACTACAACCTCTCTTCAGGTAGTTGAAGAGAGTGATCAGGTCCCCCCTGAGTCTCCTCTTCTCCAGGCTAAACAAGTCCAGCTCCCTCAGCCTATCCCTATAAGACTTTCCCTCTAGTCCCTTCACCAGCCTTGTTGCTCTCCTCTGGACTCTCTCCAGCACATCAATATCCTTCTTGAAGTTCTGCCATTGGCAATTTTATGTAGAGATTCTGATAATTTAAGGTAAAAAGTTCACTTTCTTTGTGAAAGACATTTGAGAAATAATCCTCTGTGCACAGGGAGATGGGAACTGAAACGTCCATGGTCTGTGGCAATTGTGGACAGTCACAGCAGTACCAACAGTACCAACACAACTCACCTGAAACTGAGCTTGTTCAGTTTGTGCTGAGATCATCTCAGCTGGTGGGATTTCTTTGACTACTTTGCATCTTTGCTGTGGAGAAGCAGAAAACACCAGTACACACACTGATACTGCTGATTTGTTCAGGTTCATTTGTAGCCCCGCTCTTTGATTTCGAAACACCAGCTGTGAGAGAAGAGGATACACATCAATTGACTGCACACATCCTTCCCATAAGTGGCTAAGTGCAAAAATGTTGTTTGAGCTGCAGATACACGTTTTATTTCAAGTCTGTACTGTGAGGAAAAGTATACCTGCGTGTGTAGCCTTTTGCATTTGAATTCTCTGATCATTTGTTCCCTGTAAATTGCACCCAGTATCTGGGATTATCAAGGACAGGGATAAGGAGGAGTGCTACAGGTCTTTGCTTATTTACATGCTGTAGATTACTTAAAAGATCAGTGATACTATATGTACACAAAACCCAAGGGCCATAAAAAGTAGGCTGACTACGTACATCCAGGCCTGCATTTTTATGACAAATAATATTTTAATTCAGAAATTACTTATTGATTTCAGGAGAATTAAAGGCAAAGTAACATATTGATTTTGGTTTAAATCAATGGAAGACCTCCTTCTCTCTTTGATGAAAAGAAGGGACAATTACATTTAAAAAGCAACTAGAAAACACCGGACATAATTCCTAAGTGAAATGGTACAGGTGCACTCTCATGACAGGAGGAAGGATTAAATCACTTATTACTTTGAAAAGTAATTAATTTTTCAGCTGCAAAGCAAAAGGGAAGTCAGTGTAAAACATCTCCACTGATTTCAGCAACCCTTGTACTGGCCCTAAATTATATATTTTTTTTATATTTACACTATTTTCCAGAAGTCAGACTACAATTAAAGCAGCAGCTTAGGGTAAAGCATTCCTGAGTACCTTGTGCCTCCGCTTAGTAGTGCAAAATGGTGTTCTTATGTACAGTCTCTATCCATGATACCACATGCCAGAAATTTCTTCTGGCAGCTATGCACAGGATGAGAAGAAACAGGATTATATTGTAGGAAGAATGAGTTAAGTCGCGATATTAGGAAAAATTCTGAAATGTAAAATCTAAGCAAGATCCTAAGCAAAATGCATAAGGAGGTGGCAGTGTCTGTAGTCTCAAAGATTTTAAGAATAGCCTAGACAAACACCTGTCAGAGACAGCTTAAATAGATATTAATCCATCCTCAGGAAAGCAGGACAGACTAGTGGACCTTTTGTTACCTTTTCCATCTTTACTTTCCAGCTTTATAAATTACCTTGTAACATGACAGGATTAGCAGTTTTGGCTGACAGTTCTGTGGCTTAATGCATTCCCAAGTGTAGGGGAAAGCTGCATTCTCCAGTGGATTGATGGGTTGTGTCTCTTTCCAGTAGTGTATTATTTTCATCTTCTACAGGCGCAACAGGAGAGCACTTATGTGGTATGACGAGTTAAGTCAGTGTTGTAGCTCTGACCAGACCTTGCTTGGTCTTGTAAGCATTCTACCATGAGTTCATACTTCGTTTTTTCTCTATCAGTGGAATTAAACAAATTGTTTAATTCAGATGGCATCAAATTGCTCAACTGGACCAAATTGATTGTAAGAGTTTTCGAATAAAAAAATCTGAATTAGCACAAGAACCTCAAACCACCTCTCCCCAGACCACATCGTGTAATAAATGCACAGCAAACAATTTCTGACTTGCTGCTAGGCATTCAAGGAAAAGGCAGATAAGTGACAAAAGATCACTGCAAAAAAGCTGTTATTCCTTACTCTCACTTATTGAACTCTATTCTCTTTTTCTTAAGCAATAAGGTAATGGGTATTTTTTCATGAGTTAACACTGTAGCTCAATTTCACATTAAAAACATGAGAAGAAATTAGTATGTATTTATAGCAGTAAGCTAATTGCAACACCAGCAGCACCCTGGCAGACAGCACATGCAAAATATACTGTTGAAAAGCAATCTATAGCTCTTTCAGTAGGATGGATTTAGCTTATTTTATACCAGGCCATTCAGGTAACAGCTGAGGAGGAGAAATAATATGATTTGGGGATAACTGTATGAACTCTGCTTATAAATACCAGAAACGTATTGAACCATCTCAGGATTGATCCAAGTCATACACCTGCAGAGTCTCTACAAGTCAAAGAGAGCTCTGAAGTTACCAGCCAGTGATCTCTTACATTTAGTAGCAAGTAGATGGAAAAATATTCTAGGTAATTGCTGAGCTATGAGACCATTGACGTGCTTTCTCATCTTAGTCTGAGGTGAGTTTCCAGACCAACTTGTTTTTCAGCAATGATATTAGGCTTAAAATACACAACTCAAGATGAGATTTTCTTGCAGTCTGAACATCATCTCTCTGGGTACATCCATTTGAAAATCCAGGGCTACTACTTCATTTTTTTTTACTTTGCCAAGTAGAAAAATCATCATGTGCTATGTCAAGTCCTATTCCAACACACTCACATGCATATTTGAGGCCAAGAGGAACTCCTGTGTCTGTTTAGTTAATATAAATATCCCTCAGCAATTTCTGCAGGGAAAGGAACTCACCTTCCTCACTGTAGAAATTAATGATGTTGAACTCATTTATTTGCATTGCAATGGTGTTTAGAGACTCCAGAAAGAAAAAAACCCGCAAAAGTCAAGGCTTTATTGTGCTAGGCACTGTGCACTTATTTAATAAGAGACAGGCCCTACAGCAAACAGCTCACAATCAATAGAGACAAGAGAGGTAAAAGATGGGAGAAAATAAGCTTTTATCAAATTCCAGCTTTCAAATGCAATATCCGTTTGGAGTCACCACCTGAATTAAATTTAAGATCTGAAAGGCTACCTTTATTACTTGTATCCATAAATATTTATGGCAATTTAACCTCAAAATTCCCATGTGCTCAGGGCCTTAAATATACATTCAGCACAAAGGGAATTTGCATGCATATGTGAATGTTTGGTTTGAGTAATCCATTTGGTGTTCCCCTCAAAGAGCAAGAGCACTACTCAACTGAATCCTCTGCTTTGTAGCAAAATATTAGCAATGTATATAGGGATGTATAGCAAGCACATATTGCTAGCGGCTGGCCATGCCTGTTTTAAGCATGCCTGTTGTCGCCTGTGCTTTCATGCAGGCTCCAAAATACCACCTGCCACTCCAGATCCTTGACAGCTGCAGGAGTCCTGATGGTATTTTTTAAATAATATTGCATATTATTTTGAAATGTATGAAAAGCTATATATTAGGATGTAAATAAAATATGCTTGAGTCTTTCATTTTGCCTTCTGCTATTTGATACATTACAGTTTACAGTCTTCAACTCCTCTATTCCCCAAACTCAAGGACTAGAAATTTTCTCTGTCTCCATGACTGCTGTGAAGTTTGTGTTATCCTGTGACTTCAGAAACTGACACTTTCAAGGGCAAACATAATTTATCAAGAAATTTAAAAGAAAATTGTCCTAAGTGTATCACCTGGCAAGCTGCATCTGAGGGGCTTCTCTAGAGCTAGCGTTACAGTTACCACTTCATGGTTTTGTGTTAATTTTTCAAGACTGTTATTAATAACTGATCTTTCTTCTGAGTTTATTCTATAATTCAGATATGTTCAAATAAAGACAAGCTTGGACTAGTGAACCCTTTTAAACTTTTAATGGAAATGTGAACGCCCACTCACCAATCTATGTCATCTTCTGTGCCAAAGATGCTGTATAGAATTGGCTGAGGCAGGATAGTTTATTAAACTACTATTCCTCATTAGTGTCTTGTTAAATGTTAAATGTTTAAATGTAGGCCTGGTTAGTATGCTATGAGGGCTCTGGTAACATGCAGGAACACAGCATGTTGTCATATATCTTGTATTCCCATTTCAGACAAAAAGGGAAACCAACTAGTTTCTTTATGTAGCAATAGGCTAATGCTGGCAGAATAAAGAAAATCAATTTCTGCAATCCTGATGAATCACTCTTTTGCTCTAGATAGTGTTTTGCATGCTTAGACACAAAGGTGGACAAATATACAGTGAACTTATAATGGGTAACTATTAGGTGTTAGTCAGCAGGGTTTAGCTGTGTTTTAGCTTGTTGTTTCAGTGATTCTATATGACTAGTGGGATCCAGGAGCAATATTTCTGTCACTAAAGTCAGTCGGGTTCAGAAAGTAAGAAAGGAAGTAACCAAAGGCAGATTTTTCAATACATTGATATCCTCGATATGTGGAATCAGTGGAAGCATTGCTTAAATGCCGATTGTGTTACATGATTTAGAAACACAAAGTTAAAGCCATGTATACAAGAAACACAAGAAATAGAATTCATAAACCAGACAATACTTGCATTTAGAATTATTGTTTTTCTGGAGTAGACACTGAAGAGTTTAAATTCTAGACTTTCACACAGACTAGAATACTCCTCCAGGTCTCTATTTGAAACAATTACCTCTAAAATTTTCAGCTGAAACAGGATTCTTCAAAATTTTCAGGTGGCAAAATCAATTTTTCCAACCAAAATGCATTGTTTAGAAATCCACCATTTTCCTTAAGAAGGAGAACACTCTTTAATAAAAATGTGTGATATGTAGTAACAAACCTATTTTAGATAATCAGAATATGTGGCTTTAAATTCCATTTAACTGCAGAGTAAACAATTCATTATTCAGGAACCGTGACATTCAGGGGCACTTGGGGACACTGTAATTGTTTGATGTGCCTGTAGTGAGCTGGAGGAACATTTTTTAAAGAACCTAAATAAAATAGTCTAAACTGCTTGGAAAATGAGCCTCACCATCAAAAATTACTTCATTGTCTTTGACAATGTGACCAGTTGGTTTTCTGTGAATTATTGACTCTCCCAGATATCCTCATGTCTCAGGGATTGGGATTTCACTTGAGCTGTGCCAGAGGTAAAGTCTGAAAGTCTATGACAAAGATTAAATACCTAATGAGTGCCAGAAAAAAGCACATGCATAGAACAACCAACTCATCATTCAATAAATCTGCTCTTGTTCTACTCTAGTTTGTTTTTGCTGAGTTCTGTGGATTTTATTTCCAAGGAAATATATCAGCAGCTGTAACGGAAAAACATACCTGTTCTTTCCGCAAGAGAAAAGGAAAGTAAAGGAGATAGGAAAGGTAGGAAAGATGAGTAGATGGACAGGCAGATCTACCATCATCTTTTAGTAACTTTCTCTTAATCTCTGATCCTCAGAGCTGAAGAATTTATGAGATTGATATCAATTGCCTTACTAACTGCTGGGTATTTTTAAATAATGGTAATCTAATTACAGATGGAGTGTGAATTGTCTGCAAAGTACCAAGCACCTGAGGAATGAAAATCAAATTAAGCTTCTGACTTAAGTACAAAAGGGAGTTCAGGGCAGAACAAAAGAAAAAAAAAGACAAAAAAAAAGACAATTGTTTATCAATAAATTTTTTAAATGCATAGCACAAGAGGACAGATTCTCATACCCAACGTGCATTACTAATATAAATTATTGACCATCACAGTTGGCTACTGATTAAAGGGTTTATTCCCCTTTGGGAGGTAGAGACATGGACTTGTTTAGAAGAGGGGCCTGGGCTGCTTTGCAAAATCCTGGTAAGATGCATGTTACTTGGAAAGTCATTTAAGCCATTTTACTTCTCACAGCACCTCTTTTTTCCCTCAACTACTTTGTGTTTGCTTTGACTTTGCAGACTACAAGCTGTTTGCAGCAGGAGCAACTTATTTCTGTTTGTATTTGCAGTTTGCGACAGATCCCCAAATGATTAGGACATTTCCAGCTCTGCAGAGACATAAATACAAGAATTTAAAAGACTTTGCTTCCGTAAGGGCATGCAACAGTGCTAGTTTACGTACACTCGGGCTACACCCCCATGGTCCCACACCCGTCTGCTGTATATTATTACACCTTGAAATGCTGGCATAAACTCCACAAAGCAGGGACAACTTACTAGCTGTCTGCCTGCACAGCACAGAAGGCATTACAAGCCGTTGATTTGTGTGACTGCATGCATCTGGGCAGATAGAAAACAAGAGCACACAGAGTACAGCAAAGCACTGCCAAAGAGCAGGAACATGATGAGATGTCACATACCCAAAATCCCTTCCCCTCTCAGCTCCATGGAGGATCATCTTCCCCAGAAAGCTCTGCAGCAATATTAATGAGAGGGGCAGAATGCAAACATAGAGGACAATATAGTTTTCTCACAAAAACAGGAACTTCACCAGCCCTGCTGGGCCACCACAATCAGGCTTTTTCAGGAAGGAATGTGATTTATAATAAATGATGTCCATAAACATAATGAATTTGCTACTTCAGATCTTCCCACTGATTTACATTTGGAACCTCAGTGGTATCTAGAGAGCCTGGCAGGTTAACAAAGCAGTGTATTTTGTGAAGAGCAGCAGTCACACTCACAGTGCCTATGGGAGGCATCGCTGTCATGGCAATAAAATTATTAGTATACAGAGGAACAGAAGGGCACTCGCAAGCCTGTTTTTAATCTTTTAGGTAATTCCAGTTTGTGAAGGTTAAAGGGATTGGCAACATTAGACACTAGAGCTTTGTAGACATCTGATTCCTTTTCTTTCTTTGATTTTTATTCTTGACTCTTCTGATAAGATCTTGGCAAAAGGCAGTGAGAAATAGCTTGGTGTAATCTCAGTGGATCTGGTCATTTAGGGAGGCTACGGCTTGTTGCAAAGGGAAATGACAAAGCAAGACAGAGATTCAAATGCAGCCATTACAATTCTGCCCAAGGAGATCTGGTAGCAAATTAATATCTCTCTTTGTACACTGTGCCTAACTTATTGCTGACCCAAGGCCTGTGAGTATCATGAAGATTCATTTACTAGATTTGTTAGTGCAAACTAAGTCCTCTTCCTTTGGAAAACTAGGAGCTGGTCACAAAGGGGATTAATTTACAACCCTAAAGTTGGATGGGGTGAGGAGGTTGCCATGTTGTTTTGTGAGGTATAAGCTTCATTTCTACCTTTTACTGAGGTTTGTCCTTATAATATGGATTTCCTTGCCAAGAAAATAAATTTTCATTGCAGATGTAAGGCTTTCCAGGAGCGTCTCAATGTACAGAGAATTAATGTATTTCATAAAGTCCAAATGACTGTTTAACAGTCCTCAGTGACACTTCAGAATAATGTAGGACAAGTCTTGATTAAGTGAATGTTTCAGCAGCCAAAATTTAACTACCTGTATGTGATTCTCCAGGTTCCTGGGTTTCTACCTCAGTTCTTATGAAAAAAAAAACAACCCACAAACAAAACCACAACAAAAAACAATGAGAAGGCTTTAGTTATAATAAGTAATCAGTTGCCTTCCAGTTCCACCACATCTCTTAATACAGTCTTCAGAGGCCTTGACGTTTTTCAGTACTGACACAGAGAAAAGAAGCATATATCAAATGTGTAGATGTGAATCAAGAAAGGTCTTTTTATCTCATAAACTTGGGAATGTATTTGGGAGCTGAACTTACAGTCTCAAATTCTGATAATTCTGAGAAGGCGCCTCAGCCAGCATTACAAACAGTGATGTTCAAACAACGAATGTCAACAGATCACATTAATAAATAATTATCAGAGGATCAAGATCATAAAGTTTGATTATTTAACAAGGAATGTGTCCAACACAAACCAGTTAGAAACAGTACTAGTAAGAATCTTTGTTCTTTCTCATCTCCAACTTCTTTCTTCTTTAGCCAGCTGTGAATTGGTCTAGCAAGAAAAGACCTACACAGGTGTACAAACACAGAATAGGGTTAATTTGTTATGGATCAGGATTTACTTGAACTAAACATCATGGAGAGGTTCAAACTCCCTTGTCATATACTGCCTCAACAAAGTGCACTTTAATGGCAAAATAAAACAATAAAGACAGTCGGACTGTCCTTTCTCTTATGCATAGATAAGGTAATTGAGAATTTTTGTTACTTCACTTGAGAAAAGTAATGGGCTTGAGAGAGTGCACAGGGGTGCAATAAGTATGATCAGAGGCTTAGTGATCATGGCCTCATGGAAACACTGAATCAGCTGAGCCCTGTCAAACCAGAGACAATCAGACTGAGGAAAGACATGCTAAAAGTCTGGCACAGAGAGGAAACCAATAATCCTTTTTCAATCACAGAGAGAAAAGAACTAAAGCTCTCAGACTGCAACAAAGCAGAGCCAAATTAAACATTTTAAAAGTAAAGATAATGAGCTGTTGAAATAAATAGATTGTCTGGGGATGTTGTGGAGTGTCCATCGGTCCTTGAAGAATAGTCTGGATAAACATCTGTCAGGAATCATTTAAGTAGAGCTTGTCCTGCCCATGGGGAGATATAATATTTCTGAAAGGCAACCTTCTACTTTCAGTCATAAAATAAAAACACTTTCTAGTTTCTTATCACTGTTCTAAAATTTTCCTCACACAAGATGTCTGAGAAGAAAGGAGCTTGCTGTGAGATTCAGCAGTATGGGTGGACAAAGTGTGCTACTTGAAGAAACTCCGCTCTGGAGACTTTTTCAGTCAGTTCTGTTTTAATGACATTAGTCCTCAGTGGGTCTTGGCCACGGCAATGACAAGTCCCAGGATCCAGACTGTGGAACCTCAAAGCCAGTTCACACGCCCATGCACAGGCACATAGTCAATCTACCAGAAGAGATTTAATTGAATAGAGGCTTTATTGCCATCCTCCTCTGATTAATTTGGAAATGTGAAACTAAACATAAGGATGTTGGGCCTGATTTTCATTTACTCAAATAGCTTTGAAACTGCTTGCCTTCTAAAAAGAAGCCTTGATAAGCGGGTAAAGAGAATTTGCTGTCTTCTTATATTGACAAAGTGGGGAAATTGGCCATAATGCAAATAAGAATTGAGACTATTGAGTACTTGGACTAGGTTCTTATTTTCACAGCAATGTCTTTCTTCTGCTCTGATGCTGTAAGGGACTTTAGGCTGAGTATTAATGAAGTGTAATTGCACTTTGCAACACTCTGCCAATGCAATGAGGTCTTAAAGGATCCCAGTGTAAATTAGAATCTTGCCAATTATAGCTAAACTGTTTTGGCTTAATTGTAATGTGGTTATTCAGAAACATTTTAATCTTTTCAAAAAATGCAGAGGAATTTCTAGATAAAAAAGGATTTAAAATTGTTCTTAGTAGTAGGGTAGAAACAGTGTTGAATAAAGAGTCCCTATACTGGGAGCCTCCATTTCATGTAATTTGCAGCCCACCAGTGAGCATCTATTACCGAATCTTTTCCCTGGTCTGTGTTCGGTCTTTAGGGAAGAAAGATGCTTCTAGCATTAGCTGCTAAGCTTTGACTGAAATTGCTGCAAGTTGTTCCTTGAAGTCTCCATTTTGATCCCAGGCCATTCTGGTAGTTCTTATACTTGTTACGCTTGAAATCTCTCACACAGAGGCCAAACTGGAAAATTATTAATAAGATACTCATTTAAGAAACAGTCTCACCTGCTGTGCCCAAGCTGGGAACCTGTGCATGTGAGGGGCTAGTAGCCTCTCTATAAAAGCTGAAAAATGCATTACATCCAAAAGAATTAGAGAAATGGTGGTTTATGTCATAGATAACCTGGAGTTGCCTGTTCTCTCTGAACCCCCAAGACAATGCACCACTACTGTCTTATTTCTATACCTTCATGACAGGAATTTCTTAACCAGACTTTGAACTGAGCCCAAAATCTGAATTGTATAGTGCTAGTAGAATTTCTTGATATTTACTCCCAAAAGAGAAATAATTTTTGTCATTCTATTTTCCAGCAGAATGGAATATCTTTGGATTCAAATGATTGCATCATCTCCCCATTTTGAACTTCTTCCTTATCTGGCTGCTTGGTCTCTCTGCAAAATAACCTTCTTCTAACAGATCTAGTTTGCAATGACAGGATGAGATGGGACACAAGGTGGGTTTAGTATCTGCTGATAGTTGATACGAGGAATGAAATTAAATTAAAAGAAAACAATTAAAATGTAAATAGTCTGAGATCTGGTATTTTCAGTAATTTCTATGTAGGAGACTTCCACTAATGCTTCTAGAATCGTTAGCTAGAGAAGGACATTTGCTAACATGGGTATGCAGTCACAATTATAAATGGATACTGCTCTTTCTATCCTGAAATGGTGAATTATACAGAGTGGCATATGGAAATTATAATGGAAAAGGAGATAAATCACGCACCAGCTTCCACACAGATGAACAGTTCTTTGCTTCAAATCCAAAAAGCCTAATGTAGTTTCACTTTTTTCTTATGTGGGCATGTATCCATCAACTCAGCTGGCTTCTGGGTTTTGCCCCAAAGGTGAAAGTTAACAAAAACAGAGCAGAGCATTTATTGGCTAACCCTAGAGAAAGTTCACCCTGGAAGTAAAAAGAAACTCTAATTGTGCACCTGATTCCCAGTGATTCTTGAAAGTATCTTACAATCTAAAAAGTGTGAGGGATGTGATCAAAAGCATAAACACTAATCAGGCACCCAGCTGCCATTAAGAGTCATCAAGAGTCAGATACCTGGCCACCGTTTCTGCCTTTGAAAATCTCTTCCTGCACCTATTACACTTACTCCCACTTCAGAGCTGCAGCACACAGACAGAGTGGCATAAAATATCCTAGAGAAAATGAGCACCAGCTTGAGTAGGGAAAAGGAGAACAAACAGTTATCTACAGAGCTCACACAGCCAGAAAGTGCCTACCTAACTAGGGTGCAGTCTAGGAACCAACAGTAGATAAGTGGGCAGAAGAAAGCAATGTGGAGAAATGGAATGAAGGTAATGAAAACTGAACCAGAAAGCCTTCTGAGCTGGAAATGAGTCTGAGACCCTAATGAATGACAGTGAGGAAGACAAAAGAGGTGCTGGCAATGGAAGGAGTGGATGGGTCATTCCAAATGTCTGTGACCATGGCAGACATCTCAAAGCTCTTGTTAGAGATGGGGTGCCCCAGGATGGCCTTGCTTGCAAACACACACCATGAGAACAATGTGTTAGACCCAAGCTCTGAAAACACTGTCAGTAGTAACCTTGATCTCCCTACCTTGAAAGGAAACAAGAAGAGCTGGCTGTTATTGCCATGAGCTCCAGCTGATAGAGACAGAGGACTGTGCTGGGTGAGGAAATTTTCCTCCATGGGAAGCATCCTTTCTGCTGAGCAAGGAAATGCTGCTCCATTTAATGCATCCATTCCAAGTTCAGCTCCCCAACACTTTATTTGTATCTTGACACCCAAACCATCCCTTTCTTTTCCTTTCCTTTTTCCTTCATTCTATTTTTTTTTTTTTTTAATTGTGTTGCAACAGCAGCACTGAAGACAGAGCAACTGGGTGTCTTTTGTTGCACAGAGTCTGACAAGTCCTCCCATGGTGCCAAAGCCACTCTATTAAGTCTGAAGGCTCCAGAGGGCTGGTGTCTTACCCAACTGCTAGAATGTTTACCTTAAAAATAAAATTCTATGTAAGATGACAGAGAGGAAAAAAGTGGCGGTTCAGAGGAAGAGAGAAATGAGGCTGAAAAAGAGAAAGACTGGCAAGAGGAGAACAGAGAGACAGGAAGACTGGTCTCATCACTGTGAATTCCCCGAGTATGGTGTTTTACCTGCACCTCCATGCACACAGCATTTTAATAAACTGCTCTTATTTTGCAATTCCAAAACCATTTTAGGCTCATAGAATTCTGATAGAAAAAGGCATTTTCTAGAGATGTCAGTCCCTGGGATTCTGCAGAAAGTAAAAAATAGCATTTCCTCAAAATGCTGAGGCTGCAAGAAGTAGATCAAACAACAAAGGTTTATTGCTAAGAAGGAGGATCTTCTGTAAGCAGAGGACTTCTATGACTTAAGGAGGATCTTTCCAAAGGAAAAGCCCAGTGTATCAATGTCCTTTTTACCTAGGAATCCATATGGAGAGCACAGTTCCCACTGCAATTTGTTTTCCATAACACTAATGTAAAACTGGAATGATTCAGATAATCAATCCAATTAAAACAACGAATCTCTAAGAACTCAAAGCTGGCAAAATAATTGTGCCGTATTTCCTTTCTGGTGATACTTTCAACATAATGAAGCCCTAAATGTGTAGTAATATCACAATAACACATACCTCTGACAGCATTCCAGCTGTGATCAGAGTCCAGTACAGAAAATGAGGCAGCCTCTGTATTTAGGCTAAGTCTGAATACATGAAAGTAGAAGATAAGCTCCCAATCTGTGTCTATAATATCTTTCCCTATATGTATTGTGTCTACACACAGAGCATTTGTATGGTTTCTTTTTCTTTGCATTTCTCCCATGAGGACTGCATTCTTAACTGTATTATGGGATAGTTACACATAACAAAACAAGTGGATCTAAATCAAGGCAGAATGTCAACACACTTTCAGTTGAGATTTGGGGACCCAAGATATCTGAGGACTGACATTCAATACATTTGTTCTGAGATTAAAAATGTGTTGTTCAGATAAGAGGTAAGGGCTGCTGAGTAACAAAAAGGTTGTGTCAAAAAGGGGGCATCACTAACACCATTGGTGCCCAGACTGTGAGAAGAGAGTGAGATGGGCAGAGATCAATTCCCAACTTGTTATAGTCATAGTAGAATAACCACTCCTGTGAAAAAAGACTTCCAACTAAATCTATGACTCCAAAGGACATTTTGCAAGCAAGACAAACAAATATAGAAATTAAAGTCTAACCATATGAGTAATTCTTATACTGCTGTGAAACAATGTTTTCAGTGAACATTTTTCTCTGTGTGCTTTTGGAGAAACAGCTGGATTAACCCAAAGAAGGTTCTCAATTTTTTTATATTTTTTTTTCCTTTTCTCACGAGAAAAGGGATTTATGATACAACAGAGAGTGCAATAATATAGGTAGGATAAAGAAAGTCTGAGGGCTACATCTTGCTGAGTGAAATACTTGGAATTAATTGCTGAACTACCAGTCACAAGAGGGCATCTAAAATGACTTTCCAAGTTACATGAGTGTTTAGAGGTGATACTGCAGCTGGTTACTGGAGTAGGACCCTGTGTCTCTCCCTTACAATTAGAAGCAATAGAGTATGTGATTAAATAATCTTAAAACATTGTAACTGAAGTGTTCAAAACTGTAATGCTTCACGTGCTGTGTAACAAGAGCTGCCTGTCTAACTGAAATGCAGCGGTATGCCTGCAATATTTTCAGAAAAACATTCACTCATTGTTAAGTCACCTATTTTCTCAGCTACCCTAAAATACCCTTGTACTTTCCTCCAGCACCCAGTAAACCTGAGACAGTGCCTCACCACTTACAACAAACCCACCAGATACTACAGATTTTCTGAGGGTCTTATATCTGAAGTACTTGAAAACACTGATTTCACGCCTTTTTTATGCAAAGCCATATATGATCTTTTTTGTTTAAAATCTTGGCTCAGATCTAATAAAAACTTGCAACAACAGACAGCAAAACCAAGTGAATTACTCAAATCATAGGCACTATATTAGGTAGAATAAAACATCCTTTCGTATTTGCAGGTACTGTTGAAATCTTCAAATAAATATTAGTATGAATTCTCTTTTCCCCACCATATGTTGAAGATTTCAGGCAAGTACATGCATTTTTCTCAGTTTCTAACTGGTCTCTTGTACATAATTGTTACAGGTTTGCAGCAGCTGTTTATGCAAGGGAGAGGTCTAGTAATATTTTAGAAGCAGTAGTTGCAAATTAAACCCATTGCAATACAATGGTGCAACCTTCTGAGGTTATGGTTCCAAGCATAAAAGCATTTTGGAAACTAGTATTACATTATAAATCATTTATATGGGTACTTCTAATAATATGAAGAGTGGAACACAGGAAAGAGGGACATATTTCAGAAAGACTCTAATCTGGTTTTACATTAGAGGTACATGACTAGAAAGTGAATAAACATCTATCTCAAACCCAGAAATGGAAGCACATTGTTTACTGTGCTAGGAGACATAAGACTGACACAATTTCTTTTTTGTTCAAATGCTTGCCTTATTTATTTGTTTGTTTGTTTATGGTAATAAAGTTAACAGATGCTGTTAAGGAAAGCTACAGCTAAAAAGGTCTGGGAATCGCTGTTTGAGACACGTCATACAACGGAGGCTCTTGATATACCTAACTGAGATGTCTTTTCCACTCCCCAACCTGTACCATTTTTTTTGGTACCAATTAAACTGTGTAATTTGCTGGAAATTAGCTGCATCCCTCAGGTTCCTCAGAAGTTGCTCATAGACATCATTTAAGTACCCCAGAAATAAAAGTGACACAATGACCAGTGGGTTTTCAATTGTATACAAACAGCTATTTCCCCAGAGCAAATATGCTGGTTGATACAGCTCCTCCATCACATAAAGTGAACAGGTCAGGGCTGGAAGATATCCCGCTTCTTTCATTTCAGCTGGCAGCCCTCAATGAAATCAGCCTTGACATAAGCTCCTCACATCTCTTGGAATGAGGGTGGACTCAGCTGAGAGTACACACAGAAAGCATGCTCCATGCATGTAAATACTGGAACCAGAAATCTCCTTGACCTGTCTGATATCTTTTTAAGGAGGACTCTTACTCCTTTACCCACTGTTAAGTTTCTCCTTCCCCTTCCAGGCAGGTTTCAAAATAGTGAGGCACTAAGATGAGCCTAGTCTTCCAACAAAACTTGATGTTTTAAAAGGGCAAACTCAGGGGGAATTCATCCTCTACATAAACTCTGTCTCAGCTGCTTGCCCAGCCAGCTTATTCTAAATATCCAAGTTTATGAAAACCAACAGATTGTCGCCACCACTCAATCAGTCTAATAATCATCAATGGCTTCTCTTAGCTGTGAGTGACTGTAGTTACCTCTGCTTTGAGGAATCATGACATGAGAGAGGTATTTCATATGCCATCATGATAGCAATTCCATAGCTAAGCTGATGAGACTTGTCAACACTCCAGCACTCAGTGGAAGATGGAATTTGCAGCAAACAGAGAAATAAGCTAGAGGGCCTGGGTGAATACTGTCATCCCTGAGAGAAAACAGCTGGCTCAGAATAACTGACTCATTTAAAAACTTTAATAAGTATATCTCAAATATCCACTTTATCAACTCAGACACTTTCTCTGTATCTCTGTAACTGTCATGTACAATGTAGGGATGAGAAAATAGGATCAAGATAGATTTAAGACTGAGCAACATTTGCAGCATCTTAAACTCCCCTGCCCTTCAGTTATTCACATAAAACATTTCAGATCCCACCCTGAACTCCTGGGATCCAGGTAAGTGAGGGAGACAGTTATTCAACTGATTTTGCCTGACAAAGAACAGGTATGAGATATTGAAGGTGCCCAGTGGCTTCATGGGTATCACTGTGTGCCAAGTCCCTGACATTACCATCATTGTTCTTTACTTCAGCTTTGCCTGGCTACGCACGTGTGCTATTTGGGACAGGGTTTTGATATGATGCAGCTAATATATGGGGCACCCCAATAAATTGTCTGTGATTCTGTGATTCACCATGGTTATTTCAGATGCTCCCAGGCATTTGATTTGGGCTTAAAATTCAGGCTCATTTCCAACATCTGCTGATGGACAGCTGAGTATCTGCACCTCCTCCCTCCCATACGCTCTTGCTGAAGACAGAGAACTGTAGACGAAGGAAGCAAGCAAGAAGGGTGGTTGAGGGTGCAGAACCTCAGCCAGGAGATGAAGGGCACTCTGAAATAGCAGAACTGTCCAGTGATGTGTTTTTATACACTCTGGGATGGGACATTGACCCTGGTTCCATCATGTTATCAGCCTTCCCTCAGAGAACGTCTTTCCATTTTCTCATCTGCACTCTGCACCTCCTCCAGTTTGACTACGGCCTCCTTGAACATGAATAAGCAGAACCATGCAAGGCACTGTACTCAAGATCTGGGCAGAGCTGTGATGGACTAAGGCTTGCTGATATTTACTGGAAATATGCTTCCTTGTACACATTTGCTGTTTCCTAATTTTACCACACTGCTACAATAACTGATGTAATGTGATACAACTGTGACTAATTGTGATGTATTTATCCTGTGATTCAGTAATGCTTGAAACAATTTTTGGCTTTCTGCCCCCTTCATGGAATGAAATATGACCTGTTTGCTGAAATATTAGTGTTTCCTTTATCCATGCTGTGAATGAGTCAGCACCTTGGAGTGAAGTTCTACTTCCATTATTTCAGTCTGCCAGATCACTCACTTTCCATTTTGTGCTGAAGTTTATTTGAACGCTGGTTACGTAATTAGCCCTATATAGTGAGCCAAAACAATCTTTTGGGGTTAAAGTCTTTGAGACTGGTAGCAAGATGGTTCTCTGATGAGGTTTCTGTGAATCTCTTTCCAGCTTGATAGCTCTCTTTTATGGATCACATACCGTTGCTTCCATTTTAACCAGTTCTTGCCAAGCTCAAGCTTTGTACTGAATTCTTATCTTCTCTAGTTTACTTGTGACTCCTTGGCAAATGCTTTACTTTGATCCAGACGAATTAGTTCTATAATATTTTCCTTCTTTCTTTAGAAAACCATTTACTTTAAGATAAAGTGGGACTAGGTTAATAATGCCACAATCTGTTTTGTTCAACTCTATATAATATTTTCTCCCACTTCCATGTTAGTACCCATATTTAATTATCTTTCCATTTAAAAATTATTTCTTAAAGCTGTTCATACTGTTGAGCTCAGATTAACAGTCCATCATTTCTGGATCACTTTTATCCTCTTTCTTAAATTCAGGCATCATGTTTGCTCTTCTCCAAGAATACAGTATAATCTGCAGATGGTGGTTAACTACCGTCTTAATTCTTCAGTACTCAAAAGGAAATTATCCAATACCCTCCAAAATTAACTCCTACCAATATTTGAAGCATTCTGCTGGCTGCCTGTTTCCCACACTTATTTCCATTAGTCCCTTCAGTTTCCCCATTTTACATCATACTCCCCTTTGGGCATGCAATGTTGCTATGTTCTCATCACACAGCTTCAAGAACCAAAGCAATGGATAGACTGAAACTTAATAACTCTGTCTTCTCACTTAGAGAAACAAAGGCACAGGAGTGATCTGCCTATAGTCACACAGGGAGCCAGTGAAAAGGCACAGGTCCAGACTTGGAGTGTAGCACCTCGCCCTATGAATGCTTTCACCTTTTTACTTTTGTGTATGTGCCTGTAGCTAATGAAATCTTCATTCACCAATGCTTTGAGCTCTAAGAAAGGAAGTAGGAGGAAGCAGATTGTGTTTCAACTCTGAAATTCCAAAAGGTATGACTTGTATACTGGGGCTTGTGAGTATTTCAAGTCTGTTATGTAAACAAGAATTACGCACAATGTTAACTTTAGTAAATTTTTATTCTACAATTTTATACCACATACTGTCTTTCTAAATGCATTTGAAGCTGTTTGATCTAAAACTGTCCTTAGGCTGGGAGGATGACACAGCCTGTCAATGACATAATGGTAAATAACTCTTTTGAAGATATTTTCCAGATATACTTTCCTTTTATTTCCTTTGATTTCATTTGGAGATTGAAAAGTTTTAAGTTTGGCCTTAGCATTATGTTACATCACTTCAGCTTGTGATGTCATCTTCCTATTGGTTGTGACGTAATATTTTGCCAGAAGTGACCTATAAAATCATCTGTAATGTTCCATTATTTTCTCCTTTTTCAGTTTATTGGTTCCAAAACAATAAGAAAAATCCCCTAATCCTGAAAGAATGGTTGTTTCATAATGAATGAATAACTCTGCTAGATGATATTGTATTAGACTAGACCATACTATATTATAAACAAAATACACGTGGCAAGAATTTCATTTTAAAAAAATCTTCTTTAATGAAGATTTTACTCTCTTTTGATCAGATCTGTTAATGACCTTGGTCTTTTCTCAGTTTTCTCTTCTGGTATATACAAGTAGTCCATATTTCATTAAACATTCTAGCTAGAAATTAGATCACCAGCTCTTCCAAAGGAAAGGCGGGGATTACATTTTCAGAACACCTGTTTTTCATAGGGTAGCTAACCAACATCTACTGAAAATGTATAAAACTTTCAGATGCTGGGTGGAGAGGGGAATACCAAAAGAAAAGGCTCAAGTTCTTCAGGAGTTTTTGAAAACCCACACCTATGTTTATGTTTCTTACTGTGACAGACAATAAAGTAGGAGACTTTTTTTCCTCAGGGTACAGGAAAGTGCCTCTTGATAGTCACTAAATTATGACCACCAACAACCCCTGCCCACCCCAAAAAAAAATAATAATAAAAAATCACCACTGACAATAACAGGCAACCCAAAACCCAAAAAATGAAAATAAAATAATCAAAACCACATTATTAAAATACTTTGTCTTATCTTATATGAACTACAAGAGAGAAATGGCATATCCAATTGTAGTTTACACTCTATAGTTTTGTTTCAGATGTCCAGGGGTAAAATGCTGTTTGACATTCAATAACGTCTCTTGGAGTACAGATCTTCAAGTAGCTCTCTGAGGACCTTATATGCTAGGTCCTCTGCCTCTTTCTACATGGCCACAACCACAGTGTTGTGTTCAACATATTGTTTCTTTTCCTTGCAAATTGTTCAAAGCTAATACCTACCACTTCTCTCCTCTCTTTAGACTCTTCTTCACAGTTTGTTAAGACTTGTCTGTGCATGTAGATGAACCTAATCATGACACTCTGCCAGTGGCTATGTTGAAGTAAACAGAAAAGGACATAACCTCAGCCATTTAGGGAACTGTGCCTCCACCACTTCCACAGTTGTAGCAGTCACTGCACCTGACTAGTGTTATGCCCAACAAGCTCAAGAGAAGATACTAAGCCACTTGGTTAGCACATGTTACCTGAACATCTCCCTGGCTGGCCTGTGAGCTCCCAGCTGTTTTATGCTGTATGTCTTTTCAAACTTAAAAAGACCAGGTCCTTGTAGGTACCTGCTTCACAGGTACCATCACACAATTTCCATCACTGAAGATTTTAAAAACAGATCTCCTACAGCAGCAAATTCTAATCCACCAAGAACTATGTACAGTGAAGCTTAAATTAGTTTTCTAATGAAGTTATACTCTAATCACTGAACAAACATAAATGCTTATAGTAAGCATGACAGCAGGGCTTCTTCAGAAAGAGGAACATATCTCAAACTCAAACACAACTAATTTTGCAATTTGTAGAAGTTTTATTATCTGTATTTTATTGCTTTGTATTTGTGTTTTACTTGTTCTTCTGTCATCCCTGACTTGAGATTGAGTGTCTATCTGAAGGAGCTAAAAGCCACCAAATGTGGCTGTCTGAAGGGCATATGAAATTTGCCTGGGTGCAGGCAGTAGAATCAGAAATATCCTCTGTAAGATCAGTTCTGCAGTTCCAGAAAGGCTGGATGAGACCATGAGAGTATGAATGTACAACACTGTAGAGAGGAAAGCTGCATAAGAAACTGAGGAGTTTTCTCTGAAAGTTCCATTCCCCAATTATCTCATCTCTACAGGTTGCCAAAGCATGTCTCTATTCTATATAGAGTTTGTACTGCTTGCACTTCACACATTAGGAGAGATGCACTGAGTGTCACTTCTGCTTAAGTACCTATGGTGCTTGTGAGGTAGACTATCATCTACTTCTCACTTCAGCAGTCTGTGAGACTTCTCTGACAGCTCTGAAAACAGATCACATTCCTGGCGTATTAGCAAAGCCAAAAGCAAGTTAGATCTCACCATTACCTACATCTGATTTCATAGCAAAGGCATCTTGTGTCTTTCAATCTTTAAACATGATTCAACTTGGACTCTTTTCCCAGGAAAATTACTTGTTCTTATGTCTAGCACTAAGACATAATGACTAGACTAGTCACTAGTCACATCATAGACAAGACTAGCACTAGCAAGTGTATAATTTATAGCCTCACAAGAAAAATATGAGCACTGAAAAAAATTCCATCATGTGCTATCAAGTCCCACTCTTTACTATCTAGTGTCCAATCACTGGCATGTTCCTTGAGAGCAACCATGTGGTTTCTCAGCATTCATTTTGTCAAACTAAAAGACATCCTCCTTTCTAGTCTCCTCTCAAAATCCCATCTTCCCACTGAAAACACCTTATCCCTTGCACTAGAGGCTGACATGTTTTTTTCTGTGTTTATATCACATTTCTTGACAGAAATTCTAAAAATTACTATCTATATACAAATATATTTCTCATTTCCTGAGTTTATAGAATTTCCTGTTTGCATCTTGCATTTTCCATTATTTGCCCATTTCAATTATTTCAGACCTGTTGCTAATATTTTTTTTTTTCTATCTGTGAAATTCCAGCCCTTTCCTCTGTTACTGATGATGTTCAACCATATATTATCTGCATATATAATTTGTATACAAGATTATTACAAAACTACTAATTCATGAATGGTCACAAGATCAGTTCTGAGGGAATCCCACCACTGACCACTTTCAGCTGAATGCTTCTTCATGCAGCACAGCCTGTTTTCACAGCAGAATATTGGTTTAAATATGCATTTAAATGTCATGGTATCCTCCAGCAGCCAAGACTTCTGTGTGGTCACAGTAATTAGGACCTCTCAGATACCAAGCACCTCTTTATAGGCTACAACACACCACCTACCCCTTTCAGAAGACAGTGAAAGACTCAAGTTGTGCAGCATCTCCCAGAAATACACCATTATTCAATCTGGACCTGTAAGCATGGTAATATTTTTAATAGTGTGCATTATCACATACCAGGGCTGTGTCCAATGCAGCTTCTGGCACCAAGCCTGATCCTGACCCCCACCCACAGACTCACATCCCAGCCTGTCCTTGCTGATCCCCATCCCCAGGGAGGTGCCTGATTCCCAGGACTGGGCTGCCCATTTCCCCTGGCTGCCTTGCTCACTCACTGGAATGGTGGGATGGGCACTGTATGGTGATCCTGCCCTATGACCCCCAGGGGAGCCCCCAAATTTCCTGGCATCCAGTTCTCACAGAATTGCCAGTCCACACAGTGTCCTAGCAATTACTGGAGTTACGATGCTGCCCTTTGGTGCCAATTGCTCAGCTTGTTTCTGTCACAACACGTTTTATATTAATCCATACATGATTTCCATGGGTCTGATATTGCATAATGGTTTTTATAGCCCACATTTTTGCATACCACTTAAGCCAGGGTTATGAATGGAACCATCTGCATTTTTATATGCTACATTTCATGCCAGCTGGGGTTTGGAAGTGAAAAACTGTATTTTGTTGGAACCATGTCTTTTATGCATTTTATCTGTTCTACATTCGTACACATATGAATATCCTATCAGATTTTCCCATCACTATTTGAGATCTCTTGAGTTGTTTTGTTTGAAGTTCTACAGTAACAAAACTGTAAAATCTCGGGAAAAACAAACAAACAATAATAATAAAAAAAGATTAAAAAACAACAAATGGAATGGTTGCATTTAGGTTTGGATACAAATCTGGAAAAATATCACCATGGTTCACATGTGGCAGCTGAAGGCATTGAAATACTTTCAGTCCAAAACTAGACAAGACACCTTGGTCTTAAGCAATGGTATGGTTTCAAGGTGCCCATACTGGTCTGCCATCCAGATCTGTTCTGCACACAGTCACTGTTCACAAACATGAACATCATATGCTCAAACTAGACATTTCCTGCTCCTGGAAAGAAAAAAAAAAAAACCACAACCAAACAAAAACAACAAACAAACCAGAAAATTGCTGGATCTAGTCTAAATTACCAACACTGAGGCTAAATTTATAGGTAAAGGAGTGGCACAGTCTGCATGTGCATTTGTTTGTATTGCATGGAGCAGGTACTGACACCTCTTGAATTGAATGATAACATTATGTCTTGTCTCCTTTGCATTGTCTTCAAGTGGAGAATAAAAGTTAGATTGTGGTTAGCCATGGCCCCATCAGACATGGCTGCAGTATAGCACTGTTCATCTCTAGAGAGGCATCAAGGGGAAGTTATTTCAGAAACTGTACACCTGTAATATCAAGATTTTGGACTGCTTAGTAGCCATGTTCTCCACCCCTTGGGACAGATGGGTCCCAAATTCCACTTTCCTACTTCCCAAAGTGGAATTATGCCAGGTCAAAGATTAGGGCAATACCACTTCACTTGGCTGCTCCAGCCATGAAGAGAGGGACTTTGAGCCCAGTCCTACACTAGCAAATGTTAAGATGGGGAGAAGCTGCAATGGCAGAAGTTGGGGATGTCCAGACCATCTGTATTTCCACCTATAGCATATGTTTGCAAGGAAAGGAACGAAAAAATACTGCCTATATAGATGTTCTTGCTCTGTCTCAGCTCTGCCAAGCTGGCCAGCTAGTGTCCTTCACAAGCAAGGATCTCCTTCAGGTTTGGTACTAGTTTAGTTCTTTTGAGGGGGAAGTTCAAAAAATACATCCATTTGCAAATATAAGCTAAAAGCCAAACACTAGCATGCTCAACAGCACTTTAGACAGCCACTTCAAATGCCATCCACTCATTAACCAGCAGGAGGAGCATAAAAACCTAGAGAATGTGTTGTGGTTATCTGACAATCTGAACTTATGACAATCAGTCTAAAAACCCTTTTTGTACATGATGTGGCAAGAAAAGTTGGTGGATTTCAAGCCAGAACACTCCCCTGTTGCTCAAAAATGCTCTGTTTTTCTATACCACGTATTACATGTGGTAACCTTGACAAACGTCTGGTTAGAAAATGAGCAAGTATATTTTTGTGGGCATGCAGCAAGACACTGTTAAACCTCATCTCTAACTTGTTAACTAAAATGAAATGGGCAGTTTCTCCCAGCAGGCTGCTTTGCAGGGAGACAGGGAATCTATTCTCTTCTGTATGGCAGCTGACTTCAGAGACACAAGTCCAATCACAACCCCAGTCTGATTCCTGTCATTTCTCTGCCCTTCAGAAACAGACTCCTTAACCCTTGCAATGCCCTCCCGAAGAGGGAAAATTAGCTTAAAGTGCCACTGATGGTATCCTGACTGGAGCAGAAATAAGGCTCCATCACACTCCACATTACTAATTTCCCAGAGATCTAAAGGTGTGAGGGTCAGATCAAAGCTGATGCAGTACTGAAAGCAGCAGCAGACAATTTTACAAAAATGAGAGTGCTCATACAATTGCTCAGTTCTTTTGCTTCTCAGTCACTTGAATGACTACCGTAACCCTTTTTCTTCTCCCTTTCTTTTTATTCGCTCCCCCTCTGCCCAGTAAATAGCAGAGGTACAGGTGTTCTGGATATAGGCTTTGGGCTGGTTACCAGTTGTGAATGGGGAAGCTAGACTTGTGCTAATATACAAAAATATGTGACACTCTTAATGTCACCATTAAAGTACTGAAGTAAATAAGGTACTATGTGTTTTTTTATGGACCTCTTTATCTTAAAAGAAAGAATTAATAAGGCTCTAGCTTTTATTATTGTTTAAATTGCCAGAAACATAGTACATATTATTTGTTTATTTTAATTTAAATTTTCTGTCTGCCTTGAAATGCAAAAAGAACTGTTCTGTCTTGAAAACATTTAACAATATTCACTCTTCATTGTTTAGCCTTGCTCCAAGACTTATTTAAGAACAAATTTACAACAATAGTCCTAAATTCTATGTATTTGCTCATATGAGTAGACCTTCATTGAAATATGTGGTATTATATAATTGTATAAAATTAATCTACCTATCTATCTATATTCAGAATGGAATATTAGGTAAATAATCTTATTATAGTTGAGTAAGTCAGTCCCAGGAAAAAATGTTTCAGATTTATTTTGCTATTTTTCCTGCCTGAGCACCGGGCAGCCCATTCCTCATGTTTATTGTTGCTTGATGCACAGTACAACTGGTGAACAAGTCTTGAAAGCAAATTCTGCAGCTCTTTAACTTCACATTTTTTGAGTGGGTTGCTGACAGCTTGTTAAGTTCAACATGAGAATAAAACTTTAGAGTCCTAGTCTGGAGCTGCTGCTAAGTGACTCATTAAGAATATTTATCAGTCAGAATTCAGACTGTTCTTTAACACTGATTGATATAAGTCATATGAGTTTTTTTCAACATACACAAGTGTATTCCTAAGTCTTACGGAACTGCCATTCCATAATTGAAAATATAAAATTTGTTTCTGAATATGTTATATTTTGAGCAAAGTCAATACAATTCACCTGAATATCTTTCTCTGTAAATTCCTTCAGATACAACTTGCTTGACAGGGAAATCCTTGTCCAACTCTGGAACAGTGTCTGGGAGAAGGAACAGAGGAATGAAGGACCTTATGCTGTAATTACCATGAAGCATCATGGAGACCCAAAGAAGAGTTGGCTTAATATCTCATTGAAAAATTAATATTTAACTTTGGACTGAAACATTTTGACTCAGAAAAGTCTAACTCTTCATGTTTTACTTCTCTAAATTACAGTTTTTCTATTATTTTTTATGCACTTATTTGCCTAGGCACTAGAATGGCAGAAGAAATTGAGATCTTGATGAAATACAGAGTAATACACAAGTGAAACTTCCCGTGTAAGCAGGCATAAATGATGATGGTTTCTAAATTAGCTACCATCATTCAGAAAATATTGAAATGGTTGTCTGAAAACACAAGCACGATGTTCTGCAATGATCATAAAGGCAAATCTAATGTTAGAAGTTATTAGGAATTGTATGTGGAACAAAACAGAAAATATCTTTGCACTGCTTTATAAGTCCATGACATGCTCACATCTTGAAAAAAATCCAATTCAATCAGTTTGGAAACAGTAAAGTGCAGTTTTAAAGTCATGATAAGGATGATCACAAACACAAAAGAGATTCCATGTGAGTACAGTCTGCAAGTCTTCCTTTTGGAAAAGGCAAGACCGAAGAAAGTTACCAAAAAGGTCCAATAATCTTAACTAGCAAACAAGCAGTAATTACCAACTGGTTTTAGTAAATATAAGAGCTAGAGGTGCCCCAATGTTTTTATTAGAAAGAGTAAATTAATAAAGCTACTTTTACACAACTTGCAAGTAAATTGCAAAACTCATTATTGCAGGATGTAGAGGTGAGTGAATGTCTAAATGTATTCAAAATTGGCCTAGAAGGCTCCTGGGGATAGGTCTGTTGCTAAGCATGGTGGAAGTGAAGCAACCTTCAGCATGTGTCAATTCTAAAGAAGCTGGCTTAGGGCTCCAAGGAAGAGCCACCCCCCTCTCCATTGCCTGCTTCTCACATTCATCCTAAGTATTTGCAGATGATCCCCGTAGGAAGGAACAGTTAGGGCTCAGTAAACTTTTGATGTAACCCAGAATGACACTTCATAGAGCTTTAAGAAATACAACTTTATTCCTTGGATTTTGGGGTCTTTGTTTTTGGTTGGTTGGTTGTTTTTTTTTAAGTCTGACTGAATTATTCTATTTACTATTAAAATACTTGTCATTCTAATCCATTGTTATGGTCTCTGTTATGATGACAGCAAAAGAACAACTTCTCAAAGTACTTCCTATTGCCAAGATTTCCAAACACTGCAGTTGTGAAAATATAATCTAAAACTCAACAACAGCCTTGTTGAATGCTGTGCGCTTAAAGCTGCTAATACACAGCCTTAATATATACCATACATGTTTTCAAGAGTTAGATCCTGGAGCCAAGCTCAGCATAGATCATTGGACAGGACATTTTTAATAAATTCAACAGTCTTTGCAGAGTGGGTTTGCATTTTTTAAACGTTTGGAGTCTGAAAATGGGTATAATTCCCTAGTGTGTGTGGCTGTAAATTTAAGCCCTGGCTTTTGTTATTTGTTTTCTGTTAACTCTTTTTATAAGCCAGATTGCTCAAATTAGCAAATTCTGAATCCTCTAGTGTACTATGAGGTACATTTTTTTCTCTTTTCCTTCACTAATTGCCTGTGAACTAGGTCTTTGGGTGAGGTAAATAATACTTCATTGATATCAGTGATGCTACAACAGTTTACATCAGCTGAAAATCTCAGCCTTCCAGTTAGGATGAGAGAGGGAGAGTGTGGAGGGAGCAGCTGTCCCTTATGCCTTTACAATGAGTCTCTGAAACACCAACACTGCTATTGACAGAGTTTACAATAAGCTTAGTAAAGATGAGCTGCAGTCACATCAGTTTTTCCCAGTGCTGACACAGCTTCCCTGTGTAAACTTCATTCACATAGGGGCCAGGGAAGTGCAGGCATAAAAAGATTATGACATGTTCTGCTGTGAGTTGCTTCTTTTGCTGTCAAACTCAAAGGAAACAGAGAAGATTAGAGGAATCTCATTCATGAAGATTTCGACAGGCTTTTGTTTCAGGCTCTGTTTGTTCAAGCTTTTTTGGGTAATGGGTTTCTTTGACGGAGCAGAAAGTGTCCTGAAAGCTGGGATCCAAACCATTCAAGTAATGAAAGGGGGTTTATGGGCTTTTGTAAAGAAAAAACACCCAGAAGCCTTGTCCTTCTAATATATGCAGACTAGAAGCATCTGCAGTTTGGAAATCTGTATGTTTAAACTTTCTGCCAGTGGTAACAATTTTTTACAAAAGTTAGAAGAAGTAAAGGAAATCTTAACCTCCTCCTGCACCCTCTTAGTCTTGAAAAGCATGGCTAAGTGGTTGGAGAAGTCTTCCAGAAAGTTAGAAAATGTCAGACTCTAAGAGTTCCCTTAGAATTATTACTGACATGTCTCTGGTTTGAGAATTTCCAGTGCTTTCACATTGAATTAAACATAGTGGAAGTTAAGGGAAGCCAACAACGCTCAGCAGAAAGCACCAATGGATAGGAGCTAAGGGCTACACTTACACGGGTCTCTAGTTGCCCTAAAATGTTGGTAGATGCCTGGCCAGAAGCAAGTAGACATTCAGCTCCTCACGATGTGCAGGAAAATCCTCACAGGGTGCCTGTGTATAAGTTAAAAGACTAAAGCTACAACTGTATTTCCTGCCTTGTCAATATCCTAACTTATGCTTCCTTGTAACATAGAGATACTTTTCCCAGATGGTCAGGGAATGATCGGCAGACTCCTCCTGCAACATACTGGGTACTCCTACTTCCTTCTGAAGTCTCCTAATGCTAGGAAGAAGAAAACTCCACACACCAGGCTTCTCATTAACAAATGCTAAATTCTGAAAGTGGCCGGAACCAGTGGGAGTTTTTCCAGAAGAAAAGATTCAGCAGTAACTGATTTATACATTCAAAGCAGTATTTATTAGAAGCTCTAGTCATGGATGACAGTGAGAAATAGTTAGTAGGTAGAAGAAGAGAGTCATGGGATAGCAGCTTTTCTCTTTCCAAGTTTTTTTGACCCAAAGGCTGCCAAAATACCCAGTTCTTTCGCTTGATTGTTAGCAAAATAAGTCAAGCTTTTCACTCTATCCACGGGTTTTCTGCCTTTTCCTCTTCTAATATTCTTGTGAATATTCTTCTGCATTGTGAAAACTTGACCTATTAACGTTTTTTCAGATTTGTCCCTTTCTTTTTCTAGACATCAGCATTAGGTCCTGCTGTTCATGCCCTCATGAAATAAAGATCAAACTTTCTCTCCTGATACATCTTGCATACCCTTTGAGCAGGTATAAATTATGTGACGAAGAGCAGAGGAAAGGGAAACTCTTAAATGCCTGGTGCACCAACTAGCATCACAAATGATCTTTAAATATCCTTCCCAGGCCTTACTCAGGAACAAGTGTGTGTCAAGTGGTGAAGACTGCAAGACCTTAAAGGCTGTCTTTTGCAGAGCTTCTTGACTACCCTGCAACCCCATGATTTTCAGGAGTTGGAACACACATCCAGGATTTCACCATCCTTTCTGGGAGATGGATCCCAGGTATGGTGCAGCAAGGGCACCACACTTTGCAAACCTTATAGAGAGCTGTCCTTGGCTAAGGAAATGCTCCTTCACACTCTGCCCCTGCTCAAGCACATGCAATCTGTCCCAGAAGGGAGTAGAGCCATGTGTGAACATGCAGGAAGGAGACGGGCATAACTAAAAAGAGCACTTTTTTTAAACTCTTCTGTCTTCTAAAGTGATGAGATTCACACCAAACCACTGTGTGCTAAATGCCCCCTGGAATTAATCTCTTAAAAGACAGAAAACTACTTGACACATGTCCAACTGGAATTAAATGGAAACACAACAGAACTAGTTACAGAGAAAAACACATGCCCAATGTGTTCAGCACAATAATCACTGGTAGTGCTGAGAAAGAAAATTAATTTGTTGCAACCACCATTGTCAGGGATTTCCAGTGTATTTGTCAGGTAAGAACCTGATCCTCATTGTTAGATCCACATATGTTATTGTTAGGCTACATATATCTTTCACATTCCTCCCCTCCATTAATTGTTATTTTTAACTGGACAATGTTTAACATGAAAACAGTATTAAAATTTTAATATTTTTTGGCTAATAGTCATCCTCTTGTTCACAAGTGAGGTGTTGAGAAGACAGGGAGAAATCCAAGAATGGTCCAGCCTGTGGAGCAACCACTGTGTTGCAGACAGGAGTGGAAAAGATCAGTTTTGCCTGGGTGATTTTAGTCCCAACAATTATTTGTTTTCCTCTCCATCTTCTTCCCTCTAAACAATACGAAGAAAAGGTATCTCAGACACAATTCCTTGAAACTTGAAGCAATTAAAATAAAGGTAAGGTATGTCAAACAAAAAGAGAATGTGAAAGAGTCCATTGCACAAACTCAGAAAAAGCGACATGTACCACTGAAAAATATCCTATTTGCTGCATATTTCTTTTGTAAAAATAATACCTGAAAAAAATGTGTATTTTCTAGTCTTTCCACAAACACTTACTGCAATTCTCTTTTCACCTTAGATAGGACTGACACATAAAGCAATATGCACATTAGACATACAAACACACAAAGATTGTGAGGTCAAAGCAACAAAAATGACAGAAAGTACTGGTTAGGGTTGCCTCCAAAATTTGGTATATGAATGAGGGCATATTTCCAGTTATATTTTCATATATTAGCCACAGTTTTACTCATCTAGTTTCAACCTTCTCTTCTTTGTCCTCCCTTACTACTCCTACTTTTCATTTTTCCTTCTTTTTCTTAAGAAGTATTTGATATTGTATCACCTGTATCTTGCTTCAGAAGTCACATTAGAATCTCTGTCTCCCTCTTCCCATTCTGCCTGTAATTTAATCTCCCAAGGAACGTGCATAATTTCTTGTTTATCAGTTATGTGAACATTCCTGTAGCTAACCCATCCATGTAGTCAGTAATGAAAACACCAACAAAAGTAAATGAAAAAAACCCAAACAAGCCAACCAGAAATATATTCTCTTGATTTTCCCCTCAAAATTAAAATAAATTTCACTCAATTAAAAAAGAAAGGAAAAGGAAAAGGGAAAGGAAAAAAAGGGAAAGGAAAAAAAGGGAAAGGAAAAAAAGGGAAAGGAAAAAAAGGGAAAGGAAGAAAAGGGAAAGGAAGAAAAGGGAAAGGAAGAAAAGGGAAAGGAAGAAAAGGGAAAGGAAGAAAAGGGAAAGGAAGAAAAGGGAAAGGAAGAAAAGGGAAAGGAAGAAAAGGGAAAGGAAGAAAAGGGAAAGGAAGAAAAGGGAAAGGAAGAAAAGGGAAAGGAAGAAAAGGGAAAGGAAGAAAAGGGAAAGGAAGAAAAGGGAAAGGAAGAAAAGGGAAAGGAAGAAAAGGGAAAGGAAGAAAAGGGAAAGGAAGAAAAGGGAAAGGAAGAAAAGGGAAAGGAAGAAAAGGGAAAGGAAGAAAAGGGAAAGGAAGAAAAGGGAAAGGAAGAAAAGGGAAAGGAAGAAAAGGGAAAGGAAGAAAAGGGAAAGGAAGAAAAGGGAAAGGAAGAAAAGGGAAAGGAAGAAAAGGGAAAGGAAGAAAAGGGAAAGGAAGAAAAGGGAAAGGAAGAAAAGGGAAAGGAAGAAAAGGGAAAGGAAGAAAAGGGAAAGGAAGAAAAGGGAAAGGAAGAAAAGGGAAAGGAAGAAAAGGGAAAGGAAGAAAAGGGAAAGGAAGAAAAGGGAAAGGAAGAAAAGGGAAAGGAAGAAAAGGGAAAGGAAGAAAAGGGAAAGGAAGAAAAGGGAAAGGAAGAAAAGGGAAAGGAAGAAAAGGGAAAGGAAGAAAAGGGAAAGGAAGAAAAGGGAAAGGAAGAAAAGGGAAAGGAAGAAAAGGGAAAGGAAGAAAAGGGAAAGGAAGAAAAGGGAAAGGAAGAAAAGGGAAAGGAAGAAAAGGGAAAGGAAGAAAAGGGAAAGGAAGAAAAGGGAAAGGAAGAAAAGGGAAAGGAAGAAAAGGGAAAGGAAGAAAAGGGAAAGGAAGAAAAGGGAAAGGAAGAAAAGGGAAAGGAAGAAAAGGGAAAGGAAGAAAAGGGAAAGGAAAAAAAGGGAAAGGAAAAAAAGGGAAAGGAAGAAAAGGGAAAGGAAGAAAAGGGAAAGGAAGAAAAGGGAAAGGAAGAAAAGGGAAAGGAAGAAAAGGGAAAGGAAGAAAAGGGAAAGGAAGAAAAGGGAAAGGAAGAAAAGGGAAAGGAAGAAAAGGGAAAGGAAGAAAAGGGAAAGGAAGAAAAGGGAAAGGAAGAAAAGGGAAAGGAAGAAAAGGGAAAGGAAGAAAAGGGAAAGGAAGAAAAGGGAAAGGAAGAAAAGGGAAAGGAAGAAAAGGGAAAGGAAGAAAAGGGAAAGGAAGAAAAGGGAAAGGAAGAAAAGGGAAAGGAAGAAAAGGGAAAGGAAGAAAAGGGAAAGGAAGAAAAGGGAAAGGAAGAAAAGGGAAAGGAAGAAAAGGGAAAGGAAGAAAAGGGAAAGGAAGAAAAGGGAAAGGAAGAAAAGGGAAAGGAAGAAAAGGGAAAGGAAGAAAAGGGAAAGGAAGAAAAGGGAAAGGAAGAAAAGGGAAAGGAAAAAAAGGGAAAGGAAAAAAAGGGAAAGGAAGAAAAGGGAAAGGAAGAAAAGGGAAAGGAAGAAAAGGGAAAGGAAGAAAAGGGAAAGGAAGAAAAGGGAAAGGAAGAAAAGGGAAAGGAAGAAAAGGGAAAGGAAGAAAAGGGAAAGGAAGAAAAGGGAAAGGAAGAAAAGGGAAAGGAAGAAAAGGGAAAGGAAGAAAAGGGAAAGGAAGAAAAGTGAAAGGAAGAAAAGGGAAAGGAAGAAAAGGGAAAGGAAGAAAAGGGAAAGGAAGAAAAGGGAAAGGAAGAAAAGGGAAAGGAAGAAAAGGGAAAGGAAGAAAAGGGAAAGGAAAAAAAGGGAAAGGAAGAAAAGGGAAAGGAAGAAAAGGGAAAGGAAGAAAAGGGAAAGGAAGAAAAGGGAAAGGAAGAAAAGGGAAAGGAAGAAAAGGGAAAGGAAGAAAAGGGAAAGGAAGAAAAGGGAAAGGAAGAAAAGGGAAAGGAAGAAAAGGGAAAGGAAAAAAAGGGAAAGGAAAAAAAGGGAAAGGAAAAAAAGGGAAAGGAAAAAAAGGGAAAGGAAAAAAAGGGAAAGGAAAAAAAGGGAAAGGAAAAAAAGGGAAAGGAAAAAAAGGGAAAGGAAAAGGGAAAGGAAAAGGGAAAGGAAAAGGAAAAGGAAAAGGAAAAGGAAAAGGAAAAGGGAAAGGAAAGGAAAGGAAAGGAAAGGAAAGGAAAGGAAAGGAAAGGAAAGGAAAGGAAAGGAAAGGAAAGGAAAGGAAAGGAAAGGAAAGGAAAGGAAAGGAAAGGAAAGGAAAGGAAAGGAAAGGAAGGGAAAGGAAAGGAAAGGAAAGGAAAGGAAAGGAAAGGAAAGGAAAGGAAAGGAAAGGAAAGGAAAGGAAAGGAAAGGAAAGGAAAGGAAAGGAAAGGAAAGGAAAGGAAAGGAAAGGAAAGGAAAGGAAAGGAAAGGAAAGGAAAGGAAAGGAAAGGAAAGGAAAGGAAAGGAAAGGAAAGGAAAGGAAAGAAAAGAAAAGAAAAGAAAAGAAAAGAAAAGAAAAGAAAAGAAAAGAAAAGAAAAGAAAAGAAAAGAAAAGAAAAGAAAAGAAAAGAAAAGAAAAGAAAAGAAAAGAAAAGAAAAGAAAAGAAAAGAAAAGAAAAGAAAAAGAAAAGAAAGAGAAAAGAAGGATACCATTAGCAGACTAAGATTACTTTCATGAAAGTTATGGTTTGAATGAAGAGAGATTTGAAGATGGAAACCACCCAGCGACATTAGTTTCAGTATTTGTTACCAGCATTTCCTCTGTAAGACACTCAGCTCACATCTCACACTAATCTGAATATAAGAAGCTATAGATCATCAATCAGATTAAGATGATTTGAAAGTGAATTTAAAATAGGATCTTTTGGCCATATCTATACTGCATTTAGATACCTTAATAATACAGTCTCTCTGTCTTTGGAAAATATCTGTTATATAAATACTTATATTTCAAAGGTAAATCCTTCAACCGTTTTCAAATGAGGCTGATTTTGAGATCCAAGCTGTGTTAGTCCCTATCCATCCAGGTAGTACAAAGGCTGCACAGGGGCCAGTACTAAGAAATGTGCCTTGGATGGGATGGGCTCAACCTACTGCGCATAACATAGCAACTTGTGTGAAAAGTCTGTGGGAAAGACCCTCTAACTGGGTTTTTTAAATAATCAATTACTTTAAAGACCCCATTTTCCAAGAGTGCTTTTTTTCTCCACCCAGACAGTAGGCTATGTTCAAATAGAAGGTCATGCAAGGGAGAGAAGTGCTACTGGCAGACCCAGATACCTTAGAATCATAGAATCATAGGGGTTGGAAGGGACCTCGAAAGATCATCTAGTCCAACCCCCCTGCCAGAGCAGGGTCAGCTAGAGCACATCACACAGGAAGGCGTCCAGGCGGGTTTTGAATGTCTCCAGAGAAGGAGACTCCACAACCTCTCTGGCCAGCCTGTTCCAGTGCTCTGTCACTCTCACAGTAAAAAAAAAATTTCTGATATTCACCTTAAACCTCCTATGCTCCAATTTGTATCCATTACTCCTTGTCCTATCACTGGTCATCACTGAAAAAAGCTTAACTCCATCTTCCTGACACTCACCCTTTACGTATTTGTAAACATTGATGAGGTCACCCCTCAGTCTCCTTTTCTCCAAGCTCAAGAGACCCAGCTCTCTCAGCCTTTCCTCATAAGGAAGATGTTCCTCTCCCTTAATCATCTTTGTGGTTCTGCGCTGGACTCTTTCCAGCAGTTCCCTATCCTTCCTGAACTGAGGGGCCCAGAACTGGACACAATACTCCAGATGCGGCCTCACCAATGCAGAATAGAGGGGGAGGAGAACCTCTCTTGACCTACTAACCACACCATTTCTAATGCACCCCAGGATGCCATTGGCCTTCTTAGCCACAAGGGCACACTGCTGGCTCATGGTCATCCTCCTGTCTACCAGGACCCCCAGGTCCCTTTCACCTACACTGCTCTCCAGCAGGTCACCCCCCAACCTGTACTGGTACATGGTATTTTTCTTCCCCAAATGCAAAACTCTACACTTGCCCTTGTTGAACTTCATCAGGTTTTTCCCCGCCCAAGTCTCCAGCCTGTCTAGGTCTCTCTGAATGGCAGCACAGCCTTCTGGTGTGTCAGCCACTCCTCCCAGCTTGGTGTCATCAGCAAACTTGCTGAGGGTACATTCTGTACCCTCATCCAGGTCGTTGATGAAGATGTTGAACAACACCGGTCCCAGTACTGACCCCTGAGTGACTCCACTTGTCACAGGCCTCCAACTAGATTTTGCCCCATTGACTACAACTCTCTGATTTCTTCCTTTCAACCAGTTCTTGATCCACCTCACTGCCTGATCATCAAACCCATACTTGATCAACTTATCTACAAGGATGCTGTGGGAGATGGTGTCAAATGCTTTACTGAAATCAAGATAAACCACATCCACTGCTCTACCATCATCTAACCACCTAGTAATTTCCTCATAGAAGGCTATAAGGTTAGTCAAACATGACTTACCCTTGGTAAAACCCTGTTGACTGCTCTTGATGACCCCCATGTCCTTGATATGCCTAGAGATAGTGCCAAGGACAAGTTGGTCCATCTCCACCTGTTCATTTTCAAACTTGGATCATCACATTGGAAGGCTCCCTTGAACTATACACCCCCAGGCATCTCACTTCTTATGGGAGATGACCAGCACCAAGAGGTTCAGAAGGGAAGATACTCCACAGACTATTCTCCTCTTGGACTCTGAGAAGACTTTCTGTGGAAGAACAAAATAAACTTACAATGGATTATTTGATGAAGCCTATTCATATTTACTTGGCTTATGGTAGCATCCAGTAACCTGAAATATGTACTTGAAGTTGCAAAAGTTCAAAAGGAGCCCGTGCCTTGGAAAGGTTAAGTACATAGAACAAGAACAGGGAGAAAAGAAGAATGTTTATATTTCCTGGATAAGTTTCTAGGGCTGAATAAATTGAGATTTCTAAGAATTCTTTGACACCTAAGGACACAAGAGGAGTGTCAAAATGTAACAGTTCATCAAAATCACTTAGATCATCTGCTTCTTTAGTTGTCTGCTCACTTTTAAGACTTCTATACACAAGCTTGGGTTCATCTCCACTAATTTCACCCATCTAGAAATGAGGTGTTGCAGAACATGGTCTCTGCCTAGATAATCTGTAGGGACACACAGGGGTCTTCAGCAGCTCATTCAGTCAGTGGTATGTTGTTCAGTAGCAAGTGACTTGTGGTTTCCATTAACTATAAAGTTTGTGAAACATAAAGCAACAGATCACAGCTGTAACCCAAAAATTCCAAATCACTGACTCATTTCATAAGTAAAATTAGCAGTGAAGAAGTAGCCTTCCCACAGGCTGTAAACCACGTAGATAAGCAAAAAATTGGTTATAACAACTCAGACTCCAAACTTTATGAATCACTAGGTTTGAAGGACAAGAAATTTGTGATGTCTAAGCTCATACAGAGACAAAAGCATGGAACAAGGAAGAGGTTGCCCTAACACTTTACCCACATGCAAGGAAAAAAACACAGTCATTAGGTACAGTGAAGCATTTGGCTTAATCCCAGTAATGATGCTGTTGTGCATTTAGTTAGCAATTATGTTTCAGCTGTTGCATACACCTGGGTTGAGGGGACACCAAATTATCTTTTCTGAACTTTTATCTGTGATCCCTTGAAAAAAAACCACATCTTTTCTCCATGGGTCATGCTCAAACCTTAATCTACGTGTAACTGCCAAATAGATTCTGTTTGGGTTTAGCTCCCAGTGCTGGGACTCGTGCTAAGGGGTGGTTGTTCAGCCACATGGCTTCCTCCAGCAGCTGCCCTCCCCCTTGCCCCCAGTAGAAACAGCAGCTGATTGTTATTGTCACTGTATATTTATTTCCCATAAAGAAGGAGCCATTTGGTTTAACCTAGCTCAGTTGAAAAACAGGCACTACTTAATTCCAGTTGAAAACACATCATGCAAAGAGGCTGGAATCTTTCACCTGCATCACAGAAAAAGTACCTTTCCTTAATGAGAACTTAAGGCATATTGCCAATAACCAGGTTAAAACCCTCTTAAAAGGAAGGTCATCATAGTCCTTATTGGACAGAGCAAATTACTCAGGTGCCTTTTTCTTTCAGCTCTGATTTTTGTGCACTGACCTTTGGAAAGTATGGTCAAATAGCCTTTAGCAGCAGTTGTAAAGCATAAGATCATTGCATGGATGCTGATTTCATTAGGCAGCCCTGTATAAATTAGCATTACTTACTGGGGGGTATGCAGCTAGTGGTACTGAAAAGAGGAGAGGTTTCCTCATTCTGTCTGCTATGCCTGTAAGTGAAGCCTTCCTGCCTCTCTGCAGAGGCAGCTGCTCTTCTGTGCTGTGCTGCAGATGTGAGATGTTACACAGAGTGAGTCCCTGGGAGAGTTTTGTTGTGTGGGTTTTTTTCTAGCAGAGACTACTCAAAGGAGACAGTAGCAGCCATGGACTGTTATGAAGCTGCTCTGATTTAGCACAGGTTAAGAGCTTGTTCACTGACGGATTTTGTGCCCTAAAGTCAAAAAACCTCAAGTCAGATTCAATTCTCCTTAGTACATGAGCACTTTCCATGCAAAAATGGAACAAGCGATAGTGAAGACCCCTGTAAACTCCTAGGAGCCTCCAGCATCTCTCCAACAGGGGGGAAATCTGCCTGGGGTTTGGCCATTCTTCCTTTTTTTTCTTTTAGCTCTGGGTTTAGGCATGGGAAGAGTGTCTTTTCTGGCAAGTGCCATTCTCATGATGGTCACAATTTTTTAAAGGCACATCCTAAAGATTTTTAGATTTACCTGATATTTTTCTAAAATTATTCCCAAGCTGAATCCCATCCACTAAGACTGCCAGTGCTATGCTAGCAAAAATGTCCACCACATAGCTGAACGCCTGCCATTTAAATACCTCTAAACCTTTAAACAACCTGAAAATCCCTAGTAGTTTTGGATTTGGTTTAACAGGTGGATTGGGATCCAGCGTCACACTTGGTTTTTATGGACCAGTTTGCTAATCTCCCATGAGAAAAGTTTTGTCTGTCTGAACTTCAGGGGAGGGAGAAGAGAATGAAGGATTAACAATAAGAATAAAATGAATCAGATAAAATCTTAGGTAATTAATTATAAATAACCTGAGAGTTGTGTCAGCTGTAGAATAATTACTAAAATTACCAAAATGAGCACTGTTCTGATACAAGCATTACAAATTCCCATTCCAGTCACAATCCTGTCACACTTGTCTAACTCCTTTTAAGTGATCCTCTAACTCTGTCCCCTTCTCTGCTTCAACAAAACAATAGGGACTAGCAGATAGGAGAGGTGCACTCTCCTACAGTGTCCTGTCCCTTGATCGCATTCAAGAAGCCGATGAATGTCAGGCCCCACAACAGAGTTTGAAAGGCTCAGGGGTGTTTTTTCTTCAGTAACACTGATTGGAAATGTGCCCTACATTCTTTATTCAGTAGCTTGAAGACCATCACTTAGAGCTTTGTTATCCATGCATATAAAAATGATATCTCAAAAGGTAGCTTGACATATTTTCTGCTTCTAAAGAAGAGGCAATTTTCACTCTCTGCTTTACTTCCCCAATGTCAAACTTGATCCATGATTTAAAGTAATGTAATGGCAGCAGAATTATCTTCCTTGCATATTTATGCTTGCTTTTAGGAAGAAGTTAAAAATGCTGGATGCTGTACTTGCTCTTTCAACTGATTTTTATTGTGGTGGTGGCAGGTGAAGCAGAGCATTCTAACACAAAAACAGGGCACATACAAACTTCAGACTGTGAGTTCACTTAAGCAGCAAAACTTGCCTGAGGAAGAAACCTATCAAATACAAGCTAGTTCAGGCAGGCAGGAATACTCCACACACAGGACAGAGAACAACTGAACAAACGTTCACTCTACAAGAAACATTCTTAAAATGGCAAGGGGGCCATAATATGAATTTTAAGTGATCGCGGCATATGGAAATCTAAACAGTTCCCAGACTCTAGCATCACCCTTAAGTATAGGAAGAAGGATACGATCTATGACACTGAAAATAACCCTTCTTTTCATAAGACCTCAGCTGGAATACTGAGTCTGTTTTCAGGCATCGGATTTCAAGAAAAGTATGGTTCATTTGGTCTAAGAAGACTGATGAGAATCAGAAGGCCGAAGGTCTAAAAAAGTGACCCAATTAGGGAGGAAAAAAATAAAGGAAAAATAAAGGGGGTGGGGGTGCGCTGGGGGGAAGGAATTATCCAGCTCAGAATAAAGATGCCAGGAAAACATAATAAACATAATACAGAATGAAAAGCATCCTGTAAAGAATAAGGGGTTTATCTGCCTGTGCATCTAGTGGATAGGAGGGTAAATAATACATTAGGAAGTAAGGGAAATTTTCCAACAGCAAGGTGAGTGAAGGACTAGAGAAGTTTCCTGTAGGAAGCAGTGCTATCTTTTCACCAAAGTTCTTGAAGAACAGATTAACCAAATGCCTGTCAGAGATGCTTTGGGTATAGCTGCTTCTGCTTTGGAGTAAAAAGATGGGTTGAGATGACCTCTTGAGATGGCCTCCAGCTCCCTCTAAGCTCTAGTCTCTGTTCATTCCACCATTTCTATGTACCTACTGCAATATATCTGAAGGCAGTTAAAACATTAAAAAGCACACTTCATATTTTCCCTCCTAAAACTAGAAAATTAATGATACTAATAAAAAAGGTTTGCTCATCGAGATCCCTTAGTGTGCTCTAATTACAACAGTCTGAAATATTTGTGCTTCATATGGGAGCTCTGCTTACCACTGAGATCCAAACTTATGTCATCTGCTTTTTCATGGCTAAATCTGTAGGCAGCAGCAGGCACAGAACCCAGTTCAACCTTAGTGAGTCCAATAGCTAAGGAAATGCGAGCTCAGCCATTAGTTATCTTGGCATAAATAAGCACAAACCTTTCCCAGACTAGTAAAAGCAGTCATGGATACATGATACACTATCAGAGCTATTAGTTTGCCTACCCTTAGCTTGCATTGCCCTTTGTGAAGTGTCACTGAGCACATTAGCCAAAACTTATCTTTCCTGACATTTCTCAGTGCAGCTCTAGCAGGTAATGCCCATGGTAAACCAGGTTCTTCCACTAGAAATGTCTGCTGGGAGCCTGAATTTCAGCAGTCACGGAGTATCCCCGAGTCTGCTTGCTGAGACTTTAGCCCCCGCAGGGACTCAGCCAACTCAAGCTGTTTGGCTGCTGAGAGCAGGTTTTGTCATCTCAGCTACCAGCAACTGCTTCCTTGTTGGCAGGATCTGACTCTGGCACACATGCACATGCTTTTCCTGGCTACCAGGATGGTGCCTAGACAGAACCAGGTTATTAACGAGAGCACAGGCTTAAGACAGCATGGGTGCCAGAGCAGCCCTCAAGATCTCAGACAACAAGGTGCATCCCTGACCAGAGGACAAGCCCTGTGCAAGGGGCCATTCCTGGATCTTTGTCTTCTGCACGCACAGCAGAAGACATGCTGCCAGCTATCCTTGTGCATGAGTCTACATTTGGTTTGTCTTAGATGACAACCTTCTTGAGAGAGCAGGAGTTAGTTGCTAATCACTCTCCATCACCCCCTGCATGTCACCTCGAGGCAGGTGCTAGTTTCCTCGTTGTCAGAGTGGAAGAGGGAGATTAGGGTCCCACATGTGACTGGGCAACGAACAGTCTCAATTCTGTGGCCACCTCACAGGGTCCTGCTCCTGGTACCCAGAGTCCTGATACTTTGATGTAGACATTGTTTTTAGCTTACCCAAATAACAGAATCATAGAATGGGCTGGGTTGGAAGGGACCTTAAAGATCCCCCCTACATGGGCAGGAACACCTCCCACTACACCAGGTTGCTCAGAACCCCATCCAGCCTGGCCCTGAACACTTCCAGGGATGGGGCGTTCAAAACTTCTCCGGGCAACCTGCTCCAGTAGCGCACCACCCTCACAGTAAAGAATTTCTTTATGAAGCAAATGCCTCTAGTGTACTCTCAATACTGAGTACTCCCAGCATCTAGTGTGGGACCGTATCAAAGCAGTCTTCCTGAACCTCTTACAGTTAGCTGCTCACATACTTTCAGGAAACAAAATACCTTCCCACACTATTACCCTTCAGTTTTACTCTATATGCAGTACACTGCCTGGCCAAGAATAACAAATAAAAAGAGAGGATGTACCAATATTTTATATCTGGAGGGAGAAAGAGAAGAAATAAAAAGAAAATAAAAGGAACCATTAACTATTCAAGTCCTTCTGGAATCCAAAATACAGAGTAAACGTTGGGAGGGTATGCCTCAGAAGCCTTGTCTTTTATATGGAAATATGGTATGTGCTGTTAAGACTAGATTAAACTGGTCTGAATTAATAAAATAGAAACCTGAACATTTATTCAAAAGCCAGGCACAACTTCAAGCTGCTTTGAAGTTCAGAAACAAAAACAAAGGCTTATATTACCTCCCCTTTACTTTTTCTGTTTGTTTACTTTTTGTGTTGGCTTTTTTGTTGGTTTGGTTTGGTTTTGTTTTCCCAGCACTGAAATACTTCAATGTCTGGGCTCTGTCTGAGCAAAACCTTATCATGTCGTAATGCCACCAGAAAATCCTCACACATCCATCCAGATTTTGCACTCTTGGGAGACACAGGTAAATGGGATAAACTTGCACATTCTTTCACCTTCCACAAACTTTCTTGTCTTCAGTAATTTTTCATTTTCTGAATATTTCTCTACTTTGGCACAGAGAGCAAATGCTAAGGATGTGCCATACATACTAAATACTAGTGAAACTAGGTTGAAAGAGAAAGCTTTTATTGATTAAGTTGCTAGGGGTATTAGAAGAAGACAGGTCCTTTTAATTGTGGAAAGGAAGGAAGGAAAATTGTCCTTTCTTTCTGAACATCAGCATTTTAATACTGATAGTAAACCTCCCAAGACCATGGATAATTATTAGCCTATAGTATTCATCAGCTAATCGTATCTTCCTTGGTCAAAGAAGAGCAACATAGATTCACAGTACTATCTTTTTCTAAAGATTATTAATACACTGTCTTGTAGAGAATACGTCAGGCTATCCACTACCCATTTACAAAGACTTCTGCTCTTGCAACATCTTTTTCTTTACTCACTATCCTGTGGGAAAAGAAAGCAAATCCATCTTTAACAGAGAGTCCTTGACAGAACCAGCAGCAGGAGAAACGCCTGCTTCTGTATATATATCAAGAGAGGGAGCACTGAATGTAAGAGAGTGTTTAAGAAGGAAAATCATGGAGAATTTTCTTTTATATTTAAATAGAATACTACTATTATACTAACATAGACATTCCCCAACATGGATCACAATTAAAACACAGTTTTGGATAATAAATAATAATGTCTACTAATTTTAGTCCTCTTAAAATTCTAATACATGAAAATTTCAAGATAAATTGAAAGCCAAATAATAAGGACTTTATATAACGTCTTTGCTCTTCTAAATGAGACAGAGAGTGGCTAACAAAAGTAAGATTTGTTACAGTACCTGACTGTGAAAGAAAGTTTCTGACCGTGGTATGAGAAAACACAAGTATTACCCATTGTGTCACTCAATGTTTTAATTTTAAAATATATCAGGAGATAAACTAAAACTAAATACTGGCTACCATATCTTTTTCTTATGTGCCATAGGAGACAAGTGTTTCATCTGGTGAGAGTTGTTTGGAATTTTCAGCAATGAACAGCTTTATTTTAGCTCTTCTTACATTCTCCACCCTTCCCTTTCAAGCTCTAAACTATCCTACTAGCTCTGTTAATAACACAGGTCCTCTAGCATGCTGCCACCATAAGCATATCCGTGAAGGCTGTATGAAACAGCACCCATCCTAAGCTGGCTACAGTTATGCTACAAAATGCAAGAGTGGCAGGAAGTCTCAAAAGAAATTGCCAGTAATAACTATTCTGAATATTTGTCACACTCCCTTCTCAAAGATCTCAGTCTTTGGGATATATAATTTTAATATTTTATTGTACAGACAGGGACCAGTGATTTGTCCAGGGTAATGCAGAAAATCTGATGGAGCTGGACTAGAACTCCAGCGTCTCACCATCGTTTCCATCTTTAACCCTTAAACCACCTTACTTTTATGAAAGAAAGAGTGAACATTTCACCAGATCAAATTAACAGTGACTGAAAATTTCCAAACTGATGGCTCTTGGTGCAGATCTTTTATTGGTTTTGTTCTCTAGAACAACACTATACAATTTCAATGGTTAGAATAGGAAAGCCAGAGTTGAAAGTTATGAGAACTGTGTTGCACCAGCAATAGGACTGAATCACTTCAGAGGGGATGATAATAAATAATCAGCGCTATAGATAACAGATTAGCTCTACCACAACACCCAGTTTTGACACACCAATGCAAAACTTGTCATCCTAGTTTACAGGAAGTATTGTAACATCCATAATAAAATGTGCTAAGGGGTGTATGCAGATAGCTAATCCTGACTTGTGATACTGCTAACAAAAGAAGCAAATGAGGAATGCAGGATGATGAAAGGGTAGTCATGAGTCTGCAGATGGCCCGCTCTGACCTGGGCCACCTACAGAGCAGCATGTGTAAAACTGTAGGACACATTATGTAATAATTAGCAGGTGCAAGCTTGACAGAATGGATAATCAAGGTAAGAATTACCATGACAGCCCTATTATAAATACTAATTAAAGGTATATAGTCAACAAAACTGGGGCTAGATGGGGAAGAATAATGAGCGTTGTGCCTCTCTGGGGGGCAATAAGGGAAAGGACTCAATGGTGACCAAACAGAGAAAAAGAGAATATAAGTGAAACCATTCTAATGCTTGGGGGTCACATTTATCTTTGTGCAGGGCATATGAGGTACTCACCAGTGTTGACAAAAAATCTTCAGAAGGCATGGACAAAACATCCTGACTTGTCAGTTCACTGTTTTCCTTAATTCACAGTTGAACTGTGAAATTCCAGTTGCACTGTGAAATTCCAGTTGCACTGAGATACATACTGAAAGCAATGGTAGATGCTGTGTGTTTGAAAGCCAAGGACCTTGTAACAAAGAGGCAGTGCCAAATCAATGAATGATTTGCCAATCCTAAGAGCAATGCATAAAGTCTCAAGACTCTTCGAGCATAAAGATGCCAGTATATTGGAAAGAACTCTGAGAAATGCAAGAATAAATTATTAAGAGATAGATGGACTACTGAAAAAAAATATGAAAATAATGGAAAAATTGTGATAAAAGGATGTCATGCAAGGCAAAGACTGTAACTAACAAAGATTAAAAAAATTATTTAAGACTGTAAAAGAAATTATAATCCATTGTCACACAATAATACTGAGCAGAGGAAAATTCAGTTAGCAAATCTGGAAAAAAAAAGCTTCTTTTATAGTCCAATAGGTTGAAGAATAGCCTCCCAAAGGACATGATGGATACTGCATGGACTGAAGAAATTTTTACTTAGAATCACAAAAATCAAGAAGAATATATGAGAGCAGGGGATGAAAATCAGTCTGGAAATAGTGAACAAATCATATATGCTAACAGAATTTCCTATTTCTCATTTCTCTTTTTCACGTATTTATTGTGGCAACAGTGGGGAAGATCATATGCGTATGCTTGATTGTTATTATTATTTGATGTATATAATGAAGATAACTTCCTTAGCCTGCTAACTAAACATTCATCAAGAAATTTTGTTTCCCTCAGAAATCTTTGTATTGTAATGATAGTATTTCAAACATTTTGCAGCCAGGGATAGGTTACAAATATTTCACAGTTCAACCTGAATTCTTAGAAAGGTTAAAGATTTTTTTTTTTCTTGATTCAGTGATCACTTGCTATGCCAATATTAGTATGTAAGAATTTAAATTTCTGAATTTTGGAAAAACGTATGCCGGCAACTTTTAAATTTACCTTTCAAGTTCATGCCAGTTGCACAACAAACAGGTGACAACACCAAGTGAATACACAAGAGAGCTGTGTTTAATCTTAATAGAAATAAACTGATTAAACATATTTATTAATGGAAAATTCCTTGCAGTGTTTGCTTTGCTCTAATTTAATTATACGGTACTCTCATTCCTGCTGAGCAATAAGGATTGCTGCAATTTTTCAATAGCCGTAGAAGGAACCAGGACGTTCAGCACTGATTTAGGGGAGGGAATTCTGGAGTGGGCCCTGTGGCCATAGCTCAGGAAAACATTTAAATCCATGCATTTTCAAGGCAGCAAACCCCAAGTATCTTCTCAGAACTTGGGACACTTTTAGTTGCCTCCTGAACAAAGGATTTGGGACTGTAAATTGTTATGTGTGGTCAAATGGGGCCTATGAATGCTTGATTCCACCATCATACACTATATAATAATTATATAACTAGATGGAATAATATAATATCAATGATATGCTGTTAAAACCTTCTTCATGGGAAAGGCACTTGAGGAAAGCACATCTCCTGAGGAAGCAGAACAAGAGTTTGTCACTGTAGACTTTGTGCAAAATGCTTTGGAGGATGGCAGCAGTGGGTAATATCACACAGAACCGCTTCTCACCCTCATGACCACAAAAATGCTACCTGTAATTTCTCACCCGTATCCCACAGTTCAAAAGAACCCAGTCACTATTCTGTGCTGGGTTGTGTGCCTGCACTAGACGGCAGCATGCTCAGTACTAAAGGAACAAAAGATACGGGAACAATTTGCCGTAAGTTAAAAAAATTCTTCTAAGTACTACATCAGCTAAAATGAGATGGAAAGCCTGATGTCGGTCATTTTAACTAGAAGAGAGACTAAAAGGTAACATTAGATTCTTATTTGAGATAATTATTTTCTCAGCTAGGGCCTGGAGTCCATTGTTCAGTTGTCACCTCTAAGATCATTATATTCCATAGGGCCAAGTGGTTCCACTGTTTTGGAATCATATGTTTTATTTTAAGTGTAAAGCATATTACTACAAGTAATATAGAAATGACTTGTCAGCGCTAGCTTCTCTGTTCCCTTAAATTAGCCTGTTTAAAGTATTCTTTAACTTTCCACTCAGGCAGCAAAAAGCTGCTTTCTGTTCTCATTTGCCTTAGGGTAAAGTCAGAATTACTCCAGCAACTTTAATGGAGTCACTTCTGATTTCCACCAGTGAAATTGGAGGGAAGATTTGGTCTTTGAGATTCAGATACTGTTTGAATACAAAGAAGTCTACTACCTCTAAAACACTAAGTCAGAAGAAAATTTATACTATAAATAAAAGCAGTCACTCAATAATGAGATCTCTATAGCTAGATTCAACATATAGATCTTTTAATAAGAGTGCCTCAGTCACAGACTTAGATAAAGTGCCTCTTCATCATTGTTGGGCCAGGTAAACAGAAAGAAGTAAAACTGAAACTAAATGGCCTGGTTTTGCCTCCTCCTTTCAGGTAAATGCTCACATTTAATTCAATGAGAAATAGCATTGTACACCATCCCTACAAATCAACCCAGATATTTAAGTCCCTAATCTACATTGTTTCAGAATTTGGGATACACAGCTTGCCTAGGGATATAGAAAGGATGAAAACCCTAAGCAAGGAAGTTGTATTTTACACATGCGCTAATTAGTTCAGTGTAAGCTGTTTAGTCTACAGAGCCTTAAGCATCACAGCCCATGTTAGTCCAGATCTGAAAGTTGTACAATCTTTCCAACATGGTCCTCTGTGCAGACTAAATCAGTCCAGCTTTTCTAATTTCTTCAAGTGCCGCTGACAACACAGGCAGGGCAGTACTGTGCTCAATACCCACACTGACTCCTGCAGAGACAGCTCAAAAACCTGTGTGCAGAATCATTTTGCTCAGCATAACCCACACAGAGTGCCTCATCTTGGAAACTGGGAAGCTGGAAACTGAACTCAGCTGCCCACAATTGTAGACCAGCAGTTTAGGAGCTGACAGCTTAGTTATTTCCTTCTTTTATTTGGTCAATTATTTTTAAACAGCTAGCTGCTCTTTGCAAAGCTAGGAGTGGGGATGGGTCATTTCAGCACTGCAAGCCTGTGGCTTGGTATGCAGTATACCCTCTGTGTGCATGTGCGACTGTAATGCAAAGGCAGGGAAATAAGTGTATTCTGCAGGAGGTATTTAATGGCCAAAGCAACATCATGTTCAAACAGCACAAAAGGTGAGTTTTTCTCGCCATGCTGTGATATTAGGGTAGGGACTGACTGACAAGGAAGAGAGCATCTGACTGAGTCATGAGCAGTGCTCTCTGCATTAGTCTCAGGAAGGCTGAGCTTCCAACTAGTGGGTAGTACCCATGTCATTCATCTCAATCATAACTGTGACAGCTCTTCCTTTCACTGATTATGGTTGAGCAAACAAGAGGAAGAGAATAACTGGTTCACAGGAGGCAGAAGATTGACCTTGTTTGGAAGGGTAATAGCAAAACTGGTGGCCAAAGAAAAAGGCACCTGAAAACCACAGTATCTCCTTTAATAAGGCAAATACTATGCACAGGAAGAAGTCTCTCCAAAGGAAAATGGCACATACTTGTCTCAAGCCTCCCTCCCTTCCACTTGAATTGTCCAGCTGTCTCTTCTACCTATAAACTAACAAGAGTGCACCTGCATTTGCTTCTAATCTTTTTGGGGTTGTAGAAAGTTTTCTCCAAACTTTCTCCTTGCTAGAGCCTGTCAGGTGACAAGCTGATAGTTAGGGCACAGCCTCAGTTATCCCCCCCACATTTGGGACACCAACAAAGCCATGTTAAAGCTTTCAGGACTGAGCAGCCAACTAGATGAACAGATGAGATGAGGTAGTTGTAGAAGAGCCATCCACTCTACGACTTACGTCCCCTGGGTAAGAGAGGATGAACAAAACAATCAAGAGGATTAACTTTTCTTTCCAGGATGTAATGGATTAAGTTGCCCATCTGAAACAGTCACATCAGCATACAATGTAAAGAAAGGCCTTTGGAATTATTAGCTTGTTTTAAATCACTACATACATGTCTAGAGCCATCTTGAACAGTGAGGTAGAGGTCCATTTTCAGGAAAACGTCCTATGCTCTGTAATTCTGCTTGCCAGTTCATAGCCCAGTTACTTACCTACCTAAAAAGAGCTAGCCACATTTTTTACTGCAGCCAGGAACAGTGTTGAAAGGGGAAGCTATCACCTACACAGCAAAGGAGATGTTATGGTGGGATAGCAGGAAAAGCGAGACAGAGCTATGAATGACTGCATCTCGACTGCAGTCGTAAGTGAAACTCCCATTGCCTCTAGCTTGACTGGGCTTTCACCCAGCTGATAACAGGGTAGTCCCACTCTGTACCAGCCTTATATGTTCAGTCCATCCTTAATGCATTTCTTAGTGGGAAGATGAGATTAGTTTGGCACTGAGCCACAGAAGTTAGATCTCTGATGAACAGAGATGGAGGTTTGAGGAAGGTGTCAATCAAGGTGGAAAGTTCAGCCTTGTAGGGGGAACTCGATAGCTTGAAAGTTCAGATGAAATTAAGTAATTGCTGTAAAATCGAAGGATAAAACCCTAAACAAGTACTATGCTTTGAAGTTGGAGGGAGAAGCAGAGGGAAAATAATCTGAAAGCCTCTGCTCTGTTAACATGATTTTAGAAGAAACTTTAAAAATAGCACTCACTTACCAAAAAAAAGAAAAAAAAAAAAGGAGTAAAAGACAACTCAACTTTCTGTATCTTTGAGAGATAATGGACTAAAACAAGTTCCAGGCAAAGTAGAGTTTAGAAAGCTGTATTTTACTTGATATTTTATTTACAATTTTTTTGAGTGTGAAACATCTATCTATAGAATGCCCTTTTTTTATAAGGACATGCCTGTCTGCTGGATGAAGCAGCATACAGGACAGAGAAAAATGTTTTGAAGCCTCCTAGGAGAAAATAGTTCTACCTTAATGAAGTCCATTACAGAGCTCTCTTTTCAGTATGGGAAGGCACTTTCAAATCACATCTAACAGTGAAAATGAGAGTCTCTCATGAAGCGTAAAAGTTGTGACAAGCCAGCTACAGATGGAGATTACTAGGTTTTGCCTGCCATAGACAGCTCACAAAACATCCCAAAGCATACTGCAGCCACAAGGAGTTACTGGATTTGAATCAGGGCTCAGTGAAATCAAGTACAACTGAAAATGCATCAGCTGCATAATGCATGTATTTATAACAAGGCAAGAAATACATGAAGGTGCTTCTTTTCTTGTCAAAATCTTTTCAAATGTAAGGGATGCAACTACCTGACTGTGGCTGGAAGTTTAGGATGGAGGTATAAGACTCAGGAAACCAGGTTTGTTTTGCAGACCTACACTGCCCAATTCCTCTTCAACCTTTTTCACTTTTTTTTTTTTTAATGTTTCAGATCCCTCTCTGTAAAGTGAAGAAAATACAGTTTTATTATTTTTATGTGCTTTTTCTTGAATAACATGGGTTTTCTTCTTAGTACAATGGCTTTATCTTGAGGTTTCCAGGTTATTAAAGTTGAAAGAATAAAAAAAGTGTAATAATATTCTGAGTTAATTCAAGATGGTTCCTCCTGCTGACTTTATTAGATGTGTTGTTGCTTGGAACAGAGTGAAATGACCCTCAGCTGAGAGTTTTACTTTCAACACTTTAGAAAAGACAATTGTTGAAAACTGTTATAAATAAAGGAATGACAAGCTGATCTAGTTTAAACAAGACACGTATAAAACTGAATCTTTTGGCAATATTAGATTTCCCTAGATTTGCAAAACTGTCCATTACATCTGTTATGGCAATAACATTTCTAGGTCCCAGTAGGTCCAGTAGGCAAGGAACTGAAATCTACCATGTAAAACTTTCAGTCAAATGCTCAGAGGGCTGGCACTCTCACTAGGAAGTCCATACTGATGACATTACAAATGCATTGCTGCATGTTTTATAGATATGAAGAGGGTTCAAACAACCAAACTCTAGCTGCACTTCACCATCATGATAGAACAAGTGATGTGAACCTACCACAGAAGGGGAAGGTCCTCAGATTCTTGTCATAATGTCTTCAAATATAAGGGATGCAACTACCTAGCTTGGTTATTTAAGTGTGTTCAATACCTTGGGTGCTGCAGGAATGCACTGCCACAAGGTTTGAAGAACATGCATCATACAATTTTTGGAATTGGCACTTTATGAAAAACTCAGGGTATTTTAGTTAAACTCCTGAAGTTGGAGTCTGAATAAATGTTTAAAATTTTTGTGTAGCACTGATTTTGATGGTCACTGTCAGCTGCAAGCTGCTTCTCCTTCACCCCTGAAGTGCAAGGCATCTTCAGGCCAGTCCTCTGTTCCACACCAGAGAAAGCTACATATCAGTATTGACTTCCAAAAAAATGAAATGTGCTCTGTAAATCTGCTCTGAAGTTCATACAGTTGACCCAAGATACCAATGCACTGTTCTATGGAAGTCGTAGCACAGTGCCCTGAGATGAGGTTGGCCCAGTAGCACTCTACAAAATTATGGCAAAGCATGGACCAAGGGCTAGCACAAGAGCCAGGAGGTAGCACACAGCCTAGTGACAAAGTGTACTAGGGACTATCTCCTGTACTCAGTATATACAGTTCTGGCTCCCATCTCCTTAAAAAATCTTCTGACACATTCTCAGTCAGTTTCATCCCTTCCAGGCCCAAAACTGGCCTCCACCCAGAACCAAGTGCTATGAAGTATGAACACAGACAGTTGGTGTCATTGCCCTTCAGGCCACAAAATGGTCCCTGGAGGGTTTATTTAGCAGTAAAAAATACAGACTGAATTCCAGCAAGATCACAGTTGGGTTGCCATCAGTGCAAGGACTAACATCTTTATATTAGATTGCTTTGAATCGAGCAAATAGAGACAGAATTCACTTTTCTCCATTATTGTCATGTTTGATGGAGGATCTCAGCTGACAGTGGATTTTCAATCAGACTTAAATTTACTTTTGTTGTGATAAAGGGATAATCTCATGTAAAGATTCCCTCTCTTCATTCACTGCTTATTCTCTTTACACAGCAAGCAAAAAAAATAGACTGAACTTGTAAGAAAATTACAGTAGCAACAACAAGGACAACAACCACCACCACTAAATAATCTGGTGGCAAGAAGGAAGTAAAATGGGATCATGTTCAGTTTTGATCTTTGCATTACTAAGGAATAAAACAAACAAGAAAAGGTGGAGTTATCTTGAACCACAACTCCATGCACGACAGAAAAGTCACTCAAATCTGGGTTAACTAGAAACATATTGTGTCAGGAAATATTGGATCTAAGACTTAGTGCTATCAATTTAATTTTTTTTCACATACATTGGAAAATAAGTCTTTCCCAGTGTGCAGTATTGAATTAGACCTTCATGAGGTTTTAAAGCAGGCTCCAAGGGTTTTTGTAACTTCATCATCTTGCCAAATTTACACAAGTGGAGACAAAGAGATTAAAAAAGCAGGGAATGTAATGAAAAATGTTACCAACTAAGATCTTAGGAGGAACAAAAACGACAAGAAGAAAAGATCCATAAGAAAAAAATCTGAAAAAAAGACAATTAATAAAAGAAATGTGCATGAAAAAGACATTTTAAAAAGAACCTTTACCTACAAATGGCTAACAAAAATAATCTGTAGATCTTGTACTTCAACAAGTAAAGGAAAGTGCATTATTGCAACTTGACTTCAAGAAGGAAGCTGAGTATCAATCTTTGTTGGGCCAATGAGGGCTGTAATTTACTCAGTTACAAAAACAGCATGCCAGCTGTACATAAAGAATGATCTCTCTGATCTCCCAACTATTGTATCCATTTCCTGCTCCCATGCATCCATGCTGTCTACAGACTTCTGTCTCACTGAGATGATGTTTTTAGTGGTTGATTGTAAAAGACTCTTAAAAAATGGTCTACTTCATATTCTTTTAATCCTAAATTTATTTTCTCTTTGAATTACAAGAATGGAATCCTCAGAATGGAACTGCTTCTCAAGCCAAAGCCAGGGCTGCCAAGAGACATCATATTTCAGACCTACACAGGTTGCTTACAAGTCACTGAGCACAGAATCACAGAACTGTCACAGCTGGAAAAGACCTCTAAGATCACTGAGTCCAACCATCCACCCGGGAAGAAAAACAAAACAAACAAACAAACAACAACAAAAACCAAACCCACAACAATGCAAACATGAGCAACCAAAGGGAAAAAACAGACAAACAAAAAACACATGTAACACCCCCACACACACAAAAACATAACCAGACAATTCACAAAACCAGCCATAACACACACCCCACAAATACCCCACCATGCCCACTAGAGCATGCCCTGAAGTGTCACATCTACATGCTTCTTGAATACCTCCAGGGATGGTGACTCCACCACCTCCCTGGGCAGGCTATTCCAGTACCTGACCACTCTTGCAGTATAGAAATTCTTCCTAATATCCAGTCTAAATCTCCCCTGGAGCAACTTCAGGCCATTTCCTCTAGTCCTATGGTTATTCACTTGGGAGAAGAGGCCAACACCCACCTCAGTACAGCCTCCTTTTAGGTAGTTGTAGAGGGCAATGAGGTCTCCCTTCAGCCTCCTCTTCTCCAAAGTAAACAACCCCATTTCCCTCAGCCTCTCCTTGTAGGACTTGTTTTCTAGACCCTTCACTATCTTGGCTGCTCTTCTCTGGAAACGGTCCAGCACCTCAATGTCCTTCTTGTAGTGAGGGGCCCAGAACTGAACACAGTACTTGAGGTACAGCCTCTCCAGTGCTGAGTACAGGGGCACGATCACCTCTCTACTCCTGCTGGCCACACTATTCCTGATGCAGGCCAGGATGCTCTTGGCCTTCTTGGTCACCTGGGCACACTGCTGGCTCATGTTCAGCTGGCTGTCAACCAGCACCCTAAGATCCTTTTCTGCCTGGCAGCTCTCTAGACACTCAGTCCCAAGCCTGTAGTGTTGTCTGGGGCTGTTGTGACTGAAGTGCAGGACCTGACATTTGGCCTTATTAAACCATTTTTTTACCTAGAGAGGAGTGCAGCTGTCTGTGCCATGTGCCACCAGCTTCTCCAGGAAAACGCTGTGGGAGACAGCGTCATAGTCTTTACTGAAGTCTAGGTAGACAGCATCCACAACTCTTAACTCATCCACCAGGCAGGTCACCTGGTCATAGAAGGAGATCAGGTTGGTCAAGAAGGATCTGCCCTTCCTGAATCCATGCTGGCTAGGCCTGATGCCCTGGCTGCCCTACACTTGCCATGTCAGTGGACTCAAGATGAACCTCTCCATGATTTTCCCTGGTACCAAGGGAACTACAAGCTGACAGGTCTGTAGTTCCCCAAATCCTCCTTTCAGCCCTTCTTGTTGATGGGCATTACATTGGCAACTTTCCAGTCATCTGGGACCTTCCCTGTTGACCAGAACTGTTGATAAATGATGGAGAAAGTCTTGGTAAGCGCGTCTGCCAGTTCCCTCAGTACTCTTTAGTGAATCCCATTCAGCCCAATAGACTTGTGAGTGTCTAGGTGTTGTAGTAGGCCCTTAAATGCTTCCTCCTAGATTATGGGAAAGTTATTGTGTTCTTATCTTCCAGCTCTAGAGGCTGAACAACTTGGGGGTAGCCAGTCTGACTATTAAAGACAGAGGCAAAGAAGGCATTAAGTATCTCAGCCTTTTTCTCACCCTTGGTTGCAGTGTTCCTCTCACATCCAATAGCCAGCTTCTCCCTGGCTCTCTTTTTATTGTTATTGTATTTGTAAAAACTTTTTTTATTGCCCCTTATGTCAGTAGCCAGACTGAGATCCAGCTGAGCTTCTGCCTTTCTAATTTTCTCTCTTTATTACCTCACAAGATCCCTGTACTCATCTTGAGTTACCTACCCTTTCTTCCCAAAGTGGCAAACTCTCCCTTTTTTTCCCTTGAGTCGCAGCAAAACTCCCTATTCGGCCAGGCTGGTCATCTTCTCCACCATTTCATCCTACAACACATGAGGACAGCCTGCTCCTGCACTTTTAAGATTTCCTTCTTGAAGAGCATCCAGCCTTCCTGGACCCCTTTGTCCTTCAAGACTGTCTCCCAACACATTCCCCAAATCAATGTACTAAACAGGCCAAAGTCCACCCTCAGGAAGTCCACAGTGGAGGTTTTGCTGATCCCCTCCCTACTTCACTAAGAATCAAGAGCTTTACCATTTCATGGTTGCTAAACCCAAGACAGCCTCCAACCACCACATCTCCAACCAGTCCTTCACTGTTTGCAAACAGCAGGTCTAGGGAAACACCTCCTGTAGTAGACTCACTTACCAGCTGTGTCAGGAAGTTATCTTCCACACACTCTAGAATCGTCCTAGCCTGTCTCCTCTCTGCTGTGTTACATATCCAGCAGACATATGATAGGTTGAAGTCCCCCACCAGAACGAGGGCTGGCAATTTCGAGACTTCAGCCACCTGCTTGTAAAATGCTTTGTTCACTTCCTCATCCTGATTGGGTGGTCTATCACAGACTCCCAGCAGGGTATCTGCCTTATTTGCTTTCCCTCTCATCCTTACCCATAAACAGTTGACTTTATCATCGTTATCACTGACCTCTACACAATCAAAACCCTCCCTAATGTATAGAGCTACCCCACCACCTCTCCTTCTTTGCCTGTCCTTTCTGAAAAGCTTGTAGACTTTGAAAGGGAATTTGACTTTGAGTAATCCCTGTGGGCTAACTGGTTGAGCACAGGTGACCCCAGGCTGGTCTCCAGAAAGGGAGTTTGACCTCAAGTAACCCCATAGGCTTACCTCGTTGACCTCAGGTGACCCCAGTCTTGCTATTGCAACTGGGTAATTAGGCAGAAGCAGCTGCAATTGAGGTTTCTCTGCCTCTTCTCCAGCTCATGAACATTAATTTATCTTTAAATATTTGACACTCTGACTCTAAGTGGCTAGTGTGGAATTTTACTTGTTACTAATCAATATGACTTGTTCAGAAGAAAGGCTCAGTGTTTGGGGGTTTTCCCACCTTAGCGGCTATTCATGATGTTCTACTTTCATGAGTCATCTTCCACTATTGAAGTAATTCCCTTTTTTTTCTGAGACCATCTTTCTGTTGCCACATCATTACACAGGGCACAAGCTTTCGCCTGTGTCACTTGCTCTGAGAGAGTTGTGAGCCTGTGCTGAAAACCAGGATCCGTGAAGGCCCTATTGAGGATAGCATGTAATCCTCTGTTGAGCTGGGCAACCTCAAGGGAAAGAAGAACAGAGGATCTTGATATGAAGTCAAAGACTCCACTGGCTTCAGTTGGCTTTGGAAATGAAGGATTAATGTAATTAATTTTACTGTTTATATGTCCTGTAGGGTAAATAAAACTTACATTTTAATTCATTCAGATCCTGGAGTCCTTCCAAAAAGGGGACGATTGTGTGTATCTAGTTGGACTGAAAACTGCTTATCAACTAAAGAGAACACATAGCAATTCCACTAAAACATCAATATAATAAATGTAACTACTTTTCCATTACTGTAATTTCAACCATAAAATCTAAATGGGAGCTCATCTCTGTTCCCACAGAATGAGATGCCTACACATTTTTTGCAGCCTTTCTAGGCATCAGGATCAATTGATTGTAATATCAACTTATATAAATTGCATCAATATTATCTGCTGTGCTATTTGATATGCCCCATATGATGATACTGGTGTGATGAATTTGGAGATGCTGTGACGCTAAAATATCTGTATCTTGCTCTAAAGATTTTGTCAGGAGTTTAATCTTCAGGAGTGGTAGAAACCCTTCCTGGAAATTAAGAGTCAAATAATTGGTACATCTCCACCCTCATTCATCTGGCCCTCAGTTTCCAGAACCCCATACCTGTTGTGTACGGGCAACTAGGAAGACAAGGGAGATCTGAAGGGGATTCACCTGCCTCTCTAGGGACAGACCTGTTTCCATTCCTCCCCGTCTCTTAGGTCTCCTTCTTTTTCCAGGTGGCAAGATGGTAAGGGATCCCCTGCTGCTCACGGAAACTGTACCTGCTGTCTTTCCCTCAGGAATGGTGGGTCTGGCTTCACTAGTCTATCTCCCTTTCCCTTAGTCTTTTGACTTTCTCCTTCAGCTCAGCCACCATGCCAAGCAGATCATTCATCTGTTCGCAGCTACCAGAGGTGTTGTCTCCAACAACATCCATTACAAGAGCCAGGCTCCAGCACTCTCTGCAGCTGAGGCCTGGACACATACATGATTGTGTGGGACCTCTCTCTGGGTCCCCACATCTGTTTTGACAATAGCCTTTGGCTGGGCTGTGACCATAGCTGGACCTGCGAGTGACTAACCCCACCAACTGCCACAGCATGCCCAGATGACTCACCACACCCACCTCTGTTCCACCTTGATGGGGCATTTAAATCGCCCATGCCTCTCCCAAGATTGGCCACCTTGGTGAGGGGTGTCGCTCCCCTAGCCACGTGTATCCCGGATTCAGGAAAACAAAACAAACAAACAAACAAAACAACAACAACAACAACCCCAACCAAACGCTGAGTTCTGCTGAACTGCCATGGGGACTGTCCGGCACCAACAGCTGCTTGCAGTGCTCTCCTCTTTCCTCCTTCAGCTTTCCATGGTGTCCTTTCCTCGCAGGAAGGGCTGAGTTTGCACTAGGTCTGCCCATCCTGTCCTGAGGGTAGCTGCTACATGCGGGTGCCTGTGTGTTTCTATGCGTTTTTCCCTTATTCTCCACTGGTTCTTAATTTGTGGCTTTTTCAGCTGCCACCCCTGTGAGCCTGCTCCATAGAAGCTGCCAAAGAGGAGCCTCAGGTTTGACAAAGAGTTTGGAAACCCAGTTGTGTAGCTCCTGCAGCTGCAGCAACAGATAATGCTACCCAGAGTTATGTGACATGCTATGTGTAGACTGAGATAAAACTGCTGAGGTTGGTTCCTTCAGGTCGAGTTAGGGTTGAGGCTTTGGAATAAGTGTCCCTGCCTCCAACTGCCCTATGGAGATGGCAGGTTTTGCCACCAACTCAAAACAATAGGTAAGGCTGTCAGACTGACTCGTTGCAAGGAAAAAATTAAAGGTGATGTTCTTTAAAAAACAACTTATTCCCATAAACTCAAACACCAGGAAAAGAAAGGATTCCAGTGAAATTTCCCCTTGCTCAAGCTGAGGAAAAAAAATAAAACAAGGAAACCATATCCATGATGAAAGAACAGACTTTCTCGTGTCTTATGTGCCAGCTTTTCTTACGGCTCATTTTGAGTTTGGGTAAGTCATTTCACCCCTTAATGCTTCCCTTTCCTTGTCTGCAAAAGGGATTTAATTATACCTACTTCCCAGAGAGGCATACTTCATTAGGAGTGCAGTCCATCCACATGCAGAAAACCTATGCACCATTTAAACCCCTAAGTGAAACATAAGTGACGGCCAGACCTTGTGGCTAGTCCAACAAGCCGGGATAAATGTCACTCTGTATTTGCAAAGCCCCTGGGATCCTGAAATTGGAAGAAGTATTAACAGTGTAAAACAGTCCTGTTTTTCCCTGTGTGGGCTGGGGAATACCACAGTTACCAATACTTCCTGATTCCAAGACATTAAGATTTGTCTGTTGTCATAATACATACGCTTGGGTTGCTATTTTGTGTAGTTAAAATTCAAACACACTTCTCCGCTGCAGCTAATTAGTGATATGCACACGGGAGATGTTACAGCTCGTAGGCTACTTTTTGCTGTGACAGAGCTGACAGTGATGGCAATACAGTCTGTTCCAAAGGGCGGGAGGGATCAGTCGTGTCTGGAACTGATTTTTGTCTTTGTTAAAGTCTACACTTATTCACAATTTCACCCTAAGCACACCTACTGCCCAGATTTATTTGGAAGCATAAAATTAACTTACTAGTTCAGTTTTTTGGAGGGTTTTTTTAAGTATTCTAATATATTCACTATTCAAACTGAAACCTTCGTCTAACTCTACATACATCTCTTGATGCTATCAGGATAAACAATATACAAGGAATTTAGAGTTTACTTCTGGATGTCAAAGGGTTACATATTCTAAATAATGTGAGATATTGGCCTTCAGAATATTTGGGTTACAGGGGTTTACGAGGACAATTAATTCAGAAAGTTGTAGAAGTAATAGTTACGGTAACTCAGTGGAAAAGGAGAGTGAAGGTGTGATAATGATTTTAGTGATGATGTTGCCATTATGCTGCCAAGATTCTGCTCCAGCCTTCCAGTCCAGTTCCGTCTCTTTTATCTTTCTTTCTAAACTATCAAAAATACAGTCCCATTCAGATCTTTCTTCAAGAATAAGGCAGTCAAATTTTGAAATCTGTTCCTGAGACTCTCAGGTGAGTCAGACAGTGTCAAGGAGAACACCTTTATTTTATTCCAGTTTCTGGTCTATGTCTTCTTTTTCCAGCTTCTGGGAGAATAAACCACAAATCAAAATTCACATGAACATTCACAAAATGTCCTATGTGACAAACAGTGAAGCTTTCAGATGTATTTTGACTTTTGTAGGTCAGGGGAGTTAAGATTTGCATTTTATCAAGTTTGTATTCATTATAAAAATGTCACACACATTTAGCCAGAGAACTATAAAGGTCCATTGACATGTTCTTTATGCCCAGTCAACCAAATCCATTTTATCACTTTGGTCTGGTATGTCTATTGGTAATCACATTTGGAAACAAGATAATAAACATGATATGCCTGTCATGTGATTGATGAAGCCACATTGAGTGTTCCCATCCACAGTGCAAAAATGTGATTGCCTAATTTTTATCCATTCAAATTATGAATCCCTTATTTCAAGGAAAGTCCATAAATAAGCCATACCCAGTGCTCCTTTCTGTGTGGTGGGAGCTACAGAGAGAAGCCCTTCCTCTTCCAGCCTACCCGATCCATCATAGTTCTCATACCTTGCAATATGCCACCTATACTTGGTGACTTCACAGAGAAGCACTTTCCTCCTCATCTCTTTGTTTTTCTTGTCCATTTTTATATGCACCCAAAGTTTTCTGATTGATTTTTATTGCATCTCTAACTATAATTCTATTCACAAAAGTTTACTTATTACCTACAAATTCCAAACTGATTCAAAATACACTGTCTACTCACAAAAATCTTTCACCATGCTCCACGAGGTCTTTGATAAATTACTAAAAAAAATCACTCATTCTTTTTTTCAGTATAGTTATCAGTGGAACATGACTAGGAAAATGAGAAACTGCTGCCCTATTAAGCTTCACAAAGTACTAACTGAAGTAATACCTTGTCATATCTGAATATTACCCTTGATGTCCAGTCACATAATATAATTTTTAAAAAGATAAAGGAGAAAAAAAGTAATAAATCCAAGACATGTACCTACTAGCAGAAGAAATTACATGTTTTATGTACATGTAATAAATGCTAATATTAGCCTTCAAGACTTCAGAACTAATTTCTAGGAGGACTAAGAAAATTTGACAGAGGGATAATAGCTGTGCAGACTTCTTTTCCTTCTCAACATGATTAGCTGAGCTGAGCATAGCATTGTACATGATACCACAGTACAGGATCAGTACTACAAAACCACCTCTTAGGTAGAGAGGATTGACAAAGCATGTGGTAACATGTATGGTAAAAGTACAAATTCAGGGGGCTCAAGGACTCACAGTAAGCTTTGGAGCTCCATAGCTTGGTCCATAAAGACATACACAGCAGTGTTGATTAAAAATAGCACAGAACTAATACATTATATTTCTTTCAAATCCAGGTCTCTGACTGCAGCTCCTACCTCTGGAGGTCTCTGTAATTATTCTTTAGAAGAGTTGCTTTGCTTGCTTGGTTTTTTTTGGAGGGAAGCCACCCTGAGGAGCCTAAGACACATATTTTGGGAAAGGATTACAATTAGGAGAGAGCAAGAAAAAAGAAAGAGAGGGAAGAAAGATATGTCAAAGAATATGAGAAGAAAAACAGAAAAAACGAACAAACAAAACAACAAAGAAATATTTATAAAGGTGCATAGGGAGAGGGAATATTTTTGTGTAAGGTTTGTGTTCATCCTCCCATTCAAACAAAGATGTAGCCTTACAAGTGTCACAAGCAGGCTTTTACTTTTGTGTGGACTCTGTTTTTCAAGGGACTAAAGCCAAGAGGGAACTCAAGTGTTTTCATGTCAATGGGGTTTATTCTCTCCTGTTCTGAGTGGAAGCAGCATTAGACATGTTGTGCAAAATGGCAATTCAGGAGTAAACCACAGCCAGTTGTCTTGTGAACAGAGAGAGGCTCAGCTCACGTCCATGTGAAATTGTAACACCCAGCATCACCAGGGTTGTGATGAAATAATATTTGTTGCTTGCGAAGGGAAAAAGTGAGAGCAAATTTTGCCATTTCTTTAACTTACAGAGAAAGTCTGAGCATTTTGCTGGTTTCAAATGAAGCAGATATCCTCATCTTGAAATTACAGGAAAAGAGGATGCTTCTCATTTCCCTTCACCTTAAAATTTCCCTTTGAAATCAGTTTATACCAGTACTGTCAAAATCATTGCAAACATAGAGCCAGGGAAAAGACATGAACCAGGTTCATAGTGAAGTGAGGTAGAAAACAGGTGAGAATGGCTTTTTCCCTAGGTCTTCCCAGTTTTATAATGAAAGGTTTTCAGAGCTCTAATTATAAATCAAAGCTCAAGTTCTTCTGTGAATCAACCTTTGAAGGAGCTGCAATTTTACCCTTTAAAGCATTTCCACAGCAGACAGTTACATGGGGGAAGTGCAATTTTCCATGTTTTATAAGGTGGGTAGAGGACAGCCAGCTGCTGAGAATAAGGCAGCACAGATGTCCCACATTAAAGAAGGCTATGAACAAGTTTGTGAGTAGCTCAGCTGGGTGGACTTGTTTTTCTCCTTACCCAATAGCTGTGGTAAAACACTGAAGGCAAAACTAAGTTTCACTGCTGAAAAAAAAACCCTCTACTGCTTGGGTGCAGTCCATGACACAAAAATGTTGTGTGGGGAAAGGACAGGTACATGTAGAGGTTCATTCACCTAACTCAGTTGAAGGAATATGACTCAGTCAGTGAGTTGCTGGGTATGTTACCCATATTGCCCAGTTCCATATTAACTTTGCACTTCTGGAGTGTAGGTAGTGGAGAGAGTACCAAGTTCTAGCACTGAGATGCCGTGAAGATAAGGTCCATGGAGAATTATGAAACATTCAGATATTGAAGTGAGAACATAAACTTTTAGCTATATAGAAAAGGAAGAGGATTTACCTGTTCTCTTTTACCACAGAGTACAAAGAATTGCTTGGGAAAAAAATAAGTCTTTTATATTATCCAGATGACTCCATCTCCTGTACAAAACAAAAACATCTGAGCAAAACCTATCACAGTTTCATGGGAATTTTGACACAGTCCTCTGTGTTTTACAGGGCACATTCACTGTATTTCCATAATACTGTTTTCCTCTGCTCTCACTATTGCAAGGACCAAATCTTTCAGATCATTAATTATGGGACTGCTACCACCTTAATGATATTGGGAGTAAAGTTCCCTTGAAATTCAGCTGTTTTTCTGTCCCCTGCTTATCAGAAATTTATCATCATCATCTCTCTGGAAAAGGGAATAAACAAGACCCTGAGACCAGATTTCCCTGTGGTCCAGATTAGATGTCAGTCATAAATAATTTTACACATAGCAAGAAGAAAAAACAGTCTTTATAAGACAGGTAATCAAATGCCATGCTATTATACTTCACAGAAACTCAAGTATTGTTCATAGTAATTTGTGTGTGTAGTCCTATATCAGCTACAACAACTTGGACTGATATAAACACCAAGGGATGATTCTGAGTAACCAAATCTGAGAAGCATTATCGATATCAATACTTTAACCTGACAATTCAGCACATTTTAACCTTTTCCCTAATTGCTTTCCTAGATCTTACAAGCTTTCCTCATCACAGGAGCTTTGGGAAAAACTGCCCCACAGGGGCAGGTTTCTCTCCTCAGGATGATGTGAATTCCTGTTCTCACAGCTGTGTCAAACTGTAGGCAGCCTTTCCTTACAGCAGGAAAAAAAAAAAAAAAGCTTCTTTGACTACATCATTCATAAGTAGCCTTCAGGAAAATACTTGGGAATAAAAAAATATTGTCATTAGTACAATTTGAGAAGCAGAATGATTTTATGAAAATCACACGCAGTTCTGCCATGGAGACAAGCTTTGGCAGGCTTAATAGCCTAGACTCTAATATGTATCTCATTTGAAAATTATAATTTCATTCAAGGGGATAAGCTGAAAAAAAAAAAGTTACAAAATTGATTAGAGGAAGGGAAATGCATGCCTCTGCCTTTGCAGGGTTTATTTTTCTCTCAAAAATTAAATTTATACTAGAGCCTTTATTTAGACTAAATTACAAAGAGAGGAAAATGAAAAATGTGGTGCAACAGTTAGAAAAAATAACCAGGAAAGTTACTTTATGTGCACTGCATATTGGGTGTTCATGTTTCCACTGTGAGAATCAGTCCCACTAGCAACACAGAACGGTGCAGGTCAGATGGCTTCCGGTTTTAGTTTCCAGCTGCAGCAGAAGTCTCTGATTTCTTAGTGGCATAAAACAATTTTTCCCAACAAATTAGGGTTGAATCAGTACCACTAGATCACAATTAATGTCATCTCATTGTGCTGGAGAATACAAGCACATTGATTTCATAACAACTAGAGACAGTAAAATAAATCTTCATGAAAATTTCTTGATTCATAGACCCATTTTTAAAATATGTTGTTCACACTATTTGCGATTGTTTAATACATTATTTATGTGCACGTACTCTACCAGATGGACTTGTTTGATATAAGATCTACTGACTTGCAGATGTGTGTCAGTGTATGTGCATATTGCTGTCACATGCCACCTTAGAAAAGGTTTTAAGAAGAGTGTGACAACTTTCAAAACACAGTGGTTGAGTGGACCTCCTCCTTGTCAGTATAAACTGTACTGAAAGCAAAAGGGCAGAAAGACAATTGTTGATTTTCCTATAGACAACAAACTATCACAGTCTCCTCATGATAAGGAATGGCCCCTGACTTGCAAAAAAAAACAACAGCCAGAAGACACTTTTTTTCTGGAGGAGGAGGAGGATGAGGGATACCAGTATAATAGTAGCTATTAAACTCGAGAGTCCGATATTTCTGTAAAAACTGCTTCCTGGAAGAGATCCATCTGAAATATGCAGTTTTCAGAATCTGCAATGCCAGAGATTTCCCCAAACACGTAATAGCTTAAAATCATGCTTATATTTGGTTTAACATGTGCTTCTGCACTGGGAAAAAGTATAAACAGCAACTGTATTGGGAGGGACGGCCTTCAGAGAGGCTTTGTTCCTGGAACACTGAGGTCACACTGAGAGGCCCTGTTCATCCCTAGCTTCATGTACTGCACCCACATGTTCCTCCGATAAAAATGCCCATAGAAAATAAAATTTTCCAAATTGCACCAGTGCCTTCATTAGGGCTTCCCTTGCCCCTTGCTAAAGCACATGAACAATCCTGTCATATCTCCAAAGAGGGTCATGGGAACAGCCACAAGAACAGAGGCTGGGCAACACCAGCACCAGAGTGTTCCCTCTTTCTGCTTCCAGCATCCACCCAGCACTGTACAAACTCCCACAACAAATCCAGCACTCCTCACACAGGAGTAGAGGCAGCCAGTCGATTGCCATCACTTAATGTCAGAACAGGCTGGCAAATGTCTTCTTTATGCATCACTGCATAGGTGTACAGTATCCCAAATGTTGTATGTTGGAAACCGTTCTTTTCTTCCCCACATGTGAAACTGGAGCTGGTTTCTTCCCATTCACATTTAAATGAGTGAGTCTTTGTTTTTACTTGTTTAAGGTCGTTTTTTAAATGCATTGTCTCAGTAAGTAGTTCATTCCCACTTCAGTAATGACTTTATTATGTGTCCAGAATTTAAAAAAATTACTTGCAGTTGTTAAGGAAATTTTAATTTCCATTTTAGAAAACAGCCACATTATTTATTAAAATTAAGTGCCTGTAACTTCTAACCAGACAAACATTGGACTTAAAGTCATTTATTGCCCCCATACAGTATGACACAGTAATTGTGGAAATTGTAATACATTTGTCACTCTTGAAAGTAATTATTTTACCTGGAACAAGTTGAGAGAAGAAACTTCTCCCCTATCCCCTTCAGTTCTGGAAAATTCAGGGTATATCTTTTAAATGTGAACACTTTTCATTTTATGTTGTTTACTTTGAAGAGGAATAATAAAATCCTAGATTTACATGACAACTTTCATCTAAAAGAGAATAAAAGCTCTTTATAATGATACAGTGCAGATTACAACATTGTTGAGAGAGAGGCATGTAGATTTGTATGGATACATACACACAAGTATAGATATATAAATGCATCCACATATATACATCACACAATTCAATACTACTAGACAGTTATATCTGTAATAGATATCATGCAAAGTGATGCTAATAGACATTTGTATCTATAATACAGAGGGCAAAGGCTTTAAAAATAAATCTATATGAAGAAATAAAACAGCCAAGTATCTGCACTTCCTGTTGCAACACACAGTCCGTGCACAGGTGTGAATGTTTCACCTATGGGTGAATTTCAGTGGAGTTCAGAGGAATTTAAAAAAGCCTACAGGGAAGTATTATAAGAATCAACCTACAGTATACACCTTCATTCTGAGCACCTTTCTTCTGTCTAACCTTGTAACCTTTCCTTTTCTCCTACTCCTCTTTCAACTTTTTTCCCTTGGCCTTTCTGGCAACCTGCCCTTGCTGTACAAGACAGTACAGGGCTACATTCTCCAAGTGAGCACCCTACAAGGTCTTCCCTAGAGCCAGACTCTCTGTAATTGCATTAGGACATCGATACTGCCATCAGAGCTGACATTTCTATACAGCAGCATCTTCGTGTACAACAGGCACGCCCACGCCTGCAGAGATTGCTCATGGATCACTATAAAGACATAGAAAGGAAAAGTGCTTTTAAACAGTCCCACAGTGTCTCCCTGCATCCTCTGCAAGGATCCTGCTCTGTTGCCCCTTTCTTTTCCTGTGTGTTTCGCCCCAGTCTCCAGCACAACAGAATTTGCCTTCACCTGCCCACGCTTCTTACTCTTCCTCAAGGAAGCCTTCAATCTTGCACGTCTTTCAGACCATGCCTGGCAGAAATTTGAAGAATTGCTGAAAATTTGAGATAGTGAGCAGAAGCAGGAAGACCGACTGTGGAGAAAGAGAGTAGGCCTGGAGACAAGCTCATTTATGCAAATCCACTGCAAAATATTCTCTCACAGCTAGGCTGAAGTTGTCTGCATAAGATGCCCTAGCCCTAAATAAAACTATATTTAGGGCTTAGCTTCAAAAACTAAAAATAATAATTAAAAAGGACAATAAGAAGATAATATTGATTTGAAGTCCATGTTGATTAATTTGTTATTTTCAGTTGCCAGTTTGTTTTTCTGAGACAAAAGGAAGTTTCTTAGAATTCCAGCAGTACGAATTTTCAAGAAATGAAACCTTTGTTTGAGAGACAGTGCAACTCATCACATGTGTCAGACCCTTGTGTCACATGTCAAAGCAGCTAGGAGCAAGAACAGATGTAAGATGTTCTAACAGTAGGGAACAAATATATCCACTGTATTTCAAAGTTATGATGGGTCTTTACTGCTTCTTCTCTTCAAATTAAAAGTTTTGAGGTTTTGGTTTGGAAGTTGTTTTTTTCTTTTGTTGCTTTTTTGTGTGCTTGTTTGTTTGTTTGTTTTGGGGTTGTTTTGTGGGATTATTTGCATTAAGTGCAAACCCACTCATGATTTTTCTGACTTTTTTCCTTGAAAATATATTATTCTCCAGGAACTGTAAAATTAATTGGATAAAATAAAAAAGAAGCCACAACCATAAGGGCTCAAATTTAATCAAGATGAAAAAAACACTGGTTTCAGCAGTAGATCCAGACCTGCTATGAAAACACAAGCAAGTCCAAATGGCCTTGCTCTGTTAAATGGAATTGCAAAAGCACATCTTCAAAGGCCAAAAAGAAGCTACCAACTCTCAAGTGAGTCTAAGGTCCCAACATTTCCTGTCAGACCAAACTGCTAGACCACTGACAGTTCCTCGATATTAGAGACCAGCCTCATAAGCAGACCAGGGAAATGTGTTCTCAAATGAATGCAAAACTGTAGTTAGAATACTTGACTCATGGCCAAACTGGAGGGGATTTTTAAGCATTATCCCACAGGTATTTGATTGACTGTGGTTTTATTAATTATTTTAATTGACCAGAACAAGGATGCTTACAAAAACTGTGTAAAAAGCAAGCTGAGAAAGATTGCAAGTTCTTTGGAAGACAGGATTTAAAATAAATTGTATTGAAAAAAAAGGAAAGTGACTATGAAATCCATAAGATGAAATTCAATAGGCACAAGCCCAAAGAAAACCAAATGAACAAGTGACTAAGCTGGCTGCACAGAGAAAAAACAGTGAGTACAGCAGATCACAAACTGCATATGATAAAATTAGTAGGATGCTGTTTCAGAAGGGGAAAGACTCATACTGGAACAAATCACACAGGAGCACTCTGCAAAAGAAACCACAGTCACAATTCCAATTCAGTTTGTGCTGGTACCAAGGCACCAGTTTTAGATGATGCATTTTGAGAAAGATAAAAGGATACTTGTATGAAGAGAAGAGCTACAAGAAAGATAAGATGAGAAGACATCATTTATAAGTAAAAGCTATCAATGACTCTACTGTTTAGGCTAAGAAAGGGAAGATATGATAACTTTCTTCCTTTTTACGATTAGTTATTATAAAAACAGCTCTCTAGAGCCAATAAGGATAGAAAACAAACGAAGGAGTTTCTGTGAATCTTATTTGATTTTAAAAAGCTGATTATTCCAGTTACATACTGAAGAAAATCTAAACCACAGTGAAGCATGGGAACCTACTCTGTAGGGATTGTTGCAAGAGATATTTCCCTGGAGCTTTATAAGAACAGATTGTACAAATATCCAGTAGGCATGTTCACGTTATATTTAATGTGAGGTAAATCAGAAAGCCATTTTGGTCTCCTGAGGTATTTTCCTATTCTGCATTTCTCTGATCACAACTATCACAGGCATTTGAAAGATTATTTTTAATGAACAAATTCCAGCCTGTGGATTTGTTAAAATTATTCATTGTTTTAAATAATACATATTGGTCGTCTCCTGTAGTGCATAAATCCTATGGTATTATTTCTGTTCCCTGATAAGGCAACAATCTCAAATATTGTACAGTGAGCTTCTGCTAGAAATATATTTCCACCATGTGTTTTAAATTATTTTTTTCTGATAGCTGATAAAAATGCTACTCAGTGGAAATATTTCTATTAATATTTTAAAATTCTGACAGATTATAGGCATCCCCATGAATTGTTTGAAAATTATCCTAGATGCTTATCAAATTATGTTATTCATAAATATGTGGTGCATTTTTAATGAAAAAATATCAAGATGATCACACTTTTCTTTTTAAATGAAAAGTCAGCTCTACTTCACATAAATATAACACTTCTCATGCAAATATTCATCAAGAGTAAATACAAATTGCTACAGGCATGGCAAAAACAGAATGTTACTTGCTCCAGTGGCTTCTAATCCATTTGTCCCCATATTAATCCATTTTCTTTCACAGCAGATACAAAAGCGAAAAAAAGTAGAGAAAGAAACAAGCATAAAAATGCCCCTGCTTGGAGAAATCAAGGTTTCCCCTACTTACACTTTTGTGATGGCATTTTAGTAAGCTGTATTGCTATTTCAAAGCTGTCCCCAAGAGTGCATTACTTTTAGTGTGTTGAAAGGTGTTCCTGCAAAAGCCTGTATACCTTTGTAACAAGAGAATTGCTTATTATGATTTTTTTTTAAAAAAACAAAAAGCACAAGTTTGCTAGGATAGCTAGATCAACAGTGGGATGAATGTTAGTATAGCTAAATCTGCTTTGGATTTCTCTTCTTCCCAGCCCAGATCTACACAGCTGTGCTAGCAGAAGCCTTAGGTGTTGATTTGCCTTCAGATATGCTGCAAAAGCCACCTGACTCACAGTCTGGAAGTAGCTATTTGTCTCAATAGCCTTGAAAGGAAGCTCTGTGTGACTGGATTGGAGTCATATAGTAATCTTTTAGATGTACAAATGAAATTGCACTCTTTTCCCAAGTCTAAAGTGGAGCTGGAATTGCTGTCCCTTTCTTAATATCAAACCTCACAAAAGGACTGTATAATCAGAACAAAGCCTTAAGGACTCTTAGAAATGTTATCAGTGGAGATGTGTTGCTGGTGAGGCCTGCAATCATTTCCTTGATAGAGTGAAATAAGAAAAGTCATAATTCCATTAAGGTACCTGAATAATCATTTGCATAGTTAACACCAATCCCCTAAAATAATAATTAAAAGTGTTTTTTAATGAAGATTCTGACTTCCTTTCTTAATAAAACCAGCAGAAAATGTCCCCTGAGGTCAAAAAAGTACCTACAAGAGCGTGCCCAACGGCCACAGTGTCTGTGACTACTGATTGGTTCTCTCTAGTCCTGTAAGAGAGGAAGGAGTCTTTCACAGAATCTAAGCCTTCCAAGGCACTTCTATAGAGAGGCAACTCCCCAACACACAGCAAAACCAGAATATCGTACTTGCAGGAACTGGCCGCTTTCCATTCATTTCTCCTTCACATTAACTAAACCACCTTAGGATACTGATTGTTGATGAAGACAGCTTCAGGAGACATACCTGTCTTAATGACACTCCCTGGTGTGAGCACTGGATGTGGCGGGTGGGTGCAATGAGATATTTAAGACTAAATGCTTGGGCACACTGAGAATCGATTTGTTCCAAGAGCAATGCAAGAGAGCAAGTCAAATACAGCCCTGGAGAGCAGGGAAGAGCTGCCACTCCACACCTTCACACCTTTCATTCCTCCACACTGTAAATGTCTTCTCTATCAAAAGCTTGACCTGCCCAGTGCACCTGCCAACTCATGTGCTTTGAGATCTCTGTCAGAAATGTTTGATCCTGGGGACTTAAATCAGAAAAGCTGCTGCGTTTTGTTGACAGATGAAATTGACTTATTTTGAAGCCTGGTCAATTTATCAAGTTGTTGGAATGGCAAGATTGTCACTTGCTATTATCGATGACATACAGCTCAGAGCAAAGCTGGCCATCAAGTTAACTGCTGGTAAATTCACTGGGATGCCAGCTGCAATACAAACAAAAACTACCACGCCATTAATTGAGGTATTGAAATGTGACTTCTGGCTGAAAGGATGAAAAAAAATCATAAAGATCAGGCAGTTGAGGAAGTGAAGGGGAAGGAAATTGTGACAAGCTAGTTTTAGGCAGTTTTTACTGTCTATCTCTATCATGCCCTGCTCAGAAAACATGAGTTATGACAGAGGACATCAGTGCTTGATAAGGTTGTGCAATCCCCTTGCATTACTCCACCTGTATGTCTCTGTAATATCACGGATGTCAATGCAGTGGCTCCAGCTCAAGGCAGTGAAGAATCAGGCCAAGCAATTTCATCCGAGTTTTGTTTTGATGCATTTAAAAGGCTCACACCTTTGGATCTTTCATAATAAAAGCAGCATCATTTTAATCAGCTTTCTGCACTTACAAAATAATAGCCCATATAACACGTACCTGTGCACAATAAGCACGGGCTTACATCTGTTTTGGAGTCTGTTTTATCTAAGGGAAATACATCAATATGAATACTACATCAATAAAGGATGTGAGTCAATGGAAAATTATCTCTAAATAGCCCTGGTATTTTTAAATGTAAATTCACCTGATATTTCAGTTCTCAAAGAGCACAGTTGCCTTACTGTTAGCTAATACCAGTCCCAGGAGCCCCCTGGGGAAAAAAAAACGTGCTTTCAAAAACGGCACAACTCTGCTTCACTTTTCTCTGACAGAGATAATAAATCACTCCCTTAGAAAGGCTAATGAAGTTTACCCATGTGTGTTTTAAGGTACTTTCAAATTCCTTGGGTAGAAAGACAAAGCAAAAATGAATGCAGATATGTGAGAGCAGAGAACAAGCTAGTTAAGCAGAGAATGTTTCCCAAGTGAAGAGGAAAAAAAGAGCAACCTTCCCGCACAAAGGTTTCAAAGTCCTCCATTCAACTTAGGCCTCATTATAGAAAGCTTAATAATACTGCATTGTTAGGACTGGATAACTTATCCTTCCTTTTCTGCTAGTGATGCTATCGAAAATGATAAGGATGTTCCTGAATTATACATATAATTTTCCAGAAAGATAACAGAGCAAGGCTACACCTGAGACAGGTGCAAGACATGCTACTTACTATAGCTTTACTGCAATGCCAGAACTTGATGAGCAGGGAAAAATAGTGTGACACATTAAAAGGAGGTATTTAAAGTCTTTGTACATTGAACTCATCCCTCGGAAAATGTAACCATGTCAAACAAGGAGATATGGATGGTCACACTTTTTCAAGTTAAAAAAAATAAATAAATAAAAATCCAGCATTTCAGTGCTGGGTTCAAAATTAAGTAAGAAGTTAAGAATGTCTCAATTTTTTCTTTGTTTTTCCATTGCTTCCTTTTTTATCAAGTGTAACCTCATAGAACATAAAAGAGTAAAATGCTGCTATATATTTTTACACTTATCTGAGTTATATTGTGGAAGTTATATTGGAGAAAAATCAGTAGCTCTTTTTGAGCCAGCATTTTAAAAGCAAACTTATACCCAAAGGCCAGTTTCTTAAGCCTTAAGCCTTTTTTTCACCACCAACCCCCACACCTGTTACTTGTCATCCTTCCTCCTCTTGACATTCTCAACTTTTATTTTTAACATCTCAGTCAGTTTGTAAAGGCCATTACCATGTTGTTGGACTCTAATCAGAAGAGACATTGTCAAGGTGAGAAGAAAAAGCATCAGCTTCACCAAATTTGACAAATGATAACCTATTTTGCTGCAAAACCACCAGGTTTTTCCTGAACTAATACTTTCTCTCCTTCCTTGTCCAGCTAGCATAAGAGCAAGAAAACAGGTTGGCAAAGAGGAATCAGCCTGAACTCCAAAAGAAAGATGAATTTCCTCATCAGCCTTCCTTTGCTACAGCTGAAATATCTGATCAACATTTTCATTAGTTTCTACTTTCTTTCACATATTGCTGCATGCCATTAATTACAAATGTCACACAGATTCATTGCAATGCGTGTCCTTCCCAAACCCAAGTGATTCTGTAGGTGCCCAATTTCAGAAGAAATCATCGTGAGGCACAAGAGGGACACAAGGAGAAGTTGGGGTTCATCCTAGTATGCCACCATTTGCTTTAAAGACCTGAGGAATGGGCCTAGCTTACTCCCCTAAGTATTTAAACTGCACCTGTTTGTGGTCAGCTTCTCATGGGAATATTTCTAATAATCCTTAGTTTACTTGTTGAGAAATCCTTCTCCCACTCTCTCTGCCCACCCCTGTGCTGATGTTTTTTTTTTTTCTTTTGTTTTTGTGGGGAAAAGTTATGCTGAACTTCAGTGAAGATCTTACAGCATTGCTGTCTCGGACTGCCAGGACTCCAACATGTGGGCATAGAGAACAGAAACCCTCTCCTCTGCCTGAATGCAGCTCACCCCTAACAGAAGCCAAAGATCAATTACTCACTTCAGAGGCTTCCTTCTTGTCACCAGCCTTCAGATTGTATTGAGAACTCATCTGTTTCAGGCTGCTGAAGATGCAAACATTGTTCTGTGGCTACGTACTGGTAAGGCGAGGAATTGTTTTTCCACCCCGCCTGATTGTGCAGAATTATTGTAGGCTGTGTATTTTGCTCATATTTGTCAGTTCAGCTGCCTTATGCCTTTTAGCAAAAGGAGAAGACTTAAAGCTGTTTATAGCACTTGGGCTCTTATTCTCAAAAGAAGGCAAAAATCACTGACTCTTTCATACCCAAGAGTCCAGAAAGGATGCATGATGGAATTTAAATGTAAATTTTCAAGGGAAAATGGTTCTGTATAAGATAAGCATGGTAGCGAAAACACAGACTGGTAGAGAGATCAATAAAACACATTTTTCTTTCGTTACAGAAATAAAAGTGATCTCCACAGCTGGTTTGAGCATGTTCGGCTGAGGAAGTTCATTCTTGTAGAGTGGTTTTGATAGAACTGCTCAAACCCAGCAGCCAACACACTTACTAACACACTTGTCCTTTGTATAAGCAGAGAAGAACTACACATTTTGGAGGAATCTTTGTTTTGTTCCAAGCAGCTCCACCTTGAACTATATATTTTGTAGCACAAGGGAGTTTTGACTGTTAAGATTTTTCTTGGGAAATGTAGCTGCAATCATCTTCATTCAACAGAGGAAAGGACAGGGACAGATTCTCTCAAGCAAGCAGTTCAGCTTTCAGTTGCTGTTGTCCTGAAGCACCGAAGGTAGGGCTGAGTGCTAATCCAGATGTGGGTCAAGAATGACACCCAGTGGACAGACCATGTGGTATTCTCAGAGGATTTCTGCGGGTGTCTACCAAATTCACTTTTCTTGATTTAATACACTTCCAGGTAATGAGCTATGTTAGGGTATTAAACAATGTCCTAGCCTATATTCCCACTATCATGCCATGGCAAGAAACCTTCTGAAAAACATTTCCTTTTATACGTCTACAGGTTGGGAGGTCTCCTTTAAGATTAAAAAATCCTTTTGGATATTTTTTTCCCCTCTCCAAAATTTGCCACTCTGGTTAGGTTTAAGAGGATTTTCTCCTTTTTCCCCCTCTCTTAGTGGATTTTTATATATACAATATGGACAGCTACCAATAAAACTCCAGATCTATGTAGAGCTATCTTAACTTCTCAGTCATATGACAAACCTGACCTATTCTGTGGGAGATTTCTAACCATAAGGGAATAACATGTTAATAAGAAATACTTATGTTGCTTTGGCAGAATGATTAAAGGATTTTCCCTTGTCATTACACCATTAAAAAAACCCAGAAACAAGGAAACCAGCCACAGATTGAGTCTGCTTTGATAAAATCAGTATTTCTGACAAAACAAGGGTTCATCTGTACCTCATAAAACAGAGAGGTACCATGCCCATGCCTGCATCATGCTCCACTATCTGAAGGAAAGAGCCGGCAAATAGTCTTGCTTGGAACTGGGGCAGCACCCAGGGATGTAGATTAGATCCAAATGCACAGTAAGGGAGAAGAGGATGAAGAGAGAAATAACAGGAAGACAGGAGAACCGGTTTCTTAGTATCATAGAATGGTTTGGTTTAGAAGGAACCTTAAAGATCATCTAGTTTCAATGCCCCTGCATGGGCATGGACACCTCCCTCTAGAACAGGTTGCTCAGAGCTCCATCCAACCTGGCCTTGAACACTTCCAGGGATGGAGCATCCACAACTTTCCCAGGCAACCTGTTCCAGTGTCTCACCACCCTCACACTAAAGAATTTCCTCCTAATGTGTAACCTAAATCTCCCCTCTTACAGTTTTGATCCATTACCCCTTGTCCTCCCTTGAAAAGTGTCCTACCTCTGCTTTCCTGCTGGACCCCTTCAGGTACTGAAAGGTGTCCCCAGAGCCTTCTCTTCTCCAGGCTGAACAACCCCAACTCACTCAGCCTATATTCATAGGAGAGGTGCTCCAGCCCTTGGATCATCTTCATGGCCCTCTTCCAGACTTCCTTCAGGAGCTCCATGTCTTTCTTATGTTGGGAGCTCCAGAACTGTACACAGTACTCCAGGTGGGGTTTCACAAGAGCTGAGTAAAAGGGGAGAATCACCTCTCTTGACCTGCTGACCACACTTATTTTGATGCAGCCCAGGACACAGTTGGTTTTCTGGGCTGCAAGCACATATTGCCAGCTCATGTTCAGCTTCTTGTCCATGATCACTCCTAAGTCCTTTTCCTCCAGACTGTTTCCAATCCATTCTCCACCCAGCCTGGATTTGTGCTTGGGATTGCCCAGACACAGGTGCAGGACCTTGCACTTGGTCTTGTTGAGCTCTATTCAGTTTGCAAAAGCCCATTTCTCAAGCCTGTCAAGGCCCCTCTAGACGGTATGAGGTTAAAGAAGTGGGCCCAACCCATAAGCAAAGCAGAGGCCACACAACAGGGAAAGCAGGCATTACTGGAAGCAACTTAGTACAGCCAAATGTGCTGAATTGCCTGCACTGTTTTTAGTGGGGCCTGGACTCCAGAAGCCCCTGACCTCCACCCTCATACCACCAATCTCACCACTCCTCCTTTACTTTTATCTTCTTTGCACAGCAAGAGTGTGAACCAGAATCCTTAGCCTTTCTTTTGTAAAATACCACAATATGTTAAAAAAAAAGATCCCCTCAGAGAGCAGCACACACTCACCTCTATCCCTCAGGGTTTGGTACTATGCCATTTTTACTGACACCAAACTGCTAATCTGAGCAAACATGCCATGCTCCTTGTTATGGCAAGATAAGTGAACTACTTAGTGCTGAGAAAGGCCTAAAGGTATTGAAGTTTGTGCTTTCATATACAAATGGAGCAGGATTTTTGTTAGCAACTGTGGAAGAAATTTCTTCCTGTCTCACCCTCACTCCTCCCTCAGGGTGGTAGAGCAACAAGCAGGATGAAACTCAGAGAAATGCACCTCACTCCTTTGTTTGTCTCTACTGCTGAGATAGTCCCTTCTCTGAGCAAATAATGTTGTGGGGTTTTTTGTACTAATGCCTACATGTGTTTGAGTATGTCTCCTGCATTATTAATATCTGCAACCTGCAAAGGAAATTAACTGTCAGATTTGCCTCTGAATTCAGTGTTAATCTCCAAGGAGCTAACACCTCCTGACCTTGTTAACTACAGCTTTGAGCATCTGAAGTAAGATCCTGCCTAGCAGGCCATTTCACCTGGGTGGTTAATCTGGCAGATCTCTCAGGTCAAAGGCTTAGATTTAGCTGGGTTCCTACTGCAGCACATCTGAAGCACCCTGACCAGGTAAAGGGCATTGGAAACCTGCAGGAAAGGTTCAGAGGCAGAGTTTACAGCATCATATTTTATCAGATTCTTTTCCAGGTGCCTCTAGACAAAGACCTATTGCACACAGCAACCCAGCAGGACTCTCACTCATACCAAGTGCTGTGTCAGTAAACTCTCAGCTCCACTAAGGCCCTGCTCTGCCTCAGCCTGGGGGCAGTGCTCTGCTACCACCTCCTCCTCACCTCAGCCTTCCCACCCCTTCTTCTGCTGAGAGAAACACTTCCAGCGTCTAGGTTTGATGTTTAAGGGAGTTTTGTTTGGTTGGGGCTTTTTTGTTTATAGCTTTGGTTTTTTGTTTATAGGTTTGAGGATTATTTTTGGTTGGTTGGTTGGTTTGCTTTGAATCCAATGACATTTCTATTTAATCACTTTCCACAGCAAATTGTTGTATCTGCCAAATTTCCTGCAGGGCTACAGCTACACTAAACACTTCCTCCATTGAAGATGAAAGGCTCAGTCACACTGCTCCTCACTGAGAGAGTAGAAACAAAAAGCTAGCAAACTTTAAATCTTCTTACTTCGAAATAAGTTTTTAGTATGCTACTATAAAAATAACTAACCCCATTCATTATTCCTTACCTCAAATTCCTCACTGTATTTTTCCTACTGTTGTTAATAGGAACAAGGCATCCCTTCTGCTAGTGTTTGTAAGTAACTAAGCTTCTTGTACTGTTACCCACCTTTAATAGAAAGAGTAGGGATGATAATTAATTCTCCACACCTGACAGAAATCAAATTTCTATCAACAACAGTGAGATTAGGGATAGGCTGGTGTTTTATATTCTATACTCTCTTAATTTTTCCCTTTATTTAATTGATAAAAATCATTCCTTGATGGAATCTCAAAGGTAAACATTTGGGAGTTTGTCATCATTAAAGGTAAAATGTCTCTTTTTTCCACATGGGTCTTAAAGGATTATCTGAAGTTAGGGAAAATGCTTCTTCAATCGGAAGAGAGAGAGAAACAGGAAAACAAATATAGTGCTAGAGAAAGTTTTTCCTTTTGAGGCTTTGGAAAACCATGACAAGGGACCTTAGTGAGGCAGATATTCACACAACCAGCAAAAAGAGAGCAGGTGTTCCCTTTTGCAGCATGTTCTGTCTTATATCATTTTAGTGATGTTTACAGGTAGTGAGTGGTCAAAGGTGTCCTGATCCTGAGATGAAGCTAAGAAGATAGCATCATTAGGAAAACCAGCTTATTCATACAATGCAAAGGGAGTCTTCAATGCCATTTGAATGCAGCAGATTTACAATGGACAGAAAGAGCATTATTTGCCAACAAAGTAATCAGTAAAATTAATCTGCTTATTATGCAACTCCCAGTTCCACAGTGTTATATCTCTCAAGAAGGCAAAAAGCTTTGCAAATTTAAAGAAAGGATTTGGCAGGTATATGCACAAGATTACCATCTGCTGACTGTTATCCAGGAAAATAGCACAAGAGAAAACACCACCATTCTCATGCCTCAGGACACAAGACTGTCAGTCTTTAGAGGTCAAGGAATTCCCTTTATACTATATAGAGTTACACAATGTTACTAGAGTTTTGTGGGGGAGTTTTGTGAGCAGGTATTTTAAAAATGTGCACTCTTGAAAAAATATCTGAGCAAACTGTTAACTTGAAAAAATAAGCATTGTTTTCAAGGGTATTTTCCATTCTTTGAGCATTTGCCAAATGCAATCAGAAATGCCTGTATTTTGTATTTTTAGGGGGTTTTACAACATCTCTTTACATTGACTCAGAAATTGAACAGATATGTCTTTTTTTTCTGTATTTTGCTTTGATTAGTGAATTGTCACACAGCTTTGGAGACACAATGACCACAGAGTGCCTCTTTCAGATAGGCCTGCATATTCTGTGTTTTTAGGAGTGTATCTCCCTTCCTTTAAAACTTGTCTATGTACCTCCAAATCTACTTCTGCTTTTGCACACTCTGTAGTAAATATATCAGTGCAAGACTAATCTAGGGCTTGGCTTTGCATGTACAATTAAAGGCACTGGCTTTTAGCTTTAGTGTCCAGTTATCATTACTATTTATAAATAATTATTTTGTGCTAATGAATTATATCTTCTGCAGAACCTCAAAGAAAACTGAGAAAGAGAAAAAGCCAGTGGAAAAATAAAACAACTGGCACACAGGCACTTTTCCCATTTTTCTCTGTATTCTTCAGTCATCAGTCTTCTGTGATTATTCCTGGGTTTAGCTATATCAGTATTTGTAACTATTCCAGTTCCATATCTCGTTTGCACTGGGTTTTGATACAGCTGGAAACAGAACATTCCTAAATTTATAGACTGACCAAAACACAAAAGGAAATCCTATGCTCACTTGTAACAACCTGATTTTTCTTAGTAAATATTTGCCTGAGCAGAGGACAGTAGAGGTCATATGTGTGTACAGCAGCAGGTATCCAGACATTTTATTGCTAATTTCTGAACTTAGTATCTTCTGCATCACACATTCCCGTTCCCCACATAATTATTCAGATACTAAATGGCAAGTGAGAGTGTACCAAAAAGTGTGAACTGCTTCTGGGCTTTATGCATCTGATTTCTGGATGCAGGAGACTGACGTTTTGCTGTGACAGAAAATTCAGCTTTTAAAAATGTATTTTCTCTTGACCTCAAACAAAACTGCTTTATATCCACATTTCTGACAGCTACTCAGATTTCTAAGTCTTTTGGAACTAACAATATGTTTCATTATGGTAGTGTCAGATAGTTTTGGTTTCTTAATACTGGAATCTTTCATTTAGTTCTGTCAAAAGCCTTTATTCTGTTAATGTGAAAACATTTTAACATAATTTTCAATCTTCAGTACAATATACCATTTAAAACCTCATATAAATGTGATATAAACAATTAATGTATATAACACAAAACAATTAATCAAAATGGTGCAGTCAAAATGATTTTTTTTTACCTTACCAAAACAAAATGTTTTGACATTACCAAAATTAAACAAGACAGCTGAAGTCATTTGTTTCGGCTTCTTTCCAGTGCAAATTTCATCAAAATTGACATATTCTCCAGGAACATTTTGACATTGGTGAAACAACATGTCACAGTGAAACACAGCTCTATTTACAATGGTTCTGTTGCCCTTAATTTTAGGAAATGGAAAGAATACATCCAAAAGGCCGGCCCAGTGATGCACCAGATTTTATAGCCATAGATTTACAGGTGCCTGGAGGTACTAGCAATTAAAGTATTTCTGGCCACTTATATCTTCAATTCTCCTTCCAAAAATAACCCAATAAGTTTCCTGTATTTTTCCTTAGGTGAAGATAACTCTAAAAAGGTTTGTCATTCCCCATTCTTTGCTACAGTGAGAGTACAGGAATAGCTGTAAGCATTTCATGACATCTCTCCCTGTCTTTATTTTATGATTAAGGGTGATTTTCCCTCCTGCACACTTACCCTTCATGCCACTTCTTCTCCTCATTTCCATGGTACAAAAGCTTGGACAAGCTCCCTTTTACCTCCTCCATGAGTATTCATACATCTAATTAAGTTAAATTCAGCTACTCTGATTTGAGAAGTCTTATCAGGAATGCTTACTCTGTGCAAATAATATGCATAGGCTGAAGTATTCCTTCTGAATGCTAATTAACTGTCATACAAGACTTCATACATAATCAAATGTCCAAATGCACCTTACAGGGAAAGAAAAATTAAAAATATATAAATAAAAGAAGAAAGAAGAAACAACAAACACCAAACCTATGTGAGCTACTCAGAGCAGTGCAACAAGCCCAAGTGCGTTTCCTGATTCATATTGTGGCACTGCCTTCTGATTTTAACTGGGGAAGGATGGAGCTCAGCCATTTGTTCACCTGGGCTGCAGTGACTGAAGGATGGTGAAAAAGGGATAAAAAAAGCTAGAAGGGTCATTCAGCTTTCTGCATTTTTACAGGACCATATTTTTAAACTCAATCTTACAGAAAGTAAGCGATAACTAATTTTGTTTAACTCTTTATAGAGTGACTACCTTTGCATCTGTGTTTTCCCTTCAGTCTTTTCTGTTTTTTTCTTCTAGAGATTCTTCCTTTAGATTACAACAACCTCAGGCCATAGCTTTATCTTTCTACACCCTAATCCTCCTAATATTCAGAGAAGTCCAACCAGCCAGAGTCAGACCCAAGTAGGAGGCTGCCATAACCAAGCTCCCCAAGATTTGTCCAGCTGGACAGCCTGCAGGGACACTCTGGCTGTGTGATTCATCTCACTGGACCTAAACATATATGATATACATGTCCAATCTGAGCCCTTCTCCCAGGTGCTACCTACAACAAAAAAAACCAGAAAGACACTTTGGTACAGGAATCCATTCAACCTGTTTCTGGCGTCTGTATTTGGGTGAGACGAATCATGCTCTGGGAAAGTCTCTTTCTCTCCTGCGGTTCTGTGGGAGCTTAGTGCAATGATAACATTGATAGACAACCATTGTGCTAATGCCTGAAATCAGAAGAGATCATTTCCTCATCAGGTTTACTAGCAGGACCATACTGTGTCATAAGGCATCAACTTCATCCACATCAGGACCAGGCATGAGTATGCCAGGGCTCTCTGTGTTCCTGTGCCTGAGGTTTTCTTTGAAATGAGGATTGGAGAAATGCCCATGTGAAAGGTCTGGTGCCCATCAGACAAAACCCAAATACAAAGTCAGGAAGTTGGTGGTACAATATAACAGCTCTTTTGGACTCCCACAGACTTTAGTATCCCAGTGCATGAAAACCTAGAGTACTGAAGGCTACAAAGCACTCCAAGCACCCAAAACCTTCTTTCCACATGTGTTTTTCATTACCATCCAATTTCTTTCACTGTTAAGTGGGTCAATTCTTCCTCTCTCTTAACTCTCCATCTAATTCCAGTGGCTCTGTACCATAAGAATTCAATTTGAGAATCGTCTGCTGCTATCAGCCTTAATTTTTTCCTTCCACAGTTTCCAACTATTTCTTCTTATCCTTTCATCTTCTGATACAGTAAATTAGTTTTTCCCTTCCATCTTTTATATTGCTATTATGAATGCATCAGGCTATGACCAAATCCTCTTCACCTTCCAATCCTGTAATTTTTTTTTGGTCTAAATTTGTATTTTCTCCATTTTTTTCAAACCATTTCTTATTTCTCAAGCTCAATGTGGAAATAAAATTGACAGTTTTGCAAGGCTACACAGAAGGTCACTGTTACCTCCACAGCTTTGCATGAGATCCTATAAAATGTATAATCCAAGTGACATAGTTCAGCTAGACAGGCCTGTGTTCTTTTATGTACTCCTCATACTCAGGCACATAGTATCCAGTTGTCTTTTTTTGATCTTCCATCAACAGAAATTTACTGTAATCCTCCACTGTAGAGGCACAGGGGTCCATTACATCATAGGACAAATGGACATATGAGTTTTATACTTGTGTAAATTCTGCTTTTATTTTGTTCTGCTGCACAGTCATTTGTTCAGAATCAAAGTCCTAAAAATTGTGGTATGAACATGGTATGGGAAGATCTACCATTGTATCTTGGGCAGGGACTGGATGCTATTTTGTTTAGTTCTCATTTCTATAAGAATTTCTATTTAAACAATTAAAAAAAAAAAAATCCTTCTTTCCCTCTTCTTTTCTGCCCTTAGCTCAGAGAATAGTCTAACATTCAGTGCTGTTAATCATGGAGAAATGCACATAAATATTTGTAGTGTGTAAAGATAAAATAGTTTACTATGCAGGAACACCACAGTATTCAGAGAGAGTATATTAACTGGAAAAAGCATACAGAAAAAGTTGACTAATAGAAACACTGATGGGAAGAATTTGGTGGCCCTATGTGAATGACTAATACAGGAATGTTTCACATGGATGAACTGGAAGGACAGCTGGATGAGATAAACCAACGGACAGATGAATTGGTGAATGTAGTGCAGCTGTATTGAAGACAGGTAAAAGGAATATCAGAGAGAGAAAAAGAGTGAGTGCCAGTATATTGGTGGAATTTTTTCTGCCAGAATGAGCCCTGATGGATCTCTTTGGGAATCAGATGGTTAAATGCAACTCTCTCTTGGTAACCAAACTGGGTTCACTCCACAGAGGTGCTAGGAAGATGAGAACAGACTTTGAACAGAGGGAATCTGAATTTAGAACTGAAAGCACAGAAAGGTATTAATGAGAGGAACACTAGGACAAGATTAAATCTTAGCAGAAGACCTAGTCAGAGAGATAACAAGGAAAAACATAGAATAAAGTTGCAGGTAAAATGAAATCCCTCTTTTTTTTTTCCTTCCTCCCGCACCCCAAGTGGAACCCATAAGTTGGATGGAGCTTTCATTTCACCATCGGTTTTCCTAAAACCCACTAACACTTTTTAAGGTTTAGGATTTTCTATCTGGACCTTAAAGACATTGAAGCTTAGCAAGAACTGGGCCTTCCATGTACAAATGTGACACAGGGATGTACAAATGTTACTACAGTCTGTAGTAACACCAAGAGTGCACTATGATATATAGTTACTCCCCCTGTCACTAGCATTTGCTGCTGACAGTTTCCAGTAACAGAACTAGATAGCTCAGGAAGCTCGAATTGAAACAGCTTCTTCTCTCAGCCTCTCCCCAGGGAGGTAGCATTTATAACAGTTCATTTATTAATAAATCCCATTTTGTTTCTCAATATGCACTTGTACAATGGTCTGTACATTCACATTGTGCAAGTATTTGTGGGACTTCAGCTTCCTGGGTAACTAATCTTAAAAATGTCCTACTCAAGTCAGCCACCTAAATTAACCAGAACTCGTTAAGACCAGCGGCCTTCCCTACACAGGCTCCTGCGAGCAGCTGTTTAGCAATCCACTGTCTCATTTATGTTAAAGATAAGGCACAGCTTCATCATTTAAGAGCCAGGTACTCAGTCTGCACACACTTTTCGGAAGAGATCAAAATAACTGACACAAATCCAGAACAGATTTTCACATACTTTAATTAAAAAGTATTTCTATTGGAGCACATGTATTCTCTGGCTAGTTTTCACCAGAAAACTGTTGTGGTTTGAGTTGGCTAGGCAGCTCATAGCAACAGAAGTTAGAGGAAAATAATCTTTATACTTAAAGGAGACCTTTGAGGGAATAATGCAGTGGTAGAAATGGCATTTTTCAGGTGACTTTGCTGACTTTGTTCTCAGTTACAGTCAAACATGATTTTTGAGGCTATTAATTTCAACATAATTTTAAAATCTAGTGAGATGTGAGAAGCAGCACTGCAGAAATGAACCATGGTACTACCCATTTTGTGCACTCAGTATGTCTTCCAAGTAATTTCTGATTAGCTCACTGGAAAGATTACATTGTCAACAATGCAGAGAAAGCCAGCTGTGTTATCTTCTTGCCTTCTGAGCAATGCAACATCAATAATGGCCAGCTGACTTCTGATTCCTCTCTATTTTTCTCTACAAGAGGGAGGTGGTGTGCTGTTCATGCCCTTGGCAGGGTTACCTTTCTGGCAGGCTGAGGAAATTAATTTTGAGCTGGAAACCAAAATATCAAGTTCACTGAGAAAAGATCCTGACAAAGTACCAAAAATGCCAATATTACCTTTTTTTTTCATTTCATAGCCTTAGTTTTTGGCTTTAACCACAGAGAAGCAAAGAATAAATAAACAGTTTTCTAAATTTACATAAGTCATATATTAAATGTAATTTTTCTCATTATATTGGATGTTGCTGGATATTTTCAGGTACAGCAAAACTCTTAGCTTTGGCATCAGTTCCTTTATTGAAACTATGCTATTGTTCTCTGCCTCAAAAAGAAGCCTTTCTCTTCCAAATCCCCAGCATAATTTTTCTTCTTTGCCTCTGTCCTGCCATGGGCTTCCCATCCTACAAGAATAGCTGGATCCTCATATTCTCATAGATTTCTGTCAGATAGCTATTTCTTTCCAGTCATACTTGTTAATTCACATGAATACATCTGTTAACCAGAAAATAACCCAGATATACCAAGGTCATTTCTCAGTTACAAATGAAGAGCTATAGGATATTAGTAATTCCTCTCCACGTTTGATCTTAAACAACGTAAACTAAAATATTACTGACCATGGTCAAAATGCTTCTTTTATTTTTCTGTAGAAATTTGGAAATTTCTACTGCAAAACTCAAAACCAACTGCCATCTCACATTGATGTCTCTGTTCCACAAAGGAAACTGTGTCTGAGGAGTCAAGAGTTCCCTCATGCCACACAGCTGATCTCTTTCCCCCTGCTGCTGTGGTCTTCCCTTCTAGCAGAGGAAGCTGTCCACCATTTACTATGTTACTTATGACACATTGATCTTAAATCTAAAGAAGAATTTATAATAATTTCTTTCTTCCCTCTAAATCTTTATTTTTTTATTTTTATAAGTAATTAGCCTTCTCTTCGGGGATCAAATAACACACACACACACAAACAAGTTAAAAAAATTACCTGATTACATAATTTCTCTAGTTGTTTCAAAGACTATTTCTGAGTGGAAAATGCAGAGAGTTTTTAATTTTTCAATGTTCCTGAAAATGCCATTGCCTGCTCAGCCTGGATTAAGCTGAATATTGTTGTGATTGGAATGCCATCCAAATGATTGCAGAGGTTGGCAGAAGCAATGGTGCTACCTGGTCAAGCTCTGGTTTTAAAAATGTATTGGTACCAGAATAATGACCCTTTATTATACCTGCTAATTTCTCCTGGAAAATACCTTAATAAACTGATTGCCTGTTTCAAGGAAACCAGTAATGAGAGGATTATTTACAAAGCCCACACAGGGGCTGTTATTAAAAAGTAATCAGGAGGAGAGAGGAACAATGGCAGGAGGGCTCAGTGGGGAAACCTTAATGGTGGGGAGTTTAGGATTTGCTTTGCATTATCTTGCTGACATTCTAATTAAAATGTATTTCTCCCATTTCATTACTGTCTCACACTTTATCTGAATTAAATTTCACACTTCGTTAAGGAGAAAGTAATTTTTGTTACATGCCAGGATAAGGCAGTGCCAATGTCTTTTCTTTCGTTGCTCAGAGTCAAATCTGCAAAATCTCAGTGTTCAGATCTGGATTCTGCTGACGTTGGATTTGAAAGTGCTACATGAGAGGTTGTTCTGGGGCATCTGCAAGGAGCAGGGTCCAAAGTGGCCCTATGGCATGTCAAATGGACCCTGCAATCCCAGAGGAAAGGGAGGGTTTAGCCAGACCTTTACAGACACAGAGCTGAGCCTGTTAGGCTGACAGCCTAGAAAAGCTAACAAAATTATTTAGCCCAGTCCTGTTTTAAACATTGAAAATTTTGAGTTGTACATAAATTTCATATTACACAAAAAAACAGTATATTATGCCAAATTACCCTCTCTTCCCCCTCCTCCAATTAGCAAATAAGATTTCAAAACAAACAAAAAATTAGGAAGCTGGAGAATTTGAGGTGTAAAAAAAAAAAAAAAAAAGAAAAAAAAAAGAAAAAAAAAAAGATATAGAATTAGCTGTAATGAATTAGCATATGGTTGCAGATCCCCCAGTAGCCCAAGCACTACATAATTGCTGTAGTTACGGGAAAGAAGGTCTAAATTATTAGGAAGGCTGGGTTTCAGTAGTGGTACCAGCGTCTGAAGAATGTAAAAATCCAAGGAGGGAAAAGAAACATGCAGGATATGAGTAATGTTCCTGGGAGAAAACAGCAGAAGGGCTGGAGCCTGAACCCTGCATGGATGCCAAGCAGTCTCAAAGCTGCTTTCCTGGGCATGGCTCTCAGATCTTTCCCCTGTAGTAATGCAGCCAGATGGGCAATGGCTGGAAGTTTCCCCTGGGCCTAAATGTAGTATTAAAATAAAGGATTTTCTGAATCCTTCTCAATTATTTTTGTAGGAGTCACTAAGGAAAGACTTACAAAATTGTTTTGCTTTTGTTTCAGAATAGCTCTAAAGCAAGGGTAAGTACTTTTCATGGAAATTCTTGAAAAAAACACATGGCTAAAACCAGAATGTTTTAACTGGGAAGCAATGTTGCAGTATCTCTTCGGAGCTGCAGATTAATTATGTCCTGTTTGTGCCTGTACACAAGGTTTACAGATCAGACATTTGCTTTGGCAAGTCACCAGGGTGAGGGACCACCACCTCTTTTCTCTAAGGAAGGAGACCGCAGAGCATCATAGGGAGAGGCTTCCGAGATTGAAAATTAAACTAGACAGTTTAATTAAATACTAGTGATAAAAGAAAATATGTACAATTATATACAAATATGTGCAGGAATGTACAAAAACCCTATCACCTCCCACCCCCTCTCAGCAACCACCATGGCACTCTCCTTAGCTGTGAGAAGTTCTGAAAAGTCACAGAGTGCTGCCAGAGTGAGCAGCAAAGCAGACAGGAGCTGAGGGAAAAGTTATGAGGGTCAGGAATATATGGGCCTAGGGATCAAAGGAGATGGATAGACAGAGTCCTCCCTGAACACCAGCCATGAATGGAAGAAAAGCAAAAGAGAAGAAAGAAGATGACTTCTGTGATCCCTAAATCCATACCAAGACCTATGTAGATTCATGGGTGGAATACTTTGGTTTGCTGATTTTTCCATCTGTCTAGTCTGCTACTCCCTACAGGAGGGTTGTAGATATGACTGATCTGCTCCTTTAGTGTCTGAAGTAGTAGTTTCAAAAAGCAGAGCTTTTTTATCTCTCAGCAGTATCTATAAACATTTGAGCATCATTAGTCCACTGGCTGGAAAACCTGATGCTACTTTCAGCAAGTGTGCTGCTTAAAAGAGAGCTCACTGAAGAAAAAAACAACAACAATAAAACATAACTAAAAAGAAATTTGGCTTAATCCTGTCTCAAACCAGGACAGTAGGGAAGTAGCACAACCACCTGTCCCCATTCACAAGGCTGGAAAGGACCATGAGGCCCACAGATAAATTCTGAGATGTTATGACTTTCCTGTACAGAGTTGTTCAGTTTGTGTTAAGATTTCTCTCTAGACAAATGGTGAGGTGACATTATTCAAATCATTTACAAACAGGCTGGGTATAGTATTCTCTCTGTCACCACCAAAACCATTCTCAGCCTACCTCCTTTTTCCTTATCCACTTCAAAGGTGGTGTCATGTTGTTTGAGGTGCTAAAAAAAGTAGACTATGAAGCCCATAAAGTGCACAGAAGGAAGTTGCTCTTGCTGTGTGTAATAAGACTATACAATAAAACTCATTCTGTGTAGCATCTTTCAAAATAGCTGTTGTCTAAAATTATTCATGATTAAAAATTCAGAGACAGCAGTGAATATAAAATATAGGTTACATTACACCAGGCTATAAAGTGAAAAATTAGCACAGCTTTGACTTATGAGTCTAATATGATACTTGGAAGAAAATGTGAGAGACAAGCATGATGAGGGACATTCCCAGCAGAGATACAAAACATGATAAAGACAATAATGTGAAGAAAGACAGGACCTTCTTCTAGGTAGCAAGCATTACAGAAGAGGAGCTCACATCATGAGCAGTAAGTCAAGAACTGACAGTGACAGAAATAATGGTAAAAATGAGGAGGCAGAAGCTCAAGAATTTGGCTGCAACAAATCTTTGGAGGTCAGTCTTGTATCAGCAGACAATAGTTCAGTTTCCTGAGCCCAGGTTCCTTCTGGAGTATAGAAGCAAGCCTGCCAGGTACTCAGATCAAAAGTAGGATCAAAATCATCTGCATCATCTTTAAGAGCTGCTAGACAGAGTCCTGGTGGACAAAGTCTGGAGAGATGAGAGTTTTGGCAACAAAATCAAACCAGAGGTTGAATTAAATGAAGATGCTCTGTCTCCTTTAATGCAGATTCTCCCTCCAGTATACCTTGAGTATATATCTTTGTTAGTTTCCTACCTTTTTGTTATTGTTTTCTTTTAAGGTGAAAACATATTTTACTCCAAGGCAAATATCACTCTCACTTGTATGAATTCCCTTTGACCAACAGCACTTTTTCCATCAACCTATAAATGCTCAAAAGAGCTAAAGCAACAAAACCTCCTATCTGGCAGTTTTCTTGTAAAATGCAAAGGCTTCTGGCAAGTAATATAGTAGAAAATGATCATAATCGCTACATTGCTTAGTTTTATGGTATGTTAAACTACTGATGTACTGATTCAAGAAAAATGCCCTCAGCAAATAGCTCCATGCTCAGGCATTCTTTGATTTACGGAAAAGCTCACTCTACCAAGGACCTGCAGTACCATACAAGAAGCTCTAATCTTTACTCATATCAGAATCTGTCTATCTGATTCTTTACTGTGATATCTAGGGATCTTTATGATACCAAGTGTGTAGCTGTTTTTCAAATAAACATGACCTCTAACATTCTGCACATAATGTTGTAAACAAGCCCAACCTAGCCATCATGGAACATCCCCCCGTCCATTCAGTGCACTGTAGGATATTAACCCAAATCACTGTAAATCCAAACCACTGCTGAATGCTTTACCTGAAAATCAATTTGGCAGTCAGTGCAGTTTGCTGGACAAGGATACAAACTACTGGTCATAGAAAAAGTTATTTCAATTTTTGTGGAGTTTCATTCCAGGCTAGAAGTTCCCAGGTAGTTTCAGAAGAACAGGAAAAGCAATTAGTTAGTCCACACTTCAGATGGAAAAGTTTTGGCTATCTGGGACCAGATTTCCTCCTGGAAAAGGATGCCCCAGTTGGTTTCTGAGCACTGAACAGAAGCATAGTTCTGACAGAACACCGATTCCTGCCTAACAAACATTAAATGAACTGACAGGGTCAGTACAAAATAGATCCTGTTTTCTCGCCACAAAACAACATTGTTTGTTGAGGCAGGCTGCCTTCCCTGCATGTCTGAATAGGGCTTAGTGTGGCTGCTCCAAGGATTTTGTGGACCTTGAATTCAGGCACCTTCATCTGCTGTGGAGTCTGGTTTGGGACTTTTCTGGTTGTGAAGTAATTGTCAGCTGAGGAGTGTGGGTTCCATATTTACGTATTTGTATGTAATTGACCATTATTATTACTATTTACTATTTCATTGAACCTACTCCAGCTTTTTTTCCAACTTTACAGTCTCTCTCCCTTATTCTCCTCTTTAGCTGCCCCTGGGAGGGTAATGAGGGGAATAACAGAGAGCATCTGTCAACTGGTTATTGGCTAAAGCTGTGACATTTTAATTTTTAAAAGAAGCCCTTCATATTCTAGAAAATGGTATTTTTAATGCAAACTGTATTCAGTGCTTTCCTCTGGCTACCTCTGCCAGAGAGAGAGCAGTCACTGCACACATTTCACCAAATCCTCTATTCACATGCAGCAAGTGGTCTCTTGCAGAAGCACAAAGCCCTGGTAGTGCCAGACCACCAATAACTAGTCGTTTTCCTCTTCCTGCATACATGTCAGTGGTAACATTGCACATTCCCTAGGATTTACACAGAGTGCTCCTTTTTAAAAGGTTAACTGATAAAAGGGGGGTGCTGAGTAGTGTAGAAACACAGGTTAGGGCATGTCTTCTAGTGGGACAGTGCAAAGCTGCGTGTTGAGCCTAGATCTCTCGAGCTAGACTAGTCCCTCAACAGATGCCTTTACCTCCTTGCAGCTGTACAAATACCAATAGACTAGCAGCACACCCCAGGAGTCATTACTGGGTCTGATCCTCTTCATTAATGACCTGGATAATGGGGCAGAGTGTACCCTCATCAACTTTGTTGTTGACACAAAATCACATGTCGAGACTCTCCAAGCAGATGAGCGTGGCCCAGTATTCCCTCTGATAAGGTTTCCATCAGCCAGAGGCTTTATCAGACTTTTAAGTTCCTCATCCAGCTGCTGGATAAAGTAAAACTTCCCTTTATACTGAGTGTGTAGAATTTACATATATGGAATCATATAAGGGTTGTGAATTAAAAAGTCTGGATTGATCAAATTCACCTAAGCAAGTTCTTAGAAAGAGAGAAAAGGAGAATAAGGCCTCAATTTCATAATCTTCCTTGGGACATATATAGTTCCTTTGTAGAAGGAACCAGTTGGTACAAAGAACTGTATTTTGTGTATGCTTCTATGAATAGAAGTGACTCATCAGAAGTAGAAATATGCCATCCTACAACCTCCAAAATTAGATATTATGAGGGTTTTTTTAAGATAATCCTACCCTTCCCCAAACAAACACCATTTACTAGATCATACATTCAGTGACACCTCACTTTCTCAAATTTTAGTACAAATCAGTGCAGCTCTGCAGTTCATTTCAATTTATCCCTTGGGCCCAGCCAGAATAATTCTGCTGTTTTATTTGTCCCATTGCTATAGTTTGGGAAGCTTCAAATATTTCCTTCAACATTCATAGCTAGCAAATAAAGTCAAATAATCACCTTCTCTCTCTTCAGTATTTAAAGGCCTTACTAATCACCTTATATATAATAGCTTTTGTGTGTCTTCAATCCCAACTGTAACAGTGTGTGAGTGTACTGCATATTTCTTTATAAAATGAAGATGAGCACATATTTGCAAATAAAGGGACAGATACCTGAATGTGGATGTGTTCACGTTTTTATATCTTACTTATACACATACATGTCCAAGCAGGAGTGTAGCTGTCCATAAAGGCTGGATCTTTTGAATATCTGTCCCTTTTCTGATTTTCCAAGGTTGGCGTTCTAAGAGGTGTAACTAGGAGCAATAGGTGATTTGCCCAGTGAATGTTTATTCAAACGCACACATGCAGAGCACAATGATGTTTATGTGTGTGTCCCCACATGTCTGCATACACATACGTGAATGCTATCGTGCATATATAATAGCAGTCATGCAACAATTTAATCTTTTAACTGGAATCTTGAAAGTCTGGGGGAAGATAAATGCATTTTACTTCAACATAATTTATTTTTCCCATTTTAATGGGAAAACAGCAATGACTTAAAGGGCACGTGGTAACATAGGGAAACACAGTGAAATACTGCTCAAGCCTGCAACATTAAAGCTGTTTGTGACTCTTCAGCACAGCTACATGGACTTAAAAGTAAAATGATCAATAATTACAGTTGCAGGTTTACATCAGCACAGAGGAAACAAGTCCTGGAATTGAAATGCTCAGGAAAACAACTTTTTTAAAGTTGTTGGCTTGCTGTAGTGTCACCAGATCCCAACAAGCAATGGCTACCCATGTGATGATGCCATTGCACCATTTAGTAGCTGTTTTGTCCTGGCTTTTTATTCTCTTTCCATTTACCCATATTGAAAGTTGCTCCTTTAGGAACACCTGAATCTTCTCTCTTTTGTGATAATGCATGGGCATGTGTGGCTTTGAGAGCTGTTTATGTAATATTTCCATTAACAAGCTGTAATTAAACCATCTAATTAAAAAAGCTGTAATCTATTTAACAGGGTTTTCATTTTTTTAAAGAAAGCCTAACAGAACTGTGATTAAGTTCCTCTGTTAGATGAGCATTATGGTTTTGCATAAGGCTCTTAATTACTCAACCCAAAATGTTAAATAAATTAAATTAAAGACAAATTTGTTTTTCTGAAAAGAAAAAAATAATAATAACACATGATAGAATAAAAAGCTGCTCCAAAATATCCATTAATAAAGTAGGGATTATTTTAATGTGTTTCAGCCTAGACAAAAGCTGATTAGTGATGTAAAATACAGTGAATAAAATCTTGCTCCTATTAGACTACAGATGGGTAATTGTACTTTTTATTCCCAAGATATGCCTACTATTAGAGCAAAGAAACAGCCTTTTTGGGCCAGAGCAGTGGTCCTGCCAACCCAGCACTTTTCTCCCAGCTGGGACAAGGTGAGAGACTGTTCAGGGGGAGTACACAGGCCTGGACATTTCCCTCTCTCTCTGTTTTCTCATCGTTCACCTTTGTTGGGTTGAGACATTAGATGGTACATCCTGCCTGTTCCCTTTAGTGTCCATTTATGGATCTGTTGCCTGGGAATTTGTCTAATTTTAATGCTGTCTGCCTCTGCAGCCTGCTGGGCCAGCAGATTATACAAGTTCCCTGTCCACTGTGAGAAGAGGTGCTCCCTTTACCTGTTTTAAACTGTTGTTCTGTTAGTTTTTGTTAAGTGCTCTTTAGTTCTATTCTTGTGGGAATTACTGAATAACAACTCAGCATTCACCTTATCTGTCATCTGCAGCTTATCATAACCTTATAAGAAATATTAATTTTGTTTTGTCCTGTTTTCATTTACTTCTCCTAAACATGATCATTGTCATCACATTTCCCAGACTGATTGTCTGCCCTCAGTCACTAACACAAATGTTTTTGAGGGCAAAAGTCAAGCAGCAAACAGGAAGTGCAATATCCAAGAATGAAATTATGAGTTCTTCTCAAGCTAAAAAGATAAACTTGTACTCTACTGAGACACTTTAGCACCTGTAGTTTTTGCAAAGTTTGACAGAAATTAGCTGCCTTGTGAGAAAGGTACTTGGCACCTGCTTAAATCTCTCAGACTGGTTGTGCTCTGTCCTGATGTGGTGGAGCTCAGTGCTTAAATTTGCCCAGACTCTTAAACACACAACGTATTCAAGGGGCTCCTTGTGCAGCACTGTCCCAAAAGGACCAGGCACTCACTGGCATGGAGCTGTGGATGTTGCCATTGGAATAGGTTTTTTTGGCTGCTGCAAAGCACAGGATCACAGCAGAGGCAAGGGCTGAGAGCAACTGGTCTCTCCTGCCTTTCTCAGTGTGGCCCTGCTGCTTACACACAGGCAGCATGATGGAGAAATTGGGATTTGCCTAATAGGAATGCACATGGGAAATGAAAGAGAGAAAAAGAATGAAGAGGAGCTAAAAAGAGGGGGTATGTATAAATAAAACACAGGACCACGGTTCAAGGCTATTTGTGGACCTGCTTGGTTTGCACCCACATCTTTTGCCGTGTTAGGGTTCGCCTCACTGCCAAGTCCAACAAGAACAAACAAATTAGGCCAAAGGAGAGTGGTTCTGTTTAGTTTGAACACAGAGCAGTGATATGTGAAATGAATTTCTGTATACTTAATCTTAACCAAATGAGGCTGTCAGATGTTTGTTTCTCCAACCTGCCTCAGCACTTTATACCAAGAGGAAAATGTTCCCTGGGTGTAAAGCACAAAATGAAAAACCATGAATGCAAATATTTATCATTTTCTTTCTCATTAGCACTCCTTGCTAAAAAAGCCAGAACGTGCTGCTTGTGCCTCCTCCATCTTCATAAGTTTCCTGGCCCCCTTTTTGCTCTTCCCACAGGCAGCAACTAATGATGACCTGCCATTTGAGGTTGTTGTGTGGGAGTGCTCCAACAACTAGGAGAGTAGGAGGTGGTGTGAGGTTTGTTCTGTGACACGCACCCAGACTTCCAGAAGCTGTTGCCCACGCCTTGCCCCTTGGGAGAAGGAAGCTGGGTTGCAAGTGAAACCACCAGCTTCCCAGTGGTTTCAGTGATCTTGGGCTGACCTGCAGGGGTCTGGAAGGACCTCTGGCTCCTGAGTGGGTCCTAATTAATAGTTAACTACTAGCAAACAGGACAAATGATATTTAGGTGCGGCCTAAACTGAGGAAGTCAGGGTTCAGGTTTTAATGCTAAGCTTTGAATTGAAGAAATTTGGGATTGAGGATACAAAAGCAATTCTTGTCAGATCCCTATTCTCAGTTCTAACACAACAGCATCCTCTAAACATAACTAATCCATTCACTTGCATGTAAACCCCCAGACCTAAAGACACATTTGCCCAGTATGAGCTTCATGGCACCAAGTGAGTGGCGGGTTAATTTGTGGTTCAGCCTAGGTTTTGATCCATGTTGTTCCCTTCAGAGAGCTCTTCTGCAAATCTACACACAGGGATTGCAGATCTCCAATATAAACTGAAAAAGAGAAGCCACATCCAAAACCTCCTATCTATTTTCTTTGAGCTTTTACTTACCCCTCCAGGCAGCCAGGTTTGGTATGAAATGCAGATGACACTGCTGACCAAGCACCATCCTGCACTCTGCTCCTAGAAAACACTGAAGTAGTCACAGCAGGGTGTGAAAGCCATCTGCTGCAGGTTTGGGTCTGCTCATTGCCTGCTAACCAGAAACTCTGATGGAGTCCGTTTAGAAGTGATTGACATGCCAGGGATAAGGACATTTCTGCAATATCCAATTTTATAGGAGCTTATTCCAGTTTTCTGGTACATCACAGTCTCCAAGAAGCCCAGTCTAGGCTAGAAAATCATAATACAAGAGCATCAGCTAGAGTGAATGTTACTGGAAATGTCAAAGCCAAGAGTACCTGGTACCTGCTTATGTCGGAGATGGGCTCATGCAGCTCATGTACTTAAGAAGCCACCCTTAGAAATTTCTTACAGAAGCAGCTCCCTGTCTTGTTTCTAGTCTTGCCCATGTCCCAGCATGAGGTGCTCGTGTTCAGTGTGATATTACCTCCTTTAGCCCTATGGGCAGGATCTTAAAAGATAATGGCCTACTTCTCACCTTGTGATGGTCTCTCACTTTTGTCTTATTGTGGTTTGAACTGATGTGGTATGAGGTGAGGTCAGAACTACTTTCCTACAAGAACATTTAGCCATAGTGCAGTGAAAGACATAGAGACTAAACACCAATAAAAACATTGTACAGGAACAGACTGCCTGATGAAGATGTGGAATATCCATCAGTGGAGACTTTTAAGCATGGACTGAGTAATAATTTGTCATGCATAGGATAAATATTTGAGATCCTGCATCAGGGCAGAAGGAGGAACTGTATGCCTCCTAAGGTCCTTTCCAGACCTATTTTCTGTGATTACTCAGTTCATGTTAACCATATTTAACTAAGTTGGATAACAATTTTGGCAGTCAAATGTCATATTTGACATTTGAAATGTGATTTATTACACTCATAGGCTGCTTTACTCTCCCTAAATCTTCTTGCACTATTTCCTGGGCTTAACTCTCACAGACCTGTTTACCAATCTGATTAATTAAATTCTTCTCAGGATCCCAAGGAGCTATGATTTTAAAACCCAACAGTACAACATTTTATTTAGTCCATAAAACTTCCCTATTTTTTGTAGAAGTCAATGAAAACATGTCAACAGAGTCTCACATCAAAGACACTATCAAGGGAAAAAATGCCCATGCAGTCAACTAGTTCTTTCCAAAGCTCATTCTGTATGTGTGTGCTTGGGGGAAGGAGAAAGGGCAAAGAAGGAAATTTTTGATGGGAGCCAAAAGTTACATAACTCTGGAGGAAAGATGAGAACTAATGAAGCTCTTTATCCTGCCAGACAAAGTCAGGAACCTTCACAGAAGATGGAGATGAATTTGGAAACGGTAATTATATCACAATACTGCTGAATGCAAATTCTTCCTTTTCAAATATACTGATATTAAATGTACAGGAAACAGGAAATTAAACAGGTTGCATATAAGAGTTGAAATGAATTTTTTACGTTTCATTGTACAAAGAAAGTGAAATGCAAAATGAGTAAAGGTAGAAATGAGGAGTGAAGGAGAAAGGAGAAGTACCTACAACAGCAGCTATGGAGAAAAACAGCTTTGTGATTTGAAGGGTATTTTTGCTTTCTTTTGCTTCCTTGATTCTCTCTTTATTCTTTTGTGTAGTTAGGAAACTATAGCTTCTTACATAAGCATCTCATGATGTGTAGTAACTCTATTGTACATGGTTTCTGACCATTAATTTACAATACAGTATTACTTTTAAAGAGAGATTTTAAGCTAGCATATTAAATACACATTGTGGTTGGCATTGTTTCTTCAATGGAAATTAAACATTGTATCTGGATTTCACCTACCCTTTACCAAAAACTAAAAGTCAATCCAATTCTTTTTCTAGAAGCCCTGGCCAAATCCAAATGTGTGTTGCCATTGCAGATTTAAGCTAACTGAAACCTCTTGATATGAAATGGTAAGAACCAGCATTTTGTTTCCATCAGGCATTGTGGAAAAAGACATTTGTAAATTACAGGGCATTTTTAATCCTACCTAAAACCTTGACAGAAGGGTGCACTAAACACTGAGAGTTCTGCTTGCCTGGTGTAAGGGATGGTGGGAAGAAAAGTAAGAGGAAAAGACAAGAACCCTTTTCGGGAAGAAAGGAAAAGAAACTGTCAAGCCTGCATGCTGATTCATTTTTTGAAAAGCACTGCTTTTAAAAAGCATGAGATGTATAATACTGAGAAGAGTATACAAAGACGCAGGAATCAGAGCAGCATCTTTCTCCCTCTCATTTTCTCTGAGCTGCCACAATAGAGTTTTGTATCTGGACTTTGCTAAATGAAAAATCCATTTCCCCTCAGATTAATGATACAGAAAACACTTTGGGCTGGAACCTAAAACCTAAATAGGAGTTCATTCCAGCTAAACTCAGGAAGCATGAATAATTATAACACCAGCAGCAAAGCTAATAACAGCCTGATCACACTAATGCCTTTGTCTTTGTTAGATCTGCGTTAGTGATTCAGCTCCCGTTGCTTTTCTAGGGTGTGGGGTGCTGCAGAGAATGACAAAACTGTCTTTATTGGGTTATGTTGGAGGTGCTACATGTTTCATAAACAGATGATGTCTGGAGCAAGGAAGCTTTCAGGGAAAGAATGATTCTTCTGCAATGCCTGCACAGGGTCTGGTACAGTGGGTCCAAAGCCCTATTAGATTGCTTGGAGCTATAGGAATACTGCACAGAGTGATACGTAGGATGTGTGAGTGACACCCACAATATTCTTCAAATGCAGATTGATCACTAAGTTTCATTAGTGTTAAGGGTTGCTACCTACAGAGAAAAATTTATACCCGCAAGCCAAATGTCTTTTATTTAGACCTTTGAAAAAAATAGTGAAGTAAAGATCTGAAGTAAAATACAACAGCAAATATGTGACGTGTTTTCTACCGCAAACTGCCTGAGCTCTGAGTTTTTGCATGCAAAATGACAGTTGTCTCTGCAGATGAGAAATTCTCAAAAATGAAAAAGTCTGATATGCAGAAAATCAAAATACTTGCCTAGCTTCATACCCAAATAGCACATTGAGCAATATTTAAATTTTTCTCCTAGTTTCATAGTGGAATTTTTATATTTTTTATATATATATATATGTTCAGCTACCATAGCTGTTGCAGAAAGAAGCTTGTATTTGAACCTGGACATTGTCATAGATGAGAAATACGTAGCAAATGATCCATTTACTTAATAACATACATGATTGGTGACAGAAGGGCCGGTATATTCTTTTCTATTACCTAGCCGAGGGATTCCTAAACATATTGTCATGAAACTCATTTTACTCAGCTGAATTTAGAGTGGTGGTAAAAACCTATTGAAAACATTCCTTCTAATCTTAATAAAATAAGGGAGATAACAAAAGCTGCACCCTGTCAGAGTAACACAATTAAGCAAATTTTGCTTGCAGCAGCACCTTATTTTGCTTTTTGAATTATTTTTAAGAAGTTCCTCTCCTGCCTAAGGTGAGTATGAGTTGTTAAGTAGATGGTCATTTCACATGTATGGCATAACAACCCAATTATTATTGGAAAAATTTAGACCTTTCAGTTTTTGCCAGAAAATGGCTGCATATCTTTGACAACCTAGTGGCCTAGGATTTTCCGCAGTTGGCTGACACATCTACTATAAAATGTCAGTTCTTTAGAAAATCCTGTTGCCTTTGATAAACATTAAATATGCACCTGCAAGGACTATATCTGATTTTTTCACTACATTGAAACTGAAGCGTCTTCTTGCCTGTAAACTGGTGAGCAGTCAAACTCCCTTGTTAATCACAGAAATGATGCATCTCTCCTGATTTTCTTTTATAAGACTTGCACAGGGAGAGTCCTTGAAAGTTAGTTAAATGGGACTAGTATAAATCTGGAACATCAGCACCTCCCTGCTTATATTTACAAGCACTGATTCCAGAAGGTTAATAATATGGCAGATGGAGATCACAATGTGTGAACTTAGAAAAGCCGAGAATTCAAGGTTTGGTTCCAAAAGCAGTTAAAAGTCTGAGAATTTTCCCCAGTCCTCTTAAGGAGGCTTCCTTGACTGACATAAACCACCTGCTGCTTCAGTTCAAGCCAAAAATAGTCCAAGAACAGCACTTATGTGTCTTTTGCACTGCTTCTGCTCTTCATTTCATTGAGAATCTGAAAACATGAAGGTAGAGGTAAAAATGCACAAGTATGAGCTACCCCATTTAAGCAAATGTCAGCCTATGGAAGAAGTTAGTCAAGTACCCAGTTCCTGAGTTAAGGTCAAATGTTTACAGTCCTCATTTTATGCTCAAATTCTTTGACTTCGAGAAGTAGTTTTGCAATGCCAGGAAAAATGTATTTTCTATCCTCTATGTGCAAAAGCTATTCCTCCATCCTTATGTATCTGATTTCACACTGTGCAACTTTTCTTCCTGTAGATGCCCTCCATTCATATGAATAGCCCGAAGCAAGTGCAGAGAAATGGAAAAATCTTAAACTTTAGAAAAATATGTACATTTTTCTCATCTTTCTGTCCTTTTCAGATACCATTTTGCTGGGACTTTATCTACTCATCAGAAAGAAAAGGGTGATCTAGTATGACCTTGGGTAAGTAACTACTGAAAATATGTCTATATAGCATAAAGTAGAGCTATGCAGATGCTAAGCTTGGTTTGAATGAATGGAAATGAATGGTGTGACTATAACCTGATCCTCTCTTTATCTTGGTTTCTGGTGGTGCATGAAACTGAACAATATGAGCACCTCACACCCCACGTAGAAGCAAAGTCCCCCTGGGAAAAAGAGCTAAACATTCTGAGGTAGATTCACCTCCTGCATACATAGGATTGCCAATACACATAAAGTTTTCTACTTAAGAAAGCCAGACTCTTACTATTCTTCCTCAGCATGGTGCTGTGTCTCCCTCTGATGGCATCTGGGCCATACTTCCAGGCTGATGAACATTCTGAAGTCTTACATAACAGAGGATGTCTTTTTAAGTCAGATAATGGGTATGTTTAGATTAGAGGTCCTAGGTTTAAAACTTACTATTCCATCGAAATGTGATTTGCTTTCCAGCCCTCTAGTGAATCAAGTCATAGGTACAATTTTTCAGAAGGGACCAGTTCTCAGCCATAACTGAATGGAATTCATGTTTGCAGCCCCATGAGGATAGAGGCACAACAGGAGATTTAGCAATTAGTACTTGCTAGAAAAGCTGTAAGGGCTTCAGCCATTTCAAAGTGAACTCTGCCAGGCTACTCTGAACATCCAGTTTGTCTCAAGACACTGAAACAGCTAGAAGAACCTATCATTTCCAGAAGTCCCACAGGACTTGCCAGAGGATTTGGGGTTTGAAAGACTTTCTAATTACATACAGCTTCTGATTGGCACCCTGAGGACCCCAAGAAGCCTTGCAGACACCATGTGCTGCTTTACTGTCCTTCACATGCTGCATCCTACTGAGTGACTTGGCTTAGAACTGCCATTTCATCACAAATGGTTGCAAAAGATTTGTCCCACACTAGCAGTTACAGCAACTTACTAACAATAACCTCAAGACTATTTGTTTAAAATGGAAGCCTTTACACTTCACTCACTTTGCTCAGCCCAGCCTGGCAAAGAGCTGCTGGTGACTGGAAGACTCCATCATAAAGCATCACAACATAGAAGAAGGGTCACCTTAAGGTCCACTTGATTTGTCTTCTATAATCAATACTTCTAAGCAGGACATAATAGATTCCCAGTAGAACTCAGGTCTCACTAGTAACTCGGTTGGTTTGGCTATGCTGAAAACCAAAAGTGTGCTGGGGACCAGATTCCTTTCTTCCCCCTACCTAAGCAACGTCTGTTTATACAGGGTTAAAAATACTGTATTCTTCTTGTATCGCAGTACAACACTTAAGAAAATGTCTCAAGGCATTAAAAGCAATAAAAATTGTAATAACCCTCCTGTAAAGAAAACGCTCAATGATCTAGGATCTGGGGACAAGGATGAAGCAAACATTTCTTGTTACAGGTCTCATCGTCTGTATGTCCTGGAAAAAATAATACTTAAAATACCCCAGGATAGCAAAAACATGTTCTTAAAATCAGCAGCACTGCCATTGATTTAAGTAAAGCCACTCTGGTTTTTAATATTTTAGGGTGTACCACTGAGCTTCAGAAAGAACAGCAACATTTTAGACCTGCTGCCTCCGGGTCTGAAACCTTTCCATTATATCTAAATCCATTTTACTTCTCAGAAACAAAACCAGAAAATAATGTTATGTCACAAAACACTAGTACTAGTAAGAGGAGATTGGAATGATAGCAGTGTCTCTGCAGGAACGAAGACTAGTGCCCTTTAATTCTGCTGGGGGCTTTGATACAGAAAGTCACAGGAAATTGTCTAATCAGAATGAAATGCTCTTTCTGCAGAGCATTCTTTTTGTGTCTTTAAGGCATGTATTCATGGAAGGGTAACTGCCTGGTGCTAATGATTAAACACGGGGAGGGGGTTCAGCCTCTTCATTTCTGTGCCCATACAAATTTCCCAGAGAAGGCAGAGACTTCTTTAGAAAGTTCACAAACAGCAATCACCGCAAGCATGTGTGAATCTTTACACAGACCCCATAGAACTGGCTTATTGATCACCTTTTTGAAAAGCACTCAAATAGGGGATGTTTTTACATTTTTCAGTTTTGCCAGTGCTATGAGGGAAAGGAGCTCCCTTGACCTATATGTGAGCCTGGATGTCAGCTCCATGACTTCAGTGAGGACCAGCCAGCAAGACCTGTTGGGTATCTGTGGGTCTAGGACTTGCCTAGCACTGAGTTCAGACATGGGGTACTGCCTGATTTAAAGCATGGGCAGACCAAGCCGATGTCTGCCTGCAGAATACCATGGTTATCCATTTCCTTTATCACATCCTTCACTATCTGGTTTCCAGTTTGACTTCAGCTAGCACTGTTTTCACCTGCCTGTCAGCTTAGTCCTGCAATTAGATGTTCACAGGAGCCTGATCACCACCATGTTCCTGGGACACAACACTAGTCTCCACACAGCATTGGAGACATCTTCAGACTGAGATTTGTTCCAGCTGAGGCAAGACTTATCTTCTGGCTTGAGATCCCCCTCAACAAGACTGTGCGTTCTTAGTGAAAGAAACTGTTTTCTTGGCAAGGGTTACCCCAGTGAGTCCTCACCAAAGACAATGGGTTTTAGTACTCTAAGAATAGTAACCAAGATGTGGATTCCCTCCCTGGCTGGGTCACCAGTTTGGATGCTTCTCTAGAGGTATCTGAGCCTCAGCTAATGACAGCAGCATTTCTCCTTCAGAGTTTGGGTTATTGAGACAAAAGTGCACCTATATATTCCCCTCCCTAAATTAAATGAGATACTTGCGGGTTTAACTTGTGAATGACTTTGTGGTGGCCAAACACTGATATTTGGGAATGCAGGAAATAGAAATTATGACAGACAGATTAAACAAACTTGTCCTGTCAGGACAAGTTATACATTAATAAATTTATAATAATGATATAATGATAATAAATGATAATAAAATTAATGTATGTCTTCAAGTAATCTGATAAAGAAAAAAAACAACACAGAAGTCTTATGTAGGATATAGATGAGGATTTTTAATTTTTTTTTTTTTGCCCCATACTAGCATTAGCCAGGCTGTAAATCCTTATCTGGTTAACATCCTGCAGTGAAGGCCAAAATACACATAGCAATGAAAAGAGATACTGCAAGAAGCTGAGCACCTTTGCAATGGGTTTAGTGTGCTCAAACTACACAGAGAGTTCTGAAAGTGCTGGAGCAGGCAGCTTGTGGATCAAAATACAGCCAGGGAGAAAGGACTGGTCAGGACCAATTTACAAATAGGATCTTTTTGGGTCAAATGGCAGCAAACACTTTCAGACAAGGAGACATGGAAACTTAGGCTGCCAAACTAGAGCTCAGCTTCTGTGCTTACAGTCTACTGAAATTCTCTGATTTTGTAGTGGGAACAACTTCCACCAGCACCTGATGAGAATATATACACCCAACGGAAACCACAGGTTTTTTGCCATTCTTTCAGTGCACCAAAAAATATAAATTCATCCCATTGCTCTCCCTGTTCTATTTTTCATGCACACATGCAAAAATACATTTTAAGTAATGCACATAATTACCTCCGCTTTTGGAAATAATCTGTATGATAGCACAGGGTAGAAATGGCTTCTGATGAAGACTGCCTTTAACAGCACAGCTGGCAAGAGCAAAGAATTGCTCTGTGCGCAGGGGCCGTTAAGCCATGGGAAGGCATCCAGCTGAGTGGGACCAGGCAGACTTACACATTTGGAAAGAAAAATATGCACAGCCTGGCTACAAGGGAAAAGAAAAGAAAACATGCCCTGGAAATATAATGTCAAAACTTCCTATCAGCCCTTCAGGCTGCATAGCCCAGGAGATCATGGTTGCTATAGTGTAACCTGGCATCGCTGTTTTCACAGGTAATGATTTAGATGAGCTCCAATCTAGACATGAACCTTTGAGTTACTGTGTATTGTCACAGCAACAGTGCCTTAACCAGTCATCCCACTCACGCTTTATAGATTGTAGAAGAACAGAATTGCATCGTTCTGCTTCAAACCCCTGAACGGTTAATCTAACGGGGGTTTTTAAGGTTTTAGCAGGTCCTTCTAATAGCTGCTGTGGTAGTGTGCAGTTAACCTTTATTGCCTTGAGGGCCCTGTTAAGAATGAGTTATGCTCATACCCTTTAAGGAAGGAAGGATTATGATTCCAGATGTGTTGATACACTTGACATATGCCCTGTGATTGCAGGGACTCTCAGGAACCAAAAGTGCGCTGTTTTCACAAAGCTGTAATTTTTATTTACACAATAAATGCACATGCTTGTAATGATAATTTGTGCATGGCACTCAGAAACTGAGTGATGAAACTACACAGAGAGAGAGAAACTGAGTGAGGCAGTAAGACTGCACAGTACATAACACTGCATACTGAAATGCCATCCTCACAAGCACAGCACATGTAAAACTGGTTTCCTTCTGCTTGTTCTAATTAGAATATCCATAAACATTTTCAGTTGTTGCTATCATCACATCAGTTTGAACACATAGAATAGCTTGATTTGTAAGTATATGCAATTATATTTTTGAATGAAAGCATGGAATTTGTTTAATTTAAACTAGTAAATGCACATTGTGTTTTGCTGCTCACCATTCAGAAAGCATCAATTGCTTGACTGTTGATGTTGCAGTTATTAGTACTAATAATATCTCATCCAGAAATCCATACTCAAGCCAAGGGATTTTTTTATTCTGCTCTGTTTAAAAAGGTTTCCTATCTTTTACTCTATGAGCAGAAGAAATACAATGGCTGCATCTACACTGTAGGCTGATTCTGGCAGTAACTTTAACCCTAGAGTCCTGACAGCTCATTTCCATATTACTTATAAAAACTAGCAATATGAACAAAATAGTCTAAGGGGAGCTACTTGAAAGACTATTTTTACTTTTCCACTTTATGACTTATTTCCCAAGCCTACTATTCTTGTCTCACCACATCACTTGGGAGGATATTCACATGTCAATGCAAAATCTGTGGTTGTAGCATAGGGCAAAAATCTACTACCTTACTGTGCCCAAGCTGACAACTCCAGACAGGCCAAATGGAAAAGGCTGAATAATATAATACACAGACAGCAAGTCCTGACTATTGTAGGAACAGAGGATATGGTTCAAAACTAATACAAGTACCATTAACATGAAATCTCTGACTAGCAATAAGAATAGCTACTTGTACAATGTGAGAATGAGCCTGAGAGAGAAAAAAGTTCCATCCAGCTTAGGTGCCAAGCCAACAAGAAGAATCAAAAACTATTTAATAATTAAAATCACCTTCTGAAATCAATGCAAAAAGCCCTTCTGTTTATATTATTTCCAGTCAGCTCAAATCTGGGGATTACAGCAGTTCTGTCATCATCCAGTCATACATGGGCATGTCTCAGTGGTACATACAGAATCACAGAATCCTAGGGGTTGGAAGGGACCTCAAAAGATCATCTAGTCCAACCCCCCTGCCAGAGCAGGGTCACCTAGAGTACATCACACAGGAAGGTGTCCAGGTGGGTCTTGAATGTCTCCAGTGAAGGAGACTCCACAACCTCTCTGGGCAGCCTGTTCCAGTGCTCTGTCACTCTCACAGTAAAAAATTTTTTCTGATATTCACCTTAAACCTCCTATGCTCCAATTTGTATCCATTACTCCTTGTCCTATCACTGAAAAAAGCTTAACTCCATCTTCTCGACACTCACCCTTTACGTATTTGTAAACACTGATGAGGTCCCCCCTCAGTCTCCCCTTCTCCAAGCTAAAGAGACCCAGCTCCCTCAGCCTTTCCTCAGAAGGGAGATGTTCCACTCCCTTAATCACCTTTGTGGCTCTGCGCTGGGCTCTTTCAAGCACTTCCCTGTCCTTCCTGAACTGAGGGGCCCAGAACTGAACACAATACTCCAGACGCGGCCTCACCAATGCAGAATAGAGGGGGAGGAGAACCTCTCTTGACCTACTAACCACACCCTTTCTAATGCACCCCAGGATGCCACTGGCCTTCTTAGCCACAAGGGCACATTGCTGGCTCATGGTCATCCTCCTGTCTACCAGGAGCCCCAGGTCCCTTTCCCCTACACTGCTCTCCAGCAGGTCAGCCCCCAGCCTGTACTGGTACATTATGTTTTTCTTCCCCAAATGCAAAACTCTACACTTGCCCTTGTTGAACTTCATCAGATTTCTCCCCGCCCAACTCTCCAGCCTGTCCAAGTCCCTCTGAATGGCAGCACAGCCCTCCAGTGTGTCAGCCACTCCTCCCAGCTTGGTGTCATCAGCAAACTTGCTGAGGGTACATTCCGTACCCTCATCCAGGTCGTTGATGAAGATATTGAACAACACTGGGCCCAGTACCAACCCCTGAGGGACTCCACTAGTCAGAGACCTACAACTAGATTCTGCCCCATTGACTACAACTCTCTGATTTCTTCCTTTCAACCAGTTCTTGATCCACCTCACTACCTGATCACCAAACCCATTCTTGATCAACTTATCTACAAGGATGCTGTGGGAGACGGTGTCAAATGCTTTACTGAAATCAAAATAAACCACATCTACTGCTCTACCATCATCTATCCACCTAGTAATTTCCTCATAGAAGGCTATAGGTTTGGTCAAATATGACTTACTCTTGGTAAAACCATGTTGACTGCTCTTGATGACCCCCATCTCCTTGATATGTCTAGAGATAGTGCCAAGGACAAGTTGTTCCATCACCTTTCCAGGGATGGAGGTGAGGCTGACCGGTCTATAGTTACCCGGGTCCTCCTTCTTGCCCTTCTTGTAGACTGGAGTGACATTTGCTATCCTCCAGTCCTCAGGCACCTCTCCTGTTACCCATGACTTACCAAATATGATGGAGAGTGGCCTAGCAATGACCTCCGCCAGCTCCCTCAGCACCCCTGGATGCATTTCATCCGGATCCATCGATTTATGGATATCCAGATTGCTCAACTGATCCCTAACCCAATCCTCATCTACGAAGGCAAACTCCTCTTTTATCTTGACTTCTTCTGGGGCTAGAGGAACCTGGGGCTCCTGGGGAAAGCCTGCAGGAGTAAAGACAGAAGCAAAGAAGGCATTCAGCATCTCTGCCTTCTTTATATCCTCTGTCACCAGGGCACCCACCTCATTCAACAGTGGGCCTATATTGCCTCTGGTATTAGTTTTGTCAGCTATGTATTTGAAAAGCTCCTTCTATTATCCTTGACCTGGCTTGCAAGGTTAAGTTCCAAGGAGGCCTTAGCTTTCCTAGTTGCCTCCCTACATTCTCTGACAACAGTCCTATATTCCTCCCAAGTGACCAGCCCCTCCTTCCATGATCTATAGATTTTCCTTTTCCATTTGAGTTTGCCCAGCAGTTCCTTTTTTAACCATGCTGGTCTCCTAGCTCCCTTACTAGATTTCCTACCCATTGGGACGCTCTGATCCTGTGCTTGCAAGAAGTGGTCCTTGAATGTTGACCAGCTATCTTGAGCCCCTTTACCTTCTAGCACTCTGTCCCATGGGACTTCCCTTAACAATTGATTGAGGAGGCCAAAGTTGGCCCTGTGGAAGTCCAGGGTTCTGGTCTTGCTAGGTACCCTATTCCTGCCACACAGGATCCTGAACTCCACCATCTCATGATCACTGCAGCCAAGGCTGCCACTGACCACCACTGCTTCAACAAGGCCGTCCTTGTTGGTGAGTACAAGATCCAGCAGTGCTCCTCTTCTAGTTGGCTTGTCCACCATTTGCATTAAGAAGTTATCATCAATGCACTGGAGAAACCTCCTAGACTGTGAATGGCTGGCTGTGTAAGTCTTCCAGCAGATATCAGGGTAGTTAAAATCCCCCATGAGGACCAAGGACTGTAGTTGCAAGGCTGCCTTCAGCCGCTTGTAGAAAACCTCATCAACTTCCTCGTCTTGATCAGGAGATCTGTAGTAGAACCCCACAACTGTATCACACATGCCAGCCTGCCCCTTACTTCTTACCCACAGACTTTCAACTTGCCCCTCATCAGCCCCTGCACAAAACTCGATACATTCTAGTTGCTCTCTCACATAAAGAGCAACTCCACCACCTCGCTTCACCAACCGATCTTTCCTAAAAAGGACATAGCCATCCATGGCCACATTCCAGTTATGTGAGCTGTCCCACCATGTCTCTGTTATTGCTACCAGATCATAACCCTTAGAACACACACAGACCTCTAACTCTTCCTGTTTATTCCCCATGCTGCGTGCATTGGTATACAGGCATTTCAGGAAGCAAGCAGAGCACACTGGTGGGACCAAATCCTCCTTAGACCACCTTCCTTCAGGCCCTGGCATGTTGCTCTTGGGCTTATCCCTGACAGACCCAGTTTTCTCCCCTTCCCCCTTCACATCTAGTTTAAAGCCCTCTCAATGATACCTCTGCCTGCCAGCAGCTACTCCACTAGGAGATGCGTAACACTAGAAATCATTCCCACAGGAGGCTGGAGTACTTTGAAGAGTTCAAGGAAACATTCAGAGAAATAGTCCATCAAGGGTTAATGATTCTACAACAAATCAAAGGGAAGGTCATAGACATTTGATCATTTTATAACTGATTGATTGATAGATTATGTATGCTGATTGCAAATGGTCTAAGGAATCTCTCTACTGATTACAAGACAGCTGTGATGTAGAAAAATATTAGAGAACATGAGCTCACAAATGCTATTTTTCCTTCTCCTCTACCCTAGCTCTACTTGGGATGACAACACTGAGTCATATCCTTTGCTTTATGTGACATTTGTATGTTTTTCTTTGTAGGACAATGGATGGAGGACAAGATCTGTAAAACTAAAAACCCAACCAGCCACATTATTAACAGGTTGTTAAACACAAAGACATCAGTTGCTCAAGAAGTCCCTGAAACAGTGGGGCTGTGACCCTACTCTACATCCAGCCTTCTCTACATCTTTCCCAGGTACCTGAAAGTGCCTGGTTAGATTTAGACACTTAGCTAAAGAGACTTTTGGTCTGACCTGCCAGTGGGAATTTTTGTTTGCTCACTTTCTCTGGAAACCTAAAAGTACAGTTAAGTCTTGTTGGACAGACTGTGGATCCTGATTTAAAAATCCAGCTTTTAAGAAGCTGCCCATTCTGATCTGTAAAGCCACCACTGTCACTCCCTGAATTCTGTCCACATGTCCTTTTTCTTCCATGGTGCCTTCCAGAGAGAACAGGTTAAGGTGCATGCTGATAACAGGCTTGTTGTTCTAAAAACAACACACATATAAGTAAAGGTATTGTCCACTCTTGGCTCTAGTTGTTCCTTTTTTGTCACTTACTCTTCATTTTAAGTCCTAGGGCAAAGATCAACTGTCTTACGTACATACTCACAGTGTATGTAGCTGAAGACATCAGCTACACATTAGTGACCTAATTCTGAGTGAACACCCTGGAAAAAATAGTCACATAAATATCAAATAACTATGAACATTAATAATTTGATTAAATTTCAGTTGCACCATCTCTCACTCTTCAACAAGCCCTGAAGTATTATTCTTAAACTCTAAGTAATTTGCAGAGTAGAAATTAGACTAAAGCATATATCTGACTGTACTGCCAAATAATGGCCATCGCAGGTATTTCAGACTAGATCTAAGTATTTTCCCACACTCCAGTCTGGTTGTTGAACTAAAGAAAATGAAGAAAAATCAACCAAATTAGAAGTTCATCACTTTTAGGTTAATATAAATGATAAGTCTCAGAGTTTTAACTTGAATATGCTACAAATACCTTTTTCACTTCAGTGCAAAATATTTTGTTTTGTTGTTGGGTACATTTGTCTAATAGTTTTCACTCATTTTAGATGTTTGCGGTTTTTTAATGAAAGATTATATTCAAAGTAAAAAGGAAAAAATACTAACACTTAGAAATTACAAAAGGAAATGTTTTACTTTTCTATATTTTTAGTTACTAAATTTGACCCAAATCAGCAAGCATTTTGACCTCCCTGAAATCTTTCTATGATGATTTTTACAAATACAGCAAAGCTTTTAAAGAGTCATTTTCCTGGTTCATCATATTTGTTCTTCTCGACCACTGACACAAGAACATTCGTGCTTGTAAGAAAGCTGGAGTATCATATGACTGTGAGAGCTGCCATCCAGAATGTTGCTTAGGACTGAAACAAGTAGCATGCAGGGAAAACACAATGTGACTGCAGTGATCATTCACCAAACAGGGACTAGGTGGTGAGAAATATGCTGCTGAAACATCTGCACACCAACCATTGATTTGATCATTTCAAAGAATGAGAAAAGCCTGCCTGTAAACACACACTAAAAAAAGTGCCTAATCCATCAAATAAATTGTTTGCCATAGATGGTCCCCCCAGCTCTCTATATAGGTGTGCAAATAAAAACAGATGACCATAGAAGAGGGACATGGAGACCTATTTGGGTTACTTTGTGTACCAGTTTACCTTCAGTCAGGGAGCCCCAGAATCCACAAGTGAGCCAGAAGTGCTTATAGACAACTGATTGTTCCTGGAGAGGTTTAACTTTAATCTTTTCTGCAGGAGTTTTTGTTATCCTGAGGCATCTAGTGCTTACAGCCTCAAGTTGTGCAGCATAAAATGATAAAGAGCCAAGAAAAGTAAAATGAAAGTTTTTTAGGATTGTGGTTTCAAAGAAACAAAACCAAAAAAACAGGCTCTGGAAATTACAAGTTATCACTTGCTGACACTCGATCATCAAACAATACCACCCAGTACTAATCTTAAGAGAGGGACAGTTAAAGAATCTGAGCCAAAGAACCACTTCAGGAAGCCATTACATGTTGTGCTTCAGGTTACCTATGAGCATATATACTCAAGGCAGGTGAAAACAGAATATAAACCTAGTGATAAACCTTACAAAGTCTTTTGTGCTAATCCACTATTAATTTTGTGCGCCTCCTCATACTGAAGTCAAGCAGAGTGTGTTCCAAGAAGGAGAAAGATAAAGAAATAAGGAATATGGTTGAAATATTTAAAAGCTAACTGGTTAGCCTTTAATGCACCATCCGTGCATCATCATGGTTGGTACTGAAGTCAGGATCTCAAAGTTCCACTGTACTAGCTGTGCTGTGTATGCCCAGGACTCACCAATGAAATGGGTGCAATCGTGAAAAATTTTAGATTCAGGCTCACTATGCATAAGAAGTAAAGCCCAAGGCCCTCACTGTAATCAATGAAAAGCCTGCCTAAGGTCTGAAGCACCTGTCAGAGGTTCCCTTGCTTCTCTGTATATAGACCACCAGAGCAACTAGGTTCCTAATTGGGGCATGCCATGAGGAAAAAAAGCTGCACATTATTTGGAGCAGACTAATTAATGTGAGGGATCAGCCTCACTGGTTCCGGAGAACAAGGCACTTGTTACATTGCTGACATGGGAAAAGGGGCTCCAGAAGAGCTGACCATGACTGACCAGAGGAGAAAGATTTGGGAGAAACCAGGCAGTGCAACACATCTGCCAATAAAAGAAGTGCGCAGGCTGGGGACATTGTTCAAGCCAGGGTCTGGACCTCAGTGCCAACCAGCCACCATGAATAAGGGCTCCTATTTCCCAGCGTAATGCAGGTACCTTTTCCTGCCTGCTGTGTCCATTCCTCAATTACCCAGGGCAAAGATTAGATTACTTTAATGCACTCTCTACACAGCTACACCTCCAAAATATTCAGCCTGAAGGCAGCACAGTATGCTGAAGCCTGACAGGCTGCACACTGGGAGCAATTTAGACCTTGCTCCATGCATTTCCCTGACCTCTGCTAAGCTCCCAGGTGGAATTCAAGGTGATGGTTTTAACCTACAAAGCCATCATGGCTTTGAGAGCTTTTTAGCTTAGAAATCCCTTCCTTTCTCCCTACCAGAAGCTGACACCATTTCTCAGGGGACCTGTACCCATGTGGTGTGCCAGCCCCCTGTTTTTGTTATCATTTCATGCAAGCCATCAGGTTCCTTCTTTCTCTACAGCTACGCTGAGCAGCAGTGGATCTATTCACAGGTACACCCCTTATTTAGCCTGTGACTTGTTAAGGTGTCTGAGGCACAGAATGAGTACTTATAAGTACATTCTAAAAAGAGCAAAAAATGAATAAAAGAACAGTTGTCTGCTGCATTTGCAGTTAATTATCCATAAGGTTACTTTCCTCTCCCCTTTCTCAGCACCCACTTGAGGACTGAGCTCACGGGTCAGACACCAGGCATTTGTGAAGACTGAGCTCACGGGTCAGACACCAGGCATTTGTGAATAGTGTGGCACTGAGGATCTTCAGCAACACGTGTTCACTTGACTGTACTTCCTTCATCTACCTCTCATCATGCTCAAAAATTTAATATTAAGCATCTAATGAGGCAGAGAGACACTGACTCTTTCAACCATCTTCTTAAATATCCCCCAGCATGCTCTTTTCGTTCATCTGCTTTCTGTGTGATTTTCTGTCACTTACCAAATTTGATCTCTTGCACTTGCTCAGAGGTCTCCTATGGGCCATAGCACTTCCTTTTGGTTGCCCAAGAGTTTCCCAGTGCCTCTGCCCTCAGCCTGCCCCCACTCTCTCTCAGTGTGAGCAAAATTACAACCATGGAGCTGAAGGTTACAGAGGGAAACCCACAAAGCCAAATGGTTGGATTCACCTTGATTTGTGGTGTTGTGTGATAGGACCAGACTGCTTCAGTGCTATGCAAACCTATGCCTTTAGAAAGAAAGTGGATTTAGGCTAGCAATTTAAATACTAAACTGCTAGGTGCTTTAGAAATGAAACATAGAGAGAATAGTCTCCTCTATAGCTGTTGTAAAGCCCAGCTTTCTGGATGATTAAGGTTCGTGAGAGTTACAGGACAATAGCTCCCTTTCCATGCATTTGGAAGTGTGGGCAGGGCTGGCAGATATCTTGCCTGGACATTAGAATATAGTACACTAACCTTCCCATAGATCTTACTAGAGCAATCAGTAGCCTGGAGACCTCCAACCAGCTGGTTGTGCAGCTGTTTAATAATTGTCATATGGCTTCCTGCTAGAGGAGAAAGGCAACTGAGGAAGACGGAGTGAGACTAATTAAAAAGACAAACTTTGAATATGTTGTTTTTAACTTCCCTCAGCCTGGTCCTTCGACCTCCTAAATTATCACAAGATAGTGGAAAAAAGCCATAAAATGACTGGAGGCAATCAGTGAAATGGCATCAGAAATCTATCCACTGTCCACATCTTCCACTTCTGTCATTACAGTCCTCAACATTATGTTATTTTCAATCCTTCATGAAGTCAGTTCTCCAAAAATAGGTGAGTGGCAGTAAAAGAAATAAATAGAAAGAGCTGCTGTCTTCTCAAAAGTCCCCAAAATGCTGCACATGATAGAGAGGAAGATTACATTAATGTGGAGAGCACAGTGGAATGAAGAGAGGAGCATTTTATTACCACTTCAGGCTTGGAAGGGAAGCGATTACATTTAAGGACGTGTCAGGGTGCCAAGTTTTAGTATATAGCTGAAATACAAAACATTTAATGGCAACTACATTTTCTTCTTCTTTTTTTTTTTTAATAAGAGTGAAATCATATGGGGTTCAAATAGTGTATTTTGTCCAAAGCAAAAATAAAGCATTTTAAAATGCCTTTGATTAAAGTGAGTAGATTCAGAAAATGGATGAAAAGGAGGGAATGCAGTACAGAATGGCTTTGATGTCACTGTACTTGAATGGGGTCTAGGACTCCTCTAATAATGTTCAAACCAAGGGTTTTAAATGAAGAATCCTACTCACAGGGGCTTGTTTTAACCACTGAACTGAACAATAGTTGAAGACACGCCTATCTCACTCTTGTTTTTGAAGCTGATGTAGCAGTTCTTTAAATACTCACTGGCACAGAGACCAGAAACCATCTAAATAACTCTAACCTCCTGGCTAAAGTCAGGTTTTCACTTTGAATCTGTGAACATTTAAGGCAGATACAGAAAGGTTCTACTTTGAGCTTCAAAAGGATGGCTCAATTCAGAGTACACAATAGCTAGCAGTTGGGCCACTCTCCTGAGAGACAGAAGACTTATTTTACGTCCATACATTCCAAGAGAAGGGGAGAGAGGTGTGACCAACTCTTACAACCCAAACAGCTTAACCAGATAACTTGTAAAAGGACAAAAGAGCAGTTCCTCATACTTTACTTTTGTGAATGACTCATATCCATAAAATGTTTATTTGTCAAAAACTGTATAGTAAAATCTGCCTGGATTTGTGAATAATTTTAAATAGAGATAAATGCTCTTATTTAAAAAAAAATAAAGCCTCTGTGTGTTTCTTCATGTGTTTGTGTGTATGCACATGGTTATCCACCTACAGTTACACTGAAATCCCCAGATCCAATTTAGATCAGATACAGATTGCATTCAAAAGTGGAAAAGCCAAGTCAGGCATATTTAAATGCCAGGATAATACCTGCTACCTGGAGATTTCAGACCATGTGGTGAGAACCAGAAATCTAAAAACTCTAGCAATAAATATGGGGGGCGGGGGGGGTGGGTTGTAGAGGAGAGAGAAAGTGCAATTCACTTATTTCAAAATTAGTTGAACTCAAGAAACTTTTCACAAACCCAATGCTTGTGAAAATTCAGCAGACTAAAATCCAGCCCAAAACCTTGGTCTGTCTACTGCAGTCTCAGACACCATCTCAAGCAGAAATGTTCATCACAGCTGAACTCTGTGTAAATCCTCTTCCACACAAGAAACCAGGGAGGAGCAGGGAAGACCTCTCTTTTGGAGATTCTGTGGTCTTCAGGGATGCCAGGAGGTAAAAGGCTAAAGGTAGAGGAGCAAGAGAAGGGACCTGGCTGGGCTGAAGATATCTTTGCTTACACTCTTCTTCTCAGGACTCTACAGATAAATATACTTCCAGGACTTGAACATACAGGAGTCAATGCTGCTTGAAGCCTTAGAAAGCAGAGTTTAAAATACTTGGCAATATTTCAGCCCTGAAGAATCAATCATCGTGAGCCAGGACACACAAAAGTAATAAGGTTTAAAATATATTTTTTAACAGTCTCTTTTCCTGAATTTTTTTTCCCCTACCTTTGGGACACAAACTTGGATTGCATTTTCCAGTTTTCCTCTATAAAGTGAAGTCTGGGGAGTCATTTACTGAATTATTTAATCTTAACTGAGAATTGATAGTCATGCTGCAGCCCCATCTCCATTCCCTGCCCCCCTCTCCATTACTAAATGACCAAGGATCATGACTTTCAGATTTTTTTAAATTTTCCAAGAGACCATTCATCTGTCCTCAACATGAAGCCAGTGGCATTTGTCCTTCTCTGTGGGTTTATTGCAAACTGTCCCATCTGCCTTTCCTACATACAATTGACTTCCTAGTGCCTCCATTACTTCAAAGACAAATCATGACACTAAGGTTAGAAGTGTGACTATTAATAGAAAATAAAAAGACTCCCAGAACAACCAGCTTTCTTGCACTATTATTTTTCTTGCTGAGCAAGAGGTTGGTTGGTTGTTGTTTTTTTTCTGTTGGTACAAATACAAAACACAACCACTGGGAAGGAATAATAATGAAAGGCTGCAAACCTTTCTTGAATTAGATCACTAAGGTCCAAATCATCCTTCACAGTAGATCAACACAGGTCCTCTGAACCTGCTGGTGCTACACACATTGACACTAGCTTTGCATCCAGTCTTAAGAGGGTGGCCAGGCAAAGAACAACACATGGGGCATCTGAGTACCAAGTTGATAACAGGGAGTATTAATTGTCCAAATTCTCTGTTCTTCACATTTTCTTTACTACTACCAGTAGCTGTAACACCTGATTTCAGGCTGGAGATGAAAGGAGGGCTCCTTTGTGGCTCCTTCTTTCTTGTTGTTTTATTTATTCCCCACCTATTCTTGTTGCAGGAATTTGTTCCTCCTTTCACGACACATGGTATGGAAAGGAACACATGAAATCTGATGCAAGAGGACCTCAGGAGAAATGGAAACACAGAAAAACAGCCAATGCAGAATGATCAGTATCCGCCTAGGTACTGAATATTTGATGAGGCTGCCTGTTCAAAAGAGGAATCAGTTTTTTTTAGTTCAGCCCATGAAAGTACTTTAATGGGTAGAGAATAATTTGTGCCGAGACCCTCGCTCTGTGATAATGTACTACTGGGAAGAGCTCTTCAATTTCTCTCTCCTCTTGCCCATCCCCTTCACACACATATGCCTGTACATTGCTTACCATTCCTATTACAGTCCTTCAGAATGAGCTCACTTATTGATTTTTACAGCAGAGATTTTTTTTTTTTTAAGATGTTTTAAAAATGCAAGTGATGACTGCAGTATTTCTTACTATTGAAGAAGGAAATACTATATAATTTCTTCTTGAAAGCAAGACAGCAATCCTCATTATCCCTATCACTGTTGGCTTCTTGATAATCTCTGGTTTTCCAAAGGTTGCTGGGGTGTAAAAATTCCCCTTGTATGTTCATTACCAAGAGCTAAGGGGGAATGCATGGTATGTGTTTGCACCTAAATGATGTAACATTGTAGGGGTAACAGCAGGCAAGGGGACAGCAAACCAGATTTTCATCTCTATGTTAAAGACAAGTTTCAGGTTTTGTTCTAAGTATTATGGAAGAGACTTCAGGGCTGCTGGGGAATTTTCAGTTGTAATGTTCACATGGCTTTTCTCCAAGTATTATGCCTAGTGGTTTTCCTTTTCTTTTGATTTGATTTGGTTTTTTGTTTGGTTGTTGTTTTTTTTTTTCCCCAGTTGAAAATATTTGTGCATGTTCATTATCACAGTAAATCTCAGTACTGTAGAAGTTGCTTTATCTACTTGTCTGGTGGTGTTCTTGGAAATTGCAGTCTGAAGAAAATAGACTTCTCCTTAGAAATTTTGTGACATGATCTGAAGATGAAGAAAGAACGTGTTCTGAAAAAGATGGAAAGCTGAATTCCCAGTGGCTTGCAGTCATATCCTAAATCTTGTCAGTGACAGATTTCACTTAGTTTTTCCTCCCAGTACCTCAGAGTTAATCCACATATAAGAGAAAAAACTCCCTGGGTCATGCATCATCTGCAGAATTATTACCTGAGATTTGCAAAGCCAAATTTCAACCTAAGTTAAACCAGAGAAAATTAGCATTGATGGGGGACAGAGGACAGAACTTGATGCCAGGAAGTTAAAACAAAACTGAATTTGTCTTGTACAGTTCATATTGACAGTGAGGAAAGTGAGCAGAAAAGCTACTTTTTCAGTTGTGATGCAGGCAGGTTCAGGGTGGGTATCTATCCAGGAGGCTGAACTTGTGAATCATAGAATCCTAGGGGTTGGAAGGGACCTCAAAAGATCATCTAGTCCAACCCCTCTGCCAGAGCAGGATCACCTAGAGTACATCACACAGGAAGGCGTCCAGGCGGGTTTTGAATGTCTCCAGTGAAGGAGACTCCACAACCTCTCTGGGCAGCCTGTTCCAGTGCTCTGTCACTCTCACAGTAAAAATTTTTTCTGATATTCACCTTAAACCTCCTATGCTCCAATTTGTATCCATTACTCCTTGTCCTATCACTGAAAAAAGCTTAACTCCATCTTCTTGACACTCACCCTTTACGTATTTGTAAACATTGATGAGGTCACCCCTCAGTCTCCCCTTCTCCAAACTAAAGAGACCCAGCTCCCTCAGCCTTTCCTCAGAAGGGAGATGTTCCACTCCCTTAATCACCTTTGTGGCTCTGCGCTGGGCTCTTTCAAGCACTTCCCTGTCCTTCCTGAACTGAGGGGCCCAGAACTGGACACAATACTCCAGATGCGGCCTCACCAATGCACAATAGAGGGGGAGGAGAACCTCTCTTGACCTACTAACCACACCCTTTCTAATGCACCCCAGGATGCCATTGGCCTTCTTAGCCACAAGGGCACATTGCTGACTCATGGTCATCCTCCTGTCTACCAGGAGCCCCAGGTCCCTTTCCCCTACACTGCTCTCCAGCAGGTCAGCCCCCAGCCTGTACTGGTACATTATGTTTTTCTTCCCCAAATGCAAAACTCTACACTTACCCTTGTTGAACTTATCTGAGTACTTCAGATAGGTTGAAACTTAAAGCAAGTATTTATCTTTCCTTTCTCTGTGGTGAGTAAATGCAACAACACTGTGACCTAATTGGGCTTTGCTGCCAGGAATATCAGTGAGGGCACTGGGTGATCCTTTCATTAGTTCAGATGTCTCCATTTTCCAGAAAACAAAGGACAAAAAAAACCAACAGAACTTATGTCCTACTTCATATTTCTCAGACTCAGAATAGTTCTTTCTGTCCACTCATTAACTGTCAGAATAGTAACAGCTGTACAGTAGTTATTGCTGTTGAAATAGTAGTGTAGTAGCTTCTTGTCATTGTACTTCTTTAAACAAGGATTTGCTGAAAAGAGGACAAATTTCACAACACAAATCTGAAGACAGGTACAGTCAGCATGATTGGTACTGGAATTAGGAGACAATTAATGGGATTGTAGTGAATTTCTAGAAATAGTGCCTCCATAAACTATTTGTGCCAGGTAATATAAAGGTAAGATCCTTTAAGCTGATTTCTCAGTTGCAGATATTTTTTATTACAAATAATTTTTTTTTACACATATGTAAGTGTATATATATAATTAAATGTATCTGAAAGAACCTGGCTACTGCCCACAGTAGAGATGGTTAAAGAATGCCAGTGGGAACAGGGTCATACCAGCCTTTGGAGTGCTGCCAAACACAAAGTCAAAACATCTGTTTGCCATTAAAAATTTTGTTGCTGGGAAAAAGAGTCAGTCTGGGTCAATAAAACTTACAGAGGCAAGACACCGGTGGCTTGACTGACACACAGAGTGTGTTAGGTCTGGTCTGAGGAGTCTCAGAGGAGCTGTTGATGGGGGGAACAGCTAAAAACCAAAAATGATCAGCACTGATACACCTTTGAGAGAACTATGTGAGGCTGAAGATCAAAGCCAGTGGTGAGACCCTGCAGGAACCTCAGGTGCATTGGCCGAAGCTGTGAAAAGATAGATTTGACAGCCCAGCAGTAAGATTATATGCAACTATTTGATAAACAGAGGAAACAACTAAAAATTGAATCTTCCCATGAGAATTGTCCTGACTCCTGTATCCACCGTATGGTACCTTCTGTTTTGCAGCTTGTATCCTGGGCTTAACGAGGAAATCACCCTAGCATGAGATACTACTTAGCAAGGCAATATAGGCAGTGTAGTAATGAGAATAATTAAAACACCTTATGCCTGTTTCTCAAACAAAAGCCATGGCTGAGATACTGAGGCTGCTGGCAGAACAAGGGAACTAACCTGCCTCTTTGAAAAATGGATCTGATGGAGAAGGGTGCGTAGAGATAAAAAGAGCTCTGATAAGCTAATCTGATCATGTTATGCACCAAGAAAGTGTGAGACTGCCAAAACTGTTAAGAGGTTTGCATGCTGGTACCACAACCCACACTGACACTTGGTGAGACACTCTTTGGACTTGATAGCCTGCCATTCTAATCAATTACATTCTTTTTTTGGGTGCATCTTGATTTCACATTTAAGCATGTTGTCTCTTACACATATTTGGCTGAGATTATTATTTATGTGTCTCGTCTTTGTTGACAGCAACTTTCTTCTCCCTTTTTCACTTCCAGATGGATTTATGGTATCAGCATAGCAAGCTGCCCAGCCTGGCCAGGAAGTTTAACCAAAAACTGACAAGCCCTCTAGATATAGACTCAGTCCAATTATACGAAAAACAGCTAAGGACTGGGTGGCATATGTACTGGGTAATGGCTTACAGAACTCTTTTCTGCAGGGGGCTGGGTTAGAAGAGTAAAAGCATGATTCACCCTGGTTTCTACTTAAAGTCACATGTGTTAAGTTGCAAATAGAGCTCAGGATTGAAAATAGCTATGTCATGAGCAGCTGTTTTTCTCAGTAGCAACACAGCAGGGAATAAAAAGACACCATCCAATACTAAAGTTTGAAAAAACATGATCATGCAATAGACTTTAACTCCAGCCTTGCCAGCCAGGTAAGGAGAGGAAGAGTACATACACTAAAGGAAACAAAATGAAAGAATATTGCATATTACACTACAAGGGTATGAGGTGCTACAGTTACAAATCTTCCATTTGGGACATTAAAAGGCTGCTGATAATTTTTTCTGCCTGTTTGCATCACTGGGAGACTGAATAACAGAGGTATCTCAGACCTTCCTTCTGCCACACCTGAGATGGAAGTTCAGCTTGTCCAAACAGGATCCCATGGAAAGGGGTGACAAATCATATACCCTCACTGGAAGATGGCTGCAGAGATGACACGTCAGGACTGCCTATTTGTTTCTTGGAGAGTGGCTTTCTTTGCCTTTTATATTTGCAATGCACAGAAGTGTTCCTTGGATAATTACAGTAAGGCAGCCTTTCTGCGCTTTGAAGGGCTGCTCACTGGGTATCAAATTCAGGTTCAGCACTTGACAAAAATCACAATAGCTCTGAAGGGGCTGGTGGGAAAGCAGGAGAAAAAAGTACTTCTCACTGCTGTGATCCAAAGAGCAAGTTACTAAGTAGTCTGCTTGAAGAAAATTATGAACACACCTTCCAAGACCTGAGGCATAATCAGAGGAGAGCAAGAGGCAGCATGTTGAAGCTCCTGAAGGGCAGTGAACTGCTTTCCCCTATGCTATTAAGTGTGTAATTCACATGTGTGCACATTTGAAGTATTTTACCAAGGGCAAGACGCATTGATTATTTTAAGTAGAATGAAAAAAAGTCTTTTTGATTTAATACTATTGAATAAAAAACGGTCATATATGAAGTTGTATGTACTTTCATGATTTTAGGTAAACATGTTTTAATGATGGACTAGAGATCAGATTGCTATGCATTATGCAAAATCAGTCCAGTAATTATCCTTCACCTATTGAATACATTTTGCCTTTCATTTTGGTCAATAAGAAAGGAGAGTATTTGGAGAACACTGTAATAAAATAATAGAATCACTTAGGTTGGACTTGGTCTTAAAGCTCTTTTCCAAGAATTAACCCTACTCTTTCAAGTCCAGCACTAAGCCATATTCCCAAGCACCACACCTACATGACTTTTAAACACATCCAGGGATGGTGACTCAACCACCTCCCTGGGCAGTATTAGACTAATGTCTAGACTAAACATCCCCTGGTGCAGCTTGAGGCCAATGCGCTCACTATGGCAGTGATCATTCATGTGAGCATGCTGAACAAGGAATAATTATCTATGCAAAGTACAAATTACTGGTCTACATACTACAAAATATAAGACAGTGATAAAAGCAGAGGAAAAGTGCTAAAAGCCTCTAACTATGCTGCAGCTTTTAGAAGCATTTTGCCGTGTAGCACAGTCAGCAGATGAAGTTTCACTTTCCCTGTCAGAGTGCTTTACTCCACTTGGGTGTTAGGAAGGAATAAGCTCTTTGATGTCAAAGCTTAAAAAAAAGTTTAAGACTTTATTGGTGCTGCGAATTATCCTAGGGCTCTGATACAAGCATTATTCAGAATGATTCTGCCAACTTTTTCCTGCAGAAATAATTCATCATATGGGCTGTAAGAGTGTTATCCTTCGTAACCCCTGCTTACAGACAAACACTCAACAGTAAACCAGTGCTCAGATTGGGCAAGCAATCATCAGCAGTGTGCACCATTGTTTCTGACCTCCAGCTGGCCAAAAAGTGTCACTGAAGTGATGGAAAACTTTAATAAATCATATCTGAGATGCATGTTAACAAAGTACAGAAATACCCACTGTGTCTAACTCAAATATTCATAGATTCAGAAATATTAAGGCCAGAAAGGAGCAATATCTCAGTTTGCCTGACCTCCTGTATGTCACATGCTATTCAATTTCAACCAGTTACCCCTGTGTTAAGCCAAGTAATTCATGCTTGACTGAAGTGTATCTTTCAGGAAGGCATCAAATCTTCATCTGAATATATTGGTAGAAAAAAAACATCTTTCCTTCAGCAACTTTTTCACTGATTAATTTCCCACACTTTCACACTTTTCCCTAATTTCTCATTTGAATTTTTCTGGTTTTTGTTTCCAGCCATTGGTTCCTGTAATACTTTTCTCTGCTAAGTGCCCTCTCAGATCCAGACCTCTCCCTAAAAAGACATGATCTTCAGTAACCTCACCTATCATTATGTTTCTTAACAAGCTAAGTAGACCCAGTTCTTGCCCTGCATAATCCCTCAATAAGCATTTGCTGCTCAGTTACAAAAATCCCCAAAATATGCTAGTTGTGTCTGTGATTTTATGATTGATCTTATCAAAGCCAGACTTGGGAGTTAATCCTCTCCCTGTTCTTCTATTCATACACCAAAGATTGCATTGATCTTCTCCTCCACAGCACAGCATTAGATCTCCTGCCCAGCAGCACTTCCAGGTCCTTTCCCCTGTAGCAGCTACTGTCCAAGGAACTGATACCCATTCCACCCATAGGGCCTGGCACCTCTTCTTCATAAAATCATGGAATTGTTTCAGTTGGAAAAGAGCTTCTTATATATGTTTTACTTTGTCTTGGGCTGGGAACTTAACAAACCAATCCAGTGGATGCTGAACTCCCTGGGTGGCTACCATGTCATAATTTTTACCACTCCACTCAACAGTATACCTCGTGTTGTTTGGGGTTTTTTAAAGTTATTATTTAGTGTCATATGGTTGATGATATTGAATAATACTGGGTTTAATACTGATCCTTTTTGTACCCTACTTAGAAACTTCCTCATTCAATAATGTTTCCTTGCTAACAGTTAACTTTTGAAACTGTCAGATATCCAGCTTTTATCTATTCAGTGTTAACTTTATGATACTGCATAGCACTTTTCATTAGAATAATTTTATGTCATACTGAGTCAAATGCCATACAAAAGTCTAATATGCCTATGCAGTTTCTCTCATCAACTGAACATATAACCTTATCAAAGAATGAAATTGGGCTTCCTTGACAAGACCTATTTTCCATGAAAAAAATATTGACTAGTGTTAAGTCTATCACCACACTTAATCTTGCATCAATTTCTTCATTTTTTTGCCAAGAAATCTTATCAGGCTAATTGTGCTCTGCTTATCCTAGTTATCTCACTTGCCCTTTCTAAACACTGGGAACGAACACTCACACTTTGGGAACCGTAGTGACAGTCCTATATTCAGCAAAAAAATAATGTGATTGAGACAGAAAACTCTTTGGCCAGGTCCTCTGGGATTCTTTAGTAGAAACTGTCACCACTGCTTATTCTGAAGTTACTTACATATACTGTTTTCTGCCCTCCTTAGATATCCACACAAGGAGAAGTGAATAGTTATATGACAGCAAGAGCCTGGCTAACTCTTCTCAGTAGCACCCTTCATTGGAAGCCGACCCCATAAAAATCAGATTGGCTACTTTAAAAAGTACGCTAAGAAGAATGTACATGTTTCCATGACTCACAGAGTGGCATGCTCAGAAACACCAGAAGCAGAAACCTGGGAGACTCCTAACACAAGATGAGACACATTACACTGGCAGCCAGAGTGGTAGAATAGGACCTGTACTTGGAGGGAATGCAAGGAAGCCATGGACTGTTACCTACTTTCCATGTAAAGACTTTGTCCATGTTTGACATCAAGCAAACTGACAGGGCTGCAAACGCCACATAGGGTTACATGGGATGAGGTCAAAATTTGCCCCTTTTCAATAACTTTCTGAGAAATGTTACAAGCACTGCAGAATGAGGATACATTCACAGAAGAAACATTTCCTAACCAATAGCTTTTTAATGAACAATCAACAGATAAAGCCAAGCTGATTCCCAGCAGTCTTTCCTCTGGGCAGAAACTGAACTTGTCTTCACTGAGATCCCAGTCCCAGCCATGACACCTCCTGGGGAGCTCAATGCAGAGGCATACAATACCATCTTTCTTCCCCCAGATGTTTTTGAAGTAGCTCCAGTTGGTGTACTGAAATAATTTCAGACACAAGCTGGTGCAATAATCTCTATCACCTGAAGGACCAGGTATCCACATCCCCTGCTTCTCCCCTTGCAATCCTGCAATGACAAGCATCCTGTGAGCTGCCCAGAGAGCATTCTGCCAGGCCACACTTGCAGCTTCTGAGCTATACTGCTGTCTCTGCAAACTCTGCTCATCTTTGGATTCAGAGATCCTATGACACTCAAATTCATTAAGATACCAAGTTCTTGGATGTCTGAACAAATGTGTTGTCAATTATCTCTGTTCTCAAATTTGTGCAGGAAGATGGGAGGTCCAACTGAAATCTAAGTCACAGAACACGAAACTCATAGAAGTTACACGCAGAACACTTTCTAAATCAAACAATAAACATCCTGTCTACACAAGTAATTTGCATCATGCCCAGCACTGCACAAAGTCATTAAAGTCCTCATTGAGATAAGGAATAGCTATGAATTTGATTTTACAGATATGGAAGTAAAGGGTAGAAACTATGTGATTTGTACAATGTCACATAAATTTTCTTCAGAGTTCAGAACTGATTTCATCAGCTGGGGAACAGAGAACTGATAACCTCTTATCTTTATACTCCTGTGGATCCTCTGCAGACCAGGGAAGCACATCAATGTTTACATCAGCATATCAAGCCATTTTGAAGTCTGGAGTGCTTAGATCTACTGATTGGATTTAAGTCTTTCTGAACAGAGAAACTGCCTGTTAAATTCAGGTCTGGATCCAATGTGTAATTTCAGTTCTCAAGTATGCATCTCAGAGTTCAGAGCAAAAAATAACACCATGAGACAACTGTGTCTTCACCTTAACAAAACACAACCGGAACTGAAAAGGGAGGTTACCACTGAAAAGGCGGCTGAATTATTTCTGTTCATAAAACTTGCAGTGGATCCAATTTTATTTTATTTTCCTGAAGCATGACAGCAGAACTGAATATCTAACTGATAAGGAAAAAGACCTGGTTTTAGTTCCCTTATTGTCTCAGGCTGCCAGAAAAACAGCAGGCTCAAGGTTGAAGATGAGTTTCATCTACAATCTTACAACTGGGTCACTTTGAGCACTAAACAAAACTAAGAGCATTTATTTATCAGACACTCAAGGAAATCCAGTTTCAGCCCTTTCTTATGACCAGCATTGACATGTTCTTCAGTTTGATGGCTTCCTTTTCTGCCTTTGTGACCAAAGCAAGACATCATTGTACTAGAAAAGACTTATTTGGTTTGTTTTATAGTGAGTTAAGGATGACATAATGTCACTTTCTGCCTTAAAATGTTCCGTGGACAGTGAGGCAGGAGAGGTTTATTGCAGCTTTATTAAAATATATTAACTAAATTGAAGACATGGTAACCAGTGAGTTGACTGAGGCAGTGACTCCCTGCGGATATTTTGGTTGTGCATTAAGAACGTTGTCACAAGTAATTTGGACCAGAACATGGAGTTATAGACTGCCAAATGTTGATTAATTAAGCCCATGTTTGGATTAGTTCTGCTAGATTGTTTCATTAGGGAAAATGACTGAAAATATGGAACAAAGCAAGCAGAGGGAACCCAGAAAGAATTTTCATTTCAGTGAGACCTCCAGCAAAGAGCAGGGGCTGGGACTGAACTGTATGGGCCGTACAATGTTGTGTGGTGCTCCTCTCTCTTCTCTGCCTAGGGCAAAAACAGGCACCAGGAGACCTGACTTTTTTCTTGTGGCAGTGACTGATTTCACTGGAGTCATTCTCAACAGGCAAGGAATGGAGCCTTTTCCTTGTCATATGATGTTTCAACTTTAAGGCAAAGTACCAACATACTTTGCATGCACACTATCAGCCTAAAGGTAAGAATTTATGATCATAAAATAAATGATTGCACAATTATTGTTTATTTTAATTTTGCCTCCGTGTGTTTTTTCCCCACATGATGTTGTGGAAGAAAATACCGTGATGGGGAGACCTCCTGTATCTGGAAATCCTTTTCTTATGTTCTTAAGCTCCTATAATTGGCTTGTAAATGCACTGCCATGAGACTTCACTGAATTTAGCTGCATTTTAGAAATAGTGAGATAATATATTAAATATATATATATAAAAATATATATATATATAAATATATATATTAAATATATATATATAGCATGTCTAAAAGAAAAAATCTCAGTGAGTTTCAGAGGTGAACCAAGCTATTACCTACCTGAAGTAAATAAAGTATCACTCTCTGAGGAGCCCATTAAGATAAAAGTATCTTCCTCTGGCCCATTTAGCTTTAAGTTTGGGAGTTGGGGATGGGCTCTGGTTATTTCCAGGCAGAAATCTGTCCTACCTGGACAAGCCTGGGGTGGGCAGAGAGCACCTGCCAGAGGACAGAGACCAGACTTGAATTTCAGGGAAGGAGAAAAGTGAGGCAGTACTTCAGTGTAACTGTCTCAGCTGGAGAAGGTGCCCAGCACACTGCCCACCAAGCTGTAAGATCTTGAAATAGAGCATCACATTGCTCCATTGCCAGCACCATGTTGGGAAGCTGGTGCTTCTACCACATAAATGGTGTTATAATACAGAAAGTGAACTCATCACACTTGTCTTGATTCACAACAAATCATTCTGCCTGCTTCTAAACACTTCACCATCATTGTGACCCTGCTCAGCCATGAGAGACAGTCACAGCTGAAAGGAGAGTGCTGGGCAAACTCCAGTATCACCAGCAAGTAACCAGAAGGCAAGCCATGCAAGTTGTGGCTGGCCCCACAGCATTGTCTACAGACCTCACTGAGTGTGAAATACATGAGAAGTTCACAAAAGTTTTAACCTTATGAGAAATTGAGATAAAATAAATAACTGGGATATTTTTCATTTAAACAAAGGAAAATAAGTAAGCCTTGCAAGCCATTCACTCTGAAAAAAAACCAAAACAACAAACAAACAACCCAGCTCTCTTCAGGTAGTCAGTTCAGACAGTTAAAGACTTGGTCACTCTGGAGAACATAGATCCTATTTCTCTTCCTTCCAAGATTATTTTTGCTACAGTTTAGAAGATCTGGACATTGCAAAAAAAAATAATTTTGACCCTATTCTTACATAGAGTGAACTCTATATAACAAATTCTCCACTTAAACTATAGTAGGGTAAGAAGACTTTCACCTCATTAAATCCATTGTCAGGTGCACTATCATCCATCATTTTTGCACAGAGAAAATTCACATGGTGCTCACATAAGTGAGTGTTCAAAGAAGTTGCAAAAAAGAAAACCACCCTCATCCTCATCTCTGAAAAGAGAAACATGAGACAAAACCCATCAAAAACAAACCAACACACCATTACTCTTTCTTGGCTAATACAAGTTCAATCCACTTGGCAGAGGTGGAAAATCAAAGTGAATGGACAGAGAAGTTTTTTTATACACTCATTTGCTCTGCTCACATACATCCTACTGCTCCTGTGCTGGGCATAAACCTCTGATGTTATTCTTGTACAAATTTGCCACAAAGATTTGTATTTATCTGTGATGTTACTCCAGGACAATCACCTCTAGCCAGTAAAATTATACTAGCCATTAGCTAGGCTAATTCACCTCAGCCCCTGGGTGGAAACATGTTAATGTTTCAGAAGGAAAAAAAAAAGATTGCATGTCTCTCTATTAATTGCTCACCCCTCTGGACACCTCCGTCCCTGCCATTTCCCATTTTGCTGAGTGTCCCTGCTCCCATCCTCACTTCTCCCAGCTTCTGGCACTAAGCCAACCCATCCCCTTCCCCTCCCTCCAGCCTAGGTTCTTCTCAATTACTTTTCCTCATGGCATCTCAGCAGAAATGGGTTAAGGACTGTTCCAGGAGGTTGCCTAATATGAGGCATCATCAGTGCTCAACATTTCTGATTTCATTTAGCACCAGGTAGTAACATGGAGGCCTTTCTACCATTTCATTATTGTATTATTAGAAGTCGATCTTACTTTATGCCTCATCCATCTCCATTAATTATATCTTCTCACCTACGTGGGTTAAGAGTTGAAGTACCTGGCATTATACATCCTTTGTCTCTATTTTTTCCTTTCCATAGAGCCTGTTTGTGCCATGTTTGTGAAGGATGTTATTTATACAGCTAAGAAACACTGAATTAATCTGTCTTCTAAATTTTTATTTATTTTTTTAAATCTAGTGAATATAAAAATACAGATTTGGCAATTATGATATCACTTTTTTGCTTAATAGGTGCTGTCAGAGGTGAAATCATCTGCATGGTTACATACTTAGAAAATGACAGTTTCCTATAAATACTGAAATTCTGTAATTAGCACTCATGCTATTCATCAGTATTTGAAAATAGATAAAACAATGAAAGAGAGCAAGAACTTAACATTTAATCCTACCCGCCTCAAAATACCCACCAATCACCATTCCTATAATGCATCCAACCACTCTGTCAAATATCTTGATACCACAAAGCTCTATATTTGTGCCCAACAACAGAAATATAGTAGGAAGCAGGTTATTGTTAGTTAAAAACATAACCTGACAGCAAGGAACTGATTCTGAAAACAAACCACTAGCTATAGATAGAAAAAAGGAATTATTCTGAACCATTTTTAAAGATCTGTCCAAAGAGTTAATGCATCTTCAGTTAACTTATGCTACACACCATGTTGCCTAACACATTACAAATTTGGCCTACGTGTCTCTTTACTGGTCAAACTGGAGCTACAGCAGCATCGTTAATCTCCAAGAAAAGAGCCTGAAAGTGTGAAAGGCACAACAAGGACAAACTGTCACTGACTGCAAAAGTGAGGAGTTCACTTTTCAAGTGACTTGGCACCTTCTGTCACAAAGAATGGCAGACCACATCCTGAGCATGTGCTCCTGGGTATGGAAAACTGCAATCTGCTCTTGAAATTGCAGGTCACTTCTCAGAGGCAACTGTTTCAATATGGTCAGTACAGCTACTTTTCTAGCTGATATTAGCCAAAGACATTCTGTTGACCAACTTCGTGGCATTTACATCATTCCTTCAACCTGAGGAATTCTAAAGTCCCAAATAATATCACATACAGACACAGTTTTGAAGAGCAGAACAGGTATCAGCTAATCTTGTTTCTAGGCTGTTCCTACTCAAGACAACTGTACAGATCTCCAGTCCTATTGGTAGAACCCAAGCCAGCCACATGGAAAAAAAAAAATCTCAATAGATGACATCTTTATTGAACACATGGGTGGGAAAAACAGTGGAACTAGTTGCCTGAAATTCTGGGAAATGCCAGAGCAGCACATCAGAACTTACCCGTTTCTTTGCAGGCAACATCAAAAAACAAACAACAATGTGAAATCATACCCTTACACCAGACCTCAGGTCCCATTAGTGTTATTGTCTCCGTTTGAGATCAAAGTTTGGCACTGTGAAATGCTCAGGACTCAGCTGACACAGGGCTTGGATGACCAATACAGAACTGGAAATAGATGGCCAGTAATTTCCTTACAGCTGCACATCCAAAAATCTCCAGATGCCTGGCTGCTTTGCTCATACAAAAAATTGTTCAGTTTCCCTTTTCGAAGCATTTACAAGAACACAAAAGAAGTGTGGATCCTAAAAGAGAGGGAGCCTTACAGATCTGCAGCCTCTCTCCTTTTGGTCATGCTAGTGTTTTATTAACTGCAGTGACAACAGCTGTTTAGAAGGACACAATGATCATAAAAGTCTCTCTTCCAGTGTTACCTTGGGGGTGCACTCCAGTGGTGCTTCAGCACGTAGCATCACCATGTAACAATGGAGTGTGGTGCGGGAAGGCTAAAAGGAATCAAAGGAGGCAGGAATCACTTCAAATGCTTGTAATGTATAGAAAAGAGCTCAGGGAAACTGAAGCTGGACACCTGTTCATGTTTCCTAACTGAAAGCAGTGGTATCTCACATGCCTCATGCTATTGAGGAGAACACATCTGCAGGGCTTTCAGACACAAGGGGCTCTTGCAATGCAAGCAGCCTGTTAAAATGTTGGACCTGGCTCTTAAGGAGAGTGATGGAAGACCCATCACTAGGATCCTTAAAAACAGAATGAACCAAACACTGAAAACAATACCTTGAAGTCCCTCTCCTGCTCCTGCCCAGGGCAAGGAAGAATCAATGAAACTGCAGGGGAACTTATTTATTCTGTTTCCAGGTTTGGAACAAGAGCAATGAGACAAACAAAATTTACATCCTTTCCACATTCAAGAGCTGTATATCCATGAACTGCATGTTGCAGCTGTATTTCTATGAATTTGGAAGTATCCTGCCCCTGAAACAAGTGCTGGCAGCATCCAAAGATGATGCTAGAGAATGCTAGCATTAGCAAGAGACAAAGTTCAAATACAGCATGTAATCACAGCAAAACTAACTATAGAAGGTGAAGTCTGAAGTGCTGAAATGTTAAATAGCTCATGCTTGTAGCCAAAACTAAACTTTTCTTCCTCTTATTTCAGCCTGCTGCATTACTGGGAGGAGCAAGAAGGGAATTAGCAGCTTTTTGTCAGTCACAAGACTACACTTCCCAACTAAATAATAAAGAGGTGTTTTATATGATAACTTAGTCAGGAGGAGAGAGACATGGGAGATTTTCTTCCACTCAAATTAATTTTTATTGCAAATAGCTTAAGGCTTCACAGTTGCAGTATTCACTCACCCAGTATCATAGACTCATAATACTCCAAAATTCTATGATGGAAATATCATGCAGAAAACTGCATATGCCATCTAATAATGATTTTGGTTTCTGATACTGTTGTGTTTTTCCCTGTTTTGTATAAGTCCAAAACTATCAGGAAAATTGCTTTGCTAAATCTGAGACACATTCATTTTTCCATTGAACTGAAAAGTGGATCCAAGAAATTCATGAAAGGCTGAACCAAGTCAATGTTTTAATTTGTTTTGGAGATTATTTTCAATGTTTACAGTAAAACACAGGCAAAAACATTAACAGACATTCTAAATGTAAATATTGGAAAGTTTTGTTTTTAAAATGCCAAACCAAATATAAAACATTTTAATTTTTTCAGTAAAGAGAAGCAAGTGTTTCTCTTGATACAGCAAAAATTCAGTAAAGCAAATGGGCAGAACTTTAAAAAATTTTTGGGAAAACAAAAAATTCCCAGCCAAAAATGTCACCTAACATCCATTTGATTCTCTAGCAACTGTCATAACTCAGAACCACAGACTTCTTCATTCAGACTACCTCTTTTTTTACCTCTCAAAAGCTGCAAATTCTACTGCCAAAGATAGACTGTCAGACTGGCACCATCTGTCTCCAAAACCTGAGGACTTCAAACTTAGAAGGACCAACTCTTGCTCCAGCACTCTGCATTTTCAGGATTTATGAAACAAGTAACAAACCAGATCTGGTGAAGTTTGAACAGTAGGAACAGGAAAGCACCATGGTTACAATAATTATGCCCCAAACAACTTAATTGTTATTGCACTGTTAAAAAAAATATAGCTTGTGTCAAGGATACAGATACATGTAATTTGGGCTGCCTTGCTTGTCATTTCCAGGATTCAGAAACTGATCAACAGTATTCCTGCCCAGCCTTGCCCTCACACATTTCAGGTCACCACTTGCATTATCAAACTCATTTTAAGGGACTGAATTTAGCACAGCAGACAGCAAAGCTCTCGGCTGCAGAATGTGCTGTGGTCCTTAGTTGGCAGACAGTGGCAGCCTGTTGGCCATGCCCTGGGACTTACAGCTTGTGTAGGGAGGGTGGCTGCAGCCTCACCAACCTTCCAGGCCTTCAGGGATGTCCCTGGACATGGGCTATTGCCTCACTGCACAAACCAACCCAAGCTTTACCTGGGAAAGGCTTGGCTCTCTCCTTCCTTTCTAAGGACAGACATTTTGGCTGACTGCTGCACAATCACACCAACAAACCCAAAAGGGGCCATAGACTTTGACCCTGAAGATTACTGAGGTGAAAACTGCTACCAGATGGGGGTTACAGTGGTACATTTGCTACTGTTGTCCTCCTGTGTCAGCAAAAAGCTCAGAGAGCTGTGGCCAGGGCTCTGGCTTCCTATTCACAAAGTATTAACTATTCTTTGCAGCTCACTCTGCAACAGTCTTAATTTTGGCATAATTACCTTCAAGCCCCGTGAATTCCCATGTACTTTCAGTAGAAGTTTTTTTCCTCCCTATAACAGTTTTGTTGCTTCATTATCACAGAATCACAGAGTCTTAGGGGTTGGAAGGGACCTCAAAAGATCACCTAGTCCAACCCCCCTGCCAGAGAAGAATCACCTAGAGTAGCTCACACAGGAATGGGTCCAGGTAGGTTATTATGCCCTAGAGATGACTATGTGTCACCAGTGGCTGAGTGATTCCATTACAGACAATCTGCAAAGAGCTTACAGTTCCTTCAAGATGAAAGATGCCATCTAAATATAAGGTACATATATTTTAGTAATATGCACTAAAGTGTAAACTCTGCTTTGCAAGGAACACTTAAGGTCTCCAGCAAGCTACATGGAGTTAATAAATTGACAATCAGCAGTGCCTATCTCATACCATGCTTATTTCAGAGCTTTCAACTTTGCCCAGGAAAATGCACTTTATCAGACAAAAAGTCTTGCTTGCTGCAGTGCCTCACTATTATTGTAATGCTATTGGTATCTTGCTTCTCCTGTTGCACTCAAACCTTATTATCAGCAGTATAGTTTTAATATCCCCCAACTGCAGCAGAGAAAATTAGCCTTGTTTGTGAATCGATCATTCCTTCAGAGGTGGACACCGCCTCTGCCACCACACTGGTCTGTGGCAAAGAGCTTGGCAAGCAGAAGCCTTCATACTATATTTAACTTTAACCCAGCAAGCTTTTATTTCTTTGCTTCATAGGCTCTTTCTCAGTATTTGGAAGCAAAAGACCTCTTGACCTGATGAGGTGCCCAAGGGCATTGTGCTAATAATCCTGTGGTGAGGCAGTGCCTCTGGACCATCCCTGAGCTGGTTCGTTCTTCTCTTCTCTCCCACCTCTTTTACTAGAGTCTTACCTTTGCCCTTCTCTTCGGAAAGCCGGGCTCCTTCCAAAGACAATTTACAACAACAGTCCAAACCAGTGAGATAAAAGCTGGCTGCTGCCAGTCCCTGGATAGTAAAACTCAAAGCTGGAGAAAAACAAAATTAAAACCACTTTGTCCTCCTAAGTCAGATGGCTGGTTTATCAGCACACATGGCTGAGTAGCAAACTGAATATCTTATCTGTCAAGAATTACAGAGCAGAAGAAATACCAGTGGTGGTGGCAGCAAGGGAGAGCTGCTCTATTCCCATGGTATGATCTGGATATAGTCATTATTGCCTGATTTCGTGGCCAGGCAAAGGCACTGGGCAGACAGTATACTCATTTAGAGCAGAGAGTAGTTTGCTGGAGATCTAGATGTGCAGCTGTGTTCTACACCTAGTAATAGCAGGGAATTAAGACAATATTTGGGTTATCACTATTGTTGAACTTAAGTTTAAGGTATTTAATCCTCATCTGAGAATCACACCTTCCTCAACATGGCTAATGTCTAGCTACACCCTTTGATTAAAAAAAAAATCTTTCAGCAGGAATTTTCAGAGCACAGGGAGAAGACAGCTCATTTTGCTTTCTTTGCATATATTTTAACATATTTCTCAACACAACAGCAAACTCATTGCTCTGTGCTGTAAGTGTACCCATGCCTCATAACTACACATCAGTTTCTGTATAAGCTTGGGCTGGAATGCATCCATCTGAGATTTTTGCTGGTCAACCAGCAATAAAGGGACTACAACACATGTAGCTGAGCAGCCACTTCCTCAAGCAGGGGCAGTGGATCCTTGCAAGCACAGCACTAACAAACACCATCCACTACCCTGGGCATCTTTTGCTGAAAAACAGCACAGAAAAAGAAACTTTTTTGGCAAGCTGAATTAACGGTCAGTTTTCAAACTAAGGGTACCTTTAGCCAAAATGTAGGTCTTGAAAGAACTCCAGCAGCACAGTGTCTGCTGAATATGCTTTGCTGTGCTGCTGAGGAGCTGATCAAAAGTCAATTGAATTTAGTGTCAGTGACTTCACTGCTTTTGGTGCCTTCATACTTAGCCCTTTCTTGATATTGACTCATGTAGTGGGCTGCTCATTGAGCTTCACTTGCATCAATACCACCAAAACCCTCAGCATCTGACTATCCTAATTACTTTATAGGAATTGCTGCTAGAAAGATCCACAATTAGCCTGAGAAAGGAAGCTGTATACATGCTAGGGCAGCCTTCTCCAGCAGAGATAGTCTTGAAACTGTGACTGTTTGCCATCTTGTGGTAAATGATTTCTCAGCTCTCATGCAGTTTTCCCCTGCAATGCTGTACTGATATTAAAGTCTCAAGCAAGTCCTCCTCATATCATCCTCCTCCTTTTAGGAAATCTCCATCTGTTCTCCAGCTTTTGTCCGAAGGCCCTTTTTTACCTCTGATTTAATAGCATCCTTTAACTCTTCTCCAAGTCCAAGTTTAATGACAGAGGCCTTCTGTTCACTCACCAGTGCTAGTTAGAAAGCCTTTCACCCAAGTGTATGGTCAGCAGCATGAAGTGCAGTGGTGCATCTGTTACTGTTGCAGCACAGGCTTTTTTTTAATACTGCTCCAAAAATAATTTTCCTCTCCAAATCTTATTTTTTTTGCACACTTACGGGTATTAGGCAAGACTACTAAGGGTACCTGCCTCAATTTATATGACTGAAAATGTAAAGGAAAAATAAACCAAAAAAACATACAAACAAAACAAGGTCTCTCACCTGAGCAAACAAATTCCTGTAATGCTTTGCTGGACTGCTTTCCTTTATTTGCTCCTCTGAAGCTCTGCTTTCTACAATGCTAAACCAACCTTGGTCTTATAGCAGTAATACAGCAGAGATACTTGCAGTCACAAACTGACTATTTTATTATAACAATCCTTTTAGCAAGCTCCTACCTAACTGGCCCAGATCCAGAGGTACATTGGAATGGTACTGCATGCAGCTGGAGAGAAAATGGACACATGTAAAAGCACGTGCATACAGGAGCTTCCTTCACCTCTGAGCTGATGCAGTTGTGCAACCAGTATGGTAGTTCTCAAGCAACTTAGAGACTGTCTATTCTTCTGCAGGTGCAGGAATAATCAGCAGATAAAAATAGCAGCATAACCCAGCCCTCATATTACAGTCAGAAGAAAAGGAAGTTAATCTTCCTTTTGTATTTGCAAAGTTTAGATCCACAATTGAAGACAGTGGGAATGCTAAATAAAGTACTTCTGAGACTAAATAACAGACTGGTTATGTGTATGTGTCTGTACTTCATTGCAATTGACCTTGGGTCTCCTAGGGCCACAAAGCACCATATGAAACCCACAACTACGGGACCTGCTCAGAGGAGCTGCCACTGTTTTAATATCTCCAGAGTCTTTTTCACTTAGAAGACAAAGTAGTCAGAAAACAAATTCCCATCCTACTGTAGTTCACTGCAGTTTGTTTTTTGTGCTGCTGTTCTCTGCCTTGTTTTCACCTGTTTCTTATAAAATTTGTATTGTGCCTTCCTCATTCTCCCTGTCCTAGTTCTTCACTCTTTGGCAAATACTGTCTAAGACCAGTTATTTCAGCTGATCCTTCAGCTGAAGAGTGTTCAACAGGGTTTGCAGCTAAGCTGTGGAAAAAAATTTCCCAGCATTAATTACAAATCAAATGCAGAAATAAACAGCTGGAGTTAAGTTCATTCACCACACTTAAATAAAAGTTCCACAAGTAGAAGTGGAATAAAACTACATTAAAAAAAGCGATAAAGCTGGAGGACTGATATGAAGAGAAAAATATATAATCACCAAAGGTATTCAAAGCACTGTTTTAGAGACTACAACACTAAACACTGAATTCAATTTTAAAGGGTGGAACATGAAGCAAGGTATCACTCATGGAGACTGAAATTTTGATGCAATTCAAGATCAGTGATCTATTAAAAGATGAATAAATGTATAAAAAGAGTTATACACCTCCTAAAATAAGAAGTTGGGCTATACACTAGGAGAACCTTTATATTAAAGGACTACTTTAAAGCATTGCTTTACAGTAAAAAACTAAACCCTGGTCACTCATGGGCACCCAGCTAACCTTCTCCTGTGAATTTACATTAATTTCAAATGAAGTACTCTGAGAAGCATTTAATCCTGTCTTTTCAAAAGATGTTACCTCCTAGAAGAGAGGCAAAGTCTTTAGCTAATTGAAATTTGTGCCACTTCATTTCAATCCATGGTGCTGTGTTCATCTATACCATCTGAAAATTTGGCATAAATTATTCTCCTTAGAGCATTGGTTTTCTCCTAAATAAATGTACGTATTAAAAACAAAGTAACAAAAAACCCAACAAGAAAAAAAATCAGCTGTCAGCATCCTGATACTGCAACTGACAACAGTGATTAATTTTGTTCACTAAGATCGATTACTGTCCCTGATTCCCTGATGTGTAAGCAACCAAGGGCACAGACCATCTCTTTTTGCATAGTGGAAAGCCATCCACTGCAAAAAAGTCCCAGTCTGCTCTCATTGTACTAACATACCTTGTAGGTTTGCATACAGAAGAGCAACCAGAAAGGCCGGGGAGAGAAAGCTGTTACATTTTCTAGGTAGAAAGTCTAGGTAACAGAGGCTCAAAAAGACCAACTCGCAGAAACTGCAGTAAAAACAACATTCTGCCTTCATTCTTTTAGATCCCAGGTTAATTAAACAGTATAATCATGGCTGATTCGGTTGGTTGGGGTTGTCTTTTTTTTTCCTTTCTAAGAGACACAATGAATACTCCAACATTATAAGTCTTAAAACTAAGTTTGCATGTATGTGTTGAAAAAGCCATCATTCAGACATAGGGTTGTTTTTGTTTGGGAGGGATTTTTTCTTCATTTGAACCATATTGTCTGTGTTAAATATGCCAGAAAAAATATTAGTTCTCTTTCTGGCCCTCAAATGCATGAACCTATAAGTTCAGCAAGATGGCCTGAAAAGCATTGTCAGTATCCATCTGGCTACCTCATGCAGACTACAGAACAGCCCTAAATCTGCCTAATGAAAGGCAAAAATCTCTGCCTAGCACTACTAGGATGAAAAGCTGCTGGTTCTGAAGGTGTTAACATATTCATATCCTCCTTTGCTCCAACAATATTAAACAGTTAATCATGGTTCGAGGTTTATGTGATGGGACACAGGTCTGCTTTTACCATAGCAACCATATTATAGAAATCCTTTCTGATATTATTGAGCATAGATGAAAAGAAAGTAAAATAGAAACATTAAAATACTTGGAATTCAAAAGTGATTTTTTTTTCCAGTTTGGAAAAGCTTTTTCTTTCATTTGCATCCAGTACAGTCCTTCAGAGAGAATAGTGCTTAAAAAGTCTCTGCATGGTACCAGAAGTTTTTCCTGTTAAAAATAAAATAACATTCTCATTACTAGGAATTTTCATGCTGCTTCACAAGCAGAGGAGGCCTTCCTAAGGCCCCAAATCACTAAAGTTCATTTTAAGACCCAATTAAGCTACTTTGGTTTCTTTATTCTTTTAATATACCTACATCTCAAGTACAAAGTAATTATTAATTATTTGATTTGGGCTCAGGAATAATGTTCAAAAAGGTAATTTCTGTTCTTGAAACAAATACAATAAAATACATTAAGGAAAGTGTGATGGGTCCTGTCTCACTGGGATAATCAGCACATGCCATTGACATACACAGACAAAGCAGCAACAAATGAGGTTGTCCCTTTCACTGTCCCATGTGCTTTTTCAACCTGAGAGGATAGTTTCTGAGCATAAGTGCACAATCCCTTCAGGTCCTCCTTTTACCAGAGCAAAGATCTCTCACCTCCTTGGGGTTGCACTGCACACTGCTTGTGGAGCACAGCTGACTCTAGACTTGCCTCTTCTCTCAATCCCAGTGCAGAAGCCAGAGAGACTTAGAAAAGAACTCACAGATGCAGTCTATTTAAAACCTGAAAGGTGGTTATCAAACAGATTATCCAGGGCAGAATCAGCTTGCATTCAGCTGAAGATCCCTCCAGAGGATGAAGTGAAGGCACTTGGAGAGACCAAGGGCTCTAAGACCCTGAGACCTATGCTGCTTTTCCTAAAATGTTACAAAAGGTTTCTACTCCCCCATCATCTTCCTATAAATCTAATTCCTAAAAAGCCTCATGAATAAGCATTTCTTTCTCCTCCATTCAATGCTGAGACTCCATTTCTAAAAATCTGAACAGAGATGCTTCTGGAAGCCACACTTGGGACTCAATGCAGACAGTTCATTCAGCCCCCATGAACACAGTTTCACAGTTCAAACTTAAGAGTGAAAGGCACCTTTATGATTCTGTAGTCTGTTTTACACAAACCATAAAGTTTCATCAAGCGTTTTTTCTATGGAGCTTACCACTTTCTAAAATGAAATATGTTTTAGAACGCTTTCATGTAAAGACTTCAAGAAATAGTGATTACATCACAGAGCTACAGAAATTCTTCCAGTGGTTCACTAACCTCTATGCAAAAAAACCCAAAACAAAAAAAATCACAAAAAAACAAACAACAAATAAACACCCTGTATTTGTAGTTTGTATTTGATTAGTTTTGTATTTTAGATACTAAATATCTATACAGCTCCCTATATTAAAGCAATCCTCTACTGTCATTTACAGTTCACCCTCTAAACTTACCTTGACCTTAATGCCACAAAAGGTAGTAAAGCCAAGGGCTGACTTCAGTTTATTATTTCACTACCTATGGAGAGTTTACAGTTGTTTTGTTACTCACCAGCAAATCCCTCAGCTAGCCATTTGCTATGATTCACTTTCTAAATTAGTGTCTTAATTTTTCTTTTCAAGATTCTTATCCTTCATTCAAACCACAAGCCAACAGCTCAAGGAGTATGAGGAAAAAAGCATCTTTAGTTCCATTGTTTTTCTGAAAGAAAATACTAACAATGATGGTAGCACAGAGCACTTCCTGAACTACTGAGATAATTATTCTAATTCTTTCCTACCCAAAGGAAAACAGACTGGGGAGAGGGTAATACAGATTGCTAGCAGAACTCTGCTAAATACAGTCCTAGTTCTTGATGAATTCCAAAACTTGTCAGTCATTAGCGTAAACTAAGCCCAGGAGCTATGGGCCAGCAGATGAGATATCAATCAATTTAAAAATAGATATAAGTGGCCATGCACAGATGAGAAATACCTCATCAAGAGACCTTTGTCTTCTTCTAACTGTCCAATTGCAGCTTGATAGAGGCAAAGCTTAAAGTAGGAGACGTGCTCTTGGTAAAACCAGAAATGGAAAATAGAGGGCAACATAATCTGTTGTTACTAAAAGAAGCTCAATAAACCTACACCATCTGGAGACTGCACACACCTCATGAAAACCAGGTAGCAGTGGTGTTCCTGGAAGTCTTAAGTTGTAGCTACTTAAAAGGCTTAAGTCAGTCATTGATGCTAAAAGCAATTATCTTATGGTTCCTGCCCCTGCCCTGATATGAACACTACTTTGGCCAAGCAGCCAGCCACGTCACAGATCTAATACAGCTGAAAACATGCTTTGGTTAAACTATTTTCCTGTGGGACCAGTGAGCTGACTTGGCTGCTTCCCTCAGCTGCATACAGGGTGTTGGCACAAGGGTTCTAAGGGCAGTATAAACAAGCTACAAAGTCACAATGTCATTGTGAACAGAGGAAAGAGAAGACTGGAGTCTTACACGAGTAATCCAAGAAAAACTCTTCCAGACAATGAAAGAGTTGCAATGAAGTGTCTACATAGACCCTTTAACTCCCTCTGTTCTTTCAAATTGCTTAAAAGGAACAAAACAATGTGAAAGCAAGTAAACTGAATGTTCATGGAGCAAGAAAACACTGGTTTAGCCAGTAGTCCAAGACATACAGAGAAAGTAAGCATTAGCCTTAAAGCTAATTTGCTATTTTCCTTGCTCTAAGTAGTCCTTGCTGGATGCAAGACTAGTGACTTTATGTATACAAGGCCTTTTTCCATTTCAGAAAGACTGAGTAGAGAGCTGCATTTTTGTACAGAGTAGAAAGAAGGTGTATTCTGGGAGAACATACTGAATATATATGAGTAACTGCTGTCGAAACACCTAATAAATTGACTGGAGACTTTCACCACTTATGATTTCTGTGGCCATCACCCTAAACAGATGCATTGTTTATTCCTGAATCAATTGCATTTCAGCTCCATTTAATTCTAATCAGATAATCAATAACCCCTGGATAGTATTTAGTATTTGGCAGCTGGGAAACCACTAGCTCTCTATTTTTGTCTTCTTATAATTGCTGTTTGGAAACTTGTGTGTACAGCTCTGCATACTTTTTACTTCTAATACAGCATGCAACTGCCACATCAACTGCAGTAGAGAGGCTTCATACCATGGTTTAATTTTTTAATCTCATAGAATTTGTGTAAATTGCAAAATCTGCTAGTTTGACATCCGTTAATGTTTACCCTAACAAGAACAGATCAGGACAAAGTACCACAGGGATCTAGGTCCTGCAAACTATCTTCCATGATGACAGACAGCTATTTAGGAAGGATGGCTGTAAATTTATTTTGACTGCTGCTAGGCACGTGCATTGACAATTGGCAAAAGCTGAAACCAGAGATGTTGAAAGAATGATCTAGTAAAACACAGTCAAGGCAAAAGACAAAATTATTTATCACCAGGTTTCAGCTCTTATGGCCCACTTCTGATTTTAATCCAGAGAGGCCCTTCTTCAAGAATTAGGGATGCCTTCTATTTCCTTTGTTCAGACGAGGGGTACTTACTCAAACGAGTGACTACAATGACACTTGAGAGTCAGCTCCTCCTACGATGTCCCACCAGCAGAGAAGTCAGAGAGCTGGTATAGCTGAACAGATGGAGGCTGGGTTCATGCAGGGAAATCCCTGCAGAGCATACAGTCAATTTGCTGCTTTTGAAAGAAAGGGTAAGACAAAAATTCCAGAGCTGTGTGCATCCCAGATATGTAAGGCCAACAGCTATGCCTCCACATGACACAGTATTTTCAGATCCTTATGAACCCTTCCCATACAAGAAAAGCATCCTGATTTTCATTAGAGGAAGAGGCCAGTCATCTTAGTGCAATCAAGTGGATTTTAACAGAATCTTACCTCACTAACACAAGGGAGAGTAGAATAAACCCATGAGCACTGTTATTTTCAATGCAAAAATTGAATTGTATCCAGTGGCCTGCCACTTGGAGTAGGGCTGGAATTGGACAAGTTGAAGCAGCAAAGAGACAAATGCAGAGAGGAAGTTTCTGGTGTGAACCAGAGGTGGGGGCCATTATTAGTCTCAGCCTGAGACAGAAATTAGGGTTGAGTAGAAGACAGAACCTAGCACAGCAATAACTGCCCCAAGGAGGTACAGTTGTGCCCTTCAGCTGCCCAAGGTGTGCTTTCTCCATCTCAGGCAATCACCTCTGTCCCTTTTACTGCCAAGCCTAAGGCAGCTGCGTTCAGCTCCCTTCAGAATAGAGTCCCAGGTGCTGCACAGCCTCTGAGACATGTCCATCCTTCCCTTCAGATCACACAGAAAAGTCAAACGCCCACATTTTGTTGAGATCTGAAACTGCTGAAAACCTTAGAGTAGAAATGAGTCCAAGACCTGGGCTTTCACCAACATTTGGGATGCAGCAAGATTTTCTTTTGCCTAGTTACAGTCTGGAAATTGGAAAAGATGAACAACTGTAACAGATCCCATTCCAGCAGGGCAAGAGTTCAGATGTGCAAAGCTAATTGCATCTAAGACCCAGTTTGCTTGCGGGATCTGCATTATTATCGTGAGGACAAGGGTGTGAACTGTCACTACACAGCAAAGGCTGAGCACAGTTTTGCATGATAACAGAGGTTCAGCATCTGTGTACTGTACCCTGCCCCAAAGTGTAACACTTATGCTTCAGGTTTAAAAATCAATAGAGGCAGAACCTAGCTGTCAAATTAATATCTTTCCTCAGCTTGAGTTGGAACATAAACCACAGCTAATTTCCTGTGACTACTCACTTAATAAGTTTCAAAATGTACTTGTAAAAAGATAATAATTAATGCATCTAATAAGAGCATACCCCAAAGCAGTGCTTTATTGGAAGAGATCACCAAGGGGGTAAACAAGACCAAGGACTCTGCAAACAGGCATGGGCTCATCTTCCCATCCTCCACACTGTAGCCATCCCTGCAGGCTGTCATTTCCCCACACTTTGGCCATCCCCACCAGCAGTTGTTCCCTTCAGCAGCAAGGCAAGGTTTGCTGGGGTGTACAGACTCCTCATGCAGTAACAACACAGGAGTTGCATGCAAGCCATTTAATATATTGGTATCACTTGTCATGCAGCTCCTGAGAGGCCTTTCCCCACCACTTCCATCTCCATTTGGCATCAGTCTTGGAGCCCACTGGAAGAACAGCACTAATGTCACCCCATTACACCTTCCTGACATCACCACCAGTCCCACAATGAAGTTATCATAATGACATGCCCATTTTTTTGCAGTTTTACAAACATCAGTTATAAAGTCCATCAACTTCCTTACAATCACAAAATGTCCATCTTCATACAAGAAATCCAGTAAAACTTGGCATCTGACATTGCAAGAAGTGTGACTGAAAAAGAACCAACAGAGATGTTTTGCTATCCTAACTCTTTTATGGTGATACCACTATTTTACTCATATGCCAAAAGCTTAGTTTTTATTTCAGAAATTTGTCTGTTCAAGTGCTTTTTCTTTTCCTCCTCTGTGCAATATATATCCATACTGTGTACATCAATGGATATATTTACATGCTCTTTTATTTAGCCAGCTTAATCAGCATGAAATAATCTATATTAGAAGAGTAGATGTTTACTGGCACATATTCCCAGATGCATTTAATCTATTTTTATTTTAAATGAAGCTATGTTTTCTTTGAAAGTAAAATTCTGGAGCTGGATTAAACATTACTTTTTATATAATAAAAAAAGCATCATGACATTAGGTGTGGCAGTTTAATCTTCAGGCTGTCTAAAGCCCACCTGCCCATAGAGACTACACAGGACTATCTGAGTTGTTTTACTTTCTGCCAGATTTCACTAAATGGAGAACCTCCTCCAGGGCACACATTTACAAGTCATCTAAACACTTATAATTTGAATTTTCATTTTTCAGCTGGGCAAATAATAGTCTAAGTACAAACTTGCAGCTTGCAAAGGAGAAAGTAGTTTTCTGCAAAATGTCACATGGAGGAAAAATGTCTCTTTTGGACAGAAGAGGATGGGGTCCAGAGACAGCTGTAGTGCAACAGTTGACTGGAGAAGAGACACAATTTTCTAATAGTCCAGATGCACTAAAAAGTTGTTGAAGGCTCTTAAAATCTGCAGTCCACACACACAAAGCAGTCAGGAGGCCTGTTTACTCCTTCCTAGGAGCAGAGCTGTTTATTCCACTACAAAGAATCTCAGCATGGGGTCAAGATTTGCCTGAGACATGGAAATAAGTTGGCAGAAGCTGCTCACCCTGTGATTGCTCTGTCAGCATTGCTGGAGTCTTATCTCCAGGGCCGTGTTACTGTGGGCCCCTGAAATGACATATGCCCATCCACTCTCATTTTTCCCTAAACAGAGCAAAATGGAAATTACAATTTCTTCTATGTCCATAGCTAAAATCTACCCAACAACCCATTACATGGCATTTTTAAGAAGGAAAACAGGATCATCCATCCCTCTTATATCCAGGTTTAAACAACCAAAGATGGACAAGCATCTCAGTGGTTTAACTGGACTCTAATAAAAGTATCTCAAAGCCATAGTGGTGGTTAATGTCCCTTGAGATGGGAGACTGGCCAGGTATGTTAAAGTGACTTGTTAATTCAACAAATTCTGGGTACTTAAACTTTCCTGTGTCATAACCACCTAACTTTCAGTTTTCTTCTTGACATTTCCAAAGGGATTAAATTAGGAAGAAATTAGGAAGAAATTTGCTTCCAAATCCAAATAAACCTGAGGTTTTAGACTTCAGAAACATTTCAGATTTGCCTTAAGAAAGGGCCAAATTGCTGTTTACTGTGTCTCAAGCTGTCTACATCTCCCTGTGGCACTTAATCTTAAAATGTATTTCAAATTAGCAGGACACTGTGATGGATATGCAAAAGGCCAGACCAGTCTTGTCATTTGCCTGGTATTAACAGAGCAACAGACATGAGAACTTTCAGTCTCATGCCTGCCTGCAGGGTACAGCTTTGCTACCTGTCCTGTGCAAACTTTAGCTTCCATCATCAACAGCCCAGTGTGACCATGATTTCAGTGCAATCCACATGTACAAATGAGACAGCCCTGTCTTCAGATTAACTAAGTCCAGCTTTCTAGGCAAGTCCTAGAACTGCTTCATGTGAGCATATCTCCCTACAGCTCATACCTGTTCCACAGAGGAATGAGAGAGGGTTTATGGGCCAAATTAAGCTCCCAAAAGATTGTGCTGAATCAGCCCAAGACAGCATAGCAGTGCACAGGATACACAAGTGCTGCAAGAGGTCTGTTTTGGGATATCTGGTGACTGACAAACTGAGTATGATGCTACTTTAGATGCACTGCCTCTTTCCAGTTCATTCACCTCTCATTTGTCTTTCTAAGCACAAGGTTATGGAAAAGACCAATTGCCTATTCCCATAGCTTCCACCGAGTAACACAAAGTAAGCCAAGCAACAGCCAAGAGCTGCAAGCTTCATCATTCTTACAAGATGGTAAAAATAACTGAGAAGTTGTTACAGCAGGAGTTGATCTGGCATAATACATCACAGACAGCATGTATGTGAAATGTGACACAGTATATTTTATAATATTATGCATTTTAGATAAAAGGATATTGCAAAATTGTACAGTTTAGATGACAGATAAAATATATTATTTGACACAGTATATATTTCCTTCTTTCCTCTCTACAAAAATTGTAATATGAATGTATCACTTGTAAGAGTTAGTTGAACTACTTTGCTGTAAAGTCATACAGTTTAGGGACAGAAAGGGGAGGGGAAGTGACATGATAAAACGAAAGAAACAAATGCAGGATTTTGAGTTCACAAGCAAGAAAGTTTTCTTGCAGAAAACTGAGTTACTCGATTTTTTAGAAATCTGATTAACGAGAACTATGTCTGACTCATGTATCTTTCAAACTGCTTATCAGATCTTTTGCCCACTATTGGTACAATATAGGAGTGCAGCTATCATGCACACAACTGCAGATAACTATTTTTTTCAGGCATGTGAGCACATAAAAACTCAGAGAAACCCAGGCTCTAGAATACAACAGACTAGAAGCACAAGAAGCTGGCCGGACTATGAGCCTCATCTTATTCTGGTCTCTCAGTTAATGGTATCTGACTAATAAACTAGAGAAATAAATAATTAAGGTTTCAGTTTTAAATCATAAGTTTGAGAGTACTTGGTAAGCCTACTCAGGAAGACATGTTGGAGAATGTGAAAAGGACTGGAAATCCAAAGTCTTGTATTTGCCAAAGAAAAAGTCACACCAGTACATTCTCCATACAGCTAAAGAATTAGAAACACAGATGCTAAAAGACTGCAGTGTATCTTTATTCTTAATAATTTTTAGTTTCTGCCTCCACTGCCATCCCACTCTGAAGTGACAAGCCTCTGAAAAGAGTGGTTGGGTTCTGTAACACATTTAAGTCACCTGAAGTCTCAAAGGGGCATCAAACATGACAGCACAGTACCTGTAGGAAGCTGGTGCCATCACTTCAAGCAGTTTTAATTTCTCTCAAATCTTGATTGCAAAAGTAAAATGAATGCAATATCTTAAAGTCTTTCCAAGAGAAATGCACAAGGCACATCTGTGAACTCACATAAGGTTGTAGCAAGTTCCTAAGACCCAGCATGTCTTGAAAAACCGCACAGAATTTTCTCATCCCAGAAATAACAACAGGATTAAAAAATAGCTAAAGGGAACTACTTACTTTCTCTGTCAACTGCTGCTTACACTGGTATCACCTATTATAGTAGCTTAGCTCTTCTGATAGATGTCTTTAGAAATCACAGTCTTCATGAAGAACCTACTCTAGGCAGAGCACTTTCCTAAATACCATACTCAGAAGAACAACAACAAATCTCATATAAGAGCATGATATTCATAGCCATACCCAACAAGATACTCTGACGGTTCTCCCACCACACTTAAAAAGCATGGGTGATGAATGTCAGGTGGAGGCAGAACCTATTCAGCTGGGACCCATTCCAGGTAATGTGCACTAATCAGGTAAGGAAGATAGTCCTATCAGATCATTTGCTCTGTCTGCAGCCATTAGAGAGAGAGAGATGGTTTTCATAGAATGACCTATATCTTAGTCATGTTAAATCTTCTCTGTAGGTCCTTCTGTTTTGCTTTGACTCTTGAGGGAATCTGGGGCAAGAAAGCTCCCAAAGGACATGCCTTGGATAAGTCCTTATAGTTCAGTGAATTGCACCTTTGCTGCAGTCTTCTGTTTCAGAGGAGCATCTGTCTTTGTTTAAATTTCTTTGCCTAATGGCTTAAATGTTACCATGGAAATAAAGTGTTATTTATTAACATTCATTAAGCACCTGCCTCCCTTTTTTCTATCACAGGTGAATGGGCATAACAGAGTTTCTTCACACAATTTTCAAAGGCTCAGGAGCAGAGAAGATTGATTTGATTCAAAACTAAAGTTCTCTCTGGTAAGCATTAGCACAGCAGAAGCCAGAGGTTTCAGGGGAACCTCAGTCAATCCATTTCCCTTGTGCAGCTCATCCCCACCAACGTCACCATAGTCCCACACAACTCTCAGCATTATAGCCATCAGAACTGACTCCTAGTACTGCTTCAGTTCCTGTAAGCCTTCCTTGGCTATCCCCTTTCCTTACTGCATTCTGCAATAGCAAGGGTGTGAGTAGGTGTCTGGAGATGCCAACGTGCAACTTTGCTCCTCTGTCATTTTCTTCTCCCTTTTTATACCAAGGAAATATTTGTATCTTAATAATCTGAGTGTTATGGTAGAATTCAACATTAAGAAGAGGTTTTTGGCTCCTTGTGAGGGGCATGCAACTCTTTCCATACCAAATGAGCAATTGTTAGCAAGGCTGTGAGAGAAAATGACCAGCAGAGCCTAAAAACGCAGCCAAGGCAGGCCAAAAGATGCCATAGAAATGATCCACAGCAGGCAAGACTAGAAGCAGTAAAGAAAAAGAAGGTGAAGGGTGCCTAGAAAAGGGAAAAGAATAATGTCTCTGCTGAGCAGTTCCCAGTTCTGCCAGAGAAGAATATCTCCTAATGAGGTGGTCAGGGAATCATAGAATCATAGAATCTTAGGGGTTGGAAGGGACCTCAAAGATCATCTAGTCCAACCCCCCTGCCAGAGCAGGGTCAACTAGAGCACATCACACAGGAACGCATCCAGGTGGGTTTTGAATGACTCCAGTGAAGGAGACTCCACAACCTCCCTGGGCAGCCTGTTCCAGTGCTCTGTCACTCTCACAGTAAAAAAAAATTTTCGCATATTCACCTTGAACCTCCTATGCTCCAATTTCCACCCATTACCCCTTGTCCTATCACTGGTCATCACTGAGAAAAGCCTAACTCCATCTCCCTGACACTCACCCCTTACGTATTTGTAAACATTAATGAGGTCACCCCTCAGTCTCCTTTTCTCCAAGCTAAAGAGACCCAGCTCCCTCAGCCTCTCCTCATAAGGGAGATGTTCTACTCCCTTAATCATCTTTGTAGCTCTGCGCTGGACTCTCTCAAGCAGATCCCTGTCCTTCTTGAACTGAGGGGCCCAGAACTGGACACAATACTCCAGATGCGGCCTCACCAATGCAGAATAAAGAGGTAGGAGAACCTCTCTTGACCTACTAACCACACCCTTTCTAATGCACCCCAGGATGCCGTTGGCCTTCTTGGCCACAAGGGCACATTGCTGACTCATGGTCATCCTCCTGTCTATCAGGATTCCCAGGTCCCTTTCACCTACACTGCTCTCCAGCAGGTCAGCCCCCAACCTGTACTGGTGCATGGTGTTTTTCTTCCCCAAATGCAGAACTTTACACTTGCCCTTGTTGAACTTCATCATGGAAGACCTTTAAGTGTAGTTATTCAAGGAAATTAATCACAGAATCATGGAATGGTTTTGGTTGGAAGAGACTTTAGAGATCATCTAGTTCCAACCCCCCTGCCGTGGGCCAGGACACCTCCTTCTAGAACAGGTTGCTCAAAGATACATTCAACCTGGCCTCGAATGCTTCCAGGGATGGAGCATCCACAACTTCCCTGGGCAACCTGTTCCAGTGTCTCACCACTCTCACTGTGAATAATTTCTTCCTAATGTCTAACCTAAATCTATCCTCTTTCAGCTTAAAACTGTTCCCCCTCATGTACCACCACATGCCCTTGTAAAAGGTACCTCCCCAGCTTTCCTGTAGCCCCTTCAGATACTGGAAGACTGCTATAAGGTCTCCTCAGAGCCTTCTCTTTGCCAGGATGAACAACCCCAACTCTCTCAGCTTCTCTTCATAGGAGAGGTGCTCCAGCCCCTTGATCATCTTTCCTTCTTGTGTTGGAGGTCCCAGAGATGGACACAGTACTCCAGGTGGGGTCTCAAGAGAGCAGAAGGAGATAATCAACTCCCTCAATTTGCTGGCCATGCTTCTTTTAATGCAGCCCAGGATATGGTTGGCCTTCTGGGCTGCAGTCACACATTGTCAGTTCATGTTGAGCTTCTCATCAACCAACACCCCAAAGTCCTCCTCCTCAGGGCTGTTATCAACACACTCTCCACACAACCTGTATTGTGATTGCCCTCATGGGTACAGGGTGAATCCTTGTGGGCGCTTGCTTCCCATGCATGTATGAATCCTCCTGTGCCCTCCCACTGCTGGTGCAGCACTGAGGCCTAGCAAGTCCCCAGACCAGGCTCTGGTTTGGAAGTGGGACTGGCTGAATCAGGTAATGTCGACCTCTGCCTGGGTCAGCAGCTCGCAGACAAACATCAGCCATTTCACCTCACTATATACCACCATCTGCAGATGGTTTCAGCATGGGCTGATTAATAATGCTATTGAACCCATGTTTACTCTCGAGCTCTGTCAAACCCACAAGCACAAAAAGCTCCCACTGCCAGGTTCTTTTTATACCTGGGTTTTATAAATTGTTTTTATTTCCTCAGACCTTTCTTTTCTCAGTGAATGTAGAGACAATTCCACAGCAGTTTGAGGCATACTCTCTTATGACCTTAACTGCTAATTCTTTGCTCACTGTGGCTTTTCTCATCCCAGCTCCAGCCCACCCCAGCTCCACAGGAAACTCCCAACGCTCACCCTTTGTATACAACCCCCACATCTTACCTCCCTCCCTTTCCGTCTCCACTTCTTGTTATACCTCACATGCCCTTCCTTCATCCATGAGTGTCCTTTATGCAAATGCAGTGCCCTTCCTCCCTACAGAACCCTTCACTCACAGCTATCCTTTCCTACATTCTTCCATCCTTAAAAACATGTGTAGTAATGGGCCCCTAGTTCATTCTGCCACTGTGCTTTTACTCATCCACCCCCACTGCATTCTGCTGTGTCCCTTTTGCATTGACTTCTTCAGCCTAGAAAATTGTGCATGCTTACCTTTTTTTCCCCTCTTTATTCTTCACATGAGTTGCCTGGGGCGTGAAGGAGAAAAAGCTGAGATAGGAGGAAAGCTGTGGGGAAAGCAAGTCTTCCCAAGAGCACATGCTTTGCTGTTCCTTACAGGCATGTGGCTCTCTATAGGAGTACTGCGGGGTGGAGATATCTTGCCTAGCAGGATGTCCAGCCACCTGCAAGGCAGAGAGGTGTGGAGAACCCCAGTCTTTCTACTCTTCCATGGCTCTGGCTGGCAGTTCTGCTGCCTAAGGACAGATGCTGAAACACATGGCTGTTCTGTGCTTTTCCTGCCAGCATGGGCTGAGCTGTCTGAGGAAGCCCCACAGAAGGTATAGCACAGCCAGCCCTTTGCGTTTTCTTCCTGTATTTTTGTCGCTACCACTAATGACCTGGAAATACCAGTAACAAGCAGGTAAGCTGGAGGTTTCCACAAAAAAGAGTTTAATGCCTTTCTCTCCATGTCTTTCACTGTAGCTATTCAGCACAGCCATTGTCAGTAGGGGCCAGGACAAACATGTTTGCTAAGGAGAGCAAGAGGAAAACAGAGAAATACCCATAAAGCATACACAGCAGGTGGTTGGCTGGCAGAAGGGATATGAAGGAGATGAGTATTTGCAGACAATGTAGAAGTTATTGTGACAGCTGCAGATTGCAAGCCTTATGTAGTAAACTCAGAGCCCAGCCGTAAGTTTAGGAAAAAGAGAGGAAAGAGAAGACTTAGGAGAACTCTGCCAGGCCCAAAATAATCCACTGTTGAAAGGTGCTGCAAAATATTTACGGTGCAGCTATAATGGGCTTAACAACACAAGGGTTTCATGGACATTAGCATGCAGATACAGATAGATTCTATCTGCACCCTGTGCCTGTCAAAGAGCAACACAGGTAAAACAGCAACTTTTCCTTCACCTTTCTTGTCTGTCTTTGCTAATGGGTAGAGCTGAACTTCCCCAGGGCAGGGACTTTGCCACAACACGTGTAACCAGGGCACCAAGCATAGAATTTCTAATAAGACATCCCCAGCTGGGTTCCAGCTGGTCCCAGCAGACAGAAAGGCCTGCAAGTCACTTGTGCCATGCTCTCTTAGCTCAGAAAGAAACAGGTCATTTTTAGTGCTGCAATTTCAGGCTTTCATTTGTGTTGAATACTGACAATACATGTGGATGTGTTGGCTTAGTTTATCACAGTGAAAGCTGGCAGCAGCTACTAACACAGAGGTCATTACAAAACTTGGAGGGTGGCACAGGGGCAGAGGCTTGGGGGACTGTTACCTTTTTCTTTATTTCCACTGTTAATTATACAAATGTTGCAGGACATCCAGCTGTAAACCCTTCAACAGCTTTGCTGGCAAGAACTCCCAAGTCTCTACATAGATTACAGTTCAAAGAGCACAGGGGAGTCCTCTGCCCCTCCAATAGCTCTGCTAGATATACTGGATTAGCAGTTGCAATGGTTTGGCTCTAATAGTAAAATTATAATCAAAGCAGGTGCAAGGATTTTTAACACATCTCTGAACACTGTCCCTCTTCATCACAGCAGTTTCAAGTCCTTGTAAATGAATGGAACACTCGCCAGTGACAATCTTTTTCCACCTGATGGCTTTATTTGGGCACCATCATAACTGCACTCATATCAACATCTTCAGCTTCGAGTAGACAACCCACGGATTGCTACAAATGCTCAGCTTGGAAGCATATACACACAGAGCCCGCTGTGATCTGGAAATGAAGCAGAAGCGTGTTGCCCCCAGGAGCGCCAATCAGCAGCCATGCATTAAATCAGCTGTATCTCCAAAGTGCCTACAGGAGAGCATTTAGTTAGTCAGCAGCATATTCCTTATAATAATTAATACCTACAATATAAACTTAGTCCAGGGAACTAGCAGGCTGCAAAAACCCATCCAGTTGACAAAGATGTCCAATCACCAGAGGCAAATGATTGCCCCTGTCCATGTCTTGTTTTCATGTGTACCGTTTATGGTCCTCACTGCTCAAAGGAGCCTCTGAAGTGCTCTTGAGCTCCAAAATGAAATGCTAACAAGCACACAGATGTGGTACAGCAGGAAGCTGGCACTCACTGCAGACCATTAGGCTGACTCTAATGAGCAGGGAAGCACATGCAGACCAACATCTTCTCTGCCCTGACGCATTCATACTCAGTGCCCTAGGCAGCCTGTGGCTCCTGAAGGGAGGAAGGAAACACCACAGAGTCCTGGAAGTCTTGGGAATAACAGTGGTTGTCTGCTGGGAGCATCCTGCCTCATTATGCTCATTAAGGGGAAGGTGCAATACAGTGCAAATAACAAAACTCAAACCCAACCCCAATGCCTAAAGCTTTGTTTTTAGAGACTCCTGCCTTCTGATCTTGACTCCCTGTGCCCCTGAGTGCTGTATTTGCATGTCTCTGAGAAGGCAGTGAGAGAAAAGCCTTGCTATTTCTCTTAACTTCCTTCATTCCTTCCTCTCATTGCAAATCCTAGCTGACAACATCCCTTCTGTTCTTTACTACAACCTCTTCATTGTTGTTTTCCTTCAAATACCAATTAGTGTTTTAATTTCACCAGTACTTCATGGGAGGAGGGTCTGGGCAGGGACGAGGAATGTTCTATAAGATTTAGAAGTTATGTTAGGTCATATTGTTGTAATAAGCAGTTCTCTGCACACAGTATTGTGATCCATATGTTAGTTGGAGAAGAAGAGTGGGAGCAGATCTGGGAATATTTATTTCTCTCTTATATTTCATGTTCAAGTTCTAAAGAAGATAGATTGTTCTGTAACTAAGGTGTCAGTGTCAGCTGCAGGATATCTGAATACCATTCCTTGCTTTCTTAGGATTCTTCTGCAGATATTCTTCTGCTCACTTCAGACTGGAATCAGCAAAGCAAATAGGATGCCTTCCTATTTTTGCAGTGTAAGTCCATTAGTCCTATTCTAATCAGGGACTGTGACTGTCAATCAACGTAAGTACATACCTCACCTACTACAAAGCCTACTTCGGGGACTTTAAGCACCTTTAAGGTGTTACTATGAATCACTTCAAAGTAAAGATTTTTAACCAAATTCTGTGGGTAAGGATTTGAGAAATGAGGAAAAGGTACAAGAAATTGCAGTACACAGGGAGAAATTAAATCATAAAATGAAGGCTCTTGTTATGCTGAGCTCTGTTTCTGAGATCATTTCTCAGTAAATCTGGCTGAATAATTGCTAGCAAATAATTTGCCTGATGGTCTTCTCTCTGGGCTTTGTAGAGACAGCCACTAGCAGCCTGTGATTGCTTCAGAATGGTTTGTTATTCAAAATTATTTGATGACATTTTTGCAAGACTGCTTTTATCGGTAGCTTGCTATTCACAAGAGAGCCATGCAGTTACACCATGATTAGTGGCAGAACTTCTATTCCCCAGTTTCAGGAGTGTAATCCTTAGCTAGCCAATAAAAATACTTCCAGAAGGTGAATTTAAAATTCCCTTTCCCCAGGTGCAAGAGCACAGGGGCTTCAAACATGTTTTCTGTGCATGAATATACAATTAAAACTCTACCTTATTGCTGTTTGCTGACAATAATCCTGAAAGGGCTGTGCATGCAACCTGGATCAATTCATTTAGGAAGTAAAAAAAAACAACAGAGAATTGCTGTTGGTGGCATCCAAACATCTCCAGTGTCTGCTCTTCACATGCTTCTCTATACAGAGTGATGTCAGCCCCTGTATAGAGAGTCTCCAGTCACAATAATGGAAAAAACATTGCTCTGTTTAGATTCAAGCACTGTCATAAATCATCATCATTATTTTTATTGAGGAAAATCCTATTTTATAGAAGGAAGCAGAAGCACCAAGAAGTTAGGTGACCAAGAGTGCACAACATCTATGACAGAAACATTAGTGCAGCAGAGTTCTCCAAATGACCAATGAACTTGACCCCCTGTTCTTCATCGCTTTCCATTTTAGGGGATGTTCAGCTCTGTAGGCATTTTTTCTGCCTCTTACCATGTCTCTTCTGACATCTTCAGTATTTTTTTTGTTCAGAAAGAAGGAATATAAACTGAGAGACTTTCCAGGCTCTCTGATGTGATGAATGAGTCATGGTGGGTCTGAGGAAAAAGATCAGCTGTGTATGCTACATGGTTGAGCATAAGCCCAGCAAGGAAGTGTTGTGTTCTTGAACTTCAAAATGGCTATTATAGATAGTCAGAGGTAAGAAAAAGAAATTAAAATTTTTAGAAAACACTTGACATAGCAAGTTCTTTTAGCATCACTGTTGCTGCATTCCAACCCTGCTGGAGTTCATTGATCTTGCAGAGTTATGTCCACCCAGTCTGGAATAAAAAATGTTCTCCCTTAAATAGACTTTAAATAGACTTTGGATATAAAATTTGGCTTTAGCTTTTCTCCAAAGCTCTATTTTCACATTTTAAAATTATGTAGCTCTGAAGTCATTAATAATTTCAGTTCCAAGAGCTCTTTTCTATGAATGCTGTAATGTTACATTGTATTATCAATCACCATGGTTTTTTTTCCATTTGGACTAGGCTTCTTCCTCCTCTTCTTCCTTTCATTTTCAGTTCCCAACTTTTATGCTACATCACGTTCATCTTTCAGGATGCAGAAAAAGAAGAGACTGTCAGACACAACATAGGGTATTCTTTGTGTGAAGTCTTGTCCTCCAGGTATTTTTCTTTTGAGTTTTTAGTATTTTCATTGTCAGCCTGAAGAGTAAAAAATGTGTTTACCACGAGTTTATGTGTATGAAAGGAAGATGGGACTGAAAGGTAGAAGGGAGTAATTCTCTCCTTGTTACTAAAAGCAGAATGCAGACAGATATGCATATGACTCTACTTATTTTTTCTAGTTATGCAGGATGGTAACACAGTCTGACACTGTTAACATTGAACAAAAATAGCTGCAGCATCAGTGTTCATAGGTTTTCACCTTTCTCTTTCCCCCTCATCAGTACAGTTAATGACATGTAACCATCCAATAAAAAGGGGTTTGGGACCTATACTATGCTGATGTGTAATACAAAGTTTCAGGTACCCATAAGGTTGATCCATTCCTCCTATTTGAGTAAAGGCTGGATGTTATACAAGTGAAGGTTGAATCTGATGTAACTGTTAGATGAACCATGTCCTAGTCCTCTGAATTGAAAGCGTAACACTGAAGCTGGCACCATCAGGCCCTGAGGAGAGATTTTTCTCCCCAAATCTCATACACTCTAACTAAGTTTTCCCTATAGTCAATGGATAAATACAGGTGCCTCCAACTGGGCATCTATCTTCATTAAATGTCTAACAGAGAGAGGACGCCTTCTGGTTGGTTAACTTATCCCTCTCTGGGAGACTAAAAATTACCTTAATCCTGTTATATCAGATGCAGAGGGTGGAAGTTAAGTAAGATGAATCCCACCTGAACTAGGAATTTGCTCCCAGCAGTGTTTGTTCTGAAATACTCCATTCCCCATTCCTGATCAGAGTTCCACTCTCAGAGTAATGAGATTCAGGAATTTTTGACCCCTTAAGGCTTGTTGAGTCCAGGCAGCCATAGAAGAGGAAAACAGATTTCAATGTGCTAAATGAATTGTCAACAGAAGCTCAACAAAGCTCTGCTTTCAGAGCTTATTACCAGCAACGATGTTAGACCCAGAGAGAGTCCAGCTTGCCAGTCAGGGTGAGATTTCAGTGTATTTATTGAATACTTCATTGATATTTATAAACAGAGTGAATTTGGTAGAAAAGTCATCAAAGGACAATAAACATAAACTCCAATAAATGTTGACTCCAACAACACTGCGCTTGTAGAATTGTTTTTGTAATAATTCTGGGTTACTTCAGTGTGCTTAACCAAAAATTTTCCTCTCATCTATTTATGTATTAGGCTAGAGACTTTTTGATTTTACTATTGCCTATTTCCATTGCCTCCCTCCTAAAAATTGTAGGAATCTGGAAGTGCTCTTATTGTACAAGTGGTATTTTGGAATTTTTTTCACCACCAAATGAGTCAAACACAGATTTGGGTCATGGAAGCTGACTGTCAGAGTGAAATGTTGTCAGTACGCACAAATGTAGTGTCTCACTTTGTAAGGGCAAACATTGTCAGAATACTGAAATATCAGAGTGGTGAGAACTCTTAAAGAGGGTAATGTGGTCCATGCTGTCTTCAGATTTGATCAGTACATGGTAGCTGAAAGGCTAATCTTACACATGGAGCCATGAAGGGAAGGGAAAGTATTGACCAGTAGTTTAGCAAGAAAATACTGACTGTCCTGCACACAGACTGAAACAGAGTCTTGGAAACAAAATGAGATGTGGCTGTATAATTAAAGATTTTACAATATATATTCACAAGCAGGGGAAATTAATATTGTATGAGCATTTCTGATGTTGACATTTTCCGATTTCTCAGTGCTTGACTTTGCAACTTTCTTATTGTTCCTTGATCACAGAGCTCTATTTATTTCTGTCTACCTCCCTCCCGGTCTACCTCCCTCCCTACCTACCTATCTACCTACCTACCTGCATACCTGTATCTCCATCTATCTTCATATGATAAAGTGTCTCGGCTCTCCTTTCTCCACATCTCCTCCTTTCTCCCTCTCAAGAGTAGAGAAGGAAAGAAGAAGAGAAAGTCCAATTCTTCTTCTGCAGATGGATCGTGGTACATGCAGGCTGGGTGTCCAGCTCATACCTGTAAAGACGAGTGGGACAGAACTAAACCGCTGCACCATGGATATCAGACCTATCCATTAAATGAGATGGACATTAAAGGGTAAAATAACAGTGCTGAAGATGTAAGAACTGAAATGACTGCAAAGTCCAAACAGCATGTCAGCTGTCAAGTGCCCTTAATCTCACCTTGGTGACAGTTACCTCCAGCATGGAGCACAGAGACTGTCAAGGAAAGCACCGTGTGGATGCGCCTTTTTGTTTCTTTTTCCCTTTGTCACTGATACTCCTCGCAGATGGGTTCTGCGTGACATGTTTCCAGCAGAGACTGGAGACTGGTTGTAGTGATAAAAGCCTGCTCTGAACCAGAAACCAGACATGGCTTCCATGTAGAAGCTATTCCTGTTAAAGAGAACGACACACTGCAAATACTCCTAAAAGAGATGCAGGCAACTGGCTCAGACTGTGGACCCTACTTCTGACTCTTTGCACTGCATGAAAACTACTTTCTTCTACAGATATATAGGGACTTTTCTGGTATTTGCAGAGTTGCAGGAAGCCTCCATCATCAGAACTGCAGTGTTCACTTCACTTAAAGGGCATGCCACTGAAGGTGGAGGCATAAAGAAAGAGGGAAATAGCCTAAAGCTGACCTGAGTTCATCATCATGAACTGCAACACTCAGTGTGAATAAAGACCTAGCAGTCAGCTCAGGCAAAGCTCAGTGGTGCTCTGATTATGCTGGGAAAAATTACCAATTGCTAACTCAGGTATCTGTTTCCAATATCCCTTCTGAGCAGGACTTCAGCTTACAAACTACTCAGATCAGTGTGGGAGAGATTCCTGAAACACAGACATCTGAGGAGCTGTCTGCACAATGCAGCATATGGCAGGTCAGGTTCTGAAAGCAGCTTGCTCACGCTGGTGAGCTGCTGCCAGTTGGCTCATAAACCTGGCTCACCATCACCTTAGCAATTCAGCAGAGTTGCTTGCTGCTCTGATTCATTTGCCACCAAATCAGGAGTCCCTATTGCCCCCCTGAAATAAAGATGTGACATTCTGCATCTTTAGGAGACTCTGTCCATTTGCCTTACATCACCACTGTGGTGATTACTGGATTCACTGCCTTTTTGGTACATCTTGGAGCAGGGGCACAGAATCACAGGATCATTGAATCACCAAGGCTGGAAAAGACCTTTAAGATCATCAAGTCCAGCCTATGATCAACACCACCACATCAGCTAGACCATGGCACTAAGTGCCACATCCAGCCTTTCCTCGAACACATCCAGGGATGGTGCCTCCACCACTTCCCTGGGAAGTCCATTCCAATGTCTAATTACTCCTTCTGTGAGGAAGTACTTCCTAATATCCAACCTTAACCTCCCATGGAGCAGCTTGAGGCTATGCCCTCTTGTCTCATTGCTAGTTGCCTGGAAAAAGAGCCCAGCCCCCACCTGATCACTACCTCCCTTCAGGTAGTTGAAGAGAGTGATAAGGTTCCCCTTATCACAAACAGGGCAGCTGGTTTTAGTTCCTATTAAAGGTCAAATCTCCACTGGCTTCATCTAAGCTATGACTTTTCAGTAGGTCTCTAAGCAGCAAGCCTTCCTGTGTTACTGCAACCTCTGGAGCAGAGCAGACCTGCAACATTGTGCCACAGACACAAATGCAATTCCAGTTGCATTTGCTGAGCTTTTAAACGCTCTGTATGTACTCCCTGGCAGCTGATTTACAGAAAAGTTACTGCTTACAGTAAGTTCCTTATTGCCTATGTTTTCTTATGTATGTAAAGATTTTCCAACTTTAGTCCTACTGTATGTTCTTAGTTTTTTGTCAGTTTCTAAGGAGAGAACACACTTAGTTATCAGTTAGGTAACTGCACTGACAAATTTCTTAGTGGTGTTGGCTTAGCACATTCAGGAGACTCCTTTCCTTTTCTTTTATATCAATGTCTTTTTCAGTTTACCTCCATGAAATGCCTTCACTAATTAAATTCACTGCCCTCCCTTGTGTCTGCAGCCATTAAATATATGTAGAATGTGACCACACTTTGTCTTTTACTCCAGGTTTGTTGATAGTGGAGTGATTCATGTTTATCTGTTTTTTAGCCCATCAGAAAATACTAGGATTAGTGTTTATCAGCCTACGGATCAGGCCATGATCTTCTCTCACCAGTCAAGTTCTCTAGGACTCACCTCTGTATCTATTTCCCACTTTCCCTCTCTTCTTTCTTCCAGACCTCAGTTTTCCCTACCAAAGAGCCATGACTGCTTCTCCAGTTTTCTATAACTTTTTTATTCTTTCCTGAAATTGTTGCTAGGCAAAGAAGGAAAATGAGCAAGGTGTCTCGGCAGAAAACTCCACATATCTGAGTTATGTGGATTAGGAAGAGACTGATGTCTCACATTCAACATTTGCAAAGGGTGAAACAAGGTGAATATGAGATATGTAATCCTTGTGATTCCTTTTGAAGGGTTTACTGTGTGGATCTGCTGTTCAATTACCTATAGGCCTGGAAGAAGATTATAAAGGGAAAGAATTTTCTCTGTGACATACAAAGGGACTTAAACCTGAGGTGCAAGTGAGAAGATTTTGCAGGCTGAGCACTGCATCTTTTCTTAAAGGAAGACAGATGGACTTTTCCCCTATAGATCCACAGTTTTATTTTAATTCAAACCCCTACTTTTTAAGTCTTACGTGTAGTGGAAAGTGGCCATCTCACTCCTATACTCTCCCCTCTTTCATCTTAGTCATGAAGCATAAACTTTTGTACATCCACTGCAAAGACAGATGTGTTATAATTTGCTCAGGTCTGGATCTCAGGAGGAGCCAGGCTGGAATAGAAGAGCAAATTCTTTTTCTGATTTTGAGAGAATGCCACCATCTCAGAGGAATATTGTGACCTCCTATCAGAGGAGAAGAAGCTTCAAATTTTTGCTAAATGCAAAACTTGGACATAAAATCAAAATCTCACTCCCTTTATGGCACATGAACATGGATCTTCCCTGTAGGAAATACCCATAAATGGATAACCAGGATCACCAACCTGCCCTTCCCTTCAGCAACAATTATTCTGATGCTGCCAGACCTCAATAGGTCTCTGAGAATGTCCTCCCTTTCCTCCCTGCAGTCACAGAAATAGCAGGGAGCATGTGCACATTGAGCACTGGAATGGACTACTCCAGCTGTCTGCTTGCATATCTGAATTCATCTCTGTGAAATAAATTTGAAGAGGACCTCAGCTTACCTACAGTAAGACCTTGCCCATAAGCAAGTTGTTTTTATCCAGAGTAGTAATAGGTAATTATGCTCCTGTGTCACAAGCCCTTGTAATGTAACAGGGACAACATGTTTGCCTTTGTGGCAGAACTGTTTACTTTTTCACACTCATACTACTTCAGCAGCCAAGGCGGGGGGGGAGCTGTGGGAAAAGATTCTAGTGACCCACTAAATACAGTTTAATGCTGAAATTATAAGCTGCATTCCCTGATCTTCAAAGAGCTCTGTGGCTCTCCCTGAGTCCACAGGCATCAGCCTGGACGTCCAGAGCAGTGTCCACAGCCACTCTGCCCTCTAGCACAGGCTGCAGGAGGGCAGTGCTCCAGCCCTGTCTCCTCAGCTGACTACTGTTCCTTTACACTTGGCTGCCTCTGGGTTTGTTTTAATAACTCAGCTCTTTGAGCATCATTAAAATGGCTCTGACTGGAGTCTGCGATAAGATAGCAATCAGCATATGAACCAAAGTGACTCACTCCCCAAATAATATTTGCCTGTACTATTATGAGAATAATGAAGCTGCTACTGTAAGGCTCCCGGGAGCCAAGTGACAAGGAGAGAGTAGAGGGATAGTAATTGGTTGTGAGTCTCACTAGAAGGGTGGATGGAAAGGGCCTTTGCAGGACTGGCAGTTTAATATAGTTTTCTTCCTGGGCAGTTTTGGATACTGATACACGTTGCCTGCTTCAGGCAAATGTTGCACGGGTTACAATTCCCCCAAAGGAAAGTCAAAACCAGCATATGTTGACATTGGCAGTGGGTGTGTCTGAGTTTTGTTGAAGCTTCTGATGCACACAAATATGCATGATGAATCATCACAACGTACACTTTGTTCTCAGAAAAGCTTGAATCTTGGCATAGCAGAGGGTCTGCGTTTTAGAAGACAAGATGGACTCAGCACACGGCTCCAATTTAAGGATGTTTCCTTAACAAGACTAAAAAACTACCCTGTTCATAAATTCTACGGCATTTCTGACTTTCTGTGTTCCCAAATAACATGGGATATGGTTCTCAGAGTTACTATGAGATTAATTGTAGCTTGGTTTGAACTGAGTTTCAATAAGGCCAAATGTCGAGTCGTACACTTTGACCACAAGAACCCCCAGCAGCACTACAGGCTTGGGGAGGAGTGGCTGGAGAGATGCCCAGCTGAGAGGGACCTGGGGGTGTTGATTGACAGCCAGCTGAACATGAGCCAGCAGTGTGCCCAGGTGGCCAAGAAGGCCAACAACATCCTGGCCTGCATCAGGAATAGAGTGACCAGCAGGACCAGGGAGGTGATCCTGCCCCTCTACTTGGCCTTGGTGAGGCTGCACCTCAAGCACTGTGTGCAGTTTTGGGCACCACTGTATAAGAAGGACATGAAGGTGCTGGAGAGGGTGCAGAGAAGGGCAAGTAGGGTGATTAGGGGTCTGGAGAACAGATCTTATGAAGAGAGGCTGAGGAAGCTGGGACTGTTTAGCCTGGAGAAGAGGAGGCTGAGGGTAGACCTCATTGCTCTCTACAACTACCTGAGAGGAGACTGTAGTGAGGCAGGTGTTGGCCTCTTCTCCCTAGTGACTAGAGACAGGACAAGAGGAAATGGGGTCAAGTTGCACCATGGGAGGTTCAGGCTGGATATTAGGAAAAAATTCTTCACAGAAAGAGTGGTGAGGCATTGGAACAGGCTGCCTAAGGAGGTGGTGGAGACACCATCCCAGGAGGTGGTGGAGGCACTGTCCTTGGAGATGTTCAAAAAACATGGTGTTTCAGGAGATGGTTTAGTGGTTAGGGATATTAGGGTGGATGGTTGGACTTGATGATACTGAATGGCTTTTCCAACTTTGACAATACTGTGATTCTGTGAAAATACTGCTGCTGACCCAGGGCACAATTCAACAGCATAGGAGCTGAGATTGGTTCATATCAGCATATGCCTATGCAGAGCAAGGCAGAAATGCCAGCGCAGGGCTACATGGGCTGAGCTAGTCCAGCATTTGCCTGTACTGATTCTGGCTCTACTCACTGCTCCTTTTCATGAACACCAAGTGTACACGTAAGAGAACAGATCAAACAGAACAGCAGAGGCATGCGTTCCTGTTCTGCCTGCAAAGGGATGTCTCAGAACATCTTTATTTGAACTATGCAAATATAATTAGTAAATCAGTGAGAGGAAGTGAAATCTTCCTTGGTAATAACCTGCAGTGTGCCAGCAGAAGCTCTCCCAGGCTCCTAAGAAGCCACTTCTAATCTTGCCACAAACTGCAATGAAGGTAAGGGTGTTCCCTTTCTTCTGACAGTCACATACCTCCTCTCAGCACATGATTACCTGATCCTTATCAATTGCCCAGGAGTTTCTTAGGCAGAGTTCAGAAAAATATTACCCTGACAGAATTTCCTAACAGAAACCCCAATTTTTGTTTACATAGATTTTTTTTTTTTTTTACATAGGCTTCTCCCACCCCCTCACCCTCCTAAGTCCTCCATGATATTTACTGTTTTAAAATTTATTCAGACAAGTATTTTACTGTGTGGATGTTTCCAGACAAACTCCACTGCCAATGCTGCTGATATTTTGCCTGCTGATCCTGGATCTTTTAGTATTTTGAATGGTGTCCTCAGCCCTCTCTGGTTCCTTTGTCTTTTCTCAGCATCGTGATGCCAGGGGCACTGATGCTGCATGGTTCTTGCTTTTAACTGATGGGGGCAGTCACCTTTTACACATTCTGCCTTCAAGAGAGAATTGGAGAGAACTAATCTTAGCTACATACCTTCTTTTTGCCTCTTCCTTACCCTGCCAAAAAATGTAGTCACTCTCTCTGTGCCTACTCTTGCCATTGGGTTCAGTTCATTCTGTCTCCTTGCTTCTTCTTACTTAGGAAGGGAGCTGCAGCAGCATCATAAAAAATATTCCACAAATACTCTAGGAGTAGCCTCATGCGTAAACAACTGGGCTGCAGCTCAGAATATGTGAAGCCAGTTCCTTTTTCCCTGTGTGACCTTGCATAAACCAATTCTGCTCAGATTTAAAAAGGAAGCTAAGCATTTAAAGTGGGACATAGGAACATTATGCCATGCCCAAAAATGCTGCTCATCCAATGCTTCATGTTGAGAGGTTCCTCAGTTTTCAATATTTAAATCCCCTTCTCTCTCCAAGTCCTGCTTCTGACCGGGGCCAGAGGTGACATGGTCTTGATAGGGCTTATGCTGATGCACCATTGGGATTTAAAAGCTTGTCTGTCTTCTGTATGCCTGGCCACAGCAGTTGAATTCAAAGATGCACTGTGAAAACATTTACCAGAATAGTTTTTGCAAAAGAAAAAGCAATTCACTTCCTTCCAGACAGTAGCGGGGAAGCTCTGCAGCAAACACTCACCAGCAAGGGGAGTCTTTGTGAACAGTGTCAGGGCCACCTCTCCCTAGCTCTAGGGCAATACCCAAAATGCAGACCAAGAGAACATCTAAGCTCTTTACAGCCTGTTTATCAAAGGTGCTCCTTCAGTCACGAATAAATAAAATATTCACTGGGACAGAAAAGAGAAGTAACAAGGAGGCTGCCTTTCTCGCTCATATTTTTCATGGGAAGGGAGAATACTGTGTTTAAATCCCTCATCCAAGGACAGTTTCTGCATTTCTGGCTGTGACAAACCCAGAGAACTAGCATGAAGTGCACCTGGGGCATTCCTCCTGTAATCATCCTGTCATCTAGGCTATACACCCTAAAGAGAGGAAAATAAAGATGCTTCCCTGGTCTCCGTGTTTTTTTTATCAGCTGCCTCACTTGGCTCCTTCCTGAGGCTGGTGGTTATCTTCTGTCTCATCCAGGGACTTTGTGCTTCTTTATAGTGGGTTAACCTTGGTTAGCAGCCAGACATGCAGCCAGCCACTCTCTCACTCCTCCTCTCCACAAGTTTCATGGAAACACCTGCTCCCCCAGTCTTCTCCACGATTTGCAAAGGAATCTCTGCTCCAGCAGCTGGAGCACTGGAGCCTCCAACAGCCCCTATCTTGTGGAGCTGCAATTGCCCTCATACAGAGCCAACAAGCATGGTGTGAGCACAACTTGTGGGCCTCACATTTTTAAGTAGGAATTCAAGTTCTCATCTCTACTTAGTGGTACCACTTTAAATAACTTAGTTACTTCATGCAAGTATCTAGCTTTGTGAATCTGTGAATTATGTTGGAGTCCTAAAGTGCACTGTAATATAAATAGTAAGAATGACTAAGTGAATTCACCTCATATTGTTCCCCATCTGTTGCTCACAAGACTTCAGAGACAAGAAAACTGGAGCAAACAAAGAAATGCACATGCATGTCAGAAGAGCATGGCATAGCAATGTGTGACATCTGTCCAACTAAAAGCAGCATTTACTTGAAATTTTGCACACTCTTAGCAAACCAATCAGAGAATGATGCATACTGAGGATTATTTACAGAAATTATTCACCAGCAAACAAATCAAGGACAAAAAAAAAATGCTGTCTGTGGGCAGTTCAGGATCAGGAAAAAAAAAAACCCTAGATGAATCCTAAATGTGCTATTCACCTAATGAATTATTCACCATGAGTTAACTAAACAGCAGCTTGTATTTATACAGCATATAGTAACACAAAGTGATGTGCAAGCATTATCTTTGTTTATAGAAAAAAAAAGCTGGATGGGTTAAATTAAATCAGAATCAAAGATATGAAGAAAATTCATCAGCTGACCCACATTAAATTGTAATTGTTTCTAAAAATAGATCATTTTCTTATTTTTCATTTTAAGGCTGGATGCTGAAAGCATCTGAAAATTACATCAATATACTGTTTTCCTGCCTGTCTCCAGTACAGATGTAAAGGGAAGTTATTGATGCAGATTTTATGTAGCCTTTGTAAGCTGCTATTAGAGTTCCCTCTGCTGCTGACTATGCAGCTCTACTTGCACTGCTCAGGTGCTGTGTGCTAATAGAGGCAAGTTCAACATTACTGAAGTGAATAATACCGCAATTAGACTGCTGGTCTCCAGAGTTAGCACAGGAGAGGCAGGAGTAAAAATCCTGCTCCTGAACTTGTGGGTCATAGTTCTGATGTCTGAAGCAAAAATGAAATATGAGTAATTGCACCTTATCATTTATTGTACTTGCTCATCTAACAGTCATGTAGTTTTATTTCCCATAATTTGCCCTCAAAACTTCTTTTTGCAGCTACTAGACATACTCCTAAAAGTACAGTATGACGTTTGCCAGCACCTTGGCTAAGCAGTTACAGTGCACATCTGCAAGATAAGAATGGCTTTACTCAAGCAACCAATGTATGCCAGAGCCTGTACCTAATTTATTTTTCTTTAGGAGTTAGGAGTTAAAAAATGCTAGAAGCAATAATGTTCTTTCCCTTTTCTTTTAGGCTCCAAGATTGAGTGGAGAATGCTTCTCAAGTCCATTTCTCTCTTGCTTGGCCTCAATTTTCTACTGGATTCTGATACTGTCCCAAGGTGGTGACCAATCTCTACCCTACTCTACTCATCAGCATGGCATCCACAGAGGGCTGGAAACAAGTAAGGGAATCAGCAGGACATTGGGTTCCTGCAAGCTTGTGTTTCACCCTGAGGACAGCAAGCTCTTGAGTTCCTGCTCTACATAGCACCATCAGGACTCCATGGCCATGGTCTCTGCCCATACAAAGAAGGGAAAGAAATCTCTAGCCACCAGCATTTATAAATTAATCATGTAAGAATGGGAAAGCAAAACAAAAGTGAGGTGAATTACTGACGACAAAACAGAAACTGATCAAAAATTAATTCTCTTAAGTCTCTCTGTGATATTTTGGCCCCAAGGAAATGTTTTTAATTTGAGATCAAGAAAGGAAGTTCTACCAGGAAAGAGAATCTGACTGACTGATTCTCAAGGATACATTTAATGTTGAGTTATTTCACTTCTACTAGCTTTCAGGGGAAAAACAAAACACAAAAAACCCCAAAGAAACAAAAAAAAAAATCACAAAAAAAATCAACAAAACCAAAACAAAAAAACAGGAACAAACAGCCAACAAACCAACCAAAACAAACAAAAAAACCCTAAAGGGCAGAGGATGGTGACCATCTGAAAGAGAGGCCTCTGCAGCTGAACTAAAGACTAAACACAGGTGTTTTCAGAGTGCCATCCTTCTCAGCCTAAAGGAAGAAGATGAAATAATAAGGCAGTGGCTCATGCAGATGTATGGTCCTACACAGCAGAGGCACCTAGAGCTCGTAAGATAAAAACCAGCCCCCAGGCTTTGATGACAACAGGGCTAGGCATCCATCCTCATTAGGCACTTGTACGAGGCAGTACAAACATTGCCAGCTCTCCATCCCATGGGAGCTGCTGCTCACTGAGCTTGTAGAGAAGTTCCCAGATGGTGAAGTGGTGGTGCAGAGAAAGTACAATGACGAATCTGGCATTGGCTTGAATGGGGGGGAAGGGCATAGGACGCACCTTAGAATCTACTTTGGTGAAATAAGTGTCCTAGTTTGATCCTGAGGAATTTGTTCAGGTAATAGAGGAAGCAACTGGTAGATACAGATAATTCTCCATTAACACAGAATAGTCATTTTTCCACTAGTCAACACAAAGAAAAATTGCCTCTTTCCTACCATTGCTTGGTCTGTCCAATTAGACACCGAACATTTTGAGATAAAGTATTTTTAATATGTACAGTATTCAGTGCAGGTAAGCAGATAGAGAAAGAAAAGTCCAGGCAGGGTCAATTGGTGTTTTGGTACTAATTAATTGCAGAAATGAACCAAAATAAACATCCAAACCTGCATACCATAAAAATGTTTGAAAGGTGGATCTACCTCTTGATATTTGAGTATTACACGACAATAGACATCTAAAGGGCTACTGGTGGTATCCACTGGAGATAGTCCATGACAAACAACTGAGAGTGACAGCCCATTGTCATTCTGATTTTCATTGAGTTAATCCAATTCCTCACAATGAGAAAAATGCCAATGCATCCAGAAAGAGGAACATTGCTGACCTGCAGGCAGCTTTAAGGAGGATTTGGTTATGTGCTTCAATGAGACATTTAAAATTACACTCATCAGTTTTCAGAAATCTCACTTATTTAAATTATTACAGCTCAGTAGCCCTGGGATTTAAGAGTAGAAAAGGGTAAGACTCATCAGCAAGAACTCCTTGCTAGTTTATCAGAGAACAGAAAGAGAGCAATATTTTAGTGAAAGAAATAAAACATAAGAACCTGACTGTCTTTTCTGTCCTAGGCACTGGATGCCAAGAAAAGAGATACATTGGTATGGCTGCTGCTAACCTTGGCAGGCTGAGAGAAGGAAGCCAGATTATCTGTTGTTGACTTTTTGTGCTAGTGAAATCAAGGGAAAATGGGAATAGGTAAAGGGGAAGAAGACAGTTGAAAGGAAAGACGCACTCTGGCTTTCATTCAGGTTGCTCTGGTCAGCTGTAAGCCAGCTCCTGCACAGGAATTCTTCTGAGAGGTGAATGATGGAATATGGGAGTAAATCTCTCTGAACAGCCTACTGTATAGACATTTTTTCTTGACTCTGTGGCTTCAATCCTGTGTTAAGAGACAAACTCAGCCTTGTGGACCGTGCTGTCTTGAGCAGGCGAGCAATTGTGCATCATCCCAGGTCTTTGCAGATGGGCTGTCATTCCTGCACTAGCTGTCAGCCCCTTCTCAGACAGCTACACACCACCTTGACCCTCTTACACTTTACTCTTAGAGAATTTATATTCTTTTTTCCAGACACATGGGTTTGGTAAATGTCACTAGCACAGGCCAACCCACGCTCTGCTATATGAACATGCTTCTTATATGCTGACTCAGACTATAGTCTTATTAGAAAAGGCAGGAGTATGTCAACTTGGGAATAATTTTCTTCTTGTCTGTAAGGTAATGGGAGGTGACAAGAAAGAGTTGTCTCTTCACCAGAGGGGAAGCAGGAGGGAAGAGAGGTGAGATGAGTGAGAAAAAAAATTAAATTCCTGATTCAAGTGTCTTAAGAATTCAGCAGGTGAAGAGCAGCCCTATAGTGCATCCTGTGAGATCACCTGTGCCCAAAGCTCTGGAACATATCATAAGTACATATGAAGAGAGGAAAGGCTCTTTCCCATGTTCAGGTAATTGCCATTGCCTCACTGGCCATGATCATAATGGATAGAGTAATACTGGCCAGTGAATGAAAGCTAACACAGCCACCTGTCTCTAGTTTCCAGTAGGCAGGAGTTAGCTAACATCTGGAAACAGGCACCTTTTTGGCAGCCTGAGGACAAAATAGGCAGAAGGTGAGTTATTCCTGCCAGAGCAGACTGTAGAAAGCATACTAGCAGGTGTCAGGGCAGGAGCTGATACTGCCACAGCCCTGCTACACCAGCCCTGTGGATAAACAGGACCTGCTTTCCGGTTTTCTCAGAAGAGTCACTCTAACACTTGGTCCAAGGACCAAATGCATTTACAAGGAGGACGGCTGGGAGCAGAATGCAAATGCCTAACACCAATGAGACGGATGAGTACCAAGCTGCAGGAGCACCCTGGGCCATAGCGTGGCTTCTGATCAGCAGCCACCCCATGAACACCATTAGAAATTATGCCTAGCCATACTGCTGAGAAGGACTTCAGAGGAAGGACTCCATATAATAGTAGGGCACTTTCTGTCTCTGGCATTCATATTGTCATGCCGCTGGGTCAGGTGTCCTGCTATGTACACATTGAAATTGAAACCCATAAATGGGTGAAGCCACCTCCAAATTCCTGTCCCTCACACTTCTGGCAGCCCCATCAATCATGAGAAATCATAGCTGTCTCCAAAAAGGGACAATTCATTAATTCCAGCTTGAAGAGATTGGGACTTTTTTGTGCTCTGAAATCTGATTTAGTTTCCAGTCACTATCATGTTTAGAAATGAAGAACAAGTTATGGTGTCCCTGCTCAGCTCTCCTGCAGTGCTTCAAAGCTTTGTACCCTGCTGCTCACTGGTTTCCATGCTGTCGTCCAGCCCACAAACACACTGCCTTGCAGGTAGTCTGACTGTCTAGACTGAGCATGGCAAAACATAACCTGTGAAAATGGTTTCATGCTGGCACAGCCTCAACCATAAAGATGATTAAAATTCGTAAAAGTCTTTACAGCTTTGCCAAAACAAAACAAAATAAAAAACAAACCAAACAACCAAACAAAAAACCCAACTAAACCAAAAACAAACAGCAACAAACACAAGGCAAAATATCTACAGGGTAAGTGAAACAACCAATTAGGTATTAGTAGGAGTAGTAGGAATGTATAAGGGCCTAAAAATGGTGGAAGATGTGGGGAGCAAACTGAACACGTCTCCAAGACTTGGGAAATACCTGTCCCTTTAGTGTTCTTTTCCAGCTTTTCTCAGCTGCAAGCAGTAAGACTTTAACCTCTGTGTCACTTCCCTGTTAAACACGGAGCTAATACCCCTCATAAATTAAAAGAAAAATAAATAAATAAAACAATCCAGGCAAACCACATTCATGCCACAGCCTCCTTGTTTAGGTTCAAACTCTCTACCCTTTGTGTGAGGTGAAAAGTCTGTGATCCTGACACCGAACTTCGTTACCTCAGACATGTGGCTGTGCTGCGGATCATGACGGCAGGTGACCGTCGCACCGCGCTGAGCCAGGCTGATTTGGGTAGTCAAGTTTCCCTGGCAATTTCTAACCAGCCCTGCAGTCTGGGTAGTGTTACAGCAACATCAGAAACATCGCCGAGTCGGATTCTCTGCTATGTGGTCCGAGCCTTATTATTAGGAGTGGAGTTCAGCAGAGATGTTACTGAAGTTGTACAGTGCAGCAAAATGCATGATGGTTCACCAGTTTACAGCTGCAGTAATGTGTCAGTGTAACAGATTCTACATATTCTTTAGCAACCTCTGTGTCTTTCATATGCTATGAAATGTGGCAGGTGAAAGAATGTACCAATATATTGATTTTGTGTAACATGCAAAAGTTTACCCTCACCACCCTTACCATATTTGATGGCAAAATATTTACTGGTCTTTTATTTCTGATTTTTTTCCTGATCATGAATAACCAAAATATTACAAATTTTAGCATGACTTACTATTGTTACTGTTACTACAAATTGCTGGCAGTATTTTCACTCATCACTGAGATTCAGTATTTAGTCTGGAATGCAGAAGTTCAAAGTTGAATTGTCTGGGTTACTGCAAATCTACTGCATTGTCTTTGAGTGCCTCCTTTCCCCAGCTGTAAAGTGGAGGGCATCCTTATGCCACATAGAGATTTGGGGAGTAGAGACTGTGAAGTGTTCTCAAAGATTCCAGAACTAGGGTCTGCATAATTAACTAAAACAGATAGATGAATGCCTCACTGGCTGCAACTTGTTTGTATAAATTATTCAGGGAATACTTTATAAAAAGCTAATACAATCAGGATTGTTTCATGAACAATTCATGCACGGGAATAAAAGGTTAAATTAAACAGTTTTTTCATATGTAATACTGAGTCAAAAAGCTTTAGTAACTTTTACTAGCCTTTCCAATGAAGAAATCAAGGGTGAAGGAAGCTGCTGAGAGCTGCGATAGGAATCAACAGTAGAGACAGTAAGAGAACTGAGAAACCTGCAGCTTGCAGTCTGGCAGTCAGAACATCTGGATATCTGGGGTTTGGTTTTGAGCCTCCAAAGTCTGATTTATAAAATAACTCGACTTTTCCAAAAGCATCAAATCTGAAAAGTTATCCCAAATTTTACCTCTGACTCACAAGTACCACTACAGTAGCTCTTCTGAAACACAGTTAGAAACACTTTCCCTGGCTATGGTAGGAAATGAGCTTGCCTGCTGACAGTGGCAGTCCCAGGATTTGGCTGCCTGCGTGGTAACCAACTGTGTGCAAATTTTAACCAGGCACTTAGGTGATTGTGTATTAATTTTACTATCCTCTGGGTCCCAAAAGCAGATCAAGAAGTTTTCTGAAAAACAAAAAAGCCAAAGTCATTATAGTGGCTCAGTTATGCAAGCGAGGTAGGGAAACTTAGAAGATGCCAGATTCTTGATGTTACTGTAGACCAGGTCTAATCAAAACTGAGACGAGCTCTGGTTCAGCTGTTTGGAAAGCAAACTCAGCCTCTGCATTTATGCTGAAGCCATGCTTTCTGAGCACCTCTCTAACCTTCTTCAGGTGTTCCCATAGACCATGGAAATGTTTCTATTCAAATGAGAAGTTCTATTCAAATTTCCTTTTATGCAGCATAAGTTGTTTAACAGTGTTTTCCACCTCTTTTTTTCAAAGTCACTTCTCTTTTCTCTGTCCTCATAAACAATTTTCTTAGTGTCCTCCCTAATCTCCTATAAGGAAATCATTCTTCCTCTCAAATTTGCAGTTATTTAGGGGCATGTTACTGCTGCTTCCCAGACAAGACACTCAGGGGCCAACTTTAATTTACAGGTAGGATCATTTTTATCCTGTTCTGGTAAGTGAAAAAGGGCAGGTGTTTCTACCCGTTCCAGAGTAAAAAGATGTTATTGGCAACAAGTTGCAGGTTCTCTTTTGTGATGAAATGGACCCTGTTAGATTATTTTCACTACAAGATTGTGTAGAGGCCTCAATCAGAGATTGCAGCAGCATTCACACAGGTAATGAAAAGATTTTACAAGTGTGTGATCTTGTAATGGACTATCATGGTTGGATGTTTATGTCTGTACTGAATCCCAGTGAAGTGAGGTGAAAACACATGCTCACTCAGCTCCAGTGACTAAATCAAAGTCAAAGCTGAAAACAAGTTAAAAATGCCATTTGAAAGAATAAATGGGCATGGAGGATCTGGGAAAGAAATACTACAACATCAGGAGAAGGATATTTTCAGATCATATTCATATCTGAACGTTACAGTCTAAATTGAGTAAAAATCCTCCATCAGCCCTGCATATTAGCCAACTAAGTATTTTTTAAAGTTATATTTTAAAAAAAGGATTTATTTGATTAAGCTCCTGAAGTATAGAGGGAATTTATGAATTAAATATTATTTTAAATAATATCAGTATTTCAAGAAAGGCAAGAAAACCATCAGCAGGAATAAATATGATTGTCAGACATTGAGTTAGAAACATAAAGACCTCCACTGTGACGGAATGATTAACATTTGCTAATTTGTCTTTAATTAGTACTGCTGAGATATCTTTTTTTCTCTTGGCCTTGAGGTCTTGCAGTCCTGTTTAAATGGGGTTTTCACAATGCAAAATCTTCTGTGGTGATTAGAAAAGTAAAAAAACTCACCTTTTTTGCCAATTCCAGAAAGCTGTACAGTTCCTTTTGTGAAAATATCTCAACACCTGAGGTTTTTCACTACTGTTGTCCCCACAATGTCTTTGTAAATCAACAAAGCACTGTGATTTCCTTTTTCACAGGTTGTGTTGGGTTGGTGTGGCTTGGCTTTTGTAGAGTGGGAGGAGCTCCAGGGGTGGATTCCATGAGAAGATGCTGAAAGCTCCCCCAGCTCCTAAAATCCTCTGGCTAAGGCAGAGCCCATCAGTGACAGTGGATGCTCCTCTTCAGTTAACATATTCAAGAAGAGGAAATTAACTGATATGAGACCTCAGGACAGAGGAGAGGGGGAGGCGAGACCAATGTTGGAAAAGAGATACAAAGACTGGTGAGGAAGGAGGGGGAAGAGGTGCCTGAGCAGAGGTTCCCCTGCAGCCCATGGTAAGACAGCAGCTCCCTACAGCCCATGGAGCAGCCCATGAAGGACCATGGTGGAGCAGATGTGGACCTGCAGCCATGGAGGACCCTGTGACAGGATAGGTGACTGTTCCTGAAGCAGGCCATGACTCTTTGGGCACTCCGCACTGGAGCAGCTTGCTCCTGAGGGACTGCACCTCCTGGGAGGGACTCATGTCAGAGGGCTTCGTCAAGGAGTGTCTCCCATGGGAGGGACCCCACGCTGGGGCAGGGGAAGAGTGTGAGGAATCCTCCCTGAGGAGGAAGGAGCAGCAGAAAATGAGTGATGAATTAACCCATTCCGTGTTCTCTTGTGCTGTTGAGGGGAAGGAGGTAGAGAAATTGAGAATGAAGTAATTTGGGCCCAGGAAGAAGGGAAGGGAAGGGTGAGGTATTTAAGCTCTGGTTTTTGTTTTCTCTATGCCCTGTTTGCATCTGATTTTTTCCCCAAGTTGAGTCCATTTTGCCCATGACTGTAATTGGTGAGTGAACACTCCCTCCCCTTGTCTCGATCCATGGGCTCTTAGTTGGATTTTCTCCTTCCCATCCCACACTAGGGGGGAGAGGGAGATGAGCAAGCGGCCACATGGTGCTTTGTTGATGGCTGGGCCTAAACCAGACACAGGTAAAGACAGAGAAGTGATAACAGGACTCCTGGCCAGCCTGTCTCTCCTCCACATGAAATGAAATTCAGCAAAGGCAGATTACCAGACCTGAGAATAAAAAAGAGCTGCCTAGAGTAAAGACCAGCTGTAGAACATGTGCAGTCAGTGCAAGTTAAGAGATCTAGATAACCTTTGGCAAGAAAATCAGGTATTTAGGTGATAAATTCAAACAAGTTACACAAGCACTGTACACTAGCCTAACCCTGGAAATACCTACAGATCATCCAATTTCGGGACTACAAGAAGTGTCTTCAGAGTGCCTAATGACAAAGAAACTGAGAGCATAGTACAACCATTCATCTGTATCTGTACCTGTATCTACCTATGGACCAATTACAGGAGCAAGCACTGGGAAGTAGAGGATGTGTGGGATCACATCCCACAAGGGTGCCAAACCCTGATGCTTCATCTTTTGCTAGTACACAGGCTGGAGACCAGAGACTGTTCAGAAAGAATGGGGTTGCTCAGAGAAGGACTTCAGGATCCTTCATCCAGTGGAGTACCCCTCGGGCAGCTCTTCACCCCAGGGAGAGGAAAAAGCTTGGACGAGTCTTGTGCCCAGCATTTCATACTGACTACTGAGGGCAGATTAGGAGCTACCTGACTGTTGTCACAGGATGTCTATGCATGTAAATGCCCCTCATCTTCTTCAGCCTTTCAGGAACTTGTCCAGGGTTAAAAAGGAGGTTTCTAAAAGAGCACAGGCTGGAGGTTGAGTTGTCCAAGCCTCAACCACCCTCCTTCATAGATAAGACCTGCCTTTTCCTACATAGATAAACAGGTTCCAAATGTCAGACACACAGCAGGTTTGGGTTAAAGTATTTCTAAGCCATGTAGGGACTCATCTAGTTCACATCAATTTTTATGGAAATCATGTGCCAGAATGCACTGAGACTCTGGAAGATTTTTCCCTGATTTTTCCCTAGTATTAGACTGTGCATTCTTGATTGCAGTTGCAAAAAAAGCCCCAAATTAACCAAGTAGGACTGAAGTCCTGGAGTTGATATATACATGAAGATCTCATACATCTTTCTTCTTCTCTGTGACATATTCTCTTTGCTCTCCCAATCTCCTATATTTTTAATATACCTACTTTGTGCATAGTGTGGGCTAGCTGGTGGACTTTTAAGACAATGAGAAGTCTGATAAAGCTTTGAGTGATATAATTTTTTTTGCTGAAATGAAAGTGGATTTGTTAGTGGTATTCAAGATCAATATTGTATTTATTTATTCATTTCTGTCTTTGGTTGAGTGTAATCTTACAGTCCTTGGCACTAAGACTTAGACCATTTGTTAAGAAGGTTGTTGAAGATGTTACAGTGGGATTTATTATGCACTTTTAGAGATTTATTACCTGTTAGATAATTTGGTGGATGCTTCATGTGCTGCATGCTGGATAATAATATAAAAGGACACCCTGCTTGTAAAATGGAATAGAGCCTTTATCAGTAGAATAATTTACAGAGACAGTGCAGCCACAGTTGGCAATCTCACCCTGCATATCTTGACTGGCTTTCCAACACCTTTTCAAGTTTGTCCACCCAGCTCTTTCCTCCATGTTTCATGCATTGACCACTCATCCCTTCCTCTGTCATACTCATCCTTGGTTTCCTGGGGACAAGAGAAACCACTGCTGACATCAGGGATTCAGGGTTATGAGTGATGTGGTCTGGCAACAAATAGTAAATGAAAAACTGTGGCAGGCAGGTAATTAAAGGTAGAGGGTCAGATGGAATCAGTTAAAGCTCTCTCTCACCCTGAAACCACACAAGCCTATGACAGTTCAAAAAATAAAACGATGCAGGAACAGCACTTCTTACGGCCAGACTTAGAGTCTTTCTCCTACTCCCTCCAGCCTCTCTCCCCTCCTCCTGCCTGAGGGCATGTGGCAGCTGGACCTGAAGGCAGTACAGCTGTGTCTGCCAACTGTCTGCAGGCAGAATGATGGTAAAAGGTAAAAGGGTTATATCTAGCCAGTGGAACATCACCTTGCTCTGCTCACATGGGAACTTCAGAAATCCACTGTCTCCTCCTTGTCACCTCAGCACCAGTCATGACTTATTACAAGCCAATACCAACAATGCCAACTGACTTTAATACAGGATGAATGCCATTCTCCAGACCCCAAGTCATCCACTCTCTTCCCTAAATTTACTCCTAGGATGAGCCAGACTTGTTCTCAGCTATGATATGCTCCTGTTGGCTTTGCTGGTACTGGCTTGTAATCAGTCAAATTGTTTTTCCCCCTGCCTGACACGGTTTCGGAAGAGTAAGGGTATAGATATATAAGAGATTCACCTTATGGGCTGCTGGCAGTGTATTCTTGATTTGCCACACCAGAATGACCACACAATGCTTAATGTAAACGCTTCCCAATGCTGTGAGCCACCATGCAGTGGGAGGATTCTCCCAAGCCTTTCTTGGATCACTGGGCTTTCTTCCAGGACTACCCATATGGCACTGCAAAGGAGAGCAGAAATGGAAAAATTGGAGGCATCATCCACACTATGTTTATTGCCAAGCGCATTGCTGGACACTCTGGAGCAAGCCCTAATTAGCTGCAAAATGCAGCCCACTACTCTTATAGGACTTCAGCGCAGCATAGAGTCTCAAGCTCTTTTTTGGATGATTGAACAGTGCCCCAGAAACAGTCTCAGCACCATCATGCAACACACAGAGTGAGCTTCTCAGCAGAGTACCCGCTGACAGCCAGATCCTTTGCTGATACCCAGCTCCTTGGAGTCCAGTGAGTTTTATGTCAGTGAAGTTCTGGCAGTAGACTTGCAGATAACTGTGGTGTATTGGACTATGCCTGTAAAATTGCAACCCAAATCTGACCATTCCACTTATCAGTATGGCCTGGGTTTTTCACTGATGCCTAGTTCATCTCACAGAGGATGGAGATCATGAGATGTGCATTTACTGAGTGAAGAACGTGGGTAGAGAAGGGGCATATGCCTAACACAGCCTGTAAAGTGTCCACTGGGGAGTGCAGTACATCTAAGTAGCCCATTGGTGTTGGAAGGAGGCTGTGTTCCCAGATACTTCCTGCCCACATCTGTGCCTCTGTTAGATCCTGCTTTGTGAAAGCAAGTAAATGGCAGCACCCCAGCAGCAGGGGCTGGGATTCACTTGGGGGACCTGCTAGGAGAGGCCCTGAGGACCCACAGCTGCAACACGCAGCCCATGTGAGGAAAACTTGGATATTCAAGTGGTTAGAGGAGGAAGTGGAGTCCGCAGGGAAAACCTGCAGGCACTGTAAAGAAGGAGCTGATGGTGACCCTTCAGATCAGCCCCACCTGCTGGGCTATTTGCCTTCATTGATACAACCCGCCCGTGGCCTAAATTCTTCATATTTCTGAGCATCAGAAAAAATTCCCCATCTTCTCCATTCATCTCTCTGCCCTATCCCTAGCCATCTGATCCCTGCAGCATGCCAATACTCCTGCTGAAGGATTACAGTATTGCCCCATCCTGCACACTGCAACTTCTCCCCAAGTATTACCGAGCTTCCAGTGTTGCTTCATTCCAGCAGGCACCATTCTGGGCAGTGCAGAGCTACTGCTGCTCCCCACAGTAAGAGCATTTGGCAGAATCTGGCCCTGCATTGCTTTCATCAGTGTGCAAATTGCTTTCCGCTTTCCCTCAGTAATTCTTCAGACTTCCACCTCCCGCTCCACAGTGATTCTTTTCTTTTTCCTGGCACACATACAGGGAGGTAGGCACACCATAGATAAAGCAAAAGCTAATTACAAGGCATGTAAAACACAATAGATGTGCTGGGAATCTATATATCAATACCTATGGGCATCCTTGTGTGTACTGCATAGCTAAGCACCTCCGATAAGAGGCTGGACTGGGAATACATTGCACAGACAATAATGGATTACTAGCTACAACCCCCAAACTAACTAAATAAAGGAGCCAGGCTTCTGGGTTTGTTCATTATTCTTATAATCCTAAGTTAACAAAAACTCAGGGCTGTGGTGGGGATAAGACATTCTCACACTGCCCCCTCCTACCTCACAATTACAGTTTTGGATTAGTGTGATGAACTGCCTAGGGTGGTTGGGCCAGAAGCCAGGCTCCGAAGTCACTCATCCCTGACAACTGCCAAAGTCTGAACTGTAGCAGCTGGGAAGAGTTGGAGCTAGGTTGGCAGCCTGCTTGGAGAGCAAAGGCAATTTCTATGTCTGTATCCCACTACTATGAGTATTGGGGGCTCTGCCTTCTTCTGTCCTCTTCCACTGCCATGTGCCTACTCATGGCAAGGGAAGCAAGAAGGTCTGAGGTAAGAGATGAAACAAGTGACTCTGGGGAAAGTCTCCATGGAGAGAGGTAAGATATCTCCATCCCTATAGCTCCAACCCTACACTAGTGTCCAACACTATATGGACACTGAACAGGCCCTCAATATTCAGTCAATAGAAAACTGGGAAAACAAGAAAGAAAAAAACAAGAATCTTACCGTGAGAGCACTATGTGTGCAAGTGAGTGTCTCTGCACTGTAGTTGTAGCTAAATGAAAACACGACATTTACTCTTAGAAACAATCACAGGTTTACATTAAGATATCTTCTGAACAGCTGCATCACACGAAGGTATTAGCTCTCAGAACCCTGTGCCCTTCTACAAAGAGTTGAAGAAGGTTTTTTTAATTGTATTTGCTCACTACGGTCAGAAACAGAGCTTCTAGGGAAGGGATGGAGAAGGTGATAAGCAGAAGGAGAAGATGAAAAGTGAATATTTACCAGATGGTTTTCCTGAGGCATCCCTTAGCTAGCCATGACGACCCATGGTATTCCTCAGCACCTCCTCAAGTGGGAAGAAAGGTTGCCCCTCCCAGGACTGTCACTGCCCTGAGCCAGAGCTCCCAAGTCATTCAACACAGTCACTGCCACTCCAGTTTGCACCTCAAGACTGGTCTTCCCTTGAGCTTAGTCAGTCTGGTTCCTGCCCTACGGTGGCTTAAAATACACTTCAATGAGAGAAAAGGTCAATGTCTTTAGTGGGCTGCTGAGTAGCCCTTTCAGAAAGTCCCAGCTTTATAGACCAGGAAGGACAGTGACTATTACCTGGTTTGGTTATTTTCTTTTTATCTTGTCTTGTCATTCTGGATAACAATTAATTAGTACACCAGTTTATTTCATACCAAGTGCATAGAAATCAGACTGGAAAATAATGTCCATCTTTGCAGACCTATGTGCAATACTCTTTGCATTAAAACAATGTATGTTTGCAATATAAAGGCTTGTACAAGCAGACCAGTGATAAAGAAGCTGAATATAATGAGCCAGACTGACCCTAGCTCTAACTACTCTGGTCTTATAGGGAACTAGAGGGGCTGTACACCTCCAACAGTCAGGTCTCAAGCACCTAGCATTTTGGTAATCATGTTAGGACCTTAAATTAAAGCAGAATGGTAGTCTAAATATCTCTGTGATAATGTGAGCACAGTAACCATTCTGGAAAAGTTCCTTTTTATACTCTGAATTCTTATTGAGTGAATAATTGTGGAGAAGAACTTGTTAACAGGAAAAGGGCTTATCCTAATTTCACAGTTTATGTGTTTCTTCTTTTAGGCTTGCTATTGCCATACTCTTTGACAGGCTCACAATCACGATTTTTTCTACCCATGCAGCAAATCCCTGTGAAACAAGAATGTCTTACTCTATACAAGTGCTGAGTCTGGGGTGGAGGCAGGTTCCAGCCCCCCTATAGCTCTGTTATAGCCTTCTCTATCTCACTGCTGGCCCCTGCTAGCCCTTCATGGTACTGGGGATTCAAAAAACAGGTTCTTCACCTGAAGGTGAGGGAATAAGGTCTTCCTCTGCCTGCAGATGGGTCAGCACCCATTATAGTGCCCAACACATGGTGAAAGAGAAGAGCCCTGAGGAGCCTCTTTCCTCAACTCCAATTTGCATCAGATTGCTTTATGTTCAGTCCCCCTTTTGAAAGATGGAGAGGACAAACTTGGGATATAATAGGTCAACAGGGAACTGAGATACAAAGCAGATTGAGAATTTATCTGAGCAAATCCACACTCTACACAGCACAGCAAAACACTAAGGAAAGATCCTTCATCTTCACTCCACTAGTGTGTATATGCATTTCCAGGGAAAGTTTCGCTATGAGTTAGAATGGTTCCAATGGTGATTGCTAATAGCATTTTTCTGTTAAATAAATGCACTGTGAAATCCAAGATGGCCAGCCAATGCACTTTTTCTTTTTCTCTGCAGAGGTTATACTACACACAGGTGATCATAAATCTCCAGGCTTTGTTTTCTCCGCTCTTGCCACATGGCACAGCTTTTATTTGTCATGCCAAGATCTGATATCTTCACAGCACTCTCCAAGCAGCATTTTCCTTCCATAGCAACCAGTGCTGCAATCAGGCCTTGCTCAGTCATTTCCATTGAGTTGTGCACTGAACTGTCCCTCAGGAGGACCACAACCACTGTTTCTGCTTTACTTCGGAAGAGGGAACACATTCCCCTTTCTTTTCCCTTCACGTGCAAATTGATGGCACTTAAGAAAACAAAAAAAGACAGATTATAACAGTGGAGGGCATCCAGCTCTGAATTCCTGTCTCCCTTTATTATTTGCAGCTGTCATTGATTAGCTTGGTAGTTTTAGTCACATAATTTCTGACCATAATGTCAATGGCAGCAGCCCATGGAAGCAAAAGATAGTAACTGCTTCTGAAAATAAGGCCACCTCATTTCTTCAGACCTATGTTTCACCTTTAGATAATGAGCACATGAACATGTCACAGCAGGTCACACAAGTGAGTAGCAAGATGTCATCAGCACTTCTAACAGCACTTGGAAGAACCCCACTGAAAGGGGGCCATATGCTTATCCCAGAACAAGGAGCCTGAGGAAGAGGGGAAGGCAACTCAAATGTTTCTGTTGATAATACAAGGCTAAACAAAAAAGTAATCTCTGTGAATGAACTGTATGAGGGGCTTCTATCTGACATACCAAACGAAAAATGAGAAGCTTTGAAGCAGAATGGCAAGCTTTATCAGGGAGGAAATAAATGGAGTGTATATCTGGCTGTCACCAGGAGAGGAAGAAAGTGCCAAGCCCATATCTGCTCCCTGCACAAGGAGCCGATGAGCTGCCCTGAATGACAATAGCTCTCATCAGAGAAGGATACAAAGTGCCTGAGAGGTGATAAAAAAGCAGCCAAGCTTTTCATTTTCCTAAGTGCATCCCCTCATTATATTTTCTTTTAAAAAAATCTTTTGACCAATTTTAATGCAGATGAGAAGTTGCCAGATTGACAGCCCTGGAGACTAAAAACCTTCCTCATTATCTGTAGCCTAGACAAGGGCAATAAAGCATCTCTCAAGCTCTCTCTGCTCTGGCAATGTGCCTTCTGGCCAGCAGGATACAGAGTGAAAGGAGCTCAGCTCTTGAGCCCTGCATGGAGCTACCTGCTATCCAGCTTGGATTGTAGCCTGTAAGATGTGTGGAACAGTGGATGATATTTGAATTTTATATGGCAATAATATATGTCCTCAAGCAACCTGAAGTACATCATGGACTCCATTTCACAAACACAGTGGCAAGGGAATAAACACTACATGAGCCAACATCTCACACAATGAGCTGGATTCTTACCATGATATTTGAGGGAGTATAGGGGGGGAACTAGATCCCTGTCCAAGGGTAACATATTGCCAAGAAGCTGGTGGGTAACATCTGGAGTCTAAACTGAGCAGGACCTGCCAGTCTCACGTGCACTCCGGGGTAGGAGTTGACTGTATGCAAGGCAAGATTTTTCCCTTTGCAGCAACAGAGTAGTACCTTTCTTTTGAGGTACTTCCTTACCTTCCTCTAGCCCCTGCTGAGTTTTGAACCTGCATGGGAATGAAAAACAGTTTGCCAGGTTTTATTCAACAGGGGAATCCAACAGGAGCTGGGAAGTGGTGTTTGGTGTTATGACACCTCCCACCACCCCTGACTGGAGAGGTCACACCCTTACACAAGGCAGCAGCTCCATGCTCCCATTGAGTTAGGAACCATATTCCCTGGGCAACAGTGCTTCTCTCACATCAAGTGCTGAAAAAGATGTTTTGGTGTTGTGGTTTTTTTTCCTTTCTATTAGTATAGCAATCAAACTTCTGATTCAAAGATCTGCAGATTCAGTTGAAACAATCAGGTAACTGATTTCAATGGGACTTTCTCTGCTAAAAAATTACACTGTTTTTGCAGGACTTGCTTGGAGAGATGGGTGGAAGGGAAGACTGACTGCATTAGAATCACTAAGCCACCATTTTCTGTGGCAGTAATGGGTATTATTATTATATCTGTTTCCATAAACATTATTAATGCTATTACAATAGCAGTTACTATTATAGCTAATAGAATAGCATCATAGTAATGCTATTATATAGTATAGTGGTATTATAGTAATAATGAATATTATAATAGAAGCAACTGCTGAGTTCCTGGTCATCTTTGTTAATCTTGGCTGGCTGTATCTGCACCTGTATATTCAAAGACAATCCCTAGCTCAAAAAGTAAACTATTTTAAAAAAGACAATGGTTGGAGTAGGCTTAAAGTGCTGTCTGCTTTCTTACAAGATGTTGAATTGAAAAAACACCTTCAAATGAGTGCAGGATGGAGTCAGTGACATAAATCAGATCATAAGATGCTGTGCATGTCCCCTCCCCTCCAAGTACTATACATTCACCCAGTTATGTTGTGTAACTTTCTTCAACATGACATGGAGACCTGGCTCTTCACAGAGAGGCTTCACTCTCAATGGAATAACTCAATCCCTTCTTCCCCTGTAGGAGTTTTGTCTTGTGTACTCTTATTTTCTTGTCTTGCCTCTTATTGCAAGTTCCAGGAGACCTGATGCATTTTTAATGCCTTCCTCCAAGAAGGTTGAGTAAAGGGTTGGCTGGAAATTTTCTGTGGGAGCAGTTTTCCAACAAGAAGTACAGATTCTACAAAGCTGAACTATTTTCCTGGTTGTTGTTGTTGTTGTTGTTGTTGTTGTTGTTGTTGTTATTATTATTATTATTATTATTATTTATTATTATTATTGTCATTTACTACAGGTTTGTGAACAAACTAAGTTTCCCCAGGTAAAGAGTTTTTCAGTTGGTGAGTTTACATGAAACATCTTGTCTGCTTCAATTCAGAGCTTAAGTACATTCTGTCTGTCATCCCAGATAAATCTTTGCTTTCTCTCCTTTCCTGGCTCGTCCAGGTGGCAAGTGTAATGTATTTAATGCTGTTCAGCTGAAGACTCTGCTGCAGATAGCTGAGCAGTTGCAACTTTCTTTATGATTGCATGTGCAAGGCAGGCTTCTTTGCAGTAGGGCAATGTTTGAGGCCAGCATTGCTGCAGACTGTAATTCAGGTATGCTTATTCTCAAACTCTTCTTTTCCATCCTCAGTATATAAGCAATTACTTTGAAATGTTATAGATTATTTTAAAAGCTAATATCCTGGACTATGCAGATGTGATACGGGTCATTAAGTATATGTATGCAACCTGCTGCTGGGTAAGCTGTTTTTATCTCAGTACATATGGCTAGGAGATGCTGAGCTCTACAACAGTGCCTCCAGGTATGGGAAGAAATAGGTTTTACTTAGCCAGCTTTGCATCTCGCCTGGGACACCAGAGAAGGCTCCAGCAATTCCAAGGGCTCTCAGGTGCTGTTAGGAGCCAGGGAGCACTGAGATGCACAGCTCCCTCCTTCACCTGCCACATTTTCTGATTTTCCACAAATGTATGAACTACACCTTAACGGATTCTGGGGGTTGTTGGTCTGGCTGGATAAGCATTTTCAGACCCTCTGTGTAAGTTCTGAGTGTTCTGAGACATGAAGCATAGACAAGGTTTAAAAGACTGTGGCATGAACCAAGGATCCTATCTGAACTCTGAAGTTTAGGTTTGCCATTGCTTGATTCTCTGTATTTTGCATGTATCACATTTTTTGTTTACACTTTCAAAGCTAGTTATCATTCCTTCCATGTGCAGAAGGATTGTAATTATTCTCTTTGGGAGAATACACAGATGGGATCTCAGTGCAGTGTTGGTACTCCTTTGACTCAGCAAACCAGACTTCACTTCTATTTAAACTGCTTTAAATCTAGTTTTCAAGCAGTATAAATTAGAGTGTGTGTCTGCAACCAGAACACACAATTGCTTTTATGTTCAGCACAAACTGCTCAAAAAACAACATTCTGAAGGAAAAGTTTCTATAAAAAAATATTCTTATACCACCAAGAACTTGTAAAAGAAGCTGTTTCTGCTTTCAAGGTAATGAATGTTTCTAGGAAAATTAGCTCCTAAGGTTTAGGGGGGTTTTAGGGTGACACTTGATTTTCTTTATCCTACTCCCTAGCCACAATCTATTATTAAGTCTTCAAACTTCTCCATAATGTGTTTTTCCCCTGGAGGTAAAAGTGGCATTTTTGATGGGGCATGGAGGGTGTTTTGCTTTTTTATATCCTGTACTTTTATACAAATCAGGCCTCCAGCTACCTTTTTTTTTTTTTTTTTTACAAATAAACATATCCTCATTAGTTTTTCAGCATACCTATAATTTGTATGCTATTCTACATAGTTGCATTTGATAGGATTGCAAGAAAGATGCTATTTTCTGATGTGTAGGTAGTTTATCTTCCTTGCTAGTTGTCATGGCATTTTTTAAAGTTCTAGAAAAAAGTTTGGCTTCCCCACAAAATCTTGGAGGGCTGAGGCAAGATAAATTAGGTTACATTTCATTAATCTGCTAAAGTGTTACGGAATTCTATGGGTGTAAACACTGGTATAGTACGAGATATTAATTATTTACATAAAGCAAAAATGAAGTTTAAAATCTTCATGGTACCACTACTGTTAAACCAGGATGAGTATATAACTTCTGGTCATTTTGACTGGGTTTCTGTGTCTCACCGGGACTGTTTGAGCCTGAAGGCTGTGTACTAAAAGACAGAATATAAGCCCTGGGCTTATAAAAACGGATAAAATTTAGATAGGAAATGGTTATTTAATTGTCATCCCAGAGCAAGCCTCACGGGAACCACAGAAATCTGTAGCCCTTGTTAGCATCTCATTATCCAGCATCTTTTGCTTTGCCATTTTGCTTTAACACAAACCATGACAGGATGCACTTTGGGAGGGCTATTTGAAGCTTGCTGGGGACACATGTCCAGGTGCTGAGTCAGATATGTAGATGGTTTGTTACGAGGTGCCTCCATCAGCATTGGCAGGAGCAGTTTCATTCACACAGAGCAAAAACACTGGTCCTGCAAATGCAAGAGCAAATCCAGATGTGATTTCTACCTATCCTTTTAAATTTTGTGCCTTCTCTGCCTCTTCTTTTTCTTTTCTAGCCACTCATTGCTCTGTTCTGAGTCATATCCTTCAGCAGCCTCCCTCATTTTCATTTATTGACTCCATTTGCTTGTACTCATGATTTTCCTATTTAAACTTCTTCTCTAAGCAGCTCACAATAACACACTGTCCAAGCTGCTTTCTCTGCTATCTGTCCAACTACATGTGCTCAGTCTTTTATGGCATTTATGTACCTATAATTGCAGATTGTAAGTGAACCCTTTCATTTACTGCAATGAAAACATCATTGTATTAAATTTCTCCTCTGATCTGGCTGCACGTTTTCAACTCAGATTTTTCAAGACATCCTGTGCTTGATATCTCTGTTCCTAGCCAGTCCAAGGTCTGTTTTTGCAAGCTGCTCATTTTGTGTATTATGTATGAATAGGACCGAGACACAGATCTGTCCTATTGAGGTATCTCTAAAAATTCAGCATTGGAAACACATTTTTCTTAGCTCAGCTGAAGAAGAGTTTCCCTGAGATATTTTTTTTTCTCCTCTCTCCCAATTAAATGGAAACATTTCCATTTCATTTATCAGCTGTTGTAAATCAACATCACTGAAGTTAGTGGGGCTATACTGATTTATGCTCACTGGGAATTTGGCACACAAGCCGAGCTTAGTAGCACCTCCATCAAATGCTCTTTCATTGCATCTCTCTCTAGTGATACTTTTCTTGATGATAGAAAATTTGCACCTACTATAGTTCTAACAACAGAACAGCATCATCTTTATTTCTGTGCTTTGTGTCCAGTGTCATCATTTAGCTCAGTATAAGATATTGCTGTCAAATAGTCTCATATTTTAGTATAACAGCTTTTTATGTTGATTTTGCAATGGTGTAACTCATCTAACAAGTAGCAAGGTTATGGAAAGTAAAGTGTCCAAGGTCAGAGGCTCCTGGACTCATCTTCCTTGCTGTGTCCCTGTGGTACAAATACCTGGGGATTCGGCTGCCACAAGAAAATGTTCTTCTTCATGCGTACATAAAGGTTGCACTGGAGTGGAGTCAGTCTGATCTCAGATTCAGATTTGCAGTCGACCACTAATTTATGCTGTCTTCAACACATGAGAAGCCCTTCTAGCTCCTGGCTCCAGGTGGTGCCTTGGCTGGATCCTGTCTCTGTACTGGAGCATATGCATGGTTCCCTTCAGGGTGTACACACAGTCTGACAAAGTGAACATTTGAATTCAATGGCAGGGAAGTCCTGGATAAAAAAAGTGAGAGAAAACAATTTTGAGCCATCTTAACTAACTCCTACAGATCCCTTTTTGCCTGGAGACTTGGCCTGCCTTTGTCCGCACACACAGACAAAATGCTGCTGTGCTGACTCCTGGCTGTGTTACTGTAGATTTATGACAATATAATTCAAATCTGATTCTTTTTTCACCTGCTTTACTAACATGACTTAAATAAAGTGCTTCAGTTCTCTCTCCCCAACCCACCCCAGTTCTCTCTCTCTCTCCAACCCACCCCTGTCATTTTTCCCTTGTGAAAAACAGCAGATAAAATTCATCTCTACATTTTCTTCTTCTTCTTTGCTATTTAGTAGACACTCAGCTAGGTTGTTTCCTTGGGCTATTTTCTTCTTAGGAAACAGAAAACAGTAATTTATTGCATTACTCATCCAAGCTGTTCAAAGTTGTCTTTTCTTCCTTCACCCGTCTTTCCAGTCTGAGTTCTTAGTTGAGGAAGCAGTGTTCATAGCAAGGCAATGTTTCTGCCTCTCCAAAGATTTCTGCTAAGTTTATCATAACAAGCTCGCTTTCTGTCCCTTGCCTACTGGCCTGTACACATAGACTAAAAGTGCAGTCCTTGGCCTAAAGATTTTCCAAAATCAATGTAAGGCACATAAGAAAAATGGAGAGAAGCGGACCAGAACAAAAAGTGCTACAGGTAGCAGCAAGATGTGAAAACCTCTCTGGATTTGAAATATTTTCTAGGTTTCATAGCCAAGGGAACCTTGCAGGAGTGCCGTGATGGAGAGCACCAAAAAAGAATAGCTGTGGAGGGTTGTCTCTTCTCACACACATGTGGAGCAGAGGGTAAAAACATGAAGGAGTTCAGTGAAGCGATTAAAAGACAAGCACTGAGAGCTGCCACTCTGGGCCAGCTGGATGTATGGGAATTTTTATGTTATACCTCTTTTGCAGATGGAAACTTCTACTAGCAGGAGACTGTTGGTCACTTTTCCCCACTGCTTCTACTAGTTGTATACCTTTTCCTTTGATGTAGAAAGGAGGTGAAAATTTTACTGCAGATTAAAGGTCTGGAAAGACATTTTGCTACCTGCTGTATGTTCTTAGCAATCATATTAACTTTGAACTGATAACATTGCACAACAAGAAATCACAGAGGACCAGCACCGTTGCTATTGCCTGAGTTGTAGTACAGCAGTACTCTCTAACAGACAAGGTCTGTTGCCAGGGTATGGTAGTTAGGTCTGCTTAGAGATGTTTTGGGCATCTGTTGCTAATTTTGAAGTACCACATTTGTCCTTCATTCCTAGTCCATGTGGAAACTAATGTTCTGTGCTGCAGTTTGGCTTTTACTTAACTTCCAGAGGGAATGCTCACTGAGATGCAGATTATGAACTGAATTGCTTACAAAGGCAGAGAATTAAGGAAGTACATGCTCACCTCTAGTGGCAGGATGCAGTGAGCACTGTGCCCCGAGTTCGAGAAATTGAAAAAGATCTTACATAGATGATCATGCAAATAGGATGAATCTTGCCAGCCATTACTCTACCCCACTGCTATAAAAAGTGCCAGAAGCCATGCAAACACTGGAGGGAGGACTATTTTGTACTTTCTTGTATAGTATGTTATGTGAGCGCTGCTGTCTGTCATTAGGGATAAGACACAAGGCTATATAGACTGAATTCTACCACTCTCAAAATTCTCTCCTTTTCCTACATATTCAAGCTATTAAAATAATTACAAATTATACTTAGGAAGTAGACACTGTCTTTGTGTGTCAGGGTGTGCTGTGGCTGAGGGATGTGCAAAGGCCCAGCAGGCAGTATGTAGGTGCACAGTCTGCCTGTTACCAAGTTACAGACAGACCCTTGGTCTGTAAGCATCTCCAGAGCAGAGCAAAACACTTGAAGATCGATTCAGAAACTTCTCACATTTATGCCAGTTCAGCATGGACCTCTTGAACAGTGATAACCCAACCCAGGTGTCCTGGTTTGAGCCAGGATTAAGGAAATTTCCTTTTTACATTTTTTTTTTTTTCAGTGAACACTCTTCTAAGCAGCACACTTGCTGAAAGTAGCATCAAGTTTTCCAGCCAGTGGACTAATGACTCTCAAATGTTTATAGATACTACTGAGAGACCAAGGACACTTTGCTCTGCTTGTTGAATCTACTACTTCAGACACTTAAGGACCTGATCTGTCATATCTACAACCCTCCTGTGGGGAGGAACAGACTAGACAGATGGCAAAATTGGCTAGCCAAAATATTGCATGCACATATATATGCCACAGTTTGTATCTGGGGATACACAGTTTGTATCAGGGATCACGGAAGTCAAGCTCTTTTTTCTTCTGTCTATGGCCGGTGGCCAGGGAGGACTCTATCAATTTCCTTTGATCCCTAGGCTTGTGCATTCCTGACCCTCATAACTCTCCCCTCAGATCCTGTCTGCTCTGCTACTCTCTCAAGCAACTCCAGGACATTTCAGAACTGCTCACAGCTCAGGAGATGTTGTGGGGGTTGCTGGGGGTGGAGGGAGGCAATAGGGGTTTTACACATTCCTATATGTATTTGTATATATTTGTATGTATTTTGTATTATCACTAGTATTTAGTTAAAGTTGTCTAGTTTAGTTTTCAATCCAGAAAGCCTCTCTCCTTATTCTCTCTCCTTTCCCTACCTGGGTGGGAGGGGGAGGGGATCGAGAGTGTTGTTGTCACTGGTTTAATTGCTGATCCTGAGTCAAACCACGACATCAGGTTTGGAAGAACGTGTGCACATGTGGTGGGATAACTCTGAATGCAGCTCAGCCTCTTCACAGCTGTTAGTTTTTCCAGGATGAAAGAGGCAGCTTTGGGAACACTACCAGGCTGCTCTGACCATGCTTGTACCTATGGTCCCTCAGGATGGCAATTCAAATGAGATCCCTTCCTAACAAGCCAATCTCCTAGTCACCAGATATAGCTGACAGCTCCTGTTTCCAACTGATCAGTATGTCCCTTCTGGTGGGGGTACAGTGATGCTTTTCTTTGTGACATATCATGGCTGAGGTGAGGGAAGCAGTACAGGCCAAAATTATCTAACAGGGACACAGGGAAAAGGTTCTTCACTGAGAGGATGGTCAATCACTGCAACGGGCTCCTCACAGAAGTTGTCATGGCACCAAGTCTGTCAGATTTCAAGGAGCATCTGGATGACATTCTTAGTCATATGATTTAGGTTTAGGTAGTCCTTTGAAGGAGCAGGGAGACGGACTTGATGATCTTTATGGATCCCCTCCAACTTCAGATGTTCTATGAACTTATCTCACTCTGTTGATTGCAGGGGGAACACCTCGCTGAAGTTAGGGAAGATGAAAACCTAGCTTAGACAAGTAGTTTCCACAAGGATGGTGAAAAATAATTGTTCCTCAGTGTATTTTTACACAGAGGTACCAATTCAACCTTCCAGAAAAAACAGGGATGCTTACTAAGTCTTAAGTTCATTGTAGCTTTTTAGCCTCTCACCAGCTCCTCATTGGAAAGGTTGCCACCTGCCATCAAATGAAGGTAGCTCTTACTCCTAATTTTAACTAAGATAAACTGGAGCAGAAGACCGACCTTAGTTAGACACAGAGATGGAGCAAAAGGTGAGCAAGGGGAAAAAGGAAAAATAGGAAAGGAGGATACAAGAAGTGAATTACAACAGTACTTGGGGGTTATTTCAGATTCTGGGAAAACTGTAGGCTTGTGTTTTGGGGGAAAAACTCCTAACTGGTGGGGGGAAGAAAATAAAAATAAGAATAAAAATAAAAATAACAATAAAAAAAGAGGACCTTCAGAAAGATAAGACTGTGTTTTTCAAATGTATCCTGGAACATGAGTAGCCCCAGGCTGCTAATTAAACCTGAAGTGAGCAATCCTGGACTTATGCTGCTGCAAATTCTCTTCAAGAGCAAGGTCTCTCCTGACAGATGGGAGGACCAGAGACTGGCAAGCAAGCTGCAGTGAAATCAGAAATTACTAAACTTTTCTTGTTGCACAAAATGAACTCGAGCTCAACCTTTGAGGGAATTAAAGAAAACTGTTGCATTTTTTTCACCTGTTCATGCAAACCAAAGAAAGAAAATACTGCTGGGGGTGATGCCACAGTTTTAAAACGTGCATGCAACAGAACAAGCCTCTGTTGCTCTACTTGGAAACCAAATCACACTAGTAGCAGTTCTTACACTTACATCCTCAAAGCATGAGAGACAGAGCAGAACCTTAACACTTACAAGCCATTGCTTTCACTAACTTTTGCTTGTTTATCATCAGAAAACAAAATACTAACTTAGAAAGGGCAAAAATCTCCTAGTCTTATGCTAGGTTTTATCCATGCATCTTTGAACTTCCGTATGTGTTAGAGGAGATTTAGTCCCATCAACAGAATACTACTCAGAGTGCTAGGAAAAATAAGTCTTTCCTTTAAGCCACTACAAACCCACTTGTTTGTTTGTTTGTTAATTTGTGGCATAAGATATAATTTAAATAGTAGAAAACAAAATAATTTTGAGCTACCAAATTAATTTGGAAGATACAACTTCATTGTCTGAGACCATGAGAAAACCTGGTGTTTCTTACTAATACAGTAATACCCTGCAGATTCCTCAAGATAGGTTTAAAACAGACAAAAGGATGTTTTCCAGAAGTGTGTGGTACAACTGTGGAACTCACTGCCACAAAACGCTTGTGGAGATCAAAGATGTAAAAGGGTTAGAAAAAGGATAGTCAGAAGTTTGGTACCACTAACAGCTATTAAATGTGATCCTCTAGGTGCTCTGGATATGTGACACGGGAGAGGTTAAAGTCTGCTAAAGAATTTATGCTTGCTTTCCATCCCCACCTCCATTTTCATTTTTTTTCTTGAGCACCTAAATTACTGAAAATGCTTAAAAAAGGTTACTCTGTATTCATGGGGAAAAGTCTTCTTCCTTGATGCTACTCAGAAAAGAGTAATGAGTTGGGGTTTTATGCAGTTTCAGGTAATGAGCATCGTTGTGAGACTTATGAGAAGGTACAGTAGTTGCAAATTTAATACTTCATAAATGTAAACAAATCAAATCCCAGGTGAAAGTCATTGGTTGTTTTTTTAACTCATGAGAGCAAAGAAGAAAGTATTTATGAATGAGAGGTATGTGTGGTTCTTCACATTTATGAAATATGCATTAAATTTGCAAAGAACTGATGAGATTAAGCCAAAACCCTTGATTATCATGTATTGCTTGAATGCAAGCTTCATTATGAAATGGAAATGGAAAGTATTTTGCTTTATTTTTCTGACCCATGCTGAATGCATATAGGGGTTGCTGGTCAAAACTGGTGTGGAACCTATATGATACTCAGGAATTGCTTTTCCCCAGCCTTTAAGCTGAATAGGATGAGTTAAATTTTAGCTGTAGATTAATGGAAAGAACTCTAATTTACTTTTTTTTTTTTTTTTTTTTTGTGGGCAGTTTAACTGACTCATGGTTGAGCCCATTGATAGATACTTGGGAATGCTTGCCTTTCTAGGCAATGAAGCGCAACCGCTGAGGTGAATGCTAAGGGGACCTCTGGATTTACTGCTTGGGTCAGGGTGATGCACGATGGCCTTCTCCTCACAGACTAATGAGGCAGGGACAAGATGATTATTTGCTTTTCAGGCTCTGTGGTTTGCCTGAGAGAGGGAGTTCCTAAGCCAGTATTTCCAGATGGGAGTATTTCCAATATAATTAAAAATAATGCTCCTGGATATATAATGAAAAACTGGAGAAAACATTAGGTTTACAGAATGAAATTTTCATCTCCCTGAGCTTAAGTGTTATAAGCAGTAGGTCGCAGGCTTTATGCTGAATCCCTGCCTAAGGGTGAGTTTCATTTTTTGCTACACAGATACGGTTAGTCTTTTGAAAATTCATCAGAAATGTTTTTCAATAGTTGCTGAGCCTTGATTTTGAGGGTAAGGGAGAAGATATCTTTGCTGACCTTCTCCATTTCTTGTTTCCGTCATTCTGTGCACAAAATTGGTTATTTTGCTCTAGTAACTGAAGTAAAAAGCTCTCTCTTTTTACTTTAAAAAAATGTCCTTAGCAATTAAGATTTTTTTTCTTTCTTCTTCAGCCTAGACTTAAGTCAGTTTGATAAGAAACCACAGGCCACTAGTATAAAATGCATAGATTTTAATAGGAGATCCCACTGGGAAAATGTTCTGGTTTTATTGAACTCAGAAGCAAGTACCTTTAAAATAAAAGGACACTTTAAAACTTTGACGGTTAAAAAGTCAAAGCAAACAAATCAATAAGGAGATAGAGTTTGTATGTTGTTTTGGAATATCTTTTCTTGCAACAGAATGTATAAAGACAAATATTGATTTACCCTGGTTGGATTTTGATGGCTCCTTGTAGGCATCAAGGAACTAACAAAAGTTTGAAAGTCACATACGAAAAAATAGTAATTAACTACTGGCTTAGAGAACATGCTGGCTCTGCAAAAAGGTAGGAAAAAAAATAAACAAACCAAACAACAAAGAAGACATATAGTCCACTGTCCTCACTTTAGTCTGAAGCACGCTTGACTGTCTCATTAGATCTCACATGTGCCATGCATCTCTGAAAACAAGCTCCAGCTCTTCCCTCCTGACAGGCAGACTCAATAAGTACTGTTCTTGGCTTGGTCACCAAGCAGAGGCACTGACCTGGCATTGGGACATACATTCTGTCTTGCTAGGGATGGCATCCCCTGCAGCAATGCAAAAGCAAAGTCCTGACTACTTATTTCCTTCCCATTGTACCTTTAAACAACTTGGCTCCCATGTTTGAGCGCATGAGGAAATACTCTGTTTAACTGATGAACACACAACAAAGTAGCACTCACTTCAGAACATCCTTCCCTTTCGTTTATGACTACATCAGACTCAAGATTCAAGAGGCTGGCCCCAAGAAGACTTTTTACCCCTACTTAGAAACTGTGACATGCAATTTAGACAGGGTTTCCAAGCCAAATTCCAGGATACTTCATCACATTGTCTGCAGTCTCAACTAAATTTTATAGGCTATATCTTTGACTTCCCTAAACATTCGTGCAGCTCCCCTCAGCAAGGAGGAGTAGCTCAAATGGGCTTGCACTGCAGACCAGAGTGAAATATATTAGTTACGAGCTTCCAGATCCAAGATTAATGCTGATTGCATGAGACCTTGAGTAAAGACATATCTTTGCCTACAAATCACAAGTGTGGGATAAATTATAATCACAAAACCAAACAAACATAAAAACACAAAACCAACAACAACAAAAAACCCAAACCAAACCAACACACGATAACAACAACAAACCACCAAAAAAACCCACACTCCAAACCTCAACCCCCACACACACATTTGGCCATTCTTTTTGTAATTCTTGCACAGATGCAAATTTTAGGATTTGGCATTTCCAAGCTTTTACCAGCACCACATAGCAATCAAACTTTCTTCAAATGAAAAAAGAGGAAATTGGGCATTAACATGAGTGCAGCTGCTTGAGGTTCTGAAAAAGACAGCTGATCACAAGATGGAGATAAGCACCCTGAACTTAAGCAAGGATTTAGAAAACAGTGTAGATGGTGATATTTCAGCATCACAGAATAAGACAAACATCAGGCCACATACCACTTATAAGAATAAAGTTGGGTCCATCTTAGGTATCAAAACCTGTTCTGTTTCCTGTGTATTTCCATGAAGTCTGCAGTATGCTCTACCAAGTGATTCATTCACCTCCTACCAAGTAAAGACTTACACCAACTTTGTCTCTGTTGGAGGCAATTCTACATGCACTGCTGAAAGTAGAATGGATATACAAAACTGTTTTGTTTTGGTTTTGTTGGTGGTGGTGATTTGGTTTCATTTGTTGTGTGTTTTTTTTAACATACATCATATAACTGCAGAATTAAAGGAATCCTTTGTCCCTTTTTTGCAAAATAAAAGAGCTGAGCAGAATTATTAACATATCCAAACACCAAGATGGGAAGGACTCAGAGAAGGTGCTGCCTTGCTGTCGTGCCGTGGGCAAGGGGCATCTGAAGAACCATCACATATGCAAGACTGGCTCTAGCATGTGCAATCCCATCTCACACTTCACTGTAACACTTCACCTCCTGCTGCATTACAAGGACACCAGTACAGCAGCCTGTGACATAGCAGGCATACTGCTAAGGGCAGAGGTTGACAGATACAGCACCACTCTTGCTCTGAGAGATCCATGGTAGATGAATATTTTCTCCCCTCATCAGCACCTCCATGGGTTTATTCATGTCTTGACAGTTAATTGAATTACTTTAAATTCATGTTCTATGCCAAAAAATCAGCAAATCACAGAAAACACCCAGCTGCGGGCCCTTCTCCGTGGCACACAGCTCCTAGGACACCTTCCTAGGGCAGGCTTGCACAATTAATTTGCCCCTGCTTTTGCCAAGCCCTGTCATCACCTATGCCCACCATTCCTTCCACTGACTCAGCCAAGATCCAATCTTTTTGCTGCGCTGAACCCTGCTCCCTGCCCCTGTGCTTACCGTTGCACTGCATCCCCTGCCAGCTGTTCCCTGCTCCCTGCCCATGAAGTGCTACTACCACTGCCACCCTTCCTGATCTCCCAGTCTGCCTCCCCTCCCCTTCAGATCAGACTGCAAGGAAGCAAACATGCCTCTGAAGTATGAGCTGTTGTTGGTCCTCAGAATAAACACTGTTTACCTCACTATTATATTCCATGTCATTTAAGGTAACAAAAACGTATTTTCCCCACACGGAACAAGGCTGAGAAGAAAAGAGATGGTGACAGCTATAGATATGTTCCTACATTAAGTCAAAGTACATGTCCAAGTCCAACACCTTCAAGCAATGAGACACAGAGCTAACAGGCCATCTTTCAAGCCTACTGGCCCTGCAAGAGTCTTTATAGTGACAGATTTCTTTGGGTCATAAACTTAAGACACTATGACATGATAATTGAGAAGGAAGCAGACACGTCACAAAGAATTAACCAAATTACCATTATTTTTCCACCATGGCAGAGTGCTTTTAAGGAAAAACTTTAGTGATTCTTTGAAGTGAAGGCTTAATCGCAGCAATAAAGGCAGCTTGCTTTGGCCTTCTGTCACACTCATTGCTGCTCCAGAGAAGTGGGGAGCAGAGATATGACAAATGGTTTTTCAACTACTTCAGTGTGTCATTCTGGAAGTATTAAATGGTGATGAAAACTCTTACATTTACACCTAAACAAGCTGAGATCTTCTGCAGAAAATGATGACCCTTTAGCTGCTGGGAAAAAACTTTCTTTGGCTGAGGTTTCAAACTGAGGTTCCCATCATTGCTTGTCCATGAAGTTCTATAGATGCAGTAGGGTTCATACAGCTTTCATTTTGGCCTTATCCAGAATTCTGGCTTGAATGCTCATTGACTACTTGTTTGCTCTCATTCCCAGCTCAGATAAAGTATTGCCCTTTGATTCCTGCCCTAAAATTCAGCATAGTGTTGTAGGGACCTGCCATGTCACTGCTGCGCTCCTTACCAGAGCCAGATGGAAAAGTGGGAACTGTGAAAACACAGTGGTCCTGGCTCAGGAAGTCCAGAACAGCTCTTAGCCAGGAGGGCGTCCCAGAAAGGACCGTTTTGCCTGTGGATGGTTCCTACCCTCTATGGGCTGGCATCAGAGCAATGGGTGAAAGGGAATTTATTGTGGATCTGGGAAGGTATTTTGAGTTTGCAGCTGCCTCCATCCAGGGGAAAACATCTATCTGCTCTTGCCATATGGGCTATTTATTTCCCTGTGTTCCCCCCAAATCACTGCATCAAAATCACAGGAAAATTAAACGATGCAATATGTTTGTCCTAAAAAAGTTCATTTTGAGAGAAACCAAGCACGATTATTATAAAAATACCTTGCGCCAGCACCTTGTGCACCTAGAGGCCAGCTCCTGCCTCCATGGCAGCAAAGGCAGAGGTGTGGGGCTCATCCCAGGGACAGCAGGCAGAGCTGGGCAGCAACCAGCTGTCTCTTCCCTGGCTCCAACAGAAAAACAGTGTGCAACAAAAAGGAAAATGTTTTCTTCTAAAGCTTTTTAATTACCTAAATATATATTTATGACTGAACCATTTCCGTGTATCCCCAGAGATTAGTACGATCTCTTTGGTCTGCTGTTCCTCACCTCTGAACTTTAAACTTTGCCTATTTGGAGATGATTTTTGGAGGTGCTGTGACTACTGTGTGTTAATAACAACTCCCAGCTACCAAAGTGGTTCCACTTGATTCCAAAATTATGAGGAAGGGTCAACACAGGAGTGAGCTAATTGGGAAAGTCGTGACCTAGAGCTATGCATTAGGCAGCATTACTGCTTGTCATGATGAGAACTGAGCCCTGACAAGAATCCCAGTCCTCCATGGTTGCCAGCAACAATAAATCCACTGCATCCTCCCACGTCTCCATAGAGACTTCTCTGCCATCTGCAAGAGGCCTGCAAAGAGCTTTATTTCTCTGCAACAATCCCTTGGTATAATATATTGAGAGAAAAAATAAAAAGGGTGAAGACATCAGCAGGACTTTCATATGGCAGCAGTCGGTGGGTTTATAGCAGTACTGGTGAGACAAAAGCAGCTTCCACCTGATATTCAAGCTGGGATGTTTCTTTCTGTCTCTTGGCTGCAAGTTTCAAATCCACTTAAGGGACCTGAAGACTGACTCGGCTTCCATTAATTTTGAATGGAATGGGACCACCTAAGTCCTCCAGGCAGCTGTGGAGTTATAGCACTTGAAAAGCCAAGGGATGGGCTACAGTTCTTCTGAGGATAAAATTCATCTTGAGATTTGCAGGATCTTGGATGAGGCTGTAAATCATAAGATACAGAGACAGTGTCCTTCTGGACAGGAAGGCAAAGGCTAAAAAAGGACAGGAAGTTATGTGGGGGGCAAGTCATTTTTAAATTCTTTTCTTAACTTATGTAAGTTCTGTCAAGCTTGGGGTGGGAGGAGAAGTCAATCTGCTTTTAATTCAAGCCAGTTCTCAAACATAGCGCAGAACTAATTAGAATTTTTGCAAAGACAAAAGTCTTTCATTGGTAGATAGTTTTTTTTATTTAAACACACTGAAAAGTGTCTGTTTCTTTTGAAGTGTTGGCTGGCATTCTTGAGCATACTCTCAGAATTGTTACTGAAATGATCATCAAGAAATTTTCTTTCTTGGTTATTTCATAATCCTTGCTAGATTTTCTTTAATTTTTGGTAAATGCAACACACAGAATTTTTAGAGCATATTCTAAAAAAATTGCAGTGAGTTCCAAAAATAACAAAACCAAACACAACAATCTGTAAAAGAGAAAGAGTTTGCACGTCTCCTCATAACATATATTTCTCAGTTACTAATTTCTATCACCAGCCTTCCCCAAGAAAAGCTTTCTGTATGTTTAGGACCATTTTCCCATAATACTGTGAAATAAATAGGAAGGACATTATAGCAACAGTTGAGTGCCATTTGTTCAGTTCATACATTCATATATTCCTAATGCGCCCACTACCATGACATTTAGGCTGATGCTGTGGGAGGGACTGGGCTGAATGGAAAGGTCTGGGCTCAGCTTTTCTCTAGAGTCTCTCCTTGACATCATCTTCCTAAAGACTTATAACCTGTGAAAGACTTATGACATTGTGCAGAGAAATATGAAAGCAATGAAAGGAGGAAGATATATCCATACCCAAAAATGTGATGAGAGGGTGAGAGCAAAGAATATTTCATAGGGATATTAATATTTCCACTTACACTGTTCTGTGTGTGGCACCCAGATAACAAGGGGAGAAATATTTGCAACAGACAAAAAGGTAAGACAGATTGGCCAGAATGGAAATAGTTTTAAAAATTTACTACTCTGAGGTTTCAGTGGGTAACGAGAATTTACCATCTCTGGCAACTTCAGCTTCCTTTAGAGACTCAAACCTGCAACATTGCTCGTCTCTAGACAAACTGCATGAGACAAAGAGGTAGGGTCTTTATAAAGTTATAGTTCTCAGAGGTAATTAAAACTTGTATCAGGTCTCACTGAGGAGCGAAGAGGTATTGAAAGCAAATGGAGGAAAAATAATATTATTAAAATAACCTCTTGCCTCATCTTCAATTAGCCATGCTGTGTCTGGCAAGTTAACTCCATGGTTCATTACCAATGAATAACTACTATTAAAGTAATGGATTCAAACCGGTGAGACTGGGATCACTTATCTGGGATGTGCTTAGTACCAGACCATTTGGCAGAAGCTTTCCAAGCTGACAACGAGAGGGCAAGAGTGAAGCAGGCTCTCCCCAGACCAAGTATGGCCAGCGCATAGCCCGCATGCACTCAGCCCAGTCTCATGAATACTTTCCTCACAAGAAAGCACTGTACAAAACTATAACTGGCCTCCCTTCCCTACCCTTCCCTCCACTTTCCTTAAAAGAAGGTGTAACAGCAAAGCCAGATCCTTCAAATAAAGGGGGATACAAAAAGGCTGGTACCCTTCTTTGTCATTCCAGCTGAAAACCTGTGAAGGGGAGGGCTCAGCTGGATGCAGGTGCCAGATTCAGTAAATTTTTAAGCCACATGAATTTGTTTCATTTTTAAGCCTCTGAATCTGGGAGATTTGAATCTGGTTATATTAATAGAGCAGTGGATCTGCTGAATAAATAGATCAAGTTTTGTTCATTAGTCTTACATATGTCCAGGTACATTTCATAAATTCAGTGAGCTGTAGCTACAGACTGAACTTCGTGTCCATGACCAGGAGACAAGAGCTTTATTGAAATCATCATCTAATATCATAGAAATATAGAATCATTTTGGTTGGAAAAGAACTTTTAGAACAAGTCCAACCTAGCACTGCCAAGCCCACCACTAAACCACATCTCTAAGCACCATATCTGCACATCTTTTAAATATCTCCAGGGATGGTGACTTGAGCATTTCCCTGGGCCGCCTGTTCTAGTGATTCAGAAGTTCATTTGAAACATTATGAAAGAGGTTAAGTCTTTCAGCAATAAATCCTGGCAGACCTTACAGAATCACAGACATCCTCAGCATGTAAAAGAAATGCGAGTCAGGTCCACCCATTAGTCTATCTCCTATACCATCTCCCCAGCATAAATTTGGGTCAGGCCCTGTGAATCAGGCAATAGGAGACTAAAGAAACCACAGCAGCAGTATATTGAGTTCCTTTATCAGGATATACTTGTCTTAATGGATTAACCACATACATTAATTTGGAATAGATCCATAGCTGGCATAAATCAGCTAAAGTCTCTTGACTTCATTAGAGAACAGAAGACAGGAATCAGCCCAATTTTATTTTTTTTTTAACCATAAGCTTTTACTCAACAAAATGATGAGGATTTTTGAGCCTAGGTCCTCACCTCTATGCCCTCTGCAATACAAAGATTTCTTCCCTCAGGAAATCCCCAAGCCCGTGTTTGTTTTGCTGAGAGAAGCTGAAAATTCATCTGTTAGAGTGCAGGGCAAGTGCAAGAGAAATAGCTGGTAACAGGCAAACACGGACTGAAGCAGATTCAGTTCGGTGTCTGATGGGCAACAGAGAGGGGATTAGCACACAGTATCATAACAACAGTTGCTGCCTGAGAATGGCAGGATACTTGTCATTATGGTCCCCTGAAGTCATGAGGGGAGTGACAGAGGAAGCAGCAGGGTCAGAGAAGTTCCTGGAAGCTCGGTCCTTGGCTTCATGAGCTTAGGAAAATAGGAACAGGACTGCACCACAGAGGGTGGCCCATCTGTCTCCATCCCGCAACAGGCAGCAACGCGCGGGCACTGCTGTGGTACGGCCTTTCAGAGCCTTCCCTGAGCATACGTCTTAGCTCCCTCTATACAGAGCTGTCTGTAACACTTTTACAGTTCCAGAAACAATATCATTTCTTTGCAACACTTACCCTGCCACTGTCTGGCACTTTTTATTCTGCCAGGAGCTAAGCCTTGACACTTCTGCTGAATTTTAAAAGAGAAATCTTTCTTCTTGTTTCACCTGAATGGGAAGGCTGTGACAAAAAGAATGCAAGGGAATGGGGTTGCAGTGAAGTGAGGGGGAGTGGGAAAGGAATCAACTAATTTAAGCACTGGAGTGGGTTTTCTCATGCTCTTCCCAGAAGTGGAGAGCTCCTCTACTGTCCTACCACCCCAACACCTTTTTTTTTTTTCCCCTATTATCTTATCTATAAGCACATCCAGAGACAAACCTCCCCTCTCCTAAAGCTGTTATGATTTTCCTGCTTCCCTGTCCCCAGTTCTGCCCTGACCCACAGTTCCCCACATCCTGCCCCTCTGACCACAGGAACTAAGAGTGGAAGGAGCAGCAGATGCCAGCATTAGTCCCTTACCACATTACCAACCGGTTCAGTAGAGCTGACATGAACTTTGTATGATATAAGGAAGTAAAAATCTCTAACAATACCTGCAAAGCAAGTAACCACATTAATACCATCTATACTGCACTCTGGGGTGCTCAGAGTAATATTTTAAAGGAGGCTTTTTAGTCTACCTGCTTTCATTGTCTATATAAACATTAAAGGGTGATCTTGGAACAAAGCCAGCACAAGAGCAAGTCTGGGGAAGAGACTCTTTCAGAAAAATTACTTTCTTAGCCTCTCCTGTCCAGCTCTGGACTAAGCAGCTCTCCATCTTGATGTTTCCTTTTCAATTGAGCGCTCAGAACTGTCAGGCCATTTCAGTGAGAGATGTCATGTTGTTCCTTTGCTTTCCTGGAAGTTTCAGCGTAGAAGCCTTGATTCAGCAGATAACTTTTGGGCTGTTGGCAAGGAGTGAGAGACCATTGTGGAATTTATGGAGCAAGAACAGCAGTCTTTAACACATGGGTGCAGGATGAATGGGAATGAAGCTCAGTACTGCTGCCTCACCTTGTCCTGAATAAAAGAATGATACAACAGAAAACAGATGGTTTTCTTATGCAGATCAGGATCATTCCTGACTCACCTGACAAGGAAATATCCCAGTCCTCAGACATGGCTCACACCATCACGGTAAATGTCTCTCATAATCCAGCATCTCTCTGCCATGAGCAAGACCCCAGGACCACAGTTCACTTTTCCTATGGGGTCATTACCTCATATCAACTGCTCTGCACAGCCTCATAATCAGTCTCTGTTCTCTGACAGGGCCTGAGCCAGTTCCCCATAGCCCTGCCACATGTGCCCTGCTCCAGCTTCTGCTTGTGGCCCTCAGGGACTGTGCTACAAACACCACACTCACAGCCACAGCCACCACAAACTGCCCCAAGATCTCTATCATGCACACTCAAGGTTAATGCTCCATAACCCCCACTGCTTTTGCCCCGTTTTCCCCAGGACCACATGCCAAACATTTGTGCAGGTCATACTTTCACACACCTAGGTCCTCACCCACATATGCCCAGCTACTTGTGCCATGGTCTCCATCCTTCCCCAGCTCCTCAGCAGCACAACTGCCTGCCCCTGCACTGCTCCAGGATGACTGTTCATCAGGCTGCATCCCTTCCATTCATTCACCATAGTCCACATCCACCTGTTTCCACATCAACAGGGCTATTATATCATCCAACCAAATTATTAACTGCACCTCACCAGAGATCACCATGTCTCTAACTTGCAAATAACATCGTCTCAGGTTCCTCTCTCACTCACACATACACACACACACACACACACACACACACACACAGGACTTTTCAGCATTAGGCCAGGTCAGAGCCCGTGGAGCTCAGCTGTTCACCCTCCTCCCCTCCACAGAAACTGCACTTTCAAACAAGAGGGACATATTATTCCAGATATCACAGTCACAAATCTCCAAGTGCTGACACTAGAAACAGCCTCCATCTGCTTCATTAGAGAACAGAGCTGTGGGTCAGGCTGTTTATTAGGTACTAAAATTCAAATTGAAGCAGTTTTTGAAGAGCAAACTTTCCCAACATAGCATAAAAGTGCTTAGATATCCAAAAAACGCTGCATGGAGAGATTTAGAAGCCATCGCAGGTTCTGTTTGATTATTTATTTATGGTATTGTTCTTTTTAAGACAAGAGTAGTTTGTCTTGTGTGTTAGCTCCAGTTGGCTGGGAGGGTAGAGACCTACCTATGGGCACATTCACCAGCCTCTGAAACAGCAAATGTCCTCATGCCTCTCCAAAGGGACAGTGCATTAAAACCTACAGGCAAAAGTCCCAACAGCACCAATTCTGGAGATCGGCAGATATTTTTCACTGAAGAACAGCTTTTCCTATATGCATGTAACCTGCCAAGGCTATAGCTGTTTGGACAAAAAAATCTCCATGACAAAACACAGCATCAGCCTGACAGGGGCCAAAAGAGGAAAAGGCACAGTTCACTGCCATTGGTAAAGTCTCTGAAAGGCTGAAACTAAAGCAGGACAGAAGGAAACAGTGGGCTTGGGGAGTCATTTTATAAGGCACTTCTATTCCTATTTATTTTTATTTTGGCATTTTGCTTACAGAAGAACAGATTGTTCTTACTTAATGTTGTTTTAGGATTTATTCTGGCTTTGGTTCTTTCTTTGGTTGTTGTTGTTGTTCTAATTTAAAGCTTTTTGGTCTGCTTTGTGGAACTAGCAAACTGAACATCTCTAGCTCAATGCCCTGATCAAGTCAAGGTCATAGAATATTTTGATAATGCTATCACTGCTTTCTAACAAGCTGCACCCACTTCATGTTCTGGAGAATAGATACAAAAATTAGTAGGGACTTCCATCAGAGCCACCGAGGTGCCAGCTCCCCACATTGCCCAAGTCAGGAATGTACCCTAGTGCAACAAAACAGACTGACTCCTCTGACCTTAAAGACTCCCATCAGCTGGCTCTCAGTGCCAGGCCTTTGGGGGGTCTGGGACCTTCCTTGTGCTCCTGGGACCTATGTTGGCTCCTTCAGGTTCATGGTTTAACCCAACATGTGGGACAGGCCAATGCTAGATATTATAGCACAGCACTACACCTCTGATACTCAGTTCTGCTGAGGAAACAGGGTTTTTTGCTCAAAAGTTGCACCCAGCTATCACAGCTGGACTACATACAGAGTGCAGCTCCAATGAGTGTATCGCTGCGAGCTCTCCAAAGCAGGCCCCATCTGCAGGAACCAACATGAAGTATCTCTCCCTACAGACTGCACAGTGAACACCTGACTGAGGGGTTTAAATGCCATTAAGAGGTAAATGCTTTAAAGTTAAATATTCGTGGCTGCAGGTAATGCTTAAGTCCTCAGCTAAAGGCTTCTGGTAGCACCAATTCTCCTTGGAAACCTGTCTCTGTATTGCCAGAACCAAGTTCTCAGTCAGCACCAAAAATCTTATGATAAGAAGATTCTCCTAGTTCCTGGAGAAAGACAGGATGGCAGATCCTGTTGGGATTTTGTTGCATTCTTATGATAAAATGAAGTCCTAGGTCTTTAAAATAGTTTCCCAAGATTTTATTTGAGTTTTGAAGTAACAATCATTTGCTACAGACATGAAAGCCAGCAACAGATCTTCTTCAAATAAAGTGGAAGATTATTCAAAATCATGATTGCAAGCAGTAAAGCTTTATAATACAGCAATACAATATAGCAAGCTTCATAAGAATAGACATTATTCAACACTGAAAATGCTAAAAATCATATACTTTAGAAGTCAATTTTGCCTCAGTGTTTTTAAGGTCAATTTTTCATATTATTTTCCATTTTCAAGGACCAGCTCAAACTTAAGTTTCCTAATCAGAAAATGCCTCTAGCATTCCTAATCATTCTGGGTCTTGAAGGTTGAAAGCTTTTATATGTACCCTATGCCTTGTCCATTACTTGTTTTTCATTCTAAACTACAGCACAATTTCTCTGTTCCCTGTCAGCCCCTATATTCTTAGGTGTGACGCTTTTTTTCCTGGATGACCTGAAAGTAGGAATTCTGCTCTCAGGCAGCCACATGAGGGTTATTCCCACTCTAAAGCTTTCCTTCTCCCCCAAGACCCACTTCCATCTCAATATGAGGAGTAAAACACACAGTGGCTCCCTTGAGAGACCTGATGGGCAAATTTACTCTTTTCTTGAGAGAAGATCTTTTCCTACTTTAGTCAACAAATAAGCAGTTGACTTCATAAAGGTTCACTCCACCTTGGGACAGACCTCAGTGACACTGAGGGTCACCTGAAGGTTGTGTCAAGCAGAGTCCATCCATCTGGTGCTCCTGCCTCCTGCTTCTGCCTGGAGAAAGCAGCTTCTCCCCAAAAGGGCTTCCCTGGGCTTGCCTTGAGTTGCAAGGAACAGACATGAACATCAGCTCAAGACTGACCAGTTTTGGCAGCTGGCGATCTCTTGCAAAGACACCTGCAGAGATGAGGGAGTTCAGAGTCAGGTATTAGAACCTTTTCAAAGACATTTAATTATGGCTTAACAATGGCTCAGTTTCTCAAAGTGTTTCTTTTTACATTGTGTCCATTACAGATCCTCAGTCATTCATAACATTATAATGTATGGTTACAGTTTTGTGTCCTGGTGAATAATTTAAGCTGCAGGGGCTCTGAAACTTTTGCTACTAGGTTAACTCTTTATGCTTTGTTCTATGGCAGTTCTTTGAAATGCAAGCCACCAATGCTGTTACTGGTGACTCACTGTCTCAGCCAGTATTTCTGACGTAAAAAAAACCCAAGATATTAAATGGAACAGTTTTCTCTTCAGAAACCAGTCCTTTTAACTGTTTCCCATTCAAAGCAGGCACAAAGCTATTTATGAACAGGCATTACATTTCCTGAACCGGCTGATATTGCTAAGGACCTGGGTTTAGTGAATCTGAGCACAGGAAAATTTAGACTGAGCATCAGTTAAAAAACTCTTCTGTTGAGCCTCTTCAGCTGATGAAATATTTTTTCAAGCCAGTGAGGTCAGCCAATGAATAAATGCTTGACTCTCCTGAGACTGGATCAAACAGAAGTATAGAGCTGGTTCTTGCAAATGTTCATAGTCACTTTAGCCATATCGCTTTCTTCAATGTTTCGGTTTCCTCAGAAACAAAAGGACTTGCATACTGAAGCATAAGAAGGTATTTAGCATTCCTGTACTACTGTATCACTATTTTATATAAACCCTTTTCCATAGCATGCCACTTATAATCTGTGCTAAATACCCAATATAGTATGGCATGCATGGCAGTAATGAGACAGATCACACAGCTGGGAAAATCCTGACAGTAGATAATTTAAAATAATTCTCTAAACTAAAAATCCTACCAGAAGCTTGTTTTCCTCCACCCCTCTTCAATCTGGTATATTTGCATTGAAGCTTTAATTGCATCCTTTCAGAGTGCAATTCTGTGCTCTGTCCCCTGCTTTGTAGCACTTTATTGGATTAAGCAGAATTTCTGGTGCACGATTGCTGTCAGATGTGTACAGGGTTTAACTACACCCTCCAAGGAGTAACTGAAATCCATAACCAAAGATTAGATAGCTGTAGGGACTGAAAAACAGGGTCATTTCTTCTCTGGATCAGTAATTTGACTCAACCCAGGGAAAGCCGACAGGGGACAAATTATAGGCTAATATCAGCATTTGTGGTGGCTCCACTTGTTTTAGGGGATCTGTGCCAGTTTACACTGTCTTGGAGTTTGGCTTCCTTTGCTTCAGTGTTGTTACAGCAGCTGGGGAGCCAGACCAAGGCAGGCACCAACATTTAGCACCCTTCCTCCTGGAGGTAAGCAGTATGCCCAAGGGTGTCCAGTGAGCATCTGTGCCAGTGCCTTCTCCTGCCAGTACCAGCCAGACTAGCACATGCCATGTTCCATGTCCCTCAGCTTAAGAGCAGACACAGGGACTTGGTGACCAGGAATAATGTGGCACACACTTAGATCTGGCCGTAATCAAGTTTCTAAATGTGTCTGAGCTCCTCTGGAGTTCAGGCTTTCCCCACAACCCCCTCAAAGGGAAAAAATGAATGAGGCTATCATTACAGAATTGGACTTTCTATATGGGATCTTTCTGGTCAGAGACTCCTAAGGTTCAAAACCCCCATCCCTTGAATCCACCCCTGTAACACCCCTAAAATGTAGGAGATACCTTACCTTGGCAAGGACAAGGTATGACAAGGTATGATTTTTTTCAGTGATGTGTCCCACTTGTTCCTGGAGAAAGACAGGATGGCAGATCCTGTGGGGATTTTGTTGCATTCAGGCAAAGCAACCAAGCATGTAAACCAAAGATGAGCTTCATTGCAGTACAGCAGGAAAAAAAACAACTTCTTTTTTATAATGCTAATCCTTATCCATTTTACATCTTTGCTCAAGAACTGCTTGTAATATATTACAAATGAATCCTTCTCTGGGGAAAAGCTGATGAGAGCCCACCCTGAGCATGCAAAAGACAAGCTCCTCAAATGCTCAGACCTATATAGGGAAAACAAACAGGACCACTACAGCTGAGGAGCCTGTGTGTATTTTTGGATTTCACTCTTTTTCAGTGAAGTGAATGCTCTCTGGGACATAGATTAAGTTCTCTTACTTGTTGTTCCAGATGCCTCAAAGTGGAGATGGCAAAGTCTCACATAAGCAGATTCAAAGTTCATTTGATTACACTGTTGCTTTATTTGAGAACCTCTGTGTCCTCCACTGAAATGTTATTGTGTGCCTTCTTCAGAGATACTCCTCAGTGATTACCAATTACCACACATTAGGTGTATGTGGAGCATTAGAGATCACAGGCCAACATCTGTTCTTAGTTATAGTGGTGTAAATGTAATAATCCCACTGACCTCAGCATAGGCACTAATGGTTTACAGAAATATAAATGAAAACAGGATTCAGCCTTTACAGTGTAGACATTACATTAAGACACACCTCAATCATCTACTGAAAATTAGGAGTTTGAGGAACAATGGAAATATTGTTAACTCTGTAAGGAGGAGTACCATTTCTAAGTTGCTAGCATGATATGCTTTTCCTTACAGCATTCCCAGTGCTGGTGAATATTAAAGGTTAACTGATCATTTGCCAGTAGAAAGTTCTCCATGAAAAAAAAAACAAAACCAAAAACCAAAACCAAACACCCCTCTTCTTCATAATTCAAACTTTTGATAAGGATAGTATTAATATTGTCATTCTGATGGCTTTTTTATTCAAATTATTTATTTATTCATTCCATTATAATACACTGGTAAATTGTTCAAAGTTATAAGACATTTTTATTTTCTCCAGTCAAAATCATTAATTGGTCCAGAAGTAATTTCAAACAATGAGATGCCTATAATCACTGAAACCCCTAAGGCTAAGAGACTAGTCTAACCTGACAACAAAAAAGATGAAAAGCAGAAGAAAAAAAGAAAAAGACAAAGCTCATGTCTCATGTTGCATGACTTCCTGCTCAAAAGTCCACCTTTCCTCATTCACCAAAGACACCATCTTAGCAAGACTGTCCTCCTAATTTGAGTGCTGGAGATGCATGTGTAGCAGTAGGTGGTAGGAACTTCTATGCAGCTCTTGTAGACTTGAGACAATTGGATGAACCACCACAAAGGCCTCCCCAGCTGCCCTCCCCATGGTGTAGGAGGGCTCACATTGTGGGCTAAATAAAGGATAAGGGAAGAGTCAACACAGGCATTTATGTAATCGGCTGATGTAAGACAGCTAGATGCATTCCTCAAGAAGCTACAGCCCATACATTTCTGGTATGCTTGCAAAGGAAGGCAGGTATTAGCTGGAGGGCTTCAATACCACAAGCAGTGAGCACCCAAGAAGATTTTTGAGGAACATATTTGGAGGGCTAAAGAGCTCTGGGGAAAAGGTCTGTGATGCTGCTCAGTCAGCCTCCAAGGACTCTTGTTCAGTCTCTAGAGAGACTGAGGAACAGGCCCTCCAAGTTGAGGTTCAGGTATAAAATGAATTTAGAACAAAAACTAAAGGCATTATGCAACCTGTGTGAATGGAAAAGGACTGAAGGTAGATGTCAAGTTGAAGCCTTTCATTTGGCTATAAATAACATCAATAATGGGAGGAAGCCATACCTAAGAAGTTACAACTTCACAATATTTTCTTGAAAGACACTATGCTATTCACTGTGTTTTATTTGAGGGGTGAAATTTAGGTATTTTATGATTCTTCTTCCTCAAAACTTGACTGGGAATTATTGCTGTCTTGGGTTTCAGTTAAAACTGTGACTTTCATATGTGCTGAAAAAAACAGGACTCTTCTCTTTACAAATAAGTAAAATTAATACAGGGGAAAATAATGTGTTTAAGAATTTTGACTGATGCTGCTTAGCATCTCCTTCCTCTTTATTCAAACTCAGAAGAAAGAGAACAGCATGACAAATCTTTTCTGAGCCAGCAGGAGCTTTGTATGGTGCAAGTGAGGAAAGAGATTTAGATCATTCCTTATTATTTCTGTAACTTGTCCTATGTATTTATCTCTCCATCTAAATGCCCCTCATCATTTGAGCTGTTAATATTTGAGAATCTATTCTCAGTCCTTGTTGCAGATCAGCAATAACAGAGAGTTTGATTACAGATAGTTATTTATTACCATTGTTGTTCGGAATCTTGTAATGGCCGAACCCAAGGATAATCTGTTACATTAGTTCTAAGTTAAAAAAAAAAAAAAGGTATATGCAGGGACTGCAGAGAGAGATAATTATAGAAAGAGCACCATCTATAGTCAGGTAAAAAATATTAATGCTGTTTACAGGCATAGAGCTTCAATGATGTAGAGATGGCTGTGGGATTTGGACCTATGCCAGAGGCTAAGCTAAGCTGTGCCAAAAGCTGCACGCTTTTGGCCCCAAGGTGAAATGGTCTGAGTGGTATGAATGTCTCATAAAATATGAGACACTGTTTCTTACATGGGACTAGGAGGTTTTAATGTAATTTCTTTACAGGAGTCTGTTAGAAGAAGTGGGTCATGAATGAAAATTGAGTGATAGCTTGATAAATGGGGACAGCTGAAACATTTAATGGGATATGTGGATGGCATGGAAGGGGGGGAGTGGGAGGTGAGGCACAAGAAGCCCCAACTGGCTGCAGACAGTGCTCAGCCCTGGGCATGGTGCAGTGTGGCTCATGCCCAAACACAGTAGCTGAACAACAATATTTTGGCTGAGGCAATGGATCCTGCCTCTCCACCAGATTCAGCGGCTCAGGAGCAGCACTGCCCCAACACAGAGAGGGTACTACTGGGCAAAGGCCCTGGACTTGTCCAGAGTTTTGCTAGATTTATGTTTGGAGAGGAGAAGGGAAGGAGATAATTCCTGGGTGGCTATTTGGAAAAACTGACTCATCCCAGGCAACACAAGTTGTTATGCCAAGCACTTCATAAATCATTTATTCAGCTCTCTGCATTTTTAGTAGACAGGCTTATTACTGGTTTGATATCTTTATAAAAATGAAGGGCATTGATTCTCCAGACCAACTTGTGTGGCCTTTTCTGCTGCAAACAACAGAAAGGAGGTCCCAACGGAAACGAATGGGAATGAATAATAACTTATTTCCCTTTCCTTTATAAGCTTTCTGCGTATACTGCCCTCAGTTGGTTTTTTTGGTCCTGCTCTGGCAGGGGGGTTGGACTCAGTGATCTTCAGAGGTCCCTTCCAACCCCTAATATTCTGTGATTCTGTGACTCTGAGATTCTTTCTCATGGAACTGATCCTGCCTTGGGACTTTACACACACACAAAAGAAAAGAATATAAGACTGGAGGGACACCTCAGACCATCAGAAAGAGCATATCCTCAACTAATGACTCAGCTGTTTGACACGTGCAGTTGCGTCTCTTGGAAGGGCACTTATCGATATGCAGGCCCCACAGTGACTAACTGTGAAGAAGGCTGTGCTGAGTTACTGATGCAGAGGGAAGGGGGAAGACATATTGATGTGGGCACAAGGGAGCTGACCATTTTGTTCTGATATCCGAAACTACAATTTCCTGCTCTATAATAACTGAAATCAGATCTACAGTCTTGCTAGTGAAGTGCAGAAGATACACCCAGGATAACCACAAGATAACACCACAAGAAACCACTACAGGGAATCTCATTTTCTCGGCTGCTTGGCTAGTTCTGCTTAGCCACACAGCAGGTCCTTGCTGACCTCTTCTTCTGCTAGAGGCTCTCTACCAACAATGCATGTGTCACAACCCAGGCAGAGCAACACAGGGAGATTCAGTTTGGACCATCATGCTTTCTAAACTCCTTCTCGGAGAGGAACCTAGACGCAGCTGGATCCAACCTTAGTCTCAGACCTAGCCCTTCCAGGGAGAGTGATTAGAACGTTGCTGTCCAAGGAAATGCTCAACCATCCAATACCCCTTGACCAGATTAAGGTGAAATTACACTCAAGGTCTGTATTTGATTATTAGGTTTAATATAGAAGGAATATAGAAGGAATACTCATACATCAATTATCACTCAGGCTGCATGCTCATAAGGGCTGACTCTTTTGATCACAAAAGACACAGTATGTGTCATATATATGTTCAAGCTGCACGACCTGAGAAAATTTGTGGTTAGGCTAATGATTTTAGGAAGGAAAAGAGAGAAAAAGAGAGAGAGAATGAGAAAAAGGGAGAGAGAATAAGAAAATGTAGAGAGATTGATAACAGAAAATCACCAGTCCTGGATCCAGCATTGGGCCAGCCAACAGGAGAGAGTTGGTGTCAGTGAGACTCCCGAAGCCCAACATCACAGCTCCTCCTTTTATAGGACTCTTTCACTTAGACAACTTTTTCCCAGTGACGAGTAAGTGTGGTTGAGACATGATGGTCGTCTGTGGGGAAGAGCACTTCTCAGCACTGGAGATGGCCAAAGACCCGTCAGAAAACACTGTAAACCCCCTTGATTTGGGCTGGGGAAGAAAGGGGCAGAGGTGATGTGTTTTTCATGCTCCTCGCAAGCTTAGAAGTGCACAACAGCCTATTAGTGCCCTGTTCCCATGCAATAAGTAAGGCTTGACCCAAGGCACAAAGCAGGGTCCCACTCTCCTTTCCTTTTCCATCCCAGATTTCCCCTTAGATGTCTGTGTCCTGTACAACAGATGCAATCAGCCCTTTAACCAAACTAGCAATAATGTGGTACAGGGTCCAAAGGAGGTCAAGGCCTGAGCCACTAATGGGCCAAGAACTCCTCTAGTTTCAACCTGTTCTCTGAAAACCCACAAAGGAGCAGTGACACAATGAGCATCAATGCAGATAAGCTTGGAACTCTGATCATGTCATTAACACATGAAGAGTGGGTGGCTTTTCCAAGACTCACGGAACAAAGAAAGTTCTGGATACAAGGAGACTCATGCATACCTTTCCCATCACATGTAATTAGACTAGGAGCCAACCACTTTCTGAGACACTTCTCAAGGAAGGTTGCTCCTTGAGGCTGATAAACCTTCTACCAACAGCAGATCTCTGGTGAGCAACCAGTATCATGCCTAACTTTGCAGTATGGCAACTCTGATTTTGCTTTGGTAACTTTATGCCTTTTAATTTGTGCCTTGGTAGTTTTGAATCATTGTTCAAATGACTGGGTGGTACAGTAATAGAACGGACCTTGCCATCAAACTTTGTTAAGTCGCAGTTTTACAACATCATACTAAAATCAGTTTTGCTAATAACTTTGACAGTGGCTCTTTTAAGTGATCTAAATCCCTCACTCATGACAAATCTATGTAGTGAGCAGGATCCCAAATCAGCATTCACATCACCCTGCGGGGAGCACTTGGAACACAACCAATGCAAGAGGGTGCAAAAGCATTTCCTTAAGCAAAATGTGAGAAAACCCCAGGTTGTGAGTCAAAATTAACTTCTCTACCCTTGGAGGGAGAGAACTTCTCTACCCTATAGGAGGGCTCCTATCTGAGGATTCAATTGGAATGGATGGATGGATGAATGAATGAATGAATGAATGAATGAATGAATGAATGAATGAATGAATGAGGAAATATCTTATGAAGTACACAAGAGTACTTTTTTCCTCCCCAGGTCTTTCAGTGATATTAATTGACTCAGAGGTCAAACCACTGTTTGTATGATCAGGCACAGGAGAAGAAAGAGAACTACTTGTTGATTATTCAATTTTCCACGAGGGATTTTTTAAAAATATGTTATGATTATTCTCTGTTTAATGTATTTTACACTGGTGAAAGGAATAGTGGGCATGGTGTTTCACATGTACACCTTCCTTGAAAAAAATTGAGAACTAAAAGTCCATTTGAATAGAAATCTGTCTCTCTTCAGTCTTTTAGTACCAAACCACAGTGCCTTGTGTCTGTCTTTTCTGAGTCCATGCCTCAGATTTATGCAGCTTCAGTAACTGCACTCACCAGCTCTTTTTTCCCTTTGGTGGTACTGGCTTTGAAAGAAAAACACAAGTGCAAATCAAGGCAAGACAGAGAGTGAAAATATATGTGCTCTGGCTTCAGTATCTAAACCAGGTCAAGTACAAGAAGCAAGCAAACTGCCATTGTAAGCTGTGAAAAGTGATTTTTTTAACCACAATATCAGTGTACATAATGCAAAGAAGGATACTGTAGTGGAAATATTTTTTTATTATTTTTATGTTTGCAGGCTGAGTGATCTGAGATCTTATATTTCTGTTGAAACCTACTGAATCTGAGGAAGAGTGGGATTAATCTGCTTCATCTCCTCTGTAATCTAGTGCAACTTCTTTCTCTTTCACTCTCACCTTTCCTCCTTGATTACACTATAATCTTGCACAGCCTTTTTCATCAGTAAAGTGTTTGACAGTGATGAGGGTTGTTATATAGTCCATATTTACTGATGAGTGAACTAAGAGAAAATTGCTGATACCACCCAGCAGCAGAGCTGGGAATAATACCCAGCTTTACAGCCCCTCATTGGAGCCCCTCTACATCAGCATCTAGTAGGTTGTAAAGTAATACAGTGGAAATACTCAGACTCTCACCTCCTACCTATGTTTCACTTGCAATTGCATTATATAAACCCAATAAAGCAGAGAGCAAAATAGCAATATTAATATCAAACTCTACAGTGGGAAACAAGGGAAAAAGTAAGAGCAAGGTGCAAGTCAACCAGAAATATCCTGAGAATTCATAAATACTGTAATACAGAGAAGAAAACAAAAATTTCTGCCTTATCAAGTGGACCAAGCTCCAGCCACTCAATATTCAATTAATTACCTGAAGTTTCTAAAGAAACTTATTTTTAAGCCTCAAGATGAAGTAATGGTGAATTTTAAGAGCTGATTATTTATTGGATTGTTTAGCTATTTATTTTTCTAGACAACATTAAATAAAACTTTGTTTCTGATGGAACTCCAGGCTGGATTCAGGGAAAACTGTGGAGAAATAGCAAACCAACAGATGAATTCTCAGACTTACACAGTGCCAAGTGCAGCAGCTCTGGATGTGTGATTCGTTTGCCTGCTATGGAAGGAAATGCTAAGTAGGTGATCTCACATTTTAAAATGAGATTAACTAAGGAAGCTATGTCTGAAAAGAGAATGTAAGACTCTCCTCTAGTATCCGCATTCATCTCAGCAGCAACATGTTTCCTAAATAGCTTTCCTGTCAAATTCTAAGTGATATCTAATTTTGATAACAAATGATGGTGAAAGTCCTTCCCAGGTGACATCCATCTGGTGGCTTATCAGATGAGTATTGTTTATCACGTGCAGTCTCATGAGAATTTTGAATCTTTATAAATATTGGAATGAGATTAAAACCAAAAATCTTTTTACTCCCACATAGCACTCATTCCATTAAAAAAACCAAACACATAAAATGTTTGAAATGTAAGAAACAAGCCTATTGTCCTAAAGGATAGGTAGTCTCACATGGAGTTCAAATTTTGACAAACCACTATTTCCAGGTGAAAAGTACTTTAAAGCTCCCTGGCTGTTCTACTTGCTGACTTGAGCTCCAGTGGTGCTGCATAAGAGATGGCACCAGAAAAAGCTCCATCAATACATTTGTGGAGCCCTTCACAATGATACCAAGCAATCAGGGGATCTGGGCTGTTCCATAGCCCTACAGGTGTTGCAAAAGCCAAAGAAAGACAAAGCTGTTACAAAGAAATATAGGTGGGAGAGAACGTGCTACATTAGTCCTCAAATGACCTTTATTCACCTCCTGGTGCTTCCTCAGCTTTTTCTGAGGGTTTGGGGAAACAATTGAGCATTTTAAGATCTTTTTCAGTAAAAGAGTATCTTAAGATTTCCCTTTCTCCCTGTATTCATTACTAGGGGTGTAATTTCATCCAGGCAAGACTGTCTCTCACTAGCTATCTGCTAGATAGAGCTAATATCCAGCGAGGAGAGGCCCTGACCTCACCAGCTCTTTACTGGTGTAAACAGTAAAGACCAAAAGCCCATTGTTGAAAGGGCTTCCTTTTCTAGCCCTTCCAGTTCAGAACCTCCTCCAGCACTGACTTTGTCTAAAAGGATGAGTATCAAGGTGACAACAACATGAGACATCAAACTCCATGGAAACACAGGTGAGCATGGACCAGAACTCAGCAAGGAAGGTGAATAACAATAAGTCATCCAAGAAAAAGTGACCAGCAGTGGACCTGGCTGGTGTGAGAGGTGAATGCTGTGTGACCAGCAGACCAGAGATGCTTTGCCTTTTCCAAGGCAAGTGACACTGCCCCCTTTCTCAGAGGGACCACAGAAAAGCTTACCCCCTCTCTGTATGCCTTCACAGAGGTCATGTGCATTCCTCTGTTGTGAGGGACAATGTAACGTGGTACTGAGAATGAGGAGAGATTTGTTTTTCAGAACTTGATAGATATTGCTTCCAGTGTCTAGATGCAGTGGAGCTCCTTCAGATGCTGGAGGACCTGTCAGGTAGAGCTTCTGCTAGCACAGTTTCCTCTCTGCTCAGGTGGGCGAGATGCAGTCAGACCCTTCTGAAGATCCAAATCATCAGCTTTCCAAAAGCCCTGCAGCCTGGAGTGGCATGTCCTCTACTCCAGGGCAATTTCTTCTTAACCCTTCTTCAGTTCATCCTTCTTTAGCAAGGAAGTTTCTGGTTTTGTTCTTCCTCTCTGCAAGATCTTAGCAACTTTGCTGTTCATGGACATGAGAAATCATCCCCCTCCATGGCAGAGGCAGATGTGACCCATTACATTTGGCATCCCCAACCAGGAAGGAAAATTGACAGAAGGGATATTTCACTATTTTCTAGGCCTCCTGTGTTTCCTGTGGTTGTACAGTACCCAGCACACTCGACAGCAAGTCTCATGGTTGCAGTCTTGCAGTCTTTCCTAAAGCAAGGCATCATGCAGCATGATGGTAAACAGTCTTGGACCACCTCTGGGGAAAGAAAGGAGCAGCCATCTCAGCAGCAGTAGCAATAAAGGCAAATGATTTAGGAGAGTAATAACTCTCACACCCTTGTTGCTGCATGCTTCTCTAACCTATCCCATTAGTTCCCTGTGGGATATCTTTAAACATAAATGTGCTTTCACAGCGGTGCCAGCTATTCAGGAGGAACAGCATCAAGCTTGTAGAAAGGAAGGAGATCTTAGAAACAAAATCAAGTCACGCTGAAACTTATGCTCAGGTCAGAGGCATCTTCCCCTGCTGGTGACTTGTGAATGAGGAGGTAAGGAAGCCAAAGATGTTATCTGTAAAAGGAAGATACAATTTCCCAGTCAGCCAAAGCAACTGCAGGTAATGATTTTTTGAGACCACAGTATCAGCAGAGCATCAATGAGACCTGTTTGCTCTGTGCTCCTTGAATTCCTGCCCTACCCTTCTGAAGAAAGCTTCCCAGTCTTTCTGGTCTTCACTGGTAGGTAATTGAAGGAGAAAATCTTAGTGATCAAGGTTTGATCTCTGTACTAGTCCTCTGCTGCCATAAACTGGAGCACAGCTTAGAATTACATTGAACATTTTAGATTAAAATAGGTTTCACCCTTCTTTTTATTTTTTTTTTTCTTTGGGATGTATGTCTTATTTTGAAACTTGATGGAGGTATAGAAGGTGGAGGGGAAGAGAAAGAGAGGTTGTTGCAACTAAGCTGAAAACGAATGGAAGGTTATGGACAAGGTTACGAGAAAAAATTTATATCCAGGACTGGCGGAATTACAACATCTCTGCACGTCTTCAGGCCTTGAGGGACTGCATGTTTTCTGAAGGAATTCTAAAGAGATTGGAGGCTCAAATGGGAGGGGAATGAGAGTGTTGCAGTGTGAGGGCTCAAGCGTGCATGATCGTGTGCATCTGGCATGAAAATAATTGAGTTTTTCTCCCCCTGAAAAAGATGAAGAAGAGAGCAGCCCAGGCCATGTCTTTGGGGAAATCAGCATATGCACAGAGCAGCAACTGTGGTATCTGGGGCATCTGCTGTTTCCAGCGGGAACCAGCTTATTCCTTTGGAGCTGCCTGGTAATTTTCTTTTTCAGACCAAAGCCTTCTAAGAGGTGGAGGATTTGGCAGGGTAAAAGAGCATTCTACAAAGATTTGTTTTCTTGAAACTTGGATCTGACTTTCACCCACTATCTAATATGTTCAAATATTTCTCTCACCTCCTGTAAGCAAGGCACACACATATAATACTTTTGCTACTCCTTTTTTCAGTATTACTGTTTATTTGAGGATTGCAAGACTTTTTACAAAGTAAGACTAGTATCACCATAGGGAAAGGCTACAATCCAGGATAGAAGCTGTTCTTTCAAGGACACGCAGCCTTAGTGCAGCAAGATCAAAACTTGATACCAAATTTCCAGGCTCTCTAAGCCTGCTCCAGCACATCATGTGTACAACCTGCAGCTGCAGCTTACTTTGAATTAGAAATAAACAAACACCAAACACCCTCTGGCAAACATTTTTAAATTCTGTTCATGATGAAGTGGTTTGAACTGGCCTGGTTTCAATATTCTCTTCAGCGTTTTCGCAGGTTTTAATTCTAGTTTCAAAGGTTATTGTGGCAGCAAAAAAAAATTTTAAAAATAGAGTTTACTCCTTTTTTATGGGAGAACCAACTTTTTCTTATGAAAAAGGGCCCAAACCTGCAGAGCCAAAGGCCCTAGAAAGGCATACTTGAAACTTCTTACAAATAATTGCACAGGCAACCCAGGGCTCTTTATCACATAGGATGCAAAAAATATCTAACAGCCCAAAAGTCTGTGCTGAACCCACAACTAGTTTCAAGACAATTTCCCAGTCTGTAAATCTTGACATCAAGGCTAACTATCTAAAAATTCCCCTTTTTCAGAGACATTTCACCTTTGTCAAAGACAAAGACACTTTGTTCTTTGCCTGCCACCCGAAGACTATATAACCCCTCTGGCTTTCACTTCCTGTTTTTCTGAAAGCCTGTTTGAGGTAGTCCTGTACCCACCCCATGCTCTGCTTGACACTTTGTCCTTCGGGGAGCAGGAATGGAGACCCATCATGGCCACAGCTGAAGGGAGCAGCCTGCTACAACCTCCTTGGTGTAGTTAGAAGAGTGTTTAATTGATTTTAGTAGTGTTCTGATTTTTTAAGGTGCCTTGGGAATGGGTAGTTTGGAATTAGGTTGTTATTAGCTTTCTTCTCCACCCTGCCTTTTATTTTCTCCTTAGTAGACACTAAAAAGCCATCAATGAGAAACTCTGCACCTGTATACAGCAGATGCCTGAGTTTCCAGCAACAGCCAACAGTTTCCATCTGGACCTGCACTCCAGAAGGGAGAAAGATCCACCTGTGACTTACTTGCCAGGTTAGGGAACCCTAGATTTAGGTGAGTGATGTCCTTTTGTCCCTGAAAACGTGTGCCATGTGACAGGTGAGGGGCTGTGAGACACCCCAGCACTCACACAAACACATATACACACACACACACTCATAGGGAAAGAAGTTCAGCTGTCTTCTCTAGGGTCTCTTGAACCACCCTGTGCACCACTGTGTGCAGTGGAGTTCACCTGGGAAGCAAGTTCCTTGCATTTTTCCATGAAGGAGTGAGAAACAGTTTCCATCTGTAAGCCTGAATACTACAGAGATGGTTTCATTTGTGATATACAGTTGTTTTTTTTTTTACTGGACCCCAAAAGCATGGACCCTGCTGAAGCATGATGCAAAGACTCAGATGCACAAAAGTACCTCAAGCAGAAAAGTGGTCACAAATGCTCCCTCAATGACCCAAGCAACTGCTCCTAGCTCGCCACTGCTCTCTGTGCCTCTGCGTCTATTCTTACCATAAAATTTGTTACGGTAAAGATTTTTTTTCTTTGCTCAGAAGGTTGCCAAGCTGCTGCTTTTCCAGAACAAACAGAAATATGTGGAACAGGGCAAAGTTTTGGAGAAAAACTTTTGCACCCCAGATCTCAAAGTAAGGAGAAGAAAATCCATTGGCAAAGTGATGAATAGAAAAACAGGAAAGTGGGATTCTTTGGAGAAGCAGTGACAAAAATGCAGACTTGCTCAAGCTTAGGAGTAAGGCTCACCCCACCTTCCTGCAGAGGAATTATGCTCACTGCCACTGGAAGGGCTCCATTGCCCAGAAAAAATGCCTGCTGTTCTACAGGGATTATCAACACAGCTGGGCAACTCAGGAGCAACTGACAGAGCTCAATGGCTCTACCAGAGCAACTGGGTAAAAAAACCTGCGAGGTCTCCATGCCGTTCTCAAAGGCCCTATGTTTGCTTTTAGCCAGCATTGAGGTACACCTCTGGTCTTGCAATTCACCAACCTGAACTGACCTGAATTCTCTTAGACTTGTAGCTTTGTTTCATAAGCCCTTTTCTGAGCAGTGACTGGAAACTGCCATCCTTCCTTTAAGTGTACATGCTCTGTTGAGCCATGTCAGGGCAGGGAATGTTTAACTAAGTCATTCAGAAGCAAAACAGCTTGCACCAGAGGGACAGAGAGCTCCATCACAGAACTACCCGGCTCCTGATGGCTCAAGCAATTTTTTTATTGCCTCAGAGAGAGGGATTCAGTTCCCTCGTCTGCCTCTGGAGGCTTGTTTTTGTTCCCTGTTTCTAGCAGGACTTGTCTGATATCCAGCCTAGAGCAAGCTACGGGGAACAAAGGATTCCCAAATTCTGGCCCAGCAGTGGCTCTGTTCCCATCCTCTGGTGAATCCAGCCAGCATCAGCATGCAGGAACAAACCATTTTCCTTCAAGAAGCAATTTCTTTACCAAGAAATTATCTCACCTTCTCTTTAGTGTATAGAGTGAATTTCAAATACTGATACTAAAAAATGTTTCATTATCAATCTGTACCTGGAAATCCTGGCCCGAGTTGCTGATCTATGCCCCTACTGTCATGGCAATGAAGTAGTAGGCATAACTCTCTGTTGGTACAAAATTGCACCTGCAGTGATGGGGGTGAGGGGAACCAAATTGAATAAGCTGTCTATACTTTGTCTTCCCTTTTATTTCATAGAAAAACAGGATTTAATGCTCTACTGCACAGTTCAGGCTCTTCAGGTCTGCAAAGCTCTCCAAAACAGAAATTAATGATAACACTTTTCATCCTTAGATATCAAAGTGCTCTGTGCAGATGGGTGATTACATCTTTTCCTCCGTTTTAGTAAAGGAGTAGCTCTTAAATACATGTCTCTGATCTGTTGAAGACCAGACACCAGGCAAATGGCAGAAGAGCTAAATCCCCTAACTCTCAATCTGTGCTCTGTTGACTGACATTGTAAAAGCTGGGAGTGGGAGGCTAGAGAAAGAAGGGAGAGGTGAGGAGAGCTGAGACTGTGTCTCAGGCATTTAAATAAGAGTCACCAAACACTCAGGAAAATACACTCTGCCAGTGTACCCACAAGTGCTAAATGGCAGCTGAGTGCTTTCAGGGACCCTGACAAACATGGGCAAAGCTACCATTTTTCTGCAATTCAAAGCAGAATGGAGGTGTGTGGGCTAACTGCCTGCAAATGAACAGCACTTCAGAGTATTTATCAATTCTATGACCAAGAACACATAATTTTTTTTAATAATTTCTCCATTCAGTCCTCACCACTGCATACTGAACTCTGCTCATTTAAAAGCCATTGAATAATTTATTACTGATTGCACTTCATAATGGCATCCCAGATTGTTCCTCTGGTGGTGACAGTAAACATGTCGTGGCTTTCCCTTGCCTTCACACACAAGAAGCCAGCACATTAGCTGTCTCCAATAGCTCATTACTCAGCCAGAGATGCTCCTGTGCCTCTTTATTAAGGCCGCTGAGGGTAGCATAAGCTCATTCATGGTATAACCTTGTTCCTCAAGATATGGCTGTGAAAATCCCAGCCAAAGGTGGAGGTGGTGATTGGGCAGGGCTGCTTATAACCTATTCCAGGACCAGGGGAAACTGTGACCTATTCCAAGACTGGAGAAGCAGCATAGTACTTTCCTCCCTCGCCTTCGCTAGAGACACATAGAGAAGTGAATCCCTCACTCATGCTAAGGTCTTGCTCCATTTTGCTTCAAAATTTTCGGGACTGTTTTGAACCACTAATTACACCTTTTCCACCTCAGTCGCAAATTGTTCTACTAGCATGGGTCCGTTTCTGATGTAGAATTTTCTTTTTACGCCAACTGGAATAGCTTCCCAAGTCTGCCTCTTCCATTAACTCTTCAGATCTGTGAAAACCTCTTTTCCCCTTTGTTTTTTGCTGCAGCACTGGTTCCCCCCTTGCTCTGTTCTAGCCTTTGTAAATTATTCACCATCCAACATTCTTTGCACCACCATTTCCTGTAATTTGTAGTTTCTACTATGTTGTATTATTTAACACTGAAAAACATTTCAGGATCCAGCTTGAGATGTATCAGGAAAGATGTAATTAATTGTGTTGTGTTTTATAAACCCTAGTCAATTAAATGGAAAACTATTAATAGCTTAATGGTTGTTGTCTTGCTAATGTCTCGGTCTTTTGTGTTCATAGCAAGCTTGTCACATTTATTCCACTGCAAAAGGGGCAGGAGCTTTTAAACTTGCTCAGGAAAATTGCTTTTCTCTCTTCAGCTAACACCACATGCTTGTAAATGGGGTATTAATAATATCCATGTGATAAGTTTCTTCCGTCAGACACAGAAGTCCACTAAATAATTTCCAGCAAAGTCTTAATTCTAGATCATAAGTGCAGAAGACAAGGCCATAGTTGCTGGCAGTTTATTCAGCTTTCATCATAATGTCATATCAGACTAAATTATTGAAGATGACTGGCAATTTACATATCTCTTCTCTAAGACAAACAAGCTGGAGTTGCCTCCACTGTGTTACACCTCACTGCATTTATAAATCTAGACTAGCAATCCAACTTGTTTGCATATTATATAGTGAAATGAGTGTAGAATAATTTTTTGTCTGTCAGGTGTAGGAAGAACAGAAGCCTTTTCCAGGCAGAAAGAAAAAGGATTAGGCCAGCACCTCTTCTGATGAAGGATATGTTGTCCTCAGTCTCTTAACCCTTTTAATTTCAGTGACCAACAATAGACTGAGAGCATGGGAATTTGCCCAGTATTGTGGGATTATTTTTATTGGGTTATTGTCTTTACACTGGAGTAAGAAAGAGAAGAATTATGTTCAGTGCTTTATTTTGAAAAGAGCAAACGAGTTATAAATCCAGACTAGTTTCTATCCTGAGTAACAACTTATCTTCCTATTAAATGTACAATGAAATCCACACTGGCTATGGTTTAAATGCACAACATTCAAATGCCTTCTGGGGCTAGATCAGGTATCCTCTGTGGTCTGGCTATGAAGGTTGAGTGTCACTGACTTTCGTTTTACATTCACGTTCCAAAATGATTCATCTGAAGTCCAGGATAAAAACAACTGTATTATTCAGAACTGAGTAATAACTGTCACCAGACACAGTGACCGCTGGATAGGGTTTTTTACATGCCATGTAAACATTTAATACAACTCCAAGTCTTCAGTAAAAAAAAAAAAAACAAAAACAAAAACAAAAAAAAAAAAAAACAAAAAAAAAAAAAAACAAAAAAAAAACTTTGCTGAGAGGAGAATAAGGAAAATTCAACTTCTTAATGAAGATATCTGCATGCAGAACCTACATCCCTACTTAGGCATCCAAATAAAGTGATATTCATCAGAAAAGCAGGCCACACTGGACTTGATTTTGTCTCATAGAGTCTGAAATCAGACTGCTTCTAATGTGCCTTGTAGAGATGTTTTATGGTCTTATTCAGCTATTCACTGCTTTCATAGAGAGCAGTTCACATCAATATTTTAAAATTACTTACGAACAAATCTAACCAACCTAGTCTGAAAACCTCACTTTTTATATGACTGTTTATTGGGAACATGAGCTCAGTCTTTAGTTTCTCTATAGCCGTAATGCTCATTCCACAGGGAAGTTATGATCTTTAATTCCTTTATGTTATCATGCATCTGGTTTTGCATGTTTTGAACCACAGTGAATTCTTTTACATTCCCTTGATAATATGTCAATCTTGTGTATACTATCCCAGTTGTGTGTCAGCTTGGTTAGCTATGTTCAGTTAACATGCAAAAGACAACTCATTATAAGAGCACATCACCTAATATTTGCCTTACCTTGAATTTACTGATATTTCTCTTGCTAAAGTCAAAGTGTAATTAACTGCCCAGTATCTCATTGAAGAATAACCTTGTAAAAAACATTTTAAATGTATTATAATATCATGAATGTATTAAAACAGGGTTAAGAAAGGGAAAAGAAAATACCAGAAAACAATATTAACTGCTACTTTCCACAGGGATCTCAAAATTCACCAGCATGTAGAATACCACACCGGAGCCCTACCTTGAGAAAGGTGAGATAAATGGTAGTCTGGCACATGATTACACCAGTAATGTGCATTAGAACACTGGTAATTTCTTACTGATCAAGCTTTCCTTACCAAATTATAAGAACTAGGGACAGATTAATCCAGTGTTATTCCCAGTAGAGCAGTAAGTAAGGAAATTACAAGATAATGAAATCCACAATTAAAAGTAAAGAACATAAGCCCAGATAGGTACATTGTCTGCTCTTTTTTACTATGGGACTGCAGGATATTATTGATTAGCAGTACTAGGCTGAGAAAATGAAATGAGGCAGCAAATTGCAGAATCAGTTGGTAGCTACCCTGAGCAGTCCAAGCCCTCTTACTGAAAGGCATCCCAGTAGGTGACTTTCCCTAGGTACTTTCTCCACTTTATGAGGCTAGTAGATCTCCAGATTTATAAAGCAAAACTGTCAGACGAATGGATGGAAGAGCCAAGGCATAATGGCTTATGCAGCCATTTGTTTGGGCAGTAGGTTTGTGGTTGATTAAAACCTGACAGTTTATCCATTTTTCCTAACTAAATAGGCCAGTCTAATAAAAGCAATTACCTGTCTTACCTTTCTCACTTCTCTTGTACCCACACACCATGCCTTACCATCCTTCTGATGTGCATTACTGTCCCTGCTGCTGGTAAGGACTGTAAGGGGACAGGAGCTTTTGTGCTCTTCCTGGCCTGTAACTAGTTCCTTGCCTTCCTGATGTGCTCCAAAGAACAGGCACACAGGGAAACATTGATATATTGTACTTGGTGTAGTAGAGAGTGATTAGGTAGTTTCTCCTTTATAAGAGCATGACTCCTTTCCCAGTGGTGCTCCCTGCATCGTCTGCCTTGAAAACCACCACAATCCCCATACCTGCTATAGAAAACAGAAAACCTAGAGATTTCTAAAGAAAACAGGAGTTGGATAAACTGTTGTGTCTTCTCAGATCAATTTATCCAACTCCTTCACAGGCAACAGAGCCTTTATCAGCTCAAGCATAAATGCAAATTTCACTCAAATACGTTACAAAGCAGCATAATAAGAAGTGAGGAATGTCCTGTTATTACTGGAGATTAACCTTTACAACTTTGCTTAGGTCATGTCTGTGAGATCACAAAATAAATAATATATTTTACCAGAAATTGTGTGGGTGTCCAGTTGCTCAATATAAAGCTGTGGAGATGCTCAGTCTGTTGGTTCCTATTCTGAAAGGCAGTAAGGGAAGAAGCAGAGAAAGGCTTCTAAAATGTTGCCATTAATATTATAAGCAGCTCCAGAAATGAGTGATTGTGAAGAGAAACCAGAGACAGTGAATGCCTCTCAACTGTTAGACATACAGAGAAATGCTTGGAATCAGCTATTCAATCTACTTCAAGTTATTATACTTAGAAAGTGAAGTGATACTTTAGTCCACATAGAAACACCTCTTTGAGATATTGTGCAAACAATACTGGCACAAATATGTGCCATTTTATGATGACGACCCTCACTGTAAAAGTTGCTTATATCAACAATTTTTTTGTATATGTACAGCTATCATTTTACATTATCTTTATCTATTCCACTGAAATGAACCCATAAATCAATACAAATAGCAAGGAATGTCCTCAAGCATGAGATCTGAGGAACCCAAATTGCCAGAATTTCACTGTGTTATCTTAGGTTCTCCAATCCAGCTGCATAAGGACAAAAATGAAGCAAATGCCAAAAATATCAGCATCTAGGGTGCTTCCTGTATAAAAAGAAGAGTGATATAGTTTCAAAAGACTTGTATTGCAGCTAGTTGGAACAACAACATTATCAGGACAAGAAGAACTAGCACTTCCACTGGGAGGTGGCTGGGGGCTGGCAGGTTTTCAAAGAGGTATCTGATTCAAGGCCTTATGTTACAAACTGTCCTTAGACCAGTATCCTAGGTGGAGGAGATATAAAGAAACCTTAAGAACTTGGCAAATTCTATCCAGGGGAGACCTTAGGCACTGTGCAGAGAGCACACTGATGCCATCTGATGTAACACACACTCAGCTGGTGTCAGTGGAAGGAGATTTCAGCGCACAGATCCAACCAAATGATCACTGCACCAACATACCCAGATGTTCTGGTTTGGTGGGTTTTTTGGCAGCAGGGGAAAGGCCACAGCAGTGGCTCTGGTAAGAAGATGAGAAGCTCCCCCTGCTTCCAAAACCAGCCAAAGATCCATTAGAGGGACAACAAATGCGCCTCAGTGATTAACATACAGAAGAACAGCTATAACACCTGAGCAGAGACGCACATGGGGGGAAAAGAGCTGTGCAGGAGGAGGAGAGCAGTGCTGGTGGTTGGTGAGGAAGAAGGGGAACAAAGTGCCCCAGCAGAAGTTTCCCTGCAACCCATGGCGATATGGCAGCTGTCCCACTGCACTCGTGGAGGAACGTGTTGGAACATTCCCAGAAGGGGTGAACTTGGCCAGTGGACTTGGATTTTGTGGCCAGTGGATATGCTGCCTGTGGACTCTGATTGCACAGCTTTGGAAGACCCCGGCGCCAGGGCAGTTTGTTTCCAAAGCAGCCCATGACTCTGTGGGAAACCCAGGCTGGAGCAGCTTGCTCTGGACCTCATGGGAAGGATTCATGAAGGAGAGGTTCATGGAGGACTCTCTCCCATGGGAGGGGCCCCATGGAGAAGCAAGGAAGCACTGTGAGGAATCCTTCTTCCTGAGTAGGAAGGAGCAGCAGGAACCACCAGCCTGTGAACTGACTCTAAACCCCATCCCCCGTCCCCCTGTGCTGCTGGGGGGAAGGAGGGAGAGAAACCAGAAACAAGAAACCTGGGAAGGAAGGAGGGGTGGGGTATCATATGCAAGCCCTGCTCTTTGTGTTGTCTGTGTCCTGTGTGTGCTTGATTAGTGTGAAATTAAAATATTATTTTTTTCCCAAATTGAGTCTGTTTTGTCCGGGACCTTAATCGGTGAAGAATCCTCCTTGTCCTTTGTCTCGACCCATGAGCTTCATCCTCCTCATTCTAGGGTGTGTGGGGGGGGGGCAGTTGAGTGAGCAACCATGGGGCTGCTCCTTTATTGTCATGTTGGGCCCAAACCACAACACCACAGAAGGCAGATGGATGTAACTGCACTTTGTCTGTATGAAGGCCGTAATGACATATGGCAAAGGCCATTTTGTAAAAGAATTGCTCCTTTCCAGCTGAAACGTGTAACACGTATAGCAATTGTGCCAAAGAGTTCCAAGATCACGCTGGTTCTTGACAAGATAAGCAGCTTTCTTAAAAAATCTGGATACCAGAGTGTTAAGTTGACAGTGTTGAACCACCTATTTAGTTTATTTTTAAGAAAATATAGCATTACATGCTGTCCATCACATTCTTTCAGAGCTGGGCCTCCATTTTGTAGATGCACTGAGGCTTGAGCTAAATAGAGACCTTTGAACAGAGGTCCTCATCACACACTGTGACTCTGTAATAAACTGGTATAGAAAAAACAGCCACAACTGTGTCCCACTACTGGCCCAGCTGTGACACTCCTGATGAAGCAGACTCAGCCTTCAGTGCAATGTTCTCATCCCATTGTTTCATCACAACTGATTAGGTAGAACCATAGGTTCAAGAGAGACAGGGAACTCCTGGAGAGGGGAGAGAAAAGGGCTACAAAGATGATTAGGGAACTAGAACATTTTTCTTAAGGGGAAAAGCTGATGGACTCCGGTCTATTTTAGTCTGGAGAAGAGAAGACTGGGAGGGGATCTTATCAATGCTTATAAATACTTGAAGGGTGGGTGTCAGGAGGATGCGGTGTCTTTTTTGAGTGGTTCTCAGTGACAGGACAAGAGATGATGGGCCCAAATTTTAACATAGGAGGTTCTGTCTAAACGTGAGGAGGAACTTCTTTACTGTGAGGGTGACAGAACACTGGAACGGGCTGCCCAGAGAGGTGGTGAAGTCTCCTTTTCTGGAGATATTCAAGCCCATGGTGAACCTTCTCTGGCAGGGAGGTTGGACTAGACGATCTCCAGAGGTTTCTTCCAACCACTAACATTCTGTGATATACAATGCCTGTCTTAAAGACCTAGTGTAACTTTAAACATCAGACTCTCACCAGGTCTGAGGTCAGTCTAATCCCACCTCTTTTCTTGAAAATGTTTCTCTGCTTTACCCATACTTTTTCTGCCTTTCCCCTGCAGAACAACTCAAAAGTAAAATACCTTTCAAGTACTCCATCCACACCTCCAGCAAATTCACCAGTCCTACAGGAGGCTGTTCCCTTTCTTCACTGCCTACATAAGCCTAGATGATGACCTCAGACTAATTTTTAAATGGCTGATATTAAGAAAGGTGAATCCTACCCATTAAAGGATAATTTAAAAAAACAAACAAACAAACAAAAAAAAACCCTAAAGTTCCATTTTCAAGGTCCTACAAATTTTTCTCATTACAGGTTTGTCCATGTATAGGATATTGCTGGGATCATTGATCACTGTCCTCTCTGCTATATTCTGGGTTCTGCCACCACTCATATATCCTTTTCTCCGGTTTTTCCCAGGACACAATTGGCTCTCTGGGCTCCAGCACACACTGGCAGCTCATGTCGAGCTTCTCAACAACTGCAACCCCCAAGTCCTTCTCCTCAGGACTGCTCACAATCCATTCTCCCCCCAGCCAGTATTTGTGCCTGGGGTTGTGCTGACGCCAGTGCAGAACCTTGCACTTGGCCTTGTTGAACTTCCTGAGGTTGGCATTGGCCCACCTGTCCAGCCTGTCAAGGTCCCTCCAAGATGGCATCCCTTCCCTCTGGGGTGTCAACCACACCACACAGCTGGTATCATCAGCAAACTTGCTGAGGATACACTCAGTCCCACTGTCCATGTCTCCAACAAAGATGTTAAATGGCACTGTTCCCAGTACTGACCCCTGAGGAACACCACTCATCACCTGCCTCCATTTGGACATTGAGCCATTGACCACAACTCTCTGGCTGTGGCCATCCAGCCAATTTCTTATCCACTGAGTGGTCCATCTGTCAAATCCATGCCTTGTCAGTTTGGAGACCAGGATGTCATGTGGGATAGTGTCAAACCCCTTGCACAAATCCAGGTAGATGACGTCAGTTGCTCTGCCACCATCCACCATCTCTGTAGCCTTGTTGTAGAAGGCCACCAGATTGGTCAGGCATGACTTGCCCTTAGTGAAGCCATGTTGGCTGTCACCAGTCACGTCTTTATTTTCCATGTGCCTTAGCAGACTTTCCAGGAGGATCTGCTCCATGATCTTGCCTGGCACAGAGGTGAGACTGACCAGCCTGTAGTTCCCTGGGTCTTCCTTTTTCCCCTTTTTAAAAACAGGGGCTATGTTCCCTTTTTTCCAATCTGCAGGAACCTCACCAGACTGCCATGACCTCTTAAATGTGATGTTCAGAGGCTTAACAACTACATCCTCCAGCACATCACACAGGAACATGTCCAGGCAGGTTTTGAATGTCTCCAGAGTAGGAGACTCCACAACCTCTCTGGGCAGCCTGTTCCAGTGCTCTGTCACTCTCACAGTAAAACTTTTCCTCACACTTACATGGAACCTCCTATGCTCCAGTTTGTACCCATTGCCCCTTGTCCTATGACTGAGAAGAATCTGGCTCCATCTTCCTGACACTCACTCTTTACGTATTTATAAACATTGATGAGGTCGCCCCTCAGTCTTCTCCAAGCTAGAGACCCAGCTCCTTCCACCTTTCTTCATAAGGGAGATGCTCCACTTTCTTAATCATCTTTGTGGCTCTGCGCTGGACTCTTTCAAGCAGTTCCCTGTCCTTCTTGAACTGAAGGGCCCAGAACTGGACACAATATTCAAGATGTGGCCTCACCAAGGCAGAATAGAGAGGGAGGAGTATGTCTCTCAACCTACTAACCACACCCTTTCTAATACACTCCAGGATACCATTGGTCTTCTACGTCACAAAGGCACATTTCATAATAAGTTTGACAAGGGACAGCCCTTGAAGTTTTTATTTTCAAAATAAATACTAGATAAATGTTAAGAAACAAATGAAAGGGACAATTCTTGTAGCTGCCATCTGTCTCTGGTATGATATTGCTGGTTTATATCACAATTCTTACTTAAGTATTAGCTTAATCAAGTGGCTTATCTTCTGTAAATATCTAATGTGCTAAGACTCATTCTCTGTTCCACTATTCTGCAATAATTATAAATAAATATAGCACAAAACAAGTGTAAAAGAATGGTAAAAAAGATTAAATAATCTAGATTCTGGTCCTACAGCTCCCTGTGTGCACTGAAACTGAGATTTATTTTTGCATAATTGAGATCAGGTCTGTTCTGGTTCATAGTGTGAATGTCTCTAAAAACTATTGAATAAATATCAAATACATTTTTCTGTGTATTTATTTTCTTTCCTTGACAGAAATCCTTGTAACTGTTCATAAGCCAGCTAGCAGCTCACATTTAGGGTTATTCACTTGTTTGTTAGTTAATGACTAAATGTAGCTGAAAAGTTTTCACGTGGGTGCCTTGTCAATGACTGTGTGAGAGGCCAGAGCATTCTCCTCCCTTCCCTATTTCTGTTTGTCTCAGGGGCTTTCAGTACTAAAAGCTTTCCACACTCTGCGTTAGCAGCCCACAGGTTGCTTTGAAAGCTGCTGGCAATTCTGCCATCCTCTTTCAACTTTTCTTTTTTGCGTCCCTCAGCAGGGGTGATCTGTAACAGTGACTTAGAATTAGACTGTAATTGGAAACCACTCTTGGGTAGTGTGAGGTTGCAGGGTTTTGTTCTTTTGTTTTTCTGCTCCAACAAACTCTTGTGGTGGTTTCAGTAAAAGAAGCTCACCTGCTTCACTGTAGCATAACAGAATTATATAAATACACAGTTCATGTATATTAATGTATATTTATGTGTGAGTTAAAAGTTGTGTAACGCATATATATATACATAATTATCTGAATATGTGTCTGCCCTATCTTCAGCCATGCAATGCCCACAGTTCTATTAGCAGCTATTGAAGACAGCAGCAGGTAGACCAGGTGCTGTAATTTTGGGCCAGTTCAATCAACTTCTTTTGAAACTGAGAGTGATTTCCTTCTGCATTTGCTTTCCTATTTCACATTCTGGGCTGGTGCTGAGCCAGCTTGCTCTTGCCTGTTTGGGTGAAATATAGCATTTGTTTTTCCCAAAAGCAGCAACCAGCAAAGTTGTGGGACCCCAGCACCAGCCTGCGGGACTCAAAAGCACACAGGTGGGGACCCTCCTGTGCTCTGAATGAGGAATAGGGCCTCACACTGGTTGCTGCCGTCCCTAAGCGGGATACTTTACTTTTCATTGGAAAAAGCTAACAGGGACCACCACAGGGCTGCAACACTTGAAGCTGTAATTTGGCTCTGCAGCCTCAGATGGATGTCTTGCTTCAAAGATGTAACCTAATGGTGCTGGCCTGTTTTTAAGCACAGTGCCCAGGCTCAAAAGTTAAAGGGCATCTGCAACAACACCGAACGCACCAAGCTATGTAAGAGGTAGTCAGGCTGGAAAGGTGCTAGCTATCTCCTTCCAGAAATGCATTTTCCCTTCACATAGAAGCATTGTGCAGAATCCACTTCCAGCCAGCCACACTTCAAGTGTACCCCAGTGTGTTGTACTGGACAACCTGTATTTTCCAGAAATTGAATTTCCACAAGTCAGATGTCTCCAGTGCCCTTTTAAGGACTGTCCTGGTTTGAGCCAGGATATAACCTATTTTCTCTTTTGTAATTTTACTTTTCAGTTAAGTCTCTTCTAAGTAACTGCACTTCCTGGAATTACTGGCTTGTTTTTCACTCAGCATCTGCTTCTAGGACTGATAATTCTGATGTTATCACTAGGGTCAAGCTCTCTTTTGTCCATGGCCGGCATCCTGGGAGGACTCTGTCTCTTCATCTGTCTTTGATTCTGAATCCATTTGTTCCTGATTCCAGTTTCTGTCTGCTGCTGAGCCCAGGAGTCCAGTCTGGGACTTTACTAGGGCCTGCTTTGCAGCCTCGGTGGTGATGTGGGCATTACTGCAGGGAAGCAAGATTGATACTGTTTCATTATATCTTTTTAGTTTTGTTCCCAACCCATAAGTCTCTCTCCCTTATTCTCTTTCCTTTCTCTTTCTGGGAAGGCTGAGGGGTAAATAGAGAGCATCTGTTGATCATTTACTTGCTAACCCAGCATTAAACCTTGACAGATTTATTGGCACCCAATGTGGGGCTCAAGTTCTTGAAGGAAACTGCAGAGACAATTCACCTCTGAAGTCCACAGGTGGGCCACAAAAGGGAGTGGAAACCATGACCTAAAAGCCTGGGATCTATCTCCTCCAAAGGAGGAGTCAGTCTGAAGCTGACTCCATCTATGCTACAATACTGCAGGAAAAGCAGCAAGTACTAGTGAATACATTTTATGAAAGCCAAGTGCCAGAAGAATAGATTGTAGCCAGGCACACCGTATATGATTAAAGTATTTCACTTAATACAAACTCTGCAGAAATGCGAACAGACTGAAGCTATCAAAACTAACTGGCATTAAGCATAGCTGGATGTTATATGTGAAACTTCTGGGGAAGGAGAGTGGAAGGAGAGACAGCTGGGGGAGGTGAGGACACAGCAGAACTTCACTCCACATGTGAACAAAACGAGGATAGCCATCATGTGAAGAATAAATGGTCAGCTAAGAATTTAATGATTCCCCAAAACAGACTTCAAATCTATCTCTGCACACAGGGCTGAAATCCCACTCTGAAATGGATGCAACCATGAATAGTCTACTTTGAACACATGGCTCTTGGCAGATGTCTTGTCATCCGTAGCTCATGAGGAGTTTCCTTTAGGGATCTGTGAGTGCATTTGATGTGAGGATATCAACTTGAGTTGTGGAGGATTCAGTCTCATCTCACATGTGGACGTTTGCTGATGACTGCTGGAAGGGGCTATAGGCTTCATAGTTCAAGGTGTTCAGCTTTACTTGGTGGCTCTAAATTAGCACAATGCAACTGATGTTGTTTTACTTCAGTCCTTGCCAGCTGGTCTCAAAGCATCTGCTCTCTGTGTTTGCATCTATAGTGCTGCCCAAAACAATACCTTTTGGGATTTGTGGGCTGTCAGTTTCCATTGTTTCTTGCAAAATTTCTGCTAATCATAATGGCTAAGTTTCTCCTGGTGGAGATTTTTTTGGTGCATTTTGTTTGCTTGTTTCCACTAAGCAAGGATGAAGACACAGAAGGTGCTCTGGGGCTGTAAGAAAATCCCCACTCTGATGCACAGACTGTGTTTTTGGCTCAACTGCCTACTTCAAATCCATGTAGGGATTCTCACATGGAGAGTGATGTTCTGTTTTAAACAAATTAAAGAGACAGGGGAGAGCATACAATGCAAGTGCAAGTCCCAGCCTTCTCACCTGGCCCCGAATCTTATGAATACTTGAACCAGAGCTTTTTCCATACCTCCTTCTCTAGACACCAGGCTTGGATAGAGGCCGAGCCTTGAAGCACTGTGTGGTAAAGAAGAATGAGGTGCATTGTGGAAAGACCTGTCACCAGGAGCATCCCATAATCTTGTGCATGGGAGGATTTGAGGCAATACCACTTCATATCAGTTTAGACTACAGAGCAAAAGTTTGGAGTAGTCAAGCAGTGATCAAGTGATCGCTCCCCATACTGCACCTTCCATCCCAGTGTTAAATTAATTCCATTTACTACTGTGGGTGTGGAAGTCAGAGACCATCATGCTATGAAAGCATCACAGGTACAATGTCCTTTCAAAGAGAAGCTGCGTGTAGCTACGTCAGGGAACAGTCCAAACATTGTCTAGCAACAGATGAGCCTTGATGTAGTGCTTGCTGTTCACAAAGCAGAGGAAAAAGAGTTTGGCAGCTCTGTGGAAACAGGGTTTTACCTTGAATCATGGGTGATTACTTTTACTTTATTTTGTGGAGCTCAAGTAGTCGCAAAGTATCTGTCCTTTATCAAAGTCTGACCTTGCCTGAGTGGCTTTCTGCAACAGAGTCCCACTGGACGGCTCTATGCTGCCAAGACAAATAGTTGTGTTACGCTTTTTGTCCTCCTCTAATTTCATTCAGCCTCTTTTTGTGCTTATGTTATTGACTGGTGTCAGATGGGCCAGTAGAACGCTCCCTATTATGTATAAAATCAAATACTTAACTGGGGACTACTAACCATATGTGTAATCCTTTGAATTATTCACAATGGGAATCTGAATCAGTGGACTTCTGCACACAAATGAAAGGAGATGTAACATTTTTCCCTCATCCTAAAAGGCTATTAATCTTCTCCAAAAGCAGCAGCCAGCATTTTCTGAAATATGTAGTGATTAAGGGCAATGGGATTTTTGGTCCCCTCCTTTAAAAGGAGCCTAATTTTCAGAGAACACACAACAACTGGCAGCTAAAAAAGTAGTATCTTTTATGGGATTGCCTAATTTAGACCACAAAATAGAGATCTATAAAGATCTCTAAGTATGTAAAAAATTTTATTAAAGTATTCAACAAACTAAGGACACCAATGTTTGATCACATGCTGATCGCAGTTTGAAACACCAGAAAGTAGCTTCCTTTCCGGAAAATTTGTTTGTGGACACTGTTTTCTTCCTTGCCTCTTAAACAAGTGCCAGTGATAGTTTTGGGAGTGTTGCAATAACAGACTAGATGGATCATTAGATAAGGCAATCATTTGGTCAGTAGGTAAACAGAAGGTTGTTTGTGAAGAGGCTGTGAAATGTAACACTTTAATGGTTTCTCATATCGGTACAGCCCATTCACTTCCAGTCTCCTCTTTAGTTTTGCGAATTCAAGATCATGTTGAAAATGGCTTTTTAGAGCCTCAAGAAATATTTTCTTATGCACCTCACAGCACTGTCTTTGCAAATGCAAAGTACTGTATGCCATGCTACATTTATGCACTTCAGGTTTGATAGATGAGGGATGCTAATGGAATATAAACTATCACATTAGAAACTTTCGGATTAAGGATGCCAACAGTGTTTGCTGTACCTAGCAATGGGAGATGGTGCTTGCAATTTTTCTCTACTCTTTAATATGATGCAATATGCACGTTCTCGTATGTCACTTTTTAAAGAAAAACGAATGTACAATATTAATGAGGAGGTGTTCCAGAATCACAAGAAACTGCATTATTTTTACAGTGAGCAGGTTCATTATTCAGCCTGCAGAAACTGCTAGGTGATTATACTTTGCACACAAACCTTAAGCTTGATTCGCCTCTTCCCACCTGTGTCGACTTAACTTTACTCACACATCACTCATTTCAGTAGCAATACCCTGCCCTTGCCCTGCAATAGGATAGAGCACTGCTGGGGAACTGGAATCACCTCTTCCACCCAGTGCTGTTTCCCCTCTACATGACAAGGACTGCAGAGGAGTCAGGGAAAAACAAGGTGTGCTGAATGGATTTGAGCCAGAGCCTCAGCCCATGGAAACCAGTGTAGCACTCAGTGCCCCTCCACTGGACCTGTGCAACCTCATCCCTGCTGGTGGAGAAGCTGGGCAGAAACAAGCTGGGCTGAGACATGGACTGGGAGACAGGGCCTGTGACTGGCACTATGATTTGAGAGGGCACCGATTTGCATCCTATTTGGAAGGAGAAAGCCATGGAGCAGTGGGTAGGTGAGGAGCTGGATACCTCTGCCTGCACCAGTTGCCTGTGCTCCCTCTCTCCTGCTTTCATGCTCTGCACAGTTTGCTGATCAGATTACCCCAATGGAAGGCAAAGGAACGGAAGTAATAAGAGAGGATCTCTGTCAATAAGTAATTTGCAAAGGATGTTGAGGACAGAGCAGTCTTCAGTGGAGGGTGTTGGCTCTGTAAGAGATTCCCCAAATTAGATTACAAAGCACTTCAAAATGGGAAGGAAGGGTAAACATGTTAGCAGTGTGGTTGGGCACTGGTTCCTCTGGCTGTCGCTGGTTGGGGTAATGCAGCTTGGCGCATCTGACTGCAAGATTAATGGAACTGTTCAAATATTTAGTACTATGAAGGTATTATGTTAAATGCTCATGGTAGCCTGCATGTTTTTCACTTGCCAACAACGTGTGTGTGTGTGCTTGTGTACTTTAGCATGAGGTCATGGCAGGGAAAGGAAAAAGTAAATCCCACACAGTAGATGATGAATAAACATGGCCACAGCCTCATGTTTCTTAAGTGGGTCTGGAGAGCCCTGCAAGGTTTTGGCAGTACAAGGAAGGCAGTAGGTCAGACCTGGGATCTCTGATTGGGTTTTGAAAGAGATATTGGCTGACCACAGGGCTGTTTGTCTGTCTTCTGCAAGTCAGAACAAGGAGAAATCAGCTATTGATATGAGCTGTGGGAAAAGTGAGAAAGAGAAAGATCTCTCTGTCTCCTTGAATTTTTACACTTATGATGTGGAAATATGCCCCTTGTCTGAAAAGATTTTGGTCATTGTAGGAGGCAGGCACACGAGGCAGATGCTCAGATTACCACAGATCACACTTTCACACTCCTCACCTCATCACAAACCTGCTTTCTTGTGCCAGCAGCATCCATGCTTGCTTATGGCCACTGCAGGTGTCCACCAAAAGCCAGGGCACTCCCGCACTGACATAGCTGGAAGTGAGCTTATTTGCAAGAGGCTGAGCAGCAAGCCCAACCCACCTAGGAGGAAAGAGCAGGTTGTTTTTGTGCCATTTTTTTTCATGAGATTAATTGTTTTATATCTTCCTTGGTAGCTCTGTGATGTTGTTTTGGGTGGGAGCTGGCTGGAGGATGTGGAAGTGACACGGCTCCCTCTGGGGCAGTGACTCAGGTACCTCTCAGGGGATGGGATATTTGAGCCTGCAAGAGGGAGATGCAAGAAGGGGGGAGGTGGGACCTGGGGATGGTTTTGGAGCTGCACTTTGAGCAAGGCTGAAAAGTGCAGCATGCTGAAGACACAGGGAACACTTATTTCTAAAGTTCTTAATTTCTCTTTTGCCTTATCTGAATTTCCTCCATCTCTTTGAAAGTTAATCACATTAGACAGCATCCTAAAACACCCTAAAAGCCTTTTGAGCTTAACAACCTGGCATTTTCCAAGGACCTTATTGTAAGCATGATCAGACTGGCCTCCACTCTTGATCTACTTTGAGGTCCCATCATGGTGGAGAAGCAGGACAATGTAGTCTAAGGAAAAAATTTTCATGCAAACTTTTTCTGAGGGAGAAATGTTTGTTAATCCTGTTGACACTGAATGCAATACCCCCACTCACTCTGCTTGCAATGCAGTAAGAAAGGACAAGCAGGTTTACTTACTTTGCTTGTACTGGCCTCTTACCAGTGCCAAGATCTTCCAGGTTACTTCCAACATGTTTTCATCCTGATGCTCATGAGGCATGGAAAGGCAGGACACAGAGGCTGAGTAATTTTACACCAGGCATGCTGGCTGTAGCCCTTGCATACCTAACACATGCCTCCAGCAAGGGGCTGGACCAAAGTCCCCTCGCCCATTTCCCGTGAGGTGACAGACTGGCCACCAGGCTGCCATGGCTTTCTGATCACTGCTGAGCTAGCTGCTGCAGAATTATTATTTGCAAAGTGGCCTGCTCTTGTTTTGGACCCTGCTTCATTGCTTTTCCCATTACCAACACACCACAATTTATTGCATTTATTCTAATTCATCATGCACAAAAAAGCAGAGATTTAGGGTGGTATCATTCAGCCATCCCAGGCCATCACTTACACACTGTGTATTAGCAAAGGGCTCTGAGAAATGGGAAATTGTTTCTGGTGGTAAGAAGTAGCTGGGACATAAGGGAAAGTGTTTTCATCCTGAATGACTCTGGAGACCATTTTAGTTCTCCTAGTGCCTCCATTTAGTAGATACACCCACAGACAAACACAAAGACAGCACAAGACAGTGATTTATTCAATAAATAAATTCTCTCCCCTGAACTCACAACTGGGAAAACTTCCTCACAAAAAGTTTGTTCTACCTGTTGCTTTTTTTTTTTTTCTCACAACATACTTGGGTCTAGCTTTGCACAGCTCAGCAGAGACTGTTCCATTTTGCTGATGTCTTTCTTGTACTGGGGGCACAAAACTAGACACGGTGATTCCAAAAACAGTCTCCCAGCCCCTGCTGGGGAGACACGTTCAGTGAGGTTGTAGCTCTGCAGCTGCACATAGAAATCAGCTCAGTAATCCAAACAGGATCTGAACCACAAACCTTTGCACAGCAACGAGCAGCTACTGCTATGCAAGCAAAAATTCCTGAAGATACTGGAGACAACCTTGAAGCCCAAGAGAAACAAGGCAATTCAGGATGGATATAGGAAAGAAAATTACACCCAAGAGCTCATGCAAAATAAAGGTGGGGGGCTTACATTTGGGTGTGGAATTACCATTTGGAAAACACATTAGTCATCCTATTTATGCAAGTACAATAAATCAATGTAAAGCCAAACAGCCAGGCAATCAGAAAGCTGCAGAGACCTCAGCGGAGGGCAGAGAAATGACAGCCAATAGCTCTTTAAATAATAATAGTGTTTTTCCTTTGAGACTCCTGGTTCATATCATTGCTGTGCACAGCATGCAAAGATAAAGTTCCCCGTGTCTTACAGATGGCTCCAGCTTCCCAAATAATTGATAGCTGGAGCTCTCCTTGGAGGATCAGGTGGAGGAATGAAAAAGCAGTGTCATAAGGACTGCACTTTTTGTTCAGCTCAAACCTGGTTTAGTTTGCACCCAGGTAAAGGCTGGCAGTGGCTGCACTGATGCAACTGCTCTGAGAAAGACAGTGGGGACTGACAGCTCAATTGGGTGCTGAATCTCCCAGCAAATAGCCCAGGTCTGATCCTAGGAAAGGCTACATAAATAGCTCAGGCAAAATGACTGCAAAATAACAAGAATCTTTATTTACTTCAAGGGAAGTAATGTTTGGACTCCCCACCCTGTATTTCACACCTGCAGTCAAGCTGTCTTTGAAAGGAATGAGAGGTGAAGTGGAAGGAGATGTGGGGTGAAAACAGACTTAACACTAATATACAAGAAGAACTTTTTTCCTCCAACAGTAAAGAGACACAGCAGATTTCAAATCACAAACTACAAAAAAAAAAAAAAAAAAAAAAAAGACAACAAATCCTACTATTTTCTTCAATCTTCCCTATAAATTATGATGGGCTTGGCAGGGGGTGAGTGAGGGGTAGAGGCAAGGTATTCTCATCTTGAAACTACAAATCCAAACCTAAAAAGAGTGTAATGACAAAACCTGTCCTCAGAAGTGGGATATCTTCAGTTTGGTGTTGCAGAAGTGTGGGATCAACATTCACTGTGCTGCATGAGACAACACATATTGTGATAACCAGGATAATTCTTTGCTCCAACAACTAACAAACACAAGCATAGATTTCCAGTGATAGTTTTTGTTTTCTTTTGTGACACACTAATTTTTTTCCAATTAAAGTGGAAAATATTGTAGATGGATTCATCAGGATCCTAGTGCCAGAGTGCTTGTTTTTTCTATTTGCCCAGTCATCTCAGCATTGGTCCTCAGGCATATCTGTGCACATTGATGCAAAGTGTGGTAGGCAACAGGATGGAGGAAAACAAGTTGGAGCCAGAGTGCCCTGGAGTTCAGGTGACTTGCCCAAGGCCATCTGGACAAGTGTGTGGGGGCACACAGTGCTTGCCCTCAGCCCCCAGTTGTTTCCCTAATCACAAGACCCAGGTTCTTCCTAAGCTACCAACAGGCTGAGCAGGTGCTTTCCCCTTTTTTCTGCCCATATGTAGTAAGTGATAGATGGGGTCACATCCTCCGTGGGATGGTGTCGCAGTACAGGAAAAGCAAGGAGCCTGCCCTCCACCCTCAGCTTATGCCAGGTATCAGTCTCTCAAGCAGGCAACCTCATGAAGAAGGAGCAAGATTGCAAGGTGACTAGCAGGCTGGGAAACAAGAAGAAGGGGCTACTTGAATTGTAGATTTAGTGTGTAAGACATGACAGCTTGGCCTTTAAAGCAGATGCAGTGCCCGACTGGCAAGGCTGTCACTGCAGTTCAGACAGCCACTTCGCTGGATCACGTTTTGAAAGGAGGCAAAAGCTGCAGGAATTGTTTACCTTAAAATTTAACACAGCAACTGTGCATGAAATTTAACACAGATATCTGAGTAACCCTTGGCTCAAGCAGTCATGCCTGCACACTTATATATGTGAACAAGTATGGGTCTTTGCAATGGTAGGGCAGAGATAAGAAAGATAATCGATTTTAGTAGCACCAGGACTGGGTAAATAGTTATTTCAAATTCTCTTCCACTGCCTCAAACACTTGCAATTGCCTGTTGTCTAAGTGGAAACAAGTCATCAGTTGCTGAACCTATAATTTGGCCAAACTAGTTTGTTCTAGTCCATTTTTGTGTTAGAGACGCAAGGTATGTAGGGAGAAAACATAATACCTTTTATTAGTTCATATTATTATTCTCTTCCACTCCCCTGAAAGGAAGGAGAGAGCCTTTATGCCAGATTGTCATTTCTTGCTCTCTTCAGTTCTCACACACTTCAGAGCCTTTCTTGCTCAATGAATCCCTGGAAAACATCACCTCCTTCCAGTTACAATAGCACTATTTTTACAGTGACAATGGAGCAGCTGGGTGCTGAGGTTGAAATCATGAACCTTTCCTTCTGGAAGAAGTATGTGTTTGTTAACCAGCCTGAGGAGGAATGCAGGAGGGTACATGCAGGAGGGTACATCAGCAGCAGGTCTTGTACCACCGCTGGGCACAAGGGTCAACAGGCAGCATCAGTCTGCATTCAGCTTGTGTATGTTATAAAATATCCAGCAGAGTGACCTCAATTTGTCACAAAAAATAGCAATAAAATCCAATAAAGAGATTTCTGCAGAATTTGGAGGGATGATGAGAAGAAAGACATATTCCTCTGACCTCTTATGACCTTTACAGCTACAGCTGTACCCACTGGATAGAGTTGTATCCACTGGAAACTGAGAGGTTGAGCTGACTCTCTACTCACGCACAAAAAAAACCCCTCAAGATTGTCCGAAAGGTTCTTCTGGGTTGCCATTTCTCTGTTCTTTTCTGGAAACAGCAAAAATAGAAAGTGGGGGGTTTTGTTTCTTTGTTGAAACCATTTGCACAACATTATTTTCATGGCTAGAACCATTGCAAAGCATCTTCAAAAGGCTCCTTGAGAAAGCAGAGCCACACCATATGGAGCAACAGAGACATGTGTCGTACACAGGGCTGCAGGACACAGAGAGAAGCAGCAAAGTTGCAAGAGGAATCCAAATAGTAGGAGCAAAGCCTGTTGTGACTGTTGCTCTGATGAGCAGGGGGACAGGCAGGCTGAAGACCAAAAGAGGCAGAAGAAATCTTCTGGCCCAGTGGTAAGAGAGAGGCTTCAGCTGAGAAGAGAAACATGTGAATAGGTTGGAGGGAGATGAAGGTGAGACGCAATGAACTCAGGATGATGGAGACCACACAGAGACATGGACCATGACAAGAGATCAGTAGCAGTAGCTGGAAAAAACCTCTTTTTCCTTGGGTGTAAATCGAGGCTGAATTTGTACCATGGAACAAGCAATGTGACAGGGGTACTAGTGGTATTATAGGTTGAGACTTTCTAGATATCCCTGCCCTGTTCAGGACCTTTCAGCTATCACCAGCCCTCAAAGAATTTCCTCTAAATTTACACTTTCTTGCAAATGCAGGAAGTTCACTACAGGAAAGGAGAATTCCAGGCTGACTTCTGTCTATGGCAGCTTATGATGAAGTATGACAAAGCAGACTGGGTTCTTTTTAAACTTCAGTTTTGTTTTTATATTGGCTCTGAGTTGAAGGGAATGTCTTTGTTGCCCTTTCTCCAGGCTGGCTTGTCCATCTTTACAGAGCAACCCTAGCAGCTGCAGCTCCATTTACAGCATCCCAACTTCAGCGCTGCCAGCAGCTACACAAAGGTGTCGATCCTCTCTTCCAAAATGTCTCTGCAGGTCAGGCACTCCAAGCAGACAGTGAGAAGTTTATTAAAATACCAGAAGATAGTGCTTTTCAGGGTTCTGGAGGGAACAAGACACTGATAATATTGTCTGCATGCTAATCTCTCCAAAATCCCCCTGTTGAAAGACAGCCATGGCAGGTGTGTAAGGATGGGTGAGGGAGCACCATGGAGCACTTAGAGCAAAAATACTAGAGAAAAAAACAAGGGAAAGAGGAGATCAGAAGTAAGGAAAAGACATCTTCAAACAGACATATTCAGTGTTACTGCACAGCACAATTAGAGGGGAAATCAGCCAATGGTTCTGGCAGTCTTCCCCTTGAGATACTGCTCCCAGAAAGAGAATATGCTGAGGCCAGCATGCAGAGATATTGGTTCACATCCAAACAATTTTAGCTCTCATGAAAAGCAGGGTCCTTCAATTCCTGCTTAGGAGCTGCTTGGAGTGAGGGGCAACACAGGCTTCAACCTTGTTGCCTCAAAAAATCGGGCCACATTACAAACATCCTGGAGAAAATGAAGGCAGCATCCAGGATGACTCCCAGACCAGATTTTTTTCCTCTGTGTTTCATAACTACAGAGCTCAGGGTGCCTGGTTTGCAACAGAGATGGGGATAGAGAAGCAGGACTGGAAAATTACACTATCTCTAAAACATCCCAAAAGAAGAGGCTTTTCAAAATGCAACAAAATCCCCTTGATGTTTTTTGCATCTAGATGATAGCAGAGCTCCAACAAAGTTAAGTAGGTGGGAAATAATTCCTGCAGACTCTGGTGGGCTGAAAGCCTTCAAAACGTTTCCTTCCTTCTGCTGGGATGGCAGGGAGCATGGCTGGGTCTGTAGAAGAGCACTAAAATGCCAGCATGGGACAAGCCAGCTGGGACACACGCTTCCAGAGCCTGCACCAAAAACCCAGGAACCATCTCTGACTGTTACTTCTGACATCCATGTCCTTGCTGGTTGCACAAATGTCCTCTTGTAGAGGACTTTTTACACCAAGGGGAGAGTGGCAAATGGCTGGATGGACAGAGGAAGGAGAAAGAAATTACCTCAATCCTTAGTCTGGGAGCACATACCTGCTGTGATGCTGTTGCACTCTGTGGTTGTAGGAAAATGCAGAGTTATATGAAGTGTGTTGTTACTGGCTCTGCCCAGGAGGAGATAGTTGGGTGCTCCAGATCTCACAACTTTAGCTGGTGACAGCAGTGCTGAGCACCACACAAACCACATCCGTAACTTCTCTCCAACTCAGTGTCCCCATGTATAAACAAGAATATCAGCATCTCCCATTAGTGGAAGAGTGCACAGACATCTCTTGGTGAGGAAGATGGTTTATTACACCTATGCCAACAATCATTTAAAAGAATAGGGAACAAAAAAGCTCTTCAAATTCAACACGCAATAGGCTGAAACAGAGTAATCGTCTTCGTTTTCCACAAGCTGAGCAACACAACAGAGAAGTTGAAGTAGTGGAAAACTATTTGACCATTTCTAGAACTGTTCATTCATGTAGTGGACAGGGTTAGTCCCCAGAGAGCCTTGTCACGTCTCCTTGGATTATGAAGGATATGAGCTTAGCTGCGCTGGATCAGCAAGCAGGGCAAGAAATGGAAGTCTCAATCAGGCTTGCCAAAGGAGGAAAAAAAACTTGCTCTCTATTACATGATGTGCCTGGAGTGGAGGCACAGGAGCAGGAAGAAATAATAAGACAGAGGAGGAATTCTATGAATGCGGGACAGTGAAAAGCAAAAATAAACCCAAATCAATGGGATAGATCCTCCAGGGCAGGCATGTTTTCTTACAGCACATCACAGAAGCTACTCCAGGTTTCATTATTTACACCCCAGTGGACCTAGGCTGCAGTGCCAGCCAGCAGGAGAAGAATGCTCACTGCTGGAATAATGACAGCTTAAGAATATAAATAGCTCTGCTTAATTTTATTTATTTATTTTTATTTATTTTTCTGTAATACTGATGCAAAGGACCATATATGTAGAGCTGGCCAGAATATTTTTGAGTAAGCATTTTTACTGAAGTGCAGTGTTTTGCCAGTGTTGAAATATTTCATGGAAATGTTAGCTGTAACAGGATTTCTATTGTCAGGAAGATCTCTGAGAGGCAGGTAGGACCCTCCCATCAGACCAGGAAATGGGCTGTAGCAGAAAAATAAAAATAAAAATACTTGTGTAAGCTTTTTCAACTTGAAATGTTTCTACAAGGTTCTGTTATGATGGAAAAAGTTTTCACGGGGCTTTGTTTTCACTCAAAAATAAATTACATTAGTTCTAAGGCATTGCTAAGGTAGCCTCAGAACAGTGTTTTCCATCTCCAGCTGCCTTCACATACAGGTCCATATCCATCTTGAACTCAGTGCTTCATAATCCTAGGACGAGCTATAGAGCGTGAGCAAAGATCCAACCATCAGTAACTATAATGCCTGTGGGGTTATCTGAGTTGCAGTAAATGGTGAGAATAAGAATCACATGTAGGTATACGTGAGTAACAATTCCCAAAGACCAAAAACATATAGGACATGACATGTAAGAAACTGAAATTTTGGGTTGAACTTGAGGACAGCCTTTGTTCACAGCTGCCAGCTGTTTACAGCAGTAACAGCGAAGCTCAGCCGATGTAGCAGCATCACCAGATCTTGGAAATCTGCAGCAGGGAGGTCCTGAGGTGATGCTTGCTGCCTCTCCTCCTGGCCCTGGCACAGACTTCCTGCAAGCCCTCATCTGAGACTCCTTGACTGTTTCCTATGCAGTCCTTCATTTTGCTATGTATGCCTTTATTTCCCCTTAGTTTAACACAAACATTTAGAACAACCCCAAGCAACCACCGCACCAAATAGAGAGGATGACATTCATGAAAGAGAAATTGTAGTGCTAGCGATGTGTTATACCTTCATGTACTTCCCACAACAGGACTGGAATCATCAATGCTCTTCTTAGGAAGACTGGACAATTCAAAGGAACACAGGTGTTTATTCAGGGTGAACGTTTCAGGTTACTTTGGAGTGGAAAGCTCTTTTTCCCTTGTTTTATCATGAAATAGTCTCAATTATAGCAAGCGATCAAAAAAATCACAAAGTTTGCATGAACCTGTGGTGTGTAGAGATCATGTGCATAAAGACCCAGAAGTTTCCTTGCTAGTAACTACTCCTAAAGCTCTCCTTGTAATGGCTTGGATCCTGAGTCTAATCTGTATGTATAAAATGAGTTCAACTTCTGGTCAGTGTTGAGTTTTGTTTAAGAAATGGGACTTGCACCTTCTTCTTTCATCCAGTTGCCAGGGATTTCTGAAACATATGAGTACGGTAGAGTCCATGGGTTGCCATCATGGCAATGAGCCTGGTGGGCTGGTTCCTATTTGGAAATCACCTTCCTCCAACAGGAAGGGACAGACTTAAACCACAATAAATAAATCCTGCTAGAGGCCTGGGACCTAGAAGTTTTGAAGGACTGCCAAAGCCTGCTTAGTAATGCCAGCAGCACAATCTTAGTAGAGATAAGGATATGAAGAGGAGAGAGGAAACTGCTCAGTAATTGAAGTCAAGTTGCATACTGACTATATTAACATGGGTTTGCCCCCAGATTTTCCTGTAATGTATTCTTCTTCAAAAGGTGTCAATAACCTCTTCCCTGCTACTAGGCAGAGGCTCCTCAAGTGTCCTAAATGCCAGAAAGCCTATCTGGAAAAAAGGATGGCGATAACTGCCCACACTCATATTTGTAAATACAGTCACTGATGTCTGCTGAAATATCTCTCACAGAGGCACAATTTCCAGAAGAACTATACTAATGAGCCCTATAGAGAGGGAATTCCACCTCCAAAACCTGAAGAGACATCCCCAGCACAAGAAGATTGCCCTGTGCTTCAGGTACAGCCTCACCACTGAGCATGCCCGTGGGAGAAGCCCAGCATCAGTAACCCCCACTGTGCCGCAGGGCTTGCTGCCCAACCAGCTCTTCTGCGCTCTCTCGCTGCAGAGAAGAAGTTGCAGGCTGGTAAACCACAATCTGTTCAAAGACACTACACTATTCCCATCTCAATTCTTTAGATTATGGGGTTCTAAGCTATGTTCACTAATTCAGCTTTTAATCGTAAGCTTAGTTGTGTAGATACATTTTTTTCATGAGCACTCCCCCTGCTGATATATTCAAGTTCTCTAAAATACCTTCTTGTTCTACTTCAATAACTCTTCATTCCTAATGACTTCTATCCCCTCTGCTTTAGTCCTGTGACATTATTATTATTAGCTCCAAGAATCTCTTGCTGGTTCCTTTCTAACAGCACTTCTGCTGTGAGCACCTCTGCAGGCTGAGCCCTTCAGGTTGAGAGAGGCTGTTGAAGATACTTCTACACAGGATCCAAACTGCTTTCAGCCCAGGCAGCCCACTAAAAAATGTTATTTGTGTGTATGGTAGTGGGGCCAATGATGAGGATAAAAGCCCTTTCAGAAGAGAACTATTGACCACTGAAATGGGCAGGTGCAAGAGACCATCTGGGGGTGTCTGAGTAAGCAGGGAGGCAATGGTCTCGAGTTGATAAGCAGCATTCACCCCTCATCCATAGCTTATTTTCCTTGAAACTGGGGCAAAGAACCATTCAAGGTGTGTTTGATGGACTAAAACAGAAGGCCCCAGCCAGGAAGCTCCTTCCACGCACAGTCAGTCCCCAAATGAGATGGCAGCTCCTGGGCAGTGCCACCATACAGGTGAGAAAGAAGAAACACCCATCCACAGCTAGAGGAGTAAAAGGGTGGAGGAATTTTCATGACAACGAGATGAATGAGTGACTAGGGCAGCATCACCAGCACAGCAGATGTAGACAACATAAAAGGTGATGGAGAGATGAGGTAAGATCATGGGAAGTGACCTAAAAAGAGTCATAGTTCTTGTCACTCTTTGATATGAAGTATTTGTATACATTCTTGGTAAAGTCAGACAGAAGTAGAGCACTTTCCTGGAGACATCTTAGGAAATATTAGAAATTAATTTTCAGAAAACATTCTCCAAGACATTTTCTGTTCCTCAAATAGTACTTTTTTCTTTAGAATTAAATGTGTGATTTTGCTCACATGAAAATTAATTTTTAAAAAAATTACTTCAACACCTTTACTATTATTTTGCACTGTTTTATCCAATTTAAAATGAAATGAAAAAAAAATAGAAAATTAAGAAGGGGGTATAGCTACCCACAAGTTCCCAAATAGTACCTCTCATTATATCCTGAGATTCCCCATTTTTACTGACAGAGAAGTTATCTGCACTTGCTGCAGGAGCCTCAAGAGCCTGTGAAAGTCTGAGCTAAGGCTTCAGCTTCCAGAGGCCACCATGCCCCCATTGCATCTGCAGGAGATTAATCTGCTGCTCCAGAGATGTGCCCTCCAGCAGCTGCCCCTGTGTGCAACCACCCTGCTGTGTTCTGTCTCCTGCACAATCCCTTTCTGACCCTCAGAGCTGTTACAACAGAACTACCAGAAATGTCAGAGGTTGCCCCAAAATCACCATCCATAATGTTCAGCTGAAGGAAGCTCTCTGAAAATCACCCCTGAAAGTCAGTCCCATGGCCCAGGTCACTGTCTAAACCCTCTGAGGTGCAGCAGTAGGACATGATGTGCAGATGTGGTGTCTGAAAACTTTGGGAGCTGCAAACCCCTGGCAGCACATCTGGCAGCTGCTGCAGAGCCAGGCTGCATGTAGGAAGCTGACACAACAGCTTATGCTTCAGAAACACTGCAGGTTTTTTGCTGCTGGAAAATGCCAGTGATATGAGAAGGTAATTGTGCAGAATTTCCCTGAGGAGACTATGAATGTTGGGACTTTTAATCCCAAACAGGATTTTTTAATTTATTTATTTTTTTAAGTAGAATTACTCACCTAGTTGGTTTTATTAATTATTGCAAAATTCTGCTTAGGCTGTTCTCTTCACAAAGTCCAGAATATCTCTCAAACAAATGAATACACTGACATGGGAAAGGGTCCACATGAGAAAGTAAATAGTGTGTTACTACCAGACTCTGTGCCAAACCATCACCCCAGTATATCATTATAGACAGAGGTCCACTTTTGACACAAAGTATTTCAAAGAAGACACAAAATCTGTTTTCTTACCTATCTATTGCCACTAAAGCTCCACTGGCACTTTTCCATGAACAAGAGGATTAGCTACACCAGCTTTCCACACAGGGAGTTGCCCTCTGCCAAGATGTGCTCCCTAGACAGTTCAGTATATAGCCTGTTCTCCGCTGCTTGGACCATTGAGCAGCATTTGCTACTTGATAGCTACTCAATTACTCAATTTACAACTATATCTTATTTGGGTTAGTTGTGCAGCACTTGCAGGACAGGCTGCTGGGAAGGTGCTGTACACACAGTTTGGGGTTACTACACAGAGTAAAAGAGGGTGAGACTTCTCTTTTTTTTTCTTTTTTTTCTTTTTTAAATCAGTTTTCTGTCTGGTTGTATCTCTGCCTGGCTACACAGTTTCTAGGAAGAGCTTCAGGGAATGAAATACATTCCTGAAATGGGAGATATTTATTATTCTCTGAATGTGCTTTGTGTGTATTTGTATAGCTAACAAGATCAGAGCCTGTTCTGTTGGCTGAATTGATCCTTCATATTTTCCCAATACAATTTAGGCTACAATTTGTTTCATTTATGCACCACAAGCACTCATAAATATTAGTAATGAGTAAACTCTAAACCTCCAGACCCATTTGTTGTGATATTTACTTTCAAACAGAAATCACATCCAAGAGCAAGAAAACCATTTGGCTTTCCTTTTAATAGATCAGTTAGAAGCAAACATAGTTAAGTCTTAAGCTCTGGTGTTGAATCACCATTGTGCCTGGACTGAATATGCTGATTTGCACGCCTACAAGGGGGCAAACAGAGCTACTGGTGAAGTTCCGTCTTCTTTCCAAGGCTGGATTGCTAGTGCTGCTTGGCACAATGGTGTTAACCTACCAGAGCAGAAGGATCCCTTCTTTCCCATCCCCGTAGCCCAAGAAAGTCCCATCAATAATGTGGTTGTTTCCCAGAGGAGCACAGAGCAGTGGGGTGGGAAACCCATTTCACTTTCTCTCTTAAAGAACCACATTATTATATTCTGCCTGTACGATGCCATTGCCCCAGGCTGGTTTCCAACCAACCCCCAGTTTTATTGTCAGCTTGCTGGTTGTTGGGGAATTGATTGAAGCTGTCAAGGTTTTTCTTGAGATGGGAGGGCAGGACTTACTGGACAAGCACAAATTGATTTTCACATGCTTAGTAGCCAGTCTCACGGGAGAAATGTTGATTGCTTGTGCATGTATTTTGAAATAGAGTTGCAGAGAGATGGCACCTCCAGTGCATCCCAGAGTCAGTAATTGCAGTTCTTGACAGACATATCAGGGCCCCGTGTATGTGTGAGTCAGCCTTTGCATGGACAATAAACCTGACAGAGGAGCCCATAGGTACTCTCAGCATGGAGTACCTTTTTTGTACACTTAAATCTATGGTCTGTGGTTTTACTAAAGTTTATCAAATAGCAAAGTATATACAACAACTGTCCACATAAGGTACTCACAGGTAGGTGGTGTCAAGCAACACAGTTCTTGTAAAACAAGGCTCTGCAAACCCCAGAAGTCTGAGACTTGGTCTCTACACCCAGGTGGATATTGCACCACCTGTGAGTAGATGGCTTTGATGCATGCTTAGCGACTGCCCATCACCCCCTGTCTGTGGCTGCTTAAACCTCCCACTGGGTGGTGTAGGCAGCACCAGTGCTTTGCATGGCGAGATGAGCATCCTCAAGGAAGCAGATCCCTCTCTCTGGCAATGAGACCCCCAGCCCTTGTAAAGATTTGTTTTTTGGTTTCTCTTCTCTTCTCCACTTCTCAGGCAGTCTTTAATGGAAACTACAAAAAAAAAAAAAATCTGCTTCATTGCTTTTCAATTAGATAAAAACTCCCATTAGTGATGCAGTTTAGGCGCCGTTTTCAAGACTGTTGTTTAACAACCTCCTTGACATTTCATAGAGCTCATTTGTTTTGTTTTGTTTTGTTTTTTTCCTTCTCACAAAAACAGATGTAAAAAAATGATTCATTTGCAGAAATGCAGACAAAGCAGAAAGACTCAAAAGTGTGGGAGCAGGGTGAGGCGGGCAAGACTGAAGACTGCAAGACTGAAGAAGGAAAAGAGAGTAAAAAAAAAAAAATGCTTATCCTATACGGTTGAGCAGGTCCTAGTCAGGTGGAATAGGGTAGAGTAGAGCAAAAGAGCAAAGTTTCCCCATCACCCTATGGAGCTGTTTGCTGCTGGAAAACAGCTAATGTGCAGAACAGGCAAAATACAGTAACAGAATAGGTCCGGAATTTTACTCAAAAACCCTATATTTTCATTACGTTTCTTAATTAGAATTTAAAGTTAAGCAATCTTAAAATGTGCCAGGACATTTCATGTTTTTCTTTAAATATAAAAAAATCTCAACAATTACAACCTAAATTGTAGATAGCCTTAAAAAAAAAAAAATAAAGCTTCGCTTTTAGAGTTGAATAAACATCTTTAACCATGAAATATCAACATTTATGAGGAACATTTGGAAACTAAATTGAATTCAAGGCTTGAAAAATGAAATGTCTCAGAAGACACTTTAAAATCACTTTCCACTGCAGAGGTAAGTCAAGAGGGCAGGACCTGTCTGAGAAATGGTGCCAAAGAGGAGAAGGGAAAAACTAAAACAGTTGTCTATAGCATACAGCACTTGCGGCAAAGCAGCTCACAAAACATTTCCCTTTCTTTTCAGATCTACTCAGATATTTTATGTGTTTGTGTTGTCCTTGCTCCCCACCCTTCCCCCGACTCCATCTTTCTGATTGTAATCATCTTCTGTTTAAAATCTTCATGCAGATGTTTGAAAAGTGTTTATTATCATTCAGAAGGAATTATTTTACATAAACTCTAGCTGACAGCTCATACTTGCATTCCTGGGGTGAGAAGGGGGAAGGGAAAGAGCCAGGGCTCAGCACCTGCTGCCTTTGAACTTATCTGGCATTACAGTTTCATCAGGCCAAAAGCAGCAAACTCAAAAATCCTATCAAGAAAAGAGTTTTAGAATTTGAGACTGGGGTTGCCAGAGCAGTTAATGCATGCAACACACAGCTACACAGCCAGGAACATGTTAAAAGGATGAACAAATCTCATCTGCTTTATAACCTATTATCCAGGGGCGACTAGGAAACATTTGCTTCAGTGCAAGGAAATGCATTCCCCCCTTGGCTTTGTCACTCGTTCTCTGCTGGTTCTATGCACAAGATTCCTTCCCCCAGAAATGCTAATATTTTCTGCCTTCAAAATCCCTTCCAAACTATTCATATTTCTGCAAAGCCTGAATGGGCTCAGACCCATCTCCAATATGTCAAGGGGGCTGAGATCTCAGTTCAGATCTCAGTGGAGCTTAGACTTATCTCTGGCTATGGTAAATATTTCAGTGCAAAACAGCCCTTGAATCGTAGCTGAACTGTGGTGCTGCAAATTCAATGAGAAGCCCGAGGAATCAAACAGACTGGTGTAAAACCCTGCGTGCTCTGCTCACTGCCTTATTCATTGTTGATCACTGCAATATCCGCATTCAGCTAGTACATTAGAGCTGCTGGTTTTAGTTCCCTGGGTGATGTGTAACAGATCTACATTTTCTCTCCTCTTTTCCTTCTCCCATAATGCAACATTATGAGATCCATCTTTGATTATCAGAAATAGGTCAGGGTCCCAGTTAAAATCCTCTGGCGGTGGGAATGGGTGAGAAGCTGAGCGACTGGAAGCATCGTTCTGCTGTATTTTTGTTTGGCGCTTGACCGGCAGCACTAGGAATGCTACAGGTGAAACAAGAAAAGCAGTCAGTCACCACCCTCAAATCTTCCCTGTATGGTTCTCCCACCCTCTACTGGAACGAGACCTTCATTTGCAAACATATTTCCCCTCAGACAGGGGCTGAGGCAATGCAAGAACCTCAATGAAGCTGGTACAGATATTTACACCTGCAGCCTGCTCTTCCAACTTCATCCCAGCTCTTTCCACCCCCAGTCCAGGGCTTGAACTCTAACTTGTGTGACACACAAAGGCTTAGTCAACAGCCACCACCATCCTGTGTCACTATCCCAGAAGAGAGGCTGAGGGGAGCTGTGGGAGAGGCAACTGGAAGCATTCACACCTTATGGCTCTTTTGTTCCTGTGTAAAGAGGAAAGGACTGATGGACTTCTTAAGTGCAGTACAGTAGGTTTGTTGAATGCTTTGCCTGAGGGGTCTTGACAAGCTTCACTCAATCTAGCTGACTAAATCCAAATTAAAGATGTATGGCTCTTCCAATTGCTGCTTTTCAATTTAGATGCTCACACTGTATGCTTATTTATTTATTTTTAGAGTATTGATTTTGTCAGGAGGCAAAGGTAGAGATGTAGGGAAAACCAATAAATCTAAAAGTCAGCAATGTTAGACTTCTGAGGGGCTAAGGAGATTTGCTTCTGAAATAAAATATTTGCCAAATGCACCAGTTTATCTATCCTACAGAGTCCTGAGTTTGATGTTATTCAAGGTCAATGATAAAGTACCATTTACTTTGTTGGCATTTGCCTAACCCCCTGCATGGGTAGAGACAGCTCCCATTAGACCAGGTTGCTCAAAGCCCCATCCAACCTGGACTTGAACACTTCCAGGGATGGGGCCTCCACAACTTCCCTATGCAGCCTGTTCCAGTGTCTCACCACCCTCATGGTAAAGAATTTCATCCTGATGTCTAACCTAAATCTCCCCTCTTCCAGTTTGAAACCATTCCCCCTCATCTTACCCCTACATGCCCTCGTGAAAAAAACAAACCTACTTAGACTTAGCAGATAGTTTGAATCAAAGGTTGGTGGTTGATTCGTTCTTTGATTTAGGTTTTGTGGTTTTTTTTCTTTTAAACATTTAAAACTATATTTCTTTGAAATACTTCAAATGTTTTATTGCTTATACTATAGTGCATGACAAAGTAATTGTGTAATTAAGAGATAATGTCAATGCAATAGACATTATTGACAAGATAATAGTCTCCTGCCGCTATAGAAATGCCAAGGCTAAAGAATATGCAGGAAAACATGCATGCAGAAAATTAGACAGGACTGTTTGTTTTCAAACTGAACTGGCAAGTTATTGGCCTAGCTATAGTTTAATATAGGTTGGATTAATTCCACAGCAAAGTGATAGTTCATTGAGAAGGGGGCTCAGACCTTGTGCAGCAAGACAATGCATACAGCAGGGATATGAGTGTGACAGGAAGAAATCCATTGTTTCTAATTCTGTGTTTGGTCTCCAAAGAAGAGCTATAGCAGAAACATTAGTGCAGAAAAAATGCCTGAAGCACCCAGCAGGTGAGATGCTCAGTTTGCTGCCTTATCGAGGCTAAGACTGGAACACCACTGGCTAATTTGACCTCACATTTTTCATGCACCTGAGTGATGGAAACCAGGACAGAAACACTTAAGCCTCAGGTGGATTGCATCCTATTCTCATTTAGCCTTGGGGATGAAAGCTAAACCTCAGGATTAGAAGCTCACTGGCTCCTGTTTGCTAATTCATCACTAACATAGGCCATGCATCAGAGAAGGCTGAGCCATTCTGGGTTACTCCTCTGGGGCTTTCTACCAGCAGCATTAGCTCCATCACCCCTGCACTAAAACTGTGGGAAGGCAGGGCTGGAACCAGCTCCCAGGGGACTGTACCTTTCCCAGCTGGGAAGCACTCACTGTAGACTTACTGAGGCACTCAAACTAAACCACTGTTTTATTGCTGCTGGCAACCACAGGTCTCAAGTTAACATTAAATTGAAGCTGAACTGCCAAGAGTGTGGAGAAGAGTTGGGGTACAATTTTTTTCTCCCCAAATTCTGAAGCAGAATAAATGGAGGGGAAAGCTGCGTTATCAGTTCTTCCTCAACAAGGCAGCAGATGGATCAGTGATGGCTCCTTGCCCAGTAATACATGATACCAAGATAATCCCATGGACACCTGGAGCTGGGATTTGGTAGGGAGGCTACACAACATGACTCAAGAAAGAATATTATATTGGTACTCCTACATGGGGGCCATGTACCCCACAGTATTCATGACAAGGCTGCACTAGCATGTCACTACCAGATGCCTGATTTCCAGCATTTGTTACAGTTGAATATGTAAAAGGGTTGATTACTTTTTTTTTTTTTTTTTAAATGTACTTTTTGTACCCAGACACAAATAAATAAGCTCTTTGAGTTGTGACTGTGTCTTGGTACATAAAGTACACTAAAACTGCTCACATTGAATGAATTAAAAGGTTGAAAACTTGCAAACTCTAAGATAACAATAAAAAGGGGTCTGTGAAAGCTTACTTCAGTCCTGTGTGGGGAAAACGTGTTATGGTCTTTAATTTCATGCCCACACATGCCAGTTCTGAGCACCTTCACCACCTGGAGTGCACAGTGGATCTGCTCCCCCTAGAAGCAGCTGTTCAGTATTTAATTTTATCTTCATTTTTCTATGTACAGCCCCAGGCCTTATTTATCTACACTGTGAAGAACTAATCTGAAGACAACATTAATCATAAGTTCTTTAAAGCATTCATCATTGCAGCATTTGAGTGTTTTGCAAAAACTAATTAATAGATACACACAACAAATCTTGAGAAACGATGTAGTATTGTTACTTCCCATGAAGATGGGGAACTGAGACAGTGAGATATTACATCTGAAATGTCCAGCAGTGCTGGGTTTTCCATTTGAAATGCTGATTTAGTAGGGGATGCAAGGTTTTGTGACACTTCAATTGCTTTGAGTGCAGTTGCTGATTTCTCTCCTCTGTTTTACAAGGCAGACTCCACAGCTCAGTCGTGCAAAGCAGGATACAGAAAACACAGGTTAGTGTCTCCCTGCCAAGCATCACATAGGAGCCCTGTGGCTGCAGCATAGGTAGAATCTGTTTTTCCAAGTAGCATCACAGTGATCCAACCATGACAACACTCTCCACCATCTTTTCCAGGTCCTTTCTGCATTTGCTGTGAACATTTCCTCTCAACATCTGCATGAGGGAAAGATGGATGTCACTTAATCTGTTTTTTTACTTATCTGCAGAAGTACTCAAAACCCCTGTTCCACAATTACCCAGAATGGGCACTTTTTGGAAGAATACAGTGGTTTCCTTCTTTATTGTGTGCCATGGTTTCCTTACGGGAGAAGTCTCTCCCTAACCTGTGCTCTGGGCACAAGATTTGTACTTAGACTCACAAACTCAGAGGCTCTCTGAGGACTGGAACTGTAGCCAAGAGGACCCCCCACAACAGGACTAATCATGTTCATTGAATGAGACAGAAATCCTGTTGAAAAGTGTAGCCGGCCATCCCACAATTAAAGAATCAATCATGACACACAGAGGGACCTAATTAGGTTTGTAAATCATAGTAACCCTGAATCATTACAGCATTTCAGCCATATCATCCCTAAGTCTCAATAGGATTCGGGGTTATACTTCATACTCAAGGAGAATAATTCATGGGAGTTAGAGCCAGGAAAGACCTATCAAGTTTTTGGAAAGCAAGTGCAGCTCCCTGGACCAGTGGTGGTCAGTGAGTGGAGACATGCATGAGTTTATTGAAGGGGCTGATGATCCCAGTTCTCGTCATTGCCACGCAAGGGTAGCCAAGTGTTTTGAGCATGGATTATTCCCACATGCAGGCCAGGCCGTGCAGTGACCATCTGCAAAGAAACGCAGTTCTCTCTCCAAACCAGACCCCAGTAAATGATGAGGTGAGACTCAGTAACAGTGTCCTCTCTTACTGCTTAGTCCAATGCTGGCTACTAGACCTCTTCCAGGGAGAGGAGCAAGTGGTTCTGCACATTGCAAGTGGTTATCAGCTGTCACTGGGATGCACTCTGGGACACATACAGATACATGTCAAGTTTTCCTTCTACCAGCTTCTGCTGCAGACCAGTGTCTCTGTAGTCCTCCATGGGAAACACCACTTTTAACTATTGTTTATCTGCCTGCTTTTAAGCTCTCTGGCTTTACAGCACCTCTGGTTCCTATGTCATCAGTTGAAAGCATCCAGATAACCTGTCCTCAAAGACTACATTGACTACTTATTGATATGGTGCAAGAGGTTAATTCATCTTACTTTCTCCTTGGTACACACTGACTCTTGCAATTTGGCTTCTACTTAAAGAGAAAAAAATGCTCTTCACTACAGCAAATGACTGACCCTTTCATTCACATCAGTTTACAAAAAAGGAGGGCTGATGTCTGCAATCAGGGCAAGACCACTTTGTGTGATCACAAAAACAGATAAAAATAAACCCATAATAGAACAAACAAATGTTTGTTGTTGTTTTTTCCATTCTGCTTTTCATCTTTTTTCAAAAATAATTATCAAAACTGTTTTGTCTTTTTTGATTGCTAAAGTGCCCCAGGCCGTCCTCCAGAAGATAAAGAGCTTGTAAATAAAACAGAGCTGGCTTTTCTGCCAATGCCTGATACATGGAACACCCCCATGTTCAAATTCCAACAAGATCATCATAAAGCCTGTCCCAGCTCCAAAGGTGGTTTCTTTTCTTTTGTTTTCTTTTCTTTAAGAAACGTATTACTCTAAATCAGCAATCCTCAAGCTTCTTAGGTCAAGTCTTATTACACAGACTCTTCAATCACATTCCCTACTTTCTCACTTGAAAATAGATACACTGGACAGCTGTCTGACACCCAGGCTGTCCCATTAAAAGACTTCTTCACAGCCAAAATGGTATGGGCAGCTGAGAAATTTAACATCTAAGGCGTTGCAGCTAGTGCCCTTGCAGCACAGCCAAGACACAGTCTCAATTAACCAAAGAGGAAAAACTATTCTAAAAGTAGATAGCACTTAAGACTATGTCTGTTAATAAATGTCATCTTTCTGGTGTTATGGATGAAACTTCCTGCTTCATAATTTCATATTTAGATAGGATTTGTAGAGGGTCTATTAAAGCTATAATGAATTAAGTGCCACTTCAGCTGAACTCTTAAGAGTGGGCTTTAGTAGGATTTAATCATATATTTAAATACTTTATTAAGTAGGGATGTCCATAACTGCACACCTAGGTTAGTGTTGCATCAGGAACATAATCACATTTTCTAAGGATTTAATTATTATTACCTTAGAAGTGGAAAAGACTTTCAGATTATAAGTTAACCAGCCTTGGAAATGGCAAATGCATTGCTCTGCTTTCATATTTACAGGTTTGTGATTTTGTGCACGTCTGTCGGAATGCATTGTTAAGAAGAAATTCACTTCAGGGAAAGGGAGTCCCTCCTGAAGAAAACTTCTGACCACAGAAAATTCTGCAGGGTGCAGAAACATGCAGTGAAAGGCAAGAACATGAAGCACCAACACTGGCTGGCAGAGGAGGTGGGCCAGGAAGAGGAACTTCTGGTTCATGTGGCAGAAGCTCACTGATGTGCAGCTACACTGACTGTGTCTTTGCAAAGGCTGATAAGCAGGCATTAGATCAGCAGGTTGCACCACACTTCTCAGATGGCTTGGAGCCATTCTTCTCCAGCTATTCACAGCTCTTGTTCCCAATGAAAACTGTGGTGGAAATTCACTGGCAGGTGGTTCAGACACCATCTCAAAGATCTCAATGATGGGTGTTCATCTTGCTTATTGACTGACATCATCGACAACTAAACTGCTTTGTACCCCACAATCACAAATCCACTTAGAGCAAGCTATCCACAAACATATCCCAAGCTTCCAGGGAAGATAATGTCATATATTCCTGTACCTCTCAGTTATGTGATGTAATTTAAAAGCAAGGCAGCAGCGGAAATACCCAGTGGGTGGGCATTACTTTCCCTCCTTATCTTACGGTGTGTGAGAGTTTCCCCTGGGCTGAGAGACCCCTTGCTGAAGCAAGGTTTTTAGTCCAATATGCCTATGCTATCTGTCAAGCCATGTGTCATGACCAGCATAATTGTGTTTGCTTGATAAACTTGAGTAAGTGCAGTGGTCTCCATCAGCTCCAAATGAGTCAAGGCCTTCGGTTAGTTCAGTAATTAACCTCAGGAACTGTTCCAGTCAATCAAATATACACAGTGTGGCGTGAGTAGATGCATAGCCATTCCTGACTAAATATGTAAGCAGAGATCTCTTGAAGCATATAATTTACTCACTTATAACATTATATATCAGTACATGTTTTATTCTTGTTTAGCTGTGTACATTGTTAATGCCTCCAGACCTCTCTGTCTTCCCTTGTCAAGAGAATGCCATAGCAGACCCTGACTGTCAGTTTTCAGTTTCTTTCACACATAGAATGTGCTCCTTTCTCTTTTTTTTAATCTTTCCAGGGTAAACTAAAGCAGCAATGTGTGCAGATGGGGAGGCAAAGAGACTGAAGAGACCCCTGGGGTCCTGGGGCTGGTACAAAGGGTCAGGGTCCCTGCTTGCCTCTCCCTGCCCAAGGGCTCCCATGATTGGCTGCGTAATACTTGTGGTCTGCTCATTTGCATCTACTGAATCTGAAAGCACAACTAAAGTGCAGAAACTTCTTGTGAATCCAAGAGTAAAAATTCTTCCAATAATATGTGGCCTGACCTTCAAAGCCTGGTTGAACAGGTTAGCCATTACAGCAGAGGTTTCATAAAAACTGATGCCTGGAGCTGCCTGTTTCAAACAAATCAATTGTCTTTCTTCCTAATCAAACTAAGCAGCTGATCCTGCTACTCTCTGCAACCAGATGAATTTGTGCAGGAGCTTACATAGCACAAGGTTGTACTTATATCAACAGCAGTACAAGAATTAATCACATCTTAAGCATCCATCTGTAACTATCCTATAACTCCAGTCTTCTTATACTTAAAATTGGATCCTCCCACAAGGTGATCTATATTCTATAGGCAAACACTGTCTTATGCAATAAGCCATGACAGCTTTTACGGGCTATTTCACTCAGCTGAAACCAAGGCCCAAATTAACATTACTTTCTGATTGCCTGACAGTTTCATTCAATGAAAATGGGAGGCATAGAAAAGCTATCATTAACCAACATAGGGTGATTCTTCATGTGAATTACATATGAGTTTAGTGTGCACATCTGAATGCCTCTCTCAATTTTACTTGTGCCACAACAAAATCTGTGTTTTGATCCGTATCACCTCTTGACACTGAAGCCACTGAAAAATCTGTCATTTATTTTATTCAAACCAAAACCAGGTTCAGTCTTTCCACTTACTCATAAACCACTAAGAAAGTTCGATCTCTCTGCTCACTTTTGTAGCAACTTAATACATACTGATATGTATATTTTCTTTTCAGTGCTCTCAGAATTACATCTGCTGTTTCCTTACAGGGACCTTGATGTGATAAACAAGCTGATTGCCATGGCAACCCTACCAGCCTGCCTCTGCCTGAGGCAGCTGCCAGAACACTGCCACTCTCCCCTCAGATCTGACATGTCAAAGCCCAGGGTAATTTTCCCTTTCCATTTCAGGAGATTATCACCCCATTATAGATGGCATATTTAGGCAGCTGCGCATGTTAACTAGAAGTGTCATGTTTTCTAAGCTGAAGTAATGGAGGGGGCCAGGATGGACCTGGGATCATCTGCAGCCGTAGGCTGAGAAGGAAGAGTGAAATGCTTTGAAAAAAAACAGAGAAAATGCTATATAAGGCCATTCTCTGTAGAAACAACAGGAACGGGTTGTGCCAGTTCTCATAAAACCAGGGCTTTACTTGAAACTTCAGCTCCTGGAGTTCAGAGATGGCAAGAGGTTCTTGTTGGTGTAGACTCTCTTGCTCTTGTAGTTACAGAGACATGTGAAAATATGGCCACTGGGGTACACAAACTACTTAAAAAACAGAGCCAAAACCATCAAATATTCCCATAAGTTTTAATATTTGTGACTGTAAACCAAAATCAGGATTTCAAAGACAATTTCTTTTTTAAAACTTTAGAAACAACAACATTGAAAACCAGTCCAGAAATTTTGAGCTGACAGTCCTCACACAGTATTCAGAAGCTGAAGAGGCAAGAGAAGGTCTATAGACCCGGCTGACAGCTAGGCCACACAGGGTTGAGTTCTGACAACACAGGGCTGGGTGTTCACAGATCTCTTTAAATACAGGTTTCTTGCAGGGATGCTGCAGGATCCTGACAGCATACATTTTACTTATCTCCAGCCATACAGAAGAAACAGTTCAGCAAAAATATCAGTACTGATTCCACTTCACCCCTAGGTGCTCACCTGAGGATTCAATGGAGGCTTTAAAATTCACAGAATCCCAAAGGGAATGTTATAACTGATCAATGTGATTTCCTTCTAGACAGCACATGGACTGGATCTGATAAAGGAATTGCTCAGTACCAGTAACTTCTTGAGAGAGATCTTTTCTAAAGACTCTGTTCATTCACTTATGATTTTCTGCTGCTCCTGTGCTTCTGGGATCAAACACAGACTGGCAATACTAAAATGCCACAAACAAAGCTGTTCTTCTTGTATTTTACAGCCAGATTTGAAAAAAGAAGCTCTGGATATCTCACGAGAAAGTGAGTCCTACTGTTGTCAGTTTGGTGTTACAGACATGGGAGCCGAGCCAAGCAAACACTTCACAACAAATAAATCATACAGTGGATGTTGCCATTTCTGTACTTATTAATTGTCCAGGGACAGATTGTAAAACCCTTAAATATATCTGTTATTCACGGTCACCCGTGAACTTTTCTAGTGAATAATTAGCAATTGGCAGCTCATTCCAGTTGTGAGTGGTGCACTGTTAAATTCACATTTTGCAATTCATGTCCTAACTTCCATAATCACATACAAAAGTAGGGCAAGGGTCAACATGAGGAGATGCTAAGAAGAGCAGAGCATGTTTAGAAACTAAAGTCATTAAGTTTATGAAGTACTTTCGAGATACGCAGTAGAAAGTGTTTGGGAGGCATAAGGAAATATGATTGTGATAAATATCTTAATTTTTTTTTGTAAACAAAGTGAAATTCATTTTGCCTGCATGGATGCATTGACCTCTATGGAGGTGCAATCTTAGTGTCTGATGCCAGGGCCTCAAACACTAATCCAAGAGCCTCTCAACTAGAAGATTTATTCCATTGTTATTAAGATAAAAATGCTCACGGTGTTTTTTTCCTGACATCAAGGGTGAAGATTTACCTCCAAGCATGTCACCAGTAGTGTCTAAGGTCAACTGCAATTCTGCTCCATGGTAGGAAGATGGGTTTACTAATTACCTCATCCAGTCCTATGCAGAAACCTTCATCTCTTCTGTCCTAGGAGTCACAACTACGTCACTCTTCACACTTCATTTCATATTAATATTATATTGGCAACTTCTTCCAAGTTACTTGGAAAGCAGTATGGAGAAGACACACCTGCCACCCCTCTCCCTTCTTTCCTTTTGCTGCTAATGAGAAATAGAGAATTGGTTCATTCATCCAGCAGCCTGGTTTTGATTTTCTGGTTAATGGAATGATTAGCTGATATTAAAACATCAATAAACTGCCTTATTGCTCTTTCCTTTTCTACTGATTCACTTTATTGCATGCTGTTTATTTGGACTTCCCCCCTCATTTAACATCTAGCCACATCACTGATCCAAGAGAGTATGCAAATATCTAGTTTTTCCTCGTAGTCCTCGATGGATGCTTGACTGGCTGATCAGTATAGAAGGTATGGATAAATCAGTTTTAAAATAGCAAGGAATCTTTCTGTTTCCTCAGGGTAGATCTGTCATTTCCTGACTGCACCTTCACAGGTTTTACATGTTCATAAGAAACCAAAGTTTGAACATCACATCTTCTTGATAGTCATAACGCCCTCCTCAAAATCTTTCAACAAAATAGAGCTGCACAAGTAGCACCAGTGAAAATACCTCCTTCTTACCCACTGCACAACATACTGATTTTTTAATAGCCATCAGAGGCAGTAGGAGGTTTGGCTCTCATCAGTAATCCAGACACTGTATGATTGCAAGAAAGTTTCTTTCCTGGAAATCTTACAGAGAAATCCAAAGCCAGAAAGAGACATAAAAATGTAGGGAAATAGGAAATATCTGTGCCAAGAAAGTTATAAAATCTTGTGGACTCTCTGTGAGCACAATTTGGCTTGCCACAACACATGCAGCATGGCAGAAGCACTTCTCAGTGGCACCCAATGGCTTCTAGTCTTCCCAGCGAGCCTGCCACTACGACCCACTTTTGAAGCAGTCCTTACATGACCCAGTTCAGCTAATTAGTCCATTTCAGCTCCCTACAGAGCCTCTCTTCTACAGGCATTGCAGAACCTTCTAACACAACAGATCTCTGGGAAGAAATTAGCAGACAAATTAAACCCTTATCTTAGGTGTCCTTAGAGATAGGAATATTCTTCCTCTCACCCTCAGTGTATATTTTTGTAGTGCAGTTTACTGCCTAGGTTTCTGTCCATCATTCTTGTCTCTTACAGTTCTGAGAAGCAAGGAAGCTGCTGTCACTGCCCAACTGGGTTAAATCCAAGTGGGTGACCTTCAAGGTGAAAGCCTTTCTTCGCTACCATTAGTCAGGCCCTTGAACCATCCACTGTTACGGACAATGATCCTTTTCCATGGTCACGGCTTATAAACCCTCATTTACAAAATGAGTCTCACAAAGAGCCTGTCAGAAGGTTCAATAAAGAAATCTGTCACAGCCTGGCCTCTGGGCCACAGCATGTGGAATACAAAATCAAATTCATTACTTCCCAAGCCTTTGCCAGGTTTTCTGCTACTCTCCTTAACAGGAAAAATTATGACACTATTATGTAAAAAATGTTTTAAAAATCAATGTTGATTAATAAAAGTAATTTCAAGAAGCTGAACCAAAGAGCATTCAATTTTAAATTCATTTCCCCTACGTAATTGTCTGAGAATATCTAAGTGATAGTATGGGAATATGAATGCATTGCCCATGCAGTCCTGGATGAACCTATCTTCTTTGGTGGCAAAAGCTCCACACCTGTCACCAACCCATCTCCAGTTCACAGCTCCTCAAGGGCATCTGACAGAAACATTAAGAATTTTTTTGCTCCTTTTCTGCCAGTGGGCAATGTTAAAACTCACTTTTTAGGTGAAGCACTAGAGGCAGATATAGTTTTGAAACACTACAAGAGAAATGAATGAATAAACACATCTGATAACCTCAGAAATTTTGCACAGTTCATAGTAGTCATGAGACTCTTACAACCAAAAGCAGGAAACAATGTGTGTAGTCCATTTGATCATAAAGGTATCATTTTAGTAGTCAGTTTCTTAAAAAGAAAAAAAGAAAAGAAAAGAGAAACAAATTAAAAACCCAAACCAAAACCCAAAAGCTTCTCCAGCTTTTTCATTAGTGTTGTTGAAGAACCTTGCATCTTCTGAGTGATACTGATGGCTCTTGTCACGTCAAAATCACACAGAGCCTTCCAGCACTGCCAAGGAGCACTGCACCACATACAACAATTACTTCCATGGGAAAGTAACTATTTGAGTTTCCTAGCTTTCCTGGATGTTAAACAACCAACCTTAAAAAAATAAGAGGCACTGGTGCATACTCTGTGGACAAAAACTGTGTGCCAGCAGGATACTCAGCATTGAAACTGGCTGGAAAGGGACTCCAAATGCAGATACTGGAGCCAAATGTCAAAGTTTTGGATGACTTCCTGAGCAAAGATTCAGCTGCATTTTTATTCTAGTACATTATAACTATAGCAACTTTTGGGCTCAGAAGTGTCTTCAAAGTCAAGGTCATTTTGGCATGCTCCTATCTCCAGAAATAACTTCAGGAACATCTTTTTCTTTTTTACCAGGAAAAGCTCCAAAATGTTCTACAGACATTGAAACTCAGGGACAGTCTGACCACCTGCGTCATGTCCCTCAGGGAAGGAATGCGTTAGCTGCTTAATAGTGCATCAGAACAGCATACAAGGATGTAAGATAGGAAGTGAAAACTCAGGGAGGAAGCAGAGAGAAAAAATAAGGGTGCTTTTAAGGGGAGCAAAGACATATAACAAAAGGCCTGAACTACAATCCTGACTTAACCTTGAGTTTTCCTCTTTTCTGCCACAGTCTTTATCTGTAAAACATAAATGATGGTATTAATTGCTCGTATTTGCACAACATTGTGAGATCTGCTGATGAAATGTGACTGCAGGGGTAAAGTCTTACTAAGACAAAAATCAGCTACAATATTGATAGTGAAATTGTTTGCACCTTTTGCCAAATGTATTTTAAATGCCTATGAGGCAAGGATAAGTGGTACCATTTATTCAAATAAACTTATAGACTAATATCTCCCATCTTTTTCTAAATAGAAATCTGATTGAGATAGCACATTTAGCAAGCTAAACAGATTTCCATCAGTGTTCATGATCACAAGAATGGGTCCTATTTCTCAGGTCTGTTCAGTGATGGGCAAAGCTGTATACCACATCCAAAGGAAAGACAACAAAATAGTTGCCTGCAACCCTTAAGTTTTCTTGGCAGTCAAGGGTATCTTGTGTCCCGTGGGATCATGACTGACTGCTTAGACTGGTTACAGTGTGAAGCAGAGTGTCTACATGAATAAGACTATTTCTCCTATGCACAGCATGGCCCTTGGCATGTCACTCCTACAAGCCATGGGTGACACGTTCCTTTCAGCACAGGCAGGTAGTTTTTCCTCAGGTTCGAAAATAAACACTGTCAACTACCAACTCTCCATCATCTGCAGTGTAAGTGTAGGCAAAGCACTTTGAACATCAAAAGCTGTGCTGTACTCTGGTTATCATTCTCAGCTCTTCCCTCCAGATGAAAAATAACTTGAGCAGTTCCCCTAGCTGCCACAAGATGAAATGTGGATGACTGAAAACACCAGAAAGAGTCATTGAGATGCAGAGACCAGAGGAGAAGGAACAGGGGGGTTCAAGGCTTCATGTGATCGTCAGTGGTGTGACAGGACACTTGTGCTGAACAAGATGTCACACGATGAGGCAGAGAGCACGCTGCAACACACCAGCTACCTTGTTATGATTGCCCATGCATGTGTGCACTCCAAGGTAAATGAGAGGCAGCTTATTCCCCACGGTAAGAGGGACACGCTCGTTCACACACACAAAGGGAAAGAGGATGCACACCGGCAGCTGCTGTGAAGTTGCTGATGCGCGGCAAAATGTAAGGTATTTGTGTGCCCATAGCCTTAATCTCCAGTGTTCAAAAAGGAGAAGCAGTGTTTTGCTTTGCAGTTTGTGTCCTTTGGAAGGCTATATGAAAGCCCCTTGAAAATTTCCATATGGGAAATTGAAAGCCTTTGGTTTTATCCAGTGTCCTTGACCCTCAGGATAACAAGAAGCTTGACAGAGAATCAAAAGCTGAGCAGGAGGAAAGGTGGGTTTGAGGAAGAGATGAAAGTGGCTGAGAGGGAGGCAGCTGCTCTGATACTGAGTAGCACATACTGGGGGTTTTTTCTCAGCTGTAGAGAAAATCAAGGACAGAACCGTTAATGCCATGGCCAGTACCACAGCATGCAAGAGAAGGAGGAACAGACATAGGTGGTGGTGTTTAAAGAGAGATGAAACTGAGTTCAGGAAATGCAGCTGTCCCTCTGCAGGAGTAATTACCTAATCAAAACTTATTCTGAAAAACAAACCTGGTTTGGATTTTTTTCAATTCCCACCAGTCAGTCTTTACCCCATTTCTGTATAAAAAAACAGCACATTTCAAGTTGTGCCACACCAGCTGTGCATAGGAGGCTGCTACGGAGCTGGTGGGATCAGACCAGGCTCTCAGGTGACACCACTAATCTGCAGTGCAATGCCACTGAGGTGGTTCCCGAAAGGCGGAAAGAGATGACCATGGAGCTAAATGGTAGAAACACCAATCCCTATTCTGACAGCATTCAATATGGACTACTTTCATGGGCTCTTGTATCCTTTGTCTGAAGATGGTAAACAGCGATGCAAATAATGGCAATTTTCCAGGACTTCTGCAAAAGTGCATGAAACACAGCACACAAAATTTATTGTTGAGCAGCTTTCATTCTGTTCTGCTCCAAGGGTGGTACTGAGATTCTCATGGATGACTGCACACTCCAAGCCCCTGGTCGTTGTCAATGGTGAACATATTTAGTAATAATAACAATAAAAACAACAACAATATGCCTGATGTGGCATGACTTGCACCAGTGCAATAGTTCAGGTTTTGCACAGATTCAGAAGGTTTTCACAAGAGAAAATTAAAGTGATTTCCTTCCAACAGGGTAAAACCTTAAGAAAGATACACTGAAGAGGTGCAGAAAGAGCCTTACCCTAAGTGTGGCTCATGTGGTACTTTAGTAGTTCAAGTTGCCAGTGATTAGGTCCCAACTTACACTGGTTTTGCTCAGTTCTTTCAAGGTGTCCCCCACGTTTAACACAAAAGATATAAGACATTTTAGCAGACAAAGGAATTTGCCTCCTACAAATCCATGTAAAGCTTAATCAGTACCAGCGCAAGGCTTGGGACAGTGAAAGATATCATTGAATCATAGAACGGTTAAGGTTGGAAGGAACCTTAAAGATCATCAGGTTCCAGCCTCCCAGCAATGAGCAGGGAACCCTACCACTAGACCAGGCTGCACAAGCCTCATCCAGCCTGGCCTTGAACACCTCCAGGGAGGGGGCTTCAACAACCTCCCAAGGCAACCTATTCCAGCACCTTACTACCCTCATGGTGAAGAATTTCTTCCTGATGTCTAACCTAAATGTCACCTCTTACAGTTTAAAACTGTTACCCCTTGTCCTATCACTACCCTCTCTGGTGAAAAGCCCCTCCCCAGCTTTCCTGTAGCCCCTTCAAACACTGTAAGGCCGCTATAACTCCACTCCCTGGAGCCTTCTCTTCTCCAGGCTGAATAGCCCCAACTCTCTCAGCTGGTGAAGCAGAACCTGGCAAGAAATTACCTAAAATCATGTTTTTTCAATCATTTATAATCTTGAGAAGATTTCCAATAAAGATTTCCAGGCCTGTTCTGTGCCTCTGGGTGGTACTTTTATTTTATTCTTCATTAAAACTCTTCAAATAAACTATTCAGCAGCTTTTGAGACTGAAATAAAAATGGACAGTCCTTAGTATGCATTTGCAGAAAAGCCTGAACAGCAACGTCAAAGCAAAAGGCATTGAAAATTAACCACTGGCATGGATCCCTCCTTTTGGGAGCCAAACAATTTGGAATTCAAAAAGACTGTTAGCCTGAACTGTGAAGCAGTTTGCAAACAGCAGAGCTGGAAAGATCACTTAGCCCAGCCTTCCACATCATGGAGACATTAAGGATTTCCTGATTGATTTCTGTTTGGCCTCATCTTTAGATAAACATCCAGTCTGGACTGCAACATTCTGGTGATGAAGATGCAAGCTTTTCCCATAGTAAGTGGTGCCTGTGCTTAATAACCGTTACAGGTAGAACTGTTTGCTCTGTTTTCAAATTTAACCTGTGGAGATTCCCACCTCAGCACTGCTGCATGCCTCCTGACAAAGGCATTGAGGAAAGGCACCCATACCTGCCCTATTCCCATTCCAGTGAGGGCAAGCAACAAGAACTAAAGCTGCAAACAGGCTGGGTTTGCTAAAGCTGAATTTACTTTCAGTAGCACCCAAATCCCATCCTCACTATAGCAGTATCAGTGTTTTGCAGTCTTGGACAAATGCCTGCAGAAACATTACAGAATCATTATGTTTCTATCTCCCCACTTTTTCTACTGAAGATGAAAGAGCAAGTGGTATTTTTTGCTTACTTTCCAGCACACATTAAGCCACGCACTGTTAAACTGCCTTGTGCTGGCACAGAGGGGACTCAGTGCTCCCTGCACGCTGTCTGCAAGCCCCCCTGAAATCCTCTGGGGTAAAACGAGCTTTCCACAAAGTTTATTGCTTTTAATTATTGATTGTTTAAAGATTAAAATATTTCTCAAAAATCAAGTCATGTTAGGCAATGTGAGCAAACAAAGAAGTGAATCTGAGACTGCCATATTCAGAGCTGAGAAGGGTTCTGAGAAAAAGGCATTGAACTTTTGAGGTAATGACTTCTCTCGGAGATGTGACATTAAGAAGAACCCTGTCTCTGGATCTTCCCGTTTCATTTAGAAAACAGGAAACATGAGATTGTCCATTGTGCAGCTGCTGGGGTACTTCATTACTTAATTAGCTTTTCTCTGAGGCTTCAAGTGCCTGTACCAGGTCTGAGATACTAAGCTAGATGTGTCTTTGAAGGTAAATAATTTGTTCCTACTGAGTCTTTAAAAGACCAAAATGCTTTTCAGTACACGCCTACTGCAAAGCCTTCAATATGCACATTTTAGTGTATCAAAATGGGATTAGGAAGAATTTCCCTTATGGGTGTATCATCTGGCTGTATCAAATGTATTATAGATGAGTGTGGCACCTTCAAATTCCATAGGAATTCTGCCACTGATTCCAGGAGGCTGACATTTCAACCCTATTTTTTTTCCCAGTACAATCTGCTGCAAGTCCTAGAGAAAAGTAGTGGATTTACTGTCATGCAAAATGCACCAAATGCACCAGTAGAAGTATGGCTTTGCTCTACAAACCCCAGTCAAGTAAATCAGTGAAAACACTTTAACAGTGTGGCTCATTTGTGGGACTGAGGGCCAGCCCATCATTTAGAAACACTGAATCTAATAATGTCTTGCTTTCTCATTCTGAGTAATTTATTCCCGGTAAGCACACTGAAAAGTTGCATTTACATTTGAAACACCTCTTGAGCAGGAATCCACAGAAATCATAGAAGATCATTTAACAGTCCATTTTCCTGGCCTGTATTCTTCCTCCACCCCCTAGCCCAGTGTTACTTTTCCATAAACACATAAATCACTATAATCAATATTAATTACGTTACATGACTTGTTCAGTTCAAAATTACCTGTTTTGCTTGATTTTTCCCTCCTTCTGATTAATATAAATGAGTTAAGTTAATTATGTTTCTCTTCACAGAAAAATGTACTTGTCAAATTGTACAAGCATCAATAAAAATAAACATGTAGATTTTACAAGGGGACGGATGTGCAAACAAGACCTACATGGCTGTGTACAGTCCCCAGGTCTTACTTCAGAGGTGGCTACAATTCTGTCTCCACTCTTAGCCTCCATTAGTTGAGAACACTGGTTTGACCTGAGATTGATAAAGTCAGCAGAAAATAATTAACTTACTCAGATCTACACCATTAGCCTGGAGCAAAGATGAGCCCTATTCCTGCCTTCCACTAAATCTACAAGAGCTTTCCCCTGGAAATCTCCCAGTATCCTTTATAGGTTTGATGCATCTACATGGTCATCTTTATTTCTTTGCTCCTCATGGTCCTAGATCTGGAAGGCTTCTGAAGATGCCAGGTCTCTGGAGGTTTCCTCAGCTACAGCTACCTACTTTGTTTTTCAGTTTTTACTCCCAGGGACACCCCATAGCACAAAGGAGAAAGCATCACAGTTAAACAGCATTTGAATGTTTGTTTCCTTCCATTCCTTTTTCTAGGCAGTTCTCATTCAACTGTCCTTTCACATCTTTCTGGGGCTAAAATAAAATAAAATAAAATAAAATAAAATAAAATAAAATAATTATAGAGACAAGAAGGCTAAAAATAGACCAAAAAGGGAGAATTTTCCATTACAGACTGGGGAGCAGGGAGTCTGACTTCTACAGGAACAAACCAACCTACTTCAAGTTGCTGGCCTTGTGTAAAGGTGTACTGGCTTTGTGTGGCCAGGTTTTGGTAGCAGGGGGGCTACAGGGATGCCTTCTGTGAGAAGCTGCTAGAATCTTCTCCCATGTCTAACAGAGCCAAGGCCAGCTGGATCCAAAATGGACCCTCTGCTGGCCAAGGCCAAGTCCATCAGTGGCAGTGGTAGCACCTCTGGGATAATATATTTAAGAAGGGGGAAATAAAAAACCCTGCACTATAGAAGTGGAGAGATGAGTGAGAATATGTGAGAAAAACAACTCTGCAGACACCTAAGTCAGTGAAGAAGGAGGAGGAGGAAGTGCTCCATGAGCCAGAGCAGAGATTCCCCTGTAACCCATGGTGACGACCGTGGTGAGAAAGGCTGTTCCCTTGCAGCCCATGGAGATCCATGATGGAACAGATATGCAGCTGAAGCCCTTGGGAACCCCACGCCAGAGCATGTGGTTTCACCAAAAGGAGACTGTGGTCCTGTGGGAAGAGAAGTCCGCACTGGAGCAGGCTCCTGGCAGGACCTGTGGCCCAGTGGAGAGGAGGGCCCACACTGGAGTAGTTTTGCTGGCAGGACTTGTGACCCTGTGGGGGACCCATGGAAAGGACTCACATTGGAGGTGTTTGTGGAGAACATGTTTGTTTCCATAGGAGGGCCCCTGTGTTGGAGCAGAGGAAGACTGTGAGGAGTCCTCCTCCTGAGGAGGAAGCAGTGGCAGAGACAAAGTGTGATGAACTGACCACAGCCCCACTGCCCTTCCCCTGTGCTGCTGTGGGGGAGGAGGCAGAAAAAATCCCAAAAAAGCAAAGGAAATTAAGCAAGTTGTTTGAAGGAGAGCATGGATGGCTACATCCACATCCTTTTCTGTAACCCATTTCCCAGAAGAAGCTTCTCCTGGGCTGTAGTGGCATCCCAACAAGAGTTACGTCCCATGCAGCAGGATGCAGTGTAACCTAGAGACTACAGAACCAGGTCCAAAGTCACTCTTTTAATGCTTTTAGCAAGGGTATGTGAGGCTGCACCTGGATCCCATCCTTTTGCTAAGCAGCACAAAGTTGGGTGGCTGGTTTATGAAACTGTCCAGGGTGAAGAGCAGCATTCCTCTAAGAGTCCCTGATGTGTTTGCACATCTTTGGCCTGACCTGGGACAGGAAACTTCTGAGTTCCCACAGCCTTCCAGGAGTGGGAAAATGCAAAAGAGCATTTATTCATCCAAGCATTCCTGTAGCCTCCAAACCCTGTCAAGCCAGGCTGATTATTAAATCTGAGGATTGGGACAGTTTCTATTTGTTCCAACTCAATTCCCCCACCCTTGCTTTATTCCATCTGTCCTAAGCAGCTTTAAATGTGAGCAGGCCAATGTGTCTGACATTGGATTTACTCAGCCCAAAGCCAAAATAATTTTTGAAATCTATTAAGAGACGGAAAAAAAAAGTATCAGCATCTGATTTACTTAATTCCCATTCAAGCAAAAAGTTTGCTGACCTGTAATTCAAAATCAGTTTTCCCCTTGGAGAGAAAAAAAGTTGTCAGCTGGGGTCTTAGGAGACTTTTGCTCAAGAAGCTGTTGTTGTGACCTTTAAGTGTCCCTGAAAGCTAACCATGGAAGATTGTGAAGATCATACATCTAATAACGAATCTACCATCACTGTCTCTAGCACAGACATTCCTTTCTCACCCTGAAGTGGCACTTCTCTGTCTCTGATTGCATAGCTATTCATCACAGCCCTTCAGTGTTTACTGCACACAACTCCTTGCCTTGATAAAGCCAGCTGCTCTGAAAATAACACGAAAGAGCTGGCTTTTCTTTTTTTAAATCTAGTCCCATTTCTTTGTATTCTCACAATCAATCCAGTGGCATGCTCTGCCATGATTAAACTGCACACAAATCTACCACTGCCACCACAGTCAAAAGTGGAGCTTCAACATGTTCAACAATTATTTCATTTCCATCCATACAGCTGCAGTGCCACATGTGCCAGACCCACCCTGCATGTGACTGAAATCAGCTCTGTGCCTCCACAGCAACTGACTTTCCTGCATTTCTAGATAGCTGGTGTTATAGAATGAAGCACAGAAGAAACCTGGAACATCTCTGGCCATGCCAGTAGGCTGGCATATGATATGTAGAAAAAGTAATCTGGTTTCCAAATCAGCATTCTCCAAAGTATGGGGTTAGGGTGAGAACTATCCAACTGACAACAGGAGAGTTTCTGGATTGCAGCCAGGAAATAACACACTGAACTGAGACACTACAAATATGAATTTGAAACCAGATGTTGCAGCTTTTTACCCCTAGTCCTTGTAGACTTTTTTTTTTTTTCCCTGCAGTTCCTCTGCATTCCTCTTGCATATTTTGAAAGGAGAATATTATTGCAGGATTTTGTAGTGGAGAGATTCTGGGGTACTGGAATGCAGGATATATTTTCAAAGGTACAGCTGGGAGTGATCACTAAATTCTGCTTGACTTTCACCTGAAGAAGCCTTCCCAGGCTTGGCTTGTCCAGCCACACAAAGAATATCAGTGTCACAGCTGGCAACAGGATCCAATGCTCCTTGCTCCCACACCCCCTGCTCCCTGCCCAGAGATCTTTCCACAGGCCCACACTCTTCCTTTCCTTGTTCCTAACACAAGCGTAGCAGTGTGTCTCTGCAGGTCTTAGACATCCCTCCAGCTTCTGATATAATTGATATTAATCTCCCAGTGTTGTAGATATTTGCAATACACCAGATGGGCCATTGTTTAATTAATAGTGCTGCTTTCATTCAGACTGAGCTTGATTAAATGAAAATTTCATCTGCGGGGAACCAAAACCTGCAGGCAGGCCACAGAAGAGTGATGCTGCTATCAGCTTTGATGATTTTGAGAGAAAAGGTGGTATGGGGTGAGATTATATTTCCAGCCCGTTTGGGGGAGGAATAAGGGATCTTCTGTCTCTAGGTTGACATTAAAAACTTGGCATTAAAATAGCCTGGGAAAAAAAGGGGAAAAGACAGGGTGACTGGACAGAGTGGGTGTTTGGAGAGAAAGAGAAGACAGGATGAGGAGGGAAACAGTAAGCTGTGTTCTGCCTGAAGGAATACAACTCAGGGAATAGCAGAGACAAAGAAAGCCAGAAGTTATCTTCATGCCTCCAACACCTGGAGATCATTGCTGAGTGAGCAGGACCCCAAGAACCACTTGTGGAGCCCATATTACCATCCAGCCTTGGACATGGTCCTTACAATAACTGAAGACTTACCCTGAGGCAGGGATTTCCAGTGTCAGGACTTTGGACCTCAGTTTACACAGGTGCACATTTTCCTCTTCCACAGGCACAATCTCAGGGCACTAAGGACCCCAAAGCCATAAACAAGGACTGACTCAGATTGCTGAACCTGCAACACAAACCTTGACCTCAGATGGTAAACCCTGAGCCTCCAGGATTTGCCCTATTCAGAAATGGCAAACTAAGCCATCCTTGAAAGGGATGGAAATCCTTGGACCCTTTGTCTATTCTCAGGCCATAAAAGAAGGCTTCTAACTTAAAAATCAGCACAACATGTGGGTGGTGATCCTGCAAAAACTCAGCATCCTGCAAAGTCTGAGATTATGCTTCACTGCATCTGCTCACCACCTCTGTCTCTGGCCATTAGAGAGGTTCTATCAGCTTAAGACTGTCACCAAAAAGACAGTCACCAAAAAAAAAATTGTGTTAAGATGTGTTACCATTTTTTAAATAAAATTAAGTTTAAAGTGTCTAAATAAACTGGATATCAGACTGATTTAGGGACAAACAAGCTAACAAACATGTGAACAATCAGGAGATGAGGGACAGAGAGCTAGACGTAGCATTTTCCAGAATATGCTCTGCTTCTGTATCCCAAAAAACTCCTTTCATAAACCAACCAATTTCATAAACCAACTAATTTCATAAACCAACAAACAATTTTGTTGGAAGATGATAAGCATGGCAAATATCTATACTTAAGTGATGCTTCCCAGGTGAAACAGGCAACTTAATCTACAAACCCAAATGTTATACTGGGAACTTTCAGACTGGCTTTGGTCCTCCCCTACATGTGTGGATGGATTTCCAAAGGATTTGAAGTTTGTACACTCCCAGAATCGTCTCCCGGGCTTCCCAGCTGGCATAATCCTCAACCCTCCTTCTGCTTGTTTTCTTTCCTGCTCCTGCGGAATTTTATCCTAAAGAATTAATTACTGTCATCTTACATTATCCTTGAATCATTACTTCCAGATGGTCCTATTATTTTTTTTTTCTCAAGCTACACACAGAATTGTTGTGGCCATCACTGAAATGGAGCCAGCAACAGCAGGGTAAACCATCACACATCTAGGCAGTCAAAGAATTCAACAACAAAAGAGTCTTACCAGTTTTTATCCATGTCTTCATTTTGTATCCTGGAAGGATGTTCCTCTTTTCTGTATCTTCTCTGTTCCAGCATTTCCCAGTTTTCCTCAGAATGACCTTATATGCTCCAAGCATCTGATTTCAGTATATTCTCTGCTTCACTTCTACACTAATAGATTTCCTCATAAGGTGCTCCCTGCTATTTGGGCTGACTATTCTTTTGTTTACTCTTCACATAGTCTTGCTCCTCTCACTTCCCAAAAGGTGGGTAACTATAATTACATCATCCTACAGATGGGTTGGGGAAGGAAGAGACATTAAGGTGGCAGAGACAGGAGTGGATATCACAGCTCCTGTCCCTCAGCAGTGATATTCAGATACTGCTCTGCCACCTTCCAGGACCAAGCCCATTATTCCAGCTGTGAAGTGCCATGCACAAGCCATAGCCCTCTAACAGCAGGCTCCTGCCTCATTTTCCCAGACAGCTGGGGCTTGGTCTTGCCTTCTGCCTCACCACGATTGCCACTCTCCCATGCCATGATCTCACTCGTGTTCAAGGAGAGCACTTCATTTTGCATCATCCCTTGTGACAGATACATCCCTAGCACTGGACTCTATCTCATAAACTAGGAGAGATGATGCATGAGATATTTACCTTATTTCTAGTTATATCTCTGCTTAGCTGTAAATGTAGGACATGTCCTGACCCCCATTTATCCCCACCTCATTCTCAGTCCTTCTGTAGCACTGCTGTAGGTTAGGACTGAACTGCACAGAGAGATGGAGAGACTTTCCATCTTGCAGGCCTGATGTAGTTTCTGTAATACATGACTGAAAGAACACACCAGCAATAAAGGGCTTGTTTTATTCCACCCCAGATTTCATGGGAGGCTCATCATGGCCTCAACATCTCTTGTGACACCTCTACCTTCTTCTGAAAATAATGAGTGACATTATCAAGACAGAGACGCAAAGTAACTGTGTTGCAACAGAAATTCATGAAAAAAACTAACATTCCTTGTAGGGGCACTCTGCAAAGCTCTCTGAGAAGAGTAACAGGTTCAGAGCCCTGCTGCATGAGACCTATCTTCTTGCATGATCTGTCCTTGAGGGCACAATTTCACTACCCATGGAAGAAGAAGTAATATCCAAAATTAAACTTTCCATGGGACTTGTAGCAGCTGTACCTCACTGGCAGTCCCTCCATGCACCTCGAGTTCTGTTTTGTCTCAAGAAAAACAGTGGTTAAACAATCCATGAAAGCAAACATTTTCCCAGTTTTGCTCCATGTGCTTGTGTTGATGAATCATTTATAAACTAGTCAAAGCATTCAATATTCAGAAGCAGGGACTAAGTATAGGAAAATCTAGGGAAGGAAACATTCTCAAGCTCCACTCATTTCCCAGGCTCATCCTACTTGTAAGGTTTTCCTGATCTTTCAAATGTGGCCATCTCCCATGCACACCTTTTCTGCAGGCTTTAATAAACACCAAAATCCTAAAGTTAATATTTCAGTCATCATCATTCTCAAGCTCATGAAGTTTCAGATACTGGGTTCAGCTGAGAAAAAATGAGGCAGTTCATTTGTCTTGCAGGGAATGCATTATTTGTGGGTTCAGGAAGACATTACTGTATCGGTTATGTGCTGCTCATATTTTGAAGATTTTTCTCCCAATAGCCCAGGAAAGAGTCTAAAATTTTTTATGTTTATATATCATGTATCTTAATGGAAAATGAGATTCTTTGACAGAAGAAGAAAGCATCAGGGAAAAATACTGACTTGCTCCAAACATGCAAAATTCAGCTCATGTTTCTAAATTTTTGCCAGTTAGTACAGATAAATAGTTTCCAAAATGTAATTTGTTCACAAATGGCTCACTTTGGTTCCCAGTCATTCATGATGTGTGAATAGTCATATGGCATAATTCTTGTTCTTGAACTCAATGACTGAAACTTGTGTGTGAGATATGCCTCCAACCAGGAGATCAGTGAATGACAAATAGCAAATAACTCATTTCCAGAATGTGTTCTTGAACCATTTACAATTTGCAAATATTTTCATAAATTCCCAGCAGCCACTTGGGTATTGGTGAATAATGAGTTGCAGTGCCTCTGCAAACAGCCATTAATCTCATTCAGGAGGACAGAGTCATACAAGTTTTCTCATTATTCAACCAGCTGTACCACACAATAATTCTGGAGCTATCCACTAAATTCCAGAGGCAGGTTGATTGTCATTGGCAACGATGTGTAGAACAGTCTGGGTTAAATTATCAGCTGCTGGCTCTATTTGCAGAGTTTGAGCCCAGTTCTCTATGTTTGGAAAATTAACTAGCAAAGCCAAAGTCGAACACTGCCAGATCAAGGCAAGAGCTTTTCACAAGAGAAAAGAAAGTAACAAGGTGCTTTCCAGTTGAGCTTGTGCAAACTGGATGTAGAAACCATTAGGAGTCGGGTTTGCAAGTCTTTTTCTCCATATAGCTCCACTTACATGATGTTAGAAGTCCACATTTTTCAGAGAACTTCTTTATACTAAAGAAACACAGAATATAGATTTTGCTTTTTAGCCCTCCTATGCATGTGAAAAGAGACCCTAATACACTCTCCTGCTGAGCAACACAGAAAATACTGACCCTTAGGAAATAAGAAAGTTTGAATGGCAACAAAGAACAAATGTCCCATAGAAATGAAAAAGAAGGGAGAAAAAAAAAAAAAAAGAAAAAAAAGAAAAAAGAAAAAAGGAAACCTTCACTTACAAAAGTGATTGTAAAAATATGAATGTGTTATTATAAAAAACATACACACACCAAATCCTATTCCCACATCTATCCCACAAGAGGGAGAGGCAGCAGGATGCTCTAAGTGTTCGAGTACGGCTTCCAGAAACTCACCAGAGGCTGACACAACAGCAGTGTTTGTTTAAGAGCAGAAGCACTCAACCAAAGGAGCTGGGCAGGGTAATCAGCACAGCAACAGCTGCAGTCACAAGGGGGGAAGGTAGATTCATGGGATAATGTGATGCTGCAGCAGTAGTGCTCTCCATGGGATCCCAGGAAGTGACAAGATAAGAATTACAGCTTATGAATGTAGAAAAAAATGGGTCTTTAACACTCAGTACATCAAAAGTCACTTTCCTAAAGCAAGTAGAGCAGGTGAATGGACTAACATCACCATGACATCTTTTGGGCACTAAAGACAGGAATGAGACGGAGAAAATGACCCATTTCCCCAGCTATTCCAGCTCAGCTGTGATGTAAAAATGGCACAGGAAAGGGGATGTGATGCTGAGAGCCACTTAGGGAGATAAAATAGAAGGTGTGGGCTGTCTGCAGATGAAGGTGAAAGTGGGAAAGCCCAGATGGCAGCTCACACCAGCTGAATTCAACTTCAGAGTCCCAGGTGTTTTCCAGTATGCTGCATAGTTCTGCATTTGGTGAAGTCTCTCCACCTAGCTGGCCTTGTGGGAGCACAGAGATAATTGTAGAAATACTCCAGGCTTTTCTCTGCTCCCATCACAACCAGCAAACACAGCTGTCCTTCCTTCCTGGCTGTGATACCTCAAGCCACCCAGCCATGCATGCACATTTTCCAAGCCCAAGTTTCCAAAAGGGGATCATTCATTTTGTGTTTCATCTTGTGAACAATTTTATTGCAATTGTTTGAGATCTCTCCAATGCCCAGTAACTGTGACCTGTGCAAGTTCAAGAGGTGCTTGGCCTCTTTCACATTTAGCTACAGTGCCTGGAGAACTGACACATTAGTAGCAATTTTGGGGACAGATACCTGGCTGCTGAGTTGACTTGAAGATTTTTAAGCCAATGGCTCCCCTCTGTTTACACCAGGTGGGGTTATTAATTTTCTCACTGTTCTCCAGCAAGTGTATCTTTTTTACTGTGACAGGGGAGTGTTAAAAGCAGACTATGTAAAATGCCACTGCAAAGACTGATGTTCTTTAGTTGTTGGTATGGCTGCAGCTCCCCTGTCTTTGTAAAAGCAAGCTGCTAAAAAAAGGTTTGACACTGTATCTAGTTCAGCTGTACAGTAGGATACATCCCTGGGGGGGACTCTCGTTCTTGCTGTTCTCACCCAAATAACTGTTTTCACCTCCAAGAAAGAGTCATTCTCTTCACTCAGTAAGGACAGTCATAAGTGGCCAAGTGGCCATTAGCTGTCTGTATATCCTGCCTGCCATCCTGTCACAGAGTTCAGCTACACCGCTCTGGTCCCATCAGTCATCTTTGTTTCTGCATCTGTGAAACAGGTGTAATTAAGCCTACTCATTTCCTCTCCTTTCTCCTTCTTACCCCTTCCTTGACCTTCCTTGACTTTCCTTTCCCCTCCTTTGGCTTCATGGCCCTTCCTTTCCTCTCCTTTCCCCTCTTTTCCCCTTCCTTCCCTCCCTTCCCCCTTTTTGACCCTCCTTGCCTTTCCTTTCTTCTCCTTTCACCTCTTTGCCCGTCTCTTCCCTTCCTTTACCCTCCTTGGCCCTCCTTTCCCCTCGTTTCCCTTAGACATTAGGAGGAAATTCTTCACTATTAGGGCAGTGAGACACTGAAACAGGTTGCCCAGGGAAGCTGTGGAGGCCCTATCCCTGGAAGTATTCAAGGCCAGGTTGGATGGGGCTCTGGGCAGCCTGATCTAGTGGGAGGTGTCCCTACTAATGCAGGGGGTTGGATCTAGATGATCTTTAAGGTCCCTTCCAACCCAAACCATTCCATGATTCTATCATATTAAGCACCCAGATGTAGCCAAGCGCAGGGGAACATATAGACTCAGATGGCCTTGAGATCTGGGATAGACCCACCCACTGGGACCATGGGGCTTGCAGAAAGCCAGAGAGCAGGGTCAGAAAGTGCTTGTTTAGCTTAATCTTTGGCATTTACTTAAGAGAAGATAAATTATTTTACAAGCAAAACCAAGGGAAATAGAGAAAGAAATCATGCTGCTGCGCAAAGCATACTAGGTAACGCAACAGCTACCTTTTCAGGTCTTTGCTTTAAGTTGGCAAGATAAGGATGCTACCATAAAATTGTATTAGTGCCTTCAAAACGTAGCCTGCACTTCCAGTGGGCTGTGGATCTCTTTCATTTTGCATTAAAGCAAGAAAAGAGTGGAAAAGATCGTTGTAACTGAAGTCATCTTGCTTTGGGATTAACTTACAAGTTATCATTTATTCCTACTCCGTGGCAATCCCTGCAGCTTCCTCTTGTGTTTCAGAAACTTTCTTAGGGAAGAAAAAGCAGTATAAAAGCAGAAGACTTGGAGAACTTATCATGGCTCGCACTGTGCACAAATGCATGCCCATGTGACAGACCATCAGCTTGAGGGACACAATGCAGTTAGTGATGAACATCATAGCCATACCAAAAGCCCTAAACCCTGAGCATCCTTCCACACTCTCAGAAAGGATTTATTCCCTTCCAGAGGAAAACATCACCTAAACAAACTGGAAGCAAAGTCACACAGATACTGTCTTGTGAAGGGCCTGGAAACACAGCAGAGGTGTCCAACTCCAGTGACCACCTGCTGGACACCACTGCTACCCAAAAACTCTATAGAGGCTCTCATCTGGCTTTGCATTGAGTCTCTCCATTTAACAATATCAGCCTGAAATGGATTATGACATTCTTTGATCCCTCCAGTGTGGACATGGCATGGACAAAACCACTAGAAGGATGTTGAAAGCAGTTTGGAAACTGTGTGCAGAACAAGAAGCGAACGCGCATGACAGACATTTTTTTCTGAGGTGATCTGTCTGCATGAGGGATAGGGCCCATCAGTAAAGCAGAGAGGAGGTATTTTAAACTGCTGTTGATCGTATTGTGGAGAAAGAGGCTATTTTTCAAAAATTTTCATGCTGTTGTCTTCCATTCTGGAAACCTTCTGGAGATTATCTTAAGCATTGGGTTTCTTAGAGCTGAAGGGGACTCCTGAGGGAAGGAATGGTGACTTAAAAAATTTCCTAATGTCCATGGAACAAAGCAACACTAGGAAAAGCAGCAACAGAACCCCTCTGCTTTCTAGTTTCTCACTTAAAAATTCTTATATATATTTACAGAGGGGAAAAAAAAAAAAGTCTAACAAAGATTAACCTGAATTCTGATGGTAGAATAAGTAAGGTTGTTTTTTTTTTTCCTAAAGCAAGAATGCAACCTAGTGATTTAAAAAACAAACACACACACACACAAAAAAAAACACAAAACAAAACCAAACAAAACCAAAAAAAAGCAAACAACCCCAAACCAAAACCAACTAACAAGCTGAATTTGCTTTGGTCTGAAGAACAGATAAATGCCAGTGTAAACTTGAACAAGAAGGATATTATTTGGAGCACCATAATAAAAACAGGCAATTTAAGGCATTGTGTGGACCACTACAGGGGCCCATGACTGCAGCTCACCACCCAGAATTGCAGCATGCATCTGAATGTGCCAGCTCCAAAGGGCTATTCAGCAGTTCTTCCCCATCTCCCTTCACTTTTAATTTCCGCGCTCTACAGTTTTAATTCAAGGGGCTTTCATTTCTCTCTCCACTGTTATGTGCTGCGTGCTCCTTTGGAGGCTGCCAAAGGGCAGCTGGACCTGCCATGGTCCCTGGCAGGCAGGCAGAAAGCCCTGCACTGCTGCTGCATCTGAATTAGTTCATTTCCTGCACTGGTTTCTCTCCTCTTCCTTGGCACATCCCCAGCACACCCTGGCCCTGCTGTTTGCAGACAGTCCCTAGCAGCATTCCCCACACTGTGATGCAATACCATGGGCACTTGTGCTCCTTGGGGACAGCTGAGAGGCATCTCCTCCTGGCAGAGGCAGGGGCAGAATTAGGCTGGGCTCTGCTCCTTTTAGGTACCCACAATATCCAGTTCAAGCCATATACATGCACTCAACAGCAAGTGTAAACCTACCTTTTATTACCTGCCTGTTAAAGGATGCTCTGCCTGCTGCTCCCCATGCTTGGTAACCTGTAGAGCCTGGTAGCCCATAACATGGATGTCATTGATCACTCTCTTCCTGGGGGAGAGCACAACGGGGTGGCTGTATTTGCTTGTCTGTCCTAGGCTGACTTGTTAGTTTTCTCAATAGGAACCACCTACACACACCATTTGAATTCTGAACCTCAACAAGCATACCCATGGATTTCTGTTCCCAGTGATTGAAATGCAGGTGTTTATTCCACCTTGCAGATGTCAGCAAAGTCTTACAACTTGAGCTTAGAAAATACAAGGCAATGGCCTTTTTTTTTCCTTCTGTGTTATTAATGAGATAGCTTCCTCTCTGGGTATTGTGAGTGACAGAAGGTAGAGATCTGCCAATCAAAATGTTAAAAGGGCATTGTCAATGTCACACTTCATCCTCAGCTCTCCATCCGTTTGAACAGAGAGACAATGTTCAAATTACAGTTCTGCTATTTGCAAGGTGAGAACACAGGGTCTGCCCCCTGCACAGAAGCCTGAAAAAACTCAAGCTGCTGTATTAATCCAAAAACATCAGAGAATACAAACTATTTAAATCCTTCTCATGACAATTTATCTTTGTAAAAGTACCTTCTTGAGCATCTTCAGCCAACAGCACCAGGCCACATCCTGCCACCAGTTAAACTGGTGCTCAACTTCTCATCACCTTCCTCAGTGGAAACATTTGCTGGTGGTATATGGCACCTACTGAAGTTGTAAACATTTATTCCTAGGGAAGGAGTAGGGTAATCTCAATCAATACGCATGTAGTTCAACAGTCCGTGAGGTCTCATACTTTCTAGATCGATGGTTAAATGGTTTGTTTCCATCACAGCCTGTTCTGTAGTAAGGCCATCCACATCCATTTTCACAGCTTCATAGAGTTGGACACATAGAGAGGAAATATTTATGAAAAGAGAGTCAATGACCATATTCAGTCTAATGTTTCAGAAACGTGGATCTTATGTGGCAGGCTCTGACTCTGGAGCAACCAACAAACTCTAAGATTTGGATTTCCTCCCAGAGGCAGAGACTCAGGTTAGAGCCATGACATTTACCATCTACCTCACTCCCTCAAGGACATACCATTGGAAAATAAAAGGAACAGCACATAGCACATGAAGCAAGGGCCAAAGGACATAAGCATGCATCTTTCCAAAAAAACCAGCATGTTGTGTGCAAGATTTTACAAGTACATTCAGAAGCAGCGTCCCCCTTTCCCCTTTGATAGCAATTGCTGTAATCACAACAAGATTGAGGCAATAGGACTAGAGAGTCTCTGACAATTCCTGTGCAATGAGTTGGTTTAGATATAGCTCCCCACAAGGAAGATTAGGAGTCCCTGATTTAAGCACAGTTGAGGAGAACAACATTTTCTGTGTAGTTTTTGTGAGGCAAGGAAGGAAAGGTACAGCTCAATCATTCTGTACTCTGGTGCAGTCATACAAACACTCCTCTTTTTCAATCTATACTGAACAGTCGCTTCTGTGTTGGCATTCAGAAAATAAAATTGTTGTTTTAATGGGTTCTGGCTCTGCAAAGTTGTGATGCTGCCACGTTTTTGGTGTTCAGTTTACACCCTAAAGTGGATTTTGCAGTTCTGCTATCCCAAGCATCTTCCAACCCAGCTGCAAGCAGGCCTCACTCCTTTTTCAGGGACATGCAGAATTTCTCAGCTGCCAGCTTGAGTTATCTTATGCTATAGTGCAGCCATGAGAACCCTGAGACAGTTAAAGTGACATTCGATGTAGCTGCTTCAGGACATGAAATATTATTAAAATGTAGGGTATTTTCCTAGCATCTACATTGTTCAGACCCTGTGAGGCTCAGAGGGGTATAATTATGACCCTCTTCACATGTAAGACAAGTTTGTGTGGCCCTTGAGAACAAATTGCAATTCCTAGCAGAAATGCAGTCTTTTCCATCCTACTGCTGTACACCAAAACCTGCACAGCTAAGGCATCCCACAGGTATGGGCAGGATCCTGTCAGAATCACCCTTGTTCCTGGGGGGTTTAGGTTGTTAGCTTTTTCCTGAAGAATAGGAATGGCCTTCATTTTTAGTCTTTATTCTGTTTTTTTAGAGTTCCCTCTTCAAAAAAGGGACTCAGCACATCACCATCCTGCAGGTGTGAATTGGTAAAATGTTCCTCTCTGCTTTGGCTCTGGGAAGCTCTTAATATAATTCTTCCTTTTTCTTCCTGATCTTAATCTTTCCCCTTGAAAGCAAGCATCTGATCAAACAAATACAGATTTCAGCTGCTTTCCATCCTGCTTCCTACCAGAGCCCCGTTCCTTGAAAACAAAAGGTAGAACTAAAAAATATACAATACCCTGACTTTCTGCAGTGACAGACAAATGGCATTAGCAATTAAGTTAGACTGATCTCTAGAGCAAGGACTCTCAGTTCTCACGTAAGTCATATCTCCTTCAGCACTGATACAATGCTCCTCTGGACTCTACCATGTTGTTATTACTACTGATATTAACATTTTGGTTACTGATCAATCTCAGAGAAATCTGACTGCACCCAGCTCCTCTACAAGAAATCCTTCATGAAGGAAAAAGCATTTTAGAAGTATTGTACCATCAAAGCAAACACTGGCAGTTTATTTTCTCCATCTTTATGTTTTTAGCTAGCAACTGCTAGTTTTTACAGTATCCTGATTGGTATGGGACAATTATCTTTTCACTCACACATAAATGGGTACTAGAAGAATTTTGATGGTATTCACCCAGCCCAATCATCGTGTTGGATGGCAATTCCTGTCCCACACTACCCAGAGAGCATTTCACAGAAATTAAGTAGGAGCGATGAAGGAAATGTAAGGGTTGGCTGGGCTGGGTACGTCTGAGATGGAGAGAACCAGAACATTCTAAGTATCAACTAAACTGCAATGGAGCAGGGACTTTCTGCGTTATTTCTTCAATGAAGTCACTAGTACTCACTGCTGGGCACTGAGAACGTAAGTGCAAAAATGAACCATCTCACCTCTCCTGTTCCTATGCATGTTACCTTCCTGGATTCTCAAAGACAGAGACAAAAAGCAGTAAAAGCAATACAGCAGCCCTTGAAAGCATGCAGAGCAGAAAGGAGTATTTTGCTCCAATTCCGAGCATGGAGCACTGCTTTCATTCCATTGGACTTTTATACTTTTTTTTTTTTTTCACCTACTACCACCTTGGAAGAGAGGCACATGCAGAGGATGCATGTAGATCCAAGCCTGACCAGGATTTTGGGTCCACGAGTCAAGATTACAGTAGTTTTATTGGGCCAAGCTTGAATCCAGTGCTCCTGGCAGTTTTGGTTGTTCTATCAACTTATCTAAGTATCCATAAGCCTCTTTTCTCATGCTTGCTGTTTCCTTCTGTGAGTACCTCATGCTCAGGGATGGACTTCACAGTTGGTCTTGGTGATTTTAAAAGTCTTTTCCAACCAAAACAATTATATGATTCCGTGCTATAACTTATTCCTTCTCATCTCATGGGAAAGGACAATGAACATCATCCACTTCACCAAAAGGCAACTGAGGCATAGAGAGCAGGAGTGCTTCCTTTATGGTTAGACATTTACAGGTTAAACACGGAAGATACATGTGATCCAGATGTCTTAATTTTCTTTTCTAGAAAAAACAACCAACAACCTACAAGTACTTTTAGAGCACTGTAGATCTCTAAAAGTCCAAAAGTTTAACTGATTTTTCTAATTCTGTCAAACGGTTCAATACAAGATATTACCTTCTTCCTGTAAATCCTGCCTCACTGTGTGGGTATCTGATAGATGTTTACCATCTGAGTGGAGCAGAAAAACACTGCCCCTGGTGGTAGTATTCCAGTGGCACCAAACAGCCTTCACAGTCTGGGAATGAAACAGCTCCTCCTAGTTACCACAACAGCTGTAGCACAATGGCATAAACAAGCAGGACCTTACACTTTTCCTAGACTTCCTAGGGTTAATTCTTCATTGCTTTGTTGGCTATAGAACATTTTCTTATTAGATTTAATAAAAATTAAGATAGAATTAAGCTTAATAGAAATGTACTGAAATGATGACTTTATATAGTTTACTGATTTAGCTGAATGCTAGCTGACTAGTTTTTTTGTTAAAAGATACTGAAAAAGGTATGCTTTGTGAAACAATGTATTTTTTGAAACCCAGATTCTTGGGTAAATGATTAGGCACAAGACTATCAGTCAGCAGTGTGGGAGCGTCCTGTAGGTAGAGGTAACAATAAACCTTAGCCTTATGAGTCCAGCTGTGCTTATGTAACTCCGGAAGACATTTTTTCTGACACTCAACAATAGGATGTTTATTTGGGACCACTTGGGTAGTCTCCAGGCCTTTTGCAAGTTGATAACAAGCTCTAGGAACTAGGGGCCTTGCAGTTGGAAATTGGTTGAGACAAGCTGGCAAGAAAGAAGAAAATAACCATACTTTCTGCCCCCCTCGGGGCAGGGATTAACCAAAGGACACCTCAGAACTCCCCCAAAAGACCACCAAAGACACCCACCTGAGAGGCTTAAAGCACATGCATAAGGAGAATGCAAATATTACAGTGAGTTCCAGGAAATCTGATGCATGTGTATCTAGAAGGACGATAAAAGTCTTGCCTGTTGTCACTTGCGCCATGCACCACTTTGAGAACTGTCTCATGAATCCAGTGCTCCAATAAAGAAAGCCTGTTTTCTAAAACTCTTTTAAACCTCCAAAACAAGAGTTTTCTTCTGCCAAATGTTATGGTAACAGCTTGGCACCAGAGCTGGTCCTTTACAGCAATACAAAGCAAGACAGCCCTATGTAATCTGTTTCTGTGCTTCTGGGAGAAAGACAGTCTCACCTTGGCTTACAAAGCAAGCAAGTTGAGCCTTGAGAAAATCAAGGGTGAAAACACACAATATGGAATTTAGAGTAGAGGCTGATGGACCATGTTCCCACTTATTTTATATACTCAGAAAGAAAATGCAGAATGACTTTGTGTTTGCCTTGTAAGTTGATCAGAACATCACGAGTAACCACTGTGCATGATGATAAATTTTATTGTCTCTCACTTTGACCAGTCTCCTGTAAAGCTGTGGACTCATTGTGAAAGAACCATTAGATCAAGCTGCTAAACTGTGAGAGTTTATGGGCAATTCAGAGTCTATTTAGGCAATGAATATTCATGATCTATCTAGGCGATTTCACATTCATGCTTAGATAATGCAGATTTATGCCCACACATAACAATGATTTGTGAATATTTATAGGCGAACACCTGGACAGTATTTGACACAACCGTGAATATTCATTATTACATATGAAAGAAAGGGAAAGGCTCTACCTGAAGTCTGAACTACAGAGGCTAGAAGCTGATCCTCAATACCTGTTGTGCCTTAATGACGATGTGTAACACCCAAAAATAGCATAAAGAAGAGAATTAGAGGTAGGGATCTGATCATTCAAAGGATCAGTAAAGAGGAAGCTTCTCTGAGCTGCTAAAAATATTGCCATTGGATTAATCTTCTGACACAAAATAGATTTCTGATGTAGGGCCTTTTTAAGAAGAAAAATATCTAAGCTTTTTTTGTTCGGGTTTGGGGATGGAGGAGTGGGTGGGATTGCCTACAAAACTTTTTTTTTTTTTTTTTTACCCCCAGACAAAAGGGCTAAAAGATTTGTGGTGAGAAAAAAAAACACACGTGTGTGAGTGGACATGTGTGCCCACACGTGTGTGCCCATGTGTAAGGGTGTAAGGGGTCTTTATGCCAGGCTAGGCTGTGTCCATGCTGCTCTGATTCAGATCCACTGTGCTTTGTCCTCATGGAGAGGTCCTTTAAGCCAGCTGAGACTGGATCATTGCCTGAGGCATGTGTGAGCTCTAAGAGCCTTTGTGTATCTTGAGACAGGAGAATCATAGGATAAGGATCATTTTTTGTAATAAGGGGATTTCAAGGCAGAGATACAGATGGGGATGCCAGGAATGAAAAGTGGTAGCAGAGAGGCTCAGGTGAGGGGAAAGCTGCTAGTTTCACATGTGCTTATTCACACATTGTCCTTTTAGGAGGTGACAGAAACCTGATATTGGAGCTCCCTCTAAGGGAAGGAAGAGCCTCCATCTGAGGGAGGGGGAAGACAGAGATCTTGTCATGTAGCAGATGTAACAGCAACCAGTAACTCTACTGACAAGCCTCTTGCATAAACTCCCAGTCTTAGTGCCAGCTTCTAAATACCACTATATCCTAGCTCTAAAACTAATAATGATCTCCCCATTCATAAGAGCACCAAAATTTTCTTCTCACTTTCCACAGCAGGATAGCTCATTAATACAGGAGGAATTAAGCTTTCTCCCCATGTTCACCGGGAGCAAACAAAGGAGTGATGGCCATTTTCAGAGGCTCACTAGCAGCCAGAGCACAGAGCTTGGGCTGTCTCCAGTCACATTTGGCTGTGCTTTGTCACATTTCATCCTGCCTTAGAGAGGACTGCACACAAGATGTGTGGCAGCAGAAATACAATGAATGCCATCACCCTTACCTTTACAGTACTCAACAAGTATTTTCTACAGCCTGATAAAACATCATGGAACGGTTTGAGTTGGAAGAGGCCTTTAAAAGTCATCTAGCCCAACCTCCCTGCAGTGAGCAGGGACATATTCAACTAGACCAGGTTGCTCAGAGCCTCATCCAACCTGACCTTGAAGGTTTCCAGGGGTGGGGCTTTTACCACCTCTCTGGGCAACCTGTTCCAGAGTTTCACCACTCTCATTTCAAAAACATTGTCTGGACTAAGCTGCATAGCAAACTCTTTGACCTAAATTCATTGAGACAGCTGAAAATTACAATAGTTGAAAATAAAAGCATCTCCAGGATAGTAAATAGCCCTGTTTTTCCTGTTCCTTCAAATGATGTCAGCATCTGGCACTTTTCTGCTAAGACTGCCTCCCTGTGAGAGAAAAACACAACTTCAGCTCTGCTGGGACACTCAAATGGATGGCACACAGCAGTCAGATGTCAATGATGGGTACGCATTTCTGTCCCAGGCATGAATGTGTTGCCTTGCATCCTCTCTGCTCCTGCTCAGGTTTCACCTCTCTTGCTCCCTACTCATGCCGGTGTTGCCTCTTCTTGCAATGAAATCAGACAACATGAAGAAATACTCCTTGCAAGTGTCTGCTCTCAGCTTACACTGAAGATGACCATGAGCCAGCAATGTGCCCTTGTGGCCAAGAAGGCCAATGGCATCCTGGGGTGCATTAGAAAGGGTGTGGTTAGTAGGTCAAGGGCGGTTCTCCTCCCCCTCTGTTCTGCCTTGGTGAGGCCACATATGGAATATCCTGTCCAGTTCTGGGCCCCTCAGTTCAAGAAGGACAGGGAACTGCTTGAGGACTCCAACACAGAGCCACAAAGATGATAAGGGAGTGAACATCTGCCTTATGAGGAAAGGCTGAGAGAGCTGGGTCTCTTTAGCTTGGAGAAGATGAGACTGAGGGGCAACCTCATCAAAGTTTACAAATGTGTTAAGGGGGAGTGCCAGGAGGATGGAGCCAGGCTTTTTTCAGTGACATCCAGTGACAGGACAAGGGGCAATGGGTGCAAACTGGAACACAGGAGGTTCCACGTAAACATCAGAAAAAACTTCTTTACTGTGAGAGTGACAGAGCACTAGAATAGGCTGCCCAGAGAGGTTGTGGAGTCTCCTTCACTGGAGACATTCAAAACCAACCTGGACATGTTCCTGTGTGATGTACTCCAGGTGACCATGCCTGGCAGGGAGGTTGGACTACATGATCTTTCAAGGTCCCTTCCAACCCCTAAGATTCTGTGATTCTGTGAAATAGCCTTTGTGAGATGTACATATTGAATGGTCTTTCCACAGTGGGCTGCAGCTAGCTCTGAAAGTTAAAAATGGATGGGTGAACAGCTCTGCCTTCCTCGGCTCCAAAATGAGTTCCTCTCGGCAGCAACTGGAGCTGGAGCAGCTGTTGGTGCCCTCCAGCACTAGTGAGGCTGAAGTTTCTCTGGAAGACAGAGCACAACCATTCCCCACGCAGGGTACTGACTGGCTATTCCCAGCTGGGACTGACTCTCTCAATGCATCAGTGTAGAGCCTGCTGCAGTGAGGCTCCAGATAAGGAAAAAAGTTGCTCATTGCTAAATGATTAATAAACAGTGTGTGTTACCTCTGACAGAGCTTAATTCTGGCAAATAGACTATTTTCACAGATGTCCCTATCCATCCTTTGAATCTCATTGCCTGTCTATCCCGTGGCAGTTAATTCCATGTTTCTGGGACATACTATGGAACTAAAGTGTATGTTTTAGTTGCTTCAGTAAGAGCTGCCCTTTGGTTTTACTGAGTGCTTTTAGTGCTTTCAGCCATGAATCTCACAATGGGAGTCCTCATGTTGCTTCTGTTAGGGCATTTTCTTCAATAAAATCCTTCACCTGAAACCATGCAAATACTGTCTCTTTGTGATGATTCAGGGTCAACTCTTCAGCTAGACCCACAGTCCAAGGCCCAGTGGCAACCCTCTGCTGAGATGCTGCATTCTGTTGTGCAGTGCTCTGTGCTAATGATGGGGGTGAAGTATAACAAACACCAGCAAGCAGTGAAAACAGCTCTGTTTAAGTGTTAATCTGCACCTGGTGTTTGACCAAGAGCAGCAGTGACTATCAGCAGCTTCCAGCTACAGAGCTCCTGCGTGGATCTCCACAATCACATTTTGTCTCAATTCCTACATGGCCCTACTGGAACAGTAAGTGAGCACATCACCTGAAGCAGGAGAAACTTTAGAGCAGTGATCTTTCTGTGACACCTGAAACAAAGCAGGCTCAAAAGCATAAGTTAATGAATTTGTCCTACAGCTGGTCTGGAAATGTTTCAGTGCAATCAGCTTTCCAGTGGAAAAGCACTGACTTGTCAAAACCACTATTTTTCTTGGGATAGGCTTGGATTCAACAACGTGTTGGGCTGGAAATGTTTTTGAAATCTAGAATTAGAGTGTCTGAGAGGCAAAGAAGAGGAAGAATGGAGAAGGCACAATTATCATCCTGTTGACTTCATAAGACCAAGCCCATTCTGTGGGTGAATGTCTTTGTCCCAGAAAGCTGACAGGGCTTATTAGGGGTACAGCAGTGGTATTAGAACATCATGAATAAACAGAATTCTGCCTTGAGCTCTGCCAATACACTCTGCAAGCATTAAATTCATGCACACACCAGGAGGGAGATAAAGTACCACATTTACTCAAAGACTCTTAATAAAACTGCCATTCAGGGTTTAATCAACATATTTTTATTCTGCAAAATCACCCCACAGCTGCAACAAAATCTGGTTTTCTACAGCCTTTCAGAGCCAAATTCTGCAGTAGGTTGTGCCCAGGTGCATCTGCAGCGTGGCTCATTTAGGCCAGCCAGTATTTACACCAGCACAAAGCAGAGGAGACTTTACCCCCTTAAAGTTCATCTGATATCTTTTCCCTTCCTATGGCTGGGTTTTTATTTTTAGTTTGTCAGCAGCAGAGGAGAACAATAAAAGCCTCGTATTTCTCCAGCCAGATGGTGATTCTCTTTCCTCCTGCCTAGCTGACTGCACAGTGAGTTGTGCCTGTGCATGTGTGTCTGCATCTGTGTTTCTTCTCCTCTTGTTTCTACCGTGCTCCTCCCTGCCCTGCACACTTTAATACAGATAAATAGTTTTGAAGACAGGTTCTGGAGGTTGCAGGTATGATGAGGCCAAGCTTCTTCCTGGGGGGCAGGATCCACTGGAACCTTCTATGGTCCTTCTGGACCACAATCAGACACTGATTATTTGCAAGTCATCTCAACTGAGATACCCAGATAGGGCAGATCTCAGCATTTTCAGCTCCATGATCTGCTCTGTCTGGAGGAACAACAGGAATCCAGGGAGAAAAAAAAGGGATGCTCAGAAGAGGAACTAAGATGCAGCTTGATCGTTTTATCTGCATTGTCTGGGTGCCATCAGAATGCATTAACTCCTTCATTTATCACTGCACTATCATTAGAAATCTCAATTATTTCTGAATGCCACACTGACAAAATGTTTAATTAACTACTTTCTTGCTTTAATCATTTCTCATATACAAGGAAGAACTAGAGGTGCCAATGTGGGGCCCCATTATTTTTTATAGAAATGTGTGGAGGGTGAAGGAAGCTGTAATAAATGTCCCAATCATTACACAGAGATAAAGGTCAGACATGAACACAGCATTAATATATCTCTTAAGCCTTTCATGGGGAGATACAGCCATCTCTACTAGTGACAGAAGAACAATGTGGGCTGCCTGGAGAGCAACGCATGGAAACAGCTCAGGGCTTTCCACCTCTCCTCAGAGGGTGACACTGCACCAGTGGGGCAGGGAATAAGCAAGATGAGCAGTCAAGCAGTTCAGATATTACCATCAGGAGCCCTTTATAGCTAGGTTCTCCCAAGCTTTTTATTCAATCTGACTGCAACTGCAGGTGCCACTTTGCTTTATAAAACCAATTAAGCACAGTCCTACTAGCAGTCAGAATGGTTGGGTTTCCTTTTTGCCTTGAAGTCACTCGATCTACTACTGAAAAGCCAGCAGCCATGGAGAAGCCTGACCAATATTCCCATTTGCCCCGGAACAGGCACAGTAAGGAGAACAGAGTGTGGATGCCCCACCAGCTCCTGCAGAGGCACAGCACCATGTTGGATACGAGTTTGCTTTAGTGCCCTAATTTCCAGAGCATTTCCCCTGGTTTCAGTCCACAGGCAGTGGGCATTGCAAACAGCACAGTTTGGTTTTTTTTCTGTTTAGATTATGTCTGTTTTACAAAGATTAAGACACAATGTCATTTCTTATCATGAGAAAATGGATGGAAGTGGTGTGTCCAGCTCAGAATGATGCTGGGTATCTAAGAAGACATCCTCTGCAATGTGCTTCACTACCAGTCTTCCCAGCTAATTTCTTTTACAAGGTCCCAAAATCCATAGGCCTGAATACTATGTTTGAACAAGTTGTGGTCTTCATAACAGTTTGTAGACAAGCAAGAAGACAGGCAAGGTGGTTTAATAGAGGCCATACAAAAAAAAAAAAAAAAAAAAAAAAGCATCTAGTCCAATTATTGTTTCAGATGGTCAAAGCAGTGTAAAACAGAGAAAGGAAATGCATAGGTAAAATGGGTTAAATTTTTACTTCTTGGTAATTTCTACATTTTTCTTTAAAGCACTTTCTCACACACAGCCTCAGAGCAAAGCCATTGGAGGCAAGTGATTTCTGCAGCAGACATATTTAATAGAAGGAGATGTTTTGGCTCACAGGCTCCAATTAGTTCTAATATTAGGCCTGCCCATAAAACATAGAGTCTCCCTTGTTTTCCACAACCACATCGATAAACATTATTGTGCAGGGATATAAATATAACTCATTAGTTTGTTGACACTCAATGGCTTATCTATATATGTAATGCCATCCTGCTGTTATTGATGCTTTTTCAGTGGCACAGTATCATTAAACAGTAATGTTTTACTTCTATTAATATCATTTGGGCTGGTTCTTAATAACTATGCCAGAGTGACTGCAGCATCATCTGCAGGATGTAGATAAGTGCATAACAGAAATCTCAGCACATCATCCATAATGTTCAGCATCCTACATGACCAGAAATACACAAAGTTCTTCCAACTCCAGCTGCTTGCTTTAGGAGACATGGAGCTCTATAGAGAAATGTCCTGCCTGTTTGTTTCCCAAAATCACACAGTGGCAGATTACCACTGGTTAGTGGCTCAGTGGTCTGCTGTACTACAGTCAGATGTACACAGGAACTACCTGAATGGCTGACTGGGTGTCTTTGTCCTCTTTGTCTTTTGATGGGTTCACTTGTTTTTTTAAAATCTCTCATTTAGCAAATCTGTGTTTTGCCCTGTATTGTTGTGTTAATGCTCAGCAAAAATAAAAAAAGGTGGACAAACAACGTACTTGGCCTGTGTTATGTCACGAGTCAGACTGCAGAGGACCAGCTTCTAAGGACAAGATATCTTCCCGCCTTTAAGTGTCCTGACCCTTTGTTTTGTCTCCAACACCATTCTTTGCCAGCCCAGTCAGAGGAAATTTGGAGACTTCTACAAAGGCCTGAGAAAAAAATACGTTCTTCTAAGACCTCCACTAAGTACAGGAGCTGAAGAAACCTCCACCTAGGTCTGAATATTCAGGAGCAAATATTTGCACCTGGCTGCTGGCAAGGAGTGCTGTGGGCTGTGTAGGAACTCTGGTGGGATCCAGTGGACAGCATGGCCAGGAAGCCCACTCCACGGAACGCGGAGCATTCGCTTCAGGACATGTTTCTCAATGTTCAACAGGAAGAAAAATTGAAAGGCTTAGAGCAAAAGACAATCTCCAGTGCAATAACACTTTGGATTACCAGAATATAGATTAAATGCAATTGCCTGCTAACTGTTAGCTATTTAATTACATGCTCTGGGCAGTGTGAAATGAGGTTGATTGCTGATATCTCTTATCCACTCAGCCCAGTTCCTGACCTATATCAGCCTAAATAAAAAGAGTTTCAGGATTCTTCTGGTTTTCCTTCCAGGGGAAATACAGGTACCAGAAAGAAACAAGTGCATTTTTGGGTACGTGTGACTAATCAAAAAGAGCACCAGGAAGCCTCTTCTCCCACTGCCCATCCCTGGCCAAGCAGTGCTGAGAGAAAGCCAGAGCACCGGCCATGACATACGGGTGCTGTGGGGTTAACACCCCAGAGCCCAGCTACAAGGCTGACACTTTATGATCTCTGTCTGGGAGCAAAGGCTACCTCATGGTGACTTTTAAACCCACCAGCTGTAGTGGCTCTGACAAATCTAACACATCACTGCAACTACTGCAGCTAGTAATGACATGGTGTTCTCCAATAACCCCCTCACAGCAGCTCTGCAGGTGAGCATGTTTGCATGGTATTTGTGCTCAGCAGCTGAAAAAGATGGTGTCCAGCAATTTAGGTCTACCATTTTTCAGTACAGTGGGGGGACAGATTATAAAATAGTCTTCATTTTTAAAGAAAACTTATGTTCAATGGAAATGTCATAGCTTTGTATGCTATGTCATGTTTCTTTTAAACTGCATGGGAGACAATAATCTGCTCATGCTACCAGCTGAAGGAACTACACTTCAGCTCAAGCTGTAGAAAGCTGCACTTTGGAAGTACATGTCCCTGTTTTAAAACCTGTTGCTCTGCAAGGCAGCATGGTATGGCATTAAAGAAATTTTCTGTTCATGAAAGCCAGATATCCAAGCTGATATAAAGTAAAAGCTGCAAGAATTACATCAAATAGCCAAAAAACAGAGTTGATATTCTCAAAATCAGTGGCTCTTCCTATAACAAAGCATGCTCATGATGGTGACAGGCTGTACACGACTGCAGGCTCAGTGGAATCAGCAGTGAACTAGGAGACCCTGAAGCAGCCCAGTCTGGCTGTGGAAAAAGGCTACGCAAGCCTGGAGGGGATGCTGTCATACACCTCCTGCACAGTGTTCTTATGGGGACTGATAATGTTCACTCCACTGCCACCAGAGGTTTCTTCATGCTAAGTCATTTTAATTTTGATCCTGCTCTTCTGCAACCAGCTGAAACCCCGCCTCTCCAGGCAGAATGGAGGTTCCTGACCATGGGATAACCAGATACTTGCCTCCTCTGTTTTATCTGCTGCAGTGGGGGTAGGACTCAATGATCTTCAGAGGTGCCTTCCAACCCCTATCATTCTATGATTCTATGATCTCTTCATAGCTTCTTATAACACGTGGAAATAAAACACCCATGTAATCCGACAGAAATAGTGGTCATAACCTTTGCAGTTCTTTGAGGTGGCACAGCCCTGAAACAATTGAATGGTTAACAACTCATCTGGCCTTGTGTTGTTTTCATCTCACCAACAGAACAACAAATGCCTCTCTAACCTGAAAAATCACTCATATCCTCACCTGAAGCAAAGGTAAGGTAGCAAATGTATGGTGAGCTAGAAGGAGACAGATGTCAACAGGGATGTTCATTACATTTACCTTTGGCATGGGCACAAGTAACCTACCTGTAATTACAGCACAAATGAAGAATTAGCTCCACGATGGGTGTGCAAAAAGACTTAGGAGTTCATTTTCCCTCAGCTGCCATAGCAGCCATCTGATTGGCACACCACATAATTTATTTACTTTACTGATGGAACCTAATTGGGTATAATTGCTGAAGCATCTTAAATAATTCTAAATACAGGAATTGATTTGGGGATTAGATGGAATATGATAATTGTGTAATTGAACAAAGTAGCTGGAGTCCTCACCCAGCTAAGTGGATTTTGTGATTGTGGCTGATTGCATCAGAATATAAATGAGGCTGATTTGCATGGCTGACATCAGCTGCCCATCCTCCTCTCAAGAGCTGACTTTTAACAGGTCTTATCTAGCAGAACAGAGAGAGTAGAAACCTGGGAGAGAATCCCCTTGGATTTGCTGCACGATAATGGAGCTCTCCATGGTCTCTGCTCAGCAGGAATTTGTGTTCCTCTCTGGGGGTGGGTGCTTTTCCCAAGTGTTGTGGGAATTTTAGCACTGGCCAGGACCTGTTCATTCATTTATTCATTTATGATGCTGCTTTTTTAATTCTTAAATCACTTGATAGTTTGGGCCATGCTTTCCTGGGAGATCTCTCTTGAGATCACTCTGCCAAGGTAATTTTTAACAGAAATTATGAAATTTAAGAAACAAAACCCTGAAGGAAGTTAGTAAGGCACTTCATGAAAGCCTCTCTGTCTCTCAGATGTGCTTCTAGTCCCATCTGAGTTAATCCACAGCTTGCTTTGTTGGAGGACTCCAATTTTCCAATGGGAGATGTCCAAAAAACCTGGCTGAGGCTGAAGTAGGGCTCTTCAGGAGGATTTGCTCTGTGGCCATATGCCAGTCTAATTAGGAAGGCTGTAAAGTGTGCAGTCATTACAAGTGGATCTACATGAGCTGCTGGTGCACTGTGGATTTTTTTACATTCAGGAAAAATAAATGTAGTTCTAGGATAGGAGCTTTATATTGTCAACATCATAATTTACATTTTGAAAGTAGTAACATACACAGTAACATTAATTCCATTTGGAAAAGCAATATAACTCCTAACTCTTTCATATTTTTCATTTTTTTCTTCATGTTTGTGTGTAATTTAGGCTTCAGCTATTGGTTAACTACCTTTTTGTGGCAGTTTATATATATAACATTCCACATAAATGTTTATAACCACATTACTGTATGACTGCACTGGCTGTTAATAATTTGTTAGAATTATAAAATCAAGTATATCAGTTGTGTACCTGGATTAGAAGGAACATGAGGAATAGAATGTCACTTCTATAAATAAGTTGTATCTAATATTAAGAATGGCACGAAGTTCTATTAACTTTATTAATTTTGTGCATGCATATCACTTTGTTTTCAATGAAGCAAGAAGGCATTTAGAGGAAGACGGAAGTTTCTTCTGTTGGATCAATCAGTCTGAACTTGTCATTATTCATTCCTAAGTCTTTTGAAGGGAAAAATGTCCTTCTTTTTCCCCCAAACTGGCATATTGATTGCCTCAGTGCAATGAAGACATTAATCAAAGTAAATGAGAAGAAGTCTGAGGCTTTGAAGTACTCCTGGCTTTCTCTTTGAAACATTTCTGCTCCCCTTTGTGTTTATACATGACTGCTGTCTGCCCATGACAAAGCTCCACTAAAAGAAATAGAACACCCCCCCAGGACCATCAGACCTGATTTCAAATGATAGGAAGGACCTGTTGTCCTTCCCTCTGCAGGGCCTCGCTCTCCACAGGGTAGGGTGTTAAATCCCTAGGCTGCTCCCTGGCATTTGAAGCAGGAAGTCAGGAAAAGTGCAATAGCACACTCCTGCAAAACTAGTAGATTGCAAAATCTCATGCGGGCTGAAAATGGGGACATGGGTGAGTGTGCAAATCAGGAAAAAAAAAAAAAAACAAACTTATTTTGGTGCAGCATATAACCATTTTACTTTTCTAGGCTACACTGTAATTTGGACTTAAAAACAAGGTTCGGAAAAAGAAGAGGAAATTATGGGTAATTGGAGATGGCATAGTAGCAAGGATGTTCACCTTTGGAACAGGCAGAGGTAACCTGCTTGTAGTTACAAGCAGAGAATGAGTTCCATAGTAGGTGCACAAAAGTCAAGTCTCAGTAGCTCGGGCTTCAGCTTGCACTTTCAGTACCCATTCACCTGAAGTGGAGATCTCTGTCAGCAAGGACCATTGATTTACATTTAGTGGAGGCACTGGTCATTTGCTGCCAGCCATTGCTAAGCTTAGAGACGATGTTGGAATCTGGGGAATGTTTCATCCTACTAGGCAGACTACCTCTCGGTCCTTCTTAACATCTTGGAACATACCTATACATAGGCATGCAAAAATGTGCAATATTTCTTTTGCAAATTTTTATTCAGTTGCTGAATTCTACAGATAACCTTTTTGATTTCCAAACTTGTTTTTTGGAGTACTTGTTTGGAGGAATAAAATTTATTTTACTTCTCTCAAATTAAAATTTATGTCAAGAAGGTCAGTATAATAAGTGAAGGTATCAGCCTCTGAGGTATCATTTTTAGGTTTAATTAAGGATGGGGATTTGGAGGGGCAGAGAGAAGGGTAAGTAAATGTAAATTTGTAAGTTTATTGTCAGATTTTTTGTGGTGTTTACTGTCATCTGTCAAAAATGGTTAATTACACATATGATGCATTGTGCAGAGCAGCTAATATCACCTGTTTCATACTTTCAGCTTGTAATGGTGTCCATGCTCATGTAAGGGAATAGAAAAATAATGTTCGAGGGATTCCAGGTTTCTACTTGTTATCCTGTGGAACACATGACCATTGTTAGCAAAATCTTAAGGATCACTGATTTTCAGCAGACTGTACTGATGTTGCTGTTATATCCAAGACTGTAGTTAGTGCAGAAACTACATCTATAGTTTGAAAATGAAAGGGCAACTAATCTGGCTTATTGATGAATCTTCTTGATTCCACTGAACTAGGTTGAACACTTGTATCTAAAGGGCCTAAGTGACGCTTTGCAATTTTGGTGCAGTTGTCTAGGCTAAGGGCTGAAGCTTTGAAAAGTACAAAGTGAGGAGCCATTTCATGTTGCATCTTCTTTAGAACATGCACCAAGAATAAGGGATGGTGTTTGCAAAGGCTGGAAGATTAAGAGGATTTTCATCTTTCCATTGTTCTTTGTCCTTGAGTAAACCTTAAATCTAATCTGAGCTGTCACTTAAAAGGTATTCATGGTCAGATGATCAGTATAGAAAAAATGAAAAACCCCTTGATGGATGAAATGCCCTGTTGGCCTGTTGGATTTGAAGATCCAGCAAAAAGCTAGTGGTTTTAAATCTTTTACTTTCAAAATCTTAACACCAAGTCAAAAGAGAACATAGCCAAAACAGCATTAGCAAAATGAAAATTCCTATCTGCAAACATGTTGCTGGGCTTTCTGGATAAAGGTTTTCCCAAGGCATCAAACCCTATAGACCTTGCAAAAGCTTTAACAATAGATGATCTCATATCTTTGTGTTGATACTTGGGATGCAATTTTGAGCTAACATCTTAATGCAGGCATCCATATATTGCTGCCTCAGAAGAGCAAGTGTGCTTATACCACACTAGCTGTCATTATTGAGATGTGTGAAGCTACAGCACATGTTCAGATTAAGGCTTTAGAAACCTGGAGTTAAAAAGACCTGTTTACGACCACAGATCAGGTTATTGTTGCAATTAGAGTACTGAAAATGAATTACTAAATTCACGTTACTGCTCTGTCTGTAAGGATTCCTGAGTTATTATGAAGGCAGCTGAGAGCTAAACACATCTCAGAAATGCATGGCAATTTCTGTGAGGCTTAAGATTTCCAAGGCAGTCCCAGCCCACTGTTTGAACTATTTTTAGTCTTAGGCAATGTTATAGGCAATTGGTTTACAGTCCTGCAACACTGTCCAAAACCTTTTACATATGGAGGTGGTTTAATAAGTTCTGAGAGCTCAGACTGGAGGTTTCTGGGCACTGGACTTTGATAGCATTTCCTACGCACAGCTCCTGTTGGAGAAATACCTGTTTTTTCCAAATAGAGGCAGGATTCAGAGTTTTAAGAATTACTTTTGCCAGTAGGAGCTCTTGACTCAGAAGACACCACACTCATCTTCAGTTAGCGATGACTAATACCTTGTGTTCTCTGGCCACTGGCATTTTCAAAGCAACTGTTTAATGATGTGTTCTCCCTGTCCACACAAACACTCAGGTAGACATTGTTAACATGTAAATGAGGAGAACACTCATTGGTGGTGTTGTCTTTTTACTTGATGGCTTTTATATCATTCATTTATTCTACCCCTAAGGAATATCTGAGGCTGCTGAATCCAGACTGGATGCCTCCTCTTTCCCATGCAGTACAAATATATCTCTAAACTCCACCAGAATTACAAATACTCAGATTGCCACTCGAGTAGCCACTGGTGGGAACGTGCTCACTCTGCATCAATGTCTCTTCTCATTACAACGTCCCTAAGTCTCAGGCTGAGAAGACCACTTAATGAGAAGAGACCGGGCCTTGAGATTTTGTGACAACTCATTTTCTTGGCAAAGACAGCAACAAAAAACAAAAAGTACACAGCCTTAATCTCCTCCTTTGATAACTTTAGGGCTGTAATGAGAACAGACAGCTGCAGAAAATGTTTCCTTTTTCATCTGAAACTGGAGCATTGTGTCCCTGCTATGGAGCACTGTTGCCAAGCAAGATAAAAGAAAATATTAGTGCCAAAACCACCACTAGCCTAGGCCCTTCATGAAGAAGCTGCTGGAACTTCTTCATTATGTATAGCCTCAAGCACAGGTTTAGTACTCAGGTGAAGGGCCTTGAGAACAAGTCTCACGAAGAGCTGCTGATGGAGCCAGGGCTGTTCAATCAAAAGAAAAGAAGGCTGAGGGGAGACCTCATCACTCTCTACAACTACCTGAAAGGACATTGTAGAGAGCAAGGTGCTGGACTCTTCTCACAAGTAAATAGAGATAGGGTATGAGGGAATAGCCTAAAGTTACACCAGGGGAGATTTAGGCTGGACATTAGGAATTTTGTTTTTTCTGGAAGGGTTGTCAGGCATCGGAACTGGCTGCTGAGAGAGGTGGTTCAGTCACTATCCCTGGATGTGTTTAAAAGTAATATAGATATAGTGTTTGGGGATATGGTTTAGGGGTGAATATGGTAGAGCAGTGTTAAAGGTTGGACTCAATAACCTTAATGGTCTTTTCCGACTTAAATTATTCTGTGGTTCTGCATTAAAGCTAAAGGTCCTGCTTCCTGATAGAGGTTCCCCATTCCCTGCATCTCAGCTGATCCACCAATGTTTTTCTGCCAAGAGCACTCTCCAGGTCAGGGAAGAAGTTGGAGTCACAAAAACCTGCATCAGCATAGCTACAATCCAATATTGCTTGCATTATTGTGGCCTGTGAATATAAAATTAACAGAGAAAGAGGCTCACAGAGAGCACACTAAAGTAGACACGTTAATTGTCTACAGCAGATGGTGTTAGACAGGGTCATTAAAGCCAAAGAAGCTAAAATATTTCGTATAAAGTTTGGCAGATAGGCAGGTTCTGTGAGGAAAATGTGTGCAACTTAACAGCCTGATTTGGAAGCATACTTAGCCCTGGAAAGGAGGGGAGGCTTCCAGAGAACAGGTTCAGTCTGTGAGGAGAAGGCTGAAATGATACACTGTGACAGCACATGCACAAAGGTTCTCAGGGTAACTGAAAGTTTGTCTGGAATTCATGAGGGAGCTGTTTTGTACCACAAACTTCATTTTGCACATCTTCAGTATAAGACCATTTACACAAGTGCAAGAGCAAAAGAGATTCTAGATGAATACTTATGTATATATGTACACACAGAATATGTAATAAATAATTCAATACAGTATTCTGAAAGCTTATGCAGAGAGTAGACACTTTTCCAAGCTATCCAAGATGGGAAGCAACAGGTCAAGACCAAGTGAGCACCAGGAAATAATGAGGTAACACTGGTCAATATGAGAAGTGCAAGACCTCTGCAAATCTGGCAGCCTAACCTTTCTGTAGGCTGCACAAAGGGGGAGCTATAATGAGAGTCCTAGCAGAGGATAATGAGATATTTGGGCGTGTTTACATGAAGTCCTCCCAGAATTCAAAGAATAATACGGAAAAAAGTGCTCACTGAGTACCTTAATCAGCAACAGGAGAAGTGACTCTCTTTGAGGGCTGATCAATGACAAGATTTAAATTGTCAGCTTGAAAGAGGAGACAAGCTCATGTTTGATGCAAGAAGGAAAGGGAGTACCTACGCTGTCACAAGGTTTTCTGGTGATTTCTGCTGTCTGGACCCTTATCTTTTCTCATGGTTCACACCCATAGTCACACTTTTCTCAGGTTCAATATTTGCTCTTGCTAGTCATCAGGGCTCTGATCCTTGAGCAGGATTTCTTGTAGTTCTGATGTTTTTAACTGTTATTGTACATTACCCTGAGTAGAATTATGTGTTTCAGCCCACATACATAGCTGACACAACACAGGAGGAAAGCACAGAGGGACTATACAAACCATTTCATTCCCTCAGGCCTGAAGTTGCCGGGGCAGGACATGTCTCCCAGCATGCATGAGACTTCATGTTAACTCCCAAAATACTGAAGAAAACAGTTTCCGAGTTCCATCTACTTTTCTTTGCAAACCCATTCAGACAGTTCAGACTGCTGTGTCACTTCTAACTAGCATTTGCTCTTTGCTGATCCACACAGTTTTGGTGGGAAGGCAAGTGATTTTGGGTGGTAACTGAGTTCCACTTTGAAGTTTGGGGACTCTTCACAAGAACTGGCAGCATAAGGGTTAATTTGGCCTGAAAGTTCATCCAAATAATATAAACTGGCCTCTTACTTACTACCAGCCAGACGATTTGTTCAGGTTGGCTGTTTTTTGAATAAGAGTCACCATTGAAATATAAACACTGTGCCTAGATTTCCCAGTCTACAATGGAGTAGGATACACTACACACCTTTCATATCCTTCAGATTTTTAATTAATCTGATTGCAATAAACTTGCTTAATATTTCCAGCACAAACAAGCAGCTTTAATTCCCAGTACTTGATTCTTCTTGTCTTGTGCACCGAACACGCAACTGAAGGTGGACCAGACCACAGGTATGCATCTGCTTGAGCCACTTTTATGGTCAGGATGAGAGGTGTGGTTCAGCTCAGCTCAGAGATACCCGGGTGGACATTTTTATCCCCGCATCATCTGAATACCTTCCTTACAAAACACACTGATCACAGAATGCACTCTCTCAAATTTTATGCAATCTGATTCCTTTCCTTCTGGGCAGCATAGATAGTTCACTAAGCAACAGTTTTAAAGTTAAGGCAAAAAAAAAAAACCTATTGCTGCAGCAAAGGCAGTTGTGAGACGTTTTGGCATGGCTGAAGAAATAACATGGAAGCCAGCAAGAAACCTGAGCCAGGCTCCATGTGCTCAGGGCAACTTATTGGTGGATTGTACTTGATATGTTCTGCATCAACAAAGTTTTATTCCATTACATATCAGTGATGTTAAGGTTAGAAAGGCACGTGAAGCATCCAGAAATCCTTCCTGGCTTTTTGCAACAAGGCAGCTAAGGAGCGTCCATAAGACATCCATAAAGGGAAAAGCAGGGTTGTGATAGCACTTGTTAAGCTTTCCTTCCAACAGCCCCATCTTCTGTGTTCCTTTCAGCCTGGTGGTCTGGCTGCAAATGAAAACAGCAAGGCAGTGAAGATCAAAGGGAAACAAACAGACTTCAAACATCTATTTTTGCAGAGATAACAAAATTATTCTTTCATTTCAAAAAATAAAATCTTACTTCCAAGAAAACATCATGCGCATCCCCCACGGGCTCCCCATCTGCTCCATTGGAGGAGCACAGGATCACTCCCCACACCAGCCTCAGAAGCAAGGGTGAAGGATGGAGCATCAGCCATCTGGAGTTCTCCCCTGGGATGTGGCTTGTATCAGGTAATTAAAAGATGTAGCAGGTTTCCTCTTCAAAGCACTTAACAAATATTCATTAATTAGCCCACATCGCTCCCTCTTTATCGACAGAACTGGTGAAGTTCCCATATGTGCAGAGGGGAGAAGCAGATGTAGATTAGATTACTTTCTCAAAACCTTCTGAGGAGTCAGTAACAGGGCACATGTTTTCTCATGTTTAAGAAGTCCCTTCAACCCTACATGTCATAATCCCTATTCCTCAATAAAGTGAACAGGCCAGGTTTTTCTCTGCTACACCAACAGCACCAAAGATATTGCAGTAATCCAGATCTGACCTTGCACTACAAGCAGAACAACAACAACAAATCTGTGTGCTAACAGCCTGTACACTTTTGGTTAACAGAGCAGAAAAAGTGCCACTTGCTCTACAGAGAAGTAAGAGAAGGGCCTCATGTCCTGAAGGCATTTATCAATATCTGGTACTATGTTGTTTCCTGCCAAGCAGCACCACAGGCTGGGGTTACCAGCAGGTGGCTGGAGGACTTGGCCAGTTTATCAGAGCAAGAGTTCTCTGGAATGCCCTGGTTGGCAGGTTGAGTCTCCATCTTGTTTCTACTCTACTTAGCAGTAACAGAGGGATGCCATTTGCCAGTGAGTTTATCTCTGGGGATGGGGCAGGACCTGCAGGAACTTGGGAAAAGGTGAATTTTAATGAAGGGCTTGAAAAGCAACCCTGTCGGACTGAAGTCTTTGGAGGCAATTTAATGGCTGGAAATGAGAGTCTTAGAGAAGGTAAATCAGATTGCACCTGCTCACGTTGACTGATTGTGTGTGTAAGAATCCTACATCTGCATTAAAATGCAGCTACTTTAGCCAGTTTGTACAACCAGCATTATGCACTGGCACATTTTAAGAGGAAGAACTAAGGACAGTCCTTTTGTTTGAAACTGTAGGGAAATTTTAAGTAAGAAGAGAATACGATTAATCAGTTTGCAGCTTGAAAATAACCAGAGTTGTGTAAAATACTAATAAAAAATGAAATTTATTACTGGCCCAGTCACAGCTCCATTCTGCTGTCACACCTGTTGGGACGGCAGCACCAGTGCCACTGCAGTCACCAGTCATCTCCTTAGGAATCTTTTCCTTCCCAAGAAGACAGTCATCCCTTGTGACCAGCCCTCAGCTCCACAACCTCCCTTGGAGGGCTTTTTATCATGAGGACACCCTGCACCTCTTTAGGTACATAGCACTAGTGGTATCACCACTCTGATAGCAGTACAAGAAGAAGCAGAGGCATGAGGAACCCCAGCGGGGCCTCAGAAGGGCTCAGCTTTGAGGCAGGACCACAAGCACGGGTGTGAGAACCAACACCAGTAGAACCAGAGATCCCAGGGACACACCTTTTCCTCCTTTCCCCTCGCTGCTCCCAGAGGAGCCCCATCCATGCCCACAACTATCTTGTTCCCAAGTTAATTTTAAAACTCATCCTTTCATGAGGCTTGTCCTGTGTATTTATCACTACTGCTGCAGCAAGGGATTGCTTCTTTTATGGCACCTTAGGTTTTACACGAAATGTCACAGGTAATTTGAGTGGTAAAAGGAGGTGCAGTATCATCATGATGTTTCCAAAGCTGTGCCCATCCACAAAATTGAGCCCTCCTTGCCACAGATCATGAGCAATGAAGTTGTATCTCAAAGAGAAGATATTTCACTGACACACAAGACAGTGCTGGGAGATCAGCTGTCCCTGAAACAATCTGACAAAATTACTGAGGTGTAATTAAAAAAAAAATAAATAAATAATTGGACTCACATCTTCCAAAAAATATTTTGAACTTACACTGCACCAATAACCTGTGGTAACTAACAGAAGACTCATCAACTGAACTACCCATCAAATTAAATTGATCAAATTATACGATAAGACCAGATTTATCCCTGCCATACAGACTGCCATTTTGTTGCACTAGTACAATCAAGAAGGGAATATCAGAATTCCTTTGTCTCCTTTGTTCTGGCATAGCTGTAATCCAGTACATATCACAGAGAGTAATTAGATGTAAATAGCATGTGCCCGTACATGTGCTATATTTTTTAATTATACTAAGTAGTGTTAAAGTCCATTCAGAATCTCCCCCCATATGCCACCTTTTTCTGAGGTGCCTGCAAGTGCTGCCTCTCAAGAAGTGTCCTAAAGGAAAAAGAAATGTCTCAATTTGCAAACAAAAATTACAGTGTTTACCTGCCCAGTAATGAAGATTAACTCATGCATACTCTGTTCAGAACCATACTTCTCATCTTAAGAAAAAAAAAAACCTCAGTCAGATGTTTTCCCTGAATTTTGAATGACAGGGTCAGATAATAATATCCTACTCTGAAATATCAATGTCACCACAGAGAACTCTGACTTGCTCCACCAACCTGCTATACACACAAGAGAGTGAAAAGTGATTTCTTAGGCAATAAAGTGCATCAGGATGCAGATTAATTGCATGCTGGTAATCTGCTCAAATCCCTTGGAAAAAGGGAAGGCAGAGTCATCCCGTGCTGGGATCTCAGAACTGTTCAAACAGCTGAAGTATCCTCTTCAAGGTGGTGTGAGTCTGCTTCCCCTTTCCCTTACACTACTCTCATGCCCTTCATATTGAATTCACTGCAATGGGTAGAAAATTAGAGTTTCTGCAACTTGTGGATCTTGGTGTGATAGCTCTAAAACATGAACACCCATTGAATGATTTGCCCCACAGTTTAGATAATTTTCATTTTAAGAATTTCATTCAATTCTGTTTTCACTTCAGCTGACAGGTGCCTTTACATAATTTAATAACAAGAATAATAAATGGTCCCTTGAAGTGTTCCCCACCAGGTCTTCCTCTAAAATCCTTGTCTCAATCATACAGATGGGGTCTGCCACAGCTGTCTGAAGGGGCATCATCAAATAAATACAAACATGTTAGTACAGATTTCAGAGTTAGCCAATAGGTGAAATGGTTTCTTTCCAGTCACGGAGTTCCAGTAAAGCTTCTGCTAAAGCAAAGACATCTCTAGGGAGCTTGCTTTGTGCCATTTTAACCTTGAACTGTTCATGCCTTCAATAAAATTACTCATGGTTAACACTTACATAAGCTATAACGGAATCAAGAGTTAGATGCTTGAATTGATGTTTATTGAGAAATCTTTGAAGTGTAAATCATGTGCACCTGTTTCTTTAGCCTTGTCAGTACACTCAGATTTCCTGCAATTAACTGCAAATATTTGCACAAAAAATCTGTCATTGTAATACAAGCTTTTGTAAAATCATGGTCAGTGTTTTACCTTGAAGTATGTCACTTTTGAAAATATATAGGTGCTATTACTAGGTGGAAAAGCCAGCTGTCTTGAAACACCAGGTTTAATAACCACTCTGTAATATAATTTCTTTGCTCAGTGCAAGGAAAAAGAGTCAGACTCACTGCAGTGAGGGCCAAGAGTAGGTTTCTCAGCTGGGACAAATCAAATTATCACTCCTGAATTCGGTTTGGAGATGAGCTAATCTGTATCAGAGGTGTCCTTCTTTTTCTTTCTCCCCCCTCCCCATCCTGTAAATAGGTAGAACTTGCTGCCTTTGCAATGCAAATACAACCTTCCTGAATCTCCTGGGTTAAAATACCTTACGGTTCAGACTCAAATCGAGATTTCCAATTCCTCTTTGCTTTGCCTAATGTCCTTTTGCATGGGGCATTAGCAGCCTAGCTTGGAAGAGCCCCATGACCAAAGTGTTGAATAAATCTTGAGGGTCCCAGTTTGAGGAACTCACAAATCAGAAGTCAAATATCCAAGAATCACAACTGCAAAAACAACAAGACTCATGAATCAATGCTGGTTTCTTTTAATCTACTTTCTGAACTGTGAGAATTAACACAGGGTTACATCAGACTTTCAAGTTTACTGTTACAACCTGAGAATTTCAGGCTTTAATTTTTGTTTTGCTGTATTTTAAGGAGAGCAAAGGCTCTTATGTAATGGCTTGTGCTGTGGCCTGAATAGACACCCTGCTGATCACGAGACTCCCAATAAGGTCACCAGTGATTTAAAAATTAATCCACGGAGTAATACAGTTCCTGGAAAATTATCATTAATTAATTAGGTGGCAGGTGGTGAGTCCCAGGGTTTTATTATATCACTTCAAACTGGAAATTAGAAATAAAAATGAAGGGTTAAAATAACTACAAATACAGAAGCAGGGTTTTCATTCATCCTTTCAGTTGAGTGCCACAGAAAATCAATGAGTTCTACTCAAGGTGAGATAGGCATCCCATACAAAACCTTCCAAAATGTGTATTTCAGAGTTAGGCTGGGGAGAAAATGTAAACATGATTAAGCATCACTGTGGGTTGTGTATATGTGGAACCTATAGACTCTTCTCTTTCCCCTGATTTCTTGAACTCAGACTATTTTATTGTGCCTTTTTTAGAAAGGTGCAATTTAGCTGCAGTCAAGGATTTATGTTAAGTACTAGTATTTTAAGGAAGTGAAAGTTGACTGAAATATCAGTATGAAAATACAGCATTTTCTTTCTTTACATTAAATGTGTCCAGAACAGCTCACTGTAATTTGTAAAGCAAACTGTCCTTTGGTACACAGTTCACTGGCTTTGTCAGACCTAGCATACAGCAAGGGAACTTCTGCAAAACCCAGGTGTTCAAGACTTAGATTCAATGAAGTACGAACAGCTGAAACTTCTTTCATGCTAGAGATTCAAAATTTGGTGGTTTGAACCCAAGGCATCCATACAATGGCATGCAGAGAACCTCAGCTAGAGGTTACCTAGAGGTTACCTCACCATGTGTTTGAAACCAGGGTAGGTTTGGCAGCCAGCTGAGGTTGTCAGGCTTTTTGTAAAGCACAAAGGAGTCTGTGGGTGCTCTTTTCAACCAAACTTCAAAACTGTAGCTGAAAATGAGCAAACTTGACAATCTCATTGAGATTCAAGGGTCATTGTTCTGTGACATCCTATTCATTACTGGTAGCACAGAGGCCCCTGTTTCTCCAGCCTGCTTGTAGAACTGCCAGGAGATGATTTCTAGGAAACAGCATCACTGTGAAAAAAAAAGAAAATGGTTCCTGGAGGCTTGTGGTGGCTCCTTTGAAAAAAAAATTTCCTTGCAGTTTTGCTTTTCACTATAAGCACACGTCCGGGAAACAGAAGGTACATCATGAGATTCACAAACCCAGAAATAATTTAAATCTCAAACCGCCGAAACAGACTAGAGATGGACTAAACAGGAAGACAAAGCCTGATGTCTTACAATCAAGTCAGCTCTTCACAAGAAGACTCTTTAAGTTACCTTGGGTGTACTCAGGCAAAAAAATACAACTCCTGGGAAGTCATCATACAACAGGAAGAGTATTTAATTAATACCATACAGCAATTCCCTTGGCATAAAACAATGGTGTCCTCATCTCCCTAAGCAACATAGTTTTCCATAATGAAGTAAAAATACAAACAGCTCAAGACCTCCTCCTCACATTTCTACTCAAGTCTCCTGCCATGTCCTATCTCAACCCTTTTCTGATGTGATGCCATCCCAGTGACTGGATCATGCACAGTTCTTGCAAGTGTCTCTTGTCCTTGTTTTCCCCATTTCAGTTTGTATGTCCTCCAAGAGGCAGCCATCTTCTTGGTCAAACATGGTCCTTCAGTGATACCCTCTGGAAGACATCCCAGTGCGGAAACCCAGCACTCCTGCAGGACCCAGCAGCGTAGTCCCCAGCCTTCTCCCCATTCTCTAGTGGGATGAAAAGCAGAACAGGATCACAGGGTTTCAGACTCCCCTTGTGTTATAACATGCAACTCAGTGGATTCACTGATTCACTATCAGATATTATCAAAAATAAGTAAAAAAAAATAAAAAATTTCAAATCCATTCCAGATATAATACATCAGTTCAGATGTGGTTTTCCTTAGGGGTCACTGTACTTCTTCCTGTGCATTTTTTATTAACTAGTTCACAAATGTATCAATCTGCCATGGAACTTCAGGTCATTAGTACAGTTTTATGAGGCTCTTCTCTATACAAAACTGATATTCTAGCCTGCAACAACATGTATTTGAATCAAACCTCCAGCACAGTAATTTTTTTGACAAATATTCAGCAAATCCCACACGGAGACTAAAGAAGTTCAATGACAGATCCCTTGCCACATTCGGCTGCACTTGGAAATTCCTGTTGAACATTTGTGCATTTTCTTTCTTTCCTGTCGGCTTTTCTTGGCTTTCTTTCCTTTTTGCTGCCATGGCAGATGAATCAGAAGTAACAAATTCTGTTCTTCACTGGCAGAAGAGTTTGCACCCAGCAAAAGACCTGACCTTGAGAATCTTAAAGAGGAGCCCATGCCCCTGACTGTCACTAGTCTTCTGCTGAAGGCAAGGATCTGTGAATAGATGCTGGCAAAGTGGGTGTCTGTTCTCCCCCTACAGAGAATTTTAGCTGATGATGACAACCTTCTTCTGCTATCAGACACTCCTTTATCTCAGGGGGTGGAGGACCATGCTGTGCAACTGAAATTTTCCAGCCCTTGTGATGGCTCACACACAGTCCTGTATTGCTTCATGATGTAAATCTTGCCTTCAGCTACGTCGTGGGGGGTTTTTTGTTGTGTTTTGTGTGTGTGTGTGTTTTGTTGTTGTTTGTTTGTTTTAATTTAGGAAACAATACACATACATTCATGCACATGTGCATATCCACTTGCAAAGAAAGTTCTTGTGGTTTCAAATTCAGCAAAAGCGTGCAAAGGACAAAAATGTTAGAACCAAAGATGCATATGAAACATTTTTTTTGCAATTATAATACTGTCCCTAGCTGGTTAATTTAATTTTTTCAAATCCCTAAGGATTTTTTAAAAGGTCCTCTTATGTTCCTTCACTCTTTATCCTAGAGTCTTGTCTCTTTCTTTTTTCTTTTTTTTAAGTTGAAAAATTTGCATAGAATGAAGATGGTTGATTGCAAACACAAAAGGGTGTTGAACATTGCACAAGCAACTTAAAGTAATCTTTTTTCATGTGGCTGTTCTCTAGCTCCCTGATATGTTATCTAGGGGTCTGGTTGGCAGAAGCACACAAAAAAGCAGATGCAGGCAGCAGTGGTGCCACTCTGTGAACAAAGCTTTCCTCACACTATACGGTGTTCTGGATATCACACATGGGCATCAAAAACTAGCAGCCCCTTTCAACTTTCCCATCTCATTCCCTCAGCTCCCTTGCTCCAAAGAGTGGAAAACAGCACCTCAGTTCAGTTCACCACATCATCTGAAGATAAATTAAAGGGGGGAGTGTTCAGATACATCAGTGGCAAGCAATACAAAAAAACCAAACAAACAAAAAGACCCAAACAACTGGAAATGATTCATGCTGTCCTCAGAGCAACTCCTAGTTTGATTAGCTCCCAGTAACAAGGAAAGGGGATGTGTCTTCATCAGTGATGATAAAACAAAATATGGAGCAGCTGCTCATTAAATGGACGCTGTGTATCCTCAGCCCTGAAAGGAGCCATAAAACATATGAGATAATGTAATTACAGACTTTCAGTGCACAGGTGCACAAACAACTAAAAGAAGTTGCCTGGGCAGTGTTAATTCGGATGTTGCTTCCATTTTGTGTGCCTGCTTTTGTGACTCGGTGTTCTCCAACCAGAGGTACGAATGTGCATATGTGCTTTGCGTAGCATTTATCTACAAATGTAGTGGTAATACTGTCTTGCTGAGGTTCCTATAACAGATGAATGATGAACACTGTTAAGAAACAATTTAATATTTCTACATCCAAATGGAGCAACTATGATCATTGGTCAAATAAAAATGGACCAAAGAGTTTTACTAAAATGAATGTGATTATGTACAATTATAATCATCCCCTCTTGTCCTCAACTATGGGCTTTGAGTTTTCGTTGCCATGGTTTAGATGGCTGCTGGTTAAACCAGTTCATATGCTGCTTGGCCCCTTTCAAAGGGGAGCAGCTCAGTCTCATGGCACTGGAAGCCGCAGGCTCATGCTTCACACACACACTCACACACTGCAGAACCACCTTTTCCAAAGCCAGCGCTCATCTTCCCTGCCTGCTGCTACCTAACTAGACTACAATTCCTCCAGACGTTAATTTAAATCATAAAGCACTTCCCACTGCAGCATGAGGTTCATGCTGGTTCGCTGTCACCGCTGCATAACGCAAACAAGTTCCTTTTCCCCAGCTCACTGACTCCCATTGCAAGCAGGGAGAAATCGAGACTGTCTGAATGTCAGAGCAAATTTACACAGCTGTAGCACATAGCTGAGATCCCTGATGCCTCTCAGGATTGTTTCTCTAATTAGTTGGTGGAGAGATCAGAAGAAATAACTTGAAAGAGAGCACAGCAGCATGGGCAGGTAAGGGAGTGTGTCAGGAAAAGAGGGAAGATGTTGCAAGGAGAAATGCAAATACGGAGGGGTGGGGTTTATGCCATGCTTCACTTAGATGCTAAATACACAATTGCAAGTCATTGGGCTGTATTATTAGGTAAGAAATTCTTCTTCGACGTTGAGGGAGCCCCAGATGTTGGTATAACAGGGAAAGTATGTTCCCAAATATCAGGTAATAATCAAAAGGAGATCTCATTGCACACAGGTTTGCAGTTATCCCGCTTGTACCCAAAGACAGACACTTTCCAAAGTGGTAAGGACAGTGGGGACTAATGCCAGCCCTGAACTTTGTGTAGTCATTTAAGTCAGGCAGCAAGCAACCAGCTCAGAGCATCAGTAGCTGTCTCACACTGTGCTGTGTTGCAAATCACTGCCCAATGGACTAACTCGGTCATTCATTGAAGCCTAACTAGCAAGTTCACAAGAAAACAAGAAGAAAATCATGTCTCCTGATTCTGCATTTTGCAGCCACAGAAAGATTTTGAGTTTCCCTTGCTGAGAGCACGTCTATGTTTACAGATGTTAAATCCAATATGTTGGTGAGAATGTAGGTGAGAGGAAAACTGTACTCTGGCAGCTGGCTTGCTAGTCCCAGAGCCCTCATCTTCCCCTGCACAGCTTCTGCAGCTGCTGTTTCTGTCACAAACTGAAGAAAAAGTCAGGCTCATCTCCCATTTTTCAAGCCCCTCATCCAAGTTCCTGCCCATCTGCTCTGGTTCTCTGGAAAAGCAGCAAGTGTTATGAGTTATATAACTAGTACTGAAGAGAGGCTGCCTTTGGGGACAAAGAGTGGTTTGACCTGGGAAGTAGGTCCCACATTCCCTGGTCAACACTTATAAATTTAATTTGGCAAGACCAGAGGAGATAGCAGCAGCCATCAGGGCTGTGGGACTATTTATTGACATTTCAACACATCTGGCACACACCAGTAATTAGCCCTAGGAACGGAGGATGTGTAAAACCAAAGCTTAAAACCAAACATAATGGAAATAAAAAGCAAAAGAGAAATAGGAATTCGTGTGAAGGAAAAAGGGTCAGGGACACCTACTAAATCAGCTTTTCCATCAGAGAAGTTGTAATGTGGACAACTAGTCTGAGAGGTTAACTACTCTGGGTAGATTAACTACACTGAGGGAGACACCTGCAGCATTACAGGATTACTCACTGTTCTTGGGATTAGCTGGGTTTCCCTCCTGCCACCCTGGGAGAAATGGGACATCCAGCCACTTCTAACACCTCACTGCAATGCATGTTATTTCTGTGAGCCTCTCTTCCCCTGCCCTTGCTGCACCAGGGGGAGTAGCCTACCAGGAACATGACAGGTGAAAAGTGCCTGTCAGTGAAATAAATACAAAATGATCCAACAAAAGCCCAGCCCACAGCTAATGAAAGCACCTTGTGCTGACAGCAGTTGCTGCCTAGGGAAATGTGGACAGGACTATCAACCGCCAGCCATTTCACTTAGCTGATGGCAAACCTGACCTTTGCTGTGCCCACAGGCAATTTGTTTTCCTGGCTCCTGGAAAGCTGAAAAGTACCAAGAGGCATTACTAAAATGATGCATGCCCTAACCCTGTCTCATCATCTTTTGCTATGAGATGGCTCTCTCCTGAAATCTGGGGCTGCCAGCAGCTGCGGCACAGCTTCCTGCTGGCTCCATATGGTGACTCACGAGGTTGCGCTGGTGCAGGGGGGCTTCTTCTGTTGGACCATCTCCCTACTGAGCAAGGAGCAGGGAGACTGCAGGCAGTAATCTCTGCTGCTCCCTTCCTGTTCAGCTAACACAACTTTTCTTCAAACTCTGGAGGCATTTGCAGTAATAAGCAGGGAAATATCACTTCTCAATGGCATCTTAGTGACACTTGCAGTGCACAAAGTGATAGCTAGAGGAAACAAATTTCAGTTTCCCAGAGAAATCTCTGTACAATCAAGCTGGATACCCATTCAGGTCCCACATATCCAAGAGAACAATAAAAATATCTTCGCAGATTATCAAATCCAAAAAGTTCAAGATCCACAGGGGAAGGCACAGTCCAGAAAACAGCTTCTGAAGCCCTGTCACTTTGACTACCAAAATCTTCAGATACCAAGAAGCCAAAGCATAAAGTTACACGTAAACAAAAATCCTCACCTTGACCTGAATGACCAGATTCAGGGAGCTCTCACTATCTGGGCAAACAGCTGGACAAACACTTCCCTTCTCTTGTTTCCAGACAGCTGGAAGCATTGCCCTCTGCAGTCACCCACTGAAGGGATTATATAGGTGTGGGTCAGTGAGAGTATCCTGCATACAAAGTAAAACCTGACTCCTGGCACACTACATGAAGAGGTGTGAGCCAGTGCCATGGCAGAGGTCCTAGTCATCCCATGTTATTCCCTCAGAAAGAGTCTCCCACCCATAGCTCCAGTAATGCTGGAAAGCCATGAATTAGTTGCAGGAAATTCTAGCTAAGGAGCACCATGGATTGAAACAAGGGTTCTGTGGCTCCTGATGAGGTGCAGAGCAGGGAGGGCAGTAGGAGTATGAGGTGACAGAGGGGAACAGGGGCACCTGGCAGTACCACTCACCTCCACAGCAGTCCACCATAGGATGGCTTTTGTCTGTACAGGAAGACTTTGTCTTTTGGCTTTCCTGCCCTGCCTTTACACTTTTCCCAGATTACCTCTCACTGCTAACCAGGAAGGATCATTATAACTGAGCCAGCTTATTGCCCACAGGTATTAGATCTCCAGAATGTTCATGCTACAGAGTGTTTCTGGCAAGCAGAGGCTCTATCCTGATTCAGTTGCCACTGTCATCCCCAGTCCTGTGTTCCCTGTTGGCACTCACAGGATTGCATCAGAACAATCATGTTAAGAGTTGATCTAACAGAAGGAGAAAAGAGTGAGGTAAAGTCACTTTGGCTGAGGTGAACTTTTTGTTCTATCTTCCCGTCAAAGATGAATAGGGCTTATTTATTCCATCTTTGCAAATCAGAATATACTGTATTTGTTACAATGACATTTCCCTTCCTGTATTTCTTCTGCCTGCTTGAATGTTACTAAAGAAAACAACAACAGAATAAATACAACTTCTGCTGGGCTTCTGGGAAGCCAACCTCCTACAATAGCACTTATCTCAAGTTTTCTACAGCAGTCACACATCTTCCTTAAGAGAGGAATCCAGATGCCTCAAGCAGCAGAGGAGACTACTGTTTGTTTTAATTTTATGCCAGATCTGACATATAATCAATTTAGCCTTTCCATCCTCTGGCCTGCCACAAAGAAATGCTTGCAGATTTTTTTCCCAATAGCTGCATTTAGAGAACAACTACTGTTCAGATACCTGGTTTCATTTCCAGCTATGTCACCACCATTTCCCTTTTCTAGGTCTTTTCTCCTTTTGTCTCTCCGGGTGATGTAGGCAAACAGCTTGGTAAAGCAGAAAACTTTTTGCTGTGTGTACAGAAAGCAGCTGGTACAAAGGGCCTGGGATCCCAGCTGCAAACTCTTATTCTGATATAAACTAATATAATTAATTTGGTGTCAATATATGTTGTTATTGATGCTGCTTCATGAAAGGGGGAAGTAACTCTTTTTGAGTTCTTGGTATGCCTTGGATCTCTGAATGACCAGAGATTTAATGCTAATCCTCATTATCCTTAAACAAAACATTTTTATAGACTCCTTTGTCAGAGTCCAGTGACCTTTGTGATGTGCACCTGCCCTCAGAGAAGCTGCCAGGTTCATACTCAGGTCCAGATTTTTTCAGAATGATGCTCAGGGAGGAATTATACAAAAATTGACTGGGAGGTTGGCCCTTTCAGTGGCACAAATCAGGAGCACTGAGTCTCACTTAAAATCACCTCATTTATAAATGTTGAAGAGCTGGATCCTTCATATTCAATTCTAGCTTATAAATATGGATGTGAACAAAACTGTAGAAGTAGAAGGTCTACCTGGGCAGGTAGGAGCACCAACAGCCATGACCACAGTTGGAGAAAAGTTTGGTTAAACTTCACCCGTCCTAAAGGAAATCTGAGTCCCACAAACCTTTTTTTAAGGGTGTTTTTTTTTCCTGATACATCAGTTTTGATATATCAGGTACTGGACAGGCTGCTCAGCTGCCAGATCAATGTCAATCAGATCTTCCATACTAAGTCAGCCTTCATCCCACTTAGCAAGGAGAAATACAATTCTGCTGGAATTACTTTTTAGTGGTTTTGCTTATGGGAGCAGGACTCCACCAGTACATGAACAGCAAACCCTGCAAACACTTCCTTTCCATTCTTCTGATGCCCCTCAGCCCATGTTGTGCAGTGACCATTACTATGTCTGAGTCTACTGAGCACAGTCCTCAACTCACGAGCTGGATTCCCCACTGTATCAGATCATCCTCCCTTCCTGTGTGACCAAGGTAGCTTCTTAAATGAAGTCTCCAGAGAAAAATATGTAGATCCTTCCCTTGCCACTCCCACATCATCCCACTGTTACATTGCATTCAAAGAGGACAAAGAAGCATCCTTCCCCAAGAGCTCAACTAGGTTTACACAATTACAAGCCATTCTAGATTTACACATTTAAGAACAATTACAAGCCATTCACTAAGAAGTAGCCTTAGTCCTCTGCAGAAGCTGAAAAAAAGGAAGGACTGACTGGAGAAAAGGTTAATCCTGGAAAATGAGCCTGTTCAGAGCTATTTTCTTAGGTGCTTCCTCCCTTCCAGTCCTCCTGGCAATGGACTCCATCCTGCTCAGCAGACCCCAGAGCTTCTACCTCTGATGTGGGGCACCAGAGCCCCTGAGGGCACCTCAGCTGCACTTCCCAAACCTTTCCTTGAAGACTGCAGCAACAGGGGAGATCATCACTACCTCTCCTCACACAGCTTCACAAGAGGACATTACAATTTCTCTGGCAGAGCTGAGGTGGGCTTGCTGTTTCCCCCCCAGGATTAGGAGGTGGAGGTTTTTCAGGATGGCATAGTCATTTGCCTTTAAGCTGTCTCACTCATTGCACAGTACATCCAGACAGATCAAACACTCTCTGTATTTACAGAGGTCATCGGTGCACCTTTTAAGTCTGTTATAAAAGCCAATTCTTTATGGCCTTTTTTTTTGCTTAGACATTGTCTGGGGAAGAACATGTTTGCTTTAAAGCAGGGGTGCAGATAATGAAAAAGTGTTGCATTATTTTTCTCTTGTTTATATTCTTTTGCAGAAAAAAGGTGAGAGAGATGTTTTTTTGGGAGGTGAGCGTGTCACATTTTCCTGGACCTTTGGCAAATGCAAAGCTTCAGACAAGGCTAAGCTTAAAGAGGTTATAAAAAAATAAATCCTGACTAATAACCCCTCATTGCTGATGGCCTCTTCACCCCAGTAGAGCAGGGCAGACTGAACAGGCACCTGTATTGATTGGCTCTGTGATTAAGTACTTGAGCGTTACAGAATACAGAAACAGAAAAGAGGGATGCTGTTTAATTGCATTTAATAGTGCTGCCTGTTGGGATGATGAAGGGGATAGAGAGTGACAGGTAAGAAAGGATTTACTAAATGAAAAAATAATGTCTGAAATGTGATGCACCAGGTTGAGACTCACAAGCTTTGGACCCTAGCTGGAACCTATAGGACTTATATTCAAGCCCAGAGAAATGAGTTGCTGAGCTACTCCAATAATAAATATTTGTTAACTTCCCATCAGGGAGAATTTTTTGCATACATCACATTGAAGGCCACCTCATGTTTGCCAAGGTCTGCCATGGCAATGCCTCCTTTTACCAGCCCTTTCAAAGGATTCTGAAGGTCTTTCTGGGTCACAGTCTGCACTGACCAAGACATACGCCACTCTTCAACATCAAGGCAAAGGAATGACACGGGGGAAGGGTATTTCTAAATTTCTACACACGAATGGGGCTACATACTCTCCACATAATAGCCAAGGCACAGCAGAACAGCACAGTACCTCCTACTGCAAGCAAGGTGAGAGTGTACATCTTCAAACCTCTGAAGAGGACACAAGCAGGCTCAGACACTCAGCTACCTCACTGCATCAAGGAGTATCAAACTCTCACTGAAGATAACAGAAGCCTTAATATCAATATAATTTTGTTTTTCACTGGTGGAAAGAAGCATACCAGCTAGCCATACCTTTAAAAAAGAAATAAATAAAATATCGCCAGGAGAATATCAGACTTCTATTGCTCCAGACTCTGGCTTTCTCAGTACTGATTTCATTGCAACCTACATGAGAAAAGAAAAACCTCCCTCATCTGACAGCCTAAGGGCCAATGCTTCTGCACAAGCACTCCATTCTTCCCTGGGAACCAGCTTGTCACACAAACACAATTGCCTCTTGGAAGCTCCCAGGCTTGTGAAGGCGTAAGTGTTCAGCAAATAAGCACATATCATAGCAAACCTAGATCTGCTGAAGAAGAAGCCAGGCTGCTGGCTATGCACATAATACAACATCCGTGCCTACGCAAACCACTGTCCTGTTGATGGCACTTTTACACAATCTCAGAGCCATGTACAACTCAATCCGTATAAAATCGTATAATCCGCTCCAAAAGGAAAAGCACAGAAGTTGAACATGGCTTGGGGGGGCAGGGGAAAGAAGGCTGCAAAAAAAGATAAATGGAAAGAAGTATAAGAGTTTTCAAATGGCTGTGGCATTCCTGGGGACTGGTAGCAGGAAAAAAAGGAGATTATACTATCCCATTTACAGTGCCTAGCCATCTTCAGTAACTTATACTGTCTGTCACCAATATCCCCCTTTTCCTCTTGGTCAGTTAAATGCTGCACCATACCCTGTTAGACATGGCTTCAAGTGGGACTGCTTTTTGCACTTATTTGTTTGGTATTTTGGCCATCTTGCTCCTGGGAACACCTAGTCATGTTTATCTACCCTCTGCCTGGGGTAGCTCCCACCTAGGTGAGGGGGTTCCCACAGTGATCCAGTGCTTTGTTTCAACACAAGCAGGAATGACCACGTGGATGACTACAGCTTAGTTTCTCATTTTGTCAATGCCTGATTGATCTGCAAGTTGTAAGTTTCTTTGGGAAAAGTACATGGAGTACTTTATTTGGGGAAGAGAGTTTTATGTTTCATATGTCAGCTCCAGACTCTGCTGAGCCAGCAGCAGGTGCAGACATGGCTGTTCTAAGATAGGCCAAAGATGAAACTCCTCCAGTGTTTTGTCTCTAATGACTGTCAATAACTAATATCTAGACGAACAATGTAAGAAGATGATGAAAATAGCGTGACCCTTTCCCAGTTACATTCTGCTATCTTCTGGCAATCTGCTGTTCAGTAATTTTCTCTGACATTATGGCTCTGCATTTAAAAATAGGCTGTGACAATTACTTCTGTAACTTCTTCTAACTGTATTTGATTATTTGCTTGCATGCAGCACACACAGTTTAGTGGGAGCATAGACAGACAGTGGTAGGGACAATAGGAGGCACCTGTACTTGTGATTTTATTCTGCATGAGACCAAGTAGCATATGACAGTTGCTATGTTGGTATTTGGTAGTTTTGGAGGTGAGCAGATACCTGGCAACTTCCAAGTGAGCCAAAAACTGAAGTTCAGATGAAGTACCCAATGATACTTCATCTGGTGGTACCCACCACACCCCCTCAGTAGCAGCTGAAAATATCTGTGAAGAAATTCAGAAAGAGGGGACATTTCTAGAATATAAACTTTGGGCTTTCCCTTGATTACTTTCCAACTTGACTCCTGCAACATCCTCAATTCCCCCCCTTCATGTTCAAGCCTATCAGGTTTTTCTTGATATTTCCGAGAACTTGTTTGAAAAGACTGCCAGACATAATACTGCCTCATCATTTCCTCCACTAAATGGATTACTTTGGGGGAGGCACAGTACAGTGATTTTCACTGACCTTACAAAGGGACAGAGATAAATATCCTTTAAGGGGAAAAGTTAGTATTCTGTCATAAGATGACATCAAAGAGCTTGATAAAGCACAAATTGATTTTAAGTTAGGAGGAGGGCATAGATGTGGACTAACAATCAATATCTGTAGGAAGGTATTGTTTCGTTTTTCAAGACATGGAAAAATTAACCTGCACTGATGCACAAGCTATTTCTAAACATTTCTTCTGCAGATGGTTTAAGATCTAAACAGTGGGAAGGAAAAAACAGGAGAAGGAAGTCTTTTTTCAGAACCTTTATAAACTTCTAATGTATTTCATCATGAGACAAACTTGGGGGAAAAGCAGGTGAAATTCTCACCTATTCTGGCCCAACAATCTTAAGAGAAAATGCCAGGTTAGAGCTAAGTGGCCTGGCACATTTACATCTGCTCCCAGCACTGCACAAGCTAGCAGTTCCTTGTTAGAGGGATTCAAAGAAAGACCAGGAGATCAAGTGAGGGCTGGGTCTGCCTCTGCAGGACTGTGACAACCCGGAGTGCTGGAGCCCAGAAAGCAGCCTGAGACAGCAGCTGTGTCTTACAAAAGCTGCTGAGATTGCACTGTAGAGGAGTTCTGCTCCCAGATCAGCAGAAGACAGCAAAGCATATCACTGATGTTAGGGTTTGTACTGCAGTGTAGAAGACCCCAGAGGTACTGGCCAGGATTTGAATACCCTGGTGCTGCTCAGTATCATAGGAAGCTTTGTAAGGAAGAGTATGGCTCTGAAGCATCTTGCAAATTAGGTGCATACAGAGGAAAAGAAAAAAAGGGTCTCGGTAAACAAAGTGCTTTTGGGACAGCAGGTATATTCCTCTTTTTCTCCCTTTTGCTGAGAGAGAACACTACAGATCTAAGTACGCAGACTGTCCAGACACTGGAGGGGCAAGAAGGATGGACACGTAAACTTACTTGATACTTGCTTCAACCAGTGTTTAGACTTCAGTCAGAAAGAGGGTTTAGAGGCAGGACTGCTGCAAGTTCTCTCCCTGCCTTAGATAAACTAAACCGAAGCAGCCACCCTCTCTTCTTCTCAGCACTGGTGACACCTTATTCAACTGCTGGGTGGGAGCTGCCCCACACCACTGGGTGCAGGAGGTGAGGAGGGCAGCCTGGTCCCAGGGCAGCTGAACCACCCTCCCTGCCTGTTCAGTGCATGCAAGGAGATAAGCTATGTGACTACATTTGCTGTGGGAACTTACACAAAGCCCAGTTGTTCTGGCTGGCAGTCCCCCTAATCCCATGCCTCCCTTCCTCCCAAGGCTGCATGTGCATGATCTCCAAGGAATCTTGAAAGGGGCATCAATTTTGCAATATTCACATGCGTATCATATCAATGGCTTTTGATAGCACCACAAGAATACTGTTTCATTTTTTAATCCCATCAGCTGAATTGCTGCTGAGGACATGGGAAAGTAAAGCATGTTCCCTCCATGATTGGGTCACCTGTACCACTGCTTTAGACTGTGCCTAGGAGGAGGTCTAATGCATAGGCAGGTTCCAGAAACTAAATAATTTGGCTGCAGGCTAAAGTGTAAAAACTGGGAGAAAAGGAATGGGAGTAGAGCTGAAGTGAGGATGAACAATAGGAGGGACCAGGAATCAGTTTCCCAAGCCACAGACAGACCACACAGCAGAGAAGGATGCCACAGTACCAGGCATCTTTTTTATCAGTCGACTTCCCTCCTGCTTCTGCTCTCAGGAAAGACAGAGCCAGTTTTTCCCTTGTCAGACTCACTGCTACTCTAGCTGTGGTCTTTCCACAGGAGGAAGGGAGAGGTGACAGCTGAGGCCACTACATTCTGCCAACAGATTTGTTACCTCCATCCCTGCCTCCCACTGGGCATCCATGTACACCTGCACATATATGTGCACACACACACACACATAAGGATAAGCTGCCATACACTAATAGAACTATTAGTAATATATAATAGAATTGTCAAAGCCATCCAATGCTGGCATAATAGGTAATTCTTCATCGTTAACAGAAACCACCAGCAGAACAGCTACCAGCATCCAAATGTTTAATTTTCAGACTGAGGAAGAGCAAAGCTCTCTCTACCCTGTGGCCTCTATTTCTCAGAGGCTAAGGAAGTGTCATTGGCAGAGATAATGGCAAGCTGATATCGACCAGATCAGAGCTAATCACCAGTCCCCAAAATGAGACTTTCCTAGCCTGTGAAGTTACACCTGCAATAAAAAAGAAAAACAATAAGCCCTTTCACTGTGAAATCTGTGTCCACTGGCCACTATCTGGATAGCAGCATGGCAGCACTGGGACACCTGCAGTGCCAGCTCAGCTGCCTTGTATTCTCCATGCACTTCCAGACTGGAAAAGGAGCCAGAGAGAGTCAATGGTCCCTGCAGTTATACTTAATATTGCAACTGCAAGTCAGGACTCTGGCTAGAGCCTCATTCTGCTTATCCAGAAGTTTCAGCAACCAAAGCCACAGGCTCCTTCTGCCTGAGCTCATGCAAGCCCCAGGAGCCTGCTTCCAGGTGCTTCTGCACCTTGTCCGTGGGGTTCCTGGCATGCAGGGTCACTCCTTGCTGCAGTGTGTCCTGTGGAGAGTGCTGTGGTGAAGCCTGGTAAAAAGACATCTGTTTGACCACCGTGCATGGGGGCTATCCCCACTGGCAACTGATCTGATGTACCCAGGGGTGTACCCAGATTTGGGGCAGGAGTGCAGTCATGTGACAGATGGCAGATGGGATCAGAGCAAAACAAGGACCCCTTAGCAGGATGGGCAGCAGTCCTGGGGTCTAAAAACAGAGCCAATCAGTCAACACAAATGGTTGGAGTGGCTTAGCTGCTCAGCAGAGACTCACAGGTTTTTTTTCAGGTGCCCAGCTGGTGCTGTGTCCATCACCATACAACACAAGCTTGTCTCTGTTCCTTGTCTGAAAAAACTCTCGGAGTTACATTATCCAGGGGCATGTAGCACGTGTCAGGATACACTGGTCTCCCCAGTGTTTCCCGATGAGGAGCAGTTCTCCACACCACGATTCTGTCCTGCCCTCCTCCAGTCCCTCTAGCAGCTGTATGACCACCATAGATGTTTGTCATGTGAAATCAGAAATCAGCTGAACAGTGAGAGGGCAAAAACTCAGCAGCTCCAGTCTCATGGGCTCTACTACATGAGCTGCAAAAAGCAACATGTGACAGGGAGCAGACCATGTCCTCCCTCCCCTTTCAGAGCACCAGTGTGGGTCCCCTGGCCCTCCTCACGGTGCCCCTCTGCCTCACCCTGCACTGCAGGGCTGCAGCCCCTGAGCTTGCTGTCCTGTCCTCCTGACTGCTTTTTGCTGCCTTTTTCAGATGCCTTCTCACCCTCAGACACACAGGCCTGAACCAAAGCACAAGGAAAATGCTGTGTTTCCTCCATTATCTTCTCCCATCTTTTCTCAGACTGCTTGGCTAGATCATTCTCTCTCTCTTTAGGACTCTCTTGACACCTTCCAAAGATTTTTTTTTTTGCCTCATGTTAACCCTCTTTGCATTCTCTCCTCTCACTTTTTATACTCTTTACCTCTCCCCTGCCCTCATTTTGGAGTCCTTCTATCTTTTTCTTACCCTCACTTCCTTTGTTTCCTTTCCACTTTTCAACTGGGAACACAGTGGATTTCCCCTGCTCGGTTTAAATCTCTCATGGATATGCACCAGGTAGACAGGAAACAAGGAGAGGAGAAGGTAATGCTCCTGCTTAGCAGTTTTGGTATGGATATTTACTTCTTCGTTTCTTAGTTCCTTCCTCTCACTCCCAGATAAAGAGAACTTCTCATGTTAATGTAAGCAGGGATAAAACTAAACTGAGAATGAGAAGGGCAAATATATTTACCTGATGCTCATAGCATTACAGGATCTGCAGGATGGATTCCCAGAATCTTCTGGGGAAACTGGCAAGAGAAGATAAAGAAAATAAGAGGTGTAAGTTGTACTTAGTAGAGGGAAAGCACTAATTACAGTACCAGTTAATTACAGTACCAGAAAAGTGTCCTTTTCCTTATGTTTTAAGGGTGTTATTGTAAAAAAAACCCACACAAACAAACAAACAAAAAAACACTAAGAAAAACCCCTACAAAACAACTACTGGACAATTTCAAGATGAGGAGAAGGAAAAATAAAAGCAAGAAAGTCATTGTTTTGTAGGCAAAGTATCTTCAGTTTCTTGAAGAACAATAAATTTCATGATAGACACTAAAATTCTGGGGGATTTATATTGTGAGTGAAAACCAGTCAACAGTTTTGACTCACATGCTGTCCTTTAGCTACCTGTAGGTAGGTCCTGTAGGTAGGTCCAAAACCCACTTTTGCTCCCAGGACCATGCAGGTGGCTGCAGGAAAGGTGCATCCATTGGGTAAGCAGCAAAAGTATGCTCCCGAATCCTTGCCTGCCCACTTTTGGGAGTTGGTAAGACAGGATCGAAACCTACTGGTGAGGAAAAGGAAGAAGACCTGCTGCATGGGAGATGTGTAATGTCAGATGAGGGAGGCACAAGGGCAGCTGAAGGGCAGGTGAGTGGCCTGTAAGTGCTTAGATATTGATAGCAAGGAAGAATGGGTGCTCCTAGCAGGCAGTCACCACACATCTCTGATGATGGGACACCTCTGGGATGTTGGAATGGGAAAGCACAGTCTGCTCGTGAAAAGACTGGCAGAATGAAAACAGATGGAGGAGTGCACATATCCTGTCTCTGAAATAAATAAAAAAATCATTTCAAAAACTTATTTCCTTAAGTGAAGCAAAGCCAAGGCTAAGGCTGAGATCAAGAGAAAATTATACCACACCCCATCTCACCAAGGACAAGTTTAAACTTGGCTTTTTTGTGTTTTTAAACTAACAGAGCAGCAAAAGGGCAGAACTGTGGCTGGCAGCAGGCAACAATATCCATCTGGCATTAGAAATGTTAGAAAAGGAGTAAAGCAAAGACAGAGAGTATGCCAAGCTGTTCAAATGTTTGGGGGATTTGTTTCAAACACTGAAGGAAGATGCTGGTGGAGCCACTTTTCTAGGCTTGATTGCAATTAGTAGGGAGCTACTAGTTAAAATTCTCAGCTGGGTGCAGTCATTCTGACAGTGGCATTCTCTGCTCTTTGAAAGACAGGCAGAATTAGCAAGATCATAAGGAAAATGGAGACTCTCCCTCTTAGACCCCAAAAAATTCAGCAACACAGCAACTAAGGTCTCCCGAGAAGGGAATTTAAGCATAGAGGAGAGCAAGAGAATTGGCAGTTACTGAGAAAAACCATGCTAAAGTACAATGGCAACCTATCCTGTTGTGATAGAAAGATAGGAAGCAGAATAAGAGACCATTATGGCTGTGTCAAGAGCTCTTTAGGGACCTGAGAATCAAAAAGAAATTACAGAAAAAGTGAAAACTAGACCACAAAGCTAAGGACCAGCATAAAATAACAGCACAAAAAACAGAAATGCTAAAGCACCAAATTAATTACAATTAGTAACAGGCATAAAGCCACAAGTGAAAGTACTGGAGTATCAGCAGAGGCAGAAAAACAGAACATACAGGCTATTATTTAATGGGAAAAGAGGAAACAATGGCTAATATAGAGAAGAATGAAGCCTCTGCTTCAGGCTTCATAGCATACTTCAAAAACTAATTCAAACAAGGGGACAGAAATGCAAACCAGAAAGAAAAAAATTTGAGATAAATGAGATATGGTCAAATTATCAGTGCCTTCTGAAATCCACTCTCAAGCATTGAAGGTACCAGCTGTAGAAATCTCTGATCCGTTCAGAAATCATCCCTGAAATTAATGGTATGGGAGAAATCCCAGGAGACAAAGGAAGAGGAAATACTGAATCTTGATTTAAAATAAGGGAAAAGGGAACATGGAAAACTGTAGACTTAGTTATTCTCTATGGAAAAACACTAGCACAGACTATATTACCTGATCAATATATAAAAACCCACAGGAAAACCAGCTGATAAAAAACAGCTCGGCATAATGAATTTATCAAGAAAAAAAAATAGTCAGTTGTTCATTTCAATGAAAATGACATCAAATAAGCTGTTCGCTTCAGAGAAAACTAATTTTCCTCTTTGACAAGGTAACTAGCTTTGCGGGTAAGGAAGAAGCAGTTGAAATCTGTTTTAGCAAAGCTCTCCATACTGCCCCACCTGGCCACAAGCAAGCCAAAACGGTATAGTCTAGCTTAGTAGTTCTTCAGGTTTTGGACCCTTGCAAGTGCTGTCTGGCATTAGCATCAAACTTTTAATAGTAAAAAATTCCTAAGGAAGAATTCTTCCTTGGACTGACTGCAGACCATGTGCCATGGCTTTGCAGCTTATCAGCAATTCACAGGTGGTGGTGTGGGAGTCATTGGCCTACAAGAAATTGCCTGTAAGTGCAGCTAGATAGAAAAACAAAACAAAACAAAACAAAACAAAACCTGAAAAAAGTGTGAGTCATTAAGTACCAGTCTGAGATTTCACCTGGATCCCAAAATAACCTGTCCCAGTCCTGCACCTGTTCCAGTTCTTCATCAGTAACCAGAAGAAGGCAGGAGAGTGCACATTATAAAATCTGCAGATCACCCCAACATAGAAGCTCATTTGTAGAAAAGAACTGGAATTCAAAATAATCTCAATAAATTGGAGAGAGAGTCTGAAAACAACAAGCCACAACTTAAGAAAACCTTCAACAAAATATGAAACTAGGAAAAAAGAAAGCAAATGCTGAGACATCAGACAGGGAATAAGAAATAAGTTAGAAGTATCTATTTAGAGGTACAGTGAAATGCAAACTCAGTGTGAATCCAGTCTTACTTTGGCAGCTCTTACTCAGTGTCATCTGCAAAAATCATGGAGAAGTCTCTTTGTGCTACTCCACCCCTGTGAGGACTGAGCTGGTGTCTGGTATCCAGGGCTGTACAACAGACATGAAGATTGAAGCAGATTAAAGTGTGGAAGACAGCTGCAAGGAAGACAGAGGCTAAGGAAGTATAGCACCAGAAGAGATGGTGAAGGACATGGCAGTGTTTGCCCTGGAAAGGAATCATAGAATCATAGAATCATAGAATCATAGGGGTTGGAAGGGACCTCAAAAGATCATCTAGTCCAACCCCCCCTGCTAGAGCAGGGTCACCTAGAGCACATCACACAAGAATGCATCCAGGTGGGTTTTGAATGTCTCCAGTGAAGGAGACTCCACAACCTCTCTGGGCAGCCTGTTCCAGTGCTCTGTCACTCTCACAGTAAAAAATTTTTTTTGAATATTCACCTTGAACCTCCTATGCTCCAATTTGGTCCTATTACCCCTTGTCCTATCGCTGGTCAACACTGAGAAAAGCCTAACTCCATCTCCCTGACACTCATCCCTTACATATTTGTAAACATTGATGAGGTCACCCCTCAGTCTCCTTTTCTCCAAGCTCAAGAGACCCAGCTCCCTCAGCCTTTCCTCATAAGGGAGATGATCCACTCCCTTAATCACCTTTGTGGCTCTGCACTGGACTCTTTCCAGCAGTTCCCTGTCCTTCTTGAACTGAGGGGCCCAGAACTGGACACAATACTCCAGATGCGGCCTCACCAATGCACAATAGAGGGGGAGGAGAACCTCTCTTGACCGACTAACCACACCCCTTCTAATGGACCCCAGGATGCATTTGGCCTTCTTGGCCACAAGGGCACATTGCTGGCTCATGGTCATCCTCCTGTCTATCAGGACCCCCAGGTCCCTTTCTCCTACACTGCTCTCCAGCAGGTCAGCCCCCAACCTGTACCGGTACATGGGGTTTCTCTTCCCCAAATGCAAAACTCTACACTTCCCCTTGTTGAACTTCATTAGATTTCTCCCCGCCCAACTCTCCAGCCTGTCCAAGTCCCTCTGAATGGCAGCACAGCCTTCTGGTGTGTCAGCCACTCCTCCCAGCTTAGTGTCATCAGCAAACTTGCTGAGAGTACACTCTATACCCTCATCCAGGTCGTTGATGAAGATGTTGAACAACACCGGTCCCAGTACCAACCCCTGAGGGACTCCACTAGTCACACACCTCCAACCAGATTCTGCCCCATTGACTACAACTCTCTGCCTCCTTCCTTTCAACCAGTTCTTGATCCACCTCACTACCTGATCACCAAACCCATACTTGATCAACTTATCTACAAGGATGCTGTGGGAGACGGTGTCAAATGCTTTACTGAAATCAAGGTATACCACATCTACTGCTCTACCATCATCCATCCACCTAGTAATTTCCTCATAGAAGGCTATGAGGTTAGTCAAACATGATTTACCCTTGATAAAACCATGCTGACTGCTCCTTATGACCCCCATGTCCTTGATATGCCTAGAGATAGCGACAAGAACAAGTTGTTCCATCACCTTTCCAGGGATGGAGGTGAGGCTGACAGGTCTATAGTTACCCGGTTCCTCCTTCTTGCCCTTCTTGTAGATTGGTGTGACATTTGCTATCCTCCAGTCCTCAGGCACCTCTCCTGTTACCCATGACTTACCGAAGATGATGGAGAGTGGACTAGCAATGACGTCCGCCAGCTCCCTCAGCACCCTTGGATGCATTCCATCTGGACCCACTGATTTATGGATGTCCAGATTACTCAACTGATCCCTAACCCAATCCTCATCTACCATGTCAAACTCCTCCTCTATCTTGACTTCCTCTGGGGCTATATGAATCTGGGACTCATGGGGAAATCCTGCAGGAGTAAAGACAGAGGCAAAGAAGGCATTCAGCACCTCTGCCTTCTTTATATCCTCTGTCACCAGGGCACCCACCTCATTCAGCAGTGGGCCTATATTGCCTCTGGTGTTATTTTTGTTAGCTATGTATTTGAAAAAGCTCTTTCTATTATCCTTAACCTGGCTTGCAAGGTTAAGTTCCAAGGAGGCCTTAGCTTTCCTAATTGCCTCCCTACATTCTCTGACAACAGTCCTATATTCCTCCCAAGTGACCAACCCCTCCTTCCATGATCTGTAGACTTTCTTTTTCCACTTAAGTTTGCCCAGCAGTTCCTTTTTTAACCACGCTGGTCTCCTAGCTCCCTTACTAGATTTCCTAACCATTGGTACGCTCTGATCCTGTGCTTCAAGAAGTGGTCCTTGAATGTTGACCAGCTATCTTGAGCCCCTTTACCTTCTAGCACCTTGTCCCATGGGATTTCCCTTAACAGTTGATTGAGGAGGCCAAAGTTTGCCCTGTGGAAGTCCAGGGTTCTGGTCCTGCTGGGTGTTCTGGTCCTGCTGGGTATTCTGTTCCTTCCACACAGGATCCTGAACTCCACCATCTCATGATCACTGCAGCCAAGGCTGCCATTGACCACCACTGCTTCAACAAGGCCGTCCTTGTTGGTGAGTACAAGTTCCAGCAGTGCTCCTCTTCTAGTCGGCTTGTCCACCATTTGCATTAAGAAGTTATCATCAATGCACTGGAGGAACCTCCTAGACTGTGAAAGGCTGGCTGTGTAAGTCTTCCAGCAGATATCAGGGTAGTTAAATTCTCCCATAAGGACTAGGGACTGTAGTTGTGAGGCTGCTTTCAGCTGCCTGTAGAAAGCCTCATCAACTTCCTCGCCTTGATCAGGTGGTCTGTAGTAGACCCCCACAACTGTATCACCCACACCAGCCAGTATTTTTTCAGAAAAGTTTGCTAGAAAGAGGTTTTCAATGAAAACGGTTGGGTATTTTTTCCCTTTTGGATGTTTCAATGTTTAAAAAGTAATTTTTTAAAACACACATTCTTTTGCTATACCTGTTTTAGAGCTTGCTGAGGGCTTGAATTCTTTCCTCTATTATTTTCCCTTAATCATATCAAGAAAAAAATAGGATGATGAAAATGAAAACAGCAGATGAACAGGAGAGAGAAAAGTCAGAATGTTATAACAAAAAAAATTTTTACCTTGTCAGTTTTCAAAGATTACAATTAAACAATAAAAGATAAAACCAAAAACAATCAATGCTATTTCCTCTTTCTTAAAAAAAAAAAAAAAATACATTCCTAGTACTTTCTATGAAAGCATAACTGGATATTTTTTTCACCAACTCCAGATATTTTAGTCCTTCAGCTGCCTCATGAACTGAGATTACCCACTTCAGCCACCAAAGACAAGTGCAGATACCACAGGCCCCTCTCCATGACACTCTCCTCTCAAATTCCTCCCAATGCAGGCTGAGACTTTATTGGCAAAACCATAGTATGAATATTTTCAGTCTCTCTCTATTGCTTTGGCCACCGTATTAGCAACAAGATAGTTCCTTATCAGAGCTAATGCATCATCTTTGATCATCCTCCTAGTTTACATTTCTCATGTCTTTTACTCACATCTCACAACCCTCATTATTATACACAGCTCCAAACTTTCATCTCCCAAAGCACAGAGAGGGAATAACAGGGAAGCTGGAATTTAACAAGATTTGGCACAAAGCTTTGATTTATTGAATCAAAGACAAGGGGGAAGGAGCACAAAGGAAAGGGCAGGAGAGGAGCAGTGCACAACAGTAACTTGTGAAAATCTTAGGTTCCAGCAAAACCTTGCTTGTTAATGACAGGCAGCTTTCTGCAACACTGATGGTGAGGCAAAACCTCTCCAGCCTCCTGGCCCCACAACTTCCCCAGCGCATGGAGTCAGGCAGGCAGCTGAGAGGAAGCCCAGCCAAGGGCTGGAGGGCTGTCACTCTCCTTAGGACTGACTCCCTGCAGACAAAGACACCCCCTGGGCAGGTATGCCCCCCCAACCCCCGACTCAACAAGGCTGGGCTATGGCCCATCCTACCATTGCTTCATTCTGCAAGGGAAGACCACAGGCACAGCCTGTCTTGCTCTCTCTCTCATCTCACCTCTCTGCTCAGCTGTGTGGAACAATTACTGACCTCCCACCCCTCCTGCCATGTCCCCTCTCTGCTTGACAAAGAAGCTCCACTGGTCAAAGAGAGCAAGGTCAGCCCAGGGGGAGGGAGCCCTGGTGGACCCTGATGCCTGCTGCATGCCTACAGCAGCAGAATGGGGTTGCACAAGGGGTGCTCAAGATGGGGCAAGAGAGGGTAGCTGGACCCCACCACCCTCACAGTGCCCAAGCAAGTTGGAGATGGTTTTGACACAAGCCCGTCTTTCAGATGCATGCCAGAAGAGCAGCAATGCTTAAGGAACCATGGAAACCTCCTGCTCCTCTGCTGATAGGAGCTGCTGCTCTCCGTAAAAGCTTATCTCCAGCTTCACTGACTGCAGTCACCCCTTCTGCAGATTAAAGGTGTGAAAACTGAGCTGCACGTGGAAGTGCTGCCTGTTCGAGCTAAGCAAACAACAAAACTGCCCACCAGTTTCGTAGTTGTCAGCACAGAGGGGGTAGCCACACAGAGGCCACTGCAGCGTGACAGAGGAAGACAACACTGTTTCTCCCTATTGCACAACTATCTGCCATGTAAAAATCACGGCTCCATCTACAACAGCCCTCTAGCTGTCGACACCTGCAGATGCACATGAGCTTTGCAGAAGACAGACAAGACATATTTCCCAATTTGCAAACTGTTACCCAGGATACCAAAGATAAAGACAACCAGTTTGCATGGTCAAAGAAGACAGAAGTCATCAACAAATTTATCAGACGCTTTGAGACCTTCTGTGTAAATACACTAACCACGTGCAAAACAGAAAGGATAGACTGAGCAAGGGAAGAGATGACATTACCACTGCTTGTGTTATACCTGTTTACTGGATAAACAAAGGACTCCTGTAGATAAACAAAATATTGTAATTCTAAGACTTTTCTCACTGCCATATTTAGAGATAAAAACACAGACTAAAAGGTTTTCTTAGAATAAGCTGGACTGTTTGGGATTTTGGCACTGGAAATTACAAGAGATTTGTGTCACTGGGGCTCTGGAGTACATTAATCCTTTATAAATGTTTTTTTTAATTATACATGTGCCCTGAAAGAACATGTGAGGACTGCCTTATTAAACTGAGATCTGAATTCAAAGGCACATTTGAAGAAAGGCATGATTTTTTAAACTGTTGCCAACACCTTCCAGTCCCACAGGAAGCCCACAGCACAGCCGTCCCTTTTCCACCCTGCTGGATCCCCCACCAGCCCCAGTGAAGCCTGCACTGCCTGGCCAAAGCAGAAGGGCAGGGAGCTGCATGGCCCTGGGATGGTCTTCCCATGGCCACGGCCAGGCTGGACCAGTGACCCCAGCATGGGGAGAGCCCACTGAGCCTCCCTTGGCTCACCCCCCACGGCTTGGTGCAGAGCCCAGCAGCAAGGAACATAGCAAGGAGCAAGCCATGGAGTCCTTGCTTCCCCCAACAGAAAGCAAATACATGATGCAGCATATATTAAGACATCCCTGTGACTTTCACCATGGCTTTTATATGCATCCCCTTTGGCTTCTGAATGTCTGAGCTGGCAAAGTCTGTAACAGCTGCTTGTTTTAAGCACCTGGGTGATTTCCAAGCTTAAGGCAAAGCTCACAGTAAGTGTTTTGCTCTGTTGAGGACCTGTTGACCTATTTTCAGAAGCAGAAACATATGTCTAAAAGTTGAGTTCTCCAGACGGACTCTACCGTCTTTCCTGGATGTAGGTGCTACGCTGGTCTCTTGTAGGTGACTCCAAAACCAAAGTTTGGTCCTGACAGCACTGTTCTTCCCAAGTGAGTTCAGTGATTCCTGACTTCATCTCTTCTAGGATGTGTACAGCTGGACCTGTGTCTATATACCTCAGGCCTGATCTGCAACCACAGCTGCTTTTCAGATATGGAGTCTGCCTCTCCCTCACTGAGGTTGCAGGATCTTTTAGCAGTGGGCAAATAGGGATGAGGACTACCTGCAAACACATTTAATCCACCTGTGCTTTACAGAAGCCCCAGACCAGCAAAGATTGATTAATATCTGACACCTCTGGGAATGAGGAGATGTAGCATGGATGGATCTTCTAGCCACCACTAAACCATACTGGTAATCCCCCTTTCGTACTGGCATAAACAGTAGAAACAGCCTCCTTTTCCTAAAGAGGAAGCCTCTAGGCAGAGGGTGCATTGGAGGATCTCCAAGTGCTTGTGCTTTAACCTCACTAGACTGGAGGAAGCACTAAGCCCCATTTTATTCTCCAGAGGAGATCAGAGCCATTAGTTAGCACTCAGCCTCCTGCCATGAGGCCATGGGAGGGTGGGGAGCAGAGCATCAGAGATGTGACCTGTAGACCTGAACCTCTCCCTCCCTCCTCCCCTTGGACCAGCACGCCTGTGATCTGGCCCAGGGCTTGCTGCCAGCACCAGGCATCCTAGTTTGCTACTCAGCGACAGCAGTTTTGACAGTGTTTATTGTTAGGTGAATAGTCTTATGCCCAACAAAAGCATCAAAAAATAGAGACAGAAAAAGGGAAATTCCTGACATGGCCTAATCTGAGGTCTAACACCAAACAGGGCTGCAATAAATTGGAAATTTTCTTCACATAGCAGAGATCAATAAATGTAATTATTTTGACTTAAACCTCATGAATTCTGAAGAGTTTCTCGGATTACTTGGAGAATAAGTGCTATTTTATAAAATGTCAAAGCTGATCAGAATAACAACCCTCACAGCAAAGACCTGATCAGTGGGAATTAAACCTTACAATATCTCACTACCCCTCACTCTTCTTAAAGGAACATTACCAGGGCAGAAATTACATTACAAGAATGGATGTCTCCTCTCTTGAGCTATTAACAAAGCTAGCTGGGTTTGTAAATCTCTCATCATTCCAGTATCCATCTCTGATCTTAAACCTAACACATTCTTCAAATTTCATTTGTTTTCCTCAGTGACACTGGCTGTTCAGGCTTATGCTTTCCTTAAGATGGATGGTGAATTTAGACAGGACAGGGTCCCTAAATCCAAGCCATATTTCCACAGCTCTGAGTTCTGGGTTTTGAGAGAAAATAGGATTGGCATCCAAGACACCCTTGATATTAAAAAACTAAAACTTGAGCAGCAAGCTAAGTCAGATGCAAAACCTGCCTTGTTTTGGTCTGTTTCCAGGACCTTTATGTAGACTGGTATGAGTCAGGGGTAATTCCACTAAAGTTAAGGTACTTCTCAGCTGGAAAACTGGCATTAGAGGATAATTTCTCAGGCTCTAGGGTTGAATCACTTTCACTTCCCATTAATCCTCCCCAGTTTTTTGGCAGTGAACAATGTGGCTGCACTGAGCTCACAGCAGTACAGCACAAAGTCTGAAACAAATTTGTTCCCAGCAGCCTACCAGCCCAGAATTCTATGCATCTTAACCACAGCTACGTGCTGGAACCCAAATGCCATCCTTAGAGATCAGAGTATTTAGGCTGCACTTGCCTCAGATGCCATAAACAGAATTTTAACCAACTTAGATGGTGCATGACCTCATCTAAGCAGAAAAAAACAGGTCAGGGTCTCCTGTCAACCCAGAGGCTGAGCAGCCCCTTCCTTGCTGCCAAACGCAGGTCTCCATCTCTGTACACCACTCCCGGGCCCTGGCACCCACAACCTGCCTGAATACAAGCTGGAAGTCAGCATTAGGGCTCTAGTGTAGATTTATGTATATTCCAGGTCACCATTTGAAACACTGTAGCAGAGACAGAACCCAGACTGATTACAGACAGAACCCAGAACCCATGCTGGCTTTTACAGCTCCTGTAAGACAGGCTTCATGCCCCATTACGTGCAGAGAAGGCTGTTCTTTTCCACTTAACTAAACATCGGGGTAAAAGTGCATCTCAGTCCTTTGGCTGGAGCCTCAAGGAGCTGTCATCCATACGTCTGAAAGCTGCATGTGCCATGAAAGGCGGCAGTCAGTACACACACAGAGCTGCAATTATCCCAGCAAGTCTTCCTGCTAGAAATATAGATTATCTTTGCTTTTGTCAACCTGGTTCAGAGCAGTTCTGAAAATAAAACAAGTGGACAAAGTCCACAAAACAACTTTTTAAACTGGTAGTACAATGTTGTTGGCTTGATTCACCCACTGAATCTGGCTGTAAGGACAGAGTCAATAGGCAAGGAGCAGGTCCCTGCAGCATGATGAAAAAGGATGAAAATGCGTGGAATTCCTCACACTCCAGTAAACAAGCTGGAAAAATCTTCAGAACAGGAATAAGCCTGAAGAACAAGTAAATTAAGCAGTGTCCTTTCTTTGCATTTCCAGCCACTGCAGGACAGGCCATCTTACAAGGCTACTGCTGAAGATGGGCCCATACTGGGGTGTGAATCCTACCACTTTAAAGTGCTATGGAGAGTTTTTGTGGAGGCAGAAAGAAAAACAAGCAGGACCAAATCAGGCAGAGGAAAGGGAGTTGATTTACTTCATGCTAGAGTCATTATCTACCTCAAGAAGTCCAAAACAGATAAGATATCAAGGTAGCTGATGGTGACCCTGGCCTTTCTGCCTTGATGCTTGATGTATCTGTGCATGCCGGGTTTACTTCTTGAGGCCAGCTCTCAGGACATCACTGTTTGTAAGGTACCAAGGCTGTACCTGGGCTGCCACTCCACAGAGACCCAGCTGGCAGTTGCTGGCAATGAGCTCTGTGAAGGACCTGATGTTCTCTGACATGCAGCTCTGCAACACCTCAGGCTATATTCAGCTCATCTCAGGTTTCTCATCTGAGAAGTGGAGCATAGAGTGCTTTAAGGGGTTACCTGAAACACCTTGGGCCTTGTCCCTGGGCACATGGTACAGCACTGACACTTTAAATTCAGGTGGGGACAACTTCTTCACAGGGAGACACCAGCATCAGGAATTCTAGGAAAAAAAAAAAAAAAAAAAAAAAACAGAATTAAAAGAAATGTTAAAACAAGCTCAGGAAAGAACAAAGTGTAAGTAGACATGTAGTCTATAAGGTTTCTCCACAAACTACTGTGGCAAAACCATGCTGTGTCCGGTGTCTCTGCTAGTTGTGCTAATTGCTTTTATAAGTCATCAGCTTATCACCTATAACTGCATCTGATAAGTCAAACAGCCTGTAATGCTTGGTTAGAAAAGCCCTCAGGAGGCAGGCAAGCAAATAAGTGTGAGGCTAAGTTAGTGGAGAGGAAAAGGTTGCCAATTTTGTTTGTTTTTAAAACAGGAGCCCAGATTGATGATCAAAGAGAAACCTCCAACCTTCTGCACAGCAACAATTTTACCACAGTTACCATATGCCCTCCAGACAAGGGGAAATGCTTCCTTCACTCAGAGCAATGGGAAAGGCAATACACGACCTGACTGCACGAAGTGAACGATGTCCTGTCCTTGGCAGCCCCAGGTGAGATGCAGAGGAGGCACCTTACTTGACCAGTGTAACTGAGATGGGAGGCAGATACAAGAGCTGACAAAACCAGTAATATCGACATTCTGATAAAGGTAAAATATGTTGGCTGCTACCTGTCATTAGGAGTTTTATATTTTTAGATACCCACAAGGATGTCCAGCTGTGCAAAAAGGGATAAGCTCTCCAAAACTCTTGGAAGTGGTGAGAGGGAAGAAGAACATGCCCTTTCTTCAGCCACATGGTTCTTTGTTTCTGGGTTTGTAGGTGTGATGTTTTTTTTCTTTTTTCATCCCCAAACCAGAAAACTGAGTTTTTCAGAAAATAATGACAGAAAATAGCTGGGGGATAGATGTCAGAAACACCACTGTATGTGTGTGTCATGCTCTCATTTCTATTATTTTTCTTCTACATCTTCTGTTTCAACCTATCTGCATTACAGACAGATATTGCTTTTGGTTCTGTGGAGATCAATACATTTGCAATTGGAAACCTTAAGAAATTTTTCTTTGCTTAGCCTTCCTGAGGAACAGCTGACAATAGAAAATTTGATATCTAATTGTCATTCAGATTATGGGAAAGGAGATCCAGCTATGAAAACAACCTAGAATGTTCTCCCCTTCTCTCTCTTCCTTCAAGTACAGTTAACAGATAAAGATGTTGTATTAAAAAGCCCTGAGTAACTGGGACCAGGGTGAGCACATGGTAAGTATGGACAGATGTTCTCATTGTGTCTGATGCAATTTTAAATCCAGATTACTCTTATATGCAGCTGTTTTTCTCTTCCAGTCCATTACAGGTCAATTCTGCTCCAGGTTACAGCTCAGAAGGAGAAATGTCCTTCCATAGGGGAGCCTCTCCTTTCTGCCACCCCGAAACCACACCTGCCATATCTGCTTTATCATGCCACCCCTCTGAGTCATACCACATAGTATAATATGAGATTGTCTTTGCATCTGGGAGCAATACCTGCCATTTTATCCTGTGTGTCTGCAAAGCTTGGCCAAAGTGACCTTGGCCACAGTGAGGGTCTCCTGGTTGCTCATGCTTTGCCAACTGCTGTATTTCATCATCCTGAGAAATAGCAGCAACCATTAATAATAGCAATAGATACTTGATATTCCTTGTTTTATTGGTTTTGTCACCTTGTGCTAAAAGCCTCTGAGGCTGTGAGCAGAAAAACAGGGCAAGAGCAGAGCCTGGAATGGATTCTAATAGAAAGGTCGGCCCAAAGGGAGGGATGGCATAGAAATTTTCCTTAAAAAAAAGAAGGAAAAGACAAAATGGAAACAAAAGTACAGGAAAGGTTTCCACTTCTATGAAAAAAAATATTAAATTAGGGCTTAAACACCTTGTTGTATGCAAACACTGTCAAAAACTGAGGAAAAAAGAGCTTTCTATCTAGCTGTGGTGGAAATACTTAGACCTTTTTTTCTGGTTAGCTGAAATATAGCATATGGACTGCAAATGTGAAGAATTTTCTAATGGGGAAAAAAAAAAAAAAAAACACAACAAAACAAAAACCAAAACCAAACCAAACAAAAAGCCCAACAGCAACAAAAACCCAACATCAAATAGACAAACAAAGAACCAAAACAAAACAAAATACAAGAGTTCCTTCAGGAAACAAGAGAGGAGAAGTGAGGAAATCTCCCTGCATCACCAGCCAGCTTAGAAAACTTATGCAGTACCTTCTGAAGAAGGATGGAGCCAGATTTCAAGATCTCATACTTGGACAGAAGGTGACAGAGGCTAAGAGAAGAACAACATTTTCCTATTTAGGTTTAAGGCTCATTTTACACTCAGGCCAATTCTCATTGCTTTGGCAAAGTAAAGAGCACTTCACATAGTAAAAAATGTAATTTGTTAGTATTTTATGGCTCCCTTACATTTTCAAGATAGCAAAAAGAACCTTTCTATAACTAAAAATCAATCTCCAATGTACAGATCTGTTCAGAGTAAACAACTCTGCAGAAATGTGTCCCCAGAAGGATGCTAAAAGCGGAAAGGGAAATGCTACCATACATCCAATGTTCCCACACGCCTCTGGCTTTTTCTGCCTTCAGATGTGCCCGGGGCAGACTTTCTAGCTGTTTAGCTGGGGTTTCTGCTTTGTTGGCAAACCAGAGACATGCCCTCTCTTCTCAGTATCTATGCTGTATGTTATTCTCTCTGTGATCAGCTCAGGGAGAGCTCAAGCCACAGGCAGGGGAATGATCTGCGTTACGCAAGCAACCTGCTGTGGGTTATGACATCCCAGGTAGCCAATAAACTCACTATGAGGCCAAATGCACCCTAACATGAGCACACGTGATGAGGTCTACCTGTACACCCTGGAGACAAGCAGTCCGTCAGCTCTGGGCAGCACCTGGAGCCACCTGGAGGAGGCAGAGCCTCATCTCTGGCTTCTGGGAAGTCTACACAGAGCCTGTTCATTGTCCCATGAAAAAAATTGGGAGAACACTTCTCTGTCCAATTATCCATGCAGATCTGGTGATCAGGACTCAGCCTTTTCCACAGGTGACAACCTTGGACGTCACAGGCTGTTCTTTGTAACTCCAGTCTCTCCAGACTCCTTCCCCCAGACCTTGCTCTATCCATCCCAGACCCAGACACACCATGGCCATGTAGCCAAGCCAAGTTCTACCCCTGCAAATATGGCCCTTGCCTCATGGCTCAGCAAGCTGTGCAGGGCCAGGTTCATCACTGATTCATGAGGCTGTCATGCTGTGGCTCAGATTCCCATTATCCAGTTTGTAAATCTGTGTAAACCAGCCTTATCAGAGCATTTTTCCAGCATATTCTGCTGTAGAAGATGTGGTTGTCAGCACAGGATCCTTAACAAGAAGCAACAGATTTTGTACTGGGTTCTCTAATGCAGTGGTTAGTCTTCTTTTCAAATTTCATCTATTATTAATTGTTATTAGGATTTTTATAATTTTTAAGCGCTTGCAGCATATTTCTCCATGCGTGAAACTGAATTATGGTCCCGATCTCAGAAAGGCTGTATTCTAAGTAGACAGATTTTTCTCACAAACTGTTGTAAGCTCATCATAATTTCTACAATATTTGCAGTATATCTTAAAGGCCTGCCACTTAGATCTTCTCCTGTTTGCATGGAGATAAAAAAGATGTAGAAACTTAACAGTTCTTAAAAAAACAAAAACAACAACAACAAACTAACAAAAAAACACAACCCACCAAAAAAAACCTTTATTATTTTCTTATTAATAATATAATTTCCCAGTCAATCTCATGAATTTTCAACAACTAACTAGATTCATGAGAAAACCTAGTGAAAGCTGATGGTGGTAAAATTACATTCTTCAAGCACAGCAAAAAGAAATATACGGTGTTTTACACACATAATTGTGTTTCCTATACCATGGCTTGTGCTACATAAGGGTATGCAGAATAAATGCTCTTAGATCTCTTCTGGACTACATGCATGGTTCACATGTGTGCTGGGTAGTCTCTGATCTGGAAGTCTGGGCTTGGTGTGGTTCCTGCCCACCCTCACAATCTGACCACGGTATCTCAGGGCACAATGTAGTCCCTGGGCACTATGAAGCAAAAAATGACCCAAGGTATCACTTACTAGGAGACTTTTTTTACTTACACCAAGCACTGGAGTTTCTGGCTCAGAGCCTTCTTTTAGACATAATGACTAGAGGAAATAAATTTCCACAGCCATGGACTGGGGCAGTGGGCTCTGGGACCTGCTATGCTAAAATGGGGAGAGCAGGAAAAGCAGCTTGCGACAAGGAGTGATGATGGATGAGAAAGCTCAGGTCAAAGCTGCTCTGTGTGTCCCCTTTCAGAAGCAGGATCTCTTTCCAGTGCCTGGAGGCAGAAAAAGAGTTCAGAGAGAGCTGTAGTGCCTGATTCTGCTGGCGAAACAGCCCAGCACAGCAACTTTTGCCCTCCCATCCAAGAGCAATACTATAAATATGTAGTAACCTGGTTATTTATCGTTTTAAAATGAACTGGGCATATTGATTATTTTTCTCCTTTTCTTTCTGAAATGCAATTGAGTTGGCATAACAAACAGCACCACTAATGGACTGTGACAGTAACTGATGTCCATCCTGAGCTGCAACAAAGTGCATCCTTCTCTGCTTGGCTCACCCTGGTGTTCCCTGCTCTGGTAGAGGTCCACATTCTGACTTGTAACATCTTTCCAGACCCACCATACAGGGCTCTCTCTCCTCTCAAAGAAAGCACAATCATTTTTTTCCCCTAATGTGGTAAGTGCAATGAGCAGATGCAGCTCCTTCACCTCGCACTGACTCCTTATCCCGTTTGAATAGTGTGGGGCAGCCATCACCAGCCAGAGTCCCAGGAGTGTTTCACATCCATTGGGAGGCTTTCCCAGACTAGGGGAGAGGAGGAAGGTGACAGCCCTCTCTTGCTGCCTCTCCCACACCCACACAGAAAACGTTGGGAGTAGAAGAGGCCTCTCACAAAGGTATAACAGAAAGAGGACCTGGCAGTTTGAGAGAGGTGATTCTTCCCTCCTACTCTGCTCTTGTAACATCCTACCTGGAGTACTGTGTCCAGCTCTGGTACCCCAACCCAAGAAGGATATGGAGCTGTTGGAGCAAGTCCTGAGGAGGCCACAGAGATCATCTGAGGGCTGGAGCACCTATCCTATGAAGACACACTGGAAGAGCTGGGGTTGTTCAACCTGCAGAAGAGAAGGCTCTGGGTGAGACACTGGAGCAGGTTGCCCAGAGGAGGTGTGAATGCCCCCCCCGAAAGTGTTCAAGGCCATATTGGATGGGGCTTTGATCAGCCTGGTCTACTGGGAGGTGTCCCTGCCAATGTCAGGGGATTGAAACTAGATGATCTTTAAGGTGCCTTCCAACCCAAACAATTCTATGATTCTATGAATATAACTGAGGATATCCAGCCACACAGCCAATGCCACAGAAACTTTACATCCCAGAAAGCAGCCCTGTTTCTTGACACCAGAGATGGGACTAAATCAAGTAGAAATATCCAATAAAACTCCTGCAGCCAAGGAGGGGCACTCTCCTTTCCTCCCTGCTCTCAGAGCCTTCCAGGAGCACATCCCCAGGTTCTCAACACCAAAGCATCACGGTGCCACAATTTCAAGCCAACCTTGTGGGGCAGTGGCTCTCAGGGTCATGGCACAGCAACTTACAGCCAGAGGGTCTGAGCCGTGCTCACACAACATCAGCACCAGCAGGAACTGGCTCTGCTCTGGGTCACACACACTGGTTGCCCAAAGGTCTTCTGTCCTATGATGAGAGTTCTATGGGAACAGCCACATCCATAAACTAAACTGCAAACTGGTGGGGCTGCTCACACACCTAAAATTCAACACATGATTCAAAATGCCATTGAACCAAGGGCCTGTCAGGCATGGGGAGTGCCCCAGCTGAAAGCACTCCCACCCCACAAAGCTTTGGGGATCAGAAGTGCCCTGTGCAGAGAAACGAGCACCCAGCTGAGCTGGCAGGGCTGAGGAAGCCGGTCCTACCTCTCTCTGAAAGGATTACAGAGAGTGGCCTTGCATATAAATAACAGAAATGCACAGCTCAGGACTTTCTGTCTCTGTCAGACAACCCTCGATAAGCAGTTGTGAGAAATGAAGCAGGCAGACAATAATAAAAAACAGGCTTACATTTGTCATTTCATTGAATCCAAAACAGCAAGTATAACATATGATACATCTTTCTTCAGGAGACAATGTCTTTTGTATCACCCACAGGCCAGGTTCAGACCCACGGAGTCCCCTGAAGGAAGGTATAAATTACAGGCACATGTATGCACTGGGGTACTTCCACAATCACCAAACACGATGAATTCAACACCTGCCTGTAGGGAAACTCATGCACAAGGATTAAATAGCCTGTCCCACCCCATCTCTGCCTAGTTCTTTCTACTGCCTTTGGTGGGGGCTGTGAACATATACTCGAAGGAAGAGGTTGGTCTGTAAGCCTCAGCCCTGCCTGCCTAACTAAGCAAATACCTGTATGTCCAAACAAGCTGACTGTCACACACTAGCAGCTCAGATACTAGCAGAGCTACTGGTGTGAATAAAACTACACAGTGACTTGGCCAGAAAAGCCATTCAGTATTTCTACATGGACAAATTACTGCCAGGGAAGATGCACTTGTTGCTTTTCCAGGTATTTTTCTACCAAATTATATCAGCAAATGGGCAGTTCTTCCAGAACCGCAGTGAGGCTGCAGAGCTGTGAGAGCACAGCTCAATACCCCCACAACTCTGATCACTGTCTCCACACAAGCAAAACCCTACAAATGCAAACATTTGTCAGGGAAGGCACAGTTTAGGTCTCAAAAGCTCAGGACCCAGAAAGCCTGGATTCTTACTCCAGCTCACCAAAAGCACAATTCTCCTGGATATCCTCAGGTCTGGAAAAAATGAATGTTTGCAGTCATGCTTACTGGATTGAGTTACATGGCTAGTTGATCTTCTTCATATCAAGGCAGTATGTCTCCCTCAGGGGACTGATCATCTCTGAATTTATACTTCAGAACTTCCTGTGTATGTCTAAGGTTGGTTTCATACAAGCAGTGTTTCATGCTGTTATCTCAGTCCAATGCTACGGTTCCCCTCAAAGACACACCATGGAGATGTGAACATGGTTTGCAGGGGACTGGGTTGCACTGCCTCCTTTGTAGGTGGGTAACAGGGTTCCAAAATCTTGAGCTGCAGTCTTTGAATCCTGCCAAAACAACTGTTACAGTATGCAATTGGGGCTTTCCTCTTTTGTTACCCTTGTTTTCCTGTTTCAAAGGCAAAAAGAAGTTGGAAAGAAAAAGCTGAATGAAACCAAACCTTCTCACTTTCATCACATTTTTCATAGAAAGAGTTTGAATTTATCAACCATCTCTGTTAACTAGGTAGTTGCAAATGCAGTGAAATATATGAATTGGGTAGGGCTTAAAATTTTCTTTTGACAAAAATCCAAAGCTGCCCAAGAGCACCCTGAAACTGATAGACTGCTTCCATGGACACCTATTTCCCACACCACCAAGACCCTGAAAGTTCCCAGTGCTGACACACCCTATGATGGGGAGGCAAGCATCCTCTGAAGGGCCTGCTGGGGACCAAGAAAAAAGCAGTGCTCTCTAGAAGAGTGACATCAGTACAGGTCAACTCCAGGGAGGCAGGCAGTCCCAGGCAGCTATTCCTAGAAATTGTTCTGAAAGTCCAGCCTCTAGTTTGAGCAAACATTTGTGTTGGGACCTAATCACAGCTGCCTTTCCCAAGTGCTCCCTGGTAAGGCCTTCATTCATATTCCCCCACACTGTTCTGTGCTTGTGGTTAAGAGCATCCACAGGCTCCTCTGCACTTACCACGGAAATGGGGTTAGCTCATGCTCTGGCAGACAGAGGAGACTGTACTGTGTATATTTACATTTTTTAAAAATATATTGCTAATGCATTTCAGTAATGATGATTTAAAAAAAAATAAAAATCTTTCTAGCCATTACAATAATGGCTTTGAGCTAATTGCTTGCATTTGCACTCAAATATGGTTCTCTCCTCTCTGACTCATTTCCATTTTTATGGAAATCAGCTTTCTTGCTAGACTTTTAACTCAGAGCTCTTGAGGCCCAGCTGTTGCCTGACTTCCTCACTCAGGTAGCAACTTACTCAACCAACCACAGTAGGACCACTTACGGAGGAAGATACTACTTAGCACAGGTAAAACTGCCAGAACCGGGCTTACAGTCCATAGGCTGTGTGGGAGGATGCTGTGCACTTTCAGTGCCTGAGGAGGTACTCCTTGAGGGATGCAGGCAGCCAGAGCCATCTCCCCTGGGAACTGGCTTTCCTGCAGCTCTGCCTATTGCCCACTGGCATTAGAAAATAACTAGGGGAGCTTTTAGCAACTTTTTCATGTCATGGGCTGACCACACAGCTGCTACAGAAAGACATCCTAGTGTGGCAGTCCCTGTCCCCTTAGCCTCCTGACTGATCATGGGCACAAGATGCCTGGGCTATCTAATTTCCATATTAACAGGCCATAGTTCTCCACAAGGCTATGCTTGGCACAAGTCAAAACGTGGGACCGAGGTTGCTCAAAATTCCTTTTAGTCTCTCGTTTGACAAGTTATTGAAGCCTCAGGGAAAGACAAAGTATTTTGAACCTCAAAATTTGCTTTGGTCAACCTACAGATAAAGACAACCCATTCCGCAATGATTAAACTGAGGCCACAGTCAGGCAGGATTCACAGTCCTGCTGCAGTGAAATGGGATGATTTATTTTCTCTTGAGCACCACAGCAAGAAAAATATCACTAAGACATGCATTTTGGAGTCACCTTCAAGCATTTACCAGTGAACAGAGTGACTGACTCTGGTCAAGGATTGTTGCACTGTTTACAGGGAGCACAAAACCTATCACAAAGTGTCTGCTGCCTAAATGGTGCAAAGTTGCCTCTTCTCAGAGCACACCCTAACTAGCTCAGAAAAAAGAGAACCACAAGGAATAGACCCTGAGATTGTGGGAGAAGAACTCCAGCACTGAAACAAGTGTTGGACTCTAACCTGCAAAGAAGGGGAAGATATTCCACTGCCTCCCAATGCTTAGATGCTCTTTTTCCACATGCAATCTGATCACACAGAACCAAAAGGCAGAAAGGAAGAGCTGCCTGAAAGAGTGATGTATCTGTGCCAGTGTCTTTTCTTCTCCAGGGTGACTGAGAGATTTCTTCACTCCTGCTGAGCATCTATGTTGCATCTCTGCTTGACCAGTGTGAAGTCCTTGTAACTAGCATAGGGAGGGGAGCTGTTCCTGAATTACCTGTTTGTGTTGCTGTCAGACTGATGTTTGGGCTTGAGTTCTCAGAGCTAAATGACTATACTCAGGTGTAACTCAAGCATGACTTTGGTCATGTTGGGTGAATTTCCTTGGGTTCCTCTGCCAGAAGAACAGGGTCATTTCTAGTCATCTTCCCTTTCCATTCAGCAGCTCAGCTGGTTCGAGTTCCACCAATATATTTCCTACATCCCACTTTCCATAGATCCATGTACTCAACATTCTCTCCATCTCTTTGCATGTTATTTACCAGCTTTTCCTCTTTTTATTCATTCAAGATGTTAAAATAAGCCTTCCAGTCTCACTTCAGGCAAAGCACCTATAGGTGTCTCCAGGAACTTTGTCTAAAGGTTGCTGTGTTCACTTCAATGTTGGACATAAATTAAGTGAATGTATCCCTGAAAACAAAATTGTTACTTTATTACTGTGTCCTACTGCATAGATGTGACCCTTTTCTCCCACTTGTGAATGACCAGGGGGAGAAACTAAATTAGTATCTCATAGATCTACATTCCCAATACAGAGTTTGTAGCTCTTTGTACCTAAATATGTCTGTCAGCTTCTATCACACATCAGGGCCCTTGTTGGAACAACGGCCACACCATTCTTAAATTAGATTCTCTTGCTGGTGCTTAAATGAAAAGAGACATCTAATTTGTGAGTGAAAACGTTTGTCATTTCTTAGGGGGATCCAGCACACAAGATACAATTAACATCTTTAAAGAATGTTTCACAGAGGTTCAGCAGCAGCTGACAAGGAAAATTAAATGAAAACAAATAAAATCAGTTGTTCTAATACCATAACTCGAATGGCAAGTGTAATCTTCTCCTTTTATCTGAGGTCGAAATTGCTTTCCTGCAACAGCTTTCATTATGAAAATGCGGCACTTCTCAGCACCAGAATATTAAGACAACACATGCCCACAGGGGCCCTGATCATTTTAACGAGGAACAAACAATCCAGAATGCAGCTTTTAAGTTTTTTCTGAGCTAACACCTGCTTTGCTGCAAATGAACAATGGTAATGATAAGCGTGACAGCTCACACATATCTAGGCTGAGATGTGCATCACTGGAATCTTTTTCTTCCTACCAGCTAAAGAAGGGCCCAGTGGCCAGTGTTGCTTTTAAGATTGCCAAAACCCTTGGCCACAGGCTGGGGACAAGGTCTGTGTCTCGTGGAGCTGTCGAGTTTGCACAATGATGCTGAAATCCTCAGAAAATTCTAAAAGCAACCAGGCTAGTGAAGGTTCCCCATTCTCACAAGTAGTTTATTGAGGGCTGGACGGATCTTTACTGCTATTTCACTACTGCGGCTCAAGACTCAAAAGAGATTTGCTTATAGTCTGAGTGAATTAATGACCCAGGCAGAGGAGAAAACAAAAGGTGTGACCCCTGCTTTGTGGCATCTCCCCGCGTGATCCCAGCTGCATATTTTTCACCCTCAAGTTGGGAGCATGAAGAGAGGGATAAAGGAGGATGCCACATGTCTACCTGTAGTTTTCTACAAGCATTTATTTCAGATACCTTTCTTAAGGCACAAGTGAATGACTTCAGCACCAAGGGGAAAAACAAACAAATAAACAAACAAAAATAATCCAAACAGTTCCTTGGGAATATACTAATTCTTAAATCCAGCTTTATTTATTCTCTGAGGAGGTATCAGCAATGGCTGCAAAACTTACGTGCCAGAGATCCTCAAAGTGGACTCTCCTGTCCAGATCAGATTTGAGATCTTGGGGCTGAACTCTGCCAAGGTTTCCACCATGGCATGTTTCCCACCTTCCTGGGAAGACATTGTGCCACTGTCTCGATCTCTCAAAGAGCTTCCGTCTGCTGTTCTAGTTCTGCCTGGTGAAGGCAGAAGGACACCTGGCTGGTGCAGCTGACCTGGAGCCAGTGCAGTGCCTGCCACGGGGGCACACTTCAGGGAGAGATAAGCCACCTAGATGGAAGTGACTCAAGGGTTGATCCAGGCTATGAGTGGAGCCATGCTGTCCCACACCATAATTTAAGAATAGTGAAATGTAATCCAGGGATTGAGATGCAAATGACACGACAGCGAGTACTGTTAATAAAAAAATATCTTTAATTCAAACAAGGATTTCACAGATAAAGACATCCTGGTAGTTACTGAAAAAATATAAAAAGTATTAGCTTTGAGAATCATATTACCTGCCTTGAGTTATTTGCCACTGTCGTTTTTCAAAAACTGTTTGGTATGTCTTGTCCTTGGTTTGCCTCTATCCATTTTTTTCAATAAAGATTGGATGATGGAAGATAGATAGATTATGCTTTTTAATTTTTTCGAGCACTAAGCTGCAAGGGACTGTATGTATAATGGAGGATAGGGTCAGGATTCAGAATGACCCCAACAGGCATAGAAATGGTCTGGGGAAGGAAGAGGTTAGAGAAGGGTTATGTGTGAGATTTTACACTGTTGAATAACCAGCAGCACAAAAACAGGATGGAAAGGTATGGGTTGGATAGGAGTTTTCCAGAAAATCAGCAACAGACCCTACAGTACCTTAACTTGCAGTAAGAAACATACAGGCTACTTATTAGAAAACACTTTCTTAAAAAGTAAGGAAAGCAGCTTGATCACACAGATTGCCTGGGAAGCTGTGGACTCATCCATCACTCAAGAGCTTCAAAGAGAGACCTGGAAAAATGTCAGTCATAAATTATTTGTGTATCAGTGTTCCTGGATGACACAAGGCACAGGACTCTACAGCTCTTCCAGCTCTATATTTTTATGAACTTATGAGCAAGACCTGTTGCAGAATGGCTCCACTGATGCACAGGGGATTCCAGCCAGGGCACTGGAGAAGGACTACCCAGTTCATCCAAGGCCTGGAAATGGCCAAGAGGCTTGAGATCTAGGACAGCTGATAAGCATGATAGAATCATTACTGTAGAACAAGCCCAGTGAATTTGCCAGTAGTATCTACAGAGAATCTAGGAGTAACTTGACCTAAGGGTTATTTTTCCTCTAGTTTAGGACTGAATCACAATTTCTGGTATGGCCAATAAATGGCTGTCATCTTGTAGGTAGTGACTTGCACAGGATTTGCAAAGCTTTGAAGCCCAGACATTTGGAAAAAGTTCATTTTCAGAGGAAACTCATGTAAGTGAGCAGCCAGTCTGTCAGCTAGCTCTTCTCTGCATGGCCAGTCCCTAGAGCTTAACAGCCAACATCCATCTGTGTTCTTGCTCCACTAGCATTCTCATTTTTCACCTCTTGTTTACCAGGGCCTGGAGCCTGCCCAGAACACCAGATTGCACACACAGGTATCCACTAGCAGAAAAATATGGCTGAAAGCAAACAATGACTTGCAGCTAGTATGCTTTGTATTAACTTCTGTGTGAGCAAATTCAGTCCTGATGGAAAACGGTGAGAGTAACAGCCTTGGTTTTTGAAAGCCTCTCTGTAGTGAGACCAGAGAGCACAATGTGAAAGCAGAATTTGTTATACATTCACAGGTTGTCCCCATGCTGTTGAGTGGGGAGACAGGCCTTCAGCTTCCATTCAGATTTGTCATGCACTTCTGAAGGTCCGGCAAGGGAGCCAATTAGCACTAATGATGGCAGAGGTGATTTAGTGATATGGACACGTGTGTGTAAGAAAATGATGGGTGCTGTCAGATCAGTGGAATAAAAAATCATTGCAGGAGTAGGCCAGGCATGCTGCTTAGCTAGAGGCATCAGGTGTTCCAAGAGATGAACTGCAGACCCTGACCTAAATTTAGCCTGATGAGCTTTTTTTTTTTTTTTAATATTCTGCTCATTACTCTGCTGTACTGCTCTTACCCAGCAAATCATTGAGGTATAACCACAATTCAAAGCACATCCACACCCTGTTGTTCTTAAAATTACAGACATTTTTATCTGAATTGCTAGATGAGAAACTAGGAGCATTACACGGTTATTGCAAGCACCTGAAGCTCTTCTGGTCACACAACTCATGAAGCCAAGATGCTGACAGAAGCAGCATGGGAACCACTCACAATCCTTCGGGAACTGTAAGTTATATGATGGTAACTACATACCCATGTATATAACTGTCCTGTACTTCTCTGCATATAGAAATGCAAATGCAATTACTAACTACATCAGTATTTCTCAAATATGTACCTACCTAGATTGCCCTCTCCCTCTCTTCAGCCTTTTCTAGGTCACTTTGAACAACTGAAATCTCACAGATGCAGCAGGATTCAGGGGAGGGGGAGAGAGAGGGATCCAGACTTTAGTTTTTAACTTTTGCAGTTCCTAGAAGAATCTGTCTCATCTTTCTCTTTTCTCTGCTGTTCCTTTCACTTTTAGATCCTTCACTCCTATTTGAATTTTCAGTAGGTGCTCCAAGAGCACACACTTTCCCTCTGAGTGAGGCTGCTCACAGAGTTTCTGTGCAGGTTGTCTTTCTCCCTGCCTTCTCCCTTTCCAAAAAGAAATTTCAGTTCTTTCACAGTTCCATACTGACACTCATGGTTAAGCATCTACTTGCAGCATGACTCTGTAAAATTACCTCTGTGCCTCATTAAAGCACCCTAGAAACACCCACAAACAGCACCAGGGTCTGCATTTGTAGATTCTGAAACTGCTTTAGACTCTGGAAGACACCAGACTGATGAAGAATTTATGAAATAGACTAAACAGAGTCTCTGCATAAGGGTCTGTTCCAGGCCAACAAGCAGTCTCCTTTCTGGCCCACAACTGCCAGACTACGCATCTTGAATTTCCACTTGCATCAGGATTACTCAGTAGGACCAGACCATTAGTTACTACCTTTTCAAGGGGTGATTCTGTCTAATTAGATGCTTTGTAAGATCAGTGTCTTGGAGGGTATCTTATCAGATGCTCTATAAGGAAAAGTACGTTCATTCACTATGGAAATACATTTTGTGCCCAACCCAAGAAGAATGCAGCTTATCAAAACTGAGCATACAAACAGAATTGCAAGATAGAGAGAAGAGGAACAGAAGTCACTGCTGAGCTCCCCATGATCAGTTGTGCAAAGCTGATTTTTTTTAGACTGGAAATGAGTGCAGGAAGGCCTCTGAGCTTTAGCCTAGAGGATCTGAATAAATGAAGGAGTGTCCTTTTATTAATTTAATTGCTCTGGTTTCTTTGAAGTTGTGGTAGAAGATTCGGATATACTGAGATGCAACTCAGTGGTTTGCTCAATCTTTTCCACAGAAAAATCCATTCAGGAGACAATTAAGTTTTATTCTACTTCCCTGTTTAAAAATACACTATACTACAGGACACCTGTAGTTAATAGGGCTGTGACATCTCAACCATATCAGACAAGTTTAATTCAGACACCACTATGTATAAATGAAATTTTTGGCTTTCAATGTGACCATCAAAGCAGCTGTGAAGTGGAGGTGTGCCTTTGTTTCTTTAGTGGGTATGAGGAAGTCTGAGAAGATGGGTTTAGATACCACAGCTTTTTTGATTAAAATTATTTCATGCCATTTTTTTTTAATGCCTTGTTACCAGCAACTAGCTTCCTTGCTTCTTTTCTTTACTACAAGAATCCAGCACTGCTGTACAATAGAAGAGTTTGTATCGACTTGAATAATGGGAAAATTATGGTATTACGAGAGTCAAGAGAATTACAATGGGGGAAGATGGAGAATGTTAAGCAGGTCTGGTTACATTCATTTAAGTCCGTTCACGACTGGGCATTGCAGATGAAAAAGAGTGTTTCTGCTAAACGTTCAGCACTGCTGTCTTCAAAGGAGCTGCAGCAGCAGCAACCACATCACATTTACCAAGCACATTAAATTCCCCCCAGCAAGATCAAGAACACCAAAACTAACATTGTGGCTGCTCCATGCTTGGAAAATGTAATTAAAAGAAAAATATAATAAATAAAAATTCTGCTTTTCTTGTTTGTTTGTGTTAATATTGGCAAAAACTCTAATTTTTACAGACTTTCTCAAAATACTCTGAAATTGATACCCAGAAAGGGCGAGATTCTGTAATTCACAACAAATGCCAGTTCTGGCAAAGCAGGGTAACACAGACTTCAGAGCATGCTCTATGCCCAGCCCAAGCTGCCAGTGACCCCCCCCAAACCTAATCACCAAGGCCTGCCTCTCCCCTTCCTTCAGTCCAGAGGCATCAGGGTTGGAGGAGCTTTATGCTACAGCTGGCATTCAGCACTCCTTCCATGCTGGGCCACCAGTTTCTCCAGCAGCAACAAGATGGAGCAGCTGAGAAGAGCCCTCATCAGTCACATCAGAGACAAAAGGTTCATTTCTCACTAACCTCCACAACTTCTCAGAGGAACATTAAAGTCATTAGCACTCACTCTATATTAATAACAGCCCAGATTATCTCAGCACATGATCTGAAAATCCGTAGTTTCCCTACAGTCCAATATCCAACCTCTTCCTTGTCTCTCAGGCAGGTGGACTCCATAGATTAGTTTGGGGGACTGTATAAGAACAAGAACAAGAGGATAGATGGTCACCTCCCTGAAGTCCCATCACAACCAAATTTGGCCTTTTTAGAGATCATCCTTCCTTCAAAGCATAGCCACGTTCCAGCTTCCTTTCCTCCACCAAAAAAAACCCAAACCCCAAACAAGAAAGAACCCCTTTAGCTAAAACTAAGATAAATAATCATATTAGATTTTTTTTTTTTTTTTTTTTTGCAGAAAAAAGTGTTTCCAAAGTCTGCTTTGTAATTCAAGACAAGCAAACATTGTGTCTAAATAAACTGGGTAGTGGGGCATGGAAATGCCAGGAGGAGGACAATGAGCGGGGAGGGGTGGAGGCAAACGTAAGGCGAAGAGCCAGGGGTGGCACCAGGTGAGCGGAGCAGCAGGACACTTGGATGGAGCATGAAACTCAGAGCAAGGCAAAGCTACATGGGCTCACATTGGGTCCAGAGGCAACAGCTGGGATTTGAGAAAAAAGCACGGAGTGGAAGCCAGAGCCCTGACAGAGACCAGAAGCAAAGAAGACCCCTCAAGACACCCAAACCAAGACACCTCAAGACATCACATAGCTCCAGTTGCCCCCCACCCCATGGACCAGCCCCAGGCTCATCTGCAGCAGGGCAGGGGGAAGAGTCTCAGGCAGAAGAGAGGCCAGGAGGCAGCACAGGGACGTGCAGTGGCCCACGGCGATGGTCTCAGAGATCAAGACCCCCAGCAGCCTGTGCAGTCAAGGCTGCCACAGGACAGAACTTCAGGTTGCTGGAGCAGAGGAGGTAAAACTGGAACACAAGAGGGCTTGTGCCTGGTGGGGTCCAATCCAAACTGGTGATTGCTGTCCTCCTCCTGTAGGCCTTGCTATGGAAGTGGAAAGCACAGCCCAGACTCATCCATAGACTGGTAAATTAATTCAGTAGTATAGGCTTCAGAGGACAGCAGTTGTGAGGACAGACTGCTCTCATATACAGAGGCTGTAGAAAGCACTGATTATGAGTCCCTCTCTCCTGGCAAGAAACACAGGCCTCTGTTCATTATGTGCTATTTGCAATTGCTTACCAGGGCTCTCAAGCATCAAACATCCTCCCTCAGTTCTACTGTGACAGAGCAAAGGGGATAATACTGTGCTTCATTCACTGCAGTCTAAAGCAGTCCCTGAGGAAAAACCAGCATGCAGAACAAGCAAAACAGCACATAAGAGAGCAAAGCACGAGGCTTGCAGTTGGGTTCCTAGGTAGTCTGGTAATTTAAGCAGAAGAAGTATATATAAGTCGTTGCTTCAGACATAGCAACTTGCTTATGTTAGATGAATAGCACTGGAAGCCATGGAAGGTAAGACGTCCATTTTCTTTGGCCTGATCTTGGAATAACACCTCTTGTCTCCCTAGTCGTGACATAAATACTGGTATAATCTAAGCACCTTATTTGGGCCTGGGAAAGGTCTACTCCAGATCCCACATAAGGGTAGAAAGAACCTCAAGACCAGCCTTCACGTTCACAGAACCATTCTTCAAAACAAACAAAAAAATCCTCACAACATCTTTAGGATTTTTATTTCTGAATAATTATTTCATATTATTGTATTAGAAATTACAAAGAAACTCTCTCCAGGAGAGCAAGGGGGGATGGGGGGAACCAAACACAAAACAACAATTCTGAAATATTTCCAAGCAATTTTGTTCCATATAAACACACGCAAAATTACATATTTCCACTCACATGCATGTACAAAAACATTTTAAGTAAAACATTCTTCAGAATAACATGTGCATTAGTCTCAGAATTGAGCACATAATCAGATTGGCCTCACCTACCTTACCTAATCTTATTTTCCTGTTTTCTTTTTAAATTGTAAATTTCTATGCAGGGAACATCTCTCTTTCTGCACAGCATTATGCATATTAGCATGGATGGTCTTGGAATTAAATCACTAAGTAGCAGAATCATCTGACACACAGCTGTACACTGAAGTTGTTACACTGTCATTTATATGGGGACCTTTGTTGGATGCCAGGCAAAACTCTTCAAAAGGAATAAAAACTTCTTGCTAGAGGGAAAAAGGAATATGATACTGAGTGCTCTCTTAACTACAATCCTGTAATGATTCCCATGCAAAACACTTCAAAAGCCAAGTCATTCACAGATCTTGCTCTCTAAATTGATATCAAAGGTCCCACCAATTTCAATCATACCAAAACAAATCACTAAAGACATGAGTGCTACTGGATATGGATGTGCTCAATACTCAACATTCCAATTTGCCACCCACTCACCTTTGGAAAGAGAAGGGAGAAAGAAGAAAGAACCAACAAAACTGCAGATTACTGAAGCAGGTGGGTCTGCAGGGCTTTTCACCAGCCAGCAGCAAAAAAATGACAAATGTGAGAGCTGAGCTTCATTCCAACCCACTGCATCATCTACCCATGGCTTTGGGGATTACATGGTCAATGAACTCCTCACTAGTTGCTCACAGATGCATTAACACCTAGCAAAATCTTACATGATTCATCAAAAAGGCATAAGGTCTGTATCTCTCTTTGTGAGCTACATCTGAAATTTCACTATTTCATGCATGATGACCACCACTGTAAATCCAAGGACAGCAAACATTCAGAGGGGAAGGGCTCACCCAGAGGGTCTAGCTTGCACAGGCATAAAAGGCAACATCAAGCACACAAACGTCAAGAAGCTACACTTAGCATAATGGGGGGAATGGGAGGTGCAGATTTTACTCTACTATCATTTTGAAATGTACAAGTAATATTGATGCATTTCTCATTTCTGCATAAACGTGCATCCTAAAGAGAGTCAGTAACCTCTCTTTCTTACACTGCAACAATATAGCTGAGTCAACGGAGGGTGAATTTCTACTGTATTTAAATACACTTGAAGCATTCATGCTCGACTTCTTGCAAAGTGTGTGTTACGGTGTGAAATGGGTATGGGAAAAGGATATGAAATACAAAAACACAGTTAAAAGCAAGACAGGACACCTCTACACGAGCAATATAAAGAAAGCACTTAAGATTGATGCTTAAAAGGTTTAACCAAAGCCCCAGGGAACGGCAGCTCACTTGAAATCTTGCAGATGAGCAAGCAACGCTGGCAGCAGCCACTGAAAATAGTGCAAAGGAATTTATTTAGGTGCTCCAGCTTCAAGAATACTCTGGTACAACAGTCTGGCAAAGCATCTATGGAGAAAAGCATGATGACAGGTCTTCTCACATAGTATTAAAGACACAAGGGCCAAATCAAGCTGAGTCTTGAGGCCCCAGCCTAGCACATTCTGTGCTGTGGAGAGCAGCAGACCTGCTGTTATAGGCAAGATGGGCAGTCTGCTTTTAGCCCTGTACTACCATTTCAACAGCTCTACAAGATGTGTGAAAGAGAAAAAGCATCAGCCCAGCAGGAGTAAGTCTCCTCTGATTCCCAGAGAGGAAGAGCTAAATTCAGGTCTCTTAACTCAGACACTGATGGTGTGGATGTCTTCAGCTGAGGTAGGCAAGTTGAAGTCACTTTATGGGGACACAAAGGAAAAAATAGACATTTCTGAAAACGTCATTCATTTAACCTGCTTTATACTAATTCAGATGCAGACATCTAAGGCTGAGTGAGAAGATACTACCCCAATTGCCTTCCTTATACCTGGGCAGTTGAACAGCACAACTATCATGTATTTCTTCATGATAAACAGTTTTGCTCAAAATGTTTATCATATAGGTCAGTAGCATTTCAGTGACCATCTCAGTATTCTCCAGCCAGCAGCAGCCCTACACAAAGGGAGGAGATCAAAACTCTCACAAAACTCTCTGAAGGATCCCAGTGCCTTTTTTGAATAGTAACTAAATCTCAACAACATTTCTAAGGCAAATAGTACTGCTTCGTTATTTACAGCTGAGAAAACAGGGACATTGCAGCATGCCTAATGGTGACTCAGAGGGAATCAAAATAAAGATTTCCAGATACACTGGTCCACTGTTCTACTGCTGACTAGGCTTCAAATAGCTAGAATTTACCCCCTGGGATAAACCTTTAAAACTGCAGTGGACAATTTTAACTCTAATGTCCATAAAAGCCTGTGGTCACACATTCTTATTAGACATTGGGGAATTTTATGTTTGGCTTCCACCTCTATAAAGCAGAAAAGAAATACAGTTAAGAAAAAAGAATTAAGGCTAGGCATGTTATACAGAAACAAAAATACTATGCCTGGAGCTCATTCTTTCAAAAGATAAACTTGCAATTTTAAGGACAAATGGGAAGTTTGGTAAATCTCCCTCAAACATCCCAGTGGATTACAGGTATAAAGCCAGTTTAAGTGGCTGTTCATTCTTGATTCATGTTCATTCTAGTTTTTTTGAGAGAGATACTCACTGAATCAAGTTTAAGACTGAGCTGATCAACTGAAGATTGTGCAGAACAAAAAAAAAGGCCATCAGTCAAGTTAAGCCATAAAAGCAACCAGCAAAATAGATTCTGTTTCAGACTAAGTTGTCAAGATAACAACTTTGAATAAAACCTCTGCTGGCCTGAAGTTTCTGCACTCAATCCAATGAGAGCAAAGGAAAAGTTTGCATTGCCAGTACTGGCTCACACCATCAGTAGAAGCTGCTTCCTTTTCTCCTGAAAACGACATCAGCTTCCCTGACCAGATGATTAAGAAATCAACTAAAGAAGAAGCTCTGCTGAACTTGTTACTAAAAAGGAAAAATTGTTGGAGAATGTGAAGGCCTTGGCTGCAGCTGACATGGAATTGTAGCTTTTAAAATCCTGAGAAATAAGTACAAGACAGAGTCCTGGACCTTAAGAACAACATTTTTTGTTTATTTGAGGAATGCCTTGGCAGGATCTCCCAAAGGGGCCCAAGAATGCTGCCCTACCTTCAAAGCCAGCTTTCTCAAAGCAGAAAAAGTCCTTTCTGATGAGCAGAAAGTAAAGCAAGCATGACAGAAGGCCAGCACAGATGACCACGGAACTCCTGACTGAGCTCAAACACAACAGTAAAAAGTACACAGAGGTGGAAGTGAGGACGGGCTGGCCAGCAGGGATCTAGAAACACAGCCCAAGCATGCAGGGACAGTTAGGAAGGACAAAGCTCAGCTGGAGCTGAAACTGGTAAGAAATGTGAAGGGCTTTTTTAAGCACACTAGAAGCGACAGAAAAAGAATTAGGAGAACATGAGTTTACTGTTCAACAATGAAGGCAACCTGGTGACAAAGGATGCACTTTGTACTTTGAGGCTGATGTAGTATATATCTTTTTTTGTGTGTTTTTTCACTGATAAGGTCTGCCTTCAGGCCTGCTATGTCCCAGGGTCTACTAACAGAATCTACAGCAGAGGAAGAGTTAGCAAGAACTTAAGTCAACTGCACATATCTAAGACCATAGAACCAGACAGGATGCATCTGAAGGCACTGAAGGAGCTGGCTGAGGGAACTGTGAGGCCACTCTACAGCATCTTTGGGAGGTCAGCTGCAGTAGCAGCAACCACTACCAACCACTGATGTCCTGGTTTGAGCGCCCAAACCAGGACTAGTGAAATAATCTGACTTAAGACCTGTCTTGTTGCCTGCAACAGTTAGCAAAAATGTAGTCAGTTCCTTGAGGAAAACTGTTATTTCTCTGTATTCAGTGCTTGCAAAACCATACCTCAAGGATTGCATCCACTTTTGTGCTCCCCCCCTTACAAGAAAGGCACTACGGCAATTTCAGTGGAAGGCCACAAAGCTGATGAGGGGGACAGAGCACAGCACGTACAAGGAGAGAGGCTCAGGGAGCTTGGTTTCTTCAGACTTAAGAAGCTAAAGAGAGATCTCATTGTATAAAACCACATCATGGGAGGAGTAGAGAAGACAGTCAGACTCTTCTTGGAGATGAACAATGACAGAACAGAGGCAATAAACACAAGTTGGAACATGGGAAATTCCAACAGGATGCAAGAATATATTTGTTCTTACTATGAGGGTAGTCAAATATGAGAATATACCCAAAGAGGTCTGGCATCACCATCCTTGGAGATATTCAAAACTCAACTGGACAAGGCCTTAAGCAACTGGGTCTAATTGGCTGCGTTTCAAGCAGGTTGGTGGACTAGAGACTAGAAACCTCAAGACATCCCTTCAACTCAAATTACTCAATGATTCTATGACTTAGCAAATCACCCCACAACTCCTTTCCACTGGTAACTTCTTCATTAATCTGTCCAAGCAAGCCATGACGCCATCAAACATATAGGGTGATCTTCCATCTCATGAGTCAGCATGGAGTACAGAAGACAGCAAAGAGGGGAGCTGAAGTGCAGTATACATCTAATGTCTCATACTAATTGTATGCAAGGTCCCTCACACAGCAGAACCAGCCTTGTTTAGGAATCATAGCCATCACAGTGCACCCTTAGTTTGTTTCAAGAGTATTATATACCATCAGGCCTAAATAAAAATACTGTCCCTTTTCACATCTTCTTCATCTTTTTCTTGCAACGTTGGTTGAAGACAGGAGAGGATCCCATCAGACTGTCAGCAGAATGAGAACCATAGCTGCTCTCCGAGCCATTGGGGCTCTGTGGCATCCCAGCTTCGCTCATGCCTGACATTGGTTCCTCAAAGACATCGCTGCCCAAGACCCCATGGCCATGTACATTGGACTCCTCATTTTCCTGTGGCTCCATTTTTACCTGTGCCAAGTTCCAGAGTGGGGAAGCATTCACCTCAGCCCCTAGAGAAAGAAAAAGCACACAGTTGTAACTGAGTAAAAAGACAAATTACAAACGGCATGCAGATACAAAGGGGCAGCAGCACTGCTAGAGAAGGGGTAAAAGCAAAGACACAGGTGAACTAGGCTGGAATGAAAAAAAAACAACAACCCAAACAAAAAACAACAAAACAAAAACCAAAACATGAAAAAACCCACCCCAAAATAACAAACAAAACACACCAACCAGTGTGAAACAAACAAATAAATAAATCTATCGGTTTTTTTACCATTTAATAGCCCGGTAGCTGCAGCTCTAAAACATACGATGCTATCCTTTCACAACAACGCTCCACGCGGTTTTCTCCATGAGAAACACCAACTTAAGAGCCCACATCACTCTCCAGGAGTGTCTTCACAGCAATGAGTACATCCACAGCACATGGACTAGACCCTGCATAAGAAGGACTTAATGGCAGTCCAGAAGTCATTGATGCTAATGAGGTCCTTGCAACATCAACAAACTCCTTTTAGCTGTCAAATACACTGGACTTCTGGTAGTTCTGCATGAGAGGAGAAGTGAGAGAGCAGAGGACTAGGTAGATGAACAGACTCCAGCTCTCACTTCCAGCACTGAAATGCAGGGACATCAGACCTGCAGTCAGACACCCAACTGCCTGCCTCCCTACACTAAATGCTTGCGAGCCTCAACCCACTCTTCAGTAGAACAGAAAGAATCTCTTGGCTCAACCTTGCAGCCACCCTGCTAGGAAACAGCCCCTCCCTCCTATTTTTTTTTAACTTTTTTTTCCCAGACTTTTGGACTAGTGTGAAAACTGAGCAAACCCAGAATTTTCTGAACAAGATTACAAAACCACATTTCTTTATAACAGTAAATGTTTTTCTCCCCAAGAGCAGTTATTATAGATTGCATTATTTCTGCTTATTTACACTTTTAAGAGAGACAAAAATCCTATTAAAAATACATTAATTGGCCCCCTTGCTGAGATCAGCATAACAGCCCAGAAATGAACAAAGCCTGAAATCTTCTAATTTTTAAATCTGGTCCCTCTTGTGAGTGGATGTACATGTAAAATAAAAAAAAAAACTAGGAAACCAGCTTTAGTAGGTTTTCCAAATCTTGCTTTTCAAGGAGATTGGCTACAGTTTGAAAGCACATTCAATCCTCTTGTACTGAGCCAAACATACTACTATTCCCTATTACTAATATCATTATGAGCAATTACACAGAGAACAAACCTTTCACTGCATGTTTGTATGGTGAATTCTCCCTTAAAAAGGACTGAGGAAAGAAGTCTGGGAAATCCAGAGCAGTTTAGCCCAAACTAGGGGCTATATTAGCTCAGCACTTAAGTCAGAATGAAAGTGCTTGCTGGTGTCCAGTTGCCTTAATGAAAAGCCCTTTTAATGTTAATTTTAAGTAAACGAATTCCTCTCAACAACAATGAACACATCAGTAAATTGCTATCAGTTCCACAGAGTTGCAGCTCCATTCTACACAATAATCACAGATTCTCACTAAACTTACTGTGTCTTTGATCAGTTGCTCTTCATTGCTCAGCCTTATTCCTTTCAACCCTATCACCTGTGATTGAAAGTGTCACTAGTGACTAAAAGTACTTAAGAATCAACACATGATGTCTCATCTTCCAAGTACTTTAACTTCAAAGTACACTATAAATGAGCTAATCCTCATGTTATCCTGCTGGGTGGAGGAACAAAGCCCCCAATTTTGCCTCCATTTCCCCAGCTGCAACGAAGTTAAGCAGCTGGCCCACAAACTCAACATCAGGCATAAGCAGAAACGTAAGCAGAAGACAGAAGGCCCTAAGGAGAGTTTTGCTCTCAGACACTGAAGCCTTTCTGCCCCCTCTGTGAGCCTCACACTTGTATTTCTGAGGTGGTGGTGTCCTAACCGGAGAGGCTTTTTCTCTCTTCTTACAGCATGCCCAGCTCTAGACTGGAACTTCACAAAGTGATGAGATTTCCAAAGGCCCTTGTGAAGAGGGATTTTCAGGGAGGAACAGAGCACTTGTATTCTTAATTATAAAACATCAATTTGGTATCAGAAAGGTAAGAGGCATTTAATATACAGCTAGCATTCTAACCTCGGGGTCTCAAGAGGTAGAGGCTAATACAAAGCTTTCCAGATGAATCACTTGTAACCCCACATGGGCTAGAAGAGTCTGCTGTTCCCTCTCGCACAAAAAATGTGAGCACTTCACATTTCAGAGGAAATACAAAAAACAGCATGGGCTTCCAGAAAAGCATCAGATGGATTTGTGCTTTTTTAAAACTCAGACTAAAAAACCCCACAAACAAAACCAACACAGAACAAAATAATAATTTAATTTACCACTAATCAAATGCACACAGGATACAGACAACACACAGAGCAGGGCTTACATATGTTACCCCACCCCTCCCTTCTTCCCGGGCCCAAATTACTTTGTTCCTTATTTCTCTCCCTCCTTCCCCCCAGCGGCACAGGGGGGCAGGGGAGTGGGTTTAGAGTCAGTTCACAGTCTGGTGGTTCCTGCTGCTCCTTCCTCCTCAGAGAGTAGGATTCCTCACAATCCTCCCCAGTTTCCCCATAAGGTCCCTCCCATGGGAGAGTCCTTCATGGTCCTCTCCTCCATGAGTCCTTCCCACGAGCAAGTTGCTCCAGCGTGGGCTGCCCAGAGTCAGGCTGCTTTGGGAACAGCCACCTCCCCAGGTATGGGGTCCTCCATGGCTGCAGCTCCAAGTCCATGGACTGCAGGTCCACATTCACCCCTCCAGGGGCCTTCAGGGGATGCTCCACCATGCTCCTCCATAAGTGCAGGGGGCAGCCTGTCATCTTACCATGGGCTACAGGGGAACTTCTGCTTGGGCACTTCCTTCCCCTTCTTCCTCACCAACCTCAGGATCTCCACTCCAGCACTGCTCTCACCCCTCCAGTTCAGCTCTTCCTCTCCTGTCTCTGCTTTCAGGTCTTATATAAGTTTTTTCTTATGTTAATTGCAGAGGCACATCTATTGTCTTTCTAATGGTCCGGTCTTGTCCACCTGAGCTGCGGGTGCTTTTAGTAGCTTCTTACAGAAGACACCTCTGGGGCTCCTCCCCTGCTACCGAAACCATGCCAGAACCAAACCAGCACATCTCCTTTCTAGAAATAAGGATAAAACTCTTGTATCTTTTGAACCAAAATATACACATATATAAAACCTCAAAGGTTATTTTTGTCTTTGCTACATCACTCTGGAAAAAAAACCTAACAGTACTCACATCTGCAGGAAATACCCTAGTTCATAAAACAACAATTAAGCCCTTGGGTCACCAGTCTAGAAAAACAATCTACCTCACACCAATAACAAAGCCAAGAACTGAAACAATACCCTAAAAATAAACACCATATACAGCATTTTGTGTTCTACAGGGTTCACAAATAGCATAAATATTAAACAAACCCTCATAATTGATACTTTTTGATTCTTCAGTTCTGTATTTAGAAAGCAAGCCAGGGTTTCTCTCACATCCAAATATTTTTATTAAAACCTAAACATTTTTTCTCCTTCTCCTTCCTCACTTTGGGATCAGCTATTAAAAATAGAAACAAGAACAGCTGATAGACTGTTTCCAGGAGCAGCAAGAAACCCCTACCTGAAGTCTGTGGGGAAGCTTCTACTTCCAAGTTGGCAGAAAAGCGCTCGCTTTGAGCTCCAAGGACTCCAACAGGCAAAGACTGGTCACCAGAAGCCAGATCTCCTTCCAGTTCCTCACTGATTGGGAAAGTAATATCACTAACAGGTTCCTCCTTAATCTTCACAGGCTTTGTGTCCTCTGCTGCCTTTTCAGGGTTGACAATCTTCTCATACTCTTCAGAAAGCTGCTTGCTAACCTGTCAAAGATCAGTAGAGGTGAAAAAGAGGCAAGAAAGGTCACAGTGACTTCAGAGACACTGGCAGCAATTACATTGCAGTGCACCCTGTTTCCAGAATATTATTAACATCTGACCTGAGTGAAAAAGTAAACAAATTATCAGCTACACAGGAAAGGTTTTTTCCCCTTTAAGAACATCTTCTGTCTTCTAACAAGGGATTTTAATAAGAGGTTTAATCCATTAGAACATCTGCTTGATAAATATGAGCACCTTTATTTCACAGACAATGATTATGAGGCTCAGAAATTTAAACAGAGCATGAAACAAAAGCAAAGTGTATCCATCCTACTTTTTGGTTTTACCTGTGAGACTACCCCACATCTGCCAGTAACAAATTCACTCCAGCATTAAAAACCAAGCAGATCAGATACTCAGCAGCTCAGTAATCACCACTGGGTAAAGCTTGGATACCTTCTGTGAGTATTATCACAAAAAACACCTAAGTTTTCTCCAGTCAGAGAAGTGAAATAAACACAGGAATGAGATCTAGAACTACCCTGCACTTCTAGAAACATAAAAACAGTAAGCAATTAAATTAACAATTTCAGATTTAATCTGCTTCTAACAAATGCTTGTTTATATCACTGAATCCCAACAGTCAGTGAACTGTGCTCAGGAAAAGTCCAAGGCTTTTTAACAGCAGAAGCAAGAAGGAGAAAGAACAGCAAAGCCTGTTTCCTCCTTCTATACTTCCAAATACAGAGGGTACTGTGGACCTCAGCCCTGCATGAAGAACAGTACAAATAAGATAATGACCAGCTGCAGGATGAGAATGATGCAGAAAACCCAAATTCTAAAAGGAGACATCTGAACAAAAACATTGGAACAAAAATGAACTGCTGGCTTTGGGTTTTTTAACAAAAATGTTTTTAATGAAGATAGATCTTGATCATGTTATTTTTATGTACAAACCTCTGAACCTATCACAATTTACATACCACATACACTTACAGGTGATTTATACTGGCTATGTAAGCCGCGAGGTGCCAAACCTGGGAGGAGAGGCCTCTGCTTCAAGATGAGTTAACTGGCACTTCGATAATGGAACAAGGAGGAAGGGATGGCAGGTTTTGCCTTTGGTCTACCTACTTGCTTCAAGTCTTGTTTTTTGAAGAGAAGGAGTCAAATTCCCACCTCAATTCCTTGCATTTCTGTAAGTCCACAACAGGCAGACAGTCTTAAATAACTCAAATAAAATGCGTATGTTTAATTTCACAGAATATCTAGATCAAGAGAAATCATACCCTTATTCTTACAACCTAGGTTGATATGACACCTCTTATCCACGGAATTTAACAATTCCTCTTCTTCCTCCACAGAAGCACAGTCCCCTCTACAGTAGAAGGTAGCACCTGTGTTGACAACTCAGATCAGCACAATACTACCCTATACTCTTAAAGCTTAAGCAAGTCACCCCTTGCTTAAGCAAACACAAGCCACTGTACAGCCAAGTAACTTTTGTTCACCTGCTTGCTTGCTTTCTGGAATGACAAGCTGCTAAATATATCTCATTAAAGCAGAAAATTCCATTAGTCAGTACTGACATTTTTGTCTAGGCCATTCAAGAGGTACAGGCCTCCTCTTAAACCCAGACAAACCTTCAGCAGCACATTCTTATCCTCAGCAGGGACACAAATGAGGCACTCTGTCTTCCAGTCAAAAAATCCTGTTTCTCTTTTCCTTGATGACTCCCCTCCAGATCCAAGAGGCTTTATAATTGGATTTTACTTCAGTAAGACACAGGACTTGCTATAGGAATCAGCAACTGTACTGAAGGTACATTATTGGTGCCATCAGGTCCCTACTGCTCTTCTCACCTGAAGCATGTAGCTGTGATAATCCTTAATGCGGTGTTGCCAGAACTTCTGCAGCGAGAGCACGCTGCCAATGCCCACTTCATGGAAGACCTGCTCCATGACATCAGGGAAAGGGGTGTGCCCAAGTCGAGCTTCTCGATCCACAGCAAAGCGCAGCAGTTTGGTGAACTTCAAGCAGTACTCGTGGGCAATGTCTGTCAGGGTCTCCAGGACACTTTCATTGGCACACTCGAAGCCTGTGTGTGCCAGGATGGTGGCCATTGACTGGTAGAGAAGCTGCCGGCAGGAGGACCAACTCAGTTCAGTCACTGGCTCCCCTTTTCCTCTAAAAACCAGAAAAGACAAAAAAATTGCACCTTCAAAAACTGAAAGGAATGTATCAGTTGAAGAGATACTGTCAACAATAAGGTAATGTACAGAGGGAAAGCAGATTGACTCGGGCTCTCCACAGCTTCTCCATTGCATATGAACGCTATCTAATATGGGTTTATCTGCTTTCCCTTGTTTCCCCTCCTCCCAACCAGCACTGCCAATTCTCATTTTCCTTTCTAATGCTGGAAGACTCCTTGAGTGATGCATGAATATGGGATGCAAATCTTCTGAACCCTTAAGCAACGCCCTTCCCACTCAAGATCTTTTCTCCTGGAGATGTGAATTAAATGGGTCCTTGACACAAACAAAAAAGGCATTTGAAATAGCATTAATGCAAATAATTTCCCCGCTCAGTTAATTACATTTCTCTTCCTTACTATCTCTGATGTCACAGGCCTAATAGGTGGACACAAAGGCTTCTGGGATAGACAAGATCTGAATTTATAATAATTATAATGAAAATATAATGCAAGAGGCACACATCCAAGCAAGAAATGGGATACATGTACATTTCAGAAAGGTACACTGTAGCCAAAAGGACTACTTCCCTGCCCTCATTTCCAGTAGTCACTAAGCACCACACTGAAATAAGTATCTCCATATGGCACCCAAGAAGTGAACACCAAGTATAGAGAGGTTCTGCCATACAGCAGCATTCCCAAACCATGGCTTTGAGACCTTTGTCTTGGTATGGCTACAAGGGGAGGAGTGACCACACAGGTTGAAGAAGATGGAGAACAATGTTTAAAACATAATTCATTTACAGTCAGGAAATTTCATTTTTCATCAAGATAAGTTAACAAATAGAAATTCCACATAGGAAAAAGAGAAGATGAGAGAAGGCAAGGCCTCTGAAAGGAAAACATATTTCTACCAGGTAGCTCAACTCACAAATAAATGCATGTGATGTATTTGCCCGAATCAGTAACGGGGTCTTCAAATGCTGATGTAAAAAAATCTAATTTCCTTTCTGCTATTCTCTTTCATTCAGCACCAATGGTAGAATTAAGCTACCAATTTCACCCTTCATTTGTTTCTGATCAATTTCTCCCAACAGCTTCCGCAGCCCACCCTGAGATTCGCCTCGCTCTCACCCCACATTACTAGTGCATCGCCACACGCTCTTTCCAGCAACAAGATCTGATTAAACAGCACACAAACAGCATTGATGCCATGATAAAATCCTCACTACTCCTGTTTCTCCAACGAGTGCATTAGGTATCCTTCAGTCTCACTGAGAAGTTTGGCCACAGAGCTTCAGTTCCCCTGATCCTCAGGACTGACCCATAGAAAACCACTGAAACACAGCAGTAAAAAAAGGTAACATTTCAGGGAACTGAAAATGGAAGGTTAAATGCAGCTCTTGAGACCAAAATAAGTCATTTTCAAGAACACCAGCTCAGCACTTGTTGATAATTCAAATGAAGGGGGGGATCCCACTGTATTAAGAGCTGCAGATTATGATATTTCTAAGTGAACATTAAGAACAGCATGTGAATCTCAGGTCATGGAATCATGCCAGTTATTAATTGTTGAAAAAATTACTCCCATCCCAATTCCTACTCAATTATGTAACTGCTTTTTAAAGAAGACAGCCGGCGTTCTGACAAGATGAATTGTAAGATTATTAGTTCCCTTATAAACCAAGTGTCACCCATACTGCTTTTACATCCCACTCACTCCCCCCTCCACCTCCCCAGTGAGAGATTTCTGAAGTTCACAAACATATGTCTCATGTAACACTGGGACCAGGAAGTTACAATTGAAAAAAAAAATCAACATCAAACATAAAACAACCAGCAATATTTATGCCTATCAAAAAAAAAAAAAAGTATCTTCTTTTCTAACACATATAAAGGATGTATGTAGCTGTCCAGCAGCCATCAGCTGAGATCATCTTATGCTACCAAAACCACCAAACATTAGATTACTATTAATACTGAGACACCCCAAGAACCATTATTGACACTCTGCCATTCAATCAAATCACTATGAACAAACTTAAACTAGACAAATAATTTGACACGCCCAAGAATGTTACTCAGCCACCTGTACAGTAGAGCACAACAACCATTTAGCAATACATATCAATGCTCTGCAGCAGCAGAGAATGTTACATATATGTCTCTTTTAAACTCCTAGAGGAAAATAAACTAATTGCCAGCATAAAAATGCAGCTAGATTACTATGCTGAAAGGAATACAATCAACTTGAAATCTAATCAATTAAAGACACAGAGAAAAGACATTTCAGGTACTGTACTCAAATCCAAATCTCCACCTCTTGTACTTGCTAAGGTCAGTCAATCACCTTTTGTTTTTCTTATGTTTTCTTCTCTTGTTTTCCTGTTTCCCACAATAAACAATAGAGGAAAATGATTAAAAGCCTGGTTAGACAGCAAAAATTGAAATGCTGCAGATGTTAATAGAAAAGAACAAATGAGAAAATATCTTTTTTTCTTCATGTCCTTTAACCCTCAGATACTGTCTGGTAAGAATGCACATAAACAAAACTAGCCATATAGATACATTTAAGTTGAAAGTAGCTATATGATGTCAAGCCTTCCCAAAAAGGAACAGCAAACTTCTTTTCCCTGATGATCACAGGTAAAAAACCTTGGTCTTCCACCTCATCCAGATACCTAACACCTACAAAAGCATCCTTCCAGATACTATTGTTACGCAGAATGCTACCCTCTGCAGCACTTACTGCTTTCCTGAAATGCTCCCCATCCAGCTACCATCCGGAGCCAAGCCTATTTAAGATATTATCAGGGTCATACAGCTACAAGTAAACAACAGTGCTTTAACCCCTAAAATTCTGTCACCAGAGATTAACAAGACTGGCAATTAGGCCTGTGACTTGGAGGTGAACATCTCTACAGAACATATAGTATGAAATTTACCACAAATATTGGCCAACTTGTCATCCAACAGGAAAATAGGAAAATCCATATTTTTATATGCAGGTCACCAACACTAGACTATGTTCTAGACAGAAGTCTACCTGCCAAGCCACAAATTCATCAGTCTAAAAGCCCAGCCTTCTCCCATTGTTGCCAGCAAACCTGCAACATGTAGAACTTCAAAACAGAAACAAGTATCTGTCTATACAAACCAGGCTTATTTTCAGGAGTAATAAGGTTTCTGAACTCACAAGAGGCCCATCTTCTGTCTCAACAAGACATTCCCCAAAGGCACAATAATCCATTCCTCTGTAAGGCTGTTTTTTTTAGAGGGATAGAGATCTTGTGGCTCATTTCCCATGCAGTTACAATCAGGGGAAATTGTTTGGGCTAAGTCAGTACAAAGATCAACAGTCGAGGTTCACTCAACTGTAGTAATGGATTGAAGCGCTCTGCTCCCTCTTAGGTGAGCATAAACTACCAGCAGATGGAGGGAGGGATTGTTTTTCCTATGAACACATCAATTTTATGAAATTTTACATTGTGGAGTTGAACTTCTACCAAATGAGGTGCCACAAGGTTCCTTCACAGCCATTTCCCCCAAAACAGTAAAATAAAGGAGGACATTGGGAAAACAAGATAATACTAGCCAGTGCATCAAAGAACACAACACACTAACTCAAAACAGAAACTTGTTTCCTTTTGGAAAAGGGTATCTTTCCACCTCATCCTGAGCAAGCTTATTTTTCAATAGCTCTGCTATGTCTACAGAAGGCTGCAGAAGTATAATAAGAAGCTGCTCAACAGATAATGGCAAGAGGTAATAGATAACATTTGGAAAATAAATTGGAAAAAAACCCACAACAGAAGACGAGATAGTTCAGAGACTAAACTGAAGTGCTTAATCCAGCAGGGGAAAGTACATTCTGCCTGATCTAATTTCCACTGGTCCAAATCCTTCCCAACATTATACCTGCTATCCCACCAACACGTGCTTCCCTACCTCTGTACAGGCATTTCCTAACTACATTCCTTCTGCCATGAACAGTCTTCCCAGTGCAAACTCACAATTCAGTTTATAGATTAACTTTCAATGCAAAACACTCATTCCATGTGGTCAGGAACACAAACGAGAGAATGGCAAAGAGATATGTTAAGAAACCAACCATGCACACGCAAGAAAAAAGCATCTTAAGAAGCACATAATGAGTAGGTTAGGTTTCTTTTGAAGATAGATCCATGCCAAATGGGGGAAGCTGAAAAGAGAAGGAAAAGCTAGCAGCTGCACTATGGTAAGAGCCTCCTGTTTAAATGTTAGTTTCAAGTCTACAGTTCCTTACTCATTCTTAATCCGTTATGCTTTAAGCTTACCTTCTGTCTCTATACCCACAAAAACCAAGTGCTAATCCCTTATTGTGTATCCCAATAGCTGTAACATGAATAGTTGCAAATCACCAGGACCAGATGGCAATTCATCCAGGAATACTAAAAGAATTCAAGGATGAACTAGCTGAATAGCTGTAGTGAGTCACCTCTTGCTTTAAACTGACTTGGTCCATGAGGACCGAATACAGAAAAAGTGAAAACATTTTACTCTAATAGCTTTAGAAAAAATGTTAAGAACTACAGGCTGCAAAGCCTGATAATCTGGTGCATCAGGGAAACTGAAAGAAATTTTAAGAACAGTATTAGAGGACACATAGGTAAATACAATACACTCAGAAAGAGTCCAGACAGCTTCTGTAAATGGAAGAGCTGCTTCACAAACCTACTAGAGCACTCTAAACCCGTTAACAATCAAGTATGTAAGACATACATATTACATGTAAGACTGTGCCTCGAGGATCTGTGCCAGAATCAAGGTTTGTTTCAACATATTTACAAAAGTCTGGGAAAATGGAGGAGAGGAATAGTGTCATGATTAAAACTGTTGGTGGTACAGATTGTGGGGGGTTGAAAAGATCAAAACAACTGAAAAATAGCAGTAAATTAGGTTCTGCCTCTTTCTTGACTCATAAGGGATGAGGAGGTAGAGGTTAATGAGATAGGGGGTGGGACAGAGGGGAGGAAAACCAAAATTAATCCAGGGAGTAATACAAGACAAGACAAGGGTGTGGGGTCATAGGATGAAAATTAATAACAAGGAAACAGAAGATGACATGAGTATAATAATTAAACTTATGGTCTGATTCAGGCTGACCACTCTTCTCCCCCTTTCCTCCTATGTCTAAATGTCCCTATACACTGCTTCTCAGACCCAGGTTACTGCCAAAGAAAATGGAATTAAAATACGGATTTAGTTGAATACTGCAACTCTGACACTGGCATTTCAGAAGGCAGCATAACATTAAACACTACCATGTTTTATCATAGGGAAGATGATCTTCCTTAAATTGTTTTTACACACTAGGAACAATCATCGACAAATCACATAACATTACTACTATAACAGCAGCTGCTATTCTTATTTCATGTAAGTGCCTTAAAACATTTAAGGATAAACATGCAACAACAAACTCAAAGCTTTCCTCCTGGAAAAGCATAAATGTGCTTAGTTTAGCAAGCACACAATTAACTTCAAGTCTACACTGCAGCTTATTATAATTTCACTCTTCTATCAAACAAAAAACATTTAATTTCGAAATTGTCTATCCAGTTTCTACAATCTAGTCCTTAAACTCCCCCATGTGGTCGATTGCTAAATAACATTTCTTTAGTCGGACGCCCGAAACTCTCAAGGGACAACAAAATTACCAAGCAACCCCCAAAACATGGACAGAGCCACAGAAAACTGAACTGAAAGCTGAAGCCACCGGGAAGGACATAGCAGAACACTGCTCAGTTCTACAAGCCCCCAGGGCAGAAAGAGCAGGAGTCGGATGGCTCAGACTTTGTCCTTAAGGATTGGACTTCCCTTCACCCCTCCAGCCTAATTACTTTATTCCAAGAAGGATGCTGGTGTTCCTCCACAAACAGCGCTAAAGAATCACTCTACTGCTTAGAGAGACTACGCTACCAAATGCAACATCTTTCAATAAAATGAATTTTATAAAACCTCAGGCCGTTAAAGATCTCAGTGGCATTTACCCGCTACATTACATTTTATCAGTGCACATTTTCCCCGTTTTAAAAACGAAAATATAATATTCTCTCCCACATCAAGTTCATCGGTGCACAGTCTTTAATCTAAGAACAGAAAGTTACACACTAGTGAGGATTTATCCCTGAACTTAAATGCACATAAGCTACAAAGTATCATGAGATCCTGCAAGAAATGCAACATCTCCTGAATGTAGTGCTTGCCAGAGTCTGTAAAAGGAGGCTGTGGCAATACTTCTTAACGAAAGATTGACTGCAGAGGTAGAAGCAATGCAACCTTCCTTTACATTTTCCCCAGTCCTTGGCTGGTGGAACCAGTATAGGAGAAAATAATTCCCTTCACCCATACTCCTCACCACCTCTGACCATGTTAACACCAACAGCGTGAAATGTGATAGTTACTACATCACAGGTCCTTGGCCACTGAAATCTTTCAAATATATTGTTAAATTATCTTTTCAGAACCTACAACTAGGCATTCAAAACATAATCATATGTCTCCCAGACTTTCAGTTACACTAAGGCAAGTTTAGTTCTAAGTGACATAAACAGAAGAGACTTCACGTTCTAGAAAAACTTTTCAAAATACCACTGAGGATAGAGAAACCATGCACAGACATTTAGCGCAGCACTAGCAAGTCAGAAACCAGCACTACACATCCACGTTTTACAGACAGGAAACAAAAGCACATTTATTTTAAACAACCTGCATGTCCCCCACGTGGGAGAAATCCAGATCTTTCCTTTTTGAAGCCTGTTTTGTAATGTGTATACCACCAGTTAAACCTTCAGCCCAGGGGAACTGACACAACTACATATATATTTATGTATATAGGTATGTACTTCCTTCAGCTTTCCTTCAGCCAAGAACTAACCCAAAGAAATGCCAACACACCTGTAGAAATCACTCTCTGGGTCACTGTGCCTCAGCTGAAATGGCATTTTGGGGGTTTTGCTATCCAGAGGAAGCAGGTCATCAGGGAGAGGCGGAGAGGCCGGACAAGCTGGCAGAGGTTCGTTGTCTTCAGTTTTAATGCCCTCTGCTTGCTGCTGGTTCTGAGCCTGGGCCGCGGCGATCAGGCTGCGCAGCCGCCGGTTGTGCTGGATGAGCTGGATGGTGTGGATGGTGAGGCTGCAGGGCTCCGAGGGGATGTCCAGCATGGTGGTGGGCCGGGGCTTGTTGGCGGACGGCTGGTGCAAGGGAGGATCTTGGACTTCCACGGTGCGAAACTCACGCTGCAGCAGGTCGAAGGAGCTGCGGTTGGCCTGGCTGGAGGAGACTGGAATCTCACCCCAATAACGCAGCATTTTCAGAGGGGGCAGCTTTTGGCCTCAGAGCCCAGAAGAAGGCTCCCAAAGGCTGCAGGACAAAGGACTCTTGTCACGGGGAAAAGGGCTTAGGCTTTGGGTAGCGACACAGGCTGGAGCTGGGACGAGGGTCTGCACCAAGCAGAGTGGGGATGTCAGGAGCGCTCGGGCCCCGCGCAGCGCCGTCCCCACGCAGGCACCAGGAGGCAGCTTGGGCGCGGAACAGACATCGCTGCCTCTCCTAGGGCGGGGAGGGGAAAACAACAGTGACGCCGGGGTGAGGCGGCAGCTATTTCTGTGTGTCACAGGGGCTGCGGGACCCCGCGGCTGCCCCGACTTGCGCGGAGGAACTGCGGGCAGCAGCCGCACCCCGGCCCGCCGCCCCGCACGGCCCTGCCCACCCGCCCGCCCGCTCTGCCCGGCCCCAGCTCCGGGCCTGCGGCCACGCTCCCCGCCGGCCCCTCCGCCCGGCCCGCGGCTCCGAACGGAGGCGCCAAGCCCGCCCGCCCGCCCGTCCGGCCCGGCCCGGCCCGGCCCGCAGCCCCCCCGCCATACCCCGCTGTTCCGCGCCCGGCCGCCCAGCCGGAAGCCGGCCCTGGTCCGCCACCAGAAGCGGCTCCCCAGCCGCCGGAGCTCCTTGGCAGCCGGGAGGGAAAAGGGGCAGCAGCCGCCGCCGCCGCTCCCACCTCCCCTGCCACGGCCTCCCCCTCCGCCCTACCCCTCCAGACGCCCGGGGTGGCCGCTGAGGCGACGCCGCCTCTACCAGCAGCTGCGCTTTAACGCCGGTACCGCAGCCCCGACGGGGGCTCGTCCCCGGAGGACTCCATTTGGGCACGGACCCGTGGAGATGGCGGAGGCCGTGCAGACGGAGGCGGCTGCCGATCCCGCCGGCTTCAAGCGCCCGAGCTGCCCGCTGCCCGCCGCGCCCCGCCTGGCGGAGGGCGCGGAGCCGGGGCCCAGCCCGCCCGCTCCCCGCCCGGCCCCGGCGCCGGCGCCGCGCTACGAGGAGCCGCCGTGGGGCAGCCGCCCGCCGGGCAGCGCCGGCTACGGGCTGGAGGTGCTGAAGGGCGGCGTGGCGCTGGGCTCGGTGCGGCTGGAAGGCAGCAGCTGGTTCCTGGTGGGGCGGCTGCCCGGCTGCGCCCTGGCGCTGGAGCACCCCTCGGTGTCGCGGCACCACGCCGTGCTGCAGTACCGCGGCCCCGACGGCCCCGACGCCGCCGGCTTCTACGTGTACGACCTGGGCAGCACCCACGGCACCTTCCTCAACAAGGCGCGGGTGCCGCCCCGCACCTACTGCCGGGTGCGGGTGGGCCACGGGCTCCGCTTCGGCGGCAGCTCCCGCCTGTTCCTCCTGCAGGTGGGTCGGGACACCCGGGCGGGGCTGGTGTGGCGACGGGCTCCCCCGGCCCAGCTCGCGGGTTCACTCGTCTCCCCCCGTCTCCGGGGCGTCCTGTGGGGCGGTGGCCTCCGGGCTGCCAGGCGCTGTAGGCGCTTTGGAAGCGGCCCGGCGCTGTGGGGTCGTTGCGCTGGGCAGAAGCAAGCGGGTGCGAGTGTCTGCTGCTGGCTGCGCGGGGCAGGTTGGAGCGGAAGGGCAGAGCGGGGCTGTGAGCTTCCCCTGCCCCCGTGCTCCGGGTTCAGGGCAGCTCTGCCGAGGCCTCGGCCTGAGAACTGGCCTGGCAGCTTCTGCTGACGTGCAGAGGGTGAAAAGGCAGTTCTCTTCACCCGTGTGATGTGTCAGGAAGGAAAAGCACAGTATTTCTGTGTGATCGAGAGGAGCTTTTGTTAGTAGGAACGTAGAAAGCACTTGGGAATCACCTACATGCACTTGAGAGGTTTTAGTTGCTCATTCCTCAAATTTTCCCACGTGGCACTACTGAACAAAATTGTTTTGCATTCTGCCTTTATAATACAGTTATCTTTGAGATTCATCTCCCTACAAGGAGACAGTCATGCTCACTTCTCTTCCCCCCCTGCCCTCATTGGGAAGGATATTAAGTCGATAACAAATGGCCTACTAATCCTACTTTTTGAACAGCACTATAATTATTTGTTTCTGTTACTGTACATAATCTGCGTGTGTGTTGGAAATACTTTTCCTTTCACAAAAAACATTTCTCTGAAGTGACTGTTTGTGATGTAGGGACCTGAAGAGGACCAGGAGTCTGAGTCGGAACTAACTGTGACAGAGCTGAAGGCACTGCGTAAGCAGCAGCAAGCAAAGTTAGAAAAGAGAATGTTGGGAGAGGACTCGGATGAGGAAGATGAGAAGGAGGAGAAAAGAAGCGAGAGGGGTCAGAACAGTGACATGAGCTGCTCGTGGGGAATGGGTAAGTGATGGTGCGTAGCTCAGCTGATAGACCTGGGAAGGTGTTTAAGCCAGTTGTGAGTGAACATTAGAGTTGAAATTCCAGCTGAATGCCAAGTGTCCCAATCCAGTGGAAGCTGTTGAGTACTGATTAATCCTTTTCCTTTTAAAATGAAGAGTGCTGTGACAAAGCAAGCTTGCATCTGGTGAGAAGTATGCTGGAGCTCCTTTTAAAACCAGGGAGAATATAACTGGCCCACGCCTGTAAAAGGCCAGAACCCAGGAGATTAGGTTAATGCTGTGGTTTTTCTTCCTGTGATGCGGTGACATTTATCTGCCAAACTGCATCTTGTAATGGAATAACTAATTGCAAAAAAGAAGCAGGGTGGGTTTTTCAATTGGGTGCAGAAATAATATTCAAGGTAAGGGAAGTTTTAGGATGATGTAGCTGATCTTTCTTTCAAACTAATGAAAGGTGAAGTATACTGGTGTTCTCTTTATTTTATTGCTTCACTGTATTTTTTTTGCACTTTGTATGTTTTCTAGGAGAGGATGCTGAGGAGGATGAGGTTGAAGAAAATCCTATCGCTGTTGATTTTCAGGATATACAAGATGCTTTTTATATGAAAGATCCTAGGAAGGCCTTGCAGGGCTTTTTTGACAGAGAAGGTACTTTTTTTTTTTCTTAATGAAATTTGTTTTTTTCTATTTAGCAAAGTATGATGTTTGTGCTCGTGTTTTCTTTTGGGAATTAAGGTGTGGGAGATAAAACTTTTCTGTTACGTTGTGGCTAAGGTTTTTTGTTTCATCAAGTTTGAGGGGGGTGTTTAGTTTTTGTTTTAATAAAACTTAGCTTACCTTTGTAGATCTGAGACTTGATTGGTAACTTCTAAACTGGGAGCTGCAGAGAGCAACTTGTATTTTTCTGCAGTGATAATAATCCATACTCATGTTTTGAAGCTGTGCTGAAAAATTCAAACCCATCGCATTTCAGAGTGTTCTGTTTGGATGTTGCTATGGTTGTGAGATAGAATGGGAAAGTATAAAAAGAGGAAAGACAAGAATGAATTGATTTAAACTTCTAATGGTTGCTAGTGAAAGGTAGATTACTTACTTATCTGCTAAAGTGAAAAGTTAATCTTCAAGATAAATAAAATCTGTGAATCCAGATTGCAAACTGTCATGACTTCTGTGTCATTTACTTTAATGCACACAGATGCAAGATTGCTTTTTATTTTAACTACATAGGCCTGAACAGGCCACTTTCACATTTTTTTGTCTGAAAAAGCCTTGATTGTGGAAAACAACCAAATGAGCATAGTACCAACTGAAAAACCCATAGCTTTTCCTTATTTTTTTTTTTTAAAAAAAAGAGGGTAGTTCAGTCCTTTGATGTATGACATGGGCATTTAATCTCTTTTGCTTATGACTTTCCTCTGTGTTGTAAAGATTATTCCTGCTTATTTCAGTTTTGATAACTGTCAACTTTATTTGATTTCCTCTCTAGGAGAAGAGTTAGTGTATGAATATGATGATCGTGGGCACAATAGCTGGCTGTGCAGGATCAAGTATGTATATCTCCAGTCATTTTTGTACAGAGAAGCTGGCTTCATTGAATTCACAAACGAAAGTTGAAAGAACTGTCTTTCACACTTGTCAGGGAGGCAGGCCAGCTGGAATGAGACCGAAGCCCTGATACTGAGACAGAAGTTCAAGGATCAGTACTTAGTTCAGTGTCTGCACTCCTATCTGGCCTGGCAGCATTTGGTGTTCCTTAGAGTTGAAAATCAGAAAAGCGAGAGTCTGGATTTTTTCAGTTCCCTTTGTTTTGTGAAACACATGAAATTAAAATACAAAAAAAAAACCCAAAAAAGTTGGAGACAGTATATTTTAATTCCTAAAGAGAGAAAGAAAAATAATTCTACAGTGTGCCCAGTTTCAGTTCTTCTATGGTATAAGGCAGATGGGTTCCTGCAAGAGGCCACTAACATCATTCTTTTCTTAGACAGGAGAAGGTGGGGTAGAAATTAAGTCAACAGGATAGATATCAACATTTCAGTGATTGTACTGCTTCAGAAATCTTTGCTTCAGTATGGTGTAAAATATTTGTTACTGGTGTTACATGGATGCAAGGTACTGGTGCTTAAAATTATTCAGATATTGACGTTCAACCTTTTAATTTCTTGTACTCCTAGTGGAGTGGATGTAGGAAGAATTACTGTTCAGGCTAGTGAAATTAAAAAAAAAAATCTTACATGCTTTAGGAAGTCCCTGTGTATGTTTTGATTAGTACTGGATGGAATGAAATGTGAAAATACTTCACCCACAGAAAAAGATAAGAGTGAAATGGAAAGAATGATGTCAACGTGATAAATGCAGTATCCGAGTAGCACCTGTGCAAAGCTGTTTGTATTGGAGCTGTCCTCTGATCCTTCAAACTGAACAGGTTGCCTGTGGATGATGCATCAGGGAAGCAGCTGGTGGCAGAGGTTCTCCATTCAGGAAAGAAGAAGGAAGCAATGATACAGTGTGCAGTAGAAGCTTGCAGGCTACTCGATGCTCGGGGAGTGCTGAGGCAAGAAGCAGGTGAGTAACCAGTGAAATGCTGCAGTGGTTCTAAAAGCCCTAAACTAGGGATTTGAGATTGTTATCTTGAATGTGTTTCATTGCTCAGTGGTATGCAAATAATTTTGTTTCTTTCCCTCTCCCTTACCTTTTCCAGTATCCCGAAAAAGGAAATCAAAGAACTGGGAAGATGAGGATTTTTATGACAGTGATGATGACACCTTCCTTGATCGAACTGGTGCTGTAGAAAAGAAACGTCTGAACAGAATGAAAAAAGCTGGTAAAATAGAAGAAAAACCAGAGACTTACGACTCCCTGGTAAGAACAATTATTCTGACATGCCAGGCTTATTGTCTCATGCATGAATTATTACTAAGAAGGAAAAAAAAATTTCCTGATGTTTTTGTTAGCCTGAACTCTCAGTACCATTTTGAACCTTTATATATCAATTGGCCAAGACAGAATAAAATCAGAGTAGATTTGATGATTGTAGAATGAGAGTCTTTCTCAGCTTTTGAGAGGGGGGAAAAAATGGGATATAAAAGAAACGTTAGACTTTTTTAACAACAAAAACAGGCTATTTTTTATGCCAATTTACTACTCAGTATCTACATCGCAGAAGCCATCACAGTGACTGCTGCCTTAAGGAAAGAGGATGACTGGCCAAAGAGAACAAGCTACCCTGTTACCAGGAAGTGTCCTGGCTTAAGACCAAGGCAGTCTGCAAAAAAATGTAGTCTGTTTTTCTTGTGTTTTCCATTCTCTGGAGAGCTGGGTTCAATCCTTGAGTTCTGCCATTGTGTTCAAGACTTAATTTGTCATAAAATAGGGGAGGTGAGTGGACTTTGTAACTCAAAAAAGTGGGGTGTTGTTTTTTTGCTTTGTGGACAGTGTCTATAAATACCTGAAAAAATTGCCTACTTTAGTGTAGTGGAAGCATACTGCCTTGCTTTTGCCTGTGTAGTATTGCTTTCTGCTTAATGGATCACAGACACGGATGAATGAAGCACCAGAGCATGTTCCTTTAAAAACAGTTGTAAACCATCAGAAAATAATTGCAAGCTTTGAGGTGCAGAGAGCACAGCCCAAAGAAAGTTCATGTTCTGCTTCAAAGAATAAGCAGCCTGGACTGGGAGGAGTATACCAACTAGAAGTTCTAGGCAGACAAGAGGATGTGGAGGAGCAGGTGTAGGGAGGGTTGGAGGATGACAGTGGTGGTATAACATAGTTGCTGAGGCATTATATACGTATTTTTGTGTTTCAGAAAGAGCAATAGGACAAGAGGAAATGGGGTCAAGCTGCACCAGGGCAGGTTCAGATTGGTTATTAGGAAAAATGTTTCTCACAGAGTGGTGGGGCTTTGGAACAGGCTGCCCAGGGAGGTGGTGGAGGCACCGTCCCTGGAGTTCTTCAAAAAAGGGGTAGATGTTGTGTTTCATAAGATGGTTTAGTGTTTTAGGGGTTGCAGGGCAGACAGTTGGACTTGATGATCTTGAAGGTCTTTTCCAACCCTGATGATTCTATGATTCTGTGATTATTTGAATGGCATGTAAAAGCACTGATAAGTTTAGGAACAATCTACGCTATATTATTTTCAGCTCAGAAGCTCCTGGTCAAAGATCAGAAGTTGAAAAAAGGGTGTAATTTGGTAGGATCTTTGCGTAACTCTTAAAAGAGGATTGTAAGAAGATAAGATCTTCTACACGTGTTATTCTCTCATAGGTGGCAAAGCTAAACGAAGCTGAAAATGAGCTTTCTGAGATAACAGAGAAGCTGAAGACTTCAGGGAAAGGTAAGGCATGAAGTTTATTTGATCAAAGTGCTTTCCATAAAGAACGGTAATGTCATGCATATCTGCAACATCTAGGCTAAGGGAAGGAGGTGAGTCTACAAAGCTCCTGGAGCTTAAGAGGGGTGAGCAGTATTACTGTTTATTTGCCCATATTAGTGAAATTGTCCCAATTTGAGGAACACTTTTTTTCTTCTCCCTTCAAAACTATTTGTAAGGGAAGAGCAAACAACTGATAGAAGAGACAGTGTCTTTTTTATTTTGCTTCTCTCACTGCAAATGCACCTTAGAAAGGAAAAGTGGGAAAAGAGAAATGTGGAGTCAAAGCAGTTAATGCTTAGCCTAAGCCTTTTAACTTATGAGGGTGCCATTCAGGTTCTAGGATTATGTCTTTGCATACAAAGGCAGAGCCCCCAGAGTGAGAACTGTGTCTGGTGATGAGTTAGATTTAAAGGTTACATACATTTACTACACAAATAGCTGCGTTTTGCTTTCTGTTACTGCTAATGTCTTGTGGAATCAAAGGGAAGGGATGAAGGGAATGTGTTTAGGCAGGTTCTTCACACCAAAAGCTTTTCAACAGAGTTGGCATTAATAAAAGTTGCAATGTCAGTTTGTCAGAAGAATTTGTCTCCAGGAAGCCTTGCAGCAATCTGACAGCTGAGATATCTTTTGTGCATTATACGGGTATGTTTCTCTCTAGTAATTCAGCCCCACACCAAAACTCATTTGTATCAACAGTTTGGTTGGTGATTGATTATACCAGATCACTGTTCAGAAAACCTGGCTGTTCCACTGAGCGTTCTAACTGATGGGTCAGTTCCGTGTGTTTGAAGGAATTGTTTTCAGCATGACTGTACTGATAAGTAGTTAAAGATTGACTAGCAGGTGGAAACACGTTTTACATTGTCCGAGACTTGTAGTTTCAAGCTTTCATGTGTTATGATGCCTTTTGTTTCAGCTAGTACTGTTTCTCAAAAAGACTGTCAAATCGTATTGTAATAGGGGCTGGGAGAAGGAAGAATCCCTTCATTTATAGACTTCTACTAACAGCATATATTTTGATACATGTTATCATGGTATGGTAAACTATAAGTGGTTACACAGCTAGTTTAGAGCCTTGGAAGAATTGTGGTTTCAGCACTTACTGCAGTACAGTGTAATTCAGTATTGGAGGCGAGTCTCGTAGAAGCAGAGCAGGATAAAACAGTGAATATTGCATCATCAGTTACTTTGTGTGTGTGTGTGTGTGTTCAAGATATTTGTGTTTTCTCTTGCTTTCTTTGGATACTTTAGGTTAATCACAGCTGCTGAGCACAAGTGTAAGCCAGGAGCATGTGTACTCATCATAGGTGATTCTTAGCACTGTCACGAGCCATCTGGCAAAGCTGCTGCATTACATACATACCTTAACACACATTTGCTTGCTCTAAATGATTATTTGTAGCCTAAGGGCAAGAGTGTAGAGAGATCAATGACAGAATGACAGGCTAAATTGCAGCACCTCTTGGAGGAATTATGTAGTTGCCTAAGATCACAGTAGAAGTTCATAAATTGTTCTCTGGAGTTCTTTAGAACTAACTACTGATGGACTGACTTGGCATTTCTCATTCACTGGTGCAGTTGAATGAAAATCAAGTAATAAAGCTCTTCAGTCTCATCTTTGGTTGCCAGTTCAGAAGAAAATTATCAATAACTTGATGGTGCAGGAAATAGCCCTATAGCTTTTCCCCCTGGAATCTAGAGTGGAATAGCTGTGATTGATTCACCTCCTAACAGCATCAAGTGGTACTTCAATAGTATGGAAAACTGCTGCAACAGATACTGAATACTAACAGTAACCGTGTAAGCTGATTTACCTAATTTTACCACTGTTGGTGGAATCAAGAAGAGAATCCTGTTTGCAAGAAGGATAATCTGACTTGCTGAAGATCACTCACTGACTGAAGCACCCTTACACTGTTCTGAAGCTAAAATTTTGTGTCACTTGCCTAACATATGAAACTCTTCTTATATGCACTCCAGGGGTAGGAGGCAGCATCATGTGTTGATTCATTTTGAGTTTTGTAAATGTTACTACCTAAACATTCCATGAAAGCCAAAATGGGATTCTCCATGCAGTGCTGTGGGATTCTTTGAAGCTGTGTCTATTTTAGTTTGTGACTACAAAAATAATCTATATGACACTTTTTTAGGGACAGCAGATACTGAAGTGAGATGACCAACGTAGGATAGAGATACTCATAAAGAAACATTCAACTTTAAGAGAGGTTTTGTAATATGAATGGATTAAGGTTTCCTGTGTGGCTTTTGTTAAGAGAAATGCTCTCATCTTTCCAGGACTAACAAACTTCGTTATTTCACTATTCAGAAGTAACTTGCAGAGAGGATAGTTTTTCATACATACCTTATTCTCTAAGGGGTAGGACTTGATGAGTACAACTTTCATCTCCCCACCAGTAACAATGCCTTTTCCCTTTATCTTGCCTAGTCCAGTCCCAGCCAGCAGCCCAAGATTCCTTGGATGAATTCATGACTGAAATAAAATCAGGATGTGCTTTAGACAGTGTGGCACGGAAGAAGCTTCACTTGCGGTCGTTTGAACTGAAGAAAGAGCAACAGAGACTGAAAGGGTTAATAAAGCTTGTCAAGCCTGCTGAACTGCCTGCACTGAAGCCCCAGTAAGTTTTGGCTGAAGTGTGAAATGATTGCTTTTACCATTGCTATTGTCCACGGGCAGTTGTGCAAGCCCAGTAAGCCAACAGCTTTCCAAACACAAAAACAGGACAGCCTTCCAGACTACCTGGCTCATCTCTTTACAGAGCCGATGTGCCTTTTGGCCACTGCTGCATCTATGGTTGAGGCAGATGCCCCACAACACTGCAGTCAGATAAGCCCACGTGGGGGGTATGAAGGGGAAGGGATTGCAAGCATGATGTCAGCTTTGTTCATTTTATTATTTTTTTCCCCAACTTACACCCAAAAGGAACTGGAAAATTTTACAGTTATTACGTACAACATGAAAACCACTTTCACTCTGTGAAGTGTACCTGGGAGTCAACTGTAGTGGCTGTTCAACTACTGCCTAGCAATGCTGCTGCAATTCAAGTGCATGTGGGCTGGGTTCATCATTTCCTGGTGGCAGCTTGATTAGAGATTTAATTACTTGTTTGCTTGAATTGAGGCTTGGCCTCCCAGTGGGTTTTTATATATACAAATGTAAGTATGTGTGTGCAATTAAATTTGAGGGAGTCTGTGTGATACAGATATTTCTTTCTGTATTTATTTATTTTTCTTCCTGTTATGGCAAGTGTCTGAATCCTACACCATGGATGTAGGATGGAGGAGTCATCTCCTGCAGCTTTCTCCTTGGGTGCTCCAAGTGAGAGAGAAATAAAAGGGGGTTTATATATATCTACTTCTAATCTGCAGATTTATTGCATTTGTTAATATAAGACTTGTTTGATACTTTGAACACTGTTTTCTTTCATATCTAATTTTTATTAGGAGTTACAGTCTGGAAGCAGAGAGCAAGCCTAAAAAGATTGCCCTGCCTCTCTTTGGTGCAATGAAAGGAGGGAGCAAATTCAAGCTGAAAACTGGAAGCCTTGGAGTAAGTTGGACTCGTAAATGCTGGTCCATTAATTTATTTTGTTTTTCTTGATCTTTTAGCTGAGATCATATCCACAATTGATTCAGTTTCACTGTCTCTCTTACGAAAAGACTGCAGTCCTTGTCTGTGGGCTGTGGACCTATTTTTCCATCTTCCATCTCTACTAATAACTTTTCCTTAAAACTAATTATTCTTCATCCTGAGAGTGTTTCCTTGCCAGCTGCTGTATGACAGTAGTATGTGCACTTTCTCCTGTAATGAATAGCTGTGACATCTACCTCCATATTATCTTAGCACTCATGCACAAGTCTTTCTCCCACAGAAAATGCCTGTTAAGCGTCCAGACATCCCTGAAAGCTTGTTAAAAATGAAAGATGATGGACCAGAGGAGGAGGAAGAGGAAGAGGAGGAAGAAATGGAGGAGGAGCAAAAAGTAGATACAATCAACAGCAGAACGTCAAATTTGGAAATTAAAATTACAACAGAGGAAGAAATAGGAACAGAAACTAACGCTGCCGAGGATTCTTCTTGCAGTAACAAGAATCTAGAATCCTTTCAGGATGGTAAACCATTGGTTTTGATTTTTCCAGTAATGAAGTTAAGTGTTACTGCTGGATTTTTCAGAGCTATGTGAATCTCCTGCAGTGGAGTCACGAGTTCTCCAGCAGATTTGTTTTCCATAGTTTTTTGCTATGAGCCCAGAGTCTGTGTGCCAACAGATGAGTTTCACATGGTTCCAGTTCAAACTCTGCCTGGCAGTCAGTTTTTCTTGCTTTTGGTGAAAATGTCCTGCACTCAAGAAAAGTCCTATTTTGATAAGCTTTGCTCTCATTCGATTGAGTGTCCATATGATAACAAATACAATATATTGTTGGCAGGGAGAGTGACTTAGTGAGAAGACAAATGTCTGTGTAAAATGTCAGATCAGTTTGTAAAGAGGAAAAATAACTTTAAAAGTGGTAGTGAGGGACTGTCTTCTTTGTATCTATGTGGTTTATCTCCAGTCCATCCTTTTCTGTATCACCTTGATGCATTTGAAAACTCAGTAATGATATTTCTCAGTTAATGTGTTTGATGAGAGAAACCCAATACTGACTTCTTAGTGCTGGACAGGTTGCTCTTCAAAAGTATACTTTAACTGGTCACAAGTTTTCCTTTAATATTATATTGTGATGGACTTGGTGGATGAAATAGTTTGGAGAACTTCTAAGAGAAGACTTCTTCCTGAGACAAATGTAGCTAAGAGTTCAATTTTGAACTGTGTCTCAGAGATGGCAGTGCTCTACTCATCAGAGTTACTGCAGAGTGCTCCCCTAGTTCTCCTGTTTTATTTTTTTCTTTTACAGGGGTTCATTTTCTGCCTGAGCCAAAGATACTAAGGAATAAATCCCAGATGGGACCCTTGCAAGAGAAATATCAAGGTGAGCAGTACAATTTAGACTCTAATGTACAACATCATGTGTCATAAGGAGCTGTTGTCATCTTCTGTCAGGAGCAGGAAACAGTCTAATGTAGAGCCTAAAGTAAGAATCTAGAATCCAATGAAGGACTGTGTTTTACTTTGAAAGTGGTAAGTGTAGGTTGACAACAGGTCACTTCAGCTGTTTCAGTTCTTGCTTTTCATGGGCATTAACTGCTTTAAGATCCTTTGTTTTAAACAAAAATAGCATGTGAAGAGAAGAAAAATTAATTTAGGGCCATAAACATAATGCTTTTTCCCCCCTTATTTTGTTGCAGTAGCCCTTAACACTACAGAAGGACAGACCTTTCCTTTTATAAAGTGACAAAATGTACATAATGTTAGCTAGCATTCTCTTAATGACCCACATGACCCCCCTCTACATGTACACTAAAAAAAAAAATCCTCACAATTAAGACTGTGTTTGGTGTACTGAATATCTGGGGGACATCTGTATTAATTTTCCATTTTTTCATAACTCAGACCCTTAATAACACGTTGTCCTGTCCATATCATTTTGTCTGTAAACTTAAGCCACAAGAGCCTCAATATTTCACAGTTTAAGTGGCAGAAAAACCAGACATACCTGTATCTTTCTGTCTTCCTATATTACTGTGAAATCACTTTCTCCTTAAAAAAAGATAATCCTGATCCTGCACCTTTCCTTCCTACTGTTTCCTTCCAAATCCATCACTGCCGTAATTACAGGTGGAGAATATCTTCTTAGAAAGTAAACATCTACCATTCACGAAAAGTTTGTTACAGAAGCCCAAACATAGGGTCTTATTAAACTGCATTCAGGTAGGTGACTGACAGTGTTTTAAACATAAGCTAATCTATGAAAAAAAAAAAAATGTTCAGCAGTCTTAAGTATGAATTTTGTTGCAGCGAGTGTCTTGGGTTACCTTTTAGATGTATCCATTTTTATGTGAGCTCTCTAGAAGGTGATTTCTGACAGAATCAGGCATTCATGATGTGTCACTGAAAAAAATCAATCTTCTTTCTTGTCAGCATCTGAGGAAGTGTGTAAGGAACCTGAAGAGACATCTGAGAAAGTTAAGAAAATCAATAGCTCAAACAAGGTCAGTTATGATACCGTGACTCCTATAGCTTAAGAGTTTCAAGGAATTGTGTAGCAGGCTCATTATTAGTGAAACTGTACAAATTTGATGAGCATGTCTGTAATAGTTGTGCTTTTCTGCTGACTGAGACCCAAATGTAGAATCACACACTGCCATTGGGTACAGCACTGGAGTCTCCCATGAGAAGGTAAAGCACAGCATTTCACGCATCACAGAGGCTCTCAATTCAATCACACATTTATTTTTTCACCTTTTCACTTGGCATTTAGCCTCTACTAATTGTTTCTTCTCCTGTATCATAAGTGTTGTAGAACATAGATGCTCTCTGGGCTTTAGGAATAGCATTGCAAAACTTTCCTTGGAGAGTAGCTTGAGAAGCGTGTATTGGCTGACACAGAACATGCTGGACTAAAATTGTAGCTAGTTTGTATTACCATTACCAAACCTCTTTCTTCCCTGTAGAAGTGGAAAGAGGGGAGTCAGCTAAGAGATGATTGTCTTTTGCAAACCAGTTTTTACTGAGTTTGAGTAGATGTACCAGGCAAAGTTCCTCTTGTGTATAAGATTTGTATTAAACTGTAAAGTATATGAGCCTTGCACATTTTGGGATACAAGGTTGTTGACTTCCTGGAGCTGGGAAGGAACTTCTATGACAGCATCCTCTTAGCCAAATGGTTATTGTGAGGTTCTTCCCTTTAGAGTGCATCCCACCCTTCTGCTGACTCCCATCAAAGAAGTTTACTGTGACTGGTGGGCCATGAATTCTGATAATTATTAAAATTTCTTGGTGGTGGCCATCTAATTTTAGCCCTGTACCACCTACTTAAAGAAGCTGAACTACCTATAGCCTGTGTGTGCTAACAGCTGCCTCATTAGTCCTGGCAAAGGACCCAAGGATTGAGTAGGCAAAGCCTTTAGAATTGTCCTTTGTTGCTGGCCTATAAAACTTGTTGATAAAGAAAGCAAAAGTAAATTTATACTGTTAAGGCCCAGGTTATACCATTCCTCATACTAATGTGGGAGAACAAGGCAGCCTCTCATGCTTAGGCAGTCAAGTCAGCACCTCTTGTCAGCACAGAGTTAACTCTAACACTGAGCATTCTCCAAATACCAGATGGCTTAGCTGTAGTCTCTCTCCCATCACAAATCACTTTTTCCACGTGCTGTCTCTGCCTTTGGGCTGAGACCTTGCATGGAAAATATCAACCAGAAGTCAGTTTTCATCTTCTTTTTTTTTTTTTTTTCCCTCTTTTAATATTTGAGGAATAACTGAATCATGTAAAACTGGAAAAACAATTTTAAAGAGACTGTTCACAAGCCATATTTAAAAACTTAAACTCTGCAGCCTAATGTTTTGGAAAACATTAATCTTCTGAAAGAAGTATTTTAGAGGTTAATTTGGTTTTTGAGGGAATGAAAAATTACTTCAAATGCATAACTTAAGACTGTGTTATGATGCTACAGAGTAATGCAAATCAGTGCTGAATAGCTTAGCTACATTTTGAACTCTCAAGTCTTGCACTCTGCAGTGGTATGATTTTATTTTTTGATAGTTGCCTGCAGTTGTTGAAAGCAAAAGCTGTTGAGAAAATGATGCTGATGTGGCAAAACTTAAAAATCTAGGAACAAAAAAATAGTGTCAAGATTTGAATGGCAAGTGACCTGTTTCAGTTTGCTTTAAACATTTCAGTGATGCCAGTGAGACATGAAAAAATTTGGCAATCCTTTCTTTTGAAAAATGAAGTTACCCTTATATAACAGCTGAAGTGCTAGAGACTCCAGTTTGAAAGTCACCTTAAACCCAAATTTCTCAGTGGGATTGTGTGTCAAAATCCATCAAACACTTATTGAAAATCTTACTCTAAAGGCTTTCCCTGCATAAAGAAATTCTTAGTTAAATGACACTACCAAACATTCGGATGACAAGATTAAACTGTGCAGAAGTGGACAGTTGGTAATAGTCCTGTTTTGAGGGGGAGATTGAACTGGATGGCCTCCAGAGGTCCCATCTGACCAGCCATTTCTGTTGTTCTGTAACTCTACTGGGGAGAAACTGGATTTATTTGTGGATTTGAGATTTTTTCTTTCCTTTGTATTTTTTTTTCCTTCTTAGAAATAACCTTCACCTTTCAGTATTTGTGTCTGAATTAGTGAGAGATGCAGTAGCTGTGACACATTGCTGGAGGGTGCAGCACCTTAAAAATCTTCTTCCTTTTGCAGGTCCAACAACCTTATTTTTCCTCACAGTACCCAGATGATGACCCAGACTATTGCGTATGGATTCCTCCTGCAGGTATCAGACATTTACTTACCATTTTTTGTCTTGCAAGTTGAGAATCTACCTAATAAGTAGTCAGCATGTCCATGCAACTTGCTGAGAAGAAAGCAATTCAGGCATACTTTACCCAGAACCTGATGTCTTCTGTCATGTTATGCTCCTTATCAGTTGTGCCACCATGAGAGTCTTGCAGTAAAATACAGAACATATCTGTAGTAGCTTAATCTCAGTGGACAGATAAACCTGAAATGTTTTTCAGTTTTGTAGCACCTGAGAGAGCTCACACCTTTCACACACAGTCATAGGATGATCTAGTTGAAAGACAAGATCAAATCTTCACTTGGGATAAATGCTCCAGCAATCCTAGTATTTTCAGTTTTCGTAGAAGTCTGTGAAATCTTAGAATTTTCTTTGCAGATTTTTGCAAAAGTGATGAGAATACAAACTTTAGCTCATGTTTTGGAGAGAAGTCTTGTTAATGCTTTGGTGAAGGCACTGAATAATTCATGCATTCATCAAATATGTGTTAGTGTGGAAGAAAGTTTTTGCCTTGACTCCAGAGTTTGTTCTTAAACAGCATAATGAATTTGTAGTTTCTCTAAAATGCAAAATTCATTTTCATGCATTGAGGTTTTCATAGTAAGTTCAAAGCTTAACTTTCATTTGATAGATTCATTACTCTAATTTTGATAAGGCTGTTGCAGGCTTATAATATAGATAGGCTCCAAAGGCAATAAGAAAAATGAGAATAAATTTCACTGAAGAAAACTATAAGCTACTAAATCATCTGCACTTTTCTGGCATATTAATCCACTGGAACAAAATACCTGATTTGTTGAGGTCTGGTCTGGGATAGCCAAGCGAGCTGTGTCCATAAGAGGGAGCTCTTTTTTCTGTTTCTGCCTGCTAATAACCAGACTCATCTTCTGTCTTAAGCTGGCATAATAAGGACACCAGTAAACAAAAGAAAAAAGAAAAGAACCACACCAAAAAAACAGGTCTATATGATGTAATCTTGACACTTTTAGTAAGGTTAAGAGGAATTACTAGTATAAAACAAAGTACTGTTAGTAGTATTCAATCTGACTTGCCCTTTCTGCACTTGTCTGAAAGGTGCTGCCTAGTGTACATTTCATGCTTGGATACAGATCTATCCTGAAAGGGGGGGGGAACATAATGCAACTCTTCCTCTTTGTCCCTTAGGTCAAAGTGGTGATGGCAAGACTCATCTTAATGAAAAATACGGCTACTAAGCTTCAAGCACTCCAGAGTACGTCTGAGGTTTGAAGGACTGCTCTGTTTTGGACTCTTTCACCACACATGAAATGACGCATAAAAGAGTTGTTGTTTTTCAGATGCTGTTCTAAGTGCAAGGGCATCAGCAGCCACTCTGGCTGTTAACTTTCCCTGTGTGTCCTCTGTTTGTCTTCCAGATCCCCACATTCTTCTGTCTCTTCTTCTTTTAGCCTTGTCCTTTTTATTTGACTTATACACCATAGGTTCATTTTTCCTTTTGTAAATAAAGATATGCAAAAAGTATTAAAAAAAGGTACATCTCTCTATACTTACAGGCTTGATAAAATGTGTGTTGGTTTTATGAAATTAAAATGAGAAACACTACCATGTTGCTTCTGTGGCTTCTGTTTGAATATACTTCCATGGTAAACACAACCTAAAACTTGAGGCATTGTTTTCTTTTCTGTGGAAAAAAATGTCTATTTTGGAAAGAAGACTGTTTTCACTCCTCCCTTGTGCAATTGCTGGAGTACTTGGTGCGGAGTGAACTGGTAATGGTGAGCATACACTGCTATAAAGGTGTAGAAACACCTAAGAACTGAAGAGGCTCACACTGCTTATCCTGAATCAGAGGGTAACGGAAGAAATGATGGCAGGGTATCCTGGAAAAGCTTATAATGGAGCCTGTTCTTCTCCTGTTACAACATAAGAGTAGAGCACTGTCTTAATGCAATTTGAGGCACACCAGCTCTTGGACTTCTCAAGAAGATAGTTTTGAATGTCTATATAACTAGGCTATGACATTCTTCACCACCAAAGGTGGTTAGAGTGATGAATAACAAAAGGTTCAAAGAGCAAACAGGCGTCTTTTTAAAGAGGTGACAGTTACTGCTGCAAACTTTTCTTGGAAGGACCTAATCCTTTCCCCTGGACCCCATGGTGCATCAGTGCAGGAAGCCCCTTCCTTCTACAGCAATGGAAGCCTCATGGTGCAAGGCCAGGCCCTATGTCCTTTCATACTGCTCTGTGATTGGCTGCTTGCTATTTTATTTCCTAGACTGTCCTACTCATGTGATCTTGGAACAGCCTCTAATTGACTGCTCATTGCTTTTTTTTTTTACCAGGAAGGTGTTCAAGTGTAAAAATAGAGGCTTTTCTGTCTCATATATGAATATATATCTGAAGAAGGAGACAAATATGTATAAATATTTGTGTTATTTATTCATGGATCCACTTCGTCTATATGTGACTGTTTAGTGTGTATATCCTAAATATATTAAAACATTTATAATTTAAATATACATCCATAAAAGTGCAGGTGCAAATTGGATAAACAGTCTTTATATCAGAGGTAATGAAATTAATAAAGGAAGTTTAAATGTGAATGGAAGTAATTAAGCAAAAGCAAAGGGCAGGTTGATGTCCCACATGTCTGAGGCCGTGGCTCAAGACCTGTTGGGGTGTGGAAGGTGTCAAAGAGGGCAGGGAGGTGTGACTGTCGGGGCCCTGGGGGAACTGCCAGGCCTATCCCTGCGCAGCAGCCCTTGTCTCTCAAAGAAAAATGGATATTTTTTGTTTGTTGCACTGAAAGTCAAAACGAAGAGAGCCCTGCCTGGTCTCTGGAGTTTTGATCACAGGCATGGAGCATTGGTGCTGGCTCACCTTAGAGGTCTGTTCATGTCACAGACCATGCTTCCAGCCTCTGCATTTGACATGCTTTTCTACACACATCTTGCACTTTTTCATGTAAAATCAGAGTCTAACAATCTAGGTTCCCCAGACCCACACAGCTGGGACACCTACTTTTCATGGCAGTGTTAAGTGCACAGTCATGCAGCAAGTACAGCTGCCAATGTGTAGAGCTATGAGTCTCGTTACAGCCTCCATAGCAAAGCTCACTGAGATTTCTCACCCTAAATACTTTTCCTGACCTCCCTAACTCCATAATGATGTTCACTGAATCAGAGGAGGAAAGGCATCTTGAGCTATCTAGGAGTTTTTCTTGCCTTAAGAGTCTCCCAGGGTTTTTTCCTGTCAGACAAGAGGATGGTGAGTGTGGTAACAAGCATCAGGTCCTCGAACAAGGAATCCTGCTCAGCATGACCTGGTGCACAGATGGCTCCTTTTTATTCAAGGAGTTCTTTTGCTCTGCTTAGCAGTTCTGCATCAGTCATACCCCTCACTGCTGCAAACTCTGTGATGACTCCAGCAAAATGGAGATCACTGCTGGTGGTTTGGGACGCAAGCATACAGCACCACTTTCTGCCTGTAACATCAGAAGGGCGAGTGAGAGTAGCTGTGTTGAAAGTCTGATCACATCTTGGCTTTCTCTTATTTTGTACAAATGTACTGAACCAGTCAGAAACTTTTTTTTCTGAATTCATAGGCTTAAATTAACAGTAGAAGTTTCTAGTTGAAGCTGTGCATGCTGACAGCTTCAAGACAGAGTGGAGCAAAATCACCAGGATCGAACATCTGGCATAAGTCGTCAGAAACTTGCCCTACACTCTGAACAAGAGCTTTGAGGGCTCCATGCAGCAATATCGCATACAAATTAACAAACCTGCAGTCTTCTATGTATTACCTAGCCCCAAACCTCTGGATGGGTCATTCCCACTGCAACACATACTCTGTGAAAGCCATGGGCCAGACTGACATCCCCTCCACCACCCCTCTTGCATTTGAAGGTGGGGCTGAATTTCAAATACACACCGTGGGAGGGCAGCTGCTTCCTCCCTAAGCATGGTCTAACAGGACAACCTTGACTGCACGCTGGGTTTTCTGCCTCTTCTTTGCTGCATTGGCCAATGGATAAGAAAACGTACAGCAAAGGCTGCCTCTCAGGTGTAGCTGTAAGGTCCACCATCACCATGGGCAAATGGATCTCATCCCACCACCTGCCGTTCTCTGCATGACACCTCCACATCAGCCAGCTGTTCTGGCTTGCAAGGTCATTTTGTGATCCAACACTTGTATTTTTCTCTTCACTTCTTTGAAAAGCACAGGTTAGAGCAAACAACCTCCAGATGGAGCTCATGATGCACAGCCCTCACCGTACCTTAGGTCTCCTGGCATCACAAGGAGGAAATCCCGGCTGTATCACTGGGCACGGTCCCTATAAACATGCTTCCTCTTGCATACCTGAGGAAAACTGAAACTACACCCATGCATGTAACCCTCCATTTCCTGGAATGGAAAGGTGTATTCATAAAGTCCTTCAAAGTATTCAAGACCTACTTGGTAACCTGCTTGTCGAACTGGGATTATAGTACTGTAAAAAGCTACAGGATGCAGAAAGATGTCATTAACAAGGAGACCATCCTGTACCCAGCTCACAGGCCTTGCTCTAACATTCAAGAAGTGATTGTTTAAAGCTGCTGTTTCCTGCAGAGAACCCACAATTAGTTGGCATTTTCTTTGCAACATGTGTTTACCTCATTATCATACTTATTTCCACTGCTACAAAACTTCCAGTTATGTATTCACCTAATAAATACTCTTAAATTTATGGGGCATCAATGCCCCAAGGCCCATGAGAACCTAATATTTGGGCAGCTGCCTGCAAGGTATTTTGTTTTGTAGTGCTATGCGTAAAGCAATATATATTTTGATACCTGTGTAGCAACATATTCTGCTGTTCTGGGGCACTGAATTATATGTGCACACTCAGCATAGTTGTAGCCATGATAGGGGGAGAGGGGTAGGTTTATTTTTTACAGTCTGAAAATGAGATGTTGTCTTAGGAGCTCTCAGTTTCATTTTCAAAGTGAATGTGAGGTAAGATGTGAAAAATGTTATTTAAGTTAGAGGAAATATCTACACGTCAGCCTGATTTGCTTAATTATGGTTTTAAATTGTGGCAGTGTTTTGTTGATTGTGCAGCTGTGTGGATGTATATGCAGGTGTATGCACACTTTTGACCATGAATATATTGCTTTGTTTCTCTGCTTTGACATGCTAAATCACTTGAAACCCATTTGTGCTTTTGCTGGACCGAGTCTGCTGAAACTTTGGTCTTACAACATTTTTGATGGAGGCGCCTGTTTATGCTGAGTACCTGTTTCAAATCCAGTTTCTTGTAACACCTAGAAATGAGATATGCAAGCTAAGAATAGCACATGATATGAATCCACCTGCAGGTGATTGCTCAAGGGAAGTCTAACTGAGTTTAGGCTCATGGAACAGCAGATCCAAACTCACTGTGCTGGCCCACACAGAGTGGAAAGCTCACCTGCTCCCCTAGACTCAAGGCAAAGAGTCTGAGCCTCCCTTTTTGTAGGGATCATGTTTATACCTCTGTATATATAGATACACTTGCTGAAGTCTGGACAATATGATCAGCATGAAATGTATGTAGCACTCCAGTTTAAATGCGACACAGGGGCTCTGACAAAAATTGATGCCCATGTGAACTGCAAAATACTAATATGTAAGGATGTCTGTAGGAGGTGGTGTATGTAATACAGAGTGACCAGAGTCTGCTCCAAAAGAGCAGTTCCAAATGGAAAGATTTACCCAGCAGATCCTTACAGTTTCTTCTGTTTGGCAATTGAATATTTTCATGCAGAAGCCAGGGACTGGTGCTGGTGCTCCTTTGTTCAGTCATTGCTTTTCCAGTGCTTTGGGTCCAGTTCAAGCTTCATTGTTCACCATGGCGTAGAACCACATTGTGCTGAGCTGCTTCCTTTGTTCATCTTCATCCCCAAACCCTGCTCCTCCACCTTAACCATACTCCAAAAACGTCCCCTCCAAATTTTTGTCCTGCTCCTGAGCTGCACAAGTGTTTTTTCTGGGAGTTGAACTTAACCAGAAGCCAGTCTGAACCATGATTTTCTCCCTCCCTCTTGCCTCCTCAAAGAAAAAAGTGAACCTGAATCTGTATTTCAAAGTTTTGACCAGGATCCTCAGTCGCAGGAGAACTTGAAATAATTTTTTATTAAGTTTTTTTTCAAGGTGCCTGTCTCCCAGCAGCCTCTTTTCTTCGGGAGCTTTTTTCTGGGGATCCCTCCGGTATCTATGGCTCAACTCAGTGTGGCCTGGTTTAGCTCCAGCTTCAGCCCTAGCCTGGGTCTGTAAGCCTGTGTGCTCACCACTGCCAGGAGGTGACCAGAAAGGCTGGCTCCCAAACTGACAGCTGTCGTGGCCAGGAGGTCTATTTGCCCTTCGAGCAGAGCAGAGCAGACTGCTGGGTTATGAGCTGGCAGTAGGAAGCTCAACACGAGGCAGCTGGGTAGCTAAATCTCTCCCTTTTTGTCCTCCCTAGTCAGAGCAGAGTTGGGGAAGGCCTGAGATTTGCTTTTATAAAGACAGGGCAAATAGCAGAGCCATCAGCTCATGATAGGGTGGAATGATGTTTCAGAGCCAGCGGAGTATTGATGTGAAATCGCATCACTTACTCATTCATCTCCTTATTCCCCAACCATAAATAACCACATTCCCATTACACCTCTTCAAGAAACAGCAATCCAGACTGCTCCGTAACAGCAAGGCAGTAACATCCTAATTACTTTTACATCCTAGGGTAATTATAATGGGCTCTGTGGTGGAAATATGATTTATTTTCCAGTGTTGAAAGCACAGCTGTAAGTACACAGACCTTCTCTGTGCTTCCTCCTGAAACAGCTCTCTTGGCTTCTCAGGTGTCTCACCGCAAAAGAGATGAAACCGTTTTCTCCCTCCAAATTAGCAGATTTGCCTGAGAACTGTCATCTGCTCTTGCGAAGCAGTCAGACAAGGAGACATGCCGTGAAGAGCTGATGCTCTGCAGATTCTCTGCTGCTGCTGCTCAAAGCACATCAACAAGTATTAAACTGTTCAGGCTCAGGCCCAAGCGGAATCAACTACTGAGATTTCACCCTGATGCATTCCTAACCTCTGGCTTTCCTGCAACATTTACTTCTTGCTGCCCCACTTGCCCAGCAGTAAAATGTGGCCAGTTTCACAGAAATGCAGCTGTACTTGATGAGCAACACCTTGATCTCTCTGAAAGATGCTGGCATTGAGCCTAGGGCTTTGCTGTGTTTGTGAAGAGCTTTGTTAGCCAGGATTGAAAGGTGCCATCAAGTGTCTCCCCTGCCTGAAGATGTGGGGGTGGTGTTTGGGGCGGGAGGCAGAAGGGAGGATGACAGGATCACTCTTGTGTAGGAAAAGTCAGAATTCAGCTATGCTTGAAATTACGACAGAAAAGCTCTCTAGATATATGGATGGGCCGCTGAGGGATACCAAATGCAGGAGATGCAATGTTATTATGCCAAAAGAATTACCCAGGTTAGCTGTTGTGGCACCTGGGTAATTAAAATCCTGTCTCAGATCAGGCCCAGGAAGTTCTGCAAAGGAAAATGTGAAGATCTGCTCTAATTTAGAGTATGGAGGAAAGGTTGGAGGTTACAGCTCTGACTGTGCAACTGCTTTCATCTTCTACAATGAGAAAAGCACAAATGACAAAAACTCAAACATCCATTAGGGAGAGAATTGGCTATGTGGTCCACAGGTACAGATAGTTTAATCTCTTTTATGCCCTATCAGAAATAGATTCCGTGCCTGTGAACACTGGCCATATATTTCTCTCTAATAATCCATTCACAGGCTCAATCATACCAGCTGTGTTCTGCTTGGGGACAAAGTAGCTATGAAATCCAGAGTATCTTTCCCAGCAAGAGTTTCATCTCACTATCAAGCAGCTTCCTCAGTTTTGCTTCTGTGCTGGGACATAAATGGGCTTCATTCTTCTTATGACTGTAAGCCCAAGGTGTATGCAGCTGTGCCCAACTTCCAAGGTCTAGTATCCAGCAGCATTTTATGACAGTTTTTCTCCCATCCTGTAGAGCTGATCTGTGGTGGCTATATACAGAGAGAGAAATGCAAGGTCTCTACAAACAATGTGGTATCTTGTTTCAAAACGATATATATAATATAAAGCAAATCAGATTACATTGTTATATCCTGCTTCCCCTCTACCTGGAATTTGCTGCAATATGTCATGGCTGTAGGGTTAACTCAAACCAGTTAAACTCTTTTAATAATGACTTATCTTTGTCTCTACTAGCTGCAAGGACTTATTTACTGTTCTGTTGTGTTTTTTAACAAGCATCCAACATTAACAGGACTTCATTAGAAGAGGGTTGTGGGGTTTTTTTACTATAGTTCTTGCTCCAGTTTGCATTTTATAATAATCATGTTGAAAGAGGAAAGAAATGTCATATCCCAAGCCAGGAGGCAGGCATACATCTAAATAATAAAAAAAAAAAACTGGAGCTATGCAACAGCAGGAATAGGAAGGAAATGCCAGATCATCTCTGCAGCCACTCAGATTTTACTGGAAATAAGAATAGCTGGATTGGGCCAGACCAGGGCTCTGCTTAGCTTTTTATCTCTTGGGTGTATAGAGGAAGAACCATGAGAAACCATGTGTGTCTGTATGCATATATGCATATATGTATATACACATCCATAGACATCTGTGTCAGACTATCCTCAGAACTGCACAGTGGTAGAAGAAAGACAACAGTCACAACCTGCAAGAAGAGAAATTCCCATTAGATATTAAGAAAAGTTCTTCTCAGTGAGGGTGAGGTAGCATCAAAACAGGTGCCCAGGTAGGATGTGGCATCTCCATACCTGGAGGGATTAAACACTCAACTGGAAAGGGCCCAAGCAATCTGACTTTCTGGAGACATGATCACCTCCAGAGGTAATTTCCAGCCTGAGTTATTCTAATAAATCCATATGGATATACATAAACATGCACAAACACATAGACTTTTTAAACTACTAAGAGGATATATGTCTGTGTGGGGCACACACCCTCTTCATATTCTGTGTGGAAAAGGGTGACTTTACTTGTGACACTGTTGGCTCATCTTTGCAATGAAAAGAGAGAAGACCTTTTGGGCATGATCCTCCAGGCACACTTGTTCAGCCATGCTGCTCATACAAATTTCAGTGAAGAGATCATTCCTCCTGAACTGAGTAGGGTTCCTGGCACAGGCCATTGTCATGAAAGGGTTTGGAAAATCTGTCTTAGAACTATAATTTAAAGTCAAGCAGGAGAAAGCATGCTACAAAACAGATTTCCATGACAAGCTAAACTGCTGGATCTTTCTTTTGTCTGAGCCTGAGTAAGCGTTTGGCCAATGGATGAGGATGGTTGTTGTGGAACTGGGAGGTTAGATATTGGGGAAAATTATTACCTTTCTTCTGCAAGGAATGATAGTGTAAGTGCAGTGTGTGAGGGAGTAAACAGGCTGTTGTCTCTTAAGCTCTGGTTTTAGTTCTTGCTTTGAATCCTATTACCTTTTGCACAGAAACTTAGTTTATTTCTACATCCCTTCAGCCTGCAGCAATTTATAGCTCTTGTTCTTCCCCTTGTGAGTGGGTGGGAAGCTCTTATTTCAGAATCCTTTAAATAACCGGACTCAATTTCACCCTCATAAATTTGATCTCCAACATGCATCCCCTTACTAAATAAGCAAATATTTTTCCCAAAACCAGTTTGGCTTATTCCTAAGTTGACCTTTTGTCAACAAAACATGAAGATATTATCATGATTGGAAACACTTCTCTCAGGCCCAAAAACCAGGCAAACAAAAAGGGGAGAGGACAGGAGGGAAAGGCTGGGGCTTAAAAGCCTCATTTTAGAAATGTCAGCTGGGCAACCAAACAGCATGAATCATAAAAAAACAGCGAAAGAGGCAGAGAAACAATGTGTGAACAGTTATTGTGGTGAAAGAGCTGGTAATTCATTGTCTACATAACAAATCTGTCCATTTAGCTGGGAAACGGTATTTCACTTTGTCCCTGGGCACAGCCAGGGGTTTTCCAGGCAGCAGGCTGGGTTCAGATGGCACTGCCTCCTGCCATAAGGATACCTTGCAGAGGTCCTCAGCTCCTCCACCGCTGCAAACAGCTGGCACCAGCTTTGCCAGAAGGGGTGCCAGGGATGCACAGGGTCCCTACTCCAACCCAGCTGTGGTTGCCAGCCTGGCAGGCAATCTTTGTGTGCCACAGGCTTTGCCAAGGCACCCATCCTTTGCCAGTGAAATTAAAAGTAATGGGTGTTTACTCTTCATTCCCCTAAAAAGGAATCCTGGCCAGGGATGCCAGTCCTGCTGCCTTGTCCAAAGGCCTTCCAGAGGTTCTCCAGACCTCTCCAGCCTCTGCCAGTGCCAGAGCATGCAGGTTTGACCCATGAAGTGGCAGGATGCCACAAAGCAGCCATATGTAACTGGCTAGCACAAGATGCTCCCTGTTTTTCCTCTCCCAGTCCAAGTCCAGGGAGGTGTCAAGTGAGGAGAGGGGTTAGGCACAGCCTGTTCAAACAAGCTGCTTCATAAACCTAAGTAAAATTATTTCCAGAGACGGAGAAATGCTGTCCCCATAACTTTGACAGTTTTAGTGTCATTGAGAGGAAAGGCCTGGGGTAAGCACAGGAGAAACAGTTCAGTAAACTCCAGAGTAGCATAATTCCTGCTAGGGAAAGCTTGCTACTTGTCATAGAGGTCTTCAGCAGAACCAGGAAGGGATCACCTGTTTCAGTGACCAGAGACCAGCTGGGCAGCCACAGGGGGCAGGCAGAGACTGGTGGCTGTTTGAGCTGACCACTCACAAAGCTACACCATCCTGCTCCTGTCTTTTCATCCTTGCTTTAGATAAGCTGTGTCCTGGTCTAGCCCTGTGCATTGCCACCAGTGCTGTCATCAACTCCAAAACTACATAGGAGAGTTGGTGGAAGAACCAAATGGTGAGTGTACAGTGCTGCACTAGAGGGTCAAGATATCATAAAAAGTATACCCAGGCTGAGGCACAGGGCAGGTTATGCCCATTACCTGCCATGGTCAGTGGAATAAACAGGGGTCTGTCTCTGGTTTTGTGCCCATGTTACCACTTGCTATGCTTTTGCTGGATGTCTCCCTGCCATGACAGAGGGCAGAGAGGAGGGAGAGATGAGAACACAGTTCTTAATAGATTTAGGGACAGGCTGAAGCTGTAAATCAAGATCTTCAATGCATTTCATCTCCTTCTCTTAGTATTTAGCAAGAAAACAAATGCATACACAGGAAATAAGGAACAGATGCGCAAGCACATCTTGGGACAACAAATAAATGAACATGCAAGTAAGCAAGCAGGCAAGAGTAGCAATAAAGGGTAATTAGACCACACAGGCACCACCAACATGGGGCTGTATCTCCAAATATTGCCAGTATCCAAGAGGGCCACAGCAAAGTGAACTCTTCCACTTTTGGTGGTGATGGTCCCAGGGCCAGGATTTTTGCTGTGAGACAGCCTCACAGAATCACAGACTTGTTTGGCTTAGAAGGGACCTTAGACATCATCTAGTTCCAAAACCCCAGCCATGGGCAAGGACACCTCCCACTAGACCAGATTGCTTCAACCCCCACCCAGCCTGGCCTTGAACACTTCCAGGGATGGGGCATGCCAGCTTCCCTGGACAAGCTGTGCCAGTGACTTACCACCAGAATTTTAAAATATTTTTTCTTTGCATCCAACCTAAATCTCCCCTCTTTTTTCTTAAAATTGTTCCCTCCCTCATCCTATTGCTACATGCCCTCGTAAAAAGTCCTTTTCCATGGACTTTTCCAGGGGAACAGCTCTCTAACATCTTTGCTCAATCTGTTGCTGTTCCTTTTGTGTGGCCATGGGGGGGGTTTGTCTTAATCTTCAACCACCTTGGTCCTCAGCGTGCTGGAACACCACCTTCATGCCTGAGGGATTTTGGTGATCCTCTGAGGTAGGAATCCTGTTACCTTAGCACAACAGCCTGATGGAAACCATGTTGTCTGGGCCCCTTTTCTTGGGGCTCCAAGCAGCAGAGATGGCACCACTTCAGGAGGGGTGAGGGTTGGGCTAGGGGAACAAGAGAGAAGGGCTCACACTGCCTGCAGCCATCAACAGCAAAACTGCTACTTGCTGGGAGGTGGAATGGGCGAGCCTGCAGGGTGGCTGGGCCTCAATGACACCAGGTGCAGAGGCCAGGCCAGTGGTGCAGCTCTGGCCAGGCTCTTCTGTGCTGGGTCTGTAGAGCCCGAGATGGCAGGGCAGGGTCTGGCTCTGAGCACCTGGATCACCTCCTGACCATATGCTTACCATGCTACCATCTTGTACCCCTCATTTCTGCCTGCTGTGCAGGAGATCAGCATCTCTGCTGATGTGTTTTACTCAAAGGTCTAGCCAGCCTTTGCTGAATAAATGGAAGGCGTCACACGGCACGGCCACCACAGCGGTTTGTACTTAGGTCCAAGTGAAAATTAAGCTCAGCTTTGAGTGTCTATCTATTCCTTTGCATTTTCCCCAGTTTTTATTGCATGCACGGCACTGCTGATGCAGGAAGGTTATGGTTTGTATGGTATTTTGCACCATTCACTGAGTTCTTTTGTGTGCTTTGAGAACCGAGTGTACTGCAGGCTGGCAAATACTGTTCTGCATGAGAGCAGAAAGGACTGCCCTGCCATAAGGACACCTAAGGTGTTACTGCTGTCAGAAAAAGGGAAATGCAGCAACACAAATACAGCAGTGCCTGTGTGGCACTCCTGTGCCCAGCTATAGAAGGACAGCTCTGCTTATTGAGCACTGTGGGACAGTTGACTCTCTTGGGTCAGCAGAGCCCACCACAGCTCCCAAAATGTCCCCACTACTCCACCATTAGGCCATGCCCATCCCTCTGTGCACAGCCCTCCAGGCAGCTCCTTTCCAGCTGTGCTGGAGGACTGAGATGGCATCTCCTTATCCAGGTCTACTTGCAAAGTTACCCCAAGGTGGTGTTTGACTGGGGCTTTTGCCCAAGGCCTGGGAGGTCCCCGTTCCGGCTCCCCACTGCAGTGACTGAAGGGATTCAGGGAGGCCATAGAGCAACATGCCCTGAGCCTGCTGAACTAGAGAACTGGCAAAAAATACTAATGTCACCCCTGTGACAAGCCCACATCCCACTGCAGAAGGACAGGGCAGTCTGCTCCTTCTGCCTCACTTGCTCCAGATAACTGCACTCTGCTTTCCAGCTAGACCAAAGCATTTTGTTAATATCCAAATTAATTCCTCAGTTCGCCAGATAGGGCAAAGGTTGAGTACTTGTAATAAAGTATCTGTGCAAGGCCTCCCTCCACAAGTTACAAAAGACACAAGCATGCTCTTTCTTCCTTTTACCCCTTACCTCTAACCACAACACACATTGTTCCTTCTCTGCCTCCTTTATCTGCCAGCTACCTCCCCTGGACCTTGCTTTTCAAGTCCTCATGGAATTGTTTTTTTCTCCAGATCCTGCCTTCTCTCCTCTCTCACTGTGCACTGCACAGATCACTCAGCCATGCACTTGGCAGGAGCTGGCCTCCATTAGGTCTCTTTAGCTATCATGCTCTTTCGTTAGCTGTCCAGAGACACGCGGGAAACACATTGCAAGCTGTCCTCCAGTGGTCAAGTACTTTGGTGGGATGTTGGCACGAAGAGCCTCCCAAGACAACAGGAGAAGTCTGAAAAAAGAGTAGCACTGAATGCTGGGCATCCTAAGCATAAGCCTATCGTCAGGAGGGAGACGATACTTTCCGTTGTCAGAATGGCATTTTCCTCCATGTCCTCCAGCCTTTTGCCAGGGGAACTACTTAATTTTTCCTCCATTTCCCCAGATGAAAAGGACAATTGCCCCTTCCCACCAAACAGACCATCTTAATGCATATGTGTCTGGTCTCACAAGTCATTTTCCCACCGCAGCTGAAGTTTTTTGCTGCTGTGCAGAGGATTCTGCTCTGCAGAGCAGCCTGCTTTAGGGAGTCTTGCTCTTTAATCAAAGGATAACATGAATGGAAGCAACCTGCTGGATGGTATCTAATCCTTTGCTATCACAGACAACTTGGTCATAAAATCCTCTGCAGAGACCTATCCATAGCTCCACGGAGCTATTCTGATGAATTATTTATTAGCAAGAGTAATCTTTTCATTAAGCATGAACCTGAATCAAACATCAAGCACAGGTTTCAGTTCTGGTTTGGCGCTTCCTGAGCCAAATCCCAACAACCTATGATATCTCTGAACCTTCAGGTTTTCATTTCTCCCTATGTCTTACGTGAGTGTGTGCCTCCAACCAGGCTATCTTGGTATTCTGCAGTGTGAAATTAACAAGCTTGCATTTAGCTGAAAGACTCTACCCAGGACTCCTACATATTGCCAACTGAGTGGGTCCCAAAGTGCATGACAGGCTATGAAAACGTTTCTAGAAACCGCATGGGATCCTGCTGAGAAGCACCCTCCTCTGAACATATTGCAGCACTCACTGATTGTCTTCCAATAATGTGAGACCTTCATTTGTGAGACTCTTAAGGAAATTGCATCCAGTTGTCAATTGCAAAAGAGGGAATTTAAGGCATGCACAGTGTAATTATTCCCACTGGAAACTGCCAAAAACAACAAGGGTGGCATCCCGTTGCTGTGAAGAAAAAGAAGAAAAACTGTAGAATATCTGCTGTTGTGTGTTGCCAGGACTTTGATGTCCCATCTCCTCTGAGCATAGCCCTTCCTTGTGGCTCCCCCTCTGCCAGCCTCCCAGCCCCTCCAAGTGTCACACAGGAGGGTACCCACCAGGCTAGGAGGCACAGGGGAGTCCTGCCAGGCAGCCACAAGCAGGCTATCTGTTGTCGGTGCATGGACCTGTATTCTGGCAGAAAAAGATGCCTCAGGGATACATTACCAGCTAAAAGTCTGGAAGGTCAAAATTTCACTTACAACATGTTATCAGCAAATTGCTTAGATCCAGGCAGGCATTTAGGTACCGACTTCTCCTGGATTTGACAGGGAGTTTGATGTGTAAATACTCTTGAGGATCTGTATCTAAAAGGAAGATAACAGTACCTCAAACTTTCACAGAGGTTTGTGAAGAGACAGAAGGTCCACCTGATGAGGCGAGCAGCACTGGCAGACACAGGAAGGTATGCCTCAGGGGCATTGCCCTTCTACAGCAGGAGCTCCCAAGCAAGGACCAGAGCAGGAGGCTCAGTTCCACTGCTCTGCTGCTGCTCCGCAGTTCAGAGAACTTCCCATACATGTCCACAAGCCACAAGGCTTCCTACTCGGGTAGGTCACTGCGTTTGCAGAAGCCCTGCTGCAATTAGCTGAAGACAGCCCTCCCTCGATTGTCAAGCTGGACAGTCCAGGGAAATTGCTGATCCATAAGCTATCCCAGGTTTCCTCACCACCCTCTGGGCTCTGCAAAATATCTTCTTCAAACCAGAGTTTGAGAAGATGTGGGAAGCAACACTTGGATCAGATCTAGGGTTCATTAATCTGTAAAATGTCCTGCTCTTTCTTCTCGAACCAAGCTCTTCTCCTCCCAGCGTAAAAAGCAAAACATAGAAAAGAGCTCTGGGGGAGGCTGGGCCTGGAAGAGGCTCAAAAGAACCAAGTCTGGTTCTTCTGTGTATGTTTTTGCTTCATACAGCATTTTGTATGTGTTTTTGCTCCAGATGTCAGCAGCAGAACTGAGCAGCCAAGCTGCGGGCAACAGAGCAGCCAGGAAGGCAGTCACGGGCGTGCTGGCCAGGTGAGGTGGCCATGCCATGTGAAGGCATCATTGCCTTTGCCCTCCCCCATGGCAGCACCCTGCCTTCACTGACAGTTGCAAGGCTGTTCCCAGTCTGACTCTACCAGTTGTTAAGGGGAGCTACATTTCATCTGATCTCCAATGAGGAGGACAGGTCAAGTGAAACCCCTGGCTGGGTTTCTGAGGCCAGAACTGATGGCTGGACACAAACATCACAGGCATGGCACAGTCCTGCCTGCTGCCAAAATGCAGGGAGCATCCCACTGATCATCAGTTGTACAGTGAGACGGCCAAGGATCACATTGATTAATCTCCCGCATCGGCTCTAGATTTCAGTAGTTTTGATCTGTGTGTTAAATAATACCAGTGCCTTGCTGAAAGTGCATTTGCAGAGGTTTCACAGCAATTAAACTCATATGTGTAGCTCTCGCATGGGAGCTCAGCTTCAGTGAATATGGTTTCAATAATCAAGTGGCATTTTGTTTACATGTCATAATTATGATATTAAAATCTATACACAAACCTCACTGGAGACAGGGATCTTTCAATGTATGGTGGTCTTTGCAGCTGACAGCAGGATGCAGAGGTAAAGGGTGACAAGATGGATGTGGTGCGAGCACTTGTAGGATTAACCAACATCGCAAACACAGCTGAATACGGTCCCCAGCATCCAACACAGCTTCTAGCTCTTCAGCTGAAGGCTACTTCAGCTAGATGGCTGGCTGAAATTCCTGAAAGATGAGCACCAGCGGGAGACCAATTCAGGATGCTCTCTCACCCAACAGTCACAGCATGGATGAATTATATATCCTCATATAATGTTGTTGTAGGCTAGAGCTCACATTTAGCATGAAAACGATGCTCCCTTCAAATGGCAGGATGCAGAACCCTGAATCTTAGCCCTTTAAAATTGCCTAGGGCTGCCAGAACGGGCTCAGAGATGCACAGGGGAAATTTGGAGCTTTTTGGGAAACCAGAATGAATTTGAGAGGACTGACAAAGACAGTATCATTCAGCATCAACTGCCATAAATCAAGCACAGGTGGCTCAGTACCAGTTCTGGTTCAAAAGCCTTCAGCACCTCACTTTCTCTCTTTGGACCTGCACCTCACACCTCATGGCTGTCTTCTCCACCAGCAGTGTGAGCTTTTGAAGAAAGAAGCTCTATTGGTACTGAATGCTTGACCCAGAGATTTTGCCTAGCAAGAGATAGTGCCACAGTGGGGACACAGCCATCACAATTAGCCTAGGAAGTAATCAGTAAGAGGTGGTGAGAAATATCTTGAGATCTTATGTTCTCCCTCAGTTCTGAATGTGGACAACCCTGCCCCATTCCTGGGCAAAGTCAGGTCATGATGGTGTGAACAAACCTCTAACCTTACACTGGAACTCGAGGAAAGAACTCAATGCAGGCAAGTGAAGGTAATAAGCTGTATTTTCATGTTTTTCATCTCTCCACATCACAGCTCATGTTTTTCCATGCTACCCCATCATCATCACCCCAGCCATGCTGCAGACAAAAGTGACTGGAGACTGCCTGGTTGGGGTGTTCTCCTCCAGCCCCAGCCCAGGGGTTTGGTGGGAAAGGTCAGTACAAAGCCTAAGTCTGGTGTGAAGCTCTGGCAAACCCCCTGCATGGACTCAGGCAAAGGATCTCCCTGACAGTGTGGGTGCATCCTTTGCCTGCTGCGGGTACCATCACCACTGACTCCTGGCACATCCAACCAGGGACATGTCAACCTCACCGTGCTGGTCAGCTGGACACCACTGCTCAGGCTCTTCGGGTTGCGCTGCATGACCAGCTGAGCAGGATCCAAGTGACTGCGCCTCTATCTAAAATCTTTGTCCACAAAGGAGAGCTCATTTCTTGTGTGTTGAGTCAATGACTTTCCTCTGAGAAGAAGAGTTGTGGGGAGAGGAACAGTCAGGGGCTGAGATTAAACGGTACCTCTAGTAATAAAAGTGAAGCAGATTTGCCTGTAGTAAGTTTTCCTTTCTGAGAGCAATGCCTGCATAAGCTCATTTTCCACCTAAAAGATAGCAGAGCTGTCAGGACATAGTCCATGTGACCACACAAGAAAACACAGACGTGACCCCTTGGTTCCTAGGAACAAATGTAAGGGGAGGGGGAAAAAGAACTAGCAGGGAAAGAGGAAACAACAAAACCCAAATTCATATAGTAAACAAATGTAAGAGCTCCTATTTTTACTCACGCCTGGCCCCCTTCCTATTTCTTCCGTTTTTAATCTACAACAAATATCTCTGAACTGTGCTGAGACAATAAATCTGGGCCCCTTTGAAGACCTTGGGCAGCAGTGCAAAAACAATACACTTTATAAACCAAACATTTCAGAGATTTATTTTCCCTTTGATCTGCAGCATGGTACCCCCACTGCATACGTATGCACACACCGACGCACAGACACATCCTGCTGAACCCACCACCCTGCCATCTGTTGTTCCCTGGCCACTGGTGATGGACATCAGAGAGGTCATAGCTGGATGCAATACGCAATACACACCCTCGCAGAGACGCACATGTGAGCAAAGCCTTTTTGGTAAAAGCACATCATAAAAGATGCAACCACTCCAAAACCAGTAAACAGTAGAATACAAGGTCACAGTGGAATAATTAATTGTTCAATGGTGGGAGCAGGAAGTGGTTGTAAGCAATTTTAGAGTTTATTTTTAAAGCACAGTGAGAGGAAAGGAAAGAAACTTTATTGCACGATCTCCTTCTTGTATCCCCAGGGACCATCAGTGGGGTCTCGTCCATGAGATGTACTATGCAGATTTCAGCCCCTGAACTAGCAGGGTAAGCAAGGGCAACAGCTATTCGTCATCCTTTGTGTAAGCCCACTCTGGACACTTTGCCTGTGGGTTTCACAGGCAGTTGTTGACAGTGACAAAATAAAGAGGCACCGATCGCTTCACCGCTCTAGTAGCTGTACATCTGAGTCCATGTGCCTCCCACAGCCATCGAGCTGAAGGGATGCAAAGCATTTATGAACCACATGTGACTCACAGGTGCATCATACTTCCCAATACTGCTCCCCTGGGCCAGCAAGATGGCTACAGATAAGCAAGAGCAAGCAAGCGTGATCTCTAAACACAGCAATTAGGGGCAAGAAATAATAATTTTAAAAAATCCACAGCTCAAAGAGAGTGAAACTTGGTGTCAGACGAATGCGTGCTCTGTGTTCATATTTCCTTGTCCTAGTGATGTGCAGACCCCACTTCATCAGATCAGCCTCCAGGAGTCAATATTCATAGAGCCCTGTAGCAACAGGCTAGGGTGATTGATCCTATTGAGCCAGAACAGAGGATGCCACATCTGGTGACACCCTGGCCTCTCCTCCGAGGACTGTGAACCAAGACCTGCCCTGGATGGCACCTCTCTGACTTACATGAACTGACAGGATCCCAGTGGGAGCTGTCGCCAGCCGATGCCGGGGGGGGGGCTACCGGCTGTCAGGTGCTTTTGCGACTTCCCAACCCAATCTGGAGGGGTTGCTGAACAAGACCGAGGGTCACACGTGGCGCTGCCTCTCACAGAGGAGGGGCTGCTGCGGGGCCACTTCTTCGAGTGGCAGTCAGAGTGCACCCCACCGCGCCCACAGATTGCTACTGAGACCAGCGTTTAGTTTACGAGTTAACCGGTTTATTAAGGACTAACACAAACTGTGGGATGAGGTTTAGGAAAAAGGTTAAAATGGCAAACGGCTGCCAGGGATGCATCAGGGAAGTAACGTGTCCTTTAGGGAGGTCATGCAAAAAAGCGCTGTGTTCTTAAGGCGTTCTCTCCGAGAGAGGGATGCGGATCAAAGGAGAGGGAGGAGTTGAGCCCGGCAGGTCAGTTAGAGAGAGTGTGTCTGTGTGTCTGTGTCTGTGTGTCTGTGTGTCTGTGTCTGTGTGTGTTTACCCTTCCGTAGCGTGTGGCTCCTGGGATGCGGCTGCTTTTCCAGCCGGCAGGGCTCGGCAGCAGGTCCGTAGGGGCATCCCGGTAACGGGGAAGGATGAACCCCCAGCAGCAGCAGCAGGCGGGCCGGGCAGGCAGCTCCGGCAGGATCTCGAAACCTGTGGCTCTGGGGGGCAGCCCCTCAGGGCTCGGCAGCGGCGGCAGCGGGAAGGCCCCGGCGCTCCAGGGGTCAGAACCCCGGCAGGCAGGCATCAGAACCCGGCAGGCAGGGGCCAGAACCCGGCAGGCAGGGGCCAGAACCCGGCAGGCTCACCGCTCAGGCCCAGGCTGATCCCCGGGCAGGCAGGCGGCCCCGGCAGAGCCCCAGGGCCAGGCTCCGCAGCAGGGACCTGTCCCACGCAGGAACGTCTGAGCAGGCCTCGGTCCCACCTGCTGAACTCGCCGCCTTTTTACACCCCCGTAAACCCCCTGTCCCGCCAGTGTCACTGTCCCGAGCCAACTGGCCTCCATCAGTCCCAAGTTAGGGCGGTAGCTAGCAGGGGCAATGCATTACCTGTTGCCCATCCTTCCTGCCTTGTACCACACCTGCTGTTTTGCTTTTGTTTGTCCTTGGGCAACAGGCCTGTTTTTGGTCCTTTAGCTGGGTATCATCAGCAGAAGGCCTTCGCTGGGTTAAAAGGCATTTTGTTTAGACTTACGTGGGGAAGAAGAAGAACTGTTTCCCACAGGAGTGAGGAGGTCTGTGAGCATATCACCTAAGCTGCAGAGATCAGCTACAGCACTTGCTCTGTGACAGGTAAGCTGGAAATTGAAGCATGGTGTTAAATCCTGGGAAAAAGACAGAAGGTCAGTGCCTCTCATTCTTAGTCATTTTCTTGATCATTCAGCTTCTTGCTATCACACACAAGTGCACATAGGCAGAGCCCAGCCTCTGAAACCTGACCCATCACAAGCTGCTGTGAGCAAGCCTGACCTGGGGGAATCTGGAAAGCTCTCTGCCCCTGCGGGAGGTGGATGCAAACCGCGCCGCCTCTTTTGGTTGAGTCGGCAAGCAGAGGGAATCACCAGTGTTTGGACAGATGCAGGTCTGTGTTACAGGCAGAAGGGCTGAGCAAAATGCTGCATTCCTGGCCACCCATTATGGGTCCCCCCATAATAATTTTCCAGGCTCCTTTTAGCCATCTCAAAGGGGCTTGCTCTCCAGCTGCTTCTCAGGTCCCCCTCACACTAACCCTGGTGTAACACAGCACATATCAGTAAGGACAACCCTGATTTGCCAGGGCATTAGCAAAGATGTGATTCAGGCCCTGGATTGCCCTCTGATCCTTTGAAGAGGAAATACAGACAGGAAAGTCTTAAAGAAATACATTTCAGGATTTTCCATCTTGCTTCCAGGGTCCAGAGAGGTGACAGTCTTCAGGGCCCAAACTCTGCATTTTGCGCCCAGGTATACCCCAGTAGTGAACAACCCTGAGGAACTGCAGTCCACACTGCAATTAAGGCATTTTAGCCATCAAGATTATCAAAGCCAAAATTCAGGCAACTCCTCCCAACCAAAATCTGAAGATCCTTTTTAAAATGTGGTATTTTCTTGTTTAAAGGGTTGAGTTACTTCTTTTGCCTTTGTGCTTCAAAGCCTCCATGCAAGCTTTCCTTTCCTCTTCCCTCAGGTGCCCTGTTGTCACTGCTGTTAGGATGTAAGAGATGACAGCCAAGTCTAATCACAATGCTCCAAGACCTGGAGCTTCAAGACTATTCAAAGAGCAGAGCCTGAAGGCTAGGAAAAGGAGGTAAGTTTGTCTCCAGTGTCTCAGATGGCATACTGGGGCTGGATGTACAGTGTTTGGGAGTGGTTGTGGGTGGCTGGTGTTTTCCTCCAAACAATGCTTTTTTCAGAAAAATCATGGGACTGAACACTGGTTTTAGTGTGTGGTACCTCTGTGTGGTATAGCTTCTAGAGGGATGTCACTTCTGGCCCTCTCTGCTCACAGTTTGCCCTCAGATGCCATGCCAGCACACCAAGCCATTGCACAGTGCTGACTGGGTGTCATGCAGTGAGAGTATGATACTCATGAGCACAAAGCAAACATCGAAGTATGATGGAATCATACCACTGGACATGCCTAAGAACATTCCCAGGTCCTTACTGTCATGCTCAGGATCAGAGGAGCTCAGAAATTAGGGGTGGAAAAGATCTTGGGAGATTGTTTAGCCCAACACCGGAACCAAGACAGTATCAGCTATCCCTACACTGCTCCTGACGTGTTTGTCCAATCTCTTTGTCAAGGCACCCCCACTAATTGATTTCTACCACTCCCTTACATGATCCATTAGCAAGGATGACCTAAGACATGCTTCACAGCTTAGGTAGGGAACAGAGAAAGTAAACACTAGAGTGACTTTACTTTCCAGTCTGAGAGAAGAGAAGAAAGTCAAACAGAAGAAATAAGGATGGGAAAGCTGAGAAGAGCAGCAAAAAAAATCTGCAAAGATTTTGATTCACATCTCCTGCAAACCCACAAGAGCTACACAAAGCCCAATCTTCCTCTCATCACATCTGGAGGCCCAAGAGGCTTCCAGATGGTCTACAAATGAAGAGTCAGAGACATGCCAACACTCCACGAGGTCATATCACCACTGGGAGGTGATGCGTGAGAGAGTGACTGTAAAACCCCAGTCTTTGTCATAACCTGCCACTGACCCCAAGAGTAAGATCATGTTGGGGAAGTCACTGGCATGTGGCCCTGCTCCCTGATATTAAACCAGCCTTATCAGGTCACCAGACATCTGTGGTACCAATACCAGGCCTCAACACTGCAGCAGCTCTCTAGCAGTTGTCACATTTCAGTCCAAGGTTTCCAAGCAGCTTCAGCACTGTAAAAGTGGAGCAACTCTGCTCAGTACACTTCAACATTACCACTTCTGTTGATCTTGGCGTATTATTTATTCATCTTCCCAGCCATAAATTTCCTTCCTGGACTCTGTGACTTGCTTTATAACCACACTCTTTGCGCTGAGACTGCAAAGCCCTGAGGATAAGACCTTTGCCTCTGTGCTTTCTATTTAGGGCTATGCAGCTTTATGACACTAACAGAAGGAGTAACTTCCCAGATGACTCTGCAGCCAGCACAGAAGGTTTTTGAAATGCTACTTTTTGGCTACTTTGAAGGACACCAATAAGAGCAGGGATAAATCTCCAGCCTGAGCTGCTACCACATGGCAGGAAGGAGACCCTGGTAGTTTGCTTGCAAACACATCCTACAACAAACAGTAAAACCTTTTCCCAGTTCTCCCAAATGGATCAGCATGGAAGTCCAGACTTTCATTACCTGGCCTCTGTTTCCGATGCTTAAAGCCTTGAAGGAGATGAGTAGCCTCACTGTACTGTCACCAGAGGTTCAGCTGCCTTCACAAATCTTCACACCAAGCTTTGGGACCTCGAGCAAGGCCAGGGTTTGCTCCACACAGCTTAACACCTGTCTCAGAGAGGCCCAGAGTTTGCCAGGCTCCTGGCTCACGCTGATGACCTCAGAAGGCATCTGATGACAGCATCGGCCAGCATCCATTGGGTCACGCTCCAGTCCCCGCAAGAGTCAATGCTTCCTGCCAGCCTTTTTGCTCTGGACCTCTGCAAGCAGTCTGCCATGGGTCTCTTTTCATTGGGGTGAGTAAATTTGTACAATGCTTTCCATCCCGGCCTGCCTCAGCTCGGAGGGCTCCCTTGAGCGTGCCATGAAAGGAGAAGCACATCTGGGCTGGATTACAGGGTGGTGCAGTGGCTTTTATAGCTACAGATTCCTGCATATGTTTCCGAGCAGGGTGTATATATTCATACATCAAAATGCAGAGAGCCCCCAGGGCTGAGGGCCCTCATATCGAGTCTCGGTTGCCGCCTTTTTGGAGGGCTTAGCTACACACACCTTAGCTGGCTGGGGCTGGTGGGAGGAGATAACCAGCTGCTGGTTATCTCTGGGCTGCTGATAACCAGCTCTCCCACTGGGCACAGGGAATTGCTTTCTTTTGAGAAGAGAGGCCAAATGGAGGGAGTCATTTACACCATTGAGAAGTGGGTGTAACACTATGATTTACTGGCATGTTAGAGTCACATAGGCACTGGCTGCATGGATGAGGACAGCTGTGAAGAAAACAAGGGAGAAGGCAAGGAGACTCAGAGTAAATCCACAGAGATCAATAATGTTACATCAGATTTACGCCAGTTAGTAAACCAAAGGTTGCTGTCTGCTCTCCACAGCGCTGGTTTACCACAGCTCCCATTACACCCCATGGTCACTGAAACCAGGATCTGTCCCCTGAGGTTTTAAAAATAACTTCTTTCTCTCAAAAATCGCTCATTTAGTTATCTGTGGGATGAGAAAAAGAGACAATGATGTGTGGATGAAAAAGCAACAAAAAAGAACTAAATTAAAAATAAAACACAGCAAGGCTCCAAAGAATTTACAGATGTCTCTCCTCTCCTTCCCCCCTGCTTCTCTGTGGTCAGCTGTAAATATTTAGCTGGCAGGCTGCAGTGAAAGGCATGGCCCAAAGCACTTAATCATAATTTCAGCATGGCTGCCCTCCAGAGCACCCCAAACTTGGGGGACAGTGAGTTTTTTCCTGCAGCTATGTTAGAGGACGGTACCTCCATCCTTACAGGCAAACAAACACTTTCAAAAGCTAGTCATTACATCTCAAACGTGGGCTGTCCAGTGTTTGGTTTTTTTCTTCATATTAGGATTATTTTTTTTTCTTTCTAAAGGGCCTGATTTTCTTTTTTAACCCCGAGCAAGAGAGATAAGTGATCTCCCTGCAAGGACCTCAGGAAGATTTTCCTGTCTTCAATTACACCATCTCTCCCCACACATGGCAATCCAATCTTCAGGGCTTTAGACCTTGTATGTTTGTATTTTTCCATACTGTCACTTACGTTTGTTCCTGCCATGGCAATGGACTCCAGCAGAAACTTCCCTAGAGTTGTTCCTTCCTTAGGGTTGCTCCCTAGATGGATCCCAAGTCCCCCCAACCCTCACAGCTTCCTTTAACCCTTCCTGCAAACACTTGCATGCTTGGGCAGAGGGATCAGGTGAAGAAGCTGGGGAACAGCTTGGCTGGAGTCCCCAAGCTGAAAGACCTGCTGGACCTCCCTAGCTGGTGGTGTTCAGAGGTGTGATGCAGGCCATAGATCATTGCTTTCAGCTAGCACCAATGTGATATGCAGGCTGCTTCTATTTCATCCTGTCCAAACTATTCCCCTTTTTTTTTCTTTTAACTTCTTCCAGCCCCTTCCTATCTGTTCAAATCCAGAGCAGTATCTAGGACCCATAAATAGCCAGCAAAATGCAGCTGCTGTCTTTCCTCAAAGGAGACATTGCACTGAGCCTCTCCCAGTGGTTCACTCTCTGCTTTGATATGGAGGGGATGGGAAAGAGAAAGGATGTTAGAACCATAACACAAAAAACAGTGGCCTCTGTGGGACCACCCTCAGGGTCTCCCTCTAGGTTTGCTCCAGCCCTACAGCAGCTCAGCAGCTGGAGCACATAAAAGGGGTGGCCAACATTCACTTTGTGTCCCAGCTTCCTGACTCCCCGACCAACACATAGCAGTCTTCCTTTGGAGACAAACTGAGATGTGCAACTGACAGCTCTGTTGCTACTTCACCATAATGATTATTGCCACAGTGTCCAGCTGAAACATGAATTTGTTTTGTTTTTAAAGTTCTTTCCAGTTTTCTGCAGGGAGTCGCACACTTAGGCAGAGCAGAGCCATGGAGGACATCACATTTTCTTGTTGGCATTCATTGCACTTTGATTCCCTCACTGTATATTGCCAAGCAGCTGGTTCACCACCTGATTATTTATCAATCTGCCTTTATGCCTTCCTGGGCACTGGGATTCACTTCACTTTTTTCCTCCTTGCCAACACTTCCAGTGGAAACAGTGCTTCATTGGCACATCCGCAAATGTGCACACTTCCTTGAAAAAGCAAGTTCACTTCTTGCAGTGAGCTTATTTAGAGTAGGTGATCAGTAACCACTCATGTAATTTGGTCTGAGGTTAATCTATTATCGTATCAGTGGTTCTTGCAATATTTAACAGACTCTCGGAGCCTAAAGAGCTGTTAAAGCCCCCTCCCTGTAAATGTAAATACATGAGAATCTCAGCTTCCTTCAAAAAATAAACAACCATATAACTCCCTTCTCTGCACTAATTATTGTGATCTTGCAATTGTGATGCAAAGCAGAGATGAAAATGTGGCCCAGCTGTATCTGAAAGTTTTAAAAATTAAAATAGAGCCTAAGTAATTAGACTCCAAAACACAGAGTTTTTAATCTCATGTTTTTTTAAGCCAGTGCTGTGAAATTTGGGGCTTACTCAGGATTTTGAAATCTCTGGGGCTGGTAGTGCTGTCCTGGTTAACTGTGTGCATTGACACCAGCAGTGTTATTACCTGGAGGCTGTGGGATGCTCTGGGAGAAGCATCTCCTCTTAGGGCTGGCTTTTCCAAAATGCTCTGTTTGCTTTGACCAAAAGGGGCAGCTGGCTTTTCATTGCACGTAGGGCACTGTACCGAGAGGGATTTCCAGTCTCCCTGCCCCTGCTGCACTTGGAGCCCACCCCAGTGACTGCCCTGCAGCCTGAAATCCCTGAAAGCCCCAGGCTCGCCTTCTCCCCTTGTAATGGCAGCACACAGGGGCACATGGGGCAAGGCTGCTTTTAAGGCAAGGTGCCCTGGGCCTGGAAAGAGCCAGGATGAAGGTGAGGGAAGGCTTTGCATCATCAGCACACTGGTGCAACTTGGACAGTCCCATCAGTGCCAGGCACCACCTTTGGGGAGGATGGAGCAGAGATGATGCTTCACTTGCCCCTGTAGCCAGGACTTTGCTCACACGGCACAGGCTTAACACATTATTGAGTTTATCCAGCTGCAGTTTCCATCATCTGCTCCTTAGTCATTCCTCACATCCCTCCTGCGGGTGCTCAGGATAACTGGCTCATCCATCAGTCCCTGGTCCTTTGGGGCAGCCAGTTACTGCTGCCTTCATACTGCCTGCATGGGGCAGACCATGGAAAGCATGGGGAGAGCATAGTGAAAAAAATATCTTTTACACTGTGACTGCCACAGAGCTGACAGCAGCCAGCCAGAGCTGGGTTTTCCCACGGTCCCTTCACCTTCCTGTCAGCCCTGGGGTGAGGTGCCAGTTTGGCCTCTGGCTTGTAGCCACTTCTCAGGGGGTGGGCAGAGTGAAGGGGCTGCCCAGGCCTCACTGGAGTTTCTCTGACCCAGACGTCAAGTGCGGTGCCATTTTGGTGATGCACTTTGTCCTCCTGCTTTGCAAGCCAAGAGTTTATAAACCCACAGTAGAGAGAATCACCTCCTCTTCTTCCCAGAACTGCCAGCCCTGCTTTTGGCCACCAGCTCTGCTTTGTAGCACACTTCTGAGCTGCAGAGGGGTCTCTGCTGCCACTCATCCTCCTTGTCTTACTAAAGAAGGAAAAAAGAAATTTTAAAAAAAGGAAAGAGAAATCCTTTGTTTGCTGTTTGCTTCTCTTCTCCGGGAACTGATCACACAGTGGGAACAGCTGTTTGTTGCCCTGGCCAGTGTCACCTCCTGCCCTCCTCTTCTTTGCCCCAGACTCAGCAAAGCAGCAGGGGGCTCATGTCACCCCTGCGCACCACAGGGACCTGCCTGTGTTGGGGCAGCTGAAGGTAGCTCCATGTGCTCCATGCACCATCTTCGAGGGACATCCTGGGTTTGAGGCCATGTCAGCAAAGCATTCACCCATTTGCCCAGTGTTGGTCTCAGGGTCTTTCTGCCCCTTGCAGACACAAGGGTAAGTCTGCACTGGCAGCTGTGGTGGGACTCCTGGATGCAGACAGCATCAAGAAGAGGGATGGGACCCATCCCTCTGTCCCCACCATGGGCACTGTTACCTGTCTCTAACAGCCTGACCTAGCCAAGCTCACGACACAAAAGGGTGACTTGAGGCACAACCTGTGTATTTCCATCCCTGCTATTCCTGGCCCAAGCCTAGGAAGCCCACATTATTTACCCAATACAGAGGGATGTGATGCAGTGATTCAGAGATCAAGAGACTTTTCCTTTTTCAGAGGGAAATTACACTGCCCTGCTCTTTTGCAGTACATAAACTGTCTGGCTATGCCAGCACCAAAAGAAAATTAGTTGTTCTCTCATGCTACAGAGGAAAGCTGAGGCTAGGCCATCAACAGGCTCTCCGTAGAAGGCACAGCCATCAGCTGGATACAATGCTACCATCTGCCAAGTGTGATGGGGGCTTCCAACCTGTATGTCTTAAAAGGTGAATTTCTGTGTGACTACTGTGAGGAAAGGGTTAAAGCTGTAAGGTGCCATAGGAAGGTGTATGAGAAGGAGTTACCTGGTCTGTGGCACCCAGCATCTTGCAATTGCAAGCAACCATGCAGCAGGTGGCCCCAGCTGAGTAGACCAAAGTCTATAGCATGTGGCCAGAGCATTTCCCCACATCCTGCAATGAGCCCAAGAGCCTTGGTCAGCCTCACCTCCACAGACTAGCAGCAGCACCCATAGAGCAAAGGCCTGATTGTGCAAGAAGCCCTTGGCAGCAACCCCAGCTCAGCACCAGGAGGTGCCTTTTGAGGGCTACCTAAAAGTCCTGGGCCCCCTGATTAGTCCAGACAGGAGGAGCTGGATGGATCAGCTCTTGTGCCCTCCTGGCCTGTGTTCCCAGTTTTGTTTTCAATCATGAGATGGACTGGAGAGGTACAGGGGGGGTTCTCAGGTCTCATCCTGCACACTCTTGGCATGGATGCAGTCCAGGCTCCCACGGCTCAACCCAGCACTGGGCAAAGCCATTCAGCTGTCCCATCTCCCCAGCTCTGCTCAAGAACAGAGATAACACTCTTTGGTGCATGGACAAAGCTCCTTGAAGGAGTGATGCAAAGTATGAAGCCTGTCTAAATACTTTGTTCATGGTCATGCCCTCAGAGAGCACTGCCCAAGGGCAGAAGAACAAGGAGACTGGGTTCTCATGACCCTCAAATTATAGGACATGTTCTTCTTATTGGAAAGACATCTCTTATTACAGGACATGTTCTTCAACTGGTGATTCAGATGATCCCAGTTACCTGGGACCAGTTTGGGTGGTTAATCACTTTGCAGTATCTACCTCAAGCTCCCCGGGCAGTGTGGACAGTCAGGCCATGTGCTTCCCTTTTCATTTCAGTCGCAGCTGTAAAGCCCAAGTTAGCACTGGGAGGAAACAGCCTGAAAATGTCATCCTGGGGTCTCCTGGGCTTGGGCCTCTGCACCCCACATGCAGCCAGCACTGTGGCTCCTCAGGAAAAAATTCAGGAAAAACGTGATTTCCTTTCCAGCCGTTCACAAGCGCCTCTGCAGCAGGCAGCCTGCAAGCAGCCATGGTCAGCACAGGGCAGCATCCACCCCTGGAGGAACGCAATGCTCCTGGGTGGGCAAGTGCTGCAGGTCCTGCCAAGCACCTGCTGCCAGTGCTTGGAAAGAACCCATATCCATGTGTGCACCCAAGGTGGTGTGCAGTGCAGGGAGAAGTGGTGCCTCAGCATTGCCTGGGCAGGGGAGCAGCTTGGTGATGAGCAGAAGATGGCAAGAAAATGTAAGAGGGAGCTGAGACCCTGGCCAAGACCTTTGCCCAGTGTTAGACAGGTTGGCTGACAGGTTGCTGAGAATGAGCTGCCAGTCGAGCTGCCCCATAGCCAAGCCTGGATGGTGAGAGCCTCCCCACCCCTGGCTTGAGGGAATCTGTGAGTTGGGAAATTTGGTAGCAAATATTTCATTGATGGACAAGCAACCCTGGGAGATAGGGAATTGCACCCTGCACCTTGGAGGGAAGATATTCCTTGCAGTGAGACCATCAAGACAGACTCCAGAGATGCAGGGCAAAGGCTTTGTGCAGCCAACAATTTTGCCAAAGATTTAAATTATTTGCTTGCTCTGGTCTGTGTTTCAGCTCCAAAGAGAAGACCTTTCCCTGTGCAGTACGACTGCAGATAAAAAATAACAGGAAAATTCAGTATTTTGGTGTGCACAAGCAGTAAAATCCTGTTTACCTCGGATATTGCACTGTCTCCCAGAGGCAATTACCAGGTTACAGTTTGTAGAGCACCACAGTAATGAAAACCCCAGAAATACTGCTGAAGATAGGAAGGTTGGGTGATTTAATATGAACCATACGTGCTGCTCAGAGTTTTCTGAGTAATCCAGCTTCTGCATGTCCTCTCTGCATTACAGAATGATGCATCGTCTTCCCTTTTCTTGGCTTTGTTACAGGGAATGAATCTCCCCCGAGACCCTAATTGCTTCAAATGCTCTCTGCTCTATTTATATTTGATTTTACCCAGTGGTTTCAAGCAATTCTGATCCTGAATGACTGTTGATTTAGGGCTGTACCCTGGGTAACATCTGCTTTGAAGGAGCTATGTGCAGGTCTGTTTGAATAACATTACACAGGGCAGAGAGGACTTGGCTCTTCAATTAAAGGCTTTATTATGATCCAGTCAATACAGTGGTTTTCTTCACAGACAAAGCCATATAACCACCACAGTTTTCTTATCTGTGGACGCAATTTCAGGCTAATGTATATCTTCCTGTTATCTCTGTGTCAAGTCCTTGCCTTAGCCACTCCCTGCCTCAGTTTCCCCCTTGCAAACTGGCTGTAGCTCCCCAGGCTTGGTCCAGGGTGGAACCAAAGCTTTGATAACTTGCCATGCCCTATGTAAAATGTTTGGGTTTTTTTCCTCCCCTGCCTGGTGGAAATATCTGCAGCAAGCACCACTGCTGGCAGCCCTGGAATCCAGAGGTCAGCAGAGAGGGGCAGAATCTCTTGCTGCTTCTGGGCAGAGCAGTGGAGGGACATTTGTGCCCTGCTCTTAGCACACAGAGACCTGCTGCATGGCCAGGCTGAAGCGATGCCTTCTCTCCCTGCTGTCGCAAAGGCAGAGACAGGGCTCAGTCTGTGTGGTAGTGGAGGGTGGGGGACAGGAGGAGCACATAAAGCAGACAGATGGCTACACAGCCAGCCCGGTTATTACTGGAATAAATTGGGTAAATCACAGGCTAAGCAGTTGCTCTCCCTGCGGTAGAAGAGGATCTGACACCGTGATTGAAAATTAGCAGCATCTCAGAGGTAATCACGGCTGGGAAGCTTGCTGTGTTGGGAAGCTCCGCTCAACCGGGTGTTGCACTTGGACTATGTTATTACTGCACTTTAAACCACAAGAACAAAATGTTTGGGACATGCTAATGACACCAGGAGAAACAGAAGCATTTTGATTTTGTAGTAATTGTTGTAATTATTTTCTACCAGAGCAGATACAAATATAATATAATGGGTCTGATTATTTATCAGCATTCGACACAAGAAAGAAAACAATGCTGGTAAATAGCAGAGGGTTTATTTTGGGGAACTGTTTAAAGCCAAGAAAGGACAAAATACCCCTCTTCAAAACACAGCCTGTGGAGGCTCTGCATTGAAGATCTGACAAGGGCTTTCAGGATTCAAAAGAGCTGTGTACGATTGAGCTTTTGCCCTGCTGCATTTGGGTTGGCTGCGCTGCCCCAGGCCGGGTTTGCCGAGCAGCCTTCCACTGAGTGAGACCCTTGCCAACGTCTTGCCAAATGTCACCCATTGGCAATGAAACTGTTCAAGTTGGAAAACTGGCTATCCTTCTTGGAAAAAATTGGCACAGATGCTCCAACCATTTCCAGGAGCAGTACGTAATTTGTGTACATTAAAACTTTCTCATTGTTAAGACTAAAGCCTGACACGAGGTGCCCAAGGAAGGAAAAGAGGACAAGAAAATTCGTGAGGGAAAATAAATTGCACAAAGACCCCAGCAACAAAGCCTCTAGGCTGGCTCAGTGCAGGGTCTAGAGAAACCTGAAACCTGGAGAAAGGGTGAAGAAACAGGGGAGGCCTTGATAAATACAAGGTTGGGTGGAGGACAGGCATTCATAGAGGCCAGGCAGAAGGAGGAGTAGGTCCAGGAGGACAAACAGGATTGCTGTGGGCACGCAAGGACAGGTCTCAGATCAGCAATGCAAGGCACCATTTTCCTTCAGTGAGGTCCTTCAAATGCTTTTGAGACCCACCAGTGTAGCATAGCAGTATGCTCCAAGGCCATGCTACACTGAGGACACATGATGGCTAGCCCATCTGGGAGTGTCTGCAGGACATGCCAGGATCAGAAGAGCTGAGCTCCCAGGGGACCCTTTGGTAGAAAGCAACTTTCCTCCTGCTGCAGCTGGTGACCACTTTCCTTGTCAAAGGGATTTTGTTTCTGTTGGTCTCCCCACTCAGCACCCCACTCTCGTGACACTTTCAGTTCCTCCACTCATCTAACCTGCAAGCTACTAAGCTGAACGTGTCAGACAGGAACATGCAATCAGTGCCGGCCAACACACTAACAGTCTGAACTATTATTACAGCAGGCACTGCTGTGAGCAGTCACGAAAAGGAAAACAGAGTTTTGGGCTCCTCTTGTGTCCAGAGCTATCTGCACATCCTGTCCTGGGTTAACTGAAAACATGTGGTCAGGTTTTGCCAGGCTATCAATGCAGCTACAGCCAGAGCTAGCTTTCAAAGCCTCTATATCTTCTGTTTCCTCACCCCCTTTCTTGAACAAGCCCACTAAAATATAGTTTGGGAAATGGTAAGATACCAACATGCTTAAATGTCCTCTTCATCACTGATGTCACTTCTGCAGACCCTTGCTGTTTCAGCTGTGCCCTCTTTGGCTTGCTCATTCCCATATGAGGGTTACCAATCACTGGAGGACACTTCTTGCTTTCCTAACTCATTCCCACACTCCAAAAGTGTATCACATATATAATATTCATATTTTAAGCCTGAGACAATGCTCAAACCAAACTCATTGTTGCTGTGGCACACAAGCACCGGCCTGCTACCCAGTACAGACCTGAGCCAATAAGAATGGGTTACTTCAGAAACCTGAGCTTGAGCTCTGTCCATGTGAGCAGTCTCTGCACAGGCCGACCCCAGATGGTTCAGGCTCAGTCTGGCTGTGGCAAAGGACATGATGGATGCCAGACAGCTCTGATGACCTGGAGTCCTCCTAGCAGGGTCCCAGCACCTGCACACTGAGGGCAGACAGACTTGTAGGATGCTTATCTGCAGCCATGCAAACAGATCAGTGAGCAGCCCAGATTACAAGCTACTCCCTGGTGTTGGCAGCTCAGTAGGTGCTCCAGGTTATCCCCAACCATCAAAGACATGAGAGCCGAGTCACCACTGAGGCCTCCTTTCACCTCCTGGGAAGGCAATGGGAGTTTTGCCCTGTTATGATTTAAGTGGACCCAGCAAGTTGTTGACACCTGTAAGAGTGTCTACACTTTCAGAGGGAGACCCCGAAGGACCTGGGAGGGTCAGAACAGAGAGGGGTCAGTATTCCCTCCCACACCCTGTAAAAGCCAGGAGGAATGGAAACTCAGCCCTTTTTTCCTGTGCCTTTCTTCCTTGCTGCTGGTGCTTCTCAGAGGTTCTTCAGTTCACTATGTGCTCTGCAGAATCCAGCTCTACTGGGTGCTGCGAGGAGCTGTAGATCCCTCTCCTGAAGTGGCCTTGCTGCAAGGGCCTCTCACCCACCCATTGCTGCAATCGTCGAGATGGGTTTTGTATATACCTGTATACAAATGTATGCATCAGTTCCTTCCCCCACGTGTTACTCCCTTTTCTATGTTACAGCAAATTTGTTCCAGTTTCAATTTCCAACCCTTAAGTCTCTCTTCCTTATTTCCCCTTTTATCTTCCTTTGGGAGGGTTGGAGGGTGGCTAATAGAGAGCAATTCTGCCCTCTGGTTTGTGGTTCACCCTGACCACTAAACCAGGACATGCCCCAAGCTTCCATGGAAGTGGGATTAGGCCTTGTCCACACCATTTGTTATCAAGCCACTATGTCTGGGAAAACAAAACATAGTTAAACAGCTTTTAATAACAAGAAGAGTGTGCTTTGTAAGGAATCACAGTGCCCGTGTCTGTTGGGAGCCACTAGCCCACCTTGAACCCTGGTAGGAGCAAACTCTGCCCCAGAAAAGGGTGAGACGGGGCTGGCACACAGCAACCTCCCCTAGAAAACCCTCCAGCCTCACCACCTTCCTCAACTGGAGGTGGCATTTGTGCATGCAGTGTTTCCTGGGGGTATTTTTCTTCATTTTTCTTTCTTTGCAAGTCTGGAGCTGTGTAAATGCTGAGCAGCCACAGTGTCCTGTGGCACAGGGTTCCCCAGTGCAACCCCGTGCCCTGTGCAGATCTGCCTCCAGTTGTTTTTTTTAACCTGCCACCTGTTCCTTTATTTGATGTCCCTGAAGTTCTTGTCTGAGAAGGAACAGTGTACAACCACCCTCTATTTTGTAATGAAGGCGCTTTGTTTTGAGTCACTGTTGTCCTGGTTCCTGCTTCTTTTTAATTTAATGGTGAAAGCTCCCAAGTGCCTCAAGGACACAGATCAGGCATTTGTAATTTCTTCTTCACTTTTCCCAATCCTTACTGCCATGATGCATTGCAAACGACTGCCAGTTGTTACCAACAATGACAGACTGCAGAAACAGCAAAGAAATACCACCCCCTTTGCCGTGGTATACCTAATATTTGTACATCCTCCATGCATCACTGTCTGCAGACATCCCTGAACACACGGTCTTCTTCATGCCCCTCCCCAGCACAAGCTTTTCTGCCCATGTCCCTGAGGTGCACCCACCAGCATCCATCCTGCCAGGCCCATGCTTGCTTGCATCTTTGCTGATTGCCTTTACTCCTCCAAGACCTCCTTCCACTTAAAATACAAATAACATGCCGTAAGTATAAATGCCACAACTAAACACCACACAGCACTGGTGAGGCTGCACCTCAAATACCATGTTCCGTTTTGGGACCTTCACTACACTAACACTTGTGGTTAGTAGGTCAAGAGAGGTTCTCCTCCCCCTCTATTCTGCATTGGTGAGGCCACATCTGGAATATTGTGTCCAGTTCTGGGCCCCTCAGTTCAAGAAGGACAGGGAAGTGCTTGAAAGAGTCCAGCGCAGAGCCACAAGGATGATTAAGGGAGTGGAACATCTCCCTTATGAGGAAAGGCTGAGGGAGCTGGGTCTCTTTAGTTTGGAGAAAAGGAGACTGAGGGGGGACCTCATCAATGTTTACAAATATGTAAAGGGTGAGTGTCAAGACGATGGAGTTAAGCTTTTTTCGGTGATGACCAGTGATAGGACAAGGAGTAATGGATACAAGTTGGAGCATAGGAGGTTTAAGATGAATATCAGGAAAAATTTTTTTACTGTAAGAGTGACAGAGCACTGGAACAGGCTGCCCAGAGAGGTTGTGGAGTCTCCTTCGCTGGAGACATTCAAAACCCGCCTGGACGCCTTCCTGTGTGATGTACTCTAGGTGACCCTGCTCTGGCAGGGGGGTTGGACTAGATGATCTTTCGAGGTCCCTTCCAACCCCTAGGATTCTATGATTCTATGATTCTAAGGACATTGAGGTTCTGGAGCATGTCCAATTAAGGGCAACAAAGCTGGTGAAGAGTCTGCAGCACAAGTCTTATGAGGAACAGCTGAGGGAAATGGGGTTTAGCCTGGAGAAAAGGAGGCTGAGGGGAGAACTTTCTGCTCTCTACAACTGCCTGAAAGGTAGTCGTGATGTGGGGGCCAGTCTCTTCTCCCAAGCAACCAGCGATAAGACAAGAGGAAATGGCCTCAAGTTGTTACAGGGGGCATTTAGATTGGGTATTAGGAAAAATTTCTTCACTGAAAGGGTTGTCAGGCACTGGAACAGGCTGCCCAGAGAAGTGGTTGAGTCATCATGCCTGGAGGTATTTAAAAGTAATTTGGATGTGGTGGTTAGGGACATGGTTTAGCATGGACTTGGCAGTGCTGGGTTGAAAGTTGGACTTTATGATCTTAAAGGTCTTTTCCAACAAAAACAAATCTGATTCTTTGATTCTAAATAAAAGCCACTGTAAATGCATTCTGTGTCTATACGCCCACACTGTATCTGCACATACCCCATCCAACCCTAGCCTGATACACACCCTTGAATGCATTTTTCCACCCCATGTGTTGCCACAACATGCTGTGCAGCTTCAGAAGGAGCAAGGGAAAGCCCTACGTTGTTTGAAGGAGATGTTATGTCCAGCTGGAAATTCTGCTTCTCAGTTGTTTCTGTGCCAAGCCATGTTTCAGTGGCCTCCATCTAGTCTGGGGTGAGACCCCCAGCCCTAGCAGCACTGCTGATTTTGCCCGATTTCTTGGTGAATCTGGTAGGTAGGCAGACAGGTCAACACAGAACGCAGTTGGAAATGGGGTGGTAGGTGTGTTTTCTAAGCATCATCATGCTTTTTTGTAGCACCATAGATGGTGAGTGTGCTGCAGGTGGGCCTCACATTGAACCCTGTCAAACAAAGACCCAGGTGTGCACGGGGCACCCCACTTGTGGGTGACTGTAAGAGTACAGAGATTTCTGCATAAATGAAACATACAGACACATAAATATACGTATCGCGTGTGCATGTGTGTTGTCTGGACAACACAAGGAGCTGATCTTGTGCAAAGGAACTCAGCAAGTCTCAGGCTACACATATAACAACTCACTTTGCCACTGCTGTGAGCTTGATTCCTGGGTTCCTTTTAAAAGTCCACAGCATTAACCTAATAAACTTACTTTAACTGGGGAGCAGTATTAGCCTAAACAGTCCCACTTAAATCATGGAGAAGCTGTGACCAAGCTCTTCAATAGGCGCCTGTCCCCATTCACCCTCCTGCAGATGGTTAACACAGCTGAGTTCAGCACGCCTTGGCACAGTAGTCCTTCTCTCTGTTTTGTGCTCTGAAGGGAAACACCTGCACATCTCCAAGCAAGATCAGCTCAGAGCAAAGAAAGAGCTCAGAAGTTACAGGCTCCCCCACTGAGCCACTACCCAAACCTCACGAGAAGACTCACTCTGGAGCCCAGATCTCCAGCAAATTTGAGGTCCTGAAGGACCTACACCAAGCTGACCCTGCTTGCAAAGCCCTTTGCTTACAGTCCAGATGGCACCCCTGCCTGCTGTAGCAGTGGAGGGAGTGTTTGCACAGGGTGTCTTGCAAGCTACGGAGGTGAACAGCCCCCCACTGATGTATGCCAGAGGCAGCAATGGAGTGCAATGGCTACAGCAAGGAGCAGCCTTCAGAACACCACAGCTCTCCTCTGTTTCCCTGGTTTCTACTGATGGCTTCCTCCATGGTCTTTGGAAAACCCTTCCCCCATGCCAGGGTCTGGCATGCAAAGAAGACCAACATCCTCAGCCTCTTTTGTCAGCAGCTACCCTGTAGCTACCCTGGTAACTGAAAAGTACCAAAAGTATGAAAAGCTGAAAAGTATCCATAAGATCTTTGTGAAAACCACTATCATGTTCTCTTTTAGCTTCGGAGTTGTTGCTGTATCAAGGCTTGTCATCATGTTTTACCACAAAAGCTGTCCTGTTTTGTCATTAACTTGGAAGCTCAGCTTTCAGGGGGAGATGAGGGGTGCGCACGATTTAACTTAACCCAGACATATGCCAGGGGCCCAGACTAAAGCCCTGGGGGCAGCTGAAGCAGCTCTGTGCCCCAGCTCAGCCCAGCCAATCCACCGAGCACACACAGCAAAGCTTGATGGCAGCTTTCTGCCATTCTGCCTGCTGTACTCTGGCTTCAGCACCATGGGCGTCTGTACCTATACCCTGGCTGACTGATAGAAGGTCAATACAGCTTTCTTTACGCATTTATAGACTTAGAAACAAGCTTAACCTGGCAGAAGGCTACAGATGATCAAGGTTTGTGAAGCCATAGCAGCCACCATGGTTTTGAACAGCATCTAGGGCCCCAGAGGTGGGTGCACTGAACATCAGGCTATTTTGGAAGAAACATCACAGAAATTAAACGCAATTCTGTATGGGAGGTATGAGAGCAAAGGGCTTGGGGGAGCTAGCAAGTCCACCTTACAACACTTGGAAAACAGGCCAAGGCCAATTAACAATGAGCTGCAGCTGTCTGAGAGGGGAGGATGTCAAGATAAGAAAGATGGCAGGGAGCCTAGAAGAGATTGGAGCTTGGAGGGAAGGCCTCCTGGGAATGACTCTAAGTAAGACTGCTAAGGGAATTATAAGCTAGCATTGCTTAGGGAGCTCTGGAAAAGGGGACATAAGTAATAGCCTTGTAAGATGCTGGTTAAGATACAGAGCTAGGACTGTGAGGGAGAGACGGGAATTAGCTCAGGGGGATAACAAGGGGTTGGGAAATGAACATTGCAAGTTTCTGAGATGGGGTGTTTAGAGCAAGATCCATAGGAAGGGGTGAGCTGGAGTTACATTACAAAGCAGCATGAGGGCTCTGGCTGTGAGCAAAAGGGGTGCTGAGAATCTTGGGACAGAGTTGTAAGACTTTGGCTAAAATTACAGGCCAAAGACCAGCTGTGTGGGCACTCCCCCTTCTGTTTTGGAGGGATGGAGACTTCCAGCCAGGTCACATTTAAACCCCAAGCAATAAGCAGGTCACTCAAAAGTCAAAGCACCTTCTTGGCGAGGGAAGCACCAGTAAGGGCTGATAGCACCGTACCAGGCCTAGCCCCAAAGGGAACAGCTGCACAGGAAGAACCTTGCACTCATTTTAGAAAAGCTCTTGCTAGTTTGTTTTCAAAGCCAGTCTCCTGCAGACACGGCTTGGGATTTGGGAGTGCTTGGGAGCAGCAGTGCTATGTCACAGCTTGCTCTGCTCTATCCCTCCTATACCCCTGACCCCAGAACATGTTGAATGTATGAGACCCACCAGACAAATGAATATAGCAGCTCTCACACTTTATTTCATTTCATTGTTGTTTTTATGTTTTGTTTTGTTTTTTTGTTTGTTTTTATTATTATTATTATTCTTCCTTCTGATTGAAAAAGACAGAAAAGTTACAAAAGTTCTAAAAGGCAACAACACTGGAACGACATCCCTGTTCCAAGCAGGGGGAAGGCAGTCTGCTGCACCCACAGGCTGGCAGAAACACATCTCTGGGGCCAAGCACCTTGGCAACTCTTGCTGAGCAAAGTCTGGGGGCATGGAGCCGTGTAGGGGCTACCACCCCAGCCATCTGCATGGGGAACATGCCTCTTCAGTTGAGCTATGGCTGTCCCTTCTGAGTACAGGGATTTGGTCCAAAGGGGTGATGCTTCCTGTCCTGCACTGTTCAGGTTGATCTGGAAGCAGTTAAAAAGCTGAGGTGTGCCATCAAAATCAGATGAGCAGAGTCTTTGCAGAGACAGGAGGAATAAGCAGAGAAATCAGCCTCTATCAGAAGAAAGGACTTCTTGCAGGGAACCGTGATGCTCTGCCAGAGGCACCTTGCCAGCAAACCCCAGTGACCCCTTGGAGTTGGTGCTGGTGCAGGGGGTGGCCCAGCTGTGAAGTTGTGGAGCCAAGGAGCATGCAGAGATGGGGAAACATGAAGACAGAAATCCCCTTACTGCCTTGCCCAGCTGCTCTGCCTGACCAAGTAAGAGAAGGTTGGAGAGGGAGGAGAACAGGGGTGAGGGACTCAGGATCTGAGGCCTAGACAGCCTCTGGGCTTTCCCCAAGGGTTTCAATGAAGGGTCCAGAAAGCACCAGTGAATGCTGGTTCACTGTGTGGCCTCCTACTGGAAGTCAAACTGACCATTGGTCTTATCCAGAGAGTGGCAAAGGCTTCCACACAAGCCAATTTTAGAACAGAAATTTTATATTGCTCACAGTTTCTCCTCTTGATCTAGACAAGAAATAAACTTACTCACTCCCCCTTGCACTTGCCAGGTAGGGGCTCAAGGTGAGGAATGCCTAGACTAAGAGGTTACTCTCTCCCCCAGGTGCAGCAAGAGGAAATGCCTTGTTCCTCTGCCTCAGCAGGAGAGGTGAGAGCTTATCCCATCAGCTACTGCCTTGCAACACAAAACACATGCCACAAGGCCGGATCTCAGTCAAACTCCAGTGGTAGCAAGGCCTAGCATAGTCCTAACTGCCCAAGGACTGCCTATAGGAAAATATCCCACAGCTTCAACCAAACTCCCCTCCGGGTTGTTCCACCAACAGGTGGCCAAAAAACAGAGACCCTTTTTTCCCCACTCCATGCTACATCTTTCAATATATTGGTATGAGGAGGGTCTAAATGAATTTATTAGTCAGCATAATGGGGGAGTGGGAAGCTTGCTAGAGACATTAGATTTGGTTGAGTTTGGTGATACCAGTTACCTTCAGTATCATGTTAGGGCAGCAGGGTACTGGGACAATGCTGTGGAGAAGTGCTGCATAATCCAGAACACAGACAGCCTTGGCAGAGGAGACCCAAGAGCACGCAGTCACTCCCTCAAGTTCTTCTCTCTAACGATTCCAAGAGGACTGAGGGTGGGTACTGTGTTTCCTTGGATGCTGAACACAGACCCTCCATTCTAGAATTGTATTTTAACCCCTGATCTACAACCCCATTTTAGATATCACTGCATTGCTGGCAGACCAGCTGGAACATGCAGCTAATTTGCCAGTTAACCCCTCCCACCTCTTTCTCCTAGGGTCTTCCACCCAAGAGAGCTTGAAGTGGATGCAATTATAACAGACTCAGAGAGGGATTTTCTTGCTTTGCAGGCAGCCCTGTACAGCCTCTGTCTCCAATCCTGAGCTCACTTTTGACTGGGGGAAGGATCAGGTCCATAGCAAAGCATTGTAGACCCAGGTACTCTTTGGAAACTGGCTGGGCTTGGTTTCATACCCTGATCACTCATCCCTGCTGCCATGTAGGCTATGCTAGCCCTGAAACCCTGACGGGTAGTCTTCAACTACCACCATCCACGTGTTTGACACTGCCTTGGTGGCTGCACATGCAGTTTGTGGACCTGACTGGTTTGGTTTGCCCTGAAAGACAAAAATCTCACCCTTTGCCACTACTCAGATATGGCAATGGTATGAAAACAGGCACTGCTGCAAAGCCGTATGTTTCCTGCTGCCAGAGAGGCTGTATTGCCAAGATACGTCATTGTCCCCTTCTTCTCCCACCCATCCCCTTGGGTATCACCACCTCCCGTTCTCCCCGCCAGGCAGGTGGTTGGTTGATAGTTCCTGAGGTTTTTGGAGAAACTCCTTCAGTAGGCACATGATGGTTCTTCCACTGGAGCTATTGGGCTCAGAGGCTTCAAGGTGCTGAGGGAACGGAAGGCAAAGGTGGATGGATCGTACACAAAGTGGGGCGGTGGGCGGCCTCCGTTGATGCTCTGGGGGGGAATAAAAAGAGGGATGAAGTCAGTGCTCATATAAGCTGCAAACAGTGTAAGTTCTGGCTCAAGTGCTTTGCTTTGTCACCTCCCTCTCTGGTACAATTACACCTCCTTGAATGGGAGATCATACTTGTACTTGCAGCAAATGGCACTAACACAGGCAGTGAAGTGCCCCTTGCTCCTACCCCTCAAGAGTAAAGGATGCGCTCCCCCCTCCAAGCCTGAGGTCCCTGGGATTCACATGACCAGGATTCCTGGCACCTGTAGCCACTCAGGTAAGTGAAACAGGCTATGATACATTTAGAGTCTCAAAGTCAGAACAGCATCACTGTCTGAAGGCGTAATATGGAAAAGCTAAATTCTGATTTCACTTGGCTTTAAAGGAGGATCTACTACACTTTTAGAGCAGGGAGATAAACCAGATCATCTCTGAAGATTCATTACTCAGTTCTGTTTTTCAACAGTTCTCCAGTAAGGATTTACACATCACCCTTTCTGCATCTCTGAAGTCCCTGACACACTGAAACTCTCCAGAGTTTTGGCTCCAGACACCACAGTTCAATGAGGAATGGCTGGGGGATGCTTAGAGCAAAAGAACCCACTTGAAGGCCTTACAGCCTGGTTTGTACCATGGCCACCAAAGACTATTCTCTCCTCTTTTGCTCCCACTGTTCAGAACAGGGTCAGAGCAGATCCAGAGTAAGGAGGGCAGAAATACCTGCACACTCCCTGTGCTGCATGACAGGACAGATATACTCTTCACCACTAGACTATTCTGAGACTGTGGATACCAAAGGACTTATGGTGTCTAAGAAGTTATTCCATTCTGTTAAATACAAAATGTTTTTCATTTACTTCTTGGGAGCTTTGTTTTGTTTCTTTCCTTAGAGTAAGCAGAAGCACCAGTGAAGCAGCTGCTTCACTGACACTCTGGCCAGGAGAGGAGGTCTCACTGCTCTATGGGCCAGCAGAGCATTTAATCGTGCTCCTGCAGAGTTCATTCCCCAGGAATAGGTGTGAGTTACCAAGTGCCACATGCTGGACAATTCAGCAGCTCAGAAACTCATGCAACATGCCCTACCCTCATGCCACTCCCATCACTGCTGGGAAGGACTTTACCATTGTTTTCACAGAGGTTAGAAAAAGCAAGTGAGATGAGTTCTGGCCTGGGTTCTGGTGTTACAAGCTCTCTGCTGTCTCTTCTGGGCCTTTCCTAACAAAATCCATGGTTTCCCTTGCTCAGTCTGCACTACAGGACCGTTCCTCAAAGAATTACAATTTTTAGGAACAATAACCAACTTTGCCATCTTCTCTAAGACAGAGGTTCATTTTGGCACTTCAAAGACAGGTCTATCAGATGGTAGACAACCACATACCTGGACAAGGTGATGCTTTCATGCCACCTGCCTCTATCCTGGCTGAGTTTTAACTTGTCATCACAGGGCAAGCACGTGCAGCTTTTCCCAGAAAGCTGACCAAATTGTCAGGCTTACCCAAACAGTCATACCAACATAGAGTGCACTACGGAAGTGTCCGAGCCAGGCCCCTGGTACCACAGTCACTGCAGCAGAATCTGGAAGACTCTGCCTCCAGAATCTTGGTCACAGTTCAGCCCCATGGGGCAGCCTTCATGTCAGAAAGGGCCTCTTTAAAAGCCAGTATGGCCAGTGTGTTCCTGCCGAGTCAGTACCTCCTCTGCAAATTAAGATGGGCACTTGAGGATGGAAAATGCTAACATGGCACTTGGCATCAACTGTACCTGGAGTTTCAGCCAGCAAATCATGCCCTGCTACATCCCTCCTGACACCTTGGCCAGCAGCATAAGAAACAAGAAAGGCAGATTTAAGGGCCTTTACTCAATAGCCACCTGCTGTGGGGTTATATATGGTGTGTGCTCTGGCAAGCCTCAGAGCTGGAGGGTAACATAGCAACCCCTATTCAAAGCTAAGGGGCAGAATAAATCAGCACATTTGTCCTTCTCCAGAGCAGAGAAGGTCCCCTGCCAGTGCTAAGAGGGAATGGGAACAAAGAACCTGGCAGTTCCCTCCATTTTGAAATGCCAGACAGGATTAGGGAAGGCAGCTGAATCAGTTCATTTCTGGTGGATGGCAGATGGAGAAGAGACTGGGGAAAGACAGGTCCAGAGGACAGACGAAAGTCATCCACAAAACTCACCAGGCTTTGGGTGGGAAGGTGCCCTGAGGTTTCTCTCTGGGCCTTCTTCTGGGGCCATTGTGTGGGACAGAAAGCTTTTCACAGGGCACCATGAGGAAGAGGGATGAGGAGAAGGACAGGGACATGAGAAGACATGGGAGTATGCAGAGATTCATAGGTGGGCTAGCAGCTGCAACTGATGTCCAAACTGCACCCCATCTTGCTTCTTCAGCACAACACCTCTCAAGCAGCCACAAGACCATGGACCATGGCTGGCTTTCAACAGCACTGCCACCCCAGGCAGGTGAGGGCTGGGTGAGGAGGGCCCTGTGTCTAACTGTAGGCAGTAACAGAAGAGGCAGCAATGGAACTGCCCTCATCACGAGGACACCCTGACCAATCTGCAGCCATCTGTAACCCTGAGCAGTACAGGTCTGTCTTGCACCTACTCCATGACTGACAGGGCAGCACCTCTGCTTGGGACTGCGCTGGAGGAAAGAAAACCAGCACCAAAACACTCCACTCTCTTCTTGCAGAAGAGCGAGTTTTCTTTGGAGCTCATATTCTGCTTTAGGAAGGACCAGGCCTGATCTGGCTTAGTCCTCAACACCATTTGGAATCACAGCATGTAGTGGTCTGGCTCTGATGAGCAGTGCAAGGCAAAGCTCTATAGATGTATTCCCAAAAAGAAGATGAATAGGGCTGGCTGCCAGAGAGGGGAACACATTCCTCCCACCCTGTCGCTTGGACCAGCTGGTTCCCTGTAGTCTGGACAAGTGTCCTAGCCAGCCTGCTCCTCCCCTTGGGCACCCAGCACCAGCCTGTGATACCCAGGACATGGTCTTTACTAAGGAAGGCTGTTAAAGAGTGGCTGCTACTGCAGTAGGCACCCCAGGGAGCTTGCCACAAACCTGCCTGACAGCCCCTGCTGAGGAACCCCAGGCCAGCTCCTGCAGAAGCTCCTTGGAACACAAACAGTCCAAGCTTGACATTAGAGGCCAGTGCATTCACTCTAATGGCATTTGGGCAGCTGGGTAACTCGCACAAAATGGAGCCTAATATGGGCCCAGCACTAATGGCAATCATTAACGAGAGTCCTCCATTTGTTAAGCAATGTATTTACACAGCTGGAGAACAGCCCAAGATACAAGCACTCTGCTGTCAGCAGGAGGGCACACATGCTCAGATGCACGCTCTGTCACACACACCCAGGCTCACTTGCACATGCTCACCTGCTCTCACATGCCTCTAGCTCTCCCCCAGTACACGTGCCCTTCCCTGGTCCCTTGTCCACACCCCTCCATGCACATACAGACCCTCTTCCTTGGAAGTCCCAAGGAGAGCTGTTCCCACTCATATGAATCTTGCTCACTCACATGTAACTCAAAGCCAAGCAGGGCCTGAACTCCACCAGTATCCAGGGACAGTCCAAGGGAGCTCGGCTCATTGCTTGCTTGTACAACTGCCCTGAGCAGAATGTAGTTTCAGTACCAGCAGACACCCATGCTGCCTCACTGCATGCCTCATTTCAGATGAGCTCCTAAGGGAGCTTGCTTGTGCTAACACCTGTTCGAAGCAACGAGGCACAGGCCGTCTTGGTCACGCACGCTTGTCAGCATGCACCAAGACACACACTTCTTCCCTCATAGGGACACACCTGTATATGCACACTCTTGCAAACCTGTACTGTGGTCAGTACATTATCACCATTTAATGCAGGTGGTAAATAAGCAACCAGTTTGAAACATATCTGAAGCAAAACTAAAGATGATACAGACAGCGAACAGATGCAGGTGCCTCAAAGAAGAACAGTGAGACTAAACATCACAGAAGAAATGCACTGTTTCAATCATTTTGGCAGCCCTCAGAAAACAAAGAAATGGGCAACTTGTCCATAAATCCATCTGTAACATAACTGCACATTTCAGCAAGGAAAAATACACAGGAAGACAATAAACATGTAAAGGATAAATCTACTAATACAAACCCGCATCCTCCTAGAAATCTGTCCCTTACCCTTATGAAGCCTGGGAAAACAGCCCATATATAGATTGTGAAATAACTTAAATTTTTGACTCATGATTCCACAGAAGCATGGTTTCCCTCTTCAGACAAAGCAAAAGCAAGCACAGCTCCAAATATGCTTTCAGCTGTGGGAATGACAGTCCCCACAGGAGGGGGGAAATGGAGTTACCTAACACAGCAATGTCTTAGAAGGGAGTGGTGTGCTAGGGATGATAGAAAACTAAGCCGTGCTTAATATACTCTTTGGTCCTCTTTCATAAGAGCTCTGGTATCCTGGCAGGATTCAAAATTGGATCAGCTCATGCACTCTGCCAACCTGTCCCCTACCCAGGGCAAATCCAGCACAGGAGTTTGTTCTTTCCTACCCTTGGGCCCTGGCAGCTGGGAAACACTGCCAAGCTCTGTTTAAAGGATGCTGCCTACCAGTGGTGGACGCCTCTCAGGGGTGGGTGAATGATCCCTTTGCAATCTGTAGACTCACTTGTTAAAAGTCCTTTGGGATGAAAGGCACCATGTAATTGCAAGTTGTAAAGGCGCATCCGATTCCCACCACCACCCTGTGTGAAAAGGAATAAATCCCCAGAAGAGCCTTGGCAAAGCCAGATGCCTGACTGCAACACGGCCTGTTTGAGAGACAGTCGCCTTGCCCAGGAGTGGACAGAGCCAGAGGTAGCACCGATACTCAAGCAGGGCACAGAGAAGGTAAAGGCTGTCAGACTCCACACTGGAGCATTTACAGGTACATTGCTTTTAATTCCACTTTGTCCTCCTTCCTCTCCCCCCTGCCAGGTGATTGGAAAAGAAACTGGTGACACTTCAGCTTCAATATGTGAAACCATCAGCTGCAAGGAAAGCAGGCCTGCTCCTAGCTATGCCTGTCATTCTAAACACATTCCTGACAAAGCCACCTCCCATCATATGTGCCTCAGTTTCTCCTGCGTATAATATGCACACCACAGTCAGGCAAGCCAAGATGAGCTAATGAACATCTAGATGTTGCGATCTTCCAATGGGAGGTGATTGCCTTTCAATTACAGTTTCACTTCAGGCAGTTTTCAAGAAATAGTTGCCTACAAGCAGGACCAGCTCCTCCAGTGGAGCAGCAATTCATATTTAACTGCTTCTCCATTAATTCCAACAGGGCCTCTGACAATTTATTCCAGTCACAGACCTGGAGCAGCTCAAAGAATAACATTTTAAAGGCAAAGTGCTTCCCTCCTGAAAGTCTCTCCTCCACCCCCAGGTTCATATGCAGATTAATTTCAGGGGATAGCTAAAAGATGGCAGAACCATGTCAGAACTTATTTTCAAGACTACTTTTCTCCCTTCTCTTCCAAGAAAGAAAGATCAACTCCAAACACAAGGAAGAACAAAACTTCACCAAGGTAAGGCTGCCTAATGCCTGCTTCCTTCTATGCACATTGCAAAACCCAGTTCAATAGTTTACAAACACATCACTGTTCCTCTTTGAACAGAAAAAAAAAAAAAGTAAAAATCTATCTAACATTTGCAAATGTGTGTGCAGAGCTGTCAGATGGCAACTACCAGACTTTGAGAGGTGCCACCAGACAGACAACACTGAACTTTTTTGGAATGTACTTCAAAGAGCCTAGCAGATGGGTTCCTGGTCACTTGCCCAAAGGAGAAATAGGCCAGTTTCAGATATGGGTCCTTGCTGACAACAGTGCAATAAGACTTTCTTCTTCTTTCTCTCACATGCCTTTGAGATGTGTCTTTGAGAAAGCTGACTGCAAGCTTTGATTTTGCCTGGTAATAATCTGAAGGAAGGAGGCTCTGCAATGGAACTGGACAGATGGGTCATTCAGAGGGGCAGGCTGTCAGTGCACCCTGGCCAACTTGGGAAACTCACCACTACAGTGAAAGTCATGCTCTGAGGGCTACACAAATCTCTTAAAAACAAGTGAATGAATCACCTCCCCCTAGTAGTGAGCTGTGTCTCATCTCCACTTTCTCTCCTGCTCATATGAAATGGCCTGTGCTTCTCTGCACACACCCCAAAGGTCTGCATGTGCCTAAACAGGAAAAAGATTGGACACAAGAGATGCTCAAAGCAAGTACAGACACATGCAAGACAGGACCTGGCCCTAAATCTCTCAACTACATCCAAGTAGAGTCCTTAGCAGTTTTAGTATGTACAGAAGTGACACTACCTTGTCCTCTCCTTCCTTCTCACCTTCCCTTTTCCAGCCCTCCCCTGTGTGGCAGGAACATCCCTCCAGAGGGATCACAGTCCTCCTGCCTTGGGGCCAGGAACCCCAGGTGCCATGCTTCTCACAGAGCTGGCACATGGTGCGTGCTTGGGAGTGTGCAGCTTCCAGTTTGCATGAGGCCAGGGCAACCTTGATTCCCTCTGGCCAGGCAGGCTGGCACACAGAAGCACACGACTTTCAGCTTAAAGAGAATACAAATTAAAACTGCAAAGTGAGTATTAATTACCCTGGCAAGAGCAGGCTGCGAGCGCATGCTGACACAGTGCGCTCGCCTCTGGACAAACCAGCCCAGCTGTGGAAGCCAAGAGCAGGAAGTAGGGTGATTATGGAAGAGGTGTGTGGGAAAAGAGGATTACAGCTCTGCAGACTGGGACAGGGAATGGGTGCCAGGTTCCCACAGCCATGCAAACAAAGGAGAGCAGGGAGCAACTGCAGTGGGCCCGGATACAGTGGTAAAAGACATGCCTGATCTGCCATCTTGGACTTGAAGCTCTGCCAGAAAACAGCGGCCTGCTCTCTCTCTTCTCCATCACCCAAGTGTGACCCAGAAGTCACCAAATCTGTCCCCCTCTCTGTGAAACATGCCTTGCCACTTCCCAACCCTTTGAACCACAGCACCACCAGCCACAGCCACCACCGACACGCAGGGCTGTCCCATGAGCAGCTGGTCACTACGCTGCACCTCAGCCCTAACCTCCTTTCCACCCCTCCCCACTGCATCATTCTTAAACCAAACCCACAACCCACATCAGACCACAAAGGAAGGACAGCACTGAAAATAGGATGTCAGCTTCCTGACTCACTAGCCAGTCACTACTTCCATGCTTTTGTCTCAGTTAGAGCTCTTGGTTATGACTCTGCAAGCACTTGCATGATTTAACATTTAAGGTGGAAGGGCTTTTATGGCAGGAACTCATGAAAAGTGGGAAGCAATAAAAAATATTTTCTTTAAGGAAGCAGAAGAGAGAGACATGACGGTCCCTCTGCTATGGGGACAGGCTGAAGGCTGGTTAGCCTTTGCCATGAAAACCAATAAAAGCAATGCTAAATAAAACAATTATCTGGAGCCAGATGTTTAGAATAGTTTTTAACAGACACAGGCATTCCCTCCTTGGCTACAATGAATCACAGAATCCTAGGGGTTGGAAGGGACCTCGAAAGATCATCTGGATCCTTCCCCACACTGAGGAAACTCCGGATACAGTCTTTTGTCAGGAGTTATTCAGACCAGGGATTAGCATTCTCCAGGCCCATCTATCACTTGCACAGAGATCTTCAGTAGGCAGCTCAGTGATGGCCTGGCAGGAGCTTCCCCAATAAGCAAATGGTTATTTGTGCTCTCACTTAGCAGAGGACATTCTCAATTTTGCTCACAGAAGTATGCCCATCAACAGAAGAGCCTGCCTAGGGACCTGGAATGCTAAAACATCCATGAAGAGCCTCTGCCCAGCAGGTAACCCAAGGATGCAGTTCACCAGGAAAAGGAGTTTCTTCTAAAGAGCAGGTTTGGGTTTAGGCAGTCAGTCACATACTAACAACAACCAGCAGGGTTTGACAAACTGCTAGCAAGCTGCAGTTTGGGATCTCTGCTGCCCGAGATGTCAGAGCTTTTCAGCGGTGGTATGAATATGCACACAGCTCAAGGAACATGGTTTGAAGATCAAAGCCAGACTTCAGTTCCTCTCACAAAGACTCTCTTCAGGCAAGTCACATTCTCTGCTGGTTTTGCAGTTTAACTTGCTCTGAAAGTGCAATCATGATGTTTATCTGCCCCTAACATGCTATATTTGCCAAGGTTTGCAAACCACCTTGAGAGCCTGGGACGGAAGGGGCAACACACATGTATTTGTGTGTGTTTGGGTGTATATACACACACAGTAGTCTTCTGAACTTTTAGAAATCTTTATTTCTTGCTTTGCAGCCAGAACCAGAGGTTTGCACCAATACTGCTCTGTCACCTTGCATGCCTTGCATTTGTGAATGGCTCAAGCATCTGCCAAGAAGGCTCAGGTCAACATATCTCCTGCTCAGCTCTAAGCTGAGAAGGTCACTTGTTTTAGGAGAAATAAACCTCTTGTGCTCTTGCCTTGATCTTATCAATGTTGAGAACACCCTCTGCTTGGACAGGGGCCAGATCCCTGGAATTACTTCCCTGTCTCTTATCTCTTGTGTCTGCATCCTAAAAGGCCACTGCAGAAACATGCTGGTTTTATGTTTCAATTTAAAACTCTTATTTTATTTTTACATAGCAGAAAACATCTATCTGATCAGCAAGGTTATCAGGTTGGCCTTGAAATCCTTAGTGCCTCTTTGCCTGCCCCAACAAGAGCTGTCAAGATACCCAGGGGCTTGCCAGTTCTGTCTTCTACCCACCTACTGCTTCTGAGATAAGCCCAGCTCCACCAATCCCATTCAGAAACTGCATGTAGGAGTTTATGAAGGCAGAACAAGAACAGGACTAGATGAAAGACTTGTAACCCTTATCCCAAGAGGGTCTGGAGAACTGAAGTCTTGTGGTATAATAGAAAGACTCTGGAAGATAGGTCTTTGCATTCAGAGCTGGCTGCCCCTGCTGACCAAGCCTGGTCCAGGGCAGATGTAGTTATACCCTGCAAGCATGTGCTTGTACAGTCATCCTCCTTCCAGTGCTAAGGAAGTGTTGTTCCATGCAACATCCAACTGCCCCATGCAAACATGCTCTGGATGCTAAAATACACATGCACGTAACCCCTCTCCCTCACACCTAGCACCTTGCTTCCAGATCTAGACTTTACACTGACTGGCAGTTTGAGGCACCAGTGATCAGGTCTGCACCCACAGGCATTGCTCACCTTACTGTGCAACACCCATGTAGGCCCACATCTACCCCTCACCTTGCACCAACATGTGCTATGCTACATGTAACTCTTACACACAAATCCATACCTCATACACACACTGTCTCCTCCAATTTATCTCTGCTTGCCTGCCCACAGGGGATGATTCTCATGTTCCATTATCCTTTACTGGGAGAGGGGGAAGGGGCAACACAGGGAGATTTATTTTTTTTTTAATATATATACATTATTTTCTCTTTACTGTCAGGCCCTGACCTCTCACAGCTGAAAACACTTCAAAAACAACTGAGCTGCTGCATATTTGAGAAGCTTATTAATCTTCCTGTCTTAATCTGTCTAGGTTCTTAGACTTGTCACATCACTGTCCGATCATCCTGCTTAAGAAGAACTGCTGAGTGAGTGGAAAGGCTGGAGCCTAACACCTCCTGAGTTGACCCATGGCAAGCTGAAGTACAGGGAACAGTAACAAGGGGGCACCTTAGTGTTAAAACTAACACATGGAGAAGCAAAACCCAGCTAGATCACCTGCTATGAGAAAGACTCCTAAGGACCATGAACATTTCTGAGGGCTAAAACTGTTTCAGTGCCACAGGGCAAAGAGACTGCCCCTCCATCTCACCTTTACATGGGAGACTCTTCCAGCAGAATAGGGAGGAAAAGTATAGCTGGGATTATGCATGAGAGCATTATCTTGTGTCCTGACATGCCAGCAAAGCTCTGAGATGTCAAAGCAACCAAAATATCAGTCAGGAGGAGGGTATTTTTAAAATCATGCATTACCTCATAATCACATGAGACACTGTCCTCAGCAAGAACAGTATAAAAATGCTTCATTGATGTTATTAGCAGGTCACTGTCATCATCTGCCTCGCACAGGAGGGAATAAGCTAATCCTTTGTCCTTCAAGCTATTCAGCAGGAGGAGAAATGAGGGGAGAAAGCAGACCTTCTTGCTTAAAACCCCTGGCATACACCATCAGGTAGCCTACCTGCTCCTCAGATCAGTCCCCTCACTGCATCTCCATCCAGTTGTACACTGGAAGTTGATGCCCACCTCAGTTCAGAAAGTGACTGCACATTCTTTACCTATGCTGAAACAGGAGCACTTGTGCACCAGGGCTTCTCAGGGTTGCAGTGGCACAAGCCTTGGCTCACATGGTGATGCTTCCTGTTCAGACATGCAGACAGTTGCTGGGTTCCTGCTGTAGCAGCAAATGAGTTGATGAGCTGTTGTGAGAGCTCTGTCTTCATTTCTTCCACCCTCACCACAACGGCAAAGTACCAACACTGAACCTGTGTCACCAGACACTCAGCAAGAGAAAACCAAGCCTCTCACCTTGCCTCCTGCTATCACGCCTTGCAAAAGGTCACATTCAGTAGGGCCTCAGGATAGCCTTCCCAAGTGAGTTAAGATCCCTGGTGTGCTCTGACTCCATTACTGAGTGCTGGGCAAAATCCAGAAATCACAGAACCGTTGAGGTTGGCAGGCATCTCTGGAGATGGTCTAGTTTAACTTCCCGCCTCAGAGCAGGGTCAACAAGAGCACATCACCCAAGAACATGCCCTGGCATGTTTTTAATATCTCCATGGAAAGAAACGCCACAATTTCTCTGGGCAACCTCAGTATCATTTTGTTTCAACTTGTGCCCATCACGTCTTGTCCTGCTGCTGAGCAACACCAAGAAGGAACCCTGTGCCAAGCATGTCTTACTGGCTGGACTGAGGTTTCCCTTTGTATGATGGGAACACAGGATCACCCTTCAGAGGTACTGACGTTTCTCAGCTGCTTCAAGAGTTGAGACCCCTCAGCAAGGTATTCTGCCAGGGACCAGCTGCCTCCTTTCTAAGCTAGGTACACAAAAGTGGGTAGTTGCTATGATTTGAAAAATGGAAACAAAAACCATCCATTACCTAACAGCTCTGCCACCATGACAGATCAACAAGAGACTGTGAAGTATCATTTGCTATTGTCATGGAAACCACAGGAGCACCTCAGGTAGAGATGCACTGTCCCAGCTTAGCAAGGTTGACCAGAGAAGCATGGATTCTGTGCCATCTGTCAGAAATGTATGCTCTCAGTTTGTGCTATTTATTTTAGTGTGAGCTGACACGGGCCCAGTAGGGAGCAAAGGGATAATTCTGCCTCTCAGGTTCTCCAGGGGCACACGAGTAAGCCGCAATAATGAGCTCAAGATGTCAGGAGAAACCACCCCACTGAGGTATTGCTGAAACACTAGGGACAGGGGGACTGCCACCAAGCAACACTGGAAGTAGCTGCAGTCCAGGGACACCCAGGAAAAACAGGACAATCACGTGGGGCAGGCATAAAGGAAAGTGATAAACAAGTTGCGCCAAAACTGCAGTAGGATTAGACTGTCGGTAGGTCTGAAGGATGAGCAGAGCTTGGGGAGAGCTCACAGGGCACAAGAGGAGACAGCTCTACTGAAAATAATCCAGGCAAGAGCACAAGAAAATATGTAACAGATCAGGATTAATTGTACAATCAGAACTATCAGGTCATTGCGGTCAAAGACAGGACTGAAGTGCCCTGGCAGAAGGCATATAAAGAGACTGAGAAATACTGTTCAACTCTGCACAAGGCTCTAGCAAGCTCTACCTGGTCCTCCTCTCAAATACAAAATTCACCCACAAAGCAGTGATAGGCAGAGGGACCCAACAGCATGGCCAGAAACAGTAGCACTTCCGGGTTCACAAAGGCATTGGCCCCACTTCCTGCTAGGCAAGGTGTAGACTCTGAAGGATCTTGGTCTGCCATTCATCCCTCTTGCAAGGCTGTAATTACTGCAGAGAAAGTAGCAGTTTCATCACAGAGGATCTAAATTTTCTTCACCCGTGTATCACAAACATGTGGGGGATCCTATGGCTCAACGGACTGAAGAACTTGCTTTGGCTGCAGCGTGCAAGGTCATCCACACATCTCCCACAGCACCATATGGCACTTACTGAAGGAAAGCCAGGGTAGCCACAAAGGAGATGGGTTGGCTGAAGAATCAGAGGATGGGAAACCAGAGACAAAGACTGAGAGGTGCAGGCCACACAAAATACAAGCAGGAGAGTTGAGCAAACCTAGCCCTGCTAGGCACTTGTGAGCTCAAGAATGGGAGATACTCAGACAGTGAAGTGTCATCCCAGCAACAAAGCCATCTTGCATCTGCCATCATCCAGCCCCTCATCCCATACAGTTCTGCAGATGCCAGTGCATCATGCAGGTATGGTCCCTCTTCCACAGCTATGTACCAGTATTTCTCACACATACCAAACACTACATGTTACCTCAGATCAGCATTTCCCTTGGTCAGGAAGGATCCAAATAACACCTAACCTAAATTCCAACTACAGTCTATACTACAGACTAGCAACTTTTGATATGCAGCTGATAAAGCCAGAGGAAGCCTCCAGAAATAATTTTCTGGGCATAGATGTTCAAAGAGAATCACCACAGATGTGTGGAAAGATGAAGGAAAAGCACCAGAAAAGGGCAACTTACACGAATTTTAATAACTCTAGTCTTCACTCCACAATTCTTCTTGAGCAGCATCTTCTGAAAGAGAAGTAGAATCCAGGGATTAATAGCAGTAGCAGGAAGGAACAGAGAGAGAGGTTGTAGGAAGTCTCTTTTCATCAACATTTACTAGCAAACAAGATGGATGGATGGTTAAGTGAGATATGAAAGACTAAGAACTATCAGATGTGGCCATCAAGTGAGCATCCTAATCTGAGACTATTTCATCCAACCTGCACAGAGTCTTTTGGTAGTGGCTGATAACCCTAGGCTTTGAAAGAACATACAGGAAGTTCCACAGAGAAAGAGATGGAACAACTGCCTAAAAGGAAGTTTCTTCCTAATTTCTGTCAATTAGTGGTTAGACTCTGACCTGAAGCAGGTGAATTTATCCTCCTTTTAGGAAGAAAAAAAAAATAGTCTAATGTAAATGTGGATATTCCCATAAGTTATTTTAATTATGCTTATTTTTTAAAAAATTAAAAACCAAGGTAAAAAGCACCTGCCCCCAGTCCTAAATCCCTCTGCCATATACTGTAAAGAGCCATTAAAGTTGCCATAACATATGAACCACACAACCTAGTGAACAGGTTATACTTAAACAATTACTCTGTGTAACTAGAGAAATAAACAGGTGAGCTTCCCTGTTCTGAGGCAGTACTTTGAAAGTTGGCAAGTGAATAAAACCATTCTTTCCCCTCAAAAAAAATTCAGAAAATGACTCCTAAGTGGAAAAACGGCTTCAAGAGCAAACAGCTTTTCCATAAAAAATACTTCAATACATTTTTCAGTGAAAAACTTGGTGGTGGAGGCATGTCAGGAAGAAACTTCTCCATCATGTTTCGAAAGCAAAAATAGATTTTCCAACCTCCTGACTGTCTTCTATCCTTTTCCAGTTGGAAACCTGTGTGAAGTGTGGGAAAACACACACACACACGCATTTTAACAAAACAACTGGATGTTTTTCAGATTAAATTCTTAACACAGCCCACCTGTGGAAAGACATGCCACCATCTTACCAATATGGACAGTAAATAGTGAGACCTTTCTACTTCCTCTCTCCTTTTGTTTGTTGTCTTCCTGCATTTTCCAGTAGAAGATAAAAGTAATACAGTAAAGAGAGCAGTGGAAACTCAAAAAGATTAAAAATCCCCCAAAATAGACAAACAACCCTCAAAAAACTCAGAAGAAATAAAACAAAACCACAGATGGTGCTCAGGTGAAAATATTTATAATTATACACCCAGTAGAAAGTACTGCCAGGGGATAGAGGAAGAAGTCCCACTCCTCTACCACCTTCTGTCATTCTACACCCCATGAACAAGACTTGGCAATGCCAATCCACACAGCTGGAAAAAACTTGGAGAGGGGGTTGGAGACCCACTCACCATTACTACACACACCAGCCTCTTGGATCTAAAATCCAGCCCTCAGCACACTCACAGCCCACTTACATGCCTGGAAAAGAGAGAGGCTCTGCACCAAGTGTACATGGGCAGTTTGGGGCCTGAGTGAAGTGTATTTCACTGTCCAAGCATGCATGGGGGAGAAGGGAGGTGCTGCAAGGATTTTGAGCATTTTTTCTTAATCCTTTACCAGGTGAATCATAGAATCATTAAGGTTGGAAGGGACCTTAAAGATCATCGAGTTCCAACCCCCCTGCCATGACCACTAGACCAGGTTGCACAAAACCTCATCCAACCTGGCCTTAAAAACCTCCAGGAACGGGGCATCAACAACCTCCCTGGGCAACCCATTCCAGTTCCTCGCCACCCTTATAGTGAAGAATTTCTTTCTAATATCTAATCTCAATTTCCTCTCTCTCAGTTTAAAACCATTACCCCTTGTCCTATCACTGTATTCTCTGATGAAAAGCCCCTCCCCAGCTTTCCTGTAGGCCCCCTTCAAGTACTGGAAGGCTGCTATAAGGTGCTTATGCTGTCTTTGTTATTAAGCAAAAGGCTCAACAGTAGCCTGATTCCTCAGCCCCAGGTCTGACCTGGCAGCACAGGCTGCCTTGTCAGTGCAGCAGCAAGGTTTCTAACCTAAAGACCCAACAGGTCTTTGCAGAAAACATGTAGAAGGAGACAAAGAGAATTGCTGAACTCAACTAACCCAAGCCTGTGCTGTCCAACTAAACAAGTAATTCTCCAGGAATTCCTATAAAACAATGCAGGGCTCCATTCCCAGCCAGGCTGCAAGGCAGTTATTGTAAGGCTGGTATTTACTGTGAGGTTATTGCCTTTCTTAACACCCCCTACAACCAGACAGTGAAAAAGACAGAGGGAAGAGAGAGACCTTGGTGGGGCTGACAAACCCCAGGGGTGCAGGAAAGGGCAAAGTGAGGACTTGTGAGGTCATGCAGAGTTTTGATCTCTCTATAAGCTTTTCTTCAAGACTGGTGCGAAATGCTGGCTGGTGGGGATGAGGAAAGGTAAGCTACATAGCGCAAGCCACAAGCCTGCTGCTGGGATAAAATGTGCAAGACAAAGTAGGGTCAAGCAATGAAAATGAGAATCAGAACTGATTTCAAGCCCCATTCTTCAAGCGAAGAGTGCTGTGGAACATACCCCACTGCATCCCACTTGACTGCAAGCTGTGTGACTTTGGGTGAGACTCAGCTTCTCTATGCTGTGTAAAGCTGAGCTTTACAGTGGTACTTGAATGAACTCCCAAGGACATTGCAATGCTGTGACACTAAATTCCACAGTGCCTCAGTAGCACTATGGAATCCTCTGGTGAAAGGGCAATACTATCTTTAAATACAACTCTGTTAGCCAGGGAGAAAGTATGACACCTTCCAGTGCAGTCCAGCATCCAGCAGGGTCCAGTGCAAAACAAGGTCGCATCCATAGATCCCCCAATAACTCCATTAGGGTGCAACAAAATACATTCTTTCCCAACTACAAGTTAGCAGAGGCAGCAAGACTTTAAATTTACTAATCCTGGCCTTCTCTTAAAACACATAGGGAAGAACAAGAGACAGTAATTACAAGATGATGACAAAGACTGACTGAAAAGTTAAAACTAGTCTGTGGGTGGATGGACAACCAGCCAGATTCTGCCAATAGGAATTCAAGTGCTCAGCTGTATCCCAAGTCTGACGCTTCCAGCAGAAAACAGAGGTGCTCTTCTAGTGATGCTGTTGTGATGAGTTTTAATCATGCAAGTACCTGAAAGGTGCCTACAGGAAAGCTGGGGAGGGACTTTTTACAAGGGCATGTAGTAGTAGGTTAAGAGGGAATGGTTTCAAACTGAAAGAAGGGAGATTTATATTAGATATTAAGAAATTCCTTAGCATGAAGATGGTGAGACACTGGAACAGATTGCCCAATTAGGTTGTGGATGCCCCATCCCTAGAAGTGTTCAAGGCCAGGTTGGATGGAGCTTTGAGCAACCTGGTCTAGTGGGAGGTTTCTATGCCCATAGCAGGGGGGCAATTTGAACTAGATGATCTTTAAAGTCCTTTCCAACCCAAACCATTCTATGATCTTACCATAATCTGCACTACAGTTCAAAAAGGGTGCACTGTCCAGCACAAGCACAATGCCTTAAGTAACAATTTTAGTTAGGGAATAGTGATCTCTGGTGTACCTCTTGATGGACTTAGTAGTAAAATGAAAGCATATCATCCTCTCATTCACAGGCTGTAAAACTGGAGTATAGATATCAGCAGAGGAAGGTCTCTGGAACTGCTGCAGTTCCAGTTAGGATTGAAAGTGGAGCAAGACCACTTGTGCTGCGCTCTTCCAGCTTCACTGCAAGGGTCCAAGATCATTGTAAGAGACAAAAGAGAGGGAGAGACAGAGAGCAAGCCAGACACATGATCTTGCAGCTGAGAATGAATAAATAAAAGGCGAGTTATCAAATATTATTCTATTTAATCAAATTGTTTCCACCTCACTTGCAGCCACATGTTCTCTGTGCAGCACAGTAAAACCATGCTTTACAAGAAGTAAGTCAAACATCTTTGTATGGTTTTCCATCCCTCAGTTTTTCCCTTTCCTTGCCAAACTTGAGTGCAGACTTTCGGATGGGAAAGCTAAAACGCAGTGTTGCCTAGCAACAGCTGGGGACTTTCCACAGCAGCCTCTCCTCATCCTCCCCCTGGAGACCTCCACATCACAAGCTAACCATGAGATGCAGCAACTCATTAACTCCTATTTACATAGATACAAGGCAGAGTTGAAATAACATTTATTTGGCTACATGACTTGCTGTAGCCTAAAGCCAGAGAAATGGCCTATAAGAAAGGTGGTATAGTTCAGTTTAGTAATCCCAGGATTATTCCTAACTGCTAGGCTAATCAGGAAGTGCAGTATGATTTCCTCAAATTATTTTTTGGGAGCTACGTCAAGAAGAGCAGAGATTTGCTGAACGTCATGGGGAATGTTAGCAAAGGAGCTGAGAATAAGCCATAGGGTTTGCTTGCTGAAACTCCTTCCACCTGCAGAAAAGGAAATGGAAGAAAAAGAGACAGCACCCGTGCTCAGCCTCCCTATTTAAATTTAAAAGTTCCTTCCATTGGTCTCCAACAGAACTGCTGGCATCAGAGCCAGACCCTACAGCTTGAGAGTACTATTATTTGCATGAAGGAAAGTTTATTTTATTATCTGCTGTAGCTTCTACTTACAAGGAGGAAATGACATAACTAAGGAAATGTAGAAAGTCTTTTTGAGGGCACAAGTTATGCCTCACTCTAAAGGCTGAATTGGAACATTTTCATGTTAAGCTCGCAGAAAACAGCCTAAGAATCTTCCCACCAATCTTGCCTCCTGTTACACAAATAATCTCTGCTCATAACCCAGTCCTGGATTCGAAAGAAAGTTTCAAGGAGTGGAAATGATCACTTAGTGAGTTACATATTTACTGAATGACATGTGGTAATGAACCCCTGGACTGGCTCACATGACTTTGCTGCACATCACTGCACTGCCCCATCAAAATACCACATTAGCAGCTGAGATGAACCACCACCCCTGCTCCTCAGAGCCCAGCCCTCCAGGGCAGCCTTGCTTCAGGAGACATGTCCAATGAAGCAGTACTGATACAACTCCTCTAACACTGACTTGAGCAGTTCCAAACTAACCCAGACAGAAAGTGACACACACATGCACACAAGCTACTGTATCCAGAACTACTATATGCAAACTACATAATCAAGATGATTCTAATATATATTAACAAAATACAGATATTCTTAATGCAAGGTTATTCTAGGAGTAGTGGAATCCTCAAGAAGGATGAATTTACATCACACTACCACAGTTCAAAAATCAATACTCACAACTCTGGCAGCGAACAGTTTAAAGGCAGGCATCACAGTTCAATCTGCAAATATTTAAGAGTTTGAACTGAGATCAGTCTACAATACAAAGTATCAGCTTGCATATTAACAAACACCTTTCATCTTACATCTGCTTTTTGTATCCACATTTCTATTTTTAGAATGGTTTAATTTTTACTGCCTCCATAGGACAAAGCAGCAGCTCTTTTCTCTGCTGGTGGGTTTTTTTAATTACTGTTATTTATTTTGTTTTATTATCTAGCTGTAGTTTTAAGACTAAGGGCCTGTCTAGAGTTGGATGCAGTTTAGCTACAACCATTTTTTTCAAACCAGTTCAGTCTATTTCATGCAAGAAAGTATAGGAACTCTCAGCTTATCTTAATTGGCTATTTAATTTACATTAAATCAGCACATTCCATCAAATGCTATAATCAGCTTGTTACATCTTACACATTTTTCAGGGATTTTCACTTGTTTAATGAAAAAGATCTCAAAATTTTAATAAAGTCTGTATCGAGTAACTGTGCTATAACTTGACTCACAGACCAGACTTTCAGAAGAACAAGAAGCAGGCCATGAGTCTGCCTTTAGTTTTGCTGAGGACCCTCCACAGAAGAGCTGGTGCGCTTTGACTGAACGTACAAACATGTCTGTCACTTGTTGATATCTTAAAGCTCTTGACAGGATACAAATTTTAAGCAGACAAAATTTTAAGAGAGTTGCCTCAGCACCGTAACTCCTGTTTTATTTCCATGCTGTTATCCCTACCAGGCACTTTACTAGCTGTCCAGATCCTTCCACAAACAACAAGGCAGACCAAGCTTGAATGTGTATCACAGAGAATAAATCTAGAAACAGAGTGATGATGTTGCTTTGCTTGGAAAAAGAACGAAAAGAGGAAACATTACAAGGTGAGTAGAAACTGCACTCTCAGCCATAGCAGAAGGCTGATGTGAAGAGAGAAACTATGCCCAGCAACGCAATGTGCATAAAGACAACAGAACGACAGAAAGGCAGCGAAGCAGTTCCATGGCCCAACAAGCAGAGGACAGACAGGACGCTGCTTGTTACAGGAAGGTGAAGATAATGTTGGTGCAGAAGCAACATCAATGCAGGCACTGTAGCCCAACACCACTTGCAGGGCACAAGCCAAGCTGACAAGGGGGGACCCCACGACTCATCTCTCCCCTGGGAAGGGGTCCAAAAGCAAGCAGTCGGCCCAACCTCTTTCCCTACAAGCTCCCAGAGGCAGGACTGAGCCAGGAGGACTAGCCTTCTCCACCAGCCAGCTGCTGAACAAAGCCTGTCCCCTGCCCCACCACTGCTCAGGCAGGGGGAGCGTGTGGAGGGGTTAAGGCACAGGGCAGGGGCGCAGCTGCAGCGCAGTGGGCAGATGAGGTCAGGCCGCTCCACAAAGTGGCTATTGTGTGGCACACTGCAGCTGCAGGCTTCTGCTTGACCGAGTCCCACCTCTGTCCCACCGTGTGGCAAGGAGTGGATGGCCCGGGGGGCTACAAAGGCCCACAGCTGCTGGCCACCAGGGAGTGGGGAGATGTACATGCAGGTGAAACAGCAGCAGCCTCATGCTGTCAATGAAGCAGGGGATTTCAGCAGGGCCCTTTTTACAGAACAAGCTGAATTCAAGGAAGGGGATCACCTGTTCCCAAAGGCAGCACTCTGACAAGCCAGGCATGCAAAAGCCCACACAGCCCCAGCCAGTGATGCTGAAGATTTGGGTGCCCCCCTGATCCAACAGCTCCAGGCACCTCTGCACTAAAATACTGCAGCCTGCAGTGTTCTCTGCTTTTGCAGACATCTCCCACCCAGGCAAGCAGTGCTCTGTGCCCACATGGCAGGGTGTGAAGGAGCAGAGCTATGGCTCCTGTCCTTTAGCCAACATGGTGATGAGTACTCTCCAGGGGAAAAGCCGGTCTTCCTTTCAGATCCATTTAGGAGGATAACAAGCAAAAAAAAAAACAAAAACAAAAACAAAACCTTTTAAAACTATATTGAAGGCTAACTTTGGACTGGGTTTTGAAATTCCTTGGCACTGAGTGGTGCTGCTAGGGCATGGGCATCACCTCGTAGCTGTGCAATACAAAAACCGTAAGGAAAAAGAGTAGGTCACAGGCTCCTCCGTACTGCTGCAAAGCTGAAGCAGCTCCAGCTGACCTTACCCCCCAGCCAGGCACACATGACTTTAATGAGCAGCGAAACAAGGGGGCCAGGCCTTCCCAGCAATCACCTGAGAGTACTCTGCATTTGCCCCACTCCATGCAGCCCTCAGCCAGAGGAGCACCCACTGTCAGGCCCCAAGGGTGCAAGGCTGCTACCCAGCACACGTATCAGACACGAGCTCCCTGCCCAGCCTGTGCAGCAGCACAGTACCAGGAGGGCTATATTTCAGCCACAGCCTTAAATCACAAGTATCATCTGTCACAGTCAGCAGACAGTTCTACCAGAAGTTAAACAGCCTCAGAGCACTTTAAAATACAGGCTAATTCAAGTGGTTTGGCCAACAGCTCCCTCCTACAAAAACAAACCCCAGGATGTGAAGACTGTAAACTGTAGCAATACTGTGGAGTATCCTGAAAAGCCTCTGAATTCTTCAGAAAGTTGTTTCTATTTCATAGTCATGTGAAGTAGTCATTAACACTTTTTTGGTCACATTTATGCTCAATCTGTGTGAAACCCCTGCAAAACATCAACACAGTTGGTTTCTCGATATTGTCATAAATGGCCCCATGCCACTCAGGCAGGGGAACCCAGTTTTCCAGGCAACACCTCTGCCAGCAAGTGCCACAAATCCACAGCCTCTGTTTAACGCAAATACTGACTGCTTAGAGCCTCTGGGCAGGGCAGCAGAGGAAATGATGATTACTAAGTGATCATCTACAAAACCAGACTAAGCGTTAGACGAAAAAATGTACTGCAGGGACTTGCCCAGGATCACACACTCAGCGAACAGTGGACTGTGAAAAACAGAATACAGTAACTTCTGTGGGCACCAAAACCCCTTCCAATATGCTGTCATCAGTCACCTCGTTTTGTGCACTCCTGGGAGAGGCTCAGCTATTCCTACTGAAAAGAAATGGGTGAGAGCCTTAACCACGGTGAGTCTTAACTGGCAGAACAGCGAGCACAAGCCAGTCACATCTCAATCCAGAAGGATAGACAGGTGATCACTGCAGAATGGCATCAGGTTGCTGGGCCTGGTGGATGCCTGCTACAGAATCACAGAATCATAGAGTGGTTTGGGTTGGAAGGAACCTTAAAGATCATCTAGTTTCTATTCCCCTGCATGGGCAGGGATACCGTCCACTAGATCACGTTGCTCAAAGCCCCATCCAACCTGGCCTTGAACACTTCCAAGGGAGGGGCCATCCACAACCTCCCTAGGCAACCTGTTCCAGTGTCTCACCACCCTCACATTAAGGAATTTCTTCCTAATGTCTAACCCAAACATACCCTCTTCCACCTTAAAACCATGAGCCCTTGTCGTACCACTACAGAAGGTGTGAGCTGAAGCCTGGCCAGCAAGGTCTGCCACCTGTCAGCACATCCAAATTCCCACTGCTCCTAAGGCCCAGAGAGCAGACAAAATTATTCAAAATACAGGCTGCTTTAAGATCTCCCTGAATATCACACTAGAGCCACAACTAATGCAGACACAGATGCCTACTTAGACAGTTATGGTCTAAACAGACAATGCCTGTCTGTAGGTGACTCTGGTTTTCAACTGCTCCTCTGTTACCTTTGTGGCATATGGTCTCCAGATAAAGCTCTGGATCTGTAGAAAAGCCCCATTCCTCTAGGTGCAGATCAAATGGGACAGATTCGCCCTGGCACTTTTACTGCTGGTTTTTATTTGAATTTGGGGATGAAGGAAGTGAACACTCTGTATGGAGCATCTCTGGCTCAGCAGCCACTTCTCCTGCTGTCTGGCACAGTCCAAGTCTGCTGATCTGCAGGGTACATCAGATGGTTCATCTATTCACTCCTTGCCAACCCCAAATCCCTTGCTGAGTTTTCTTTGAGGCCTCAAAAAAAAAATGCAAAGCTCCATTTGTGCAGGAAACAGACCTGACCAAAAGCTCCAGCACCTAAGGACTAACAGAAATACAAAGAAGGGGCAGGATTCATTAATTCCCTATCACTCATCTGCATATGCCAAAGTTACCAAAATTCAAATGCTGGGCTTGCCCCTCCTGCTCACTAGAGCCTGGGAAGGGAGGAGGGGTGTGAAGGGACAGGAGGGCTTAGTTTCACAGCTGGCAGGCACAGTAACTGCTCCTGAGAAAAAGCTAACAAGGCTTTTAATTCAGGGTTGCCAACGTGACTGTTTCCTCCCTTCATTTCTGGCCTTGGCTCCAAAGCTGTCCACAGGGAACATCCAGTCTAGTCTAACATATCATCTGGTGTCTCTATAGTTTGTCTTACTTCTGCAGTCGCAGCCTGCAACTGTTAACTAAACCCTTGGCTTGGCCATGACTCCAAAGCTCTCCCTCCCCATGGACTTTTGCCATAGGCAGAGCTAGGGCAGAAGGCTCACTGTCTCCTGTGGCTTTACACTCTTCCTCTCAGCTCTGCTGCTGCAGCACATGGGAGATGGGCAGTGCTTGGGGCTTGAAACAAGCAGCTCCAGATAATTCTACCATTTGCCATTTAAACACTGTTTCCAAGCACACGAAGAAGGGGTTAAGACACAAGCCAAGCAAGAGAGTAAACCGCTTCCTCTAAGCAGAGAGACACAGAGAGGGCTCTGAAAGTCACACAGCTGTATACACTGGGAAAGAAGAAAAAGAAGAAATCAAATCAGTGAAAGGTACGGACTCTTGTCAGCTGTAATGTTACAGGGACACAAAGAGGAAGAGAATCCACAGATGGCTGCTCCAAACCCAAAGGACGCAGGACACAGAGCGTATGCCAGATTACCCTTACACCAATCTCAGCTAACTGAAAAAATGACAAGCCACTCTGAAGGCTCTGTGCAAGCCACAGGGCCTTTTATGTACCAGCCAGACAATGAACAGCCAGGGCATTCAGATCACCACATTCTCCTCAGACAATGCACACTTGCACAGGTTCACCCCAGCACAGTAAAGGATAGCTGTACACATGGAAGGTAAAAGAAAAATAAAAGCTCAAAATCACCTAGAGTCTTGATTTTTAAGTCAGTATCTTCAAGTTTCTACGGCTAACCTGAATGTTTTAGAGGGTGATATCAAGTGTTTTAAAGATAAAGGCATAAATTCTTGGCCCTGAATGCTGTCAGCCCAAAAACCCACCCTACAGGATATGGTTCATACATGGGACTTTTCATGAGGTATAAAAACCACTGTAATCCCTGATCCACCACAGAAAATGTCCAATGGAGATCAATAGGTTTGTCTGGGGAGTACCTGGAATACGCATCTTTACCCTACATCCTTAGCCAGAGAGTTGGTCCTAAGGGAGGTTCTCAAAAATGGGGCAACATGGAGTATACTCATTGTGCAAAATCAGGAAAGGATTTTTCAGTGGCCAGGAAGGCAGACATGGCCTGTGCTTCACAATGAAAGCCTCAAAAGGCTACTCTGAATTGCCTCCCACCCTCTCTCCAGATGAGTGCAAAGGACATTACCTCATGGAAATCCTTGCCTTGGGTTCAGCCGGTACTACTGGCAGCACTCACAAAAACAACTTTAAGCAGAAGACACATGAGGTTATGTCTTCAGACAAGAACTTGGATTTGTGGACAGTGGAGAAACTTTGAAAAAGCCAAATGCAGACTGACTGCATAAACAGCTCTGGGAAGCAAAAAAAACCAAAAAAAAACAAAACCCAAATCTCTCTCAAACAAACAAGCAAACAAACATCCCAGATGATGGGGCTTTTGCTCGGGCTCCATGGAGTCCAAAAACAGGGCAGAGTCCCTCTCCTCCTCCTCCTGACACACACATATGTGCATGTCATGTCTGCACAGCCCTGCAGAGTATTTCAGCATCTTCTCCTTTCACATGACTATGCCTATTTGTGAGATCCCTTTTCTCTGCATGAGAGATTAACAAAACAGAGAGATTATATTTTCTTTTCAAACAGGTGTCCGTGAAGTGGGAATAGTAGAACATTACTAATCACAGAGACAAACTGATGTTACCCAATGGTTCCCACATTCTGCACCCTACCACCTATTTGTCTCCCTGCTCCCATGCCCCACTGAACCTCACATATACATTAGAGACAAGGGAACGGGCTGAAGAGGCTAGCAACCTAATAGGATAAAGGCTTCTTACTCCAGGGAGCTAATCCATTTACTTAGCACATAACTAACCACTACACTTGGAGACTGTTCTCCCATGCCCGCATGCAGCAGTGCCTGCCCACACCTGCCTCACAGCACAACGCTCCACAGCACACAGGGCCTGGGGTGGTGTTTGCGGGTTGAAGCTCAGAGCTTGTGATGGGGCTTGACCCACCAACTCTGAAAGGCTTGGCCTATGCCTGTACCCATCTGAACAGCTTGAAAGAATTTCACTGGAGTCAGTATCCCCAGCTGGTGCTTTTGTCCTTAGGAGTAAGTAGGTGCATGGTTGCCTACAGTGCTGGTGATCAGCACTGATACCTTGTTGCAGCCCCTTTGTTCACATCCTCATGGCTGCATGTGGCTCAAGACGGCAGAGGGGCTGGTCTAGGGAAGCCTCCTCAGCGCAAGAAGCAATGCAACCAATTCCGCAAACTGTGCTTTTTCTTGCAATGTGCCGAGCTTCAGCATCTCCACTTGTTCATAGGTGCCAGAACAGGATACACATCACTCCTGCCAACTTTTTGACCCTTCTCTACATGAAAGCAGTGATGTGCCAGCCCAGAGACAGAAGGAGGCCACTAGCCTTCTCAACAGGTGTCAGCAGCACATGGCAACCCTTGGAGCTGTGTCTGAAGCTGTGCAGGAAGAACTAGGTGGAGAACTGCTGACCTCATGTATGCCACTCCACAGTCTGCATAAAGAACTACTTCCTAAATAGTTAGAAATAAACCTTCAACTCAATAGCCTGTAAGATCCCTACCAGAGCCTGTATAACACATGACAGTGCTCATAACACACACAACAATTTTAACAAATAATTTTGATGTTTCCTTTTTTCAGTTCAAGATTTTGGCCCACCTAATGCTTATGAAACCCCCATGTCTCAGTATCAAGAGGGCTCATTCGCCCACTGCATTCAAGAAGGGCAAAAAGTTCAGCTCATCTTATTAAAACAAGAGAGAGTACAAAGGCAGACCAAGGCCAAGTTCACCAACATCCTCTGTGCAAAGAAAGGTTGATAATAAAATAAAAAAATTATACCACATTGATATGAAGTTTTGAGTGTGTTTGAGTGATTTGGATGCTTGCATCTGGAAAGCAAATGAACCAGTGTCTCAACTCAGTACAGAGTTTAATGCAGTGAACCAAGCAACACAGGCAAGTCTCACAGTTGCAGCAGTAGTTACTGCTGCTTGCTATTTCTAACCCTACCACCAGCCACATCATGAGATAGCAATCTGGTTTTTTTTCAGATTCTTGTGGTTTACCATTTCACCCATCTCTAGGGTCCTTCCATAGGCTGTTTAGCACAACTGCCCATAGTAAGAGACTGCAAAAAGCAGACAGGAAGGATTAAAAAAGCCTTTCACACTTCTTGTAGGAGTCAGACTTGAAAAGAACAATAGGTATATGGTGAAAAGATACAAGTTTGCTGCAAAGATGTCATAATAGAAGTCTCTCTGCTCAAAAAAACATTTTCCAAGAGCACCACTTCCTCTGCTTATAATTACCTTCATTCCTCTAACAATACTTAGAAACTAACAGAGCTAGCCATGTTATTCAGAGGGTGACAGGAAATTATATTAAGTCAAAAACAAGTTAAGAGCTTGATTTGATAGCACACTAAATTGAGAACTACAATGAAAATACATCATGAACTCACTGTACTAGTAGAATTAGAGCTCTGAACAAAGCACCACAGCTTGTTTCAATACTTACATTAAAGTATGCTCAACATAGAGTCTTATCATCTAGGCAGGTACACCACATTCTTATGTGAGGCTTGCCTGTCTTTCCTGAACATAACAGCAAACCACGGCAGTAACAGACTTTCCTGAACAAACCCAGGGCATTCCCTAACCTATGGCAGTTTCCCCAGCTGCAAACCACATCACCTGTAGTGTAGTCAGTTTACCACAGTAAGAAAACCAGCTGACTGGTTCCATTTTAAGGATATTTCTACCTATACTAGGAACTGCGCAGATCCACCAGTTTTGCAATTTGGAAAATGAATTGTTAAACTGTTCCTTGTTTCTTAATTATATGAAGCCCACGCATCATCAAACCAGAGCCTATAGGAGTGTCTGATGAGCCTCTGAAGCAGTATGCAAGATAGGGAATCTCTGTCTCCACAAGGCAGGCAAACGAGTTACCTACACTGTCAAAAAATGAGCATGCTTACAATAAGATTGCAAAGGAACTTGCAAAGCAATTAAGAGTCTTATTCTTTGTCTAACTGCTCAACCTATTTTTTCCATAATCAAACGCATGAAGGTGAAGCTACAGCTTGCAACGATATGCCAGGATTTTAAAACACAAGCATATTTTTAGAATTTAATATACAGTTTGCACTAGCATAGACATGACTGCAGACTGAATCTACATTAAGTTCCTAACACTCTAGAGGATCTTCAGTTTTGCAAATTAATTCCTATGGAAATTGCTTTGTATGAGCAAGCAAAGTCCAACAGGAGATTGAAAAGAATTTTCAATGAGGAGAACCAGCAAACTCAATAGGGTTTCTCCTGAGTATCTTCATTTCTGCTTTTGTAAGTTTACCTGTGATCGTGAGGACACCTATGCTTTTGAAACCTTGAATTTAGAAAAAAAATGTAATTATATGCTTTTGGCTTGGAGAGGGAGGGTTCGTCTCTTAACTTACCAGTCATCATTTCCTCAAAACCAACTGCAGCTCAATAAGCATTGAGTACCTGTGAACACAGCTCTAGATGAGGACAGGGAGTTTTAGAAGTGAATCTGCTCTGGTTTAACTTAGTCTCCACCTACATGAGAAGTAGATGCCTCTATTAAATGCCTCCTCCTGTGAGATGAGCTGTGGACCAATGCCCAAAACTCTCATCGACATCAACAGGCTGAAAGAAAGCGTGAACAGAGCCCAGCAGTGTGGTTCTCATATGAGCCAACAATGAAGAGACTATTCAGAGCTAAAGCAAAAAAATCAGAACTAAACCCCAGCCCACGCCAGGGCCAGCTGTGTTGTTGACAGCCAGGCCAGCTATTCCACTACACCAAAACTTGTGTAAAAAACAGCATTTCCTAGAGCGTGTACTCTAGTCATGGGCTTGGCCTTAAAAGTTCAGCCAGCTTCTGCCCATGGAACAGTAATGGCTGCTGCGTTTTCAAGTCTCAGCTGTGCTCTGGGACTAGCTGCTTGCTTTCAGTCTGTGGTGGCAAAACTGGAGCACAAACGCCCAGCATTAATAGCTCATCTGCACCATCATATGATTGTGTTGTTTCTTCTGTTTCCAAACCCACACTACCACCTCCCTCCTTCCTTCTGACTCACAGGCTGTGCCCCATGGGGAGACTGCAGGGTGCAAAGCACACCTGGGGCACCTCTCAAACACCAGGGCCAAGCCATGCAGGATGAGATAGGTGTCCTACTTCAGCAATATGGGGCTAAGCAGTGCCAGAAGAAAGCAAAGGTAAAAATAAGCTCTTGCCTTCTGTTCCTTGCTACCATTACTTCTGTGTAGTGTTTCAAGTCTCGTACCATCTGACTTCTAACCAGTAGAAGCCCTGTTATCATGTGGATGCTGACTACTAAGAGAATGGTCACTTGTGTATGTGCTTAAGCTGGAAATTCAACATTTAGTGGTGGCAGTGGTAGGAACAACAAAAAAAAAAGCCTAACCTCTTTTCTGATCATTCCAGTTTCTTAATCTATATAATAAAGTCAGAAAAGCAAGCAAACTGCCACCACCATCAGGCACTCTCTAGACTACATGAGGAATAACCAGCTTGATTCTAACTAGCCATTTACCCTTTCCAGTCTCCTGAAGCTCACCTCACTGATCCTCCAGAGTAGTAACTGTAAGGCTTTCTCCTTTTCAGAGGTTGCTACCATAAGCAAAAGATGTAACTTATCACGCCTGAAGAGAGACCCATTCATCCGCAGACCAAATACAACATGGGCAGTGGCAGCATATGGTGAAGCCACCTGCAAGCTCCTTTTCTCCACAGGCAACGATGAGATATTTGTATCACAATGAGCCACATGCTGAGGGAGGAGTGGGAAGGGAGAGGTATCTGGCCAACTCAACAGCCACATTGGGACCCAACCCAGGCAGCCCTCCTAGTCCAGGCACACCAAGGCTGGGGGACGTAAGGACAATCCAGCCCTATTCCAGAAAGCACTGTAGGGAAGGTCCTGACCTTCACTTCCAAGCAACATCTACTAACTGGTCTTGCTGGAAAATATGGACATGTTGCAGCAAAACTTCTTAATATGCCAGGCCCTCAAGACTACTTGTGCTGAGTTCAGAAAGTGGGAAAGAGAATGTGCCAGCATTATCCTTCTGCACTGTACTGTGTCAAAACAAAAAAACAAAACATCCTTTGGAAAAACCTTCTTCAAAGAGGAACTGCAACAGCCAACACACAAGAGAGAACAAGGGTATGCTGCAGGATAGCCACCCTTGGGACAGCCACTTTTGAGTATCCAACGCAGCACCCACTCTGTGACTGCTATTCATTCCACCTCAAACCCCATTTTGACCAGTTGTGTTGTTGCTACAGTTAGGAACCCTACGTTTTGCTGAGTGATGTTTCTTGTGGCCTGTTGGCAGCCCACCACAAACCACTGCCAGTAGATACGGCAGACTGGGCTTTTCCTTCTACTTGTTCAGCTGGAATTACTCTCTGTGGTGCTTTCAGAGAAAAATGCTAGAGGTCAAGACCCCAACTTTGTCCTTTCATGTTGAGAGATTCTGGCAGCCACTTTCACATGGAAACACCTTTTTTTTTCCTTCCCCAAATTTGCTCCCTCCAGGCCTACCTACAGCATCACCAGTATTACTTAGGACTTCTCCCTAAGTCACATCCCAAGGACACATGCCAGTGGTGCCCATATGCCCATTTGATCTCCTCTCTCTGGTCTGCAGCCAAAGAATCAGCTTTAGTCTAATACCTTCTTATCAGGCTTTAGAGCTTAGAGGAAAAAAGAAAGACAGCAGGGTTGGGAAGGTGGCCAGCAAGCCTGCCAATCTAAATGATAAGCCATTGGCTTTAACCTCAGTCTCACAATTTATTGCCACTGCTGCCAGGTGCTATTACTGTCCCTTTGGGAATCTTAATACAACAAAATTACTCTACCTAGCTCTGTCTCCATCCATTCTTACTCTCCTCTTCCCCATCCTATCCCACAGATCTCTCTTGCCTTCAACACATACTCTCCCAAACTTCAGCCATATTTCTTTTCCTTCCCTTAACTTCCTTTTCCTCAACCAAGCTCTGTGGTGCACTCCAAATCACACTGATCAACCTAATCCTCACTCTCTCATGATTCAAAGCAGCACCTCCAGGAAACAGGTTTCAGATGTTTCAGCAAATGTTCTAGCTACTGGCTGTCACTTGGAGACAGCTTACATGGTACTTTGGTCCCACGGTAGTCCAAATGGCTATATTCTCCAACATGCAAGCTCCCAGGAAAAGAAGGTAAAGTCACATGGGCAGATACCCAGGGGAAAAAGATATAAAGAAGTATTTCCAGGCAGAAACACTCATGTAGTGGCTCACTCATCCATCTCCCCCTTCAACTGTTGCCCCTTTGCATGCATTAAAAAAACAGATCAAAAATGCATTCAGATAAAAAAGGAAAGAAGGTCTTAAGGGAGAAGAGCAGAAGTGTTTGGCCCTAGGAATGGACAAGCCAACACACCCTGTGCCAGGGCTGACACAATGGTGGAAGAGGTCCAAGGAGAAATGTGCGACCAGGATGAAAGTCTGCTAGCAGCACACCTGAAAGGTGAACATAATATAAACATATGTCATGGAGCAGGACAGAATTGGAGCAGACTTGCACAGATATTAATTCTGTATTTCAGCAATGTACACAGAACAGAAATCCTCAAAGAGAAGCTGTTGATGTACAGGCTGGATGAGCAGACAGTGAAGTGAATGGAAAGCTGGGTGAATGACCAAGCTGAGAGGGCTGTGATCAATGGCACGGAGTCTAGCTGGAAGCCAGCAATTAGTGACATACCCCAGGGATCAAGGTTGGGTCCAGTCCTGTTCAACATCTTCATTAACAACCCGGATGATATGGCAGAGTGCGTACCCTCAGCAAGTTTGCTGATGACATGCACAGGAACCTCATGAAGTTCAACAAAGGGAAGTCCAAAGTCCTGCACCTGGGGAAACAATCCCAGGCGCAAGTATATGCTGGCAGCCACCCAGCCGGAAAGCAGCTTTACAGAAAAGGATTTGGGATTGAACATAAGCCAGCAACATGTCCTTGCTGCAAAGAAGGTGAATGGTATCCTTGGATGTATTAGGAGGAATGTTACTAGCTGGCTGAAGGAAGTGATCCTTCTCTACTAGCAAGGCCACACCTGGAGTACTGTGTCCAGTTCTGGGCTTCCCAGTACAAGGGCAACATGGAGGTACTGGAGAGAGTTCATCAAAGGGCCACAAAGATGATTAAAGGACTGGAGCATCTCTGCTAAGAGGAGAGGATAACTGTTCCACCAGGAGAAAAGAAGGCTCAGGGGAGACCTTATAATTGTGTACAAATAACTGAAGGGAGAATGCAGTCTGATGCTTTTTGGTGCTATCCAGTGCCAGGACCACGGGCAATGAGCAGAAACTGAAACACAGGAGGATGTTCCCTTTGAACACTAGGAAACACTTTTACTGTTCAGGTGACTGAGCATTGGCATAAGTTGCCTCTGGACAATGCAGAGTCTCCATCCTTGATGACACTTAAAAGATGCCTGGACATGGCCCTGGGCAAGTAGCTCTGTGTGACCCTGCTTGAGCAGAGAGGTTGGACAAGGTCCCTTCCAACCTCAACCATTTTGTGAGAATGCTATAACCTCTGTCACACTGATTGATGCTGAAATCCTAGGAATAGGACTAGATTATCCTATCCTTGGCATTTGCAAACTAGTACCACAGCAGCAGGTGAACCTTGCCATCAGCGAAGACACAATCAACTCACTTGTCGTCTTGAGGAAAGAGGAAATCATTATGTAACCCTTTCTAGGAAGCAGCCAGGGCAAGTTCTACATGGGTTACTGCTCTCTTATGCTCTGATTCATCCAGTACCAGGAACACAAGAGCACTTCCATTACAGCATGTTTTTCCATGGGTTGGATAACCATTCAGGGAACGCTTAGGGGACACAGAGAAAGAGACAGTTATCTGCTGCCTGGCAGACTCATAATCACCTCCTCAGGGCAGGGTGGGGTTCCTCATGCCTTCCCTCACTATTGTGTCTACCTCCCAGACAGCACCCCTCCTTCCCACCCTCTCTCTTCTCTGTCACTGTCAGACTATAAATGCCTTAATCAGCAAACCAGACATCAACTAGGTGGCACTGAGTCAAAAAGTCTTTATAAGAGACATCAAACCAGGAGAGAACATCTTCTCAGCTCCTCCAAAGGCACAAAGAGTGAGAGGCCTCTACCATGCCCACTCACGTGCTACACGTCTTGAGTCCCAGAGCCTCCTGCCACAGAACTACATCCCAGCAGGCAGGCAGACTGGACAATCTAATCAATCATTTTTCAGCCCCAAAATTTCTCATGCTAGGATTGCCTCACAGCCGCCAGGCATAGCATTTGTTTTGCTGGCTACTTCAGTGCCAAATGCTGGCAGGGGTGAGATAGACAGGGGCTTCTGTGCTGGAGGAACGGCTGCTGTAGATCATTTCTGGGGGTGAAAAATAAAAGCACAATTGCAGGAGGTTACCAGAAGCAGGATTTCTCATTCTGTCATGGCGCAATTGGTTTCTGCAGCAGTTTCCTTACTATATTGCTTCAGCACACACTCTAATGCACCTGGGGACAAAGAACTGCTGCTGTGGCCCAACTCCTCACACCTGGGAGAGACAAGTTCTGGCACTGACCCCCTTAGGAAACAGTGTAAGCCATCATGCTCAGCACAGGGACCTGAACTCCGCTCAGTCAGCCCAGAAGAGCAAGGCTCAGGGCAGAGACTGATGAAACTACCACCAGCATCAGCAGTGGGTTTTCCAGCACCCCCTGAGCACAGAGGCAAGCTCAGACAGGCAGATGATAACAATTTCCAGGAACGGACAAGGTCTGGATTCAAACTGGAGGCTGAGAAGTGAAAGGGATTTGTGAGCTCACACATTCTCTATCTGGAAGCTATTTTTCAAGTCCTGAAAAGACAGGTAAGGGCAAAGCCCAGCTGTGCTGAGGATATGGAAACCTCACCCTGGAGCCATTAGAAGCCCAAAGCCCAGACCTCAGTGTACCAGGGGTCACACACTGGTCCTAGGCCATGCATGGCGAGAGCCATCCTGCCACCGCTGTGCAACCAGTATCAGCCCAAAGAAAGTTCAGTGCTGATCACCCTACCAGGCCCAGTCCAACCAAAATGGCAGTACTCAAGCGTTCAGCAGAAGGACTTGATATTGCACAGCTAAGCCTCACAGGGCTCACACTGTACCTAGGGCACTTTCAGTATCAAGCCAAGACAAAGTTGCACTCACCTGTTATGCACTGAAACTCCTCGCTCACCAAAAGGGCATAGTCACTGCACTGAGAAATCAAAATATTATAACAGGATGTATTTTCTCTCCTGTGCTGGCTCTCTTTTTCACCCTAGCATCTCCAAGCATTTTAAATAATGCATTAAGCCTCCATGAGACAAAGGTATTAATATTATCTGCTTACACATGCAGGCAAAACACAGCAGAAAGATTTCACAACTTGCTCAGAGCTACCCAGTGACTTCATAACATAACTGGAAATATACCCATGTAACCAAACTCTCTGCCTCATACTTTAAAACAACACTCTTCTTACCAACCACCTACTCACACATAAATGAGAAGAATTTGGATTGCTCATCATGCCAACCCAAAGCTCTTCTCCCCCAGGCGAGATGTCTTATGATCTCTCTCCCTGCAAATGCTACGCTCAAGACTTCTCAAGCTGCTGAAGGTAGCTTTCAAAGGACGTCCAGCCTGTCCCACTAAATAGCACAGGAAGGTGGACCCTTTACTTCTTATCTGTTTACAGATATATACATGATATATAAAGACCAATTAGTCTCATCCCCTGGGAACAAGCTCAGCAGCTCCAAGGAGTTTTTGTGACACCCTGGACTTCCTTACACCTCAGCTGACCCTTGTGTCCCTTAGTGCTTTCACCTCAATCTATCAAAGGATGTCCTTGGAATCCTTGATCTCTTGCCCTCAGCACTGCCAAAAAAGCCAGATCTGCTGAGGTCAGCAGGGTGGCAGCAGCCAGTGTCTTTCTAGGACACATACAGCCTTCATTAAATAGCAAGTAGCTTGCAGCAGGGCCTGCATTTAATGACACTGCTGTCCAAGGACCATGATCAAGGGGTGGCTGAGAGGGCATTCACTGCAGCAACATGGATGCACAAGCCAGGGTATTTCTGCCCAATTAGAGGAAAGAAAGGAAGAAATCTTCTGAGCTAATTTTCTAGTCCTTTAGAGGAGTGAAGAAAAGCATTCATTGAATTGCCCTCGCATGGCCTCAATAGCAAAGAGGCTGGGTGGCCAGCTGACCAGCCAGCCAGAGTGGGAAGTACACCCACCAAACTATTCAAACTCATGGCTGGGGCACAGAAAGGCAGAATCACGTTTCCCCATGAAGCTGGAAAGGCATGTCCTGGCACCTAACATGACAGGACTTTTTTAACCTGCTCCTGTGCAGCCTTTCCTGCTGAGGAAGGCTGAGCTGAAAGGCCCAGATGATGGAGATTTCCGTGTATCCACAGATCATGAAGGCTGAAGCACAACAATTCCATAATGCCTAAAAAGCACATAGATTGCCACCAACTCGTCTCTCACAAATTCGATCCCCTTCCTTATCAAAAGGCACCAAGTCACTGGAACACAGGAAGACATTTGTAAACCACCTGCCACAGATCCACAGCATTTCTTCAAAAGCTGCCTTGTCTGTTAAACCCTAAGAATAGCTTAAGCATCCCAACACAGAGCCACTCCACACCACAACTCTCCAGACCAATTTTTCATGGTAAGACTCACAAACCAAGAACAGCTGATGTTCAGAATCCAGATGAAGTCTTAAGAGCAGCCAGTTTAATATTATCATTCCTCACTTGCACTGTTTACCTATCTAAAAAACACATGAAGCCAAGTGCTGCCCAGGTGGTTAATAAGAGGTACTTTTGTTGGAGAATGAAAACAGACCAAGAAACACACACCTTGGTCCTATTTTACAGGTGGGGAATGGAGTTACTGAACCAGACTTGCTCAGCTTCATACAAAGATTTTGTGCCAGAACTCGAAAAAAACCCACCAAAAACCAAAAACAAACAGGTTTCAGATGGATGCTATAAGAAATGACATTGCTGATTTTAGCTAAGCTCATGGGAATCCAAATGTCAGTGGAATACTGAATCTACAACATTACTGTAATTTCTATAATGATTTTCGTAGCAGAAACAAGCACAGGTAGCAAGCAACAAGCCATCACAAAGCTTCTGCATATTACTGGCTGAAAATTAACCAATTCAAACTAAAAATAATACAAACTACCAAACCTTTACAATATTCAGACTGTATTTCACTTTGCATGTTCCATCCTCCACCTCCCCTTCAAAAAAAAAAAAAAAAAAGTAGTACACTTTCAAATTAGAACGACTATGTGAATAGCCTATATTTATAACAGGGATTCCACAGCCTAGAAGTGTTAATGATATGTGCAGTAAAAACATTATTTTTAAAATACACCTCCACTCCAAATTTCCACTTATTTTGCAAAAATTTCTGCCACAATTAATCCAGAAGTGTCAGAAAGCAAATCATTCTCACAAGGTTTCCCAGAAAACCCCCACCGGTTTGGTAAGCTTATTCAAATTAGTCCCTAACCTTCACGAACACACTCACAAACACGCTGCTGAAATAAATTTAGGGCAGAGCAGGTAGATACTATAACCAGGATCCAAATTAGAGAAAGCACCTGGACCAAAAGGAACACTTCTCCATTTATTCATATGCACTCTGAAAAATAGAAGGCTGGGCACAGGCTTACCAGCTTTCTTCTCCTCTCATTAGGATGTGAGACTAATTAAAGTCTGTCAGTATCAGAGAAAGATTTGGTTAATGTGAAATGCAAGACTTGGCCTTTTGAGTGTTCTGTGAGCAGAAACTTGGCTAGAATGGCAAAGAGAGGGTGAGGAAAACTGTACTGAAACCACAAGTCTCTGCATTATGTATTCATGGGTTGTATGCTGCCAGCAGGACTGAGAACAAGCAGCAATGTAATGCAGAAATGGAAGGGTCTTGCTTTTATAGATCTTGGAAAATAAAGACATAGTCCTTTATTTTAGTAGGTTCATCTTGTATGCTCAAAGGGGGTGTTGTTAGTGAGGTTAAAACTAATACATCCAACCAAAGACAGTGAAATTCTTCCCTAATGAGAGGAAATTCAGAACTGAAAGTAACTGTCTTCAACTTGCTGCAATTTACCAGGGTCAGCAGATGTCTGCAGATACTCTTTCATACTGACACTACACCAGTGCAAGAAGAAAAACAAATCACGAAGAGCCAGCTGAAATACTAACTCTACAGCAACATCTTCTGAAAGAGAAGCACCAGATGGGCACTGTGCAGTGCACCTCACCAGAACCGGGCACACCCCATTTCCCAACCTCTGCAGAGATGAAGCAAACTCCTAGCATTTACACACCTCAGACCTAGGCCTCTACAAAAGTCCTGCAAAATCAAGATAAACTGTATTTGGAGCAGCCTGTGAACAGTTTACTAATACAAAGTGTTTAGAAGGTAAAAGGCACTGTTTTACATTGCTGTAAAACTCCTAGAAGGCATAAAGAGACCTGGGCCCAAGGAGGGCAAGCAGTGTGAAAACAGCTATCATCAAGTCCACAACCACTTTCATTAGAAAAGCATTTCTTTTTACACCCCTAAGCAATTAATTTATTTTGGAGTAAATGGTATGAGTCAGATCATGGCAGCAGGGGTAACCTGACAAAAGTGAACCCCAGTGATTTTGTTTCTGTGTCATGCAATGACCTGCACAGTTCCTAACGAGGGTAGCAAGAGCCACTCAAGTAGCAGTGGCTTTACCTTTCAAGAGAGGTATCTACAAGTAGACATAGTTTATCCAAGACAGACAGCAAAAGTACCAATTATGCCCCAAAGACGTGATCACAAGAAGCAGACCTATGAATTTACTGAATCCTGCCTCAATAACCCTTCTCCGTCTTTGCCTGTAACTCCTTCTCTCAAGTGGTGCTGCTTTCCTCATATCAAGTTCTTTCTGCCTTACCTGCTGCATTTTTTCCAGGTCAAGGCTGGGCCTGCTGACCTTATCCCCATATCCTTGCCGATGTCTCTTACAGGGCATGACTTGCTCAAGGCCCGCCCCAACGCTTGTGATAATTAGAGGTCTGGAGGCTGGGCTGCACACAAGGGGCTGGAGTCTCTTGGGAGGGGAGGCACTGAACAGCACGGGGCTTGGGCTGGCGTGCAGGCCATCGGCCTGCTCTGCCACAGGCCGGAAGGACATCGCACACAAGTTCTTCACTTCTTCGTCGCTGGAGGAGGTGTTGTTGCTGTCACTGCAGCAGGCAAGCCTGCTGACCTGGGACCACTTCCGCTTCTCAGCCGCAAACTCTCGGTTGATGCGCTCCAGCTCCTCTTCTGAGCTGTGGCGGTCAAGGCTGGCCTGGAAGAGGGCCCGAACCTTGCAGCATTGGTTCTCCTGGTTCTGGAGCTGGTTAGTGGCCAGAGGGGTCAAAGTACAATTCCGTCTTCTCTCTGGTGAGAGAAGGAGATAGAGGAGTGGCAGAGGAGATCCATGTTCCACAACCTAATAATCAGGTCCTGCTTTCTCCCAAAGAGGTTTTTTTTTATTTCCTCCCAAGCGAACTTGTTGAGCTGTTTTCCCACCTTTTCTTCCCCAGAAGAAACACTCCCCAGCCAAATGCTTCCTCTTTGGAAGTTTGCAGACCTTTGCTAGATCAGACTGTTAGATATCTCCCACAAACTGTCACCTAGAAGACTAGTTGCAGAGCAAGAACATGGACCTGCCATCCACCTCATCCCCTGAAAACGGAGAAGACATGATCTTATGAATGTGTTGTTAGGCACTTGCCTCTAGCTAAAAATACTAAGTTCTAGTGACCAGATCTCAGGGCAGAGGAAGAAAGCAAGTTATATTGTTCTAAGCAGTTCAAATAGTAAAGGCAAATAGAGGTTTCTGAAGGCAAAAGTCCTCTTTTCTGTTACCAGGCTTGTCATACAAAAGCCATAAGCTGGGCATGCTCCACCTGCTCTGCTGAGCTTTCTTTGACAAGCGCATGGAACAGGGGTTTGAATTTCCACAGGACATGTCCTATGGGTCGGGAATTTAACAACTTCTGCCTTTGCATAAGAGTCCACTTGAATTTGGTTAAACAATGATAGAACATAGAGCATGCAGAAATGGCAGAGACTTAGTATAGCTCAAGAGATGCATTTACTACAGATTTCACTTGCATCACTAAGCTGCTTCATTGCAGGTACAAAAACAAGAGCAGAGCATCTGTCTCTCCTGTCGAAAACTCTCAGCTAGACCCAAGAATAGGGCTGCCCAATACCACCAGTACAGGAGAAAGGGAGCTCATCAATGTGTCCAGGGGAATGAAGAAAGCAAAGGTCAAAACTCAAAATGGCAAGAAAGAGAAAGCCTAGAACAAACATGACACAGGTGCAACAACATGAAATAAAAGGTAAATTTTTAGTCCCAGCTCTGCTTCAGACCCAATTATAGACCTTCTCTGCCCCATGTCTGCAGCACTCAAGCCTTCACATATGGTTAACAATTTCTGTCTCTGGTAAGAAAAGTGTGACAGCAGCATCTGATAACACCATCTTCTCCCTGCAAGGTCCTGAAGACTTCAAGGTGACTGATTTCATAGATTAGGTTGTGGTATATGGGGGACAGAGAAGGAGGTTCTTCCAGAAGCACAAGTAAAAAGCAAAATGGAATGAGCTGTAGCATCCCAGGGCTCTCCTATCTCATCCCTTTACCTCTGTCGATCTGAGCAAGTTCCTGGTTCTCTTCCTCAGAATCATCGCTGTCCTCATCACTTGGGGGGTAGGAGATCTAGGGGGCAAGGAAGAAAGAAAAGGCTACATTGTGAACACTGAATATTGCCCTGTTGCTGCCCAAGCCACTTTCCCCACCCTCCCCCAGTCATATCTTGCAGACAGCCACCCCAGCTAACTGCACCCACCCGGCCATAGCACCTCCCTGCACACACATCTCCCAACCTCAAACTCCCACTGCAAAACACAGCCTACCACTACTTCCACCTTGCTGCACCGCCATCTCATCCCCAAGCACAACAAACATACCCTGCCCTTAGCTCCCAAGGCACACAGCTTACAGCCATCATGGCCTGCCACATCCACATCACATGGACAACCAAATCTTCAAAACCCAACCACCAGAAAGATACATCCTGTCAACAGGACCAACAAACGGAAGCAGCATGTTAACTGTACCCACATTTTTCCTTTGAAAGCACACACTCAAGCCACCAAAGAACAGACTCATCTTGTTTTCCTACAGGACAACTCTGAACAATGTAATAGAAATAAAAGAAACAGGATTTCACAGAAATGTAAGCAATAACTTTATGTTGTTCCCATCAGCACAGAATCTTATAGTACCGCTGAACATCCTTAAATGCTTCAAGAGAACAACAATTCACATATTTTCTCTATCAGGAATTTCCAGGAACATTTGCTCTGGATCAGCCAGTGGACTTCACCAAGCCACGTGCTGTGTATCCACTTACTCAAAACATGTTCTAGCACTAAACAAAATTGGTAGCTCCTGTTAAGAAGAGCCGAGGGATCGGAGACCAAGCTTTTGTAGGCCAGAAAGATTCCACTGCTGCAGAGTTTCCTACATAGAGGAAACCATACCTACTCTGTTCCTCAAGTGACTTCTGTTCTACTGCATAGAGCATACCTGGAAGTTACTAGATCAAACCTCTGAGCTACACAACTTAGTATGTGTCTCTGGCAATGACCAAAACCAAATGAGTCAAAGGAAAATGCAATACTTCAAAAGAAACTTTTATAAAAGAGACTGTTCTGGAATAACATGATCACTGCAAAATGAACCTTATTAATCCTTACATCTTTTTATTTAGAACAACAACAAACATTCCCGTTATTCTTAGCTGAGTCTTGCCCACAACAGAATCCAATGGCAATAGGTTTCAAAAGCTTATATGCTTTGTTTCCATTTTAAAAGCGTCTTATGTCTTGTTTTTTTATAGCAGATGAGGCAGCACCCAACCATTACACTGGTATGGATCCATTTCACCTCCACCATTGCTCTGAGGGAAACATCCTTTGTGTGTGTCAGCCTCCCAGAGACCATACTTAATTAGGTGCCTATGAAAGATAAATCCAGCTGATGCAAAAAAACAGGAATAGCGTAGAAATTCTGACTTCTACTGAATTTGATAGCTATTAAGTCAACATCATTTTGTGATCATCCTCCAGAATTGTGTTGGGGGGCTTTATTTCCCCAAAAACCTGTTGCCACCTTTTTTCTCCTTTTTTAAAGCTACCTTTTGCCCTTTTAAATTTACATTGCCCTCTACTTGCTGATCTTTAAACTACTTTCCCAACTGTCAAACGATGAATTGGGAAAGTGGTACAGATTTATCCTCATTGCTGATATTCTTGAAGTAAATGCAGTAGGTTGTTTTTCCCACTGCTACTACCATTTTCTTGTACACATCCACACACATGCATCATTTAATAAAGGCAGCTGGCACTGAGGAACACTGCCAAATTAACAGACTTCTAGTTGTCTGCAGAACAGGTATAATACCTTGTTTGTGCCATGGTAGTTCATAGAGAGGACAGCTGATACTGAAGTGCCACTGTGCTAGCTGCTGTACAGACAGACAGCGGTCCTGTCTTCATTACAAAAGCTAAGGCTCCAATTCTAACTCAAGAGGTACTGACCTTAGACTGTGGCTCATTCCCACATAAAAACCTTTCATTTGGACATGGCAGGGTTTTCAGTGAGGTTTAACAGCTCTGCGTGGGAATCTACCAGTTCCAACTTTTGTACTATGTGAATGTCAATACACGGCATTGCTTCCAAAAAAGAGGCAATGACATTGTCCTGGTTTGAGCACATGCAGGTCAAAGAGCTACTGCACAATGTCAGTGGCTTGAGATATTTAAGATAGGAGTTGGATTTGAGTCAATGATTGACATTTTGAAGGACCAGCCTTGGGCTTCCAAAATATTAGCTCATCCCTGTACACGAGCAAGTTTGCTAGCCCCTAGTGTCATACGGATAACTCTCTTCCGCTAAGTTGTCTCCAGTGTCACAGGCAGCCCAAGACTAATCCCCTATGACTGGCCTCCAACATTTCTCTAGGGGCTTTGCTCAGAGTACCTGTGAGAAGAGAGAAACCTCTTTCAAACAAAAAGATACTGAGTCCGTGGATTTGCTCCTACAGTACAACCCAAAGAAATTAAAGTGGTAGGCTAAATGAATAAAAGGCGCTCTCACAGTCTTGATAATCATCCTCTGTATACTAGCCTAGGAAAAGTACCTGCTTGTCTAGAATAAAATATTATTTTTATAAGCAACATATGAAGTGCTTTTCAGAATCAAGGCAATGAAAGACACCTATTGAGCCATTCTTCCCGACATCCACCTTTTATTTTGGAAGAACATACCAGTAGCACACTTCTCCCAACATTCAGATTTGGTTTCTCCCGTTACTCCCGCTGGTTTATTTTACCCTTGTTCTACACAATAGCCTCAGACATCAAAATATTTTCATAATATACACCAGAGGCTAACCATTAAAAGCCTTAAAATCCAGCAATTGTGCATTTTATGCATTAATGAAATAATGCATACAGAAGACTCAGAAGTCCCATTGCCTCTCATGTCCCATGATCTGCACTGTCTTTCAAGAAGACCTCTCATCTCTGATTTTTTGTGGATTACATACATGCAAATACCATCCTGCTAGGTCTTCAGATCTTTCAGACACATTATCCTTTTCCCTTAATTTATCATTTGGCAAGGTCTATTTTAGTATTGCTACACTATTTTTATTACTAAGCGCTTCCACAAATTATATCCTGGTTATGGAAAAGGAATTCTCCTAAGTCCCTATGTGTGAGACCCTAGCTCCCATGTTCCCTAAAAGAGAACCATCATTAATTGCAGACTAACCATTAATCTTGCAGAGTTCAAATTTTACACACGCAACTCCTTGTCGCAAGGTACCATTCAGGCAAAGATTAATGGAAGCTCAAAAGAAAGGACTGTTGGTATGTATAACAAGAATTTCCAGAAACTATAAAGATACAGGGAATCAAAGACAAATTCTCTGACTAGTTGGAGATAAATGCTCTCTCCCTTGACTCTTCCCAGGCTTTAAGAGTAACACTCTCCTCTCTTCAAAAGCATTCCACTCAACACAGAGGTATTGTGTTCAGGCCTCCAGCTTCCCTTGCACAGTCCCTGTCTGATATTAGCCACAGATTTACTGTTGTCTAAGGCAGCACAGCCTTGTTTGCCTCACAAACTCAGAATTGTGGCACTGCAATAACAGAAAACTTGATCTCCATGTCAAAGATCCTACTAGATCCTGGCTTCATTGACAGCATATGAATCATAGGACTGTTTAGACTGGAAGAGACCTCTTGGTATCTTCTAGCTCATGCCCCTGCTCAAGCTCAGTCAGCTTGAATGGGATGCCCAGGACTGTGCCCTGTACACTCTGTACCTTAACATGCAAAATTAAAATCTCCAGTTCACATAGACATGTGAGTATTTACAATCCATGGCACAAAACAAATCAGAAAACAAAGGACAGGTACCTAACCGACCTCCAGTCTTTCTTCAGGAAATGCATCAGATCTGAAGTTCAAAGACAGCAGCCACCTGTTGTTGAGGATCTCAGTCTTACACCTGGATCCTTCAGTTCCAGCACCAGACATGCCTTCTGTCAGGCTAAGGACTCCTACTGTGCCAGATGGAAACATGGACAAACTTCCCCATGCATTTGATTTCACATCAATCTCCAGTAAGTAAAGATGAGCTTGTGAAGAATAACCAGACGGTATTTAAGGAGAACCAAGTGTAAAGTTTAACACTTTGAGGGAGATTAAACATGAAAGAAACTAGCAGAAGAAAATATTACAGATAGAGAAAAAAAATCTTTGCCTTTCTCATCACACTGCTACTTGTTAACTGAGTACTGCCAGCAAACTGCAGGCAGAACTGCCCAGGTCCTAAAGGGTCCAGTCACCCTTAGAGTCTAAAGCCCTGAAACATACCAGATAATAAAAAAACCCCACCCTGCTAAAGTGAAGTTCCTCTTGGTTTTCCTTACAGAAGGGAAATTAACCTGGTATAATATAATCAAAAGTAATAGCATTAAGAATCATCTGGGAGCTTACAAAGAGAAAGGAATCCCACTTCTAAAGCAGAACAAATCTCTCCCAACAGGCTCCACTTAATGACTGTGTTGTTCTAAAAAAAACAAAACACCAGAGTGGTTGATGCAGTGGAGGGTATGTGCATGAGAAGCACACAAGACAAACATACAACTGACCACAGCCAACCTCAAGTTGCCAGCTTGAACCAAGAATGCGCACAGGCTGGAGAGCATAATTCCCAGTCCCCCACTGGCAGGGAGTTTAACACCAGGGAGGTGACTTCAGCATCAGAGGCCAATGCTGCCTGTGTTGCCACATATAAGGCTGCTTGTGACACAGGCTCATTCACTTGAGTACTGGCACTCCAGGAAAGCCCCTTCCATGCACCCTGGAAAGAGACTTCACTGAGCTGGTCTCACTCACTGGTGCCTGGTGCAAAAGCAGAAAAAGACATGCAGCTCACTATGACTACTAATATCTCTTACAGGGAACCAATTTCCATTTCTTCAAACCAAAGAAATTAAACAAGTGCTCCCTTACCTTCTCCCTGCAGCACTGCCTACAGAGCTGCTAGAGAAATTGAGATCCTACAGCACAGGGCTCTACTGCTGGCTCTTCTCCTTCCCAACCACTTAGCTTTAGTAAAAACATTTTACAACATTTCCACACTGTTATTTTTCCAGGTCAACAACTGCAGTACTTGCCATAGAAACCTGTCCAATCCTGAATGAGGAAGGTGCCATTCTCTCAATCGTAAGAAACTGAACCAGAGAGAATGGGAAAACAAGCGAGAGTATGAGGCACTGAAAGGCAGTTTTGAGGGGAAGGGGTCAAATGAACCTTCAAATCAACATCCAACAACTCTCACAAGTTCTTCTTTAAATTTTATTTTAGAGACATTCCGCATTAAAGGGATGATTTATGCAAGTAAAAGAGGCTGCAGTGCTTGCTCTCTCCTCAAAAAAAGTACCGTTGTTAGAGAGATTAGAGGAAAGGCTCAGTTCAGTCTTCAGACATCTACAAGTGAGATATGACTGCCTAGACTAGATGTGGGTTTTACAGCTGGGGTCCTTCAAAAGCTAAGCTTCCAGCCAGAACAGTCCTAGTTTGGAAAAGCCTTCTAAAGTATTTTTTCCATTGTTATTATTCTTTTCCTTTTTAATTTTCATAATAGCTCTGCCTCCAAACTCTTTTCCCTGTTTCCTTGCAAACGGCTACAACTCAAACCCAGAGTTCATAACCCTTGAATGTTGTCCTGCTTGACAGAGCAGCTGTCTAGCTGAATCAGTGAAAGTGGTGATGGCCCAGTGGTACACAGCACTCTTCAAGGCCCTTGCTTTCCACGCCTGCCCCACACTGAAGACAGCAAAATTCCCTTTTATTTGTAGGAATGCTTCCCATTTAGTCAGACACTTCACTGTCTGTGGCTTCACAGACTTGAAAGAGGCAGAGTCACTCTAGGTAGCAGAGTCCACAATGTTTTAGCAATACAGATGTACTTTTTATTGAATGCTTACCTTACACAGACAAAGGCAAACATGGTGACTGGCAATGCTCAGGGCACAAGTGGTGGGAGACATCAACCAAAGAACACTGAAAATGAGCTTCTGTTCTGAGGAAGAATGACTGAACTCTGTTTCCAAAAGCGTAGCCTAAAGTTGGGCTACCCAGATCTTACAAGGAAAACATCAGGCTTGCACAGACCAGCAAGGACACAAGTGGTAGGTGGATGCAGGGAGGTGCATGTGTGATCCTCTTCTTGTCTTAAATCCTCTCCCTTATGCTTCTGTAATTCCACCAGCAAGTTAATGTTGAATTGAACATACTGTTTGAACAGTGAGATTATGTTTATCTACTGTCTACAGCTCCTGGACAGAAGTTACAACTGTGGCCAGACCTCACTAGAACTAGAGAGATGAAAGAGTAGTGTCCTAGGCTTGGGGATCCAATATTGAAAGTGGAATGAATCAGAGAACTCTATGCAGAGACAAGTGCAATGGGGCTTCATCACTGGGATAGAGCACAGAGACTGGTCAAAAAATTATTCACACCAAACCCACAGAGCACAGCTGGACTCTCCGTGCTGTCTCATCTGCCCCACATCAGTTCTCTTGCAGCAGTCAAGTGTCTGCATCAAACCTTTTTTTTTTTTTAGGTCTCCCCCCACCCTTCCCAAGACTAAGCAGAGATGATTTTGCAGGTGAAGGCAAAAGATAAAAACATCAAGGGCTTTTGCAAAACAAACACATAAATAAAAAGCAGCAGGTCCTGATGCATCACCATAGCTCCAGAGAAGTATGGTGTACAGCACCGATGAACCTATGGTGTGTGGACATGTGGACTCCCCAGTTAAGAGAAACAGCAGACATCTGATGTTTTCCACTTGCAGGGAACTGAATGCAGCCTATGACCACAACTGAACACCAGTGTTATACAACAGTTATGGATCAGGTCTTAAACACAGGAATCAGGTGAGCCACAGTAACAGCCTTTTCCATTGACTCCTATCCAACATGGGCCTTCTCTCAAAAGCTCTGGGTGAACATTGTTAGAGTAAAACCAAGATCATCCTTTTATATTGCACTCAAGATAGCTTCCAAAAGGCAGCAATTGCAAAGAACCTAGAAAAGATTCTGTTCTACTCAGCAAAGACCAACGATATAGACACCCACATAGATGCACATGCTTCTCCCACCATCATCAGTCAAACTTCTGTGGCAACAGAAGACACAAAAGTAGGGCTAGCAACTAAAATAAGAGACTTTAAAAAGCCTCCTACTCAGAAGACACCCAGACTCTGGTCCTTTCCATCCAAAACATTCCAAATCTTAAAGAGCTCTATTCAGTTTATTTATTCGCAAAGCCACTATGACAACCAGAATCTCTTTGTATAAACATAGCTGCAGTTGTGTTTGGGGCCTTGATTTAACAGTTCATTATGTTGGAAATTACAGGTGGAATGAAGTCACTACAACCCTTACTCAGCAGGTGGATGGAGTCTGGTAACAGAGGTGTTACCACAGAAGCAGACCCTTTGATTCTCCCAATTCCTGCTTGGTTTCCCAGAGCACTATGTTTTACCAAATAAGACTGCTTCTGCAGTACAGGAGTCACGAGAATGCTGCAGCTCCACACTGTAATATGTATCACCCTTCCCAGTAGCAATAGTTTTTACAAAATTCTCAAGCTGTCCTTATGTTGTTAGTTTAAGAGGATGGTTAAGGTTTATAATTCTTACTGTGGTGACAGAAGATATACGTTCCTCCAAATCCACTTCTACCTGCAAGTGAAGCTTACAGATATGACACTTCCAAGTAAGTCTCCTACTCTCCTCCCACCACAGAGTAGTGGTCAGTAGAAATACCCAGCACAGCTTGGCCTCGGTCTGCAGTCACCTGCATGTGATGAAGCCACACAGTAAGTTTCTCTCCAGCTCTGCTACTCTGTTCATAACTTTGCTGGTGTGATAAAGACACTTATGGCTAATTAATAATCAAGTTTTAAGAATTCTATTGGAAAACTAGGATCCACCTGTTAACTTTCTCACCCTATGCATTGAGACAGCATTTTACACAGCTCAGAGGGGAATCAGCAAAGCAAGCAGAAGTAAAGAGTCAGGAAACACCCATCAGAAAGAAGCAGCAAAATACAAAATGATTGTTCCGCAAAGAGATCAGTTTGCAAAGGAGGTCAACTCCTCTGACAGCTCACAGCGTGGAGTCCTGGCATTCCCCTGGCTCGCACCCCACAGGAGCAGTGTTATTCAGCAGTGCTGACACCACAAAGCACAACAGGCCAGAAAGACGAGAAGGAGCCTGAAGGATTAAAGACCTTCATTATGAGGCCTCATCCATCCTGTGTTAAGATACAGTGACTTACAGCCCATTTGCTGCTGAACCTCAGCTCTAAACACCGCAAGGTTAAAAGTAGCAGTATTTATCACAGGCTGAAAACCCTCTCAAGCATAAGGAGAAGAGAGTACAAGGGGCACCTACAACTAGAGAGGCACCTATAGCACAGCTATTCTCATCTGCAATACATGTACTGAGAAAGGGGAGGATGGGAAACAGTTGCCCAAACCAGTGCCAACTATCCCTGCTTAGGCCACAGTGACTTACACACACTCCTCCTGACTCACCCCCCTTCCCCACTGGCCTAGCTCATCACATTGCTGGGATGAGGAGAGGTCCCTCTGCACAGGCCAGCTTCTCTGACAGCTTAAAGCAACTCCCCAGCATTGCATGGGTCCCCTCTACCAGGGAAATACAGCTGACAGCAGCTGGCATACACAGGTTTTCTATGCCTTGAGATACTTCATTAGCTGACGAGAAGCTGTCTGTGTTGGGAGACCTCACTCGACACTCACCTCTGCTCAGCCATAAAGAACTACATTAGCCAGATTTGCAAACACAAGGAACAATGCCTTACAGTCAGGCTGGAAAACACATTTGGAGCACATGAGACATTTCAGGCTTCTCCTCTAAAAATCCCACATTAACCCTTCTGAGTGCAAGTGGCCGCAAGCTGCTTCATCTCTCTGGATTTACACCAGTCTTCTTGCGTTTTATCATGGAGCAAGCCAGTAACGTAGGATAATCCTTCAAGACCCGATCTTTGATCCATCTGGTCAGGCATCTTTAGAGTAAGAGTTAGGAGCATGTAAATACTTGCTATGGATCTCGTTGCCCCAGATACTTTCTAGCAGGCATCGTGTGATACCAAGTGGTTCTTAGTTGGGAGAATCTGGCCAAAGGGGGTAGTCTCTTCTTCCTGCACATGGTGGGATGGGCTAGAGACAAGTGGCACAAAGACATAATTTGAATGATTACTCTTTCTTCCAATATATGAGCGGGTTGGCATGTTTAGGTAAAAGAAGTCCATTGGGCTACTAATGCACAGACAGCAGTTCAGTCTCTAGAAGCTCCCAAGACCAACATATGTGCTGTTCTTACTGTCTTCCCTAAGTGCCCGTATCTGGCACCTGCAGGAGATAGAACTGACTGTAGGTCTAAGACAGGATGTGTGCTCCTAAGCCCCATGCATGAAAGCAGAACACACAGCACATGCATTTACTTGCAACATCACAACACAAGGGGATGCACAGAACAAAACCCGACAGTGTTCTTGCAGATTCAACTCACTTTGCTCACCACAGATGGCTACTGAGGCAGTGTCCGAGCACCACATACTAAACTGGCACGCCCACATACCATTTCAGAAGCAAGACAGGGGAAAAGTTGCATTGCACTGCAGCCCTCTCCAAAATACCACCAAGGGGTTTCCCAAGAATGACTTGTTCTGTCCAAGCCAGAATAAAGGGGTTTCTATTAACTAAAAAATATAAATGGAAGCTGATTTTTAAGCCTCTAAATTATTTCACTTCCTATGTTCCAGACCAAATACCACTGTTCCCTCCTCTTAATTAGCCCTTGCCAAAGAACTTTTATTTCTTTGGAATAACCAACGCCTAGGAATAAAGAAAAAATAAAAAATAAAAATAAAAAAAAGAAACCCAAGCACAAAAACAGTCTGGCTGCAGACAACTGTCTGGAACAACCACTTGGCTTTGTGTGTAATAACTGGGTGACAGGATATGGAAGGATTATTTTATATTTTTCCAGCTTACATCCAGACACACTCAGCAAACTAGAGGCTCTGGCACCTTTCCTCAAGATGGGAAATTCCCTGTTCAATCAAAGGAAATTTTCTTCTCATCTTATGCCCATATAGAGCTTGGCAGACTGTGGCCTCTGATGCCAAGAAGTAAGAACATCAGTTAAATAAAATTAGCCTGCATCGTGGAAACAATGTGACCCCATTAGGAAGGCATAGGATGAGACAGATTTCTGAACAAAATGAGTGCGAAGGGACAGGATCTTTATGCCAAGAGGAACTTAAATTATGTGACCTTCTTGAAACCAGCACCTCAAAAGCAGGCTTGTAGCCCAGTCAAATCAATTAATCAGCTACCCAAAGCAAATCCATGGTTTGTTCCTTAGAAATGTCAGAAATCAAGGTCTCTCTACTCTCACTGTAGACATTAATGCATATTGAAGTTTTTGGGAGTACTTTATCCAGGCAGTCCCTGTCCTTTCACACATCTAAAGTCAGATAAGGGCCATTTACTTTGCAGTCAGACAACAAACCTCAGGGCCCACACATCCCTGAAATGGGAGACATGACTAATAAAAACCTCCCTAGGCTCTTAGGCTCCAGCACTGGTTTCCTCTTTTCCTCAGAAGGTATTTCCAGCCCTGAACTTAGGTTTTCTCGTATGTGCTGATGCTGGAACAAGTGTTGGGAACAAGAGTGATTCCAGGCAAATCTGGATTTTTCTCAAGTGTATTTGCTGGGTACAACAGCCAACCAATACAGCAATGCCAGTCCCAGATGACAGCAGCTCAATTGAGGAAAAGAATCCATAAACTCAGCCTGCCAAGCCTGAGGGACACAGTCCCAGGTTTCACGTCTCCTTGCCGACAACACTCATTTAGAAGGTGCATGCCAGTGGAGCACAGGTATCAATCTTCATTCCCAATACTACAGCTCAAGCTTTGGCAAGCTGAGGGGCTCTGCAGTAGGCTTTTATTTCTACAGTAAGCCTGGATGATGGGACTGGTTGGCTAAGAGTGCTGAGGGAAGAGAAGTCTGGAAACAGACTGGTCCACAGAAGCTGCTTGAAAAGCTGACAGTCACTCACAGAATGTTCTTTCGGCTTTTAGTTCCTGTCACCACCAGGTGACATTCTGCCATGCTAACCCAGAACAACTAGGAAGACCCAGGATGTGGAATACTGCACATGCAGCTATGTGGCAGCTTTGGTGCAAATCTTCCAAGCAAGATAATTTTTTATATGCAGGTCCACCAGAAGTTCCGTAAGTGTCCACAGTATTTCACGCTCCATGAAGCTATCAAGGCTGGACTAGAGAGGCCACCATGAAAGCTCTTCACATGATGTACCCAACACAAGGGTACTCCGTTGCAGCATTCCCATTCTGGTAGGGCTGTCTCAAAGAAAGAGCAGAAGTTCACCTGGCTGAGCGCTTCACGTGTGGCAGTAATTGAAGGAGGAAGAGAGACTACTTGAAATGTAAAATCTGTTCCCTCTGCCTCAGCCAGCTCCCAAGATGCCCCAGCCTCAAAACGCTTGTCCTACAACAACTGAAAACTCCAGTCTGATGTACACACTGAGGCAGACATGGAGGGCAGATCAATGTCCAAAGAGATCAGCCCACAGCAGGGAGGAGGCTATATTGGGTCTGAAAAGCAAAAGAACATAGCAAGAGAGAGGAGAAATGCCCAGAGACACCATGAGCTGTCCACCCCCAAGGAGTGGCCAAGCTGGTGCAGAAGAAACAAGACTTCTCTGAACTGTGCTTCACCTGTGTGCTGGGCCGCCCTGTGCCCAGATGGGCTTGGAAACAGCTCTGAATAGGTCACATTGGGCCATACATCCTTTACATCCACTTTCAGGCCTGGGTCACAGCAGAGTTCATACCACACATGGAATGCTTTCTGTGCTGACAAAGGTCACAACTAATTGGCTTTTCTCTAAATCCTTGCCTGGGTGTTCATGCTGAGCAGTTGTGGGTGGTGCTGGTGCCTATTCAAAACCAGCTTAGCTGGCTGACTCTGCTGGTCAATGGTGGCAAGAGGACAAACAGGCTCTGCCCACAGCCACCTACAAGAGTTACTGCAGCAGCAAACAGCCCGGAGTGCACACATACCTGTGATGCTGGTTGCTAGGAAGAGCTGGGTCACCCAGCAACCTGAATCCCACTGAACAGAACGGGGCTACAGATAAATGCACGGGGGTAGGAGGAGCTAGCGCTGCCTACACTGCAGGTGGGTGTGTATTCCCCACTGAAAAGAGAATACAGCCCATGGTTCCCATACTGAGGCACCCCAACAATACTTCTCTGACCCCAGGCATGCTCCAAGAACAGCCAGAGAAGCTGGCCAACCTGGCACAGTACAGCAGAGTGGTGCCCTGCCCACCCACCACTCCAGAGATGTCCCAAGTAATGCAAGCCTTGCTTTTTACTTTCAAAAAAGGTGAAGCTCTTTTTCAAGAGCCACAATTAAATTATGACCTGGGTCTGCTTTCTATTTTTCCTTCAAATATAAGCTATTTTCCTGCTCAGGAAAACTTTTAGCATCCCAAACAGTGCAACATAAATTCAGGAGCTGTACAACAGTGTGTGATAACAAGAAATTAGGTAGAACTTCATTGTCCAGCAAAGCAAAATGGATTAATTTGTTTTCATCAAAGTGCAAAAGTCAAGTGCATAGTATAACAATTTCAGAATTCAATGTTTCATTCAAATAAAAATAAAGAATTGGGAAATACAAAAGAAAGTAATGAGATTTCTTTGTGACACTGGAGGGTATATTCATTTTTTAAAAAATCTAGCTCATATTTTCATATCAGTCACGAACAAGGCCAGCTGAAAGGATGTCTCACTGAACTACCCCAATGTCAATGAACTCCCCATTATGCCATATTTGCAATTTCTGCAATTTATCTGAAGTTTCCACTCTCTGGAATTAATACATTACAGGAGATTCTTGATGTTGGATGTCTGCACAGGAAAGATGACAACCCTTGAAAATTCAGACCTCAGAAGCTAAGTAGAAAGGAATTGCAAACCTCTTACTTTACAATGCTTCAGGCAAAAGTCTCAAAAACTTAAGGTTTCAGAATGGCTGGGATTGCCCATTCTATTCTTTGCCTTGGCTAAGTACCTATCACAGCATTTCTAACCCAGTAACATAACTTCAGTCAAAACTATCTCAAGCTTAACTTTAGACATATTCATAGATACTCCAATAGCAAAAACTGTACTTACACACTTACATTCTTGCAAGTGCTTGTATCTATCCTAAGTGAGATTAAGACAAACCAGAAGCATCTAAAGTTACCAGGTGTTAGTAGGAGGAAAAGAAAAGCTTTGATATAAAACAGTTCTCCAGCCCTAGAAGAATGAACTTCTAGGATGGGATGTGCTGAAAAAAGTCCATAAATGAAAGAAAACCTTCACACACCACAGGAGACAAATGAAGCTGAATTTTCACTGTGCCAAGCTGTCTTCAGCCAGCCTGAAGACCAGTGCTTGGCCAAACACATGATAAGCAGTCAACCCAACAAAAGAAGGAAAATACTATGTCCTCCTTCATACAAAACATAACTCCTTACACCGATCTTTGAAAGCACACTCACTGTGTATCAGTAGTAATGATGCTACTTGACTCTTTTGGTCTGAGGAGAAAAAACTTAAATAACACACCCCTGGCTCTGCTAAATAACCAGCTAGCACTAGGACAGTGACTTGCAAGCCTGACATTCACTTTGCACAGCCAGTTGAACCCCCTTCATGTAGGAAGGATCAGAATGGTTCCCAGTCGCTCATCAGAGCCAGCCAGCCAGCCCAGTCTCATAGCTGACTTTGGATGCAGATGCCAACAGAAAACTACAGATATGACTTGCTGGTCGCCAACACATTGTTATGCACACATACAAGCTGCAAGGATCCATGAAAGAGCTGACATGGTGGCTTTGTTAGTGCCTAGTCCACAGTTCCCTTGTAAGCAAGCGTAAGTCCAAAATTACATAGCAGAGAAAGGCAGTTCTCTGTCACCAGAAGAGACTCAAATATTATTTCATTTTGTTGATCGACATTAAGGAAATGATAAGCAGGTCTTAATTGCCCCCTCCCAGCACAAAAAGGAATATGCCAAGTGCATAGGTAATTTAACAACTTTTGTGTATTAGAACATCAATTGTATCACCTCCAAAGTTGTGTTGACAGCAAAGTTAGAATGGAATTGCCACCCTTCAAGTGCTCAGTTTTCTTCAGCTACATGTTCTAGCCAGTTAATTTTTTAACACACCACAATCCAACTGTTTCATTCTGATAACACCTAGGGCCACTAATTAAGGGCTTAGTTTGACTGGCAATGCACAGACTTGTTCCAACCAGATGCTCCCTGCCCCAAGGAGCTTGCTTGCCTGCAAAGCTTAGAAAACAGACACTTAAACTTTAGCCACTGCAGAAATATGCAGGGGCACAATAGTTTGAAGAATTTGGAAGAAATGCATTAGTGTGAGAAACCCCTACCCCAAGCTGAGGGGATGAACAAGACATTTCATTTGTAGAGAGCTCACCAAGTCAGCTGGAGAGTACGTCTCAGGACTCAGTATCAGTAGGCCATCACATAAACCCACATGCAATTCCAGGATATGCATTTTAGAAGCTCCTTGAACAATCTGACTTACAGTTCAAGGAGGGCTTATCAGAGCTAACAGTCCAAAACTATGGAATAAGAAAAACTGTAGTAGACTGTAATACTGGACAGACAATAAAAAATTCAGGCCTTGAGTTATAGGCTTCTCTCTCTTTATTTGAAGCATTTTACTACAGTATAGGACAAACCCTGTTCTCACTCTTTTGTCCCACAAGTTCTACTCTGGAACAGACCCAGTTGTTATCAAAGATGAGCACTAACCTGTAAAGTCAAATCTGCTTTTGGCCCTCAATTTCTAACAGCCAGCCAAAAACCGGAGCTTTCTGAATCTGGCCTAATCTCTAGCAAATAACACCAGACCACTGAAGCAAGAGGTGAAACAGCAGGCTGAGGCCATAAGGCTCCAATTCACAGTCCTTTCTTGGATTTAGCTGCAGCAGCTGAAGGACTCTAAGCTAATGAACTGGACTGTGAACCTCAACAGGTCAGGAGTGGACCCACTGCCACTGAGCTGTCCCCGCTACAGGGCACGAGTGTTCAGTGGGGAGACAGGAAGGTCTCTGGTATGACCAGTCTTCCAAGTCTAAGAGTTCAAACTTGAACCCTAACTACCACACTTCACAGCCCAGCTGGCAGCACATACTAACCCATGAGCAGGTGAAACTTCAGTCAATCCCTCCCTTCCCATTATGGTGACTTCTGGAGAATGGGCAATACAGCAACAGTAACTTTCTCAGCAACACCAGTACGAAATGGAAGACCTCTTGAGACAAAACCTTCTAAGCAGCCTTAGTTGTCAACTGCTTGAAGACCAGCTTCAGTAGGGGAAAAAAGCAAGGTCTATTACATCAACATCCAAAGCCTGCACATTTCCCGCTTGCACTTACAGGAGGCAATGGCAGCCTCTCAGCTTCTCCAACTGGGGGAAAACTAGGAAGACATATCACAGCCACACTTAACCAACTCAGGATACCTGGTGCCAAAATTAGATCCTTACAGTGGACAGAAATTTAATCCTCAAAAGATTCCCAAACCTGGCATGCCAATCCAACGTTGGTCAAATCTCCCAAGCTTACAAAAATCACTTCACCCTTTAGCCAAGGAGAAGTCTCCCACAACTGTGCCTAATGGCAGTACTGTTGCAAGCTGGAAACACAACAGCATCTTGCCTTCCCTTGCATTTGGGAACTTCCAACAAAGGTCATAAAGTGCAAAAGCATGTGGGTAAAGAAGGAGAAAAGCAACTAAAGGAAGTATACTACTTTTAAAGCTCAGAAAGCTCTTGATTTGGTTGCCGGATGCAAATTAGCTCTTATTCTATCCAAAATACATGCTCATTCGCCACTTGCACTATCACAGACCTGATTTTATGCTCCCATCTAACTAACTTTTCACTAGGTTTCAAAGGCAGCAGACGGGACCCTTTAAATAATGCACATGCCTCACATGTCGGAATATATACAGACCTGAACAGGCACAGATCAAAGTGAAGAAGTTGAGAAGGCAGGAGCTCATTCTGTGCCTGGCAGCCCCACATCATCTGAGAGCAGTACAGGGAAATGGTGCGGGACACTTGACCTTGTCACAGGGTCCACGTCCAGGGCAGCCGTGGGAAGTTCCCACACCACTCACCACTTGTGACACCTCTCCCATGTCCACACGTGAAGGTGATCTGGCCCAACACCTAAGACGGAGCACTGCACGCTCTGTTAAGTGATTAGTATGCTGGTATGAGGCTGAACCAAGATCAGGCAGCTGCATATGGTCCCCAAAGGCCTACAAAATATACATAAACCCAGAGTCTGAAAGTCTGGCTTTCTGCCCATACACATGCAGACCAGTCATTGTACCACTCCCCATGGCAGGCTGCAGGGCTACCTCTGATGCATTAGCCTTCCAGAGAACAGGGTAAACGTAAGTCGGCCTTCTTTACTGAGCCTCCAAAACTACAGACCACCTGTTTGCAGCACAAAACCTCAGCATTAATATGACCAAAATGGCTGCAGATACCCACTCCTGTGGGTTTCCCTGCATGCCTGCAAGCATCCTAAATGCTGTATATACCCCCAAGAGCTCCCTCCAGAGATTCTCACAGTTTCACCACCTGATGCTCCAAGAGACAAACAATAAAGCTTGAGCAGGCAGTCACAGCCACAAGTCTCAGAAACTGCGTTCAAAAGAAATCCCCCACTGCCTCTGCAGAGATACTGCGCACTGAATCCATCCAACCACAACCTAAAGCATCACTCTTACTTTATTTCCAAAAATGAAACCTAATCCTGCCTCCTCCAGTAACCACACAACGTGCAGTCCCTGCAGGAAGAATACGTGAACATTGCAAACTTTGAGGAAGCACCAGCACTGTTTCTAACAAAGTTATCACCAGCCTCTCCAGAGTGACTGCGCAGAAGTGCAGCCACACAGCAATCCGCCTCTGTGTAACACATACAAAAGACTCCACTAGAGTCTGGTATACGCATCCCCAGCCCCCAACTCTAGGCAACAAGGGCTGCTACTTTTCCCAGATCCCTTCTTTAATTTGCGTCCAGGCACAACACTTCCCACAGTACTGATGCCAATCCAGCAGTTATGCTGATTTCCAGGGGTATCCCTTGCTTCACAACACTTTCACCAAATCAAGATCTGGTAATTTTTTTGTAAGTAACACATCACGACTCCATTTTTATCCCATTGCACATGGCTCCAAAATTCCTCCTTGCATTTGGCAGGAAGGCCTTACATATTCCTTATGCTGAATCTGTGATCCTCATTTTTCTTCTGAATACGAAGGAAGGATGTGAGCAGAGTTGGAAAGCCATGGGTCAATGCAGCGAGCCCAACAGCAAACTTCAGCTCAGATTCCAGCCTTCAGGATCAGAAGGGACAGAAATGCAAATAACGAACTGAAGGCTATTTTAAGCAAATCACGTTTGAACATTGCTCAAGTGGGGTTCTAGCCAGGTGAGGGCTGGGAGAGGACAAACTGCACACATACAAAGGTAAGCAGACAGACAGGCAAATGCCTGTGAAGCTCCACGTGAACGCCGTTAAAAGTAAATGCTTCTAAGGAACAAACAGATACATCTGCCTTCATCCACTTTTCCGTATTACCTATTGATATATGCAGGGTGACTCTGAGAGCGAAGGAACGGGGCTTTAGTAACAGGAATACAGCCTAGGCCATCTCCTACAGAGCACATTGGCTGAGAGGAAACCGGCCCAGCGTAATGAAAACTCCAAGACACCAACTGCTCAAGGCCCCGCTACGGGTTACCTGACGGGCGCAAAAAACGCCCGAGACAAAACCGGCCGTCCTTACCTTTAGCTGAAAAGGCTGAATTTCATTCAGACTCTGGTTCCTGAGCTTTTTGGTGAGGATCTTCAGCATGGTACAAACCCGAGGAGCCGAGGCAGGGTTAGGCGCAGACAGACGCGCGCACCCGCATCCGCCGGGCGGCTGCGGCCAGGCTCGGGGGAGCTCGGCGGAGCCCCCCGCAGCAGCCCGGGCGCGGGGCGGCGGGGCGGGGAGGACAAGGGTCCGCACAGCCCGCTCCCCGCGCTGCCCCTCTCTCCTCCGCCGCCCCGCTCCGCAGCCCTCAGCGAGGGAAGGGCCAGGAACCCCTTTCCAAAACCTGAAGGAAAAAAAAAACAAAACAAAACAACAAACAAAATACCAAACTTCCTCTGCTTTCCACCCCCTCCCCGGTTACGCTTCAGAGAGGAGGGAGGCACCAGCTGGCAGCGTGCACCAAGGGACAAGGGACATTTGCAGCGGCGTTTGCCGGGGGGCGGCGGAGCTCCCTAGCCGGGGGGCGGCGGGCCCCGCTGCCGGCCCCGCTGCGCTGCCCTCCGCAGCCCCTCAGGCCGGCATCGCGCCCCGCTGCCCGGGCGCCCCGGCCCCGCGCCCCGCGCCGCCGCGGGGAGCCTGGGACAAACGGCGCGGCAGCCGCGGCGCCCATTGGCCGCCCGGGCGGGGAGGGGCGGGGAGGGGCGGGGCTTCCGCTTAAAGGGGCCGCGCCGCCTGACCTCCCGTGCCCGGCGCGGGGCTGCTCGAGGGGCGGGACCGGCCGCCCCCAGTGCCGGGCTACCCGCCCCCCCGAGTCCCCAGCGCTCTGCTCAGGCTGGAGCAGGCGGGGCGCTGCCTGCCCGGTCCCGCATCCCGCCCGCACCGGCGGGTGACAGGATGCCGTGACCTGTCCGCTCTGTCCCTTGACCCTGAGCGCCGATCCGCAGGGAGGACTTAGCGTGTCCCATCTCGCACTCTCGGAGCCACCCAGGCAGCTCGCGAACGGCCTGCAGCAGCCGGGAAGCTTACCACCGCCTTCCTGACAGCAAATGCAAGAGCGGGGCCAGGGTGGCAGCGGCTCCTGCTGCACACGCTGCCCTCAGGCGAGAGCCAGGTGCTCCATTTCAGTGCCCGCCCTCCAGCACCTCCCTGGCAAAACAGCCGGGAAAGTTACCGGGGATGACTGATCGGCTCCCAGCCACCTTCAACCCACAGGAAGCCACCGACGCGTTTGCCAGCAGAAACAACAAAGGGCTTTCAGCCCCTGCCAACTCCATGCCAGCGATAAACTCCCCGTGTCTAGGTGAAAGGTCCCTTTTGCCCATTATCAGTCCCCTGGGGCCAGCAGAGCCTTTTGTCCCAACCTTCCTCCTGGGACAAGTTCGGAAGAGCTGAGGAGGTCTGTGCTTGTGTACGAATTCCAGAGGATCGAAGGCTGGTAACGTATCCGGTTCCCAGAATGCCTGTAAGGAGACAAGGAAAGAGCACCTGTAAAATGCTGACTGCGGAGAAGCAAGAGAACATCTTGCTGCAGGGGAAAGAGCCACAGTGAGCCAGGGAAAGTTCCTGCTTTTCAGACAGGGCCTTCCCAGAAGACACCTGCAGTAGGAAACTGCCTCAGCTATTACACCGTAATTGCTCTGGGAGTTCTGTATTCACATTTAGGACTTGTTTTCACCTGTTTTTCCCCCCAGTCCACACCAAATTGAAATCACCATCCCATCTTATGATCCCAAGCCCCCATACGTTGTTACAGGCACTTCCGTGTGAATTGCATGAATCCAGAAAAGCAGGGAATGGTGCACAATACAAGATCACTAGTCTAGCATCCTGCTTCCAACAGAACCTTAGGGTTTGGAAGGGACCTCGGAAGATCATCTAGTCCTACCCCCAGGAGAGGGTAAAATGCCAGACAATAGCAGAATTCCTCCATAAGGATGTTCAATAATAGATTTCATGTTAGGTAACACGTGGCTCAGAGGCTGGTACCACCATTGGAATTTTGAGTTCTTTGACCACAGGGGAGTTTATATGGCACTGGGTCTGCTGGTGACAGATGGAGTACATCTGTCTCAAAGGGGGAAAAGGATCCTCACACATGAGTTGGTGGAGCTCATTGAAAGGGCTTTAAACTAGGCTCAAAGAGGGAAGGGAATAAAACCAGGCTCATTAGAGACCAGCCTAAGGGTGGCCTTCAGTCTGATGTCTTAACTGAGGTGGGAGATGGCCATACATGTGGCAACAAAAACATAGGGATCACTAACAGCAGTGTGCCCAGGTGGCCAAGAAAGCCAATGGCATCCTGGCTTGTATTAGTAATAGTGTGACCAGCAGAAGCAGAGAGGTGATTGTCCCCCCTGTGCTCAGCACTGGTGAGGCCACACCTGGAGTATTGTGTCCAGTTTTGGGCACCTCAATTCAAGAGAGATATTGAGCTGCTGGAGCGAGTACAGAGGAGGGCAACGGAGCTGGTGAAGGGCCTAGAGAATAAATCTTATGAAGAATGCTTGAAGGAGCTGGAAATGTTTACTTTGAGGAAGAGGAGGCTGAGGGGAGACCTCATCAGTCTCTACAGCTCCCTGAAAGGTCATTGTAGAGAGGTTGGTGCTGGTCTCTTCTCACAGGTAAACGGTGACAGAACAAGAGGGAATGGCTTCAAGCTGCCACAGGGGAGGTTTAGACTGGACATTAGGAAAAAAATGTTCACAGAAAGAGTGGTCAAACCCTGGAACAGGCTGCCCAGGGATGTGGTTGAGTCACCATCCCTGGATGTGTTTAAGGGTCGTTTGGATGTGGTGTTGGTGGACATGGTTTAGGGGAGAACTTTGTAGATTAGGGAAGATGGTTGGACTCAGTGATCCCAAGGGTCTTTTCCAACCTGAATGGTTCTACGATTCTATGATTCTAATAGGTTAGTAACCATGGAAGTGACTGAGAATGGTCAGACAGCAATTAGGAATTCTCTCCTCAAAATGGTGGCAAGGTCTTTAGCCCAGCTGAAGTGCATCTACACCAATGCACGCAGCATGGGCAATACACAGGAGGAACTGGAGACCATTGTGCAGCAAGAGAACTATGACCTAGTTGCCATCATGGAAACCTGGTGGGATGACTCACACAATTGAAGTGCTGCAGTCAATGGCGATCAACTCTTCAAAAGGCAAGGAAGAAGAGGCGGTGGGCTGGCCCCCTATATTAGAGAGACATATGAATGCCTAAAATTAATTGAAGTGATGATAGGGTTGAGTCCCCATGGATAAGAATCAAGGAGAAGGCCAACAAGGGTGATATAATGTTTGGAGTCTGTTATAGACCACCCAACCAGGATAAGGAGGTGGATTAAATATTCTATAAGCAATTGGGAGAGGTTTCACAATCACTACCTCTTGTTCTAATGGGGGGCTTCAACTTCCCAGATGTCTGCTGGAAATACAAGACAGCGGAGAGAGAACAGTCCTGGAGGTTTCTGGAGTGCATGGAAGATAACTTCCTAATACACTTCTGGACTTGCTGCTCATGAACAGAGCAGGACTTGTAGAGGAAGTAACAGCTGGAGGAAGTCTAGGGCACAGTGACCATGAACTTAGAGAGTTTTCAATTCTTGGAAAAGTAAGGAGAGGGGTCAGTAAAACTGCCACCTTGGACTTCCAGAGGGCAGACTTCAATCTGTTCAGGAGACTGATTGACAAAGGCCATTGGGAGACTGTCATGAAGGGTAAAGGAGTCCAGGAAGGCTGGACATCCTTCAAGAAAGCAGTCTTAAAGGCCCAGGAGCAGTCTGTCCCCACGTGCTGAAAGACAAGCTGTCAGGGAAGAAGACCAGTCTGGCTGAACAGAAAGATTTGGCTGCAGCTCAGGGAGAAAAGGAGAGTTTATGGCCTCTGAAAGAGGGGACAGGCCTCTCATGAGGAATACAGAGATGCAGTAAGGGAGAAAATTAGGAAGGCCAAGGCTCAACTTGAACTCAACTTGGCTACCTTTGTCAAAGACAATAAAAATTCTTCCTATAAATACCTTATTAACAAAAGGAGCACTAGGAAGAAACTCCATCCTTTATTGGATGCAGGGGGAAACAGTGACAAAGGGTGAGGAAAAGGCTGAGGTGCTAAATGCCTTCTTTGCCTCAGTCTTTAGTAGTCAAACTGGTTGTTCCCTAGAGACCCAGCCCCCTGAGCTGGAAAACAGGGAGGTGGGGCAGAATGAGATCTTTGTAATCCAAGAGGAAATGGTCAGTGACCTGCTACACCACCTAAAAATCCATAAGTCTATGAGGCCAGATGGGTTGTACCCAAGAGTACTGAAGGAGTTTGTGGATGCACTCACCAGGCCTCTTACGATCATTTACCAGCAGTCCTGGCTAACTGGGGAGGTCCCAGTGGACTGGAGGGTAGCAAATGTGGTACCCATACACAGGAAAGGCCAGAAGGAGAATCCAGGGAACTACAGACCTGTCAGTCTGACCTTGGTGTCAGGGAAGTTCATGGAGCAGATCATCTTATGTGCCATTATGCACCACATACAGAACAACCAGGTGATCAGGTCCAGTCAGCACAGGTTTATGAAAGGACAGGAAGGTCCTGCTTGACAAACCTGATCTCCTTGTGTGACAAGATGACCCCCTAGTCGATGAGGGAAAGGCTGTGGATGTTGTCTGCCTGGACTTCCGTAAGGCTTTGACACTGTTTCCCATAGCATTCTGATAAAAAAACTGGCTGCTCATGGCTTGGACAGGCATATGCTCTGCTGAGTAAAACACTGGCTGGACAGCTGGGCCCAGAGGGTGTTGGTGAATGGAGTTAAATCCAGCTGGTGGCCAGTGACTAGTGAAGTTTCTCAGAGCTCAGTATTGGGACCACTTCTTTTTAACATCTTTATCAATGATCTTGATGAGGAGATAGCATGCACCCTCAGTCAGTTTGCAGATGACACCAAGTTGGGTGGGAGTGTTGTTCTGCCTTAGGGGAGGGAGGCTCTACAAAGAGACTTGGACAGACTAGTTTGATGGACCAAGTGTCCAGCAGTAAGGGACCTGGAGGTTCTGATTGATAGGCAGCTGAATATGAGCCAGCAGTGTGCCCAGATGGCCAAGAAAGCCAATGGCATCCTGGCTTCTATTAGAAATAGTGTGGCAAGCAGGACCAGGGAGGTGACTGTCCCTCTGTACTCAGCATTGGTGAGGCCACACCTCAAGTACTGTGTCCAGTTTTGGGCACCTCAATACACGAAAGACATTGAGGTGCTGGAGCGTGTCCAAAGAAGGGCGACCAAGCTGGTAAAGGGCCTTGAGAATAAGTCTTATGAGGAACGGCTGAGGGAAACAGGGCTATTTAGTCTGAAGAAAAGGAGCCTGAGGGGAGACCTCCTTGTCCTCTACAACTACCTGAAAAAAGTTTGTAAATAGGTAGGTGCTGGTCACTTCTCACAAGTAACTGGGGATAGAACTAGAGGAAATGGCCTCAAGCTGCACCAGGGGTGGTTTAGACTAGACATAAGGAATAACTTGTTCACTGAAGGGGTTGTCAGACATTGGAACATGCTGCCCAGGGAGGTGGTTGAGTCACCATCCCTGGATGTGTTTAGAAGTTGTCTAGATGTGGCACCTGGGGATATGGCTTAGTGCTGGACCTGATAGAGTAGGGTTAATGATTGGACTTGATGATCTTGAAGGTCTTTTCCAACCTAAGTGAATCTGTGATTCTGTAAGAATTACTCCTGATCCCTAACCAGTAACCAAGGTAATATCCCAAAGCCCCACAACTGAGAATCTCATACCATTTTCTTACCTAGTGAATATCACTTAAGATATATATATAAAGCCATATTCTGCTGGCTTTCCCCATAATGGTCTGCAAGATAAGACCTCTACACCAGAGTCAGCTTAAACTACTGCGTAAGATTGCTTTCCCATATTTGAGCTCTCAGGGTTTAAGTACTGGGACAGGCATATGCCAGGGCAGAGCTGTTAGTCTCAGGACAGATGAAGCTGGAAAAGCTCTGTGAAACAGAGGGGAGCAGAATGTGCCACACCACCTGCAACAACTCAAAGCCTCTATCTGAACTCATGCTGCCCCATTAAGGTGCAGACAGCAGTGGTGACCACAGGCTGGTGGTGGTTCCTGCCAGGATGCCTAACCTGCTCCAGGGCCAGTGCTGCTCATGACAAGTGTCAAAAGCAAGTCCTGATGAGGCTTTGTCATGGCATTTATGATGTGAAAGAAACTAATACTATAATTCCTTGTATTAACTCAGCTTCTGCAGCCTGTGTGTACATGTGTTTCAGCAGATACCTGCAGAGCAGCTATTTCTTTCTTGCTTTTTATTTCTTAGAACTAGAATAGCCAGGAACACCAACTTTGGGTATGCCCAGGTCTTCTTGTGGTCAAGTTACACACACCTGCTCCCAGTCTTTTCTTAGATAACACAGCCATGAGCATCTCTGTGTTCCAGCAGGCTCTGGAGAAACTCACACTCTCAAGTTTCTCCCCAGGTAACCTTGCACCTTGCCCTGGTAAAGTACCATGGCTTCTCTCTCACTCCACAGCTACAATGTCAACTGATGGACAGATCACAAGCTCTCCACTGAGCAACAGAATCCAGCATCTCCTCTGAATGAGGCACAATGCCAGACTCCCAGAGGAAAAGAAGCCCTCACAGAAACCAGAGCTGCAACCTACTGCTGCAACTCTTGTCTTATGTGATCCCTATCCTAAGGATGAGGCTTGACATGCTAAATGGATTCCCAGCAGATTACAAGTCATGCTGCTGCATCATATACTAGAAAGAAAGCCTCCTGAGAGGTCTGGAGGTGTTGCTCCTCCACACGCATACAGGTTGCAGAACACTACCATGTAACAACCTATCTGAGGGTAGGAAAATGTTTTTCAGGGGCAAGTAATAGCATTATTTCCAAAGGAGAAAACTAAGACAGAGGAAGGTTACTTGACTTTCTGAAGGTCACTGAGGAAAGCTGTGGAAGATCCAATAATAGAAGTGGCATCTTCCGGCCGCTAGACATAAGCTCCTAGACTGTTATCTAGACTGTTACTAGATCACACTGCTGGAGCTGTGCAAAATTCAGTGGTTTCATTTCCCAAGTATCTGATGTGATCGCTTCGCTTTGGTTTTGGTTCCTGTGGGTTTCTCACCCCTGGAGTTTTGATCTGCCTACTGGGTTCAAACCAAATCCAATTCTCAATCCTAGTCAAAGCTTCCTTTGGCCACATGATAAAAACCTGGAAAATGCATTGCATAACATTTATGGTAAGCCCACATGCCTGCTCCAGCATTGCCTGAAGATATCTTTAAATTCCTCATGGCCAGACCAGGAGCAGAAGGAAGGCAAGTGGCAAGCTCCCCCTGCAAGACCGCACATACATGGCATTACAGAGGCATGGAGAGGACGGGGGGCTGTGAGCTGAACCAGGATCCTAGTTCACTTCCAAAATACCCACATGTTCCTACCTGTTGCTGCCATGGGGAAGGCATCCCTGGAGAACTGCCTGAGCTCCTGGTGTGCCACATCTTATTTTTCCTCTGAGACATTCCTCTGTGGGAATCTTGGCTGAACAGTACCATGGGAGAGACCAACAAGAGCAGTGAACACAATGCAGCAAGGATTAGTTTAATGCATGGATTCCCTCTGAGCTGCGTTTTCCATTGTGCCCACAGGACAATCTAAAACCTTCTGCAGCTTATCCTGCCCAGGAGGTATCACTGACATTGTGAGATGCAAGAACAGGAATTTGTGTGGGTGCAGAAGGCCCCATTAGGCAGGCCTGGCCAAGTCTTCTCATAGGAAAAAGAGACTGTTTTCACCCTGTGAAGTCATCGGGAAGTTGCTCGGCCCACCTTGCACACTGAACTACTCTTCGGCCTCCCTTTCCGCGCCTGTGCCACAGCCGGATCGTGGTGCATCTGTGCGGACGGTGATGGGAACATCCCAAAGTTGAAAGCAAAAGAAAAACCAGCCAGGGAAGAGGTTCAAGTGCCATCTATTGGGGATCTCCCCTCATTACATCAAGGGAAACAAGGATGAGCTGGGAAAGCCCATCCATGCCCTCTAGCTTTTGACCCTAACTGGGTGATGTCCAAGGCAGCCACTGGAGCTACAGCCAGTGACAGGCACTTAAGGAGCATCTGTCTGCCAAGGGCAATGCTAAAAGAGAATAACAATGCAAAATCAAGATGAAAGCGGAGCCTAGAGCTTGCGTGGAGCGAGATGTGAGCCCAAAGCAGGTATATCTGGAATGGTGTCACTGAGCAGGGCCATCCACCAACTGCCTCAGCCACAGTCCAATAGATAAGAGCAGGGGAGAAGGACAGTCCAGAGAAACAATAAGAATTGTTTTGAAAACAATATGACTGAGGAAACAGGCAAAGGGCACTGAGCTCTACCACTGAGCCAGCCACCAATCACTTATGGCAGGTGCTACAGTCATTTCTCCTCCCAGTGTGTGAATTGCTGGGCCTGTAGGCTCCTCTAGAAGGGATCACCTCTGACTTTGCCACTGTGAGGTCAAACACAGACCAAAACATAAGCCAAAAGCCAACTCCCCGCCATACAAACCACTCACTGGACCAGCTCCAAGCCCCCCCCAATCTGGACTTCAACACTTCCAGGGACAGGACATCTACAACTTCTCAGGGCAACCTCTTTCAGTGTCTCATCATCCTCACAGAAAACAATTTCTTCCTAATATCTAATCTAAATCTACTCTCTTTGAGTTTAAAGCTGTTTCCCCATATCCTATCACTACACGCCCTTGTAAAAAGCCCCTCCCCAGCTTTCCTGTAGGCCCATTCAGGTGCTGGAAGGCTGCTATTAAGATCTTCCCCCAGTCATCTCTTCCCCAGGCTGCACGACCCCAGTTCTCTCAGCCTGTCTTCAGGCCACATGAGAGCAGTAAGGAAAAGAGATGATCCTCTCAACAGCTCTACCGGGTAGCCCTGTTTGTGTTAGAACTCCTTTGCTCCCCATTCTCTCCCTGAAAATTGCTAGGGCCAATTGGAATGTCCGTATGTAGCTAATACACTGAGAACCAGGGAACGCAGGGTTACCACAGCTGTTTACACTGTGCTTCTCTAGCTGGTACTACAGGCATTTGTTTTTCTGCAAATGGGCTTGGAAGGGGCCCCATGATGCCCACTTGGTAATAGGTGGCTTGAACAGCACTCACAGGGCCAGCAGTTTACCTTGGTCAGCAGGAAACTCCAGGCTAGCAGGGCAGCTTGGCTTCTCAGAAACACAAGCAAAGAGAAATGATGATTTCTGCTTTAGATGGCTTCTTCCCTCTAACCGCTGGAAAAAAGAAGAATCATCCCATCTGGCCAAAGGATCTCTGACCTTTCCTTCAAATACAGCCACTGCAACTTACGTCCCTTCCTTTTCAAATGCCTTCATGATATCAGTCCTCTGGGATCACAGTGGTTCTGAGCTCTGCCATGTAGCTAGCCAGGAGCAGTCATGCCAAGGATGAAAGAAACATCCAGTCTATACATCCTACCCCACAGAGAAAGCCAACCAACTCATCAGCCACCTCAGACTTGAGGTCTTCAGTTCAAAGACAAGAAACCTCTAACTTACAATGCTTAGAAAGGCAGCATCAGAAAGAAAGGGCTTAGACTCCTGCAAAAGTGGGAAACTTCTTAAGCAAAAGTGCTAGGAAATGAGCACATTCTGTCTCTGCAGAGGAAGGGAAAAAATATTATTTTGATTGCCACTTTGATGGGGGGAAATTCCTTTCTGGAACTTCCTGGCTGCCCAGAAAAGCTCTGGGCTTATCTCAAGTGTATAAGTAAAATACAGCTTTTGACATCAAGGAGGTTTCCCAGTTCCCCTAGTTGGGCACCCTATCTCGGTCTGTATTTGTGAGCAGTTTCACTGCTTCTAAGGAAAGTGAAAAAAGAGCCATGTTGGTATCGGTGGGCAAAGAAATTCCAAGAAAAATTTCCATGAGGTGCAAATTTGAAGTTGCTTGCAGCTCATTCCTACCGTGGGCACAGCGCATGGAAGAAGAGAGGAACAGCCAGGCTGCAACCCATGCAGTATCCTGGGCTGGGCCAGCTTGGGTGACTTCTGGCCATAGTGCCTCACTGGAAGCCTGGCCAGACCTCTCAAACTGTCATCAGATGATGAGAAAACACCAGCCAGGCACTGGTGATGTTTCACAGAACTGCTAGGACTCCCATCAACCTACCTGCAGCCCATCTCCAGCTGCTGCCAGACTCCAGTTCATCAGTGGGGAGGAAAGACAGTCAGTTTATCTATCTGTGCTACTGAGCTGCTCTTAGCCTAGGAAGAAAGGCTGGGGAGAGGAGCAGCTGTACTGCCTTAGGCCTCTGCAGGAGTGTCAGCACGGCAGAATTCCCAGAGAAAGGCTTGGAAGTAAAATTTACAGCCCTGAAAATAACTATAAAACAGAAAATTACTGAGGATTTGTGGCCACAAACCACCCAGAAGCCAACCAATGGGTCCAAGCATCAAGTAAAACTGCACTTTGAGGAACAGAACATGACAATTTGTGTTCACAAGCCTCTGCCTCAAAAGCTCAGGTTGGTAGACTGGCCAAGGAAGGAGCAACCTTAGAAGATTTTGTAATGAGAATAAATCACAAGCATGTAACTCACTTCTTGTTTTCTGAACCATGTGAATGCACATTGCATCCCTCCCGGCTCTTCTAGAGGCCAAGGCCAAATGCTGAAACCTTTATCAGTTTCTCACAACTAAGAATAGTGATTTACAAGCTATCTTTAATAAATTCCAGTTGGAACAGCTCTCTAGGCAGCATGGCTGTGTAAACAAGGATGAAAATGGCCTTGTGAGAGAGGAAATGAGTTTGGCATCAGAAACTGTGAGCTTTGCATGCAGGCGTGCTAGCACTAAAAATGGTCAAAAAAGGGTGCAAGACAAGATGGGCTAAGACAAAGGACAGATAAAGGATGGGGCGGGATATTTTCATGGAAATCTTATAAAGCATCACTCCTTTGTGTATCTTTGTTTCCACGGTAAAAACTTTCAGCAAAGAGGTGCTGTCAGAACAGAAGCAGGATCTGGCATGGAGACATGACAGCCATGGCCTGCTCCTGTCCTACAAACCTCCCCTATCTGGAGGGGGCTGCCTGAAAGAAACCTTGTGAAAAGCCCTGTATTTTTTGACACTTTCTGTTGCCTGTATTATACACCAACCGTCCCCAGAGGGCACACGAGACTACCACTTTGCTTCTGCACCCGCTCCCCTTTCCAACTGAGCACTGCCAGGAGAAGGGAGACCGGTCTGGAGGGGTTCTTGGTTTTTACCAGATCTGCCTCTGTGTTCTTTCACATAGGCTGAGGGCAGAACCGGGATTACCACATAGCAGCAACTAACTGCTTTCTGTTGATGATGTTGCACCCATGCAAGCAGGAAGTTTTGCTTTATTAGCCAAAAGCCTGAGTGTTTCAGTCTCAGCCAGCCAGGTTGCTGATCCCAGGCCCTCCATACTTCCTTGTCAGTGCTTAAACCCAAGGTCAGCACAAAAGGCCAGAGTGAAAGGATCAGAGCTGCCTCCAAATCACACCCTTGGATGACCTCTCCTTCTCTGAGTGTATGAGAGGTGGACACTAGAGCCTGACACAAGTTATACCCCACCACCAGCCAGCCCCCTAGCCCTCAAAGGAGAACAGCAGTATGGACCACTCAACCTGATGGCATTCAGATGAGGCAATGCAGAAACAAATTCTGTTGGTCTTAGTTTTCACACCACAGCCAGGCTTCCTAGAGGTATTAATGGGTAATTTTCTGGAGCCTGTTTTTGAAAAACCTCTCCTCTTTCTCAGCGAGATCTACTCAGCTGTATTCTGGCTCCCCCGTAGATGGTTAATGGGCCCAGACACATAGCCTCCAATGCCCCAAATAAACCTGCTCATGCATCACAAAGAAGCACGTACAGCAGCTGTGTGGAATTACATCTCTGGGAGACCTACAGAGCTGTGTGGCAAATTGCAAGAAAAACAGGACAGATTCAGGCTAAAGGTTCAGACCATCACTCCCCAGCCCTCCCCTTTTCTTCTGTGTAAACCCAAAGTACAACTTCTGAAGATCTGGCACACTGACTGTATACATGGCAGACACTGATCATACCAGCAGATCAATGGGCTTTCAATATACATCTGCCCAGTTCCTTGATGCTGCCATCACCATGCTGCATCATCATCACAGATCAGAACTGTCCCAGCACCTATTTGCACACTGAGCGGGCCTTGGTTGGGATGGGTGGATACTCAAGTCACATGTTGCATAGAGCAGCAGTGGCACCAGATTGACCAGGCTCATACAGATAAGAAGAGACACTGATTATGTCAGTGTTCATCTCAGCCCTCGCCTACATATTCTGAAGCTGATGTGGTGGCTACATCACCAGAAATGAAGCTCAAGTTATGTTGAGAGTCAGAATAAGAGGATAACAGCCAGAAAGAGCTAGGAGAAAGAGACAGGATTAGACCCAACAGATGGGTCAGGGAAAGTATGTGACTTGGAGCACTGTGATTAGCATGGTGACCAAATGAATTTTGTTCTTTCATATCAAAGCAGGTTTGCTGCCATCAGTCAGGCACCTTCCTGTGTTGTTCTTCAGAGGACATAGAAAAGCCAAAATCTCATGCATTCACATAGTGGAAACCTGATAGCACCATTCCCAAGATATGTTATAACACAAGGATCAGTATAACTGAATACACTTGCAGGGGTGTTCCCTTGCAAGATCTAGTCAGACCCTCCATAAATTCCAATAGGAAAAGTAGTGTAATCTCATAGTCTTTTGGGTATACCTGAAGGTAAAGGAAGCTATTTTCTGCAAAGCCTGGTGAAAATAGGCAGCCTTTGAAAAATTACCATTTGTGTGGGGTTTTTTTTTTTCTTCTTACGTGACTTTCTTCCTAAAAAATATTTTTTAAAAAGTCCACTGTTGTTATATGCCAGTGTCATGAAGCCAGTGATAAAAAAACTCTGCAACTACAGTCCACTTTACTGTCCACTGGGTGTCTGCTATTCAGGAAAAACAGTAACAGGTCATTAACACCAGAAGGCAAGGCTTTTTCGCTGAGGTGATAGGAGATGCAAAGATCAAGGCCCATGTCCACAAAAACCACAAGGTCCTATAAAATGGGTCTTGGGAGAAAACAAGTATCTAAGTCCAGGCATGCAGCCCTTAAAACCCTCCTTAATCCCTTGGGCTCCTAGACTATGTCTATACCAGTAAATTAAACATGCCCAGGACTGTTCTCTGGCACTGAGGGCCCTGGCACAGGATGGCTTGCACCCATAACATTAAACACTTTTATCCTTCAAGCGAGGCATTTGGATCCAAGTGGTTATTGGGAATGGCCCCTGGCCCACACCAACTCCCTCGGTCATGCCTGGGAATTGTTTGGAAGAGTGTTAACTGGCACAGGGCAAATCCATGGCAAGATTAAATTAGCAGGATTCAGCTATTAATTTCATAGATGATGGAGTTGTGCCCCAGAACATTTGCTGATACAGATGTAACCCAAAAATCCTACCATTTGCACATATATTATCTATATATAATTATATACTCTCTCTATATATACATTTATGTAGAATATTATGCACTTATACTGTATATTTACAAATATGAAGTTTGGTCTGCATAGGAAGGATTTCTTGGCAAAAGTGTGGCAAGATAGGTCTTTATGTTGCTGATTGACTAGCCACCATCAGTCCTTACTTCGAAGCATCTTCCTTCCTCCCTTCCAGGCTAACCTTGAATTGCTATCTTCTCAGACACTGCAATTTTATTCTGAATAACTGGAAACATTTGGAGGTGATTTTCACATCGATTTTCACAACTGGAGTGTGTTCATCCATGCTTAGAGGTGTTTGTCTGGAGATTGCTTTTGAGATTTGCTGTGAATCTCTAACACTGTTTCATGTTTATGATGTACGTGATCTGGCAGATCCCAGGAACCGTGTATAGCCCAGGACTCTCCCCTGACTGAGCACTCCACATCCACCTTGCTGGAAGGGAGCCTGAACCACCAGCTCTACCTGCTGCTCGTGATAAACAACACTGCAGCTCTTCAGAGCTGGAAGCCATTATTCTGTCCTGTGCACCTGACGTCAGTCACACGATGCCGTTTTGCAGAGGCAAAAAGGACACACAGGGATGATGGGATTGGCACAGCAATTGTGTAGCACATGTAGGACCTTGATTGTGTCCCAAACTACAAAGTACCCTTCAACTTCCCCTGGTAGTAATAGCTGGTTTTTTTTCCTAAAATTACTCCAGACAAGTCATGTGGAGGCATAGGGTATTTATTTACAGGCTTAGCCTTCAGACCACTCCTTTTTATCCACGGATAGGATAACATCCTCTGTCCATCCAGTCATCTTGCTTCAGCAGTGAGTGTTCTTGACTTTTACAGGAAAGAGCCTGACCTATAAAGTCAAAAACCCATGCTATGGAAGAAAAAAAACTTCAGTTAATACAAACTTGTCGATATAAATAGTATCATGTAGTTTTTCATATGAAACAATATATTGGGCACATCTTGGGTGCAGGGAACAGCCGCTAAACAGTCTAGACAATACCTGGATTTGGGTTATGTTTCACTGTACCAGAGGCAATTGAATCAGCATGTGCTAAAACTCCCTGGCTTAAGGCCTGACTCTGCACGGTGAGTAGTGCTGGAACACTCACAGAAGCCTGTCGCTCTCTGCAGTGCATCTTCCACGCTAGCAGGGCAGTCTGAGCTTGGAAAGCCTGCTGGGCTGGACCTGGAAGCTGACTTGCCGGGTCCATGGGCCGTGCCGGTAACACTGAGCAGCAGGGGATACATAATGGCCACCAAGAAGGCTGGGGAGTAGCACCCTGCCAGCTGCAGTTAGTGGTGCCTGGAGGAGGGCAAGGGGCCTGCAAACCAGAAGCAGGTGGCTTGTCTCCAAGCTTCCCATAGCCCTCGTGTGGGCAGCAGAGTACCAAGACCTGAGCCAAGAGCCAGAGCAATATACTCTGTGACTGATGCCGCTGAGTCAAAAGGAAATGACCCACTCTTGGATACCACTGCAGGAACTGCTGCAGGGATGGAGTCATACACATGCACAATCCGGCCGGGCACCCTGTCACCGACAGCATCTGCATAAACCGCTCCGCTGCAGGGGCTCAGCCAAGCTGCGCGCTAACGCGGGCCACAAGGCGGGCGCGGAGAGCCAAGGGGTCAGGAGGAGGAGAGTGCAGCGCGTCCCTCCGCCGAGCGCCGGCGAGGGCGGCCCTGCGCACCCTTCCCTCGGGCCGGGAGACGCGTCCCCCCGCGCCCCAGCGCGGCTGCCCGGGAGGCCGCGGCCGCCCCCCCCGCCCCCGCCCCCGCCCGCCCGGGCTGCCCGCGCCCGGCAGGGGGCAGCAGCGGCGCGCGCACCAACGGCCCGCCGCGGCCGCGCAACCGCCGTAACGGCCGGCGGGCTCCCCGCCCCGCCCCCCCCCCCTCCCGGGCAGCCGTCTCCCCGGGCGGCGGGGCCGCGCGGCGTCGGGCCGGCGGGGCGAGGAGCGGGGCCGGGCCCTGAGGCGGCGCCGGGCAGGGGCGGTCGCCCCGCGTCACCTGTGTGTCCGCGGGGGGCGCTGGAGCCCCCAGCCGCCCTCAACCTTAGCGCTGTCACCTCCAAACGGGGTCGCCTGAAGGGACCCCGTGCTCGACTGCGTTTTAGAGCGTGAAGCAACTAAAACCACCTCAGTCCCCTTCTCCCGTGGCAGGGGAGGAACGTGGGTCTCCTGCCGCGGCAGGAGGAGGACAGTGGCATTGAGCCCGAGGGGAGCGTGGCCTTGGCTGCCTCCTCGCGTCCCCCCAAGGCTCCAGCCAAACACAGGGGTCCAGGTTTCGGGTTCAGGGCTGCCTTCACACACCCTTTCCTGAGCGTTCCTCGCGCCGGTGCAACTCCTTCTTAGGACAGCCGGGACATCGGGGCCAGTTGCAAGGCTGCGTGTGTGTGCAAGTCCCTGCCAAGAGTTTTCCCATTGTCACGGCCCGCTGAGTTCCTTCCCCTTCCTCCACCCACCAAATCCTGCTGGGTTACTGGAAACACTGCAGGCCTAATGTACCCGTCTCTCCAGGCCACCTACAACAGAAAGGGATTTTTCCAGGAAAGGCACTTAAGACAATCACAGTCATTCCCGACTTGTAACTTGCCACATGCAACTGCTGCTTCGCCCTTACTGAAATGGGGTGATAACCTATTTCAACATCATAAGCTACTAGAGAGGGGAAAAAGAAAGAAAGGAATAAAAGTTAGGTCAGTCTGTGTTCTCCAGGCTCCAGGACACAGCCAGGCTGGCCAACCTGGTCCATACAAAACCCACTCCAGCCACTAATTCTGTCAGTGCCACAGTGACCAGCCAGCAGGTGTGCAGATTGCCTAGACAGTGTATCCTCCTCCCCCCAAACCTTAGCAATTTGTGGAGGGGAGGGAGGGCATCCAAATAAACCTTGAAACCCTAGGGAAACAATGTTGTCTAAGACTCCATACGAGGCCATATGGGCCTCTGCATTACATTTCTGCATTACAGGGTGAGTTTTCACCTTCCAAATCCTTGGTCACAGTTCTTAATCTCTCTGAGCCTCATAATTTTCAATAGAGCAGCATCCTACCCATCTCTACAGTGCTGGAGCATTCTGATAAAGGTCACTATGTAGGTAGGCACTTTAATTAAATGTGTTTAAAGCGACAACTGGATCTTTTTATGATTGTGACCTGAACTAAAATCAGACTGCAGATTAACTGGAGGTGGAGGACACTCCACTAATGAATGCAATGAAGTCAGGACTATGAGGTTCTTGTTCTCATTCTTAGGGCCAGATTATTCTGTAGTTCTGCAAAAGCCAATTCGCTTTTAAATGCTTTGGCTCCTCAAACTGCAAAATGGAGGAAAATGCCTATTGCACAGGAGAAATGTGGGATTTATTTAAATAAATAACACTGGCAAAGTTCTTGCAAGTTGCCAGATACAGCATGTCACATGAGAACAGAGACCAAAGTAAATATGGCTGATAGCTTTATTGTGAAGGAAGTAGCAAATGTATTTGTCTTTATGATGCTAAGAAACATAAGGAATGAACGGCCTCTTTTTACATTGTACTTTGCATTTGCTTGCTGAACATTCCCTGCTGGATACCTAATTTGCTACTGGATAGAACTCAGAAGGACCCACACTGTATTTTCTTAGCACATCAGGCACAACCCTACAGAGAGTCAAATGCAAATAGAGAAACAACCAGAAGCTTTCTTGTACCATCAAAGATGTAGGAAAAGGAGCAAGGAAAGGTGGCAAACCACTAAGTTTGCCCAACAGAGAGGCAAAAACAGGGGAGAGAAGCATCAAAAGTACCCACAGGCATCTGAGAGGAAAGCATGAGTGGGAAGAAGACAATGCAATAATACAAAAATAAGGCCCCTGGCCCTTTTGGGCGCGTTCAGATTAAAGGGCAGGGTCCAGCCAGACTGACAACTCTCTTGGAGCTCCTCCCCAGGAAGCAAGGCATTGGCTGCTTTTTGGATACAGTAAAAAGGCTTTAGGCACTTCTGTTTATGCCAACTCCCTTTATTACTTGCTCCCCAGTGATCTAGTCTTCTGCCCATGATGGCTTTCCCCAGCAGCCTTACCTGAACACTTAAGGCAAGTGCTGCTTTCTTCTGCCCACAACAGCAGTGAAAGGCAATGGCCACCACACACATGCCACCATTGCCTGTCCCACCAGACCTACCAAGGGACAAAATCTGCTGGAGCAACTTGCTAAAGACTTTCTTGCTTTGGCCATTCTGAGGACAAAACTCACAGGGTTTCAGTCACATCTCAGGTGCGCACTGTACCCAGCAGACCCCCACTGCCCTGATGCATGAAGACCATTAAGTGGTGCTGGCCGGCTGCATTGTATCTTCACAACCACAAGAGCACCCAGCAAGCCAGCTCTGTACAGTACTGTAGTGGTGCAAGCTGGAAAAGCAGCTAGGAAATCTCCCTTCTCTCCATAACTCCAGAAAGATATACACATGGGAATACCTTGACATGCTTTTCAATGGCTTCTAAAGCATTCCATTCTTGCCCCAAAATTCAAAGTCTTCCGCATCCCAGTAGTAACATGCAGTGTAACACAGCCCAGTAAAACCTGAGTAGGTCTAAACCTCTGTCTAAAACTTTTCTACAAGAAGTCATCCTCACAGCCCTATTCATTACCTCTGGGTGATGACGCTCCAGTTTTGGCATCATCCATGCACTGTTGGAACCTCAGGACTCTTCTTTGTCAAAGAAGACATGGGGTTTCCTTAAAAGTTTGCACTCACATATAAGAGCAGGCCTTATACTTGCCCCTTTCTGCACTGTATTTGTGAGCTACAGAGAAGTGAACAGGTGGGAGCCTCTGGACACCACATTCCAATGGTTGGGAGAAGTACAGCAACCCAGGAAAAGTGAGAAAAGATGAGAACACATCAGGCTTTTTGTTGCCTCCAGGTAGTTAGAGCATGATCCAGCCCCATTCTGCTTGAAGAATCTTCAGCCAAACTGCCCACTGTTCTTTAACAAGAAGCACAAGGCAGAAAGGACTCAGCCTGGTTTCCCCCACAAGTTGGCCCACCAGGCTGATGGCAGAAAGCTTTTATTGTGAAATGATGGGAGAAGCCTGAGTATCAGACCTGTGGTTTATCCTGGCCCAAAGATTCACTAGGGAAACCTGGTCCCTTTGCTTTCTTAGATCTGAAGAGCTTGGCTTGACTCCAGAGAGACTGAAGGGCTGAACTAGGAGGGGAGGGAGGATTGTGTCATTAATAACCAGTTGCAAGTCTGGGGAAGGAGTCTATTACATTATTAGTATATCTCCCTTCCCTCTGGGAAGCGTTTGACCTGGAGGAAGGGTCCGAGTTCAATGTCATTCTTCAGGCAGGTCATTAAGCAGGAGGCTGGTGGAGGAAGCAATCTCTTCAATCTCTCCTTCCTGCTCCTGTCTCCATAGACTTCTTGCACCATGAAATAGAAGTCCTTTCCTTACCTATTGCCAAGTGTTGGGAACACTGTTGTGAAAAGGTCACTGGTGTGAAAAGGTCACTGAACTTCTAAAATATGACAGCATTTTCATCACATCCAAACCACAGCAGCCAGCTTGCTCTGTACACCTCCTTCCTCATCTACAATAAAAAGTGGGCAGCCCAGCAGTTAATGCTTGCAACTCAGAGTAATTGAAATTGAACAGGACCCAATTCCAACCTTGCTGTTGTGCAAGTCTGGGAAAGGCACCAATTCTACCCGTGCTCTCTCCCCCCACCCCAGGAAACAAAACATCCGTCAAGCAGTGGGCTAGTTTGTCCGAATGAATGAATAGCTGTAAAACAACCAGAGTTCCACACAGGTCCATCAAACCCATTATTGTGAGTCTGACTCCGGCCATCACCCCTTCTTTCAGCAACAAAGGGCAAGAGGTTACATAAGGCAACTGCAGAATGACCCATTCTCAGAGAGAGTTGACATCATGCAGATACCAAACAGTAACATTTATCTGTCTGTCAGGACTTGACATAAACTAGACTAGAACCAGGCAGTGTGGAGTTTCATAGCCACCACTTTAGTTCCTAAGGCCCAGAGGCTTAAAAGATTTAAGCATCTAAATAACATCAGCTACCTGAAACCTACATACCTTTGAAGAGCAGGGCCTCAGGATTAGCCTGCTAACCTGCAGAGCCTAACTTCTGCCGCTGGGAGCACCAGCCCTGATGTTTCACCTGATACTTGCAAAAAAAAAAAAAAATCCAGTTGAGGATTGAGAACCCACCTAGTTAATTACAGCAGCATACTATCTTGCTCTTAATAGGGAGATATAATCAATGTTAATCTTTTGGGCGTGCTATTAAATATCCAAAGGGGATGTTTGTTTTGCAATTTCCCTCTTCCTTAATGGCAGCTTTTCCCTACCCTGCACAATCAGTCACCCTGCAATTCACAGCTATAAATATTTGGGCTTGCTTGATAGCTGTAGCATTTCAGTGTCTTTCACTGCAAGCTTCATCTCATTCATTATCTGCTATAAACTGCTCCTTTGTGGCAGTTTCTGAGCCAATCTCCTCCTGTTAAGTGACACAGGCTGTGAGCTCTCTGCAGACTTTTCCTCAAGCTCCGGGTCCCAAGCTGATCTATACCAGGTACCTGAAGGAGTAGTATCAAAGGAGAGCAAGCTCCTGCCTTGGGCAACTTGGAGAAGATGCAAACCATTTGCCTGAACCACCAGAGACAGCAGAGATTTTCATCTCTGACTAAAGAAGATGGATTAGACTGGGAGGGTACTGGAAAGTAAGGAGACAGGAGGGTTCATCAGGAGAAGGGCAGGGGAAAGCACAAGACAGGGGAAAGCTGAAGCAACAAAGGAAGTGGGGGAGAGACAGGATGTCTAGGGAAAAACAGGGTTTGAAATAAAGGAATGGGGTGACTGGCAGAGTGGGCAAAGCTTAGAGTCAGACATGAAGTTTAGATGAGGAGCCAATATATGTGGAAGAGTAAAGATCATGTGGAAGAAGAAGGCAGTTGTGGGTACAGATGGAAAATCTAGCTATGGATATACTTAAGATTCTTACCTGCTAAGTCCTAGCTATGGAAGCAGTTTTGGAGTTGCTATACAGGAGTTGCTATACAGTGGCCTTAGCAAGGGCCCAAAAAATTGAATGGCTTTTGATGACACGGATTGAGAAATCTCTGATATGATATCTGGTGAGAACATGTCTAATGTGTGACTGGAGAGGATGAAACTGTAGCCTGGAGACTCTTCCTAGGCATTAAGTTTGGGAGGCTTGGGAATAGTTGGTGGGTGAACAGCAGAAGAAGGTGGCATTAGTATTTCTGGAGGAAGAAGAGCAGAAAGGGCGTGCAAAGAATATGGATTGAAGGAAACGCAATGCTGGTACTGTGTCCCTAGCTTCTTTGGGCAACCATGTGCAAGCATCCTAGATGGAGCTGGCTTTGCTGCAGGCTTTACAGCTAATGCCATTTTAATTTCTGACATGTCACTAATGGAGAAGGATTTAACATGTATTTATTCAATGTCACTAAAAATACTCCAGTAGTTGCAGGGGAAGGAGGATAAGGCTAATTTATGGGGGAGGGCGGAGAGGACCTGCACTTTCATAATTATTGAAATGTGATGTTTGCAAGCACGGTTTGGCTAGGCTCTCTCCCAGTAACTGCTGAGTATCCCATCCCATGAAAACCTGCTGTCAAGTGTCATGTCAAATCAGAGAGACTGTGGGCAGCAGCTGAGAGAGACCCTTCTCCTAAAGTGCGCCTGATGGACGGAGAGTAATTGCAAGTGCTATGGTACTGCCTGAACCTGGCAGGTTCTCATTAAAAACAAATACTGTTTCCCTGGTAATGAAGGAAAGGCTTAATCTGATTTTACTCGAGGTGAGTATCTTCAGTACAATGAGTCCCTTTGTCACCTTTAACATTCACTGTGCTGTGAGTAGCCATCTTGCCAGTTTTCATCTGTTTCATAAAGTCTGCAGAAAGTGTGGGGCAGCAGGTCAGCTGAGAGGACAGCTGGGTGCATCCTCTTCTTCCTCCTCCTGCATGGTGCAAAGCCAGGTCACTGGCTCCTACAAGGGGAGGTTTGAATCTGCAGCAAAGGGTGGCAGAGTGCTTTCTCTCTTCCTTCCCCCAGAGTTGGATGTAGTCTTGATGCACAGAATGTGCAGGCTGTACAGATCTGCTCCTATTTCCACATGGTGTGACCTGGAAAATAGGCAACATACTGGCAAGGCAATCATGGCTCCCCTTGGCACTCCCTTGGTAAAACTGCACTGCCTTCCCTGGAGTAACAAAAAGAGGACGTAATGCTTCCTGGGCCAGGAGTGACTGTGATGCCTGACTCTTCCAACCCAACTGGGCTTTTGGTCAGTAAATCATAAAGCAATAAGAGGCTTCTCTGCCTACAGTATGCAGCTCTCTTCCCTATTCTTGCTAATTAGAGGTGGGCTCACATAAACTGCTAAGATTCAAGCCTTCATGAACAGCAAGGGAACTTGGATCCAGATTAAACAGTGCTTGGACACTTTGGTGATTGGCACCTTAGAAACTACACAGATAGACAGAGCACAGTGGAAATAGAAGGGACTTTACAGCTTTGGCTCTTCTCTGCTAGTTATAATTATTTAAGATGATGTTTCACATCACATTCAAGCTTCTGTGCAGAGAACAGCAGCAGAGAACAAGAGATCCTAGCCACCTAGGAGAGGATTATGTGGATATGACAATGTTCAAACCCACTGAGCTCTGCCACACTGCATTATTTAAGCCCAGTAACCAAATTTAGTAACCAGCCCCTGAGGCACTGAGAGAAAAACACAGCTTCCCGAGCTCCTTCCCTGCAGTCCTGTTGGCTTCCTCCCTTAAAGGAGCCACCATCTTTTCTTTTCCTCTCTCGGCCCCACCAGCCAGGCCTGACCTCCCACCTTGCTCCCACAGGAACAATGGAGTCCTCTGCACAGGTGTAATGCATGACCCAGGTACAAGCCACTACACACAGCACGAACCCATGGTAGTCCAGTGCAGAGTTACCCTCCTAGGGAAAACGGCTCATACCAGCTCCAGGCCTTCAGGAAGCAGGGCACAGAGGCTGCATCCATGCTGTGAGGCATGAGCTCAGGTACAGACAGGCCAACACACAGTCTGTCTGGACTACTGGCTGCTTCCCAGCCATAGCTCTGTACTAGATGTCCGTGTGTGTTCCAGCTGCTCATGTTTCCCACTCTGCTCGGACCCAGTTCTCACCTTTCTGGGAACTTTGCAGTTCCAGCTATATCTATGCATGAAGGTGCCTGCTGGCAAAGTGTGTGGACGGAAGCAATTCTGGACATACGGACAAGATCAAACTTGTGCTTGAATGAAGATCTCTCTTTGCTTTCCTTGCATAACTGCTGCAGCTGGTGGGAAGAAGTGAGCCCAGCTCTACCTCTCACCAGCTCTAGCCTTCCCTGAATGGTAGAGCTTTGTCACTGTTCCACAATGTCACAATGCCAAACTATGGCACTTGTTAACTAATTTTCAACAGGATTAAGCCAAAGGGAGCCTGGGAAGCTTAGGCACACTCTCTTCACCAGCATCTCAGACTGTTGATCATCTGGCTTGTGTTCAGTGAGCAGGTGCTATGCCACAGCAGGCTCTTGTCTCCCCACTAAGATGGGAGTGCCCAAGTCAATGCACATGGCCAAGCTCCCTGCAGTGATCTATGGGAAGGAGAGGCTGAATAGAGTGAATATTTAACCAGCACTGTGTAAAATGCAAACACATGTTCATTGTGGTGTTTGTCATCACAAGGCACTGATCTTGTACATACATTTGAGGCAACACAGTTTAATTCCTGACTGATTCTGGCAGAGCTGGCTTGAAAAACCTAGAATTTACCTTGGCATGTGAAGAGGTCATTTCAGCAAAACCCAAGGTCTACCTTAGGGAGCCATGAAATAGTGCTGAGACCTGCTGGTACTGTAGGTGACTCCCGCCACCATGGCTATTAACTGCAAGGCGTGTCCACTCCTCTGCAGCAATCGGACGCCACAGCCTCTTAAAACTGTCTGCTGTCTCTTAGATCCCTCCCTGGCCTTCTGCCCAGACCCCTGGAGGCAGCAAGCTGGAGAGTGGTGTTTACAAACACAGCCTTTTAAGCCGTGTGTGGAATGAGAAAAAGGAGCAAGTCCAGCTGAAGTGCCCTAGGAGGAGCAGATCTCATCAGAGCTTGCAGGGAACATCTTCCTGAGCTGCTTCTCTTGACCTAGATGAGCTATGGCTGAGATGTCAGGACAGGGAACAGTGGCAGGCCAGCAGCACAGGGGCTCTCCAGCCAGTCAGGACTCCTGTCAGATCTGCCTCGCACGAGCTGGGCCTCTCAGTTGGCTGCCACACCAGGGAGCATACAGGAAGGCTGATCATGAAGGCAAAGCTCTGCAAGGAAAGAAAAGCTCTGGGTTTGCACGAATGGTATCAGCTAGTCCACAGGTCATTAAATCTCTGCCATCTTGTGCCATTCCCAGATGCTGAACTAGGGGTATTCAGGATTGATCTGGCTTTTCAATTTCTTTGTTGTGTTTTCAATACTCAGCCTGACCAAACTCAAAAACAGGTTATTTATCACATATCTCGAATGCCATTTGACCTATTGCACCAGTGCCCCTAAGCTACCCCTACCCCACAGCCAGTTTATCTCTAGACCACAGCCTCCGTCCCAGTACTCCTATTGTTCTAGTGACCACCAGAGCTGATACCAGCATTGGCCTCTGGTGGACAGTCCCAGAAAACAGGCAACACTTGGCATAAACTGAATTCTTCTCCCTCCCTGAACCCCCATGCCCAGTCAGCTCTTCCCTCCATTGCATGGATGCCCACCAACATCCTATGAGTTTGTGCCAGTAGTGGCTTGACATCAGTCCTTGGAGAGCTGTCCTCATCCAACATGTTTCCCCTAGGACACCAAATGCCTGTCAGCTGCTGGCTGGCTCCTGCTGCACAGTGCTGGGTGTGACACCCACAAGTGGGGGGATTTTCTGTGAAGCCAATTTACTTGAGTTCTATCTGAGGTCTTGTCTCCAGGGGGAAATTCTCCAGTGTTGCTGTTGTGGGAGAAGTTATTCTGCAAGAACTTCTAAAACAGCTGCCCATGGGGACATAGTATGCTGGAAAAACAGTAATTTCATTCTGGTGTGATCACTGCAGTACGTGAGCCTGCCTCGTTCCCCTCCCATCCACTGGAAATTTGCTTGCTCAATTCAGCTGCAAGCTCTTTGCAGACAAGGATTTGAGGGCCGCGGTTTGGCCTGCAATAGGACAACCACCTAGCTCTGTGGGCTGGTGTGCTCTCCTCGCTGCTTCAAAACAAACAGCAAAGCATGCAAATGTGCAAAGCTAGCGTGTAGCCCACTCTTGGGAAGGGACGTGACTCCTCAGCCTTCTCTAGGGACCCGCATGGAAACCAAGCTGTGAAAATAAAAATAATGGTCCTGCTGAGACCACAGCAAATACTTCCAGCAGCTGTAACTACCATTAAACCACTTGGCAAAGGACTCTTGCTCTCTCTGCCTTTCCCACTCTCTGGGAACCGCAGAAAGGGCATAACTGGAATCCCTGTCTGGGGAAGGGGAAGATGAACACGTAGATGCCCAGCCTGGGATTTCCTACAGCTATTGCTCATACCAGGCAGACAAGAGCCACGTGCAGCAACTCCAAAAGCAACTCACAGGAAGGGAAAGGCATGAGATTGTGTGAGATATATATACTGGGGCTGGCTGAGGGCAGCCCAGACCTCTGTTTCCTTGGATGGAGAAGCAAGGCCCAGGGTTTTGCTAGCAGCCTGTCATCACCCAGCCTGTGCTCTTTTGCTAGCAAGGATGCTTCAGCAGCAGCAAACAACCAGGCAGAAGACATTTTCAGGATGGGTTGCTTGACAGGGAGGGAAGGGGTGAGTGGGTGTTGAAGAGGATAAACCTGTAATGTTCCTGCGTTGCGGTGCAGAAGCAGGCCTCAGATTTCCTCCTAGGGCTCAAACTCACCCAGGCACAGCTCTTATCAGCGCTTGGCCACGTACTCATGTGAGAGAAGAGAAACCCCTGTCTGGTGCATTGGGTCCTTCCTGGAACTGCAGGCTCCATTCTTCTGCCCTGGGTTGGCACAGTTAAAGCCTTCCTCAGGGCTGAACTGGTTGCAGCTGAAGGCCACAGGAGACATGTGGATGCAGCAGAACCAGACAGACATAAGCTGCCCTCTGGCACAGGCAAGATGATGCAGTTGCTTGTGGGGGAAACTGCTTGGGGGCTAGAAATGTGCTGACTGCCTCTACAAAGAAGCAAACTCAGGAGAAACCCCTCGTGAAGTAGCTGTCCTGTCTCTCTACACCACAAAGCATGTGCCGATGGTGTAACAGCACCATTCTCATCAGCCAAGTACACCAACTCATCATCAGCTGCTGAGTTGCAGCCTTCCTCCCCAGCCAGGCCATTCCCTCTTGGGCACTAACCTCTCTGAGGAGCAGAGATCAGGGAAATAGCACCTTTAAAGCAGTCTGCCTCACAAACTGTAGCCCCAATGTTGTTTGCACTGAAGTCCAAAAGCAGGAAGAAGATTATTGTCTTGCTTTTTTTCCAAGCAGTCAATAACTAACCTCTGGCACATGGCTGCTTACAAGATATGAAGAGAAAATGTCTAAAAAACAGCGATAAAGAGGACGTGGGTGCAGTGGGAGGAGGAAGGCGGGGAGGGGGAGAGGAGGGATACGTATGTCACAGCTTACCTCAGAGCCAGAATTAGAAGCTGGGTAAAAAAAAACAAATCACAGCAGGAAATAATGTGTAGCTTAAAATAGCAACATCAAATGGGAGCAAGAATGGGGAGTGGGTGGCATTTGAGGTTGCTTCTCTGTTCCCCCCTCAATGGCAGGGTGATTAATATGTCTACACTACTTGTGTTTATGTAACAAAGGGCAGTAAAGGCCAAAGCTGCATTTTCACTAACACTGCAGGGGAGTCTGAATCTTTTCTTCCACCCATAGTATTAAGTGGGAGGTTCTGCACTTGTGCTTCCTGCCCTAGAAACAAAAAAATAATAATTAAAAAGAAATAATCCATGCTTTAGCACGGCACACGCAGTTACTTTTCCACAGCCTGGCAGGGTGGCACAGAGACCTTTAAGGCTTTGAAGGCATTCTTCTGTCTTTCATGGCTCCCCACTGAAAAAGCCTGTTCCCAAAGCACACCTGTAAACATGGTCAGATTGTCTCTGGCTGAAGGCTGCGCTGTAATAGCAGGCAAGGCACCAGTGCATGTTACTACACATTTTTGTGCTCACCCTCTGTAGTTGCAATGAATCATAGATCTCTGAGATGGGTCATGCAGTCCATTTCCTTGCCAGCACAGGATTGTTTCCAGCCATGTAGTTAATCTCTCACGTTTTTCTTGGGAGGCAGTGATTCAGACTGATCAGTCTTTTCTCTACACACCGTGTATTCTGAGAACTGCATTAAAGACTGGCAAGCACTCACGTGTTCTGGTAAAGAAGGGGTATTTCTCTTGTTCAGCCCGCTGCATCGCTGTTCACTGGTGATGCTGAAGTTACCTAGCAAAGCGGCCAAGAAAGGTATGGCATTTACTTTTTAGACTTCTGTGATCTCCTCTGGACTAATAAGCAGGACAGGCCTGCTCTGAACTTGCAGAGAAAGGTGGGAAAGCATCCCAGGCAAGCCCTGAGGGATGCAGGAAGCTTGCACCTCAGTTGGTCATGCTCAGTACCTCCCCCTCATCTGAAAGGCGGTGTGCTACTACAGCTCACCCTTCTCAGTGCTTGGTCCTCTCAGACAGCAAAGACAAGAGCAAAGACTTTTGTTCATCTACACATGCAGCATAAGCCTGCACCTCCTCACAGTCACTCCTATCAAAATATCTCTTTGCAAATATCTGTACATGCAAATAGCATAAGATCAAGTTTGTCGTGTGATAAAAACCTGCTGCACAGGCCTGATTCTGATACTCTCTGACATCAGAAAATATCTTTGACATAAGCCAGGCCATGCTGCTGTCACAGGAAAGAGAATATGGCCCAGACCTGATGCAAATCTTCCAGTCAGGGAGAGCAGCATGGTTTGTTTACACATGGTATGCTGGTGGCTGCAGACAGAGATCGCTCCCAGCAACTCCATCAACATGTATAATATCCTGCTAGTTAAATCCAGTCGTGGTCATCCATGTTATCCCTCCAAGCAAATACAGTACCTGTATGGAAGAAATTCCTCAGAACGTTTCCTGTCTGGAGCTGAAGCTTGCCAGGGACTGAATTTCCTGTGAGGCTACAGTTGGGAACACAAAGCAAAGAAGCTAACAAGAAAATAAGATGATACATATTTGAACCTGCCCCACACAGATCCTCCTCAGCAAGCATACTTCCCCCCTGTTTAAATAAAAACGAAGCACTTAGATTTTCAAATATCAGCTGGGTTATTTTTCATTTGTAATTCTTTTTTTTTACCCCAGTGCCTCCCTTTCTGCCTGTTTTTTTCCAGCTGCAATTCTGTGACTTACACATCCTGAAAATGAAAAAGGTTGTTTTTGCCAATAGCGAAGTGCTATGCATCCTTTCAACCATCTGGAAATGGATTTTTTATTCTTCCTCTCTCCAAACCACACACGCACGTGCACACACACAACCCAGTCTTTGTCTCTTGGAATCATTTCCCACACCAAAGCTGATGGCCACAAAAATAATTCAATAAAAATGTTCCGCAGGCATTAAGAAGCCAAGACAGGATAAACAGGGCAACTTCCTGGGCACTTGTTCTCATCCAAACTGCCACCTCACAAGGAAGTGATGAATGCAATGGAGCATACGGTTCAGTGGTTAGAGATTAAGAGAGGTAGTTAAGGCTCCTGTGTTTTTGTCATGGCTCTGCTACAAATCTCCTTTGTCACTGCAAGCAAGCTGCCTACCTGCTTACTGCCTCAGCTCCCCCAGCTATAAACAGAGATACAGATAGTTTCTAACCCTGTGTGATGATCAATGTGTTTATGTTTGTAACCTGAGCTGATCTTCAGAGATGAAAGAAGTGATCTAAAGTGAAAAGTGCCATGATAGCTCTATGGTGAGACTAATAGAGTCAAGCAGAACAGCCTGGGAACCAGAGGCTAGACTTGATGATCTCTTGCCCAGAGGCAAATGTTAAGTGAGCTATGTCTCCATGCTATCCAGATGGCTGCAGGTCTGCAAGAGGAGACAAAGAACTAGAGCCACATTGACTGGTACAAACATGCTTACGGTGTCCAGCTGAGAATGAGTAACAGCTGCTTGCTCATCATCCTGATTTCTGTCACTACTAGTGTTTCTGAATGCTGAAGTGTCCCAGTGCTGTGACTCAGGGCTGTGAGTCATGAGCTGTGTGTCTCTACCACATGGAATCACTCACTTGCTCTCTCCGATGAGATTGCAGAAATCACAGATCATCTTGGGTCTCCTATAGTGGTGTGTCTTAAAAATATAGACAGATATTTACAAACACATCCAGAACAAAGTTATTCTGTCTTCAGTGACTGTCTGAAAGGGATTTATATTAGAGATCAGCCTCACATACACACCTCCACTCAATAAATCCAGAAAAAGTAGAAGGTTTTTTTTTCTTCTGTGGAAATTTAATTCCTATATCCCCAAAGCTTTAGTAAATCTGGACTAAACAGGATGCAGTGCAGGTAGCATTCAATCTTTTGCCTCCCCTGCTGTTACCAGTCATATATTTAGACCTGAAATGCTGACAGCAGGGTGACACACTGCTCTTTGGCACAGGATCTGCCTCATCCTTGTCCAGGCTCTCCAGCCTTCCTTTTAAGGAAGCTTTGATCTAGTAGAATTCTCCTAACCTCAGTGCTAGGCAGCAATTAGTTGCATGCAGGGCTGCAGCGTGAGCCTTCTCTGAGCTGGCTGGCAAGACCTCTGAGAAGACACCAGATATTCCTGAGGTAACATCAAGGCCTGTGTTGACCACATACAAGGCGGCAGACAGTTTTCCCACCTACAGACCGCGACAGCAACCAGCTGTGTGTTCAGGAGCTCACCTCCAGTTTATATAAATTCTCTGTTGATACAGGTGCAGCTGAAATGGCTGCCACTTTCTCTTAAGATGAGAGAGCAGGGGCTCACCTCAGCACTGAGGTGCAAAGCCTGGAGTGATCTCACCGGCTGGGAACCTCCTGCACTGCCTGCCTGTACAGCACCTCATCAGTGAAGCGGAGGCCCCGTGCTGACAGGAGCAGGATCGTAGATACTCCTCTAGTGGCAGCAAGGTTTGTGTTGGCAAAAGAGTGTTTCTGTTGGCATATGTCTCTTCCCTAAATTGATTAAGTCATGCCTGTTTTTGCAAATATCTCTGCAGCGAGGTGTTTTGTTGGTGTAAAGCTGTGGTAAAGCTGAGTGAGGCAACTAGGGAAGGCACCCCACTAGGCTTGATGTTCACAAACAGAGGACTGGTAGGTGATGTGACAGCTGGAGGCTGTCTTGGGCTGTCTTGCCCACTCCCTGGATGTGTTCAAGGCCAGGCTGGATGGGGCTTTGAGAAACCTGGTCTAGTGGGAAGTGTCCCTGCCCATGGAGGGGGGTTGGAACTAGATGTCTTCAAGGTCTTCCAACCCTACCCATTCTATAATTCTATAATTCTATTATAGTGATCATTAAATTATAGAGGTTTTGATTATCAGAGAAGGAGAAGGGTCAGCAGAACTGCTGCTACCTTGGACTTCCAGAGGGCAGACTTTGGCCTCTTTAGGAGCATGGTTGAGAGAGTCTCCTGAGAGGTGGTCCTGAAGGGCAAAGGAGTCCAGGGAGGCTGGACACTCTTCAGGAACAAAATCCTAAAGATACAGAAGCAGGCCATCCCCATGTGCCTAAAGACAAGCCGGTGGGGAAGGAGACTGGCCTGGCTGAACAGAGAGCTTTGGCTAAAACTAGGAAAAAAAGAGAGTTTATGACTTTTGGAAGACAGAGCAGGCAACTCAGAACAACTACAAGATCTTGTGAGGTTATGCAGGGAGAAAATTCAAAGAGTCAAATCCCGACTTGAACTTAATCTGGGTACTGCCATAACGGACAGTAAAAATGTTTCAATAAATACATTAGCAACAAAAGGAGGACTAGCTAGAATCTCCATCCTTTATTGGATACAGGGGAAAACATAGTGATCAAGGATGAGGAAACAACTGAAGTAGTTTGCCTTAGTCTTTGCCTTAGTCTTTAAATGTCAGATGAGTTGTTCTCTGGGTACCCAGTCCCATGAGCTGAAAGACATGGATAGGGAGCAAAACAGAGCTCCCATAATCCAAAGAGAAATGGTTAGTGATTTGCTACACCATTTAGACACACACAAGTCTATGGGGCTGGATCCACCCAAGGGTACTGAGGGAGCTGGCAAAAGTGCTCACTGAGCCACTTTACATCATCTCTCAGCAGTCCTGGCTAACCAGGGAGGTCCCAGTTGACTGGAGATAGGGAAAGGTGAACTCCATCTGTCAGAAGGGCTGGAAAGGGTATTCGGAGAACTACAGGCGTGTCGGTCTGACCTCGGTGCCAGGAAAGGTTGTGGAGCAGATCATCTTGAGTGCCATCTCGCGGCACATGCAGGAGAACCAGGCAATCAGGCCCAGTCAGCATGGGTTTATGAAAGGCAGGTCCTGCTTGACCTGCGTAGTAGATGTGGATGTTGTCCCACAGCATTCTCCTGAAGAAGCTGGCTGCTCATGGCTTGGTAGGTGTATTCTTTGCTGAGGCAAAAAAACAGCTGAATGGCTGGGCCCAAAGAGTTGTGGTGAATGGAGTTAAGTCCACTTGGTGGCCGGTCACAAGTGGTGTTCCCCAAGGTACAGTGTTGGGGCCTTACCAATGGCCTGGATGAGGGCACTGAGTGCACCTTCAGAAAGTTTGCAGTTGACATTAAGATGGGTGGGAGTTTTGATCTGCTTGAGGGTAGAAAGGCTCTACAGAGGGATCTGAAAAGGTTTTCAGGCACTGGAACATGATGTCCAGGGAGGTGGTGTAGTCATCATCCCTAGACGTATTTAAAAGACATGTAGATGTGGTGCTTAGGGACATGGTTTAGTGGTGGACTTGGCAGTGTTAGGTTAACAGCTGGACTTGATGATCTTATAGGTCTTTTCCAACCTAAATGACTCTATGATTCTAAAGAATCACTCCCCCTGCTCTCAACCAGTCTAAATCCGTCCTCCCAAAAGAGATAAAAGACTAGGACAGCACCTCTCTGAGCGAGCTTTCTGTGTGCTGAGGGCAAGTGCACTTACACACCTGAAACACTGCAGGCAACCCCCGAGACCCGTACTAGGAAAGCAAACACAATGCTCTGAGCACAGGGACTCCCGAGCGACAGGAAGTTACTTCAGCACACCAATTCCTCTATTCCCGTAACTCTCTGTGGGTTTGCCAATAATGCTTATCCTCCTCACTGAGAAAGGAGTGCCTTTGCTAACTGATTACATCCTCCTTTCCTTACTGTGGTCAGCCAGTTGCTGCATGCCAGAAACAGCTGGTATGATTGATAGATAAGCACACTGTCTCAGTGTATTTTCCTTTGTCTGCTGTAACCACATCCATCCCTGCAGCCACTAGAAAGCAGTTCTAGAAAGGAGTGAAACAACACAGAGCAGTTTTGTTACCAGTTCTAGTTTTTTAGAAACACTAATCCAGGGAATTTCCACTTTTCCCATATTTCCATACAAAATACTGCAGGTCTCCATAAAGGAAGGCAAGATGGTCCCAACCCTCCCTACCACCCTCCCAACCGCAGCATGTCCCACAGCCCAACAACCTCTGCAGATGAGGCTGTTCATCTGCCAGACCAAGAAGAAATATCAGGACCCTGAGATACCACCTCCCAGCTAACATCCGAGCTCTGCACTGAGGCAGGGTGGGGGCTAACAGTGCAACCCAAGACTAGCCAAGAAATCTGCAAGGCCAGATTCTTTGAGGACAAACATGAATACATTTGGAATTTTATCCCATTTTGATTAAAGCACCGTGCACCTTGAGTTCAGCATTTTTGGATAGCCTGAATGCATGCTTCGAATGCAACAGCACAGTTAAGTAATAAAATACTTCAGGATCACCTCTACTCCAAGCACATCACTCTCTTTTAAGCAGCACATCAGGACAAAAAGCATCTTGAGCAAAACTCCTCTTTGATTTGAGTCACAGGAGTGACATCAGAGATGGAGTCAGCCCAGCTTATTAAGTTACTAGAAGATGGCCAATTTTAGTTTGTTGGTTTTTTTTCTTCTGTACTAGTTCCTGGAATCTGGTTTATAGACACAGCCCTTCCCTTGCTGCTAGCTCACGCCATGAGGTGGGCAGGGATGTTCAAATAGCATCTTCTCTGACCTTTCTGTACTGAGATGATTGTTGCTGCTTTTTTGGAGGATTCTGAGAAGCTCCCACAAGCTTCTGTCCCCCCATCTCTTGAACTGCATCTGCAGCATCCAGCCACAGTCTCTCTGGAGGGCAGCGCGGCCCTCACAGTGACGACACTACACTCTTAATTTGTTCCAGCCTGTTTCATGCTGACATTTTAGCACTGACGTCATTAGCTGCTGAAATTTCATTGCTGCTGCTAAGAATAACAGCCTTTCTCATCCCCCATCTTACACCAAATAATTATTTATTAACATGGTAGGGAACCAGGCTTATCTTTTCTGACACAAATTAGATTCTGGTTGTTAAAAGAAGTAAGCAAAAAAAGCACTGAAGACGCTTTTATGTTCTGTTAGTCTAGGACCAAAATAAAATAAATCAGAAGTATATTGTTAAGTAGTAAGAGCGCTATAAAAATGAAGAGGAAAAGTTCAGACTGATTTGTTTTAAGGTTTCCTTGAAGGACAGTCTTAGACACTTCAAATTGCTTAAATAGCCTAGGCTACAATCTGCCTCAGAGGTCCCTTAGAAAGCCTCTTCCAAATTCTCCAAGGCTTTGTACCTTGAATATTTGCTTCTACTGTTGCAGTGTGGGTGTAAAATACTGCCAAATCCAAGTTCCCTGTTGACTCTGGGGCCTGAACCAAATCCCATTGATTTCTGTGGGAGGATTTCTATTAACTTGAATGGGCATTGAATCAAACCTAAATTGGCAGTGCTCTGCACCCATTTGGCATAGCATAGTTGTCTGCATAAGGTGGAGAATCAGGTCCAAAGACACTGAGAAATGCTTTAATTAAGAGCATTACTGAGGAGAGTGAGCATTTCCATCATTAAGCTGATAAACTGAATTTGTTCTGCACTTTTAATGGCAAAGGGTCAGATTTTGAAAGACTTGGTCAAAAGCTGAAGCTGAGTGCTTACAGGATTTCCAATAAATGTTTAAAGGCAAATCAGGTGCTGAGAAGCCTTTCAATTCAACAGGTTCATTAACTTATTTATTTGCTTTTGAAAATGCTAGGAGGTACCTGTTTCCATTTTTGGCAGCCTTATAAATCTAATCATAAGATGACTATTACCTGCAGCTGTCAGCCAGCTCTCCCCACTCATTCTTGATCAGCCCCCAGACCCTCACATGAACAGCACATGGAGCAGCAGCTGCACAAAGTACTGCCTATAGGTATCTGCCCCGATAGCCCCTCCTCACAAAGGAGACTGGCACCTCTGTCAGGTGCAGCAACCCATCTGCAGTCCATCCTGGTCATGGGTGACAAAGGCCTTTAAAAAACACACACAGAGGTCCTGGAAATGTTATTTTCAACGACTGCTGGGGAAGTCAGTGGCAAACACAGTTTCCGCTCCAGAAGCAGATCTGAACCTAGTTGGACTAGCAGCATCCAGTCAAGGAGAAAATTCTCCAAACTTCTTTGTTACCACTTCCCCATCAACTCTGAGGTCCAACATCATTTCCTATATTGCTGCTGATCCTCTCAGGCACCTTCGTCCACTGCTTGATCTTTGGAAACCATTGCATTCATTATCTCCACGTGTCCCTTTAGTGCAGAATAAGCAAAGTTTTAGGAGCTGGCCCTTCTGATGGATATTTTGGTTACTTGTCTGGAGTATTTTGCCTGGCATTTTTCATTTGGACTTGAGTGCTTGGCATAGACTTTTTCTGTAAAACACAACAGGATTGATCATGAGACACAAAAGACAGACTATCTGTGCTTCAAAAAACCTAGAGGCCGCAAGAGAGAGGTGAGAGCAGCATTGTCACACTAAGATGCTTTCCCCTGAAGTGCCACAGGGGAGGAGATCCAGAAAAGGGAGACGCTAGAGAAGAAAGCAAAGAGAAAGTGGAAGTGTTGTTAAAGCTGAGCTGTGAAAATGAAGAACAGAAGCTGGGAATGTCTCCTCTGACCCCTGGCAGCCATTCTTGTTCAGCCTGAATCCATCAGCAAGGTCACATGCCGCGGGGCCGACAGGAACACATCCCCGAGCTGACGTGCTGCTCCCAGCAGACGTCAGGATGGGCTCGGCTGGAAGCCTGAGGAATTGCTGCGGCCACCTGATTTCCTCAAACCCCCGCACTAACCTCTTTCTCCCCATGACTAATTTCCCTGCACCTCCTCCCACGCACGCCCCCAGTTCCTCACCCCGTGCGTTTTTATGCACAAAAGAAACTTGCTAGATTACGCCACCTGGTATGGGGACAAGTTCCAGGTAAAGAGACAGCAATGTACCAGGGAACATGACTCCTACAAACCAAGGAAAGGAAGAAAAATTCCTGCCTAGCATTGGCAAGCAGAGGAGCAGCTCTCCAACCAGCTCCTTCCGATAAGAGCCCTGTTTCTGGGTTGGAGTTAAAAATGTTCTCTAAAAAACACGTTTGAGTTGCCAAAAAAGCTGTTCACTAAGAACAAGGCCTCAGGTACACTCACACCCGTGTCAGGGAGTCAGTGGGCCAGATGACAGCAGAGCTAGTTCACCTCCAGTGGGGTAAGTTATGACTTGGAGCCACAGACTGCAAGCAAAGCCATGCCCAGCAGCGTTCCCAAGCACCAGCAGGAACGGTGCTGCCCCACCAGATATTTTTCGCTTTCCTTTGCTGACATCTGCAGAACTCCTCACAGCTTTGGGCTGTGGCCCATGTTCTGTTCTGTACCAGTTTTTACACTGGTGCTGCTCCACCGAGGACCCATTTTGAGCCTCAGCTTCCCCAGGGCAAGCAAGAGGGGGAACAGGGCCTATGGTTTTATTTGTTGCTTACACCAAAAAGAATAATCTAATTAAAAATCACTGGAAACCACATGCATTTGCAGAAACAGCTCCACTTCAGAGGAATCTCTCGAGGCAAATAAATGAGTAATTTTTCAAGGGGGTTAGCCATTTATGAAAATAGCTTCTATAGTTACACTCGCTCGGATAAAATTACAAGTGTTTTCAATCCTCATACTTCAGGGCACAAGTTGATCCTCAGCTGGGGGCCAGGGAGGAATTTCCTCCCAGAGGATATTATTGTTCTGTGAGGTACCTCATGGGATATTCACGTCTTCCTCCAGAGTATTTGGCATTAGTCACTGGAGGGAAAAAAAAAAAAGACACTGCTCAAAACGAGCCAGTGCTCCAGTCTCCTCCGCCAAGCCCTGTGTGTCATACTGGTGTGCTCTTCAGGAGCTGGGCGGCCGTGTGGACAACCGGTCCAGGAACCCGGCAGCCCGGCCGGTGGGGAGAGAGCAGGTGGCCCCGCACTAGGGCCGCGCTCTCGGGCGGGAGGCGGAGGGAAAGGCAGCCGAGCGCCAGCAGGGCGGCAGCCGCTGCGCCCCAGCGCCGCCCGCCCCGGGCCGGCCGCTGCCCAGCAGGGCCGGGGCGGCCCCCGTTGCACAACCCGCCCGGTCCGCGGCTGCCAGGGAGCGCGGCGCTCCGGGAAGGGCGGCCCCGCTGCTTCTGGGAAGCGCGGTGACTCACCCGCCCCAGCCCGCGGCGCTGCCAGGCCCGGCCCTGCCCGCCGCGCCCCGCCCCGCCCCGCCCCGGCCGCAGCCAATCACCGCCCTCTAGATTTGCATGCGGAGCCCGGGGGCTTCTGGGCCGGCAGGGGGGCTGCGCCCACCGCTCCTTTCTAGCGTGCCCGCGCTTCGGGGCGCTGCGGAGGGAAATTCCCGCACGGGGGCCCGCGGGAGGAAACGGCTCTCCGGGAAAAGATGTCCTCACCGTGCCCGAGGAGTGGCAGAACGACGGGGCTTTATATAGGGGTGCGGGAGGAGCTTGCTAGTTGCCCGGATGACCCTCAGTGGTCTGGGGTGCAGGCTTCAAACCTGTAGCTGTCTAGCGACAGAGTGGTTCAATTCCACCTTTCGGGCGAGGCGAGAGGCTTGGGTTTTTGCCCCTCCACCGCCCCGGGGGGCGGAAGGCAGCCCCCGCAGGAGTCCTGCCCCCCGGGCGCCACGGTACGGGCAGACACCTCGCTCACCCTTCCTCCAACTGGGCGACAATTCAGATTTTAATTGGATTCTGCTCAGCGGATCGTCGTTGAGCAGTGTCACCCATCCTGCAAGAACAGAGAAGGAAATAACAGAAGCCATTCTCTAGGGCTGCTCCGTATCGATGATAACCCATCTCCCACCCACGCTGCAACAAAGATGCTTCACTTCGGCAGCGAACACGGGTGCTGATAATGTCACCCAGCCCCACCAAAAATAAAGGTTAGCGTGTAGATAAAAAAGCATGTTCTTCAAGCAGAAGGCTTTTTTTTTTTTTTTTTCCATGATACCCTGCTGCGATGACTCCAGCAGATGATTTTGCAGAGCCTCTAGTCCAGAGGAGATCCCAGCCGCTCCCACCACCAGGGACAGCAAAGATTTGAGGGCATTTTGTTCTTGCTTCCTGGTCCCCACAGGCGGGAGGGGCAGTTCCTCCCGGGGGATCCCCGGGAGGGAGAGAAGTCATACCAAATTAATCACCAGGTCTCTAGTGTTCCTGGGTGCATTCTGAGGGGGGTGCAGTGCCATCCGGGGCGAAGTAGGTAAGCACCCCTGAGGATCTACTCTGGAATGACTGTGCTTCCTTTGCACCAAGTGACTCACTTGCAGCTGGAGGCCTGGGAGGAGAAGGGAAGGGCGAAGAGGGCCCGAGCATCACTCTTGCTGGCTGCTGCTCCTTCCAGCCTGCCAAGCACCTGAGTCAATCAGAGAGGAGCAGCCGTGGTGCCAGCACGACCCACCACTCCTGGGAATACACTGGCCAGTTATGGGAAATGTGGGGGAGGGAAAACCCTCCGCAGCTCACATGGCACATGCCAACGTTTTTATGGCCTTGCAGGAGATGGGCGTGCCGAGTCCCAGATGGTTATTGATCCGCTCTGTCCTGCTCCATCTACCAGCCTGCCTCCTCTGCCCATCGTGAACTTTCTATGTGGATTTTCGCTGTGGCCTCAGAAATTGGTGTCTGAGGCGCAGTTTGGCTGGGGGCTTTTGTTTGCATCGGGGAGGGGAGAGCGCTGGAAAAGCCTTTGCCCAGTAGTGGGCAGCTGAGAACACTAACATTCGATGTCAGTTACCAAGTAGAACATAATACAGCTCTTTCATGTGGTGTTTATAACTGAACATGCTGTTTCGTGTTGGCCTGTGTTGGTTTTTTTTCTTCCAAGAAGTAGTTTTGGATTAAATTACGACAATTACATTCTTATATTCACCCCCCCACACCAGCCCCCACCCTTGCCCTGCGTGCACACAAACACAAATGGGAATTATGTGCTTGGACCATGATTTGAACTATACAGCCTGGGATCTGTGCCTGGCATTGAGTTCACTTTTTTCCTCCAGAACAAAAAAGGCCAGATCCACTCTGTACTCTTTCATCGCCTTAGGATAAAATAGAATGGTCAGATTGCTGGTGTGGGTGATTTGTCCCTCAAGGAGTTCATGAGGAAAACAGACTTGCAAGCACATGAGCAAGGAGGCCTAGGAAGCCACAGCTGGGGAGGCTGTGGTGAGCAGTGCAGTGGTCTAGGTTTGTGAAATCCTGTGCGAATCCTACTCTGAGCTGTCCCCAAATGCCCCCTGCAACCCTGCTGGCTGGTGTACCTGGGCAGTGCCCCATCTGGTTGGTAATGCTGGCACCGGGAAGGAAGCGATCCCACCTCTTGGGCCTGTGCTCTCCAGGGCTGCACCTCTAGCACACAGCTGAACCCAGCCATGGAAACATGGGGTTTTGTTAGGACAGGAGACATAAAAAGGCTGCTGTTGCAGGGACACGGCCTTAGGAAACAGGGCACCCCATGTTTCGGTGCTGTTTTTAAACACTGTTTGGAGGAGAAGGCCAGTGTGGAGGGCCGTGTAGATGATCTGGCTGTAGGAGGGACGTTTTGCACAATGCTATCCATGTCTTGCCCGAGTCGTCTTCTTTGGAGTCACTGATTAGTCAGGCAAAGCTTTCAGCGTTTGAACCTGAATGTCACTTTCTTCCCTGACAAAGGGCCAAACTAAGAGGCGCCAAAGGCTTCACCACTGGTTAGAAGGCAATCCAGGGGTTACTCAGAGCCAAGATGCACGAGAGCCTGGCTCCTCAGCTGAACATAATCTGCCTCCTGTTGTTTTTCCCGTGGAGTCACAGCAGGGTGAGGAGGATGTGCTGGTGACAGATGGCTGACGCGACTTGCTAAGCCTACGGGTGACTGGGCTGTGACTCAGCAAGTGTTTGGTTACAAGAGATTGGGAGCATGTGCTTTTCCACTGCTAGCAGTGGCCCTAGCTGGGTCTCCTGGAGGACTACACGAGGGCTGTCATCTGAAGTCTATGACTGCCATCCTCCATGGGAGGAAAGCAGGGACACGTGGCCTATTAGAGCAGAAAGTCAAGCTCCTAATTACTGTTTACTTTGGTAATGAATAATGTTTGAGTGTGTATAAATATATGACCCGCTAGTGGTGCTTAGATGTCCTACTGGCCTTCAGAAAGGAAACCATTCAACATCCTGGCCTGAAATAGTGACCATCTTGCTTGGAGGGAGTAGGACTCAAGAAAACTTCGTTTGCAGTCGAGTCACTAGAGGGGGACAAAGACCTAGTCTGGGTACACATCTATCTACCAGCTTCCCCACTGCAGCTGTGGGAGACACCTTGGAGAGGCAGAAGCAAAGACGGCCCTTGCCTTCCTCAAATCTCAGAAAGTGCCCAAGTACTGGGACAGCTTTCCAGAGGCTAAGCAGGCAGCTGTGTATCAGCAACATATTGGGGAAACAAAGCCACTCCTTTTCCCCCAGAAAGCAGGATGGCACATGCATGTGCATGTGTATTTTAGCCGCCCTTGTGTTGGCTCTTGGAGCTTTTCACCCTGCCTACGGCTAACCAATCCACAGCTGGCTGGGGCTTTCAAAGGCTAAGTTCCAGCCATTGCACAGCACAAGACAGCATCACCTGAGCAGAGAACCGAGACAATCGTGTGTGTTTACAAGCACTTCCCATCTTACTCCTTTCTTCTCTTTTATGAATGGGGAAGAGCTGAAGTCTCAGGTTTGGAGAGGTGCCAGGTGTTATTCTCGTCTTTGAGAGTTAAAGATGTCGTGGAAATACTGGAAGACTTGAACTCAAAGAGGGTGTACCTGTGTGCATCCCACACATGCACTGAGAGCTGAAGTGGCCCTGGGAAGTGGCAAGACAGTGTTTGCAACTAACATATTGACCTGAAGTGCTTAAAAGCCACTAGACACACTCCCCTGGTGAAACGTTGACTAGAATGACTCACACAGATGGATTGTGATACGCAGCCCTTGGCCCAGCCAGGCTGTGCGTGGAACCAAGACGCTCCCATTCTCTCCCCTCCAGCATACTTCCCTGACCAAATCCAGGACTGAGCCATTTGGCTCTGACTGGAGCTGGTCAGAACATGTTTTTCTTTTCTTCTCTTTTCCCCTCCTTCCCCCTTTGGAAAATGTTGACATTTCAGCAAAGGGCTGAAAACCCAAACCCTGAATATTTTCCATTGGAAAAAGCTGAGGGAGAGGGAGGGGAATAATCCCCAAACTGCCAACAATCAACTCGCTTTTGCTTTTAAGGCTTTAGGGTTTATGGGGGGCTTGGGGGGAGCATATTTGGAGGACAGTGAACACTTTCTATGAAAGTAACTACTCTCTCAAACTGTTTTTTTTTTTCACTAGAAAAGTGTTCCAACTGGCATCCTTTTCTGTGATTATGGTTTTGACATTCTCTAAATCTAATTTTGGAATCAACCTGAAGAAAACTTAAATAATTTTATTGGAATATAAGGTACAAATGACACTCCCACAGTAGTCTCAATATGATAATATATCCTGATAGTCTCTTTGGCAAGTGCTGTTTACACAAACATCTCAAGCAAGTTTGTAACTCAGTCTCTGGAAATGCCACACTCCCAGAGCTCCATCTGACTTGACCTCAGACCTCAGATCACATTCCTGAAGGAAATCTACCTTTCACAAGATCACATAAAAGGCTCTAAAGGAAGAAATATGTACTGGAATACGTATTACCTGTAACTATCTCTTGAGTAACTGATAGCACAAGAAACACTTACAAAGCATTTTGTTCTGATGTCTTCAACTGATTTAAATTTCTGTCTGAATTGTAATGTAGACATGAAACATCTGTTTCATGTTGTCTTTGCGTATTATTCTGCTTTCCTGTAAGTTAAAAATAAAAAAGGGACAATGTTAGTGTAACAGAACACACATATTTGTAGGAGATGAATTATGCCCTAAAAGTTTTACTAAATGTGGCTAATAGCAGGTTAGAGTTTAAAAAAGGAAAGATCTTAAAATGGGCATACACAGGTCATAAATAAATTCAGGCTGCAAACTAGCAGAAGCTTTCAAAACAAGAGCACAGTGAAGTTCAGATTAACCTCCAAAGAGGAACAATGGGAATAAGAAACATAATCATTCAAAGGCATATCTTTATCAGCTGTGGGATATCATAACAGCAAAGGACTAGATTTGATGACCCAGAAATTCCTTCTAATTTGTTGTGCCCCTTTCCCCATTTTTTTTTTCTACACTGAAGCTTCCCAGTTACTCTTTACATTCTCTCTGGTGTGATTGCACTGCTGCCCTCTGCCCTGATGTAGTACAGATCTCTATCTCTTGTCATGTTGAGGTTTTTCTGAACTAGCCACCTGTGTTTGAATTAAGTCAGCACCAAAGAAGGGCCATATTTGACTCCATCAAACCCCTATTTTTAATTTTCTTTCCAGTTTAGGACCATCTCTCTCTCCTTGTTAAAGCTTATAAAGCAGTGGGTTTAAAAAGATAAAGATACAAAATCTCAACTTTAGACTTCACCTTTGTCAGCTGGGGACAACTACATTGCATATCAATAAAAGGGAGAGTCACTGAATGTCTCTGAGACCTTAGTGGCAAGAAACACAGAGCTCCTTAAGGATCTGCATTGGTGCTGTGTGTCCTTTGTCAGAATTTTTCTAGATAAGTAAGAAATTTTTCCCTTACAGAACTCTACTTGTTAGTTAATAAAGTCAAAAGTTCAAGAGCTTTAGTCCCTCACAATGGAAACACAACTGCATGCAAGAAGCCACAGCAGAAACCTGAGAAATACCTATCTGGAGGTGTAGAGCTGTAACCAGCCATTGGAAACCCATACACGTGTAGCTGAGATGTAGCTGTATGTTCTGTTGAAGGCTGAGCTGTCCTTGCTTTCATCAGTACTAAGGGGGCAGTTGCAGAACCAGGGAGATCCCAAGTAAGAAGGTGAAGGGTCAAATGAATCACGCAGTTGCTGTGTGAAATGTCATGTCTGCGAGACCAAACAGATTCAGCCAGAGCTTGACTGTTAACATTAATGGAAATGTTCCACAGATCCAGTTTTCTGAGAAAAATTCTAGCTTCCTTCTGGTAATTTAAAGAGGCAACAATTTGTTCATAGGACCTTCAGATCAGGCTAGCACAGGGATTTAACCCTACAATAAAAAAAGAACAGCCCTTCTGGCCCAGAGCAGTGGTCCTCCCCACCCAGCACTCTGCTCCCAAGTGGGCACAAGGTGAGAGACTACCCAGGGAGAGACACAGGCCTGGACACTTCCCTCTCCCTTGTGTTTCCCCAGCTTTCACCTTTGTTGGATCAGGACATTAGATGGTACATCCTGCCTATTCTCTTAAGTGTCCATTTATGGATCTGTTGCCTGGGAATTTGTCTAATCCTATTTTGAGCCTGCTGATGCTGTCTGCCTCTGCAGCCAGCTTTTACAAGTTCCCTACCTAAGGTGATGTGATTTCATTAATCTGTTTTAAACTCATCTCCTGCTAGCTTCACCAAGTGCTCCCAGTTCTGCTGTTGAGGGATTTAGCTACTAATGACTGCATTCACTTCAGCCACCCTGATTTTATGAACCCAGTCCTTCATCATCAGAAAAAAATAGCTAAGAATTGCAATATTGGGTTGCTCAGTTCACTTCCCTCTCTGTTGCTTGCTGACCTTGCCCAGAGTGGTTTCATGCCTGGAGCACTCTGTCTCTTACCAAACTCAGAGGGCAGCAAAACGACAGCAAAGCAAATGGAGTGCAACTTCCTCGCAGTGCTCTGCTCCTTGTGCAGCTGTTCACCGGTGAAGCAATGGGTCCATTTTGTGGTTAGGAGCTGGATGCTGCTGGCCCCATCCTTCCCTGGGGATCTGCAGGTCCCTGCCCAGCAGGGGGCTGCAAAGCAGCAAGCAGGATTCTGAGGAGGGTAGGCTGGCAGCCCCGGCGGGGGTGTCCGGGGCATCTTCCAAAGTGGCTTTAATTAATGAGCACATGTGCAGCGAGAAGAGTTTCAGCATCCCACTCAAATTGTTGACTTGGAGCTGCTTCTGGAGACAGCCGTATTCTGCTCATTAGGAAAGAGATTTTTTGCAATGCCCTTGGATTGGACGGCTCTTGGATTGCACCACGAGATCAGGTCCACGTACGGGCTGCCTGCCTTTCAGCTGCCAGCTCCAAGAGGGTTGTTTTTCTTGTCTTCTCATTCTCAAGGAGTGCTCAGCCAGATGGCCTGTTTTCGAATGCACTGTGCGTTGGTTGGATGTGTGTTTGGAGAGTCTGCCAGCTTCACGAGAAGGAAGAAAGAGCAAAAGAAAGGGAAAAAAAACGCCATTTGGTATCTATCTCTGGGACCCAGCCAGAGTTGAGGCTCTGTTTGAAGAAGGGGGGAGTCTTAAGAAAGAAACTCTAGACAAAATTGAAAGCTGGAAAAACTTTGAAGCTTGACAGACTGGGAGACTGAAGTTCTGTGCAACATCCATCCACTACCTGGCTCCCTTGCAAACGTGTAGCAGACTCCCTCAAGAACAACAGTAAGAGCAGGCACAAGCACCAAGTGTCTGTCTCACTGCCCTCCCAGCATACTTCACCTATGGGCTGAGATGTGGTGACATGACCCAGCCAGCCTTCCCACTGAGGCTAGGTAATGTTGCCTGTGGCTTCTGAGATTTTGCTCTCAGATCACCAAAAACTGAAATTACAGCATGCAGTCTGGACACATCAACCCAGGAAGTGGAGCCTCAATAGAGCAGTATGAAATCACCACCACCACAGCCCAACTCTCAAAGAAGCTCACCCTAATTTTACTACAGGTCAATGTAATTTTCTTGTATCCTATGATGTTTGCTTCCCAGAAATACCTTCTGTTGATTTTGGGCAGCAGAGGCCAAACCAGAGTAATGGCTTTTTCCAGCACTCATTGGAAATAATTTGAACCTGACAAGAAAAATCTGTTGAAGGGACAGAGGAAGTTTTGAAGTTTGGGTGGATTGTGCTTGGCTTTGTTTTCTTAACTAGATGTCATGTTGTGGTAACAACACATTGTTCCAAGCAGCAGGAGGAGGCCTTGTTAAGCAGAGTTGGAGAAAACCACTGTTTGTAACCATCCCTGCTGGCCAACATGCCACTGGGTCTGAAGCAGACTTGTCTGCTCACTTAATGTAACCCTGGCACAAAGAAGATGGTTCCAAGAGCATGCATATCTTTGCAGGTGGGTGTGGTAACTGCAAACCTGGTGTCTCTGCCGGTTGCATCAAATTGTTTTCATCAAAGTGATCAGAGTTTGTAGGGTCAAGGCAGACAGTGTGACCACAGCGGCATGAGCCGGGCTGTGGGTTGCAGACACTGCAGACAGCTGGTGCAAAGGGTGCTCTTCTTATTCCTGCTGTGGGCAACATATCTTGGGCAAAACCTGCTGGTATCTATGGCATGTCATAAGCACCTGTGGTTTCCCAGGGCTTCTTGACTGTCACTATCCCAGGTCCAAGAGCTACACAACATTCACTTCACAGCAGTAGCAAGGACAGCATTTGCAGTCCCCAGCATATTAAGAGCAGGACCCTTCCTTGAATCCAGGGAAACCTTGTCATCTGTTGGCAAAAGTGTCTCTGAGACCTAGTGGTGCAGACTCCATGCTGGAAAGGAAGGAGGATTAGCTGGTTTAAGACAGTAACTACATCATGTAAGCACATTCTTGCATGGCTAGAAAGGCTGCATGATGAGATTGCCTCCCTTCTCACCCAACACAACCCTATTTTGGTAAATAATCTTGGCGTAAAAAACCAGGCTGCAGTACTTACATTCACAACTAAGATCATTTACAAGGAATTTGATTTTCTGCCTGCCAAAATTGGTGGGAAAATCCAACTGTAAGTTCAGCCATTTGCTCCAGGGCTTTAGAGGGCTCATTAAAGCATTCAGGTGACTGATTGTCACCAAGTGCTGTGTCATGGAATTGGTAAAGGAAGGATTTCTGTGCACAGAAAATTCAGAGTTCCAGGAGTCACAAGACTGGGCTATGCTGCAGCCCAATGAACTGCCATAGGCTAGTTACTGCACTTCTTGGCAAATGGAAATAATAATTACTATGACATTCACATAAATGCTGTGGGGAGGAGGCAGTTGCAGGTTTATAAAGGTCCTCAGTGCACTTTGGGAGGGGGATCAGCTAGAAACAACATCCCACTCACCTGAGCTGCACTGGCTGTTTCAGACACCTATACCAACCTCTGCATTTTTCTCATATGGTAATTTCCACATTTGTCATTGCTGTAGTGCTGCCTGACTCCTGGACTAGTGCATCTCCAGCACGCTGCCTAAAATCAACATTGGGCTTCAGGCACAAGCTGACAGGCCACTCTGAAAAAAAAAAAAATTTCCTCTAAGTTATCTGCCCAGGCGTCATTACATATCTAACATGGTCCAAGGAGGAGAGCTGGAACAATTGCCCAAACATGGGATTTAGGAAATTTGTATACTGTAAAGAGGGGGGAGGCCTGCCTTCCAGCACCAGTCCTGTTTTGTCACCAGCCTTTGTGTCTGACTTTTTCAGTCAGAGTCAGTTCTTGGATAGGAAATCTCTGACAGATGAGGGACCAGAGGTTCAGAAAGTCTCCTCTCCAGCTAGGTAGCTGTCTGTAAATACCTCAGCATGGAATCAGTGGTATCATGTTGGCCATTATGGGCAACAGTCTTGAGTGTGGCTGCACCCGAGTTCAGTAGCACACACTGAGCTACTATGAAGGATGGTTCAAATTTTGCAGCAGAGCAGCTCAGGTAGGCACCATGCACCTTGAATAGCTCAAGGCTTTGAGAGGGAGTGAGCTCTCCAACCCAGTTAAAAAATACACACACACACCATCCTGCATGCACGGCCTCATTCTGCACCCAGAAGCTCTCAAAGCATATTCTTAACTTCATCAGGAAAATAATGTTGCCAGCAAGAAGAAGAGATTATGAGGAGCACATCCAGGTTCTATTTTCCAATTGCAGGGGAAAACTCTCTGTGCTTATTTTATCTAGAACTTATTTTGAAGTTAGGGGAAGGAAAAACTTCAGAGGATGACTTATGGCTAGAAGTAGGTCCTTCAGTCAAATGCACAGACCCATTTGACTCACGACAGACAAAGATAGTTGCTTTTAAAAAATCCCAGAAAACATAAAGTGGAAAACAACAGAGCTCATATTCAAGAAATTGAACTCCAAAGACTAATTCACTTCACTACCATGCTGACTGGCTTTTAGACTGTGTAGTTCACAAGTCAGTTTTCAAAAAGTGCATGCACATACACAAAGGTAAATATATGTAGTTAATATTCGTATGTGATTTATTGACAGGCATTTTACTGTGACTTTAGTGACACTTGACACTGTCTACCACAATATTCTTCTACCCAAGTCAGGATGTTATAGTCTGGATGGGTGGGATGGACTAGCAGAAGGTAAAAAACTGGTTTAGATGGTCAGGTTCAGAGAGATGTGGACAATATTTTGTACTCTACCCAGAGGCTGATAACAAGTGGACTATTGCAAGTGTCTATCCTGGGCCCTCTCCTCTTTGAATGTCTTTAGCAGTTGTCTGGATGAGGCAACAGAGTGCTGGCTCATCAAGTCTGGAGATGACATCAAAGCAATAAGGAGCAGTTCATATGCTTGAATTCTGCCATTCAGAGGGCCCTGGACATGGGAATGGGCTGATGGGAACCTTATGAAATTCAGCAACTGCAAATGCAGTGGGAAGGAAGAGTCCCTGCAGTGGTACAGGCTGGGAACTGATGGGCTGGGGAGCAGCTCTGCAGAAAAGGATCTGGGGATCCAGGCAGAGAGCAAGCTGGGCAGGAGCCAGCAGTGTGCCTTCACAGCAAAGGTGGCCAAAGACATTCTGGGCTGTTTTAACAGGGTCACAGCCAGGAGGTTGACACATGTTTATCCCCCTTCCCTAGGTACTCAAATGGCATTGGAATACTGAGCCCAGTTCTGGAAACTCAATGCAAGAAAAAGTTGACACATTGGAGCAAGTTCAGCTGAGAGACCAAGCTGGTTGAAGGCTAGAGCCCTGTGACAGGAGACTGAGGGAACAGGGCTTGTTTGACCTGGAGAAAAGACAAACAACAGCCTGACAGTTACTACAAGGAGGTTATCAAGAAGATGGGGCCAGGCTCTTCACTGTAGTGCATGGAAAGAGGACAAGAGACAATAGACATAAATTAAAATGAAAGAGGTTCAGTCTGGCTATAAGGACAAGCATTTTCATCATGACAACAGTCAAGTATTGCCCAAAGAAGTTGTGCAGTCACCATCCTTGAAGGTTTTCAGGACCCAACTGTCTAAAAGCCCTGGCAACCTCTTCTCATCTTATAGCTGATCTCCTTCTTTGAATAGGAGGTTAATATAGAGACCTCCTGAATTCCTTTCCAACCTGAGCAATTCTGTGATTGTATGGTTTTGAAAGGTATTTGGGAGTCTGACTGTTATCCACTTAAGGAGCAGACACAATACCATCACTCTTCACAAGTACAAACTACTCACACAAAAGTAAAGGTGACTCATTTTCAAAAAGATTTTTTTTGCATAAGACATTTCATTGAAAATTTTAGACTCACAAATAGTTGAGCAAAAGTCTTTCTGTCTGCTCTTCGCAGCCTGAGAAGAAATGCAATTTCAGAGAATTTATTACCCAGTTACACACCAGTTTTCCTTAATGTCCAGTCACTGGTTAGTAGATTGAAAACTCTGTTCTCTCTCCTTGAGGGCTGTCATCTATACATGGAAAAGAATGAGAATGCCAAATACCAAAGGCAGCTAGAAATATTTATTTGATTATTACTATGGCATCTTCCAACTGAAAACTCAGATTGCTTCACTGCTGTTAATTAATTAAGCCTAGAAACACTTATGCCAGGAAGTTTGGTATCATCACCCCTTTTTTACGGGGGGGGGCGGGGGGGGGGAAGAAATATGTAACACTCAGAGCCACGCAGTGAATGAGCGGCAGAAGCAGAAATAAAATCTGGGAATCATAGCTCAGAGACTCCTCTTATAATCTCTAGACAAAGCTTCTTTCCTGTAAAATTCCACCTAATCTCTTCATAGAATAATTAGAGTCAGTTTATTTCCTCACTTGTTAACAATGAAATGTGACAGGCTTTGTACTCAGGATGCTGAAGCTCAGCTAGGGGAGCAAGGCTCTTCTCCATGAGGGGAGGCCTGGAATGTCAGTCTTTAGGTGGCTTAGTAGGGGCATGGTTCCAGCTGCCAGGTACTTGAACTCCTGCCCAAATCCCTGTGGCAAAGTTTTAGGGAAGAACTGGAACATAAATGACCAAAGTGATCTAACTCAAACGTTAGGGAAGGATTTAGACAAATAGCAGCTGTTTTTGTAATGATGATGCTTTGCTCTCAGTCACACTTAAAAAGTATGAAAGAACATTTACCTGCCTTTGTATTAGGTAGGTTTCTCTTTTCCTTTTATTTCATTTGCCTGTGAGTCACGCAGGCAGCATTTCAAGCAAGCGAGCTCTGAGACACAAGGAGGTTCATGGCAGTACTTCAGATGTCCGCCTCAATTCTGCCTTCTCTAGTTCCATCAGATCTGGAGCACCTAAAGTTCCTAAGGGCTTACAGCTCACTGGCAGTGACTTGCACTACCTAGGGATGTGTAGGAAGGTAATGAGTCAGGGAATTCTCTGTCTTCCCTACCCAATGCTTCACCATCCTGTGTCATCACTTCCAAGGTTTCCTCAGAGGCCAAGAAACTGAGACACGAAGAGCTCCAGAAGTGCTGACCATCCAGTATTTTGAAACTAACGACTCTGAGGGTTGCTCAGCACCTTTTAACCACAGACCATTATCTTTGAGCCTGTAGCATCCCAAACTAGGGGATGCATTTAAAAATGTGCTGTACTTGCTCAGCATCACATGAAGCAGGCTCTGCCAGAGGAGGGGCAGACTCAGGATTTCCTCATTAAAAAAACAGCACTTCTGCTGCTCTGATTGATTCTTGGGGTGCCCTATACAGGGACAGAAGTTGGACCCGTGATCCTGATGGGTCTCTTCCGACGCAGCATATTCTATAATTCCATGACTCTATTATGTGTTTTGCCTTTGCAGAGCAATATATGAAAGATGATTCTCACACAGCTTCTGGGGAAATTCTGCATGCCTTCTGCCTTGGTTATAGGAAAGCTTTCTGCAGAGTAAAGTTGAGGACATTAATCATGACGTCCAGAGACCAGAACTGATGAGGGAGGGACTCTCTTTTACAAGAATCCTTGGGGACTGTGAAAGCTCATCTTCCCTGTATCTTCAGTGCCATCTCCCCCATGTCTACCAAATCTCCAAGCTCAGGTCCAGTAGGTGGCATGTTTGAATTGATCTTGAACATTTGGAAATAGTTTGCTATTTGCAGTCCCCTCCCTCAGAGCTCCATCTGTGGCTACACGTGGTTAACAAATCACTTCTTCATTGGCCTCAAATGCTGGCTATGGCCCTTCCCTTCCCCCTCGGGCATTTTTAGGCACCAAGACAGAGTGTGCATTGCCTCCTGCAGTGAGGCAGACTGACAGAAAACAATGGCAGGAAAGTCCATTGTCTTAACATTTGGGGTCAAATCACCTAGTCTCTGCCTGCTCACTTCCCTTGGTCCAGCATTGTCTTGGTGACCTGTGAAGCAGAAGTTCATACACACCTTCTCCTGCAGGAATGATAAGGCAGCAGACTCCCAGCCAAGGTCTGGGGAGTGGGGGGTGGGGGAAGGGGTGTGAAAAAAGGGAAGAGAGGGAAAGGGAAAGCACAGAAAAGGGCCCTTGTGTCTGTCACAACTAAAAAGTCTGGGGAATAAAGGAGGTTGACTTTGGCTTTGGCTCAAGATCAAAGCCTGGAGGTGGCTGTGACTTTCTGAAGTTCTAGCTGAAAGTAGCAGAAAGATGCTCTTTTTTTATCATTACTGATGGCCCTTGGAGCTGATTGCAGAGGTCCAAAACCACAGTAAGAGAGTGAGACCCGAAGATGTGAGCTTTCTCATCACCATGATTTTCACTTGGAAGGGGAGAAGGTGGTGTGATGTCAGTGTCATGTAGCAGGGAAGAGAGTTTAGGCTGTACTACCTCAATGGCATCAGAGAGACTGAGAGCTAAAACAACCACAACAGCCTGTCTCATGGAAGCAGGGTGAGAGGAGGCTGCAGGATAGGGAAGGGCCTATTTCTTCAAGTTTTATGTTCAGTGGAAACGGGATGGCAAGAAATAAGAGTTCAGCTGAAGCCTAGAATGTGAAATTGAACAAGTGGCTTTCTAAAGAAAAGCTAAAAGGGGAAGCTCCAAAGCCTGTTCCATTACAGTAAATAATGGCAAAATATTGCAACCAAGGAGAAAACAGTCAGGTTAATCTGTAATTAAGAGAGGCTGGATATTCTTCTAAAGCTAAAATTTGTGTGATTATTGTATAGACACAGTTTTCTTGTGAGCATTTAGCTCTTTCAAATGTAGATAGAATGACAGAGGGCATTCTCAAGACAGGATAGCCTTCTACGGTGTTGAATCTTGGCCCAGAAGTTACAACAACCTTCTCTTCATTCACAAATACCTCAGTATGTCAGTCACTTGCCATGATGCCTGGTAATTAGGATGAAATACTAGGACTGATAGGTTAGGAAGCACTAGATACAGTAACTAGCATCAGCTCAAGCAGCCACTTTAAAAGCTTCTTGGGATGATAAATACACTCTTCTTTCAGGAGTTCCTCAGTTCAGGAGTAAGGTTGATTAATAAGAATACCTTTTTCTCTCTCTCAGAATTTCTTGCATACCAAAGGATTGCAAGAAACAAAGAAAAGAGCAGAGCTAAGCCAAGAGTGGCTGAATTTATGTCAGTTTCCATCCTGAGACATGGGAACGTTTTTACACATTAGCATGTTGATGTCTCACTGTGGCTCAGCTGTGATTGATGGCAGAGGCAAAGTGGCTTGTCCAGGAGAAGGACTAACAACACATCTAAATGTCCTCTATGGCCAGTGGAGCTGTAGGAGAAAGAGACCTTTGCAACTGTTTGTGTTAACAACAAGATAACCAACCAGTAGGAAGCTTACTGCAAATTCACTAGGCAAATATTATTCAAGAATGGCTTGACTAATGAAAAGGTTATTTGTGAATAATTCCAGAAGGATGACAATTCATTGGAAAAAGTACAGAGAAAGAGGTAACAGGGCTGATTAAAGGACTAGAAAGCATGCCTAGCAGTGAAAGATTCCAGGAGCTCAATCTGCTTGAACAAAGATCAGGTGAAGAGATGACTTGATCACAATCTCTCAGTCCCAATATAAAAACAGAGGTTTGATAATGGAGGGCTGTTAAACTGGCAGACAAATAAATAAAACAATGATAGGGAACTGAAACTGGACAAATACTGACTAGAAAAAAAACCCTCATGATTTTTTAGAAGTGAGAGTAATTAACCAGTTTATGTAAGGTTTCTGGTCGATTTCTCCATTCACTAGCAAAATGTAAAAAAAAAATAAAAGAAAAAAAAAAAGGAAGAAATAATTTCCCTGAAAGTCACTCTGTATTTCCAAGAAAATGCAATTCAGTGTGATTCTGCAACCTATGATACTCAGAAGCTCAGACTAATGATGCCACTGGCTCCTTCTCACTTTGAAATCTCTGAATTAACGTCCAAGTTACTCAAAACTGATAGCAGAAGGTAAGGTGCTGAGCATACTGATACACCACTCATGAATGCTATTCAGCAAGCTCCAATCACAATGTTTGTAACGACTGAGGGGAACAGAAAGACTCTTAGTGATGACCTCACCTTAAGTGAATCACTGTCTACAAGATGCACCTCCACTCCCTTTGTTCCTCAAGGAGCAAAATCCTCTTTGCAGATGCCTTTTGCCCCTTGCCATGCCTGTATCTCTTTGCCTTCCACTAGTGGAAGGAGCTTAGCAATAACTCAGAAAGGATTTGTGAGTTTTAACTCACTAATGATTGCACAGTGCTCACTAATGATTGCAGGAGCCTCATCTGGGAGATTCAGTCCATGTGTGATCCCACTCACTCCCTTAGACAAATGGGACAAGGCACTTGCCTCCTCATATCTGGCAGATACTGCAATAACAACTTTAAAAATAGAGTCTGGCAGAGAATTAAATAAATTAAAAGTGTACCAACTTTAAAGGCTAGACCAGGAATTAGACAAGGCTGCTTAATCTGGTAATTCACAGGGAAATGAAAAATTCCTTCAGTCATGACAGTGTATCATTTGTTGAATAGAGAGTCACTGCCTGAAATGTAGCTTAAAAAAAAATAAAATGCCACTCTTGTGGCCAAATGGAAAGCCACTTTTTGGATCATGGGATAATGTCATAAGGCTTTGGTCTGATTCATTTTAAGAGAGGAGGTTTTCTTATCAGTGAACAAGGCAGTTCAGAAAATCAGCTCAGCCTCTACCTCATCAGCAGATTTCACATCTAAAATCATAACAAAAGCTGCTAGAAGGGAAACAGGCCTGCTGCCCAGCTGCCTTTCTTTGCGTGTCTACTTGAAACCAATCTTGCAGAAAGCTCTTAGCCTCTAGACTGAATGCTGGTTGGAGCTGAAATAAATATGAATGAACAATGGTTAGGATGCTCAAGAACTGACAGCCAGTTGGTAATGTGGTAATGTGGTTGTACTGGAAGAGAAGAGAGGGACTGGTGAAGACAGAAGTCCATGTGTGTGGATTCCACTGACAATGGGTTTCCTTTGCTGAAGTACAAGAATTCCTTGTACTTCTATAAAGCTTTCTTTTCAAAGACCTCCAACTTTTCTACACATGGAGAGATTAAACTGTCCTTATTTTAGAGCTGCCAAGAGGTAGAAACAGAGAAATGTAACTCTCCTTATCTTAAAGCTGCCAAGAGGTACAGAGAAAATGAACTGTTCGAGACCACACAGGAGGACTGTCAAATGTATGGCACTTAACTAAATGACCTAAACTGTAGTTCCTCTGTCAACCTACAGCTAATGGGAAGAGATATGACTTCATCTGCTCACTGGACTGGCACATTCCCCTAGATGACTGTAGCTGTTGATGAGGCTTTAAGTATCTAATGTTGGATGGGATGATGTTAAACCTCAGCCCAACCTCTTTATGCTTTGTTTTAGCTGAAACTCCCTCCACCAAACTCACTGAAATCAGTGGGAAACCTCTCAGGGATGTCAGTGAGCTTAGAAGAAAGCCATGCAGCTGAAGATCCAGGCTGTGGTGGTTACTACTTCATTTTAGGCATTTTAGTTTAAATTTTCAGAGCAGTTCAACTGCTGGTACTAACCCATTGCCAGGACTCTTCCATTATGCCTGTCTGGGAATCAATGTCATTTCCTGCGGAAGAGTCAGAGGCTGGGGAGATGCAGCATTATCCCAGTGACCACTCTGAACCAGGCATATGGGTCAATCACACGTTTCCAAAGTGGCTGGAGTCCTGGATGCAAAATGCAGTGGAATATGGTCTCTGTGTGTGTGCTTGTTCCACTGCTCAGGATTTCTGGATAGCCACAGTCATACTGGAAAATTTGTTGTTTTGCTCAAGAACCTCAGCCACTCCTACCTAATTTCTGTTAATCAGTCAGTGAGTTACAGGCTCCTTCTGGAAAGAGACAACCTCGCAGGAAGCAATGGCAATGCACACAGTAGAGCAGGCAGCTACACTATCCTCTCTGTTAACTTGGGATTGCAGCAGTTATGGAAGATTACACACCCCACCCATCCTGGACTGCATCAACAATTGCAAGTTGTTCCCTTCTCAAGAAAAAAAAAAAATCTGAATCAATCAAACGGCCTTTGCTCTTTGTTGTATTTCACATTATTTGACCTTTCTGCTCGGCAGAAATAAAAATGAGAAAATGAAGGCAAGATTGGCAACTGGCAAATTTGATTAAAAAGGTTAAATGATAAATTGTATCTGACTCAATGAACCCAGGAGGCATACAGCAATTCAGTCTCTCCAAATCTTGGGAATTTATTGAAAGGGGTATAGCTGCATGTGATTTGAACATATAGGGTGGGGAGAAATGAATGCCCTGTTTCTAAGCTTACTGTCATATTACCAAAGCCCTTGGATACATAAGGGTGTAATGTCCATACAGCCTGTCCCTCAGGAAGGACCACTAACCAACCTGCTGTCTCTCTCAATTCTACTCATAGCTGACAGTGTTTGACCAAGGAATCACACAGCTCCCTGGAAGATGAACTCATCACTGTTGTGTCTGAGCATCTCCATGCAGGGCCAAAATCAGGACCTTGGAGGAGTCACTGGCAGTAAGGCAGAATTTGGTCACAGCAGCATTTCAGGGGGCTGTACCCCAGTAGACCATCTAGGCTCTTCAAGAGAGTCTGACAGCTCATGATGTCAGTGGTACCTGACACTAGGAAATGGAATGGGAAGAGGGAAGCAAACTGCAGAGAGACATGGGCAGGCAGTGATTTTTTAACTCTCTCAATGAATGAAAACTTTCAGGTATTTGCTCTGGGAGACTGTTCTCATATCATTCCTGGGAGGGGTCATGAAGAGCCCGGTCCCGGGAAAGAGCCACCCAAGCATTTATAGCAGCTGGAGATGTAAGATACTATTGTGGCTGAAGAATGGGCTAGGATTCTTGTCAAGGTACAAGTTAGTCACTGGTCTCACTGTGCTGCTCTCTGAAGACAATGCAGTGCTGGGTCCTGAATTCACACAAAAAGAAGGAAAAAGCAGCCAGAAAAAAATCCCCAACAGGGGATATTTTCCATAGGCAGAACTGAAAAAAACTATGGAAATTATTCTTTTTTGGTTGAAAATCTGAAACCCATAGGCTTTTCTATGTAAATTACTTGAATTTTTTTTTGTTGTTTTAAAAAGACAGTAAAAATGTTTAGTCTTTTCCTCATCTTTCCTTTCTTCCCTTCTACTTTTCTCCTGTGCCATCACTGAAAAGGGGGTAAGAGGAAAAATGATGATAAAGCCTGGATCCCTCAGGTTTTTTAAGAGAGTAAAACATTCACTGGAGGAAAATTTTTGAACAAAGGACCGTGAGCAGTTCCACATCTTGACACCTGACACACTGAGCTCCCACTCCATAATTTCTGTGTTCTTCAGGGAAATCCATTTGCCCTCTGGGGTAAGTGTTTTAATTATTAATCCAGGGCTGAATACAGCTACTAAGTAACGTGTGACTGCTCTCTCATCATATGACTGGGAACATGCACAAAAAGTGTAGAGAAGATGTGATCTCCCCACGTTCCTGTGTAGCTCTGCTCCTAATTAAATTCCCTGAAAGTGAGTTGATCAGCATGAGACCTCCCATGGGACAGGAAAGCTGATACATAGAGCTTTTATTCTCCCTGCTTCCCAATTATTACTCCATGAAAAATACATCATAGAATCATAGAACGGTTAAGGTTGGAAGGGAACTTAAAGATCATCGGGATCCAACCTCCCTGCTATGAGCAGGGACACCTCACACTAGACCAGGTTGCACAAAGCCTCATCCAACCTGGCCTTAAACATCTACAGGGAGAGGCCCAGCCTCCCTGGGCAACCTATTCCAGTGCCTTACTACCCTCATGGTGAAGAATTTCTTCCTGATGTCTAACATAAATCTACCCTCTTTCAGTTTAGAACCATTACCCCTTGTCCTCTCACTACATGCCCTTGTAAAAAGCTCCCCAGCTTTTCTGTAGCCCCTTCAGGTACTGGAAGGCTGCTATAAGGTCTCCCCAGAGCCTTCTCTTCTCCAGGCTGAACAGCCCCAACTCTCTCAGCCTGTCTTCATAGCAGAGGTGCTCCAGGCCTTTGATCATCTTTGTGGCCCTTCTCTGGACCCTCTCCAACAGCTCCATGTCCTTCCTGTGCTGAGGGCACCAGAGCTATACACAGTACTCCAGGTGGGGTCTCACCAGAGCAGAGGGGCAGAATCACCTCCCTGGCCCTGCTGGTCACACTTCTTTTGATGCAGCCCAGGATGGGGCTGGCCCTCTGGGGTGAAATGTTATTAAATGTCTGGAATGGATCCTGAGCTACATATGGAAGTGGATTTTTCACCAGTGCTGGATGCTACCGTAACATGTACGTCACCATGCCTTTCTCAGTTGGTGACTAGTAGTTTGCAAAGTCTGGGTGAGCACAGAGTGATTTTACCACACACGAGTGAGATACTATGTAAAAGCAGTCGTATGGTGTTTGAGGTTTGCCTTTGTAACTGGCTCCAGCATTCAAATACACCTCCTCCCAAGCTGTTGTTTCCTAGTCTGTACATAAATCTTCCATCCACTTATCTTGAATTTTGGTTTTTGCTAAGAATGACCTTATAGATATGAGACATGATTGCCTAGAGAGAGCAGGCAGATAATCTCAGTTGTAGAGTTTTATTTTTCAGTGTTAGCTTTCTGGGTTTGCCCTTTAAAGATACGACAGCTGTATATAAGTGGAAGTAATTTAGCCCTGGAGGGGCTAAATTCTTTTTTAAGCTCTTCATGTAATCTTAGTTTGTTACTGCAAAAAGATCTCTAACCAGGAGCAACTGGGTCCAATCTGATGCTGAATTATAAATAACTGGAAATCCTGGGGCAGTCCTCTGCAGTACTGGAGCAGTTGCCAGATGCAGTTGGCATCAGATGTACATCCAACTCGAATGCACGTGCCTGTTTTTCACCCACAAGTATTGCACACAGGAGGGCAGCTGGGGAGGTGTCCTGCTGGTGGTCCTGCAAGTGGAGGCTCACCAATACCATCATGTTGGTGCAGAGGATCAGAGGGGGTGGTGCCCTACAAAACTAGCAGCTGTACAAATACAGAGTAGAAGACAGGCCTGCCTAGAAATGGCAAAAGGCTGCAACTGGCAACAGAGAAGTGTAATGATTGCCTCTGGTTGTTCAGCAGCTCAGAAAACCCTTTGAATTGATTTGGCTCTGCAGATACTTTAAAAACAAATTCAAGCCCTTTCCAGTAAATCCTTCTGGATTACTGCTTGAAATGCCCTGACCACCATTTTGCATACAAGCATGAGATAACTACACACAGTATTGGGATTATGTGCACTATTTAATGGGAGCATCGTGATTTCAAAATGATGCAAGAGTATTTTTGTACTGAGGAAGTGGTGAGATCTTCAGTTACCCAGAACTAGGTCATCAGAAGCTACAGCAGGGCAGGGCTGGAAATATCAACCCACCAGTCTTCTCCCACTCCACCTGGAGTACAGATTGGGTCGTGTGAGCAGGCAGAATGTTTGGACAGGAATTTATCTAAGGTCAGGTGCTATGGATCAGGTCTTTATCATATTTACAAATATGATTCTTAGGCAGCTATGCTGCTTGGACACTTACTGAGGTCAGACAAGATAGCAAGGAACCCTTAAAGAACTAGACGAGAGTTATGGGATCAATTACCTTTCGGGAGCAACACCTACTCTCTGATTGATCTTCACAGCTGGAAAAAGCCATTTTTCTTGTAACGGTGAGGAAAGAGCCCATGTTGTAAGAGCCTGGGGGGAAAAGGAAGGCAAATGTTTTTTTCTGGTTCCTTTGGGTAGGATAGCTTTTGGTGAAAACACGTACTTCAGTCTAGCTTTATTTTGTGGGCAGTTCAAGAATATCTTGGTCTATCTAGTGATGTGGGAAAAGAGCTTGTCCTTTGTCAGACAAGGAGTATTTCCAGCCAGCTAGCTTGAGCTACCTTTAATTTATTTGATCTAGTAGTTTGACAGTACGGAAGAGATTAACTTGGGCTAAAAGGTGACTGGAGTGTACATATACCTTCACTGATTAACAAATCACTTACAACAGGCCACCTCACAGAATATTTATCCGGTCCTTATCTTGGTATCCTAATGGACCACTTCCCCTCTATGGGAGGGAGACTTTCTTCATATTCAGGGAAGTGACAGGGCAAGGTCAGATGGACAGTGCTTATGAAATAGAAAGAGGAAAGACAGTAGTTTTGCAGAGACTATGCAAAGGTCACAGTATACATATTGTGCGTCATCAGGACTTGTCTGTAAGTAAAATGGGTCTAGGGAGACTACAGCACATGAAAAAAAAATTAGGGAACTAGCCAAAAACAGTTATGCAAGAGCCTAGAACTTCAAACAGATTTCTACATATGTTCTTGCTGAACCTAATTTCTACTGCTTGTTACTTTACAATTATTCCTTTTTTTTTTTCTTTTTTTTTTTTTTAGTTTAAGAATTGATCCCAGGTCTAGCTCAAACCTGAGCCAAGCAGACAGAAATTAATGGAACACTGCCCTGCTGAAGTCTGTTTTTCTGCTATCCTGTCAGGTGTAAAAGACTAACTGGCTTCAGAAGTGCAAACGTGTAGAAAAAGGAGCGATGATGCATTCACTGCCTGCAGCAATCAAGCCCTGGGGCCTCCTCAGCCTGGGGTGATCAGATCAAGCAGCCATCAAACCCCATGACACCACAAATTTATGTCCCTCTCCTCCTTCCTAGCTCTCTGCCCTTCCTAAAATCCACCAATATTCCTACTTCAGATTCCCCAGAGACACATTATTACCAGACATAGACAGACAGACAAACATCAGTTAGTGAAGTACAGCTCATCATCAGTTAGTGAGGTAGCCCACTAAAAAGCCTGCTGGGATAAGGTAGGGAACTGCTGTGGGTGTATTGCCCAAGTCCCATCATTTTCCCAAAACACTAAATGAAATAATAGCTTGTTTATAATGATGCATGACATAAAGGCAATACTACATAGCAACACTTGAGAAACAGCTTTGAACCCTATGACATTTCTCCAAGTGAGAAAGTCTTTAGAGAGGCCATGTGATGCAGAAAGCCCCAGCTGACTTCTGGTTCTCTAGAAGATTATTTTTTTTTCCAGAATTCAAAAATGAGCAGGACCACATGCACTTGACACACTTGTGCCTTTTCCCATAGATCTGATCACTCTGGCTTAAAGCTGAAGATACCTCCCTTGCCAAGAAGTGATGGAGGTGATACACAAATTCATTCCAGAGTAGATTTTTTATGTAAAATGAACAACGTTCAGGTACTCAAACTGTTCTCCAATAAGCTATAAACGGAAAAAAATTCCATCCCTTATCTGTATCATATCACATTCACATGACATAATTATCCTGTCCCTTTGCCTTTACCTAGTCTACTTAAAAGTAAATGGCCTTTTCAGGTTCACAGCCTTCTTTTTGACAGACTCTTTCTTTGCCACAATACCACAGCTGAATCCCTTTGTGCTACATGGCCACCGATCCCACCTTCATTTGATGGTGCACTAGGTATACTGCCTGGTCATATTCCATGTTTCTAAGCAACAGAGAGCGTTTGCTGTTCAGTTAACCTCTTGTACTTTCCTGTTTTATGGTGAAGGAAAAATGAACACAATAAAAATTTTAGAGGTTGGGGGGGGAAGCCAAAATAAATGAGAACTGATTCTGTTCTCCTGAGAAAAAATCTGCTTTAGGAATGTACTATCCTGTCCTCCCCATAGGCAGCCTCTTCTTCCAAAGAAAGGAATAATGTCTTCAGCATCAGTGTGAGTGACTTATGTCTGGGGGACCAGAAAAGTCCTAGGGCTGAGACCTTTTGATGACTTAAGCTGCTCTGTGTACAAAACCCCATGCATGGAAGGCAAAAGCCTTGTTTTGTTGCCCCAAAAAGGGAAGAAGGTTTAGAGGCTTGCTAAAAACAACCTTCAATCAGCTATACACATCTAGACAGTGTTATGTTTAGTGTCCCAGATGGTCCCAGCTGTTGGCATTAGCAATGACAATGACATTCAATTCGTCGCATGAGACTCACGACATATATCCCATGCAAGTTCCATTTTTCAGCTGCCTGCTGATGGGAAGCGAAATTCACCCAGAGGAAAGCTGTCCGTGAGGCCCACAGGATCCGAAATTCTGTGGAAAGAGTCTCAGGGGGGAGGATTAGTTGTGCCATCACTTCCGGCAACTACCTAATTTTTTCTGTGTATCACTGATATCGAGCGTCATTCTTTTCATCATGAGAACCTCTCGACAAACAGGACTAAAAATAAAAAGCAAGAGCTGGGAGCTGGCACAAACTGTGCTACATGGACTCCAATTTGTATAGCAGGAACTATAATCACTCTGAGACGTGCCCAAGCCCTCGGGCATCCCACGGGATTTCAGTCACTTGTTTACAAGGTGTTTTGATTTGCAGCTGTTTGACTACTGTGGCATTTCAAGAGGGGGCGGTTTGAAAGGATGTTGTTACTTCGGATGTTGGGATTGGGAAACGAGTATTGAAAAATCACACCAGAAAACAGGCAAGTGCTGTCTTTGTTCTTCTCCCTTACACATGAATGACGTCAGTGCTGGGGAAAGGAGCTCCAGGAACAGATCCAGAGGCCAATACTCTGGAAGGAATAAGCAAGGAACAGGTAAAGCTCTGAAAATGCAGCTGTACCCTAACCTGCCACACCAGAGTGCCCCGTATCTGATCAGGGGAGAACAAGCTCCAGAGAAAAGAAGAGGACTGTCCAAGCCCCTTGCTTTTCTGGCTTTTCTAACAAGGCTGCCAGCAAAAAAACACTGATACTGTGCCATGGACACCCCAAAGCACTGGGCTAAAGGCCATCACCAGCTCACTTCAGACAGGCCAGCAGCTGAAATGGATTTGGTCACTGGCTCAAAGTGATTTAGCAATTTAGATGGCTCTTTCCATCATTCCTTCTCTCCTGACCTGGACAGTTCCTCTTTCAGAGCTGCATTAAGCTAATGCCCACTTTCTTCTGGGCCCTCTTGGGATAATAGATTCAGATATGCAGAAAGAATGTAAAAATCCATCTGTTATCTGGGAAGAGTGATTTGCACAATAGTGCACATGAGTGTTTGTTTAACACTGTGGACTGCAAGAACCCTGCTAACTTGTAACACGCTGAGAAAGGGAAAGGAAGAAGCAAGGAGAAAACAGCCTGCTTGTTTTAAAACTCCATCCACCGAGCTGTGTGCATTTTTTGGCTTAGTTAGCTGTTTGCCTGTTTTTTTTGTGGGAAACCAGGAAGGACACGTGGAGCTTTTCCCAGGCTTTCGAGTGTTATTCTGTCATTTCCAGCATTAGGTTTTTGTATGCGTTAATTGACAGTAACTTGTGTAGAAAATACAGGGCCAAGAGGATATTTACCTTGCAAACATTTCATCTGCTGCCCCTCTCTCCTTTCCTGTGACTTTTTCAAGTGATGACTGACTTGAAGTGCCGTGTGTACTTGGAGATGCATCACCCCTGCCAGCACTGGACACAAGCCTCTTGCCTGCCCAGTGTGTGCCAGCAACCTGACTGCACTTTCTTGGCAAAGAGCAGCCTTCTCACTTCCTGGAGGTAAAAGTGGGCTCAGCCTAGAATGTAAAGCATAAAAATGGAATCAGTTAGATTACAACATGACAAATTGTTGTTTTTCTCGCTGAAGAAAAACTCACTCCATGTTTGATTCTGAGCGACACTGATCAGTTTGGCAGCAGCAGCTTCTCCGCTGGAGACATGAGTGACTTCTCTTTAAGCAAGCACCAAAATTATCTAGGCTGGCATTACAGTTCATCACACTTCCTGCTTTTTCTCAGCAAAGTTGAAGGAAAAATCTGCATTTGCATTGCACATGCCATCAAAAGCTTCAAGTCCATGACTTAACCTAGCCCACACAGCAAATCTGTAACAGGGTCAGAAATCCTGACTCTCCCTCCTTTCCTCCAGCCAGGACACCTTTTCCCCAAAGTTAGCTGTAGCTGCTGCCATCAGGGATGTGCTGTACTGTCACCACCTTGCCATACATAGCCAGTTTTAGACTCCCTGTTTTTCACTCATAGCTATGGAAAACTGTCTGCAGAAGAGGCTGCTAGAAAGGAAGTTGGAGATTGCTGAAGTCTATTCTAATCCATGGTGTCTATATTTATGCAGCCTTTGTCACAGCAGAGTAGAGCAAATGTCACTGGAACAGTTTTATTTTTGCCAGCAGGCAAGAGGTTCAAAAAGAGGCAGTATAAGCTCTATTTGATGATGTGTTTGTACAAATGTTTAACTCGGTATTTCATTTAAAAATCGTCTTTAATGTTGATTTATATTCCTGGCAGTGAAGTCAGGAGGTTGGCAATCCCATTCCATTTCTGTCTGTGCTCTGACTGAGGCAATAATGCAGATCAAAGAGAAGAAGTCTTACAGCACTCAAATTCTATCATCCTGAATGTTTTCAAGTTCTCACTCTGATGTTCACAGGCAGATTATGTAACTACGAGATTTCTGCTTCTGAAGGCCAAACAGTAAAGACTGAAACGTTGTCTCATTACTTGGAAATAACTGAACTGAAACAAGGAACAACATAACAAGTGAACACTTGACACCAGCAGCGCTGCTTTCCTTGAGATGTCATCTTGCTCCAGTCTTTTGTAGGGTCAGCCATTTGTTTTCATTCCATAGAATATCAAATTAACTGTATGCTATTATTCATTCAAAGTCTTTATTTCCATCTCAATATGTCAAGTTGACATTTTGATTGGCTTAGTAATTGCTAAACATTCAAGGACTTAAAATTCCATCATTAACAGTTTACCTAACTGGTGGGAGAAGCTGAAGTAACCCACAAATCTTCTGTGAAGTCTTTAGAGTGTAAGAACTTACAGCTCATTAGCTAACTGGTCAGAAGAACATGAAAACTTGCCGTGGGTCTGCCCTCAAGCCTCCCTCCCTGCCTGCAGCTTTTCACAGAGAATCACCAAGGCTGGAGGAGACCTTTAAGATCATCAGGTCCAGCCTATGACCTAACACCACCACATGGGCTAGATCCTAAGTGCCACATCCAGCCTTTCCTTGAACACATCCCGGGACGGTGCCTTCCCTGGGACGTCCATTCCACTGTCTAATCACCCTCTCTGTGAGGAAGTACTTCCTGACATCCAACCTAAACCTGCCCTGGGGCAGCTTCAGGCCATGCCCTCTGGTCTTGTCGCTAGCTGCCTGGAAACAGAGCCCAGCCGCACCTGGCTGCAGCCTCCCTCCGGGTAGCTGAAGAGAGTGACCAGATCCCCCCGGAGTCTCCTCGGGAGACTGGCGGGTTTAGCTGCCCAGCGCCTCGGGAACTCTGAAGCCGGGGCGGTCCCCTCTCTCTCGAACAGGAGGGAAGGCGCCAGGCAGAGGTGAGAGGCACCAAGGGCTCCGGGGCAGCCCCGGGCCCAGCTGCGGGCCCGGAGGGGCAGGCCGGGCTCTCCTGACGCCTCCTGCCCGCGGGGCTGCCCTGGCCCGCCCCGCTCGAAGCCTGCGTGGGCAGAGCCGGGCTCAGGCTCACCAGCCCGGCTCCCCGCCAGCCGGACGAAGGCGGGCCGCTCTGCCCGCAGCCCCCCGGGCCGCCCCCCGGGCCGCCGCCCCCCGGGCCGCCCCCCGGGCCGCAGCCCCCCGGGCACCCGCACACGCCCGGCGGGAGGGCAGCGGCCCCGCCCCACCCCTTCCCCCGCGCCCCGGAAGCGCTTCTGCCCGGCGGCGGCGCGGAGGGGAGGGCGGGCCCGGTGCGGCGGGTCCGGGCGTGCGGCGGGATGTTCCTGACGGCGGCGGCGAGTGAGCGGCGCGGGGCGGGGCGGGGCGGGGCGGGGTGCGGGGGCAGCACCGGCCCTTCCCCGGCCTCGCCCGCGGGGCAGGGAGTTGCCCTGCCCCTGGGTAACGGGGACGCGGCCCGGGCCTCTGGGAGCAGGGAGGCAGCAGGGCCCGCTCCCCGGGCCTCCCGGCCCCGCGGGAAGGGCTGCCCGCCGGGGGGGCGGGCGAGGCCGGGGGGCGCTGGGGAGCCGTGGGCCTGGCAGAGCGCTCTGGCCCCGCGGCAGAGGCCCGGGGGGCGGCTCGGGGCGGGCAGGGCTCGGCAGCCCTCCGCAGGCGGGTGTGGGAGCTCCGGGTCGTGAGGGGAAAGGCCGGGAGCCGGGCAGGAGGGGGAGCGTGAGGTGAGGAACGTGCCCTTCGCTCCATCCGGGAGGGCCGGGGGAGGGTGGAGGGGCCGCGCCCGAGGGCCGTGGCCTGGCGCTCACAGTGCTCTGCGCAAGGCTTGCACAGGCAGAGCACAGGTGACCGATCTGTTAAGCTTTTGATGGGTTTTCTTTCGGCAGTCGTGCTGTAGATTTATGATTCCTTTGAATTCGCTGAGCTGGCAAACAAAGAAAAAACATCAATAAACTTCTGCCCGTTTCATTCTGTGTGGTGGGTTAGGTGAGGGGGACTAAAGCCAGCCTTGTGAGAGAGTTCGTCTCATCTGAGAACGGGTCCCTGGGCTGGGTCACACCAATCTCTGTGTTGGGCAGCTACAGCAGGAACTGGCGCAGGGGTGGCCGTCAGAAAGCAGGGGAGAGTGGGGCTGCAGTTCTCACCAGCAGCGTTAGTTCACACCTGCCTTAGCTGCGATGTGTCTAGTGAGTTCGTATTCAGCATTGACACAACATACTGAAAGCATCTGGAGGATGCAACAGGTGTGCTGTGTTGTGCGAGGTGCTGCCTTTACACAGACACTTAGAAAAGCAGGATGAGGGGAAAAAGAGCAGGCAGCTGGGTCCAGGGATGGACAAGGGGCATTTCTTTTGTGGCAGTACATCTCTTTGCACGCTCTATCTGGGGCTGATGCAAAGGCAGGCAGTGGAAAACTTCTAGTCGTATATAATGGAAACAAGATAAAATAATAACTTCCTTCTTTCTTTTTTTTTTTTCCTCTTCATGCTGCAAAAAATCCCAAACAAAACAGTGGCCAAGAGCAAATCTAAGTAAGTGATGTTTTCCTCACCTGTTGTTTATTTCTGCTACCACCTTGTATCTTCAAGTGACTTTACAACATACTAGGCTTCTCTAGAATTTTTTAGTATACCTGAGGGCATTGCAGTCTTTGAGCCTAGTTGCATCCTCTGTTCCCTTCTGCGTGTGTGTCTTTTCACAGGTAAGTACAGAATGGTGTGAAAAAGCCCCCAGGTTCTAAAATGGCAGCAAAGGCAGGTTTCGTGCTACGGGCTGTCATGTTGAGCTGAGCTGTACTGTCCAAAGTGCCCTGTGCAGAGGAAGCATGGTTTTATGGTTTAGGAGAAGCTATTGTGTTCTCTTCATAATCTTCCTCTTGTTTAACTTTCGTATTTTTTTAGCTCAGGAGAGCAAGCCAAGGTACAGCAGGGGTCTTTGTTTGTGGGAGGGACTTTGGGCAGGTGGCTGTGAACCTTTCTCACAGGTGGGGTGTTCCAGTTCTAGCACATTCGTATGTTGATACATGAGGAGTGGACAGGGTGGAGCCAGTGCTCTGGGTATCTTGATGTGCTCTGTAGTTCAGCTCAGGAGAGATGTTAGTGGGCTCTGGAAGAACATTAGTCACAGTCCTTTGACCTTCAGAGAAAGCTGGTGGGTTTTAACAGTTGGAAAGGAAGGAATAATTACTTTCAGCACATCATTGCAGTTTGAATGCGAGGAAACGGGATCTTGTGGATCTTGCATCCAAAATGTTATTTGTAAGAAAATAGCAAGACAAATCTAAGGGACTGAACTGATTTATGTGAATGTACATTCCTGCCCTCTGATTCCCAGAAGTTGCATTCTCTGCAAGTGTGTTACATTTGGTACAGTGCAACCCTGGGCTAATGGCCTTTGGTACACTTTGTGATTTATTTGTTATAAGAAACTGCCTCTAACAGAGGGTTTGAAGAGATTTCTTCTGTTACAGGATTTCTGCACAGTTGTCAGAGTTTGAAATTAAGAAAGCACTTCCCAACTATCTGCCTGAGAGGGAAGAGAGCAGTTTGACATCTCAGCATTCTACTGTTACCTGTTTGCAGAAATAAACACAGCAGGACAGGATGTTTCTCCAAAGTGAAAAAGTAGCTTTAACATTAGAAACACCATTTTTAAAAGGAGTGATTTTATAAAAATATTTTTTCTCTGATGTTCCTTTCTTTGTTCTTTGTATAGTCCCTTATATATTTCAGAAATATGTTATCTCCTTATTTATCCTTCTGTGCTCCCCTTTGGTTTTCTCCCCATGTCCCATTATTTTTCCACTTTTCTGCCTCTGCTTCTAGTTACATTTCTTCATTGGCCAGCAAGTTTTTTTGAACAAGGAGTATTGTTCAGAAAGGTCTTGCCCTCAAATATGTGGTGCACAAAAATTTCAAGGCCTGGTCATACTGATACCACTGATTCCCCCAGAAAGGGGAAACTGCACAGAGGCTTTGAGGAAGTGGGTGAGGTAGAGGGGAAGGAGTCTGTGTGGTTACTGGTGCTGCCCATCACACCTGCAGGAGTGTACAAGAGAGGAGGATGGTAATGGGGGACAGTTCCTAGACTGTGCTTTGTCAGCTGGACTGAGGGAATCCAGTGTTTTTGTTTATTTTGAACTCAGAGTAAATTGGGTTGCAAAGCTGAAAAAGGGAGAGCTCAAGGAAGTAAACTGGTCAGAGCTGCACAAGTCAGGAAGAGTGAGTGTCTCTCAAAGGTAAATTTGACCACTTTGTATTAGAAGCAGGAAAACGAAGGCAAATTAATGGAATGCCCACGTGCAGAGATGTATCCATCTCTCTATTGCAGTGCAAGTGAAAGATGTAATTTATGGACTGGTTAAAGGGTTTGACATTTCTTTGGAATCTTCAGAAGATGCCCTGTTTCTGGGAAGTTTTGCAGATTTTGGAATACTTCCAGGGTAGTGGGCACGGTGGTGCCTTTCTCTGTCTTCTGGCTCACCCAGCTTCCAGGGACACTGCAGATGCTGCCAGTCAGCCCTTCAAACTGAGAGCCCTGCAGTGGGGAAGGGCTCTTCCTGTGGCCAGGTTAACATCAAGCCCTGTATCTCTAGCTGGATGGATGGTGCCAAGGGGTCCTGCTTCTTGTTTTGCATGTCTCCTGCTCCATCCAGTGTGCTCTGGTTCCCCGCTGCATGTCGAAGCAATGGTCTGTGATACAGTGTTATCTACAGCCCGAACATCTGTAACTACCATCATCCTTCCTTTCTTGCCCTTTTTTTTTTTTTTTTTTTTAAGCCATAGTGACTCAATTATATGTTGGGGTTTTTCTATTTTTTTTTTCTCCTTTCTTTCCTGCTTTTCTTCCTCCTCCCTTGCTGTTTTTTGGAGGAGCTACCTCTCTCTGGGCTTGTTTTCTGTTTAGTAGTTATTTACTGAAAGTTGATGCTGGAATTTGTGGCTTATAGTAGGCTCTTTGTATTATAAGCGTAGCATATGGTATTGAAGCTCCCATCCAGAACATCCATGAAGTTGAAGTATCTTGCATGACAGTGATTGTGCCAAACTGTTTATGGTGAATGCTTGTCCATTTATTTGACAGTGCCCCTGTGCACTGACTCGGGGACATTCCTTGTGACTTTAGATACATTCTGGTGAGGATGAAGAGTGCGGCTGAGACGGGCTACTGTTTCAACATCAGGAGGCTCCGACTGCAGGAGAAACTGGTCCTGCTGAGATACGATCCCATTGGTAAGAGGAGCTTGGGGAAGATGTCAGTCTGTGTTGGTTAAGCTTTTCTGACTGGTGGGGGGGGGCAAAAGATTTTCATATAACATGTTTTTTCCCATCTAAGCAGAGTACGTCATAACATGTTTCATACTCAGATGAGTGTACAGTTGCTTTTCTTCATAACATTCCAGTGGGAAGTAAATGTTACCCTCATTTTACTGATTGTGGCACTGAAACAAAGTAATGACTTGCCCAACACATCATTCTTTGATGACAGCTGTGCCACATGTCAGTGGCAAAGCAAAGTGACACAGGAGTTCTTTCATACTGTTTCTTTGTGTGGTTTGCTAGGCTGTGCTACCTCCAGCAAGCAGCCACGAAGTATGCATCAATAGAAATGTTCTGTTAAGCTGCCATGGATGCTCTAGACAATGCATTTTAACCATCACTTACAAAATAGACCTTTTCTTTTAAAGAAATAAACACAAGTTCTTTCTCCTTCAGAAATGATACCACTCTCCAGACGACAGTTTGTGGGTTCTTTTATGTTCCTGTGGTCCTTACAGATTTTTTCAGTTAAAGAATCTGATTTGTTGGGGGGGTTAGAGCACTTTCCAAGATGCCTTCTGCTCACCAAACTTTTTGAAAGGTGACTAAGCTCAAGTTTCTGGGGGAAGAACCAATCTGTAGTTAACATTAAAAAGCTTAAATTGGAGAAACTTAGAATTTAAACGAGGCTATGCTAGAAATACCATGGGAGTTAATGCAAAAAAAGGTTATTTAATCTACAGTATAAAGAAATGTCTTAAATAAGCCACTCTAAGTAGGTAACAATGCATAGCAAGTAGTTATGTGGTTCAAGCTTGGTTTTTGTTACAGTTTTATGTTCTTGTTAGATGATTAACCTTTTCCTACTCAGATCTAACAGTACAGGAGCTTTATGGCAGGTGAAGAAACTAGCAGAGAAACAGTATGCTCTCATCCAGGCTCTCATGCTGACAGAGGTTGTGGCTCACCTTCTGTATTCCATAGAGAAAGGGAATCAGAGATCACTGGGATTATTTTCTTCAAACAAGAAAATGTTAAATTACTGCATTGAAACATTGCGCAAAGTGATGCTCCAGAAGCTTCACAACTTGTAGGAAATGTGAAAAGAGTGGAGAGCTCAGGCTAAGTAGCACTTAGGTTGCAGAACATGTAGTAGGTTGCTGAAGTACGAAATTGGAAGTAATTAAGAAAAAAGCTCTGATCTTTGTAGCCTGTAGTAGAACACAAGTGAGAAATCGATGTGAGAAAGTGCTGCATCTGTGAAGGGAAGTAAATTTGAGTCTAGATACCAACTCACATCAGGAATATGTTGGGAAGCATTTTCACTTGGCATGCATTTTCACCTTATGTTTTGTACTTCTCAAAAACCTGGGACCTCCAAAGAACAGAGCATTTTAGTGAAGTAGTGGCAGTAGTGCCCAAGTTTCACTACCTCCCAACTGTAGCAACAGAACGTGTTACAAAGTTGCAGTATTTCTTAAAGCGAAACTTCTATGTGGAAGAAGAGTTCTGTTGTGTGGATTGTGCTTGCACAGCTTTCAAAGGAATCTGTATAATGAAGTTCAGTCAGAACAGCAGTGCTTTTCAAATGCTATTGTGAAGCTCTGCTTTGTTTTATTTTTAAATTTGTTTAGTAATGCATTGATTTTGCTTAACCTGTAGCTGAACTGACTTTGCTAATGCTTGCATGAGGCATTTGAGGCAGGGTCAGTTTGTGCCTCACTGAGAGACCCACAGGACACTTGGTCAACTTTTTAGCCAGTCTGGGAGACCAACTAGATCTAGCTTATCATCTGTAGCTGTTTGGGCTCTGAAGTTAGAGAGTAGTAGAAAGCAGTGAGGAACCTATTTTTGTCCCTGCATCGAGCAGCTGTGACTCAGAATAGTCACACAGAGCAGCTGTTCAATGTTTTCAGCCACTCAAATCCTGATACTTATTTTCACAGAGGTAAAATGGACCTCTTAGGAACTAAAAATTACATGTGGTAAAGAGAAAGCACTCCTAAACTCCTCCAAGAGTTGGTTAACGGCAGCACTGTGCCAGTCAGTTGCTCCACACTCATTTGAGCAGCAAAGGCAGCCAGGAGAAAGGGATGTGGGCTTGTTGAATTGCATTTTAACACTTCAGGCTTCTTAACAGATCTTTTTTTCCCCCCTCCAGCAAAACAACGTGTCCTCTTCACTGAGAAGAGAAAAATCCGCTCTATCTGAACAATGACTGGGCTTGATTTATGTATGAGGAGAGGACAGTTTGGGGGAAGGACGGGGTGAATGCTGATTCAGAAATCCAGCAACAGGGGCTGAAAAGAGAGGAAATGAACTGGGATCACCGTCTCCTGTGATTTGAAGGCCATTGTGAATAAAACAATGTAGAGAGAGAAAATTCTTAATGTCTGGACATAGATCATCACAGTAACATTTATTTATCTTTTGAGTTATTTTTGCAGTACTCCATTAAAAATTAAATAGCAAATCCCATTGTCTGTGTTTTCCATTGTGAAAGAGGCTGTAATCTTCAAAGGAACTATTGTTTTATAAGGCAATAAAAATTAACATTTTCCACAGCAGGAATTCAATGGCAAGATTGCAAGTTTTTCTAACCTACCAGCCCACAGATTCAACAGTAGTGACCACAACTTGGTGTCGTTCCTTGGAGGGGTAGTGTTCCACCAGCTCCTTCCTCAGCAAGAGAGAAGCAATGGGAAACTGGTGAAAGAGGAGCTTTTGGATAAGGGCTGCAAGTCAGGTAAACAGGATGGGTTTTTCACTCCTGGATTCCTGCCCAAAATGCAGTGCAGCTGCCTGAGGCGTGTGGGAATAGATGGGCCAGGGCCCAACGTACAGGACTTTGTTACCAGCCAAATGTGGGCCTTGGTGTTTGCAGCTGAGGGCACGAGTTACAGCCTCAAAGCTACTGCTCTGCTTCGCGTGCGGGCAGCGCACATCAGCTGTTCTGATAACATCAAGTAAAAATACTCCAGGAGCCCAACACACTCCAGTGGTTTTGCTGTAAACTTACTGTAGTTCACTGTGGTGCATCCTGTGCGATGGCCACGAGCCTGGTGGCTGTGTCTGGGGCCACAGAGACCTACAGACTTGCTGTGCCATTTTTGAAAGACCCCCCCCCCCCCCATCTTACTGTGGTAGAAGAGGAACTAACAAGATTCCTCAAATTAAAAGCAAAGAGACTTCCCTGGTCTTTCCAGTCAGCAGAGGAGAACCTCAGTACAGTCAGAAGAATAATTCTGTCTGGGGTAAGATAAAATCAGTACATTGAGCTAGACAATGTCAATTAGAAAAGGTCTTGAGGCAAGTCCTTCCTGTAAGGATATGAAGATTGTGTCCCTGATGCCTGGACACTCACTGATGCGACACAGTTAGACTTCCTGATCATTTCCTCCATGGGTAACTCAGGATAGTAAGCCAGGTAGAAGGCAAGTGCTCCCACAAAACTGTCTCCAGCTCCCTAGAATAAAATAACAAACAAGTTGAAGCATATTTATGCAGGGAAACAATTCAGATGTGTTTACTGGAAAGAGAAGTTGCAGCACTGATTGCAGGAGTCAGGAAATTGTTCAGGGGCTGAGTTCAATTCACCTTTCTAGGCCTAGGAAATTCTGCCATTTAAACTAATGCCATGATACTAACTTTGTGCCCAGCTGTTGAATCCAGGTACACACTATGGTATGGCTTGAACATAAAGAAAAAGAAAGGCCAGTGTGCTACAGTTCAGCAACATGCTGTTACAAACACTGCTTTTGAAACTTCCTGTTGTTGGAGTGTCTTGATTTTGATTTCTCAACCTGAGTGTTTCATTAGACCTATTTTTCTCTCATTTAACTTCTGTTTTTCATAAGGGGCAGTGGTAGAAGGGAGGGAGAAAAGGGGGAAAAAATGAGCCATGTGGCTTGTGGTGTCTGTAAATTCCTAGTTGCAGAACGATACATTTTGATGCCTCCAGAACTTAGCTGTTGTTCATTAAAAATGTCCCACTAAGGAAGGGCTATGCTGTGTGTATCACAAAACCCACTCTTACTCGTGGGGCAAGCTTTGCCACCTATGCTGAGTTTGCTTATGGGGGTGGACGACAGTGACATTTACCGAGAGCTCTGGCAGCTGTGACCCTCTTGAGCCACCAGTCCCCAGGTGGTGTCTCCCACAGAGCTGCCTGATGCTCTGCTCACGCTTCCCCAGCCCTCAGAGAACAGGGAATACCCACAACTTCCCTCCACAGGCACTGGTAATGCCCTGGCATGCTCTGACCTCTAGCCCAGACACCCCTAGTTCTGCTCTGACCAGTGGTGGGTGACAACCGTTTACCTCCTGAGTGCTTTTAACCAGAACTCTGTAGTGTCCCAAACAACTGGCAAAATGAAACATTTTAAACTTGATTTGCCATTTCATTCCAGTGTCCCTTCCCCCTCCCCCTCTAAAACTGGCTTGATTTCTAAGGTCAGACTGATAGCAATTCTTGTTAGTACTGTAAAACTGTTTCTAAGGTCCCCTTTTTAAAATCATACTTTTATACCAGTAAAAGCATTACTCTGGACACACTGGTAAGAGCTTATTTCTTTTGAGAACCAGCATATGGACTATCTCCCCTGAGGGGTTTTGCCTCTGTAGTTGTAATAAATAGGCCTCAAGAGTCATGGGACAAGAGCAAAGGGCCTGGAAAAAGTTAGTTAAGATAGCTGAGCAGAATTTCTAACTGGAAGTTAAGACAAGGAAGTAATTTTCCAGTTTTGAGTTCTAGAGTTGTCTGTGTTAAACCCCTACTTACCCTAAAAACAGCTGAATATAATATCATTCGGGCAAAAAACCCCAACTGTTTCCACAGAAATCTGCTGGTAATGTTACAAGCAGCTGACTGGGCAGAACAGCGTGGCAATCGCAAGAGAACCTGAGGGGGGTGAGTGCAGGATAGGGGTGCCCAGCTATGCCTTGTCTCTCCTTGCCTAGCCCTTCCACAGCAGCTGTTTGCATCCGTGTTCCTAGTCAGGAAATTCCCTGCTTAACCCTTGCTTAGCCTGAAGTTTGGACTCTGTCTTTCATCATCACCTCCAGAGCAAAGCGGTAGCCCAGCATGCAGCTGCAGCAGCACCTGTTTCAACAGTTCTGTATTCCTGAGCATACAAGGGGCAGGTGAAGGTTTTTATCAGTTTCTGTTGAGCCTTTGTCTCTCTTCTGGTTTCCAGAGTGCTCCCACAATGGCAGGTGGAGCAGGAGCAGGTGACTGCTAGTTAAGCATTGCCAGTGGCTTTTGTCTGATGCATAATACAAAAATCTCTGGCTCATCTCAGACTTTTCATCTAATCAGTGCATAATTAATTATTATAGCTATTTTGGTGCTGCTGTTAAAGACAGAAGTAGAATTTCAGCAAGCAAATCTGTTATGCTGTAGCTCTAGCAGGAACAACTTGTCATTTTTACATCACAGATTTCTCATACAGTGACCACTGGGGTAATGGAAGTGGCCAAATATTATTTTAATGAGGAATACTCAGAATAGCTGGTGTCTAACAGCATAAACCATTGCCCAGCAGAAGCATGGAGCAGAATACTGTCTTTTTGAAAGGTGGTTGTTGTTTTTTTTGTAAATGGAGGTAACTAAATCCTGCCCCAAGTAATTGCTGTACTGTTTGGTACTGGAGAAAAAAAACAACAAGCAAAACAAAACAAAAGACTAACCACACATCACCCAGATCTTAGTTTGGATGATGGCAAGATGGAATGTAGGTTCTCCCTTCAACTCTACTGTGCCTCTCCACTTGTGGGTGATGCTCTGAGGCTGTGAGAGGGCTGTAGATCTCCCTTTTGGTGAGGCTGAACTACGCTAAATGACTACAAAGCTTGAAAATGGGGTGAAGAGCAGACTTCCATGCAGTGAAAAAAGGCCGCCAAGTATTTTTTTTACAAGAGAATAGATGATGGGATCATTAGAGAATATGCAGGAGGATCTGATGCCAGTAAACTTTCACTGAAATCCTTCCTTCCCATCCATAGACTGAAGGAGTCAGGATCTTTAAAGCTCAGCTACTGCAGACCCCAAGGGTATCATAATGCCAGTTGCTGGTACGTAAACATTTTGTGTGTGTGGTGTTTTCAATATAGGAGCTACTACACTGAGAACAGCAGCATGTATCAGTCTGATTATGTAGATACGCTGCTCAGCCTTGCTTCAGGTCTGTGCAGACGTGAATGGTCAAACATGACTTAAAAAGCAACAGCAGAACTGACTCAGCTGCAAGGTTAGCTGCAGTTAAGAACTATTTTCAGCTTGCAGAAACAGACCTTCAGTCTTTGGTATTGTGGATTAAACTACATTGGCTTTGGTAGATACAGAAAAGGTTAGTACAGAGCAGAAGGAACAGGGAGAAAAATCAGGATTATCCAAATTCTGGATTAGCAAATATTAGCTTTGCATTTAGCTGTTTAAAAACCTGCTAAAAAAATTAAAAAGAGGAAAAAAAAAAAAGAAATCTAACCTCCTTTGCAAAAATAATGAATTTTGAAAATTACCAGTAAGGTACATTTATTCTGCCCACTGACAAAATGTAAACACAGAATATGTAATATTTTACATTCTTCAGCATTTTTCTTTCAGGAATCATAATACATTGCAGACTTCAAGATAATTTTCATAACCCTGAGTACCTGGGGACAATTCATTCCATAATTACACAAATAGAACTTCTGTAACCTTTCTCTAAAGCAGGAGATGCTCTTTTGTATAAAATAAAATAATTTAATTTTTTAAATTGTCTCATATGACACAGCTAGTTCTAAAGTGAAAATGTTACAGTTTTGACTAAGTTTTATGGTTTTGAAGCAGTTTTGAAAACCTATTTATATTCTGTGCCACTAGTCTGGCAGATCCTTGTTTTCCTGTGTTTCTGGAAAAGGGCATTTTTGTTTGTTACAACCCAGTACTGATCAAGATTCTGTGCCTCTAGAGAAGAGAAAACCCATTAAAACACTTCTATTTTTACCGTGGCTTTTGTTAGTCCTGATTTGTCAGAAGCTGGTTTACAACTTTAGTATAACTATTTTTAAACGATACTGCCCTGAAAAGCTTTTTAAGGAAAGTGCTTTGTAAGTGGAAAAACTATATTGTTCAACAGACTTTTCAGCAAGTAAAGCATTTTTTAATCAATCATGTGTAGAATAATAGGGGGCATTTCACTTATACAATAAGACGACTTGTTCACCAAAAAATCTGGAGGCCAAGAGGCCAAAAGCTACAGTTCACAGTGTCACAGCAATTGCACTGCCTTGTTCCAGGGCAACCTCTTGCTCAGCCTTGGCCCTCTCAGCCTGTCCTCTTGGGCAAGAGTAATGCCAACCATGTCAGAACAGGAGCAGGCTCTGGCTTCTGGAGCCTGAAATGGTCACTGAACCTCAGAAAACTTTCCTCGAGTGATTTTTCAAGAAGCCACAGTCCATGTAAGCTCTGTGGATTCGTTCCATTAACTACGTTGTAAGAGCATGTTACCAAGTTCTGAAAGGAATGATGTCTGTATAGTAGTACAAGAGAAACATTAGGCATGCCCGTAATAATAAATGCTTTGTTTAGTTCATAAAGCAAAACATCAATCCAAAAGCTGTCAGAAACTGCACTATAATGTAGAATCAACGCTACTGCGTGCAATGATGCTGATAGTCTCCTAGGAGCATTCACAGCAGTGCACAAATGAATGAAGCCTGAGGATTATACTGATTTAGTGCAGTCTAAATGCATGGCAATGCAGAGGTGCCCAACTCTGTTGAAGAAACTGGGCCTTGGAGAATTCCTGTTGTATTTATAGCACTCCATAACCGTGTGATGCTGGATTATGCTAAGGATGTTATCGCTTGCTGTCACATCTGCTCAACATTCCTTGCTGTACCCGTGCCTACGCTGTACCCGAACTACAAATTAGCCCTACGTAACACAAAAATATGTCAGTGAAGGCTCTATCCATTCCTCATCAGTGGAGAAATCCTATGTCTCCCTACAAGAATCCCTGGGCTGTGCTTGGACGAAAGTTTACTAGTGGAACTGGAGAAACATTTCCAGCCTTCAGGATATAGTCAGACACTTTCGTGCCAAGAGGGTCTATGTCCCATGTCTCAGCTAAGAGATAATTTCGGCTGAAATGCTCAGGGAGTAAAATATCTCTTGGTAACAGTGGTTGAATCAGTTATAGAGCTTTTTTTTTTTTAATTTTATTTTCCTTATTTTTATTATTTCCTTCTCCCTGAAAAAGCCCATGTTTATCCTCCATGTGATAGAGAATTGTTTGGTTTTCGAATATTTTTTTTTTCTGAAAATGTTTTTCTGGCTGTTTTGCTTTCTTGTTTGTTTTTTTTTTACTTTTGCATTTATGTGCTTGTGCAATACTTCAGTATTACTATTTTGGGGGGAGCTAATATCTACTCCCTCTCCCCTTTTTCCTTGCTTTTCACTGGAGAGATATTTTGGCGGCTTGAATTAAGACAGTCTTTAAATTAAACTAACTCCAGTGTCTTGAAACTCTCCTGAAATTAGACTAATTTTACTATATTCAAACTGTTTCCTCAGTTCAAGGCCTAACAAGGGTGACTGCTCCCATGGCATCTGGAGTTGCTGATCCTGTGTGGAAGGGCTGCTGTCTTTTCAGGGCATCCTACAGATACTAGTGGGGGGCTGCACGGCTGTGCTTACAGGAGCAGACCTTTGGTGACAAATGTCTAAAACCAGAAATATTTTTTTAAATTAAAAAGTGATTTTTCCACTAGCACAGTTATTCCTTAATCTATGCACGGAGTTTTGAGCCAGAACAAAATGGAAAAAAATCCTTAACGTGGAACTACCGAATTTTGCCAGAAAACAAACAAACAAACAAACAAACCTGAAACAAATAGCAGGGCTTGCCTGTTTAGGTCTAAGTTAGGCTTCTGGTGCAGGCTGGGAAGCACTGCAAAGCTACTTGGGTTGAAGACAAAGGAGAAGTAGCAGGAGAAGCACACGATGGCCCAGACCTTTAGGGTCTTGATGCACAACTGCCATGGATTACTGTGCTTAATCTGTGCTCTGGTAACTGAGTGTTGCTGCAGTCTTGTCATGAAGACAAGCTAGAACACGTTACCCTACACCAAAGGAAAACATAGAGAGAATCCAAGGCAGCAAGGCTCATCTGTCCCTTTCTTCTTTCTTTGTGCCCTCCCCAAACACAGGCTGATGCTGTCTGATGTGGTTTGCACACTCCTGACCAAGTGGTGGGGAACTGTTGTGCTGCTGCCCCACCACACACCCCGGACCCCCAGCTCTGTGCAGAACGGGGGGAGGTGTAAGCTAACACATTTTGATTTGCATTCCCTGTAGGTTGACAGTGCAGTCTTAATTTCAGTGATTCAGACTGCAGTTTCATAATAGGCTTAAGCCAATCCATGGTTATGTTATTGCTGACAGGCTCAGTCCCCACTCATGTTTTTATCCTTGTCTCATGTTCTCACACCCTCCCCTACATCAGATCTAGCACTTGTGCGGCCAAGCAGTGAGACAGATCAGTTCTCTGATCCATCTGAAGACTAAGCCAGTCAACACTGACCAAGTAACACGAGTTTCCACCCAGATCAACAAGCTGCTGTATTACCACATGATAGCTAGTCCATTGCCAAAGAGAAAGAGGTTAAAAACACTCCTTTCAGCAGCAGCATGATCTTGGATCAGCTTAAGCCAACTGTGAAACCTCACCCTCGGTCAACACCAGGCAATTCATTAACTCAGCTGTGTATCCAAGTCCTAATACTCTGGCTCCTTGTTCACACAGGGAAAGTTGCCTGTTTCGCTTTTCCTCCTTTACCCTGTGGGCTCAGAGCAGAGGAATGAGGCAATGATCATGCTTCCTTTCTGTATCTTTTCCAGACCCTGTTCTGGGAAGCCATGGGAAAGAGCAGTCCCTGACTTTCTTGCATTTATGTTGCATCGCACTTGCACAGCCCATGCATGGAGAAAACTTCTTGCTCACTCACTCAAGCTGAACAAGGGCAGCATGTCATCTGGTCCTTCTCATGTCTTGAGAACTCAGAGGTAACTAAACTACACCCACTTTAGACTATCAGTTGGGAAACATCAAAACCAAAGTACACCACACAATGCTCCACATCAGCCATCAGGAATTTTTGCCCACTTCCTGACAGATTTCCTGATGGTTCATTAATCAGCCTGACCGTTAACCCCCTGCATTCCTGAGAGATTAATCTCAATACAAGGCCTCCTGCCTGCATTTTCTTTCCTTTCTGAAACATCCTTCTACATTAAGTTATTCACTCTTTCTAAAAAGATCAGAGAGAAGCATTACAGATGCATAAATTCCCCAGAAAAGCTTTTTGGTTTGTGGTGAATGCTGGAAATAAAACATACAACATTGACAACTTTGCAATTTTTAATTTGTATGTAATCTAAAAGGCACAGCTGAAAGTGTCTAGAGATCTGGCAATATCACACAGTCCTGCTTCACATGTCCAAGCCCCTATACAGCATCTGTTTTGAGGGCAGGTAATAGTTTTCTCATTTCACATGATGGGAAATGAACCCAACTCAAGATCAAGAATGTTAGGAACACCCACTTTGAGACACTCGTAGGCTGAGCTCTGAGATCCTGATCTTGCATGGACTTTAATGGGATTAACATTAGCTACCCATCCTTCAAAAATGAGGCACAGCTTGGGAACACCAAATCAGAGGTATTCAAAATTAGTAAGCGGATCTCTACAAGTTGCCATAGCTCTGCTAGATTCTCATAGACTCACAGAATCATAGAATAGTTTGGATTGGAAAAGACCTTAAAAACCTTCTTGTTCCAGCCCCCCTGCATGGCCAGGGACACCTTCCACTAGACCAGGTTGCTCCAAGCCCCATCCAACCTGCCCTTGAACACTTCCAGAGATGAGGCAGCCACAGCTTCTCTGGGCATCCTGGGCCAGTGTCTCACCACCCTCACAGGAAATAATTTCTTCCTAATATCTTATTTAAATCTCCCTTCTTTCAGCTTGAAACTGTTCGCCCTTGTCCTATCAATCCATGACCTTGTAAAAAGTTCCTCCCCAGCTTTCCTGTAGCCCCTTCAGGTACTGGGAGGTACTCTAAGGTCTCCCTGGAGTCTTCTCTTCTCCAGGCTGAACAACTCCAATTCTTTCAGCCTATCTCCAGAGCAGAGGTGCTCCAGCCCTCATATCATCGTTGTGGGCCTCCTCTGGACTCACCCCAACAGCTCTGTGTCCTTCTTGGGGGTTGAAGACCCCCGAACTGGACCCAGCACTGCAAGGGAATCTCACTAGAGTGGAGCAATACTGCAAGGTGTCTGTGAGTTAATGGCTTTCTCTTAGCACACGCTGATGAAACCTGGGAGTGAGCACAGGAGAGCTTTGTTTTGCCAGATAGTAATATTCCAGTATGCCAGTCAGCATCAGGGAAGAAAATTATTCTGTGTTATAGACTAACCCCAGAAAGCCAACAAAGTATTCACCCACAGGGAGAACTCTGTTTTCTGAGTCATTGGAACAACCCAGTGTGATGATGCTCATTTAAACTCCTTTCAACTCCAGACAGTGTTAATGAGAGGTGACAAATTTATTTCTCACACAATGGAGTAAGAGCACTGAACCAGGAACTCCACACACTGTTCTGGAAACAACGGATCCATGTTGCTGAACCTGTGAGATTGCCATCAACCAAACAATTCACCACTACTCTGATTCCTATGCTACCAGAGTAATAGATATTTCGGCAAGGATTATTTACATTTAGGATACACTTCTGTGTATCAGTTGAAGCTTCTGGTAGCTTTGGCTTTGGTACCTGCTTCTTCCCTGGTTTCAAACCTGAGCTAGGATCTCTGACCTCCTTTCATTTGATCTGAAAGTTCATACCTCACAGGGAAACTCAAAGCCAGCAGAGGAAACCCTTTTTTTGTTTTGTTTTGGTTTGTTTTTTTGTTGGTGTTTTGTTGGTTTTTTTTCCTAGAGTGCATGTAGAAGCCTTACAACATACAAAACACAGTCCTGGAAAATTCTCATTACACTTGAGCTCAATACAAAACTCTCCAGAGGCACTCTTGCTGTGAAAAGCATATATACCAAGATGTGTCAACAACAGGGAAGCACATAGACATCACTGCTAACAGAAACATGATGGACTTTCAGTTGAGTGAGCTACACGAGCTATATCTACCTTTCCCAAAATTTGAACTTGCACAGAATCAGCCGTGGTTGGAGCTCAGCAGTAAATATAGCAGTTTCTCAGAAGGTTGATTTGTACTTCTCACACTGGTTTATCAAGCCAGCTACTCTCCTACTCGAATCAAAAGCTTCACTTACCTCACTTCCTTTAGATGTACTTCTCTTCCTTTATTATTCATGTCACACTCAGCCCAACTTGTAATTTCTTCCTAACAAAGCTCATGCTGATGTGTTAATTCACAAAGTTCATTCAATGAACAAATGAAACTAGAGCCCAATCCCTGCCCAGAATACATGTTATTCTGACAGTACACTGCAATACTGGCAGTGGGTTCCCCCTGACCAAGAGAGAACTAGATAAATTGTCACCGACTGTGTCACCTGGTATCACATTAGGGGCTGACATGATTTCAGGACTCCATAATCTAACTGCCAAGTCAGAAGGGGAAATCTCCTTGCTGGGCAACTTCACTAGCCACATGTGTTTTTTTTAATCTTCTCAGACTGAAAATGCCAAAAGACTCTTAGTGATCCCATCTAATCTGACGAGATGCACTCAGAATGACACAACTGCCATCTCGCCTGGAATTGATCAAAAAACCATTCTTTTTTTGCACGAAAGCTCCATATGCTCGAGTGCCTCTTTCAAAACCACAGTATCTAGCCTTTGTTGGCTGGCCACTGCTCCCGCCTACCTCTGAACTACATATCCTGGAGGGAAAAAAACCCACCAAACTTCAGGAGGTGTTTTGTTTTTTTTTTTTTCTGTCTGAGCTCACTCTAGCATTGTCCTCTTGCCAGCTCCCTGCATTCTTTTTCCTACTGCGTTTGTCTGATCTTTTAGATGAGCACTCAAGTTGTAGCTCCCAACTCTGAGTTCAGCAAGATGTGACCTACAAGCCAGAACGGCTACTCTGCTCTAGAATATTGGTCTCTACTACCCACCCATTCTGTTGTCTTTCTCCTTGGGGCAGGTGTGCCAAAAACAGGACTCCTGCACGTCACTTACGGTCTTCAGCAGCATGTGAGCACCAAGGCACTGCTGCCAACAGAAAGGCATTCTCTGCAGGATTCCCTGTAAAATGGATCTTTCCAATGAACATACGACAGTATGTGTAATTATTTCAGTAACAAAATCACAAACACCAGTTAAGAGGAACACCATTCCAGAGACTCTCCTTACCTTTTCCCTGTGTTTCTGTGTCTATCTGTGCTTTGAAATGAGTAAAACCAATACCCCTTATAGCCACTGGGGCAGCTGACAAACATTGCTGCCAGAATTTTGGAATCTGCTTTTCTACAGCTGAGTTGTTCCAGAATAGCTGGTTTTGTATCTGTATGCCTATCTCTACACACACAGACAAAAAACAAAACCCTGAGAAAAGTGACAAAACCATTACACTCAATTCCAAACTGACCATTAAAGACATTCCTATAAGTTACTGTCAGCAATTGCCTAAACCTACTGTTTTAGCTTCATTCCATTTGTCTAGTTGAAGCTGTAAAATATATTCTGTCTATGGGACAGGCTTCTGAAGATTAACTCCTTTATTCTTGATAAGAAATAAAACTTCTGGCATTTTCTGTGGTTAGAATTTGCAAAAGCAAGAAGCCTGATTTCCCTACTATTCTCATTTCTCTGTTCTTTTTCTTTTGAAAACCTAATTATGCAATATCACCGATCCAAAGTAAATCTTTCTGGTTTCTGTAGTGAACAAAATTACTTGGCAATGAAAACTGTGTTGGGGGAAACCAGGTCTTAGTTCAAGACCAACATTACTGCAATTGGCATTTCTGGGTACCTAAACAGGCAAGGGACTGGGGATCCAGGTTTGCCTTCTCTCTGACCATAGCCAGAACTGATGGGAACCAACTGAGAACAGAAGGTTGAACATTCCACAATAGCCAGGATGATACCTGAGTCTGGAAAGACCAGCTTTGAAGAAGAAAAGGAGGATATGACATTTGTAAACTAACTAAAGATGCAAGTGGTAAAAAACGATGAGGAATTTGGCCAAGAATATGATGCACCATTACACAGCAGATCATATTTTCAACTTCCTACGGCTCAGGCCAGAAAAAGATACTTGGGAAGGTGATGCTCTGGATGTGCCAGAAGTGCCAGCTTCCAGCAGCTATTTTTAACTGCAGGAATTTAATTAGAAAGGATGGCTGCACGCAGTTGGTCTTCCTTTCTCTCCATTCTTTGTGCAACTCAGATATCCCAGAGTGCTGTGCACCATTATAATTGACACTGTCTTCTGTACATGCATTCACTGGCAACCCAATATCTGCTCCAAATACAGGTGAGCTACAAATCAGGATTGGTGGTGACCAATCCTTTTGGTGGTGACCCTGTTCTGGCTTAATCATAAAGGCAGGGGAGGTGAGCAAATCAAGAAAGGGATGCGGCACATTCTGCTGCAATGATTTCAACTTGTATTAAAAGTTAGCCCAAGAAAAGCAATAAAAGGGTCATTTCCTACTCTGCTCTCAACTTGTATAAATTATTCCATTGTTTCATTTACTAAAGCATCCCAGAAGTGAGATGGCACAAAGATAGCGTCAAGATATTTTTGAATTCAGCTTCCCTAGATCTCATCAGGATGTAATCTTAGGTGCAGATTTTGGATGCTGTAACCTTCACATGTTCTGGCCCCCAAACAAAACCTCTGAGTTGGTGCATAAATGCTGCCAGAGTCCCTACTTTATTCTGCCCAGACCAACCAAGTGGGTTAACTTCCAAACTGGAATATTTCTCAGCATGACAATAATGAAGCCACAGCACCTGTCCTCATAGCACATTTCCATGACCCCCTTACAGTCTCTTAAAGAAGTATCCAATGCAAAGCAACTCTGCACTGCTATGTACTTTGTCATGTATGGGGGCAACTACAATGATGTCCAGTTCTAAAAATGAGACAGCTGATATCCTGACAACATTTTCCCTCCAGTCTTAATTCTCTTTGAAGAGAAGTACAGAGAAGTAGTTATGGTTTTCTCAAGGGAAGCAGGTTCACTTGCCACTGACATGCCACTCCCTGTGTGCATTTGTTCCCCACCTACACAACAGCAGTAAGAACAGGAGTTCACCTTGTGTTGCGAGTACAGATGTAGTAAATAATTTAAGATACTTGTCAACTTTACGTATACATGTATACAGAACAAAGCTATTGGACACAGTGAGACAAAATGTCATGACCTGATACTGATGGTGTGTAGCAAAATTACACAATTCAGAAACAAACAGAAAGAGAGAAGTTCAGTTTTAGCATGAAGTTTTTGTTGCCTGGCACTCTGCCATCTTAGAAGAGGAACAGAAAACTAAATATTGGTTTTAATCTTCTTTTTATTCTACATCTTCATTAAGTACCTCCTTGTAATTTAATGTAATTTGTGGCAAATGCTAATACTGCTTTGGGCCCACTTCTCCCTGTCAGCTGTATCTCTGTTAAATTATGCATTTCCATCTGGAAAGAAACCGTACAGGACTGTAGGCTCTCCTCCACTTAGAATCAGGAATGGAGAGGGATTTAATTAGATGCTCCATGGTTGAGAAAAGGACTAGAGCAAAGCCCGGGTGGTCTGTGGAATCTTCCACTGGAAAACAAGGCTGCAAATTGTTCTGTACAAAAGCCTGCTTCTGTTTGCTCATTTTGTTTAGATTGTTTGTTCTTACAGATTAAAATAGACAGTTACTAGGCAGATAAACAGTGTTTCCGTCCATGACAAGGTTGTCTAGAAGTTAAGAGAATAGCAAGGGACAACATATGCCTGTGCTTAATTTTTGACTACATGACCTCAACTCCCTATGTAACTTGGAGCAGGACATTTTTTCAGCTACTGCTTCAGAGCACTGACTCGTTAACATTTTTGTTCCATTTTTCCTATCTATAAAATGGGGATGGTACAGCTTCCTGCCCTCTAAGGGGAAAGAGGGTGCATCCAGTTTTCTCCACCTTTTCCCAGCTGGCTGCCAACGTAGCAGGATACAACTCTTGCAATTCCTCTCCTCCCTGGCTACCTGTACACCCTTAGGCCACTGACCAGGCCTTCACAAACTGAAGTATCTTTAGAAGGCCTGAATTAGAAACAGAAACTTGTGATGAGCCAAGCAATTCCCATCTACACTTCACTGTGAGTCAACTCAAATAAAGTGATTTCTGTCATGTGCCCTTTCACAGTTCAGCTGAACTTTAGAGCATAATAGATGCAGCTTTAAATAGATTTAAAGTGAAGACTGCTGATTGGAGTGTCTGGCATATTAACTTATTCCTCATGGTTTTTCTTTTCCAAAATTCAATGGATTCCGTATTTGTAAAAGTGGGAATGCAGAAGGCCAAGTCAGAAAGTGGGCTATGACTGGAACTAAACTTATTTATTAACATATTTTGGTTGAATGTTAAAGAAAGGAAGCTATTATGCTGTTAGTTTGCAGGATGTTAACGGGAGCTCTGGGCATAATTGCCCTGTGTTGGTGTGTGAATAAACCCCACTGATAGATAAGCTGTTTGCTCAATAGTAATTTTTTCTCCTTTGACAAAGAGATGAGGAAAAAAATAAAGAGAAGATGAGAATAAAAGAAAAAGAAACGGAAAAAGAAAAATAAATGGAAAAAAGGAAAAGAAAAAAGGAAAAGGAAAAAGAAAAAGAAAAAGGAAAAAGGAAAAGGAAAAGAAAAAAAGAAAAAGGAAAAGGAAAAGAAGAAAAGAAAAAGAAAAAGAAAAAGAAAAAGAAAAAGAAAAAGAAAAAGAAAAAGAAAAAGAAAAAGAAAAAGAAAAAGAAAAAGAAAAAGAAAAAGAAAAAGAAAAAGAAAAAGAAAAAGAAAAAGAAAAAGAAAAAGAAAAAGGAAAAAACAAGACCTTGGCCTTTGTGACCACTTTACACTTTCTTGCTACATCCTTGGGTAGGAAAAGGTTAAACACTCAGCAACATTTTTCTCTTCTTAGCAAGTTAGAGAACTGTACATCAGACACATTGTCTGCCAAATGCTTCATTTACTACCAGCTGCATTTTTACTTTCTTGAGAGATAGCTGAAATAAAATCACTGTTCTTTGTGCAAATGACATGCTAAATAATGTACGGCTACAAGATTATTAAATAGCAAAGGCATTTGATGATATTAGAGTCAACCACAAGTCCCACTTCTGCTGATGCACAGAATTTTGAGTAATTAGTCATTGCACAGAGTGTTGTATTTATATCCCCTTGAGCCTCAGACGTTAGGCCACAAAGTCAGGAGACAAAGAATTGCTGTTATTAGGAGGACTGTTTTGGATTTATTTATATTCTAAGGCTTTATTTCAGTGTCCACTTCACTCCTCTGGCTCAGGCTTCCTCCAAACCAGAAGATATAGCTAAGACAGAGAATTTTAGTGTAAACCATATTTTTACAGACGACTCTGAACTTCAAGCAGAAGAACTTCAATGAATTTGCAAAGCCCCCAAAGATGCACAACTGGCCTGAGGTTATATGGCAAGCCTGGGAAAAAGGCCTCCCAGGTTCTGTTCTGATCTCTAACAGACCTCTCATGGTTTATAGGCAATACATTAATAGCAGCTCCAAATTATGAATAGATAAATTGGGATACAAAGAAGACAAGTAACTCTCCCAGTGATTTACAGCAAGGCTTTTGCAGAGCCCTGGAGCTCTTACTCAGTCCTTTGTTCAAATCACTAAACCACACTGCTTCTTTAGACCACAACTACTGCACAGGCCTGAATACTGTCACATACCTAACATTATATGGCTATACACTTACATGAGGCTTTATTAAAATAAAGATTGTGTAACATCTTCAGAGTTCAATGCAGAACTGTTCAGTGAGCAATCTACGATTTAAAGATAGGCTTCTTATTTCTGTCCTGTAGTGAAAGAGCCAGATTTAATACATTGTAATATGAAATAGGAGGGAAACTTAATGGGATTTGAACACAAAACATCTGATGACAAATTCATATTGTAGCAATTAGCCTGCAATTTGCAGAACTGACATGAAAAAATAATGGTAACATTTATATTTATGACAATGAGTATGTATCATATCTCTCTTGAGAGTCTTGTACAGAGAAGGACTATTTAGAATAAAACATACATGTATCAAATTTCAGATATAACTGTGTAGGTTAAATTTTGGATTTTATCATGTCTCATAAATAAGTTTCCTGTTTATAAGCATGGCACCTCAACCTGTGACCTCCTTAGCTTCCTCCAGCAGGTGTGTACTCTTTGTACCCAAAAAGCCCAGCCAGACAGGAAAAATACTGGTAGTATAAGAAATTATATAGGAAAGTTAATTTTTTGGCTTAGAAATACTGTGAAGTTAAACATTCTGGGCTCTCCATGAGATTCTAAAGGGAGACCATGGATTTGTTGTGATTACTAGGGGCATCCCTGCAAAAAATTACTTCAGATTTTTATCTGAGTATTGTGTGCCCAAGTGTCACCATTTGCCTTTACAGAGCATAGATTCATGCCTAAGCCAGAGACACAAATGCCTGATCTCCTGATTGTGAGAGTGCTAATGCAGGAGTTTTTTGTACAAAACATTGGCATGTGTAAACAGAGAGGTCAGGTTGAAGCTGATGAAGAGATCTTAAGCAGAGCAACTGTACTATGCATATAAAAGACCAGATGGGATGGAAATTAGAAAGTCGCCCTAACTGATGCAAGCATATGTGGATGTTACTCATCATCTTGCTCCAAACTGGGGTCCAGACCAAACTGGAATGTACAAAACTAACTCCAGAGTACCTTCCTTCCCCAAGGTGACCTCCATGCTGCAACCTGGAAATGGTGTGGGTGGCAGTGGGGCAGCTCTGGCTTGCTTAGTTGGAGAGCACCCCATTTTTCACTAATGCCCCTGCATAGGAGAGATTCTACCTGTACCAAGCCTTCATTTCAAGGCATGGATCCCAGACAGGACACCCTAGATTCAGCTGCAAGGAGCAACCACAATAAAAGGCAGAGCCCCAACCTCCAGGGTGCAGCCCGAGCCAGCAGACATACAGCCTGTCGTAGCCACTGAGCACTGGGCTGCCCCACCTGCAAAGGAGGCCTGGCATGGACAGTCCTCTAAGGCCCAGACCCCGAGGAACCTGGAGCTCCAGGCAGCCTCTGGCTGCCTCTGCCAAGCCCACCTGCACACAGCAAGCCCTCAGCGGGCCTCTGGCAGCACCTCAGGGGCTCAGCCTGGTCTCCAGCTGCCACTTGTAGCACTCGGCTCTGTAAGATCCTATAGTGTTTTTTTGCAAAATGGAAGGGAACTAATCTCAGTGCTGGCCAAATTCCAGCTTTGAGTAATTACATTCTTCTGACAAATTTTCCTTGGCAGTTTCAATGGAATATAATTAGTAAATGTAAATAGATGTAAATAGTGCAGTAAATTACACTTTGCGTGATTGTCAGAACTGGAGGAGAGCGAGGGTGAAGGGGCAAAAAAAGCAGAGCTTTGTTCTCCAGTGTGGACAGCGTCGTGGCCCTCCCTGTCACCAGACTGCGTGTGCCTCTGCCAGGACAGCATGTTCAGGGCTCCTGCAGCAGCGGATGCCACGATCCAAGATCATTGTGTGGTTCATCACACAGATCATCCGCTTCACCTCAAGTACAATTTTGACCTGACGGTGTTCGGTCACGTCCCACAGCTGTGCTTGCAAGCAGCTGCCGTGTTCCACCTCAGCTGTGCTTCTGCTTCAGCAGTGGGCAAACTGCTTGAGACACACACACAACTGCAAAAGGCCTGTATTTCATACGATTGTTTTCTATTAAATTCTTCTCAAATTTATGAATGGTTTGTGAAACCTTCTGCTACCAACTGAAGAAGTGTCATATAAACGGGATTATATAATTATCCCTCACAGCTATTTTAATGCAGCTTCATGTACTAGTTTCAACTGAAGTGGAAATAGCTTCTTCCAAAAATAAAGTCAATGCACATATTTAACTTCATGAAGTCAAGTAGATGTAAAGGCAACTATTTAAAGTAATGAAAATAGATGATAACGTATACCTTTCTTATATTATCTACATATTAGTACTTTTTAATGTGTCAAATGTCTTTTATGTACGTCACCTCCTTCAAATACAAATTGATACGGCTAGTGGGCTTAATCAGATATTTCTTTCTTGCATACGGAAAATGTGAGGATGATTTTTTAACACCTCACTTATTTTTATTCAAAATGTGCATATAGAAAATAGCAAAAGCTAGTAAATGAAGAGAAAGTTTATTTTCTTAACAAAAGCTTGTTGCACTATTTAGCCATAACAGAAGAAACAGATGTTTCAGCTTTACAATACCATGTCTTGCAAAGCTTCCTTCTAAACGACTATTCGTGCTCTACATGCTTTGGACTGTGTATGGAGAGCTCTGCTAAGAGTCATGGAAAGCATTGCATACATTAGTAAAGCCCACATTAAGATAATTAGTGCTAAAAAAAATAATCAACAAGCCTTGTGTTTTTTCCCTTTATAGTATTGATTTAGTGTGGGTGAAAAATGCCAGATTTTCAATCTTGAAGATTCATGTTCTACCACAGAGCGGGAGATGGAGCCAGCTTTTCCCAGTGTTCTGCCAATAAACTCTTAGATTAACCATCTCGAGGGCTAGGAGGAAAAGCCAGGCTCTGCAGTCTATCGGCCTTTAGTCTTTCTGATGATCCTATGCACATGGACATTGGGAAGCACACTACCTGGGAGAAGGAACTCAATTTCTTAATCTTTGTGCTTGTCCCTACCCAAGAATATTCTTCTAAAAAATGCTCAGAATTGCTGTGGACAACAGATGTGAGCAGGAGGCATCACCTGAAGCTGTGCTGCTGCCGAGAGGACTCTGGGCAGTGCTAGCAACTATGGGAAAAATTCTACAGTGGAAGAGGCCTTTGAAGCTCCTGTGTATCTTCTGAATGGCATACTTTTTTAATGCAGACTGCTTTCATATGGACCCTGCAACCTTTTGCAAATCCTAGGATCGGTTACACACATCATTTAACTCTTTAACTTTCAGCTAAAGTTACTGTCTGGCAGTAACTTCACCTTCTGCAGATCCAAACAATGTCAATATGGATACAGGCACATAACCAGATGTGATTGGACTATGGCAGCTTAAAAAATTAGTGCCTGGTTCCTCAAGATGCTGAAGTCAGGGTAGTTTAAGGGTGTGAGTTCTGTTTAGTATTTGATGGCATACTAAGAGCATGCACATAAGCAGCTCTGAACACTCTGTGGATAGGTCGCTACTTGCTAAACCACCTTACAGCTTGAGCTTATTCCCGTGGGGAGAGACCCACTGCAGACATGCCTCTGGAGAGAATAACATGTCCTCCTAGAAGGTTTAGTATCTATTTTAGCAATAGAGCTGTCCAGATTAGTTGAGGGTGGCATTATTTTGCTTAATGTTTGTGAAGGGTTGCTTTAAAACCACTTGCTTTCTTTCAGGCAAAGTGATAATCAGTCTAAGCACTGTAAGACTTCTATAATGAAAGGCCAACACATCTTTTTTCATTCAAGTCTGCAAGAGTAAACTGAGCACAGCTGTTTTACTAAAAACAACACACTGGTATTTAAGTAGATTAACAAAATTAACTGTGAAAATCCTTTAGTATGTGAAAGCCAATAACCTGTTGGCCACAAGGAGGCAGGGCAAGGATTCAGTAAACTCAAAAGAACTTGCTCTTATTGAAAAAAAAAAAAAAAAACAACAAACACAAAAACCCAAACCAAAAAACCAGCACATTAAATTAGTTCAGTCATGAAACTCTGAACTGCTAGGCAAGATAAAAAGCACTTTTCAGCCACAGTGTGTGGTTTCAGTATTGCTGTTTTATTCCAAGAGCAGCAAATACTTTAATATACCAAACAATAGCTGATCTGGCAGCAATTTTCTGCTTCTTTTGAAGAAGCAGATCACACATGTTTCTTCTTCACTTCTGTGTTGTGTAGAGAAGAACTCTAACACTAAACTTTGATTGCAGTAGTGGATTCACAACTTCACAAGGTGTAGCTCCCAAGCTAATAAATCCTGCTTCTAGGAACTTTGGGAGCTCTGCCTTTTACTCCCTTGGCACTTCTAATGTTGTGCTAAAATTAGATAGAGACAGCAGTCCCCTACAAAGAACCTCATGCCAACCCCAGCCAGAACTTTAGGACATTTTAAAATCAGCACTAACTCAGGATCAAACTTCTAAATGATAAAGCGGCAACAGAAGAAAATAAAGCCCAAGTATCTCTGTTTCAGAGTTATATTGAAAAGGATTAAATGTAACAGTGAAACAAAGGCTTCCACAGTATCAGCACATCACAGTCCAAATCTGTGAGTGATCTTCTGATTCAGATGAAGTGACTACTCCTAGCTCTGCCACTGCATGCTACTGAGGTAGGTAATTGCAGTCCCTTATGCCCCTGTTTCCTCATCTTTTAAGCAGCTGCTTTCCTTCTTTGTGAAGCAGTATGAGGTCCATGGACAAAAAACATGCTACAAGAACTAGTTATTATTAATGCAATTCAGACATGGAATGCAACAGATGGCAAAATCTCCAGGATTTTAATGAACTATTGTAACAGAACATATGTAATATGACGTTATTATAACAGGCATTTAAATGTATAGTTACTACATACAACGTGACCTGCTCTGCTCTCAGTAACTCCACTGGAATTATTTTGGATTTATGTCAGATAATACTAGGAACACAAAATAGCCCCATATGTGCAATGTGGCAAGGCTTTCATAGCAATGCTATCTTAACTATTGCCTGTCCTGGTTTTACTTTTTTGCTGGGGGTATTGTATTTAGTGGTTTGTTGGAGTATGCTTTCTGCATTTAATTCTGAGCAGCAAGAGAAAAATACACCCTCATGACAAAGGCTAAAACGCCTCTGACCAAGTATCCCTCACTTATAATCATAAAATAGTCATGAAGCAGCAAGAAGTTTTGGGGTTTCTTCCCACTATATTCTGTAAAAATTATGTCTTTGACCATCTTATGCTAGAGTTGGTAAGCAATTCATGATTGTATCAGAAGAGCCAAATATTCACTTTCAGACTGTGAGGGCTGTAGTATCTCCTTTCTCCCACAGCACTTGAGTTCTGGACAAGACGAATTATGTGACTGGGCAAATGTGAAAAGACAAGACTGCAGCTCAAGCCACTGGCATCACACATTATAGTCAGAGACAGGTACTGACTTCAGTAAAGGAGGAACATGAGGATCTTATCAGTATGTATAATAATTCTAGCACATCTACAATACAGACTATAAAACTCAAGTGAAGTGACATTTAATATACGAGAGGCTGGAAGCAAGATATCAGTTTCACATCGTAAATTAGCCTTTGTGCTAGTGCCCAAAAATTTGGCTGATTACTCATTGCTTTCCCTTAGTGCTTAAGCAGTCTTTTCCAAAGCAAGACAGTTAAACCACAAAAACGTACCGTAGTGTCCACGGCCCTGACCTTCCCAGCAGGAACGTGCTTTGGAATGGGTTCTTCTACTGATATCATCATGCAGCCTTCTGCTCCAAGAGTAAGTAGTACGAGCTTACACCCTCTTTCTAACAGCACGCGTCCCACCTTTCCAGCATCTTCAGGGCTGCCAACTGGGATGCCCGTTAAAATTTCTGCCTGGAAAATAACCCACGCAAATGAAAATCATCATCTGACAGCATTCATTTTTGGACAACAGTTGCATTTGAAAACAGTATTTAGCATCTTTTAAAAATGTGCATTATAGGATGATCATGGAACCCTTCCTACGCTGATATTCAGCTAGGACTTGTTCCTTGTTTGAAATCAGTGTGCACTTCAAGGCACAGCAGACTAATGGAGAGCAGCCCAGACAGAGATGCAGGAGGCATGGGTTCTATTCCAGCTTCTACAACTTGCCTGGCATGCAACCCTTAGTAAAATCACATTTCTCCCACGTGCCTCCGTGTCTTCATCTGTGAAATGGACACAATGACACATCCTTGGCAAAAGTATTTTGTGGTCTAATGTGAGAAATACTGCATGGCAACTCGGTCACTATTGGTGGAGGATATTTATCACTAAGTGAGAAACTTCTAAAATGCTATTTTAAATTCCTAGTGTACAGCTCAAGGGAAGTCACAAGGGAAGATCTCTTTAAAAAAAAAGAAAAAGCTCAGCTTTGACCACTCTGTTTAGTTTAATACATATTTTTAGATAAGAATACCTAAAAGTTAACTGAAGCCCTCTTTGGGCAAAGGCCCATTACAAGGGTATTATATATTTGTGTTATGGCCATGTCCATAGGCCTCTGTCAAGACTCAGACTCTCCTGTGTTGGCTCTATACAAACACAGAAAAACTCTTCCTTCTAACAGATGGTGACCTTAAGTCAACTTCTCCCAGTTGGCTCTTTAAATTAATCTCTTCTAGTTTCCCCAACTAAGAGCAAAATTTCCCAAAAATCTGCAATGAGGACTCAGAATCAAGCATCCTTTTTGCCAATTCATACATTTTCTTGACGACATGGCATTGTCAAATGTCATGTACTTTTTCTTTTGGCAGGGAAGAGAACAAGAATGAAACAGGAAGAAAGGGAAGAGAACATACAGTGTGTTTTATCTGAAACAGTCTAGCAGGCAGTACTCCTGCATAATACAGTATGCCTTCAATTGTAAGTAAACAGACATATTATATTTGCCATCTTTACTAAATCTTGTCCTTCTTGCTTGAGAAGAGGGAAGTTCTACTTTATCTTGCGCTGCAAGGTTGCTGCTGGATCCTGAAAAATGCAGTCTGAAGTATTTTCAGATAACCACTTAATAACTGGGCATAGCTCCCATTCTTCTAAGGCTTATTTTCCAAGGAAAACTTGCTTTAGAGTTTATTCACCAGCTACACTTCCTGACCTCTGCTGCATGGGCAGCTCAGCTTCTTGGGAAACAGCTGTTGAAACATTTCAAATTACCTTCCTCTGCATTACCGAAATCTGGATTCAGTGCACATACTTCTTGATAGAATGGTCTGTGAACTATAGTGATTAAACAACTGCTCCACGAAGCACAGGCCATGCCTGTAGTACAGAAAGGGAGGGCAGACAGCTGGGGACAGGAACTACTACAGTCATCCCAAAGTAAACCGCCCCAGCTGTGAGTCAGCGCCCACTGCTCACCACTGTCATTTCCTGTATTTCAGCCTGACCCAGGGGAGAGAAGCCACCCTTAGGCTCTGAAGGGCCAGAACATGCCAACACACTCCCTGGAGTTTATAGTGTCATTAGCAGAGTACTCACTGGTTTTAATTTTCAAACTTACAGAACCAATTTCTGCAGTCCCTACTTAGAAAAATGCACAAATGATTTCAGGAGTTGCTGATCACTACGAGGCAGAATGTGGTGTGACAGGACTTGGTGGATAAACCTGTGCACTGCAGGGGCAAGGTGTGGTAAACATACACACAATTTAAAACTACTCTTTTTAACCACACTGATCCCAGACAAGAATATAGAAAGCTTTAAATCACAAGAAAGCATCTAAACGTATCTGATTTTCTCGTTGGTGTGTCACCATGCTGCTCAAACTTCTCTTGCAGCACAAAATCTTTAAGCAAATGAAATTAAATTTCAGTTTTTTAAAAGGTTGTATTTTCTTGAAAGGTTTACAAGGAGGCAATACAACAATAATGGCTTTGGAGTAAGTAAGGATTAATAATTAATAGTATTAAAAATATGTATATTCTATTCTAATATGCAAGCATCTAAAACGTTTGTATCTCCTGATGGACTGTAAGATCTCTGGAGCAGGAACTATGCATTCCTGAGTTCAGAACACCTGGCAAATTATGTTACAGGAGTAAAAACTGGTTAACACAAATCCTTGAATGAAACGGGCTAACTGAATTTCCAGTGTATTTCATAATAGCAGTAACTCCAAACATTCTACCTATGCTGCAAAGTCTTCAGGACAAAAATGGATTTGGTTTTGGTAGAGAAACAGTAAATTGGGTTAATTTACCTGGTATTTACACTTCTGTAAGCTTATAAGCAAGGAAAACGAGGTATTTAAATTTAATATTCTTCCTAATGAAACACACATGCTGTATTTGCCATCTTTGTGATTGCTGTGTCACAAGTCAACAAGATTTTTTGCTTGGGTAGTGGAAGAATTGTGAAATATGTGAAAGGTTTTGCAGAAACCTTTCTTTTCATCTTTATGCTTTAAACAAAATTATTTTGGACAGACAGAGACTGTATAAAATTAGATCAACTGTTTGAAACCTCTATCATCTAACTCATCTACAGCAGGATGGTAAAACTAAAAAACACTGGAACAAGCGGGAAGAACCATAAAAGCAGCAGAAGCCAGACAGATTCTGTGCCAACAATCAGAGATTGCGGTAAATGTCAACTGATGTTAAATACTGTGGTGAGTTTTTAAGTTCCTCCCTTCAGTAGAATCTTATTTAAAAAACAAACTGTGGCACAATTGAAGGAAATAACTAATGGTTATGTAAAGAAAAAAATTAAATAACAATACTAAAAGCCTAACGTGGACATTTGCCATAATACTGTACAAATTAAGAATTCTGTTTTTCTGCAGCTAAGTCTCATAAAACTCCTCAGTTAAGTGAACCTATTAGAGCAAGAGGACATTCCACAAAACTGCTGTCAGAATAAGCCTATGATGGATATTATATAATCAATCTATGTAGAATTTTCATAATTTTGTTTGCAAAAGTTGAAGAGAAATTTAACAGAAGCTTTTAATTGAATGGATATGAAGGTTCTAGGCCATAATCCTCACTAATCTTAGTTAAATGCTCTTTGTCTCTTTAGACTGTGGAATCTAGTCACAGTAAATTGACACAAACCAGCACTGCTACAGAAAAAAAAAAAAAGCTCCATTTTTTTCCCTTCCCCTCCTGTCCACACGGCCCATTCTCTTGTGTCAGCACAGTCATTGATCTGGCCAGGAAACAAATCGGATTGCAAGGCAGATCAGTGTTAAAATGAACACCACCCCCAATCCCACAACACCCCCAAAAGCCAACACAAAACCATTAACTTCTTTCAACAGCAGTACTGGTTTATCCTGGCTAAAAGTGGGAATGAAATTATGTTATGAAGCTTTGCCAAATGTTCCTAGCTGTGGTGTATTTAGGGCAGCCTACGGCTTACACAGCCACTGTCAGGGAGATGTTCTGGATCCTCTACTTGGCATTTGCGAGATCAAATCTGCAGCCTGGTGTCTAGTTTTGGGATCTCTGGCACAAGTCAGACACTGGCATACTACAGCATATTACAATAGAAGGTCATCAAGACAGCCAGGGGATCAGAGACTAGGACATACAAGGAGAGCATGGGAGAAGCAGGTTTGCTCAACCTTGAGAACACAAGGCTTAGTGGAGATATAATTGCTGTCTACAGCAATGTATTAGGTGGGTATAGATAAGACGGAGCCAGACTCTTCTTGAAGGTGCACAGGGATAGGGGTTGGAGACAACAGACACAAGCTGGAACATGGGAAATTCCAGTATTAGGACAAGCTTTTTCACCACAAGGGTGATGAAGCAGTGGAACAGGTGCCCAGAGGCTATGCAGTCTCCATCCTTGTAGCTTCAAAACTTGACTGGACAAAGCTGTGAGCAATCTGACCTAAACTGGCCATGCTTTGCCAGGGTGTTGGACTGTAGACCTCCAGAAGGCTGTTCCAAACTTCTATATATCAGCAAATAAAAACTGGTGAAATAACAATAAGTGTTCATTCTTTGGGGAGCAGTTAATAATTTGGTCTGCAATTTTTGTGCACCTAGCACAGTAACAGTTTCTCAATTGTTGCCAGGTACTGCTGGAACAGACATCATAATAATAGGGAAATGATGCCAGTTTTAAGGCTATCTCATCTAAACCTACAGATGGTAATTTAAAATATTTTTCATTTTAAATATTTAAAAACAATAAGCGAGTTGGCTACAAACTTGGCTTGTACCTTAGGAGATTTCTTTGAGAATGACAGACCAAAACTCAATCTCATTAATTTTCTAACACATGTGAACAGTCTCAAAGAACTAGTGAGACAGATCTGGTGTATAAGCAAGATCAGGCCACAAGCCAAAATAGTTCCAGTTGTTTTAAATTATATTTTTTAACACACATACAGGCAAAGATACTTATTGTGCTAAAATAATTAAAACCTGATTGAAATGAATTGGCTTAAAGCTGTTCCCCCCTCCCAAAAGTAACATCTTTCATTTTAGACTAAATATGGTAAATTTTATAGTTTATAGCAACTGATAAAATGGAGTTAAAAACAAAGTTGGAATTCCTAGCAACAGCTATGTAATGGAGCAGTAGCAGCTTTTCAAAACTTAGAAAAGGCCAATTCAAGAGATATTCTGAGATATTTTAATTGTAAAGGACCTAGTTTTGTTTTGACTACTAGAGACATAAAATATTTTTTCTTAAGAAAGACTATCCCTAGTATTAATCTCTCTATATTAATAAGCAGTATTTTAAAGGTCCTAATCTAAAACCAGATACAGCTATACAAATTTGATATTGTCTGAATCCTGTAAAAGTCAATATCGTGTCTTGATTTTGGACATAGTAACAAGAGTTTCCATTGTTACTTCCAAAAATTATCTAGCCAACACTTAAAAGGAAATAGTCTCTTCAACATGATAGTATCTATTTTTCTGTATTATTTTTATACATCTTGCAGCTTTATTTAACAAAATTAGCCGTTAACTTATATTTAGCTGTACTGTTATCTACAATTGAAGCCCCGAAGTATTCTGTTAACATTTAATTAAATCTTTGCTAGCCCTTTCTCATTTAGATCAGAAGTCTGATACCCATTTTACATTAGGGAGAAAGCAGTTCCCAGCTTTGCATTCAAAATAACTTGACAACCTGAATCATTTGCTGCAACCATTTAGGAGTGAGTCTTCCATCTCCTGAAGGGCTCCTCAGTATTCTTTGAATGAAGAAGCAGCTGTTCTTCAAAACATTTAGGACCAAAGTGAAATAGCTGATGTGCAGCATTTGGGTTCCTAAACTGCAGGGCTATGTAATTGCACACACACACTAAATAAGAAAAACAACACATGAACTGTACTGACATTGTGGTTGTGCCTAGAGCCATAGTGCAGCAAGGAATTGCACAAATACATGGGGGGGGGGGAAAAATGGTTCAGTATTCCAAAGAGCTTGCCTTATATAGGGTTGTCTCTTTTTCAACATTCATAGATGACTGAAAAGAACAACCAATGACAATGGATACATTTATTTTTCATTCGAAGAACTAAAGGAACAGAGAACTAGCACATTCCTCCACAAACCTCAGGGATTAGGCTGCGCTGCATCTGGGAATTAACAAAACTAGTCTCAACAAGTTTGATCTTTCTTGGAAAAGATAAAACTGAACTACAGGCTAAGCAAAGAAAGAACTGATAACCTTGCAAGATTTGTTCTGAGGTTTTTTTTTGTTCATGAACCACATAAAAAGAAAGTAATGTCAGACACACAAAAATTTATTATTGCAACAAGCAAGAGTGAAAAGAACAGCTTGTGAAGAGCCTTCTAGACAAACTAATGGTAGATCATTCACTGATAGTATAATGTTGTTTGCTTCTCTTCAGCACATAAATCCCTAAGCCCAAGCTGTGCTGTTCTACCAGATACTGCATATGATTTCAGTAAATTCTAAAGCATTTAATGAAGGATGGGAGTATAAAGTGTGATGTATTTTACACTCACATGTTTGGGACCTGACATCCCAGGTCAGTCTGAAACTAAATCTGACCTTCATGGCTGTAAACAACAGAAACTTCAGACTCAGTAATAATTCAGCTAATCACAAGGACTACCCCCTTTTTTTCATGTTTAACAATACAAACATTTCACGTAGTGTATGAGATGTCTTCAGCTAAATGGCTTTCTGTTATACAGCTAGCATGATCCTCTGTTACAAACATACCATTCACATAATATCCACAAGCCACAGGATTTTATCACTTAAAGGTATTTTTTGATGAATAAGAAAGATAAGGACATTTTTGGTAAAATTGTGTGATAAAAACTTGTACATTTAAATGGCTAAGAAAGCCAAACCAAGCAATAATAATAATAAAAAATCAGTGTAATTTTAATCTTTTCTTAGTGTATACTTCTGTGTTAAAAAATAATGCTTTAGAAGCAGTTTAACTGGATAGCTCTAAAGAGTTCATCTTTAAACTCCAGATTATTTGTTAACTATTTAAAAGACTTAGTAAAGATAAAGCAGAAATACACTAATTTTTTTATGGTAGTACCTAAAAATCCCCCCCTCCCTGTCACAGATCCCCAAAAGGGGTAAGGCTGGAAGATAAATAGGATTTTGGCTAGAAGGAAGTTATTTGAGACTTAGAAATACCAAGTAGGAAGGGCAACAGCACTGGAACAGAACATCTCAGGAAGGCAGATGTAAGCAGCACATTCAATACATTTGGCCATAGAGAATAATAATTTAAAAATTCCATAAAATAAGAATGGCCATAGTGGCTTAGAGCAAAGGTTCGTATTATCCAATTGCTCTTTTCTGACTGTGACTGCTAGTAGATTCTGAGGGAAATTTTAGAAAAAAGAAAGTATGAAAATGTTTTTCCCAGTGCCCATTCTGGCTCATCAAAGTCCTTAAGTACTTTCTGATTGAAGAAGATGAAGGAAAACCAGATATAGTTTATTGAATGGATGAAGTTTAAAAAATGAGAATTATCTTTAGGATTTGTAGAATTAATGTACTGCTTTCTAATACCATACAGAAATATGACTGGTAACCTTTATTTGAGTATATAAACATTTATCTTTTATCAAACTTTTCAAGTACATACATTACAGGGATCTGAAATTAAAGAAGTCATGAAAGAAAAAAGAAAACAGATGGCATATGGATATATAACAATTACTAAAAATCAACTTTCAAACTTGTGACACAAGAAAAACAAATGCTTCATTTTTCCTCTTTTCTCAGCAAAAAGGAACAATGACAATAGTTCATCCCTGAAAATCAATTCAGTAACAAATCAGACACAAAGAGAGGATGAAATAAAACAATTGATTATTACAGTCATGCTAATGCAACTGAATTAATTGTAAGTATGAAAAGGTTATTGTTAAAAGCAAAGGTATTTATGTGCCATTCTTGTGCTCAGAATACGCTGTAGAGTCCCACACTTGGATCCTTACTCCCATGATACGGCTGGCAGAAACCTCCTTAGGTCTACCATTTCCATAAATTCAGAAGAGATAAGCCTCCTCAATAGTACAGAGCATATTTTTGTGCTTGACTGTGCATACAGTGATCACAGTTATCTTCCAATGGTAATTACTTTTTAAAAGAAAATAGCAGAAAATAATGCAGACTGTACGCCCAGCTCTGCAGGAAAGGTAGATGAATAAGAAGGGATCTACTATAATTATACACCTGTATTTCTTGTTCTCCAAATAGAACTAATTTTCTTTTTCCATTTGGGGGTAATAATAATAAAACACCCTGGCTCTGGCAAGCTAAACTTTACAAAGAATGTCTCAAGACTGTCCTCTAGCAAAAAATGTATAACAAAGGGAAAACTTTAATATGCGTGTTGCAAACAGCAATGAGAGAAAAGTCAGGAATAGACAAGTAATGAAAAACAAAGTTTTGTTTCTAACATATGGGAAATAATTTTTCACAGGGAAAAAAAAAACAATCTAGTGACATTATGAAAAAAGCAAACAACAAATGACGTTTACTGAATTGGTGGGAGAGTATGGGTGTTTTCAGCCCAAAATGTGCACTCCTCCGTCAATCCAGGGCCACAGTCTTAGCATAAGTGCTTTCTGAAAGCATGAAGAAAACACTACATGGGTGTCCTGCAACTCCCCTGAACAAGAATAAATACTTTGTCACAGCATTCTCTTCATCACATATAATTGAGTTCTGATGGCTGTTGGGACAGTGCTTAAGCCACAAATGGCATCACTGCCAGTTACACTGGAAACTCGGCCTTCCAGAGGCCTGAGGAGCCATGGCATCTTCCACCTTACTCTTTTGCTAATTCCTGAATGCTCTGAAGTAACTGAACTTGGCAGACATATACAAAAATATCTCAGAATAAAATTTAGATGTCCATTTGGATTACTTAGACCAACTCTTAAAGGCTAGAAGACTCATTAACTGAGAACTTTTGCTATGGTTTGTGATGGGTTTTCACAGAGGGTAATTGAGTCTTGAAGAATTTACTCTGACAGACATCATCATCAGACAAAAAATCCTGTATGCAGGGCCATACAAAAGCTCTTCCCCTCCTCTCCACCCAAAGGTATCCATGTTCATTGCAGAAATCATGTTTGTTGGAGGTAACTTTAATTATGATCAGGGCATGGCTTCTATCCACTATGTCACTTCTTCCCCATTCCTGTTTATATGTTAGAGAGGGTGAGGGGAAGGAACACAGCATGCGTAATGCTAATAATAGGAAATTGAAATGAAGGCCTTATGAGCTTAATTTGTTTCTTGTGACAAAAATAATTTCCTTTGGGAGAAATGACACACTTGAATAAGAAAAGAGAGGGAAAAGAGAGAAAAATGGGGGGAAAACATACAGTTGAAAGGCCAGAGAAGGAGATTCACTGAAAACAGATCTGACAGGAAGAGGCATATGAAGCTAATATTTACCATCATATGCAGCATTCATGCATCACCTCCCGGCAAGCGAGTTTAAAACTGTCAGAGCACTATGGCTAAAGAATTCCTGCTAATCATATCAAGTGACTGCAAAGCAAGGACAAGGATCTATTTTAATATTTACCACGCAGTAACAACATTTTTAAAGTGTCGCTTTTGGATTTGTTTCACTCATCTACTTGACAGGCAGCTTGGACACAACTTTTCTGCTGCAAAGAATTAATTTGAGTGTAATCTAAGGGTATTCTAGAATATTTCTCTTTGCTCATTAGGGTAGGGATCAAACTCGTAATTCCCAAAGGTTCCACGTAAGAGGAGCATGCCTCAGTTTTCCTACTCCCTATGCTGCATTTCTGAGAACATAATCCCTCTGAAATTTTACTGCATAAGACCCCTTCTTTAAAATAACATTTGACCATTACCTCAGTTTCATTGCAGCAGAAGATATCAGAAAGGGTATAAAATTGTGGATCTAGGTCAGCAAGGGCTGGAGCTGGATTAAGTAAAGTCTTTACTGAAAAACAAAACAAAACAAAACAGTCTAAATCTCTAATGTTTTAGATTCATGAGCCATCATCTGAAACACCGTTGTGGATAATTCACAGTCCCCCATGTTTATTATTAATACACAATAATAATAAATGTTTGTGTCCTTGTTTTATAGAATTGCTTAAAGCTTTTTTATTATATTTAAGTTCCCTTATAATTCTTGTGCAGGCACCTGTCTTGATTGGAACATGACAGAAGAGCAACAGAAAAAATAACCAAGAAATTATTTAAGGAAAGAAAAAAAAAGGAAAAAAGTCTTGGAAAGTAATGCAATTTGTTTACCTGATTATGTTTCTTCCAGGATTTTAACAAGTTTCACAATAAATTATTTAGTTCTAGCATTTTTCCAGTGTTGTTATCTGCATTCTCTACATGAAGAAACAGGGGCATGGAGTAACGAAGGGCACGTCCAGACAAGGAGTTAAACGAGCTTCTGAATGTGTTACCTAACTTGTTCAAACTGCCACATTATAAAACTGTAGTGTTGACAAGGCACTGTGTATTTTTAATATGCTATCTGGCAGAGCTAGACCTAAAGTTAACACGTGGTATAATGTTAGTTAACCTAACTTTAAACTGTAGCCTAAGGCCCCGCGTAATAGCAGAAAAGGTTTGTCATGAGGACAGTATAAGTGACTTACTCACTGTTAACACAGGAAGTTTGCAGACTCAGTTTCTCACTTTGCCAATTTTATGATTAATACTTCTGTGCTTTAACCACAAGGCCATCATTTTCATATAATGCACACTCTTCTACCTTAGAAATATTCCTTATAGTAAGTGATCGAATCTTCCAACTTGGATGCCTAAATTTTTAGTCCTAAATGCTAATTTAGACCCTAAGCACATAATATTCAGACACCTTGAACACTTCTGAATCCCAGCTAATGCCCTAAAAGGGAAAGGTGGACAGAGACTTCCGAAATCTGACTTCTGAGAGGTCTAGAAGATGACCTTTCTGATTAACACTCTGAAAGTTTTAGCCTTTGACTGTACAACTTTATCATGCCTCTCTGCCTACCTTGTTAAAAAAGTATTAAAGCAACAAAGACATCTATTCAGAAGTCAGAAAATGCCCATATTAGGATTTCTAATGAAATATTAATTTGGCTTTTTTATATTCCTACAATACAGTATATAGCATAATAAACTCTTTAATTAAATTATCACATACCACTGAAAAACAGCATGTGATCACATAATTAAAGACTGCAACATAATACATAAGCAGAAAGGAGACAAATTAATGTTTCACAGGCGATCTTAACTCTTACGTTTCTTATTTTCTGAATTGTAACCCTAATAAAGTTTTGGGTTTTTTTAAACACAGATCTTTAAGGTATATTTTCCTAGGCAAAACAAACAAAGAGCATATATTGGAAACAAATTCTGTCCTGTGGTAAGAAACCAATATACGCATGGGTCAGGAGCAGCACTGGAAGTATTCCAACTGGGTGTTAAGTAATGCAGACTCATCATGAACAGGATGGAATATGTTGGTATTACTTTGCGCCCATATTTAAAGTTTGCTGATCTGGGGGAGATAGAGGAACCCAAAAATTCTCTTTCAGGCTGTGAAAAAGAGCATGGCTTGTGAACAGAGTAACCTGCCTAGTTCCCCTGATGAACACCAAATTATTTTCTGCCTAAATTCCTTCTCTCCCTTTGCGAAGATCTATTCTCCTCACCTAGTTTCCATTCTTTATACTTTCTTGCATAGGCACTAGGCAGTAGCAACCTTCTTCACTCAACTTGAATCATGTCATCTCTCTTTAAGCCCCCATTCCAATATTTTCTTTTTCCCACTTCTAGTACTTACAGCCTGTTCCCTGACTCTACTTCCATATTCCAGTCTCTACTCAAACAATCCTGTTCTCCGGTCCAATTATATTTCCTTTCAGTTTCTCTTTTCCCTCATCCTCTGTGACTCCAAGATCAAGCAAATCCCTCCTACACTTCTCTTCTCTGAAATCTAATCTACTCTCCCTCCCCACCATTCCCAGCCAGCATTGTCTGGTATTCAAATCAAGCAAGCTCCTGCTCTGCACTTCCTGGGCCTACAAGGTATCTTGAGAGTATACACTAAGTTGCCTAAAACCAGATTCAGGAGCCACATTGAAAGTCTTGCTGCCCAAATCAACAACTGTGTGTGTGGACAGACTCTCAGGAGTCTCAAGCTGTGATGCTTTAACAATTTCTCAAGTCTATGTCAAAGGCAGCTATTTTCCAAAGGCAGATAATACAGTAGAAATCAGGCAGATGTCTATACTGTAGCAAAGGCCTGTCTTTAAGAGAAAGCTCCTTTGCTATCAAGTCTTTAGTACATTTGAAGGTAGACAGTAGTCATACTTTTAAATGGGGCAGGGTGGGAGGCATTTTTCTGTTGCTTGTTTTCTGCAGCCACTAGGCTTTGGCAGATATTTTACAAAGAATTTAACCACAAACGGCTGTTAAGAAAAATTGGAGCCCAAGATTAGAAAGGAGAAACACCTGAAAAATAGACCCTTTACTTGCAAGTGACATGCAAGCTTGATAACTGAGGCTGCTTCCAGCCCTGTTTATAATACATTTTCATTCTTCTTTACAATATCAATATGCTGGACATTACTAGCCATCTTTTATAGAATCTGTCACTACAGAAGCCTGAAAACTGATTTATAGACTCTGACATACAATAACAGTTTGCACATGAATGAAGTGGTCCCTCCTCTTATAAGCATCAGCAGTTTCACAACATGTGGCCATGAAAACCCTAGAATTTTCCAGGCAAATTTCCACTACGATTTATACCCACATCATACCATTCTTCCCTCTTTCCCTCTTATCAAGATTTTCACAAGACCTTTCAGAATCAGTGCCACAATGAGAGGGGGTCAGAATATGAGATGTTCCTCTTTGGCTTACAAATCTAGGTGATGTTCACTGAAGAGAAGCCAAGGCTTCTTGCCTATGTGTCCACATTCTTTCTCCATCTAATTGTCTGTTTCTTTCAGTAAGAATGAATAAAAACAAGCAAAAACCCCTTTGAAACAGAGGTTTGAGGCATCTGGGTATGCATCTGTTTTAAACAAAAATAGTCTACTGCACATCCTAACATGCAGTACTGCATTATACATGAGGGTACTGTAGGCTAAAAGAAAGGAAATTGCATTAACAATTTACAGTTGGCTAAGGATAGATTTTTACAGTGTTATAAATTCAGCTGTTTACTTTGATTTGACTGCAAATGACATTTGAACATGTGTAGCCTATTGCTTTAAAGCAGAAGAAGCTTTCCTGGTATGAAAGCTGCACAAAGATAGCAGACTGGCAGTGCAGAACTAGAGCTGACCCACAGCTAACCAGCCTTTCTTGATACATTTCGCTGTCTACAGTTGCTAAATGCTTGCATGTGTGTTCTGTGTATCAGGTTTGGGGTTTTTTAAACTACTTTTAAAGAAATCCTACCCTTTTTTCTGTCACAGGCTGGCATCTTGCCGTATGAGGGTGATGAAAGCGTGAAGCATCTCACCAAAACTAGGCACAGAGTCAGAAGTAGACAAAGTCATAGATATTAACTCATGATTCAGTTATAGTCCATTATTCACTAGATGAAAAATGTTTTAATCCATTTTCTTAAAACATAATTTAAAAATATAGTAAGCTCTGTTTCACCCTGGCCTATACATATATTTTAAGCATTCCAGGTGCTACCCGGTTTTCTAAAGTTTTAAATTCTTGTTTAGATTTGCATGAGCCCAGTTTTGACATTTCAACCAGAAGTCAAAATAATTTTTCCCCACGTGTAGTCCTGTTTATAGAGTTTATGACTACTGCCACTACAGCTGCAGAACCACTCTCTCCCAGCCTTGCATCTCACATAGCTACTTAAATCAGCAAAAAATCCATGGACATGATACATAAAGTTCTGCTACAGCTGACATCTTCACTAGTGCATAAATACTAGTGATCACAACAGGTGCAAAAGAGACCTCTGGGCAGAAGGAGGACAGAGGAGTCAACAGTCCCAATGTGCTATGGATCAGCTGGAGCAAGCCTAGCTAAGCCCAGCTGCAAGGAATTGATTAGTTCTCATCCCAGTTCCATCCCTGACATGCTGCATGACTGACTGTACTATGAGCTGTTCTCTCCCAGTCTTGTCTTCGAAAAAGAGGGGAACATATTTTTAATCTCATATAGATGCCTTCCTTGCATAATTATTTACTTAGTGGTCAGATACAGGGGTAATTGTGCTTAAGTAACTGAAGGCATTACAGACACTTGAACAACAAAAACATCATGTCAGTAGTGAAACCTCATCCTGTTCAAGCAAAATGTTTGCTTTTATCTATGCACACACTACACAGGAGGAACAAAGGTCTACATTTAAAAGTAGAGCACAGTAACAATTAGAATCTCACAGACCATGGCTCTGTCTATTCAATGGCAGCACGCCAAGTCACACTCCAAAAGCTTTGGTTAAGAAGAAAAAGCTTTTTTTTTTTTTTTTTAAGCATGTTAACTTCTATACAGAAAACCACAGCCAAACCTACTGCTATGCTGGGAGAACAAGGACATACATCTGTTTTTAAGGCCCTTTCATTCACTTGATTGTGTGTGGAACTTTACTGACTTGCATTCATTATGCCTGTTCTGCTCTGGAATAATACTAGAGTCAGGCCCATAGTTCTTGACCTAACAACATTAGACTGTACTTAGTCACAGCATCAAAATAGAAGGAAAGGCAGCACCAGACATATACAGGGAGATCAGAAGGGTATGGGTTGGTTTGCCATTCAAGGTAAACACTGCAAAATTTTAAAACTTAATTCAGTTTTCACTAGCGTAGCATGAATTTCTTGGCTATTATTTAATTTCTAAATAAAACTAGTATGACAGAAACCATGACAGACCATGGGATCTTTATTTAGAAAGCACAATAAAGAATATTTTTCATGCAACACAAATGAGGGAGACAGAATGGCTTACGTTAAATTACCTCCGCTGGCACGTGCGATTTTCAGGGCTTCAAGAGAAACAGCAGGGGTTATTTCTAGCTGGCAAACAAGCACTCTGGCTTTACAGATGGTATCAGAAGCTCTCTTCAGGTCTTCAAAATTTAAAAGCAGGTTGGCTCCTGGGACTATGACAATAACGTTTTGTCCTAAAGAGAAGATACTGTGTTTTTTACATTAACTTTGCAATTCCTTGCTCTTCTGCCATATATTTCAGATTAGGATTTCAATTTGCTTTCCAAAACCCCCCTCCCTAAAAATGTATGCATTGCTGACATTTTCAAATATCCAAAGATTTCAGGAGATAATCAAAAAGACTGAAGGACTAATGAATGCTACACTGTCCAACAAATGTAGTATGCATTTCCTTGGGGAAGTCATGGATGGGCTTTCCCCAGTCTTATTTTAGTTTTCCAGGAACTCTAAGGAAGCACTGTACTAGTCACAGTGGAGATGAGGGACACAGACTAAGGCTGATATTAGCATTTTCCTAATATATTCCAGTAGCACTTGGAAAAGAAAAGCATCAATGAGATTACTGAGTTTATATGCCAAAAATGCCCTAAAAATTTTCATTTTCTCATCAGCTGGAAAGAGGGTATTTCACAGCATGTTCTTTATATTTCAGAGAAGCAGGCTTGCTCTATTTACCTTCAAGTTAGGGGCCCTAGTCAAACCAGAATCAGCGTGCCACCAAAACCCAGAAAGGTCATGCCTGTGTCTAAGGAAAGCTTGATCAGAAGTGAATTACAAGGTGGGTTACAATATTCTTCTGCAGTTGAAGCTGGCCAGTACAATGCTCTAAGCAAAGCTATACATGTGGAAGCACAGCAGTATCCTAGTTTATTTTAGAATTAGGTGAGTAGGTTCCAAATATTCTTTTGTTTTTCTTCAGACATGTAAATTGCCTTCTTTTATTGCAGTTTCTTTCTTTCATTCTTTTCTAAATTTTTGTTACAACACCTAGAGACCTTCAGGCATGGTTGCCTTTAAATTAAACTGTATTATTAATCATTCTGGTATTAAATTCAATAAGTCAGTTGTTCCTTGATTTACAGGCTCAGCCCGCCCCCGCTGAAGATTCCTTTAAGGACTGCCAATCATTAAAGGCTACTAATTCTGTAATGAACTGAATTGCTCTGCAAATAAATATTTATATTTTTAAAGACATTATTTTTGTTGAATGTGACTTCAAAGTCCTTTGAATAAGAAATGTGCAAAGCTTGTCTCCGTAAATATGTTCTGAAAAGAAAGCAGGACAATGGAAAGAATAATATAGTGATCTCAGAGGGAGGGGCCCAAGCTTTCCAAAGCAATTCTGCTGTCAATGGTTTGGTAGAGAACAGCTGCATATGAAAAGCAAAACCTCAGCGTTTAAAGCCAACGCCCTGCTTTTGAACAGACAATGATGGGCATCACGGCTGAAAAAAAAAGAAAAAAAATAAGAAAAAAAAAAAGGCCTTCTACAACAAGTAAATGCTATCAAGCATAGCTGAATCCTGTTGAGGAAACATTCAAAGGCAAATTGCACCTATTTTGCCGAGCATGTATTTTGAAAGCTTATAGGGTGCAGCAGTGCAAACAGTAAAAGGCAGGGAATCAGTGGAACAAAAATATATTTCATTTCTGCCTGGCCTCTGTACTTAGAATCTCTGACTCTATTGACATGTCTTGCTGCATTATCTTGCCGAACTATTTAGTTGTACTGACATGTATATTATTATTATTAGACTGTAGAGCTAATGGCCCAAAGCAAAAAGGAAAGCTATTTGCTTAAACCCATTTGTGCAAATTCAAGGTAGACCATGGATCACACTCGGCAGCTTTTCTTTATAACTGCAAAAGCTCAGAGATTTAAAGTTTGGCTTCAAACATGTCAGGGAAATGCAGAACCTACTGCAGTGTAACAGTCCGGACGCGCTTAACTCAAATTGGAGGGAAAAAGCCACATTCTGTTCTTAGTTACATATGCCACACTAAGTGTGAACAACAGGAGTCACCACAAACTTGCACCAGCGTGCATGGAAGCAGAATCTGGACCCATGCACTCACAACGAATACCAGAATTTTGTACTATCAGCAACCATTTTGCTGAAAGCAATTATTTCTTGCCAGGGAAATCAGATGGGAAACCAGCACCAGGGACAACAGAGTTAAGGACAGATGGCAAAGAGGGGTGGGATGTATCTTGTCCAACATTAATTCTTAAAGTTTTTTTTAAAAAAATCCTCCATTCTGGAAAATTCTAAGAAAACTAACTTCTAAAAATAAGTTTTCTAGATTCCTTCGGCAAGGAGGAGAGACGAGTATTTTCAGAGTTTTTTTAAAAGTATACATATCTTAGATATCTGTTTGAGGACGAGATAAACAGCTGTGTTGAAATATCGATGTATCTCTGTTAAGTCTAGGTGAAGCCCTAAGACATACACATAAACTGTTATATACACTAAGAATGAGAAAAATCTACTTACTGCATTACAGTTAATTCTAACATATGTGTTAGAATACAAATAAATAATAAACATTCTCAGTTTTTATGGAAGTATCGATGTAATTTTTAATTTGCAGACATCAGCTAAAATATGAAGGGCCACATTCACAGTTGCTATAAGCTAGAACAGCTAAATGAAGCTGACAAGCTTGTGCAAGCTTATACCAGATGGGGATTTGGGTCAAATCAATACTTAAAACAGTGTGAGTGCTGCATATGTAAATACAGTCCTAAGTTGGGCTTCTAAACCCACTACTATTACTTCTTAGAATATTAGATTTTTTTTAATAAATGTAATTTTGTACATGCCACCAAATGAGAACTGCCAGCAAAAAAAATCAAAGGCAAACCAGTAAACACCGCAGTGCAACAATCATCACTTTCACAAATGGGATGACAAGCCTAAATGCCATCAATAGGGCTTACAACTCACCAAAATCTCGAACAATGCAATTATAGCAACAGCTGCAGAATTTCTGTATAATAATTCATAGGGAAAAGAAGATTGTATTTGTGACCAGAAAAGAATGCCACAAGGAAAACATTTTCTGCCAAATCACAGAGTTCATTATTGTGAGGGCAAGTTCTGGGTGTGTCATGCTATCATTATTTCTATGCAATTACTTGGTAGAAACATTGAATAGTCTTGTACACAAAACATTCAAGTTCATGATGAATGTCAATACACAGAAATTCTATAAAAACCCAGGTGACATTTCTTCATAAGCCTGAAGGTTCAAACCAAAGATTTTTCTCTTTGGAAAGTATAATTCAAACAAGCTGGCATTTGTATTCTAAGTTTGCCTTGTTTATTTAGCCTTACCTAAATATATATTTTTAATGTTTTAATATTAGTAGTGCTTTGGTAGTGAAGGTACACTCACAAAATAATGCCTATTCACTGTTCATGAATGATTAATAACTTTATCGTAAAGTCAGTACAATGCCTATCTCAAGTGAGGGTTATCTCACAGTGCCCTGTGTAGGTGAGCTTTGAGTCCTAACTTGCAATAATCAAGAGCACTTTAATCATGACCTGCCAACCTCTGTTGTCCCTCCACTGAATCTTTATTATGAACAAGGAAGTTGTCAGGCTGGTTCAAACTACTGGTCCAGTCAGGCCAGCTTCATGGCACCGTCAACAGTCAGTACCAGACATGGGCAAAGCTGCAATAAACTTCACAGGTAAACATGTATAATCCATAGAGAGAGTTTTTTTTTCCTCCCTATGTGTGTATGTAAAAGTACAACACCCATCATGGCTTTACAGAGCTTCTACCATTCAATAGCACACGGTTAGCAAAAGGTGTGGAAAGAAGGCAGGCTGAAAGGGGAAAAAAAAGCTGGGGTTCAAAGTGGTGCGATGCACCTCAAAGAAAACATGTCAAGAAAAGAAGCTGGATGTACCAACTTTTCTGCTTAAGAGAAAAAGCACAGATTCAAAGTGTACAGGGTCCTGATAAACAGAGGGTTTTATTCAGTCAAAACCTACCTGAACTGGCAGTAGTATAACTGAGAACAACTGAAAGGAATATGAGGTTCCAGAAAAAGATCTCTACACAGACTTCTGAGACCAGCCCAGAGAGGACCTTTGCAGTGTCTCTTGGCTGCACATTTTCCAGTGTAGCACTATACATTTTTTAAACATCTCTCCACCATTTTGCATGAAAACAGAGATTTAACCTATCTTTTATTGAAACTATACTGAATTGTCCTAGATTATAATGCAACTTTGAGAATATAAAATGTGCCTGATAATTTTCAAAAGTACGAGACTTTGCCAATTACAGTATCAGATGAGTTATATCTGTGCAATTCAGTAACCAGTAAAAATCTTCCCAGAAATTCTGCAGCACCAGCTAGCTAGACAGACAAAGATAGCATCAGGGAAAGTTTACTTTAGAGCCTCCTCTGACTCTGCTCTCTACAGCTTTCTTTGCCTTCATTCATCCATCCTAGTTTGCGCCCTCTACTTGAATATCACTCCTTCTGCCTGCGATTTTACTTAGCTGACTGCATTCTTCCTAAATACAGGTACTTGTAAAGAATTGGTAAGATGAAGTGCAGGTGATGTGAAGCGTGTATGAAACTACAACAATTAAAACTTGGCAATTTAAAGACATGATATTTATGTTTTTTACTTGTCCCTCATTGCCATAACACAAAACACTATCATCACCTCCAGCTTCAAATCTTCCCTTTTAGGTATAATTTGAACTAGCAAAAACTGCTTTACGTTGAATGCTGTGGTGTTTCAGCAATACCACCACAAGTACTACGGTAAAACATGCATGTTTAGACAAGCCCTTTGAAAAGTGCTGTAAAACCTGTTTAGGTCAAATCTGCCAGGTTTCTAGAGGGAAAAAAAATAGTGTCTCTTGCAACAGCAAAGCACATAAGTACTGCTATTTTATTGCAATTTACTCAATTCGGGCGCCAGATGGTTTTAGAGAGAAGTAACAACCAGAACACTTACCAGTTCTGTGCATCTGTTTGCTTTCTAGCACAGTTCTGACCAGGTTTTCTCTTCTACTAGGTTTTAAATAAAACCTGAGGCCATTGGTAACAAAATTTAGGATTTTTACTTTCTGAAAGAAGCAAGCTATATGACATGATACATTATTAATCTCACTCTGTGAATCACAAGACTATTGGAGATCCTTCATACTGACACCAACATCTAAGATAGCCCATGGTGAACCTCACAGCATTGAACAGTCTCTTTACTTGTGCTTATAAAGGTTTTAGATCCACAAAATGGTTTTGTTCCTTATCTTTCAGAAAAATGCATCCTGTTAAAATTTTAAGTTTAGATCATGTTTACCTTGCATATGAATTGGGAAGTAACAAGACTGCTTCTTATTCAGCTATTCTGCACAGAAAGCCTAGCGCAAAATGTAGTTACATGTACAAAACATTGAGGCCTGGGAGCCTGCTACTGGATTCTCACCATCTGTCCCATTTACAGAGGCCAGAGTAATGACTGTATGTGGCATAAGAAAGAAGTTCTTAAGAGTTGTTTTGCTAATTTACCTGCTGACCCAAACCAAGAGAAGAAAGTAGAAGAAAGAGGCAGGTATCCAGTTTATTTAATGTATAGATATAACTTATTTCTGAATTAGAGCTGTCATGCAAGGTTTTGATTCATCTCACTTAGGGAAAATGAAATTCATATCTCCTAATTTGCCTAATTTTCCTGAATGTTCCTGTGTAGACTTGCCTTTAGTCACAGCTCCTTCCTAGGTTTGCTCCTGGAGTGAATAATCATGTTTCCTTTCCCATTTTAAGCTGTAACCCAGTGTACCACAATCAGGTTACACAGGAGCTTGTTAAGTTGATGTGTCAGCTAAACTGTGATAACTGTTCATATTAAGCCTCTTAGATGCACCAGAAATGAGTAAGTCCAATCACACTTAATTTGTTATGTTTGCATTAATATTATGGGTCCTGAGTTCTAAATTTTGGTCCAGACACATATGCTTCTCCTATGAGCTCTCAATAGCATAACTTGCTTGAGGAAAAGATAAATACAAAGTTTTCAGAGGACAATTTAGCAATCCTGAAAAATATGAAAACAAGCCAAACCTTCTTTTCTGCTTCCCCTGCAATATGAGGGCAAAGGCACAGGCTGAGAAAAATTACCACAGAAAAAACAAATATGCCATTTCATTATGTATTCATCACTGCAGATGCAACTGAGATGAAGAATTGTGGTAATATTACAAGATCAACACAAATATTTCTACTTACACTGAAGAAAAGTCATTCTCCTGTTTCAAGGCATAATGACTCAGTGTGCTGAGGAGGCAAACCCTTTCCTCATAGTAAAAGTGCTAGGTAAGTTGTGGTGGAAAAGGAGAGCTTTTACCTTCTGCTACACTGTGTGTTCTGGCCTATGTAAAACTAGATCTATCAGCGGGCAAGCTGAATTACAGCTACCACACTGATAAACTAAGCACCTGATTATGCTGCTTTTGAGCACCTCCTCCTACAAGATCGCCTGTAATAAAAGGATGTGCAACAAATTGTGAATAGGATCATGACAAAAATGAAAACTGTAGAAGAAATAATTCCACAATTAACAGTGATGAGGCAAAGGTTTCTTTTATGGCCATAGAGGCAGAACAATTAGGACAATTCAGGGTAGAAATAGGTACCTTCACTGTTGACAATAATTGAAGCAGTTCCAGTAGCAGCATCTGTAGTCTGACCTACAAATGCTAAGAAAGGGAAAAGTTACAGCAGGCATTAGTTCAATACGTTACTTTCATCCAATAGCATGTGATGCAGTTTAATTGAATTAAATCTAAAATGAACCCATAACCTCCAGCAATTTAAAAATGCTAATTACTCTTTCATGTGCAACAAAGCCAGAGAAGCTAACAACAACAAAAAGTGTTAATTTACACCCACAAAACAGAAAAAGCAAGTCCAACATTCTTTAATTTGGCTACATCTCTGCTTTAGAGAAAGCATGTTATTTATACAGCCTTCGCAAGCGCTCTACTCCTACATGGAAATATTTCTTTTATCCAATGAAACAATAGAGTCAAAGCAGCAGAAAACTAAAATATTAAAAAAAACACAGGATCTAATTATCTGCAGATTTGCATTTCAGCAGTAATATTAATATGCTATGAAGGCAGTGGTGAGGCTGTATGTTTCCTCTTTGGATTATTATTCAGATAAATTAACTAGAAGTGAGGCTGGCAGCCCTGTCTATTATAAAGATTGTTCCATATTTACTACTGTAAGAACCTGTTTTCAACTGTCAGCAAATTTGTCAAATATTAACCAGTGGTCTGAAACTTTTCATGACAACTGGGAGTATTTTAGGTAGATTTGTAGTATAAAGCTGTCCAAAACTTTGGAGGATTTTTCCCCAATAATTCTATTTGAGAAAAATATACTATTTTCTTTGAGAGCAATTCTGGTGACCTTCTGTTTAAGAAACTGTTGCCGTAGCATTTTAGAATATGAACAATGTTGGGCAAAGTTGGCTTCTTTCTCAAGAAGTGTGTTTTGTCACCACTTTAAAATTCTGCTCAAATTTGAACAAGGCGGAAAAAACCAAATAACACCATAGTCCTTCAGTTTTGTTACAGTATTGTGACACACCCTGGAGGCACCCTTACCTAGCTCAGAGTTACAAGGGTCAGAGCAGAACTTTCCTTGCAATTATAGCTTCTTTGCACTATGAGCTAGGCCTGCACACTGAAATTGAAAGCATAGAAGTGGTGTCTTCTGTGCTCTCAATGCTCTCTCTGCAGAAAATAAGCAGCATGAGCAGCAAGATGCCCAGTTTAAAAGTGGGAGAGGGAGTAACTCATCAGAAAAGGTCTAAATGGCCTGAGCAGCACTGACAGCTGATAGGTTGTGGAAGACAGAAAGAGTGGGAAAGGGGACAATTATGAAACTGATTGGAATTGGAAAGAAAAGAGGTAAGGTGGTATGTAAGGAAACAGAAGAGCAACATAGACAAATAAGCCATATGACAAGAATCCAGGGTATGAAAGTTGGCAGAAGGGGCATTACGGCAAGGATTTTCATCCAGTGCTCAGTATCCTTATGCATAACAACAGGGACAGGCTAGACAAGAATTAAACTGAGATGAAAAACTAGGGACTGAAATAGGATGGTCTTAAGCAAAAAGGTGTGTGCACACCTAATTGCCCCTGTCTCCAAATCTGGGAATGCAAGTTGGGATCCTGGACCAGCCTCACCAGCAGTAGTACCTTCTGCTTTTCTCCATGGCTGATCAACATAGGAGGTGACAATATAACACCATTCTGAGATATTATTAAATCAGTCAGCAGAAATTGGTACCCTGGACCTAAATGTTACAACCCTTCAATTGACCTATCCAGGTATCAGTGAAGTGCAATATGATGGAATTTCTGAAAATTTTTCCTATGTTTTTCTTCAGCTTCTATAAAGACTATTAAAAATTTTATGTTAAGATTATGAGCTCAACTATTTAAATAACAAAACACAAGATTTAAGATTCCTTGAGGAAAACACACTTTCATTAAGTGCCATGCCTTTATTTACATGATCAAAGACTTTATTCATGAGGTAGGCATGCTTTGGAGAGATATAGAACTGTGTACCAACAGAAACAGGTTTTATGGTATCCTTGCCTGGTTTCTTGTATAAGTTGAATTATATGCAAATAAACCTGTACATACATTTGTGAAATATTTCGATGCTATACTGATAAGCATAATAAAAAAGCCCACAAAATACTGACAGTTCTGTCTTTAAAGCAGGATTTGAATAATGTGTTAAATGAAGCTTGTTGCTGCACATTAAGAAGAAATCATAAACAGAATATTGAACTGTCATTTAGTGATTGCATCGGTCCACCCTTATCCATCCTGAAGGAGAAAAGAGTCTTGTAGACAAAAATGTGATCGTGTACTAGAGCAGCACACAATAACACATTTACACGAGAGAGGAATAGGGTTACAAAGGTGCAAAAATACAGGATATTGTGAATGCTTAATTTTCCCTTTTCCCAAAAGCCTTTTAACATTGATTCCTGTGTATATGTGTATTAACAAACATCAGCTGTAGTCTCTAAAATGACTGCACGTGACATTTTACGTAAGAGAGGTGAAATGTACTGAAGTAAGAAATATATTTCCACTCCATACCTCCCTCAATGTGAAATTTAGAATGAATAATCAGACTGGATTTTTTAATATCTCACCAAGCACTACCATCATTAATGCCAGCCTAAACAACTGCGTAACAGCAAGGGATCTTCAGGTGGCTTGTACTGATATAATAATCTGAGATTCAGAGGTAATAACATTACATTTTATTTTTAGTGGTACAGCTGATTTCAGAAGTCCCCATATTCTCAACCATCTTCATTTATTCCTGCCAGTTGTGTCAAAACAATTACTCATAGTTCTGAGTAGCAAACCATATCCAATAAGGCAATAAAATAAGAAACCTGCCACTACCAATTTTAAAAGCTGAAAAATAATACAAAAGATTTATTCAAAGAAAATTGTACCTGTAGAAACACCATTCTTCTTCAAATTTTCAATGTAATCATTGCCAAAGGAATCCTTGCCAACCTATACAAAAGATAAAAGGGTAGGTTTTCTATACTGCAAGGTAAGAGGAATGATAAATTGTCTTTAGACAACAGAATGCTCTAATGTATTTTGAATACAACATCTTGCTTTGCAGCACTTTGCCTTATTATTAAACAACTAATAATCTAATAAATAATAGTAAAATATGAGTAAACAATTGGCATAGTGTTCTGCAGTTTTTTCTTCCTCTTTTACAAAATTCACCCCTACACCCATGTTGCTGTATTTAAGTTGCATTCTCACACAACCACTACATTCTTTTCACGCTGAAGCTTTCTGGGCACTGTAAAATCTGGAAGTGTACTGAATCTTGTACTCCTGGATCATTATTCAGCTTCAAATTGTCTATCTCAAATTTCCTTGGTGGAAAAATATCAAACTGTGGTTATGGTCTAAAAAGTGACAATAAAAATGGCATTGCTGATTTGTATAATTCTCAGTACTAGATGTACTGTTTACAAAAATGTTTACAACTTTTTTTTTTGTTTTATCCAGCAACAGCAGACCAAGTTGAATAAGGGAGTCAAGTTATGCTCTATTGTTTTTCTAGCAGCAAGTTAGAGAGCATGTAATTTCAGCTCCACTGATCCTTTTAGCTGCACAGAATTCTGCTTGCTGTTTATTAAGATGAATAAACATTTCCTTTGGTTAAATCACACAAGCTGAACAAAGGAGATGAAGTATATGGAGAAAAAGATGGTATAAGATGCTTAATGTCAAAATAGCATTTAAGATACATTTATAAAACAAATATAGTTTTTAGTTCAATAGTTTTGTCTTCAGCATGCATAGTGTGTGCTCCCACTTCCAAGAGTAAGTCGTGGATCTGTGTGGTATCAAAGACTATGATGATACATGATGATATTTACCAATGCTACAGGAAGTATTCTTGCAAGAGAAAAAAAACCTTGCAATTTAGAAGCCGAATCATGGTCATGGTCTATATAATGAAGGAATGACATAAGAAGCCTAATGATCCATCATTTCATAAAACAGCACCAAATAGCTAACAGTGCATTTGAGTTACTGGAAGCACAAAGCAGCTGCCTCTACTGCCTGCTGTTAGAAATTAGTCTGTTTATGAGTTCACTCCTTTAGAAAGCTGGAAGAACACCTGAGAACTAGCTAATGATCACAACAATTAAACACTGCCATTCAGAATTATAAAATTTAAAGTGTCTCAGAAGGATGATCTTTTCCCCACATATTCTATTGCACAACCACATTCTGAAATATACTTTCATTTCCTACAACCTCTATAAGGGATTTTTCTAAAGCATCATTAGAGATGGCCCCAGTCTTTTAACAAAGGAGGACAGCAACTTAGGTCAAAACAGTCTAACCAGATGGAACATTCCTCTAGTACATGGAAAAAGAAAAAAACCCCACCATCAATATTTACGTTGGTCAATGTGTTATTCATTGTTTGCATACTAGAATATTTCTGTATCTCTGACTACTCCCACTTTGCCAGACAGGGCGGGTTGTCAGAAGCTGCATCTTCTGACTGCTTTAGCCTGGATGACTGCAGCCATCTGCAATCTAAACCTGAGTCGCCCTCAGCTCTGCAGCCTAACGCTTGTACTACTGGAATGTGTTCCACCTGATAGTATCACCTTCTCCCTCCCTTGCTGTTAGAAAGCTTCTACAAAAAAATCTCAGGATTTGCTTAGTTGTTTCAGCAACGGAGTATTTCACAACCATTTTCCAAAAGCTCAACTGAAACTTCCTTCCTTCAGCTCTGGGTCCTACATAACTGACCAACAGGCATCCCTTATTGTTCAACTGTCTAAACAACTGAGATCAGCCGTGGTACTTTTGCTCACAGCAAGACATCTCATGCTGGAGGGAAGCCCTTGGAGGGGTCTCGAAGGAGGTCCTTTTCCTCTGGAAGCTTTTTTCCATGTTAGTTCGTTAGCATCCAACTCAGTTAATCCTTGTTCATTTGAAGGGCTTATTTTTCCATTCAGGCTTTACCCTCAAGGAAGAAAAGAGTATTGGGCATCAGACTCATTTTAGATTAAAGGCATATTTACTGACCATGTCAAAATATATAACATTCTTTTAAATATTTTCTGCTTTTGCACAGACCCTGCTAGATGTACTAATGGGCGAACAGAAAAATAAATGTCTTAGTCTGCTGACCACAGAACATTGTATGTGCTGAAACTGCATTTCTTCTTTCTTGCGTTCTTAACAATAACAGCCGTTAGTACAAGCATTATGGGCACATAGTTTGCATATTAGAACGAGTGGAATCACATCAGTATTTTTCAGGCTGAATTTTCCCTGCTTACTATCATGTTTTCCACGTTGATCATGGGGAGCTGGCTAGCATAGTAGCAGCTATAATTTTAGTAACTCAGAGAATCAAATTAATCTGTACCTGGTAATTAATTACAACAAAAACAAGTACTTCTTGACTCTTGACAATTGTTTGTTTAATCTATTTTAAATGTGGGGTTTTTTGAGTGTTTACTCTTTTTCTTCATTAGGGAATTAAACAGATATTAAAGACAAGTTAAAAGTGTAATGAAATAGGAAAAAAATATATCCGTGACATTCTGAGATATAGCTGTGTTCTTAGAAGGAAGTGACAATTCAGGCTTCCAGCACTTTAACTTAAATTTGGCTTACAGAACAACTAAAGAGAGAAGACTCCATAGCATGGCAATATAGCACTTCCTATTTCCAAGGAGGAATCAAATGCAACTGGGGCTTCAGTAGAATTTAGTATATCCAGTATCATGATGGCTAGTGACATCAGTGACCAGTGAGGATCATTCCAAATTGCTTTTCAGAAGTAAACCTGGACTTTTTTTCAGCACATACAATGCCTTTCAGACCAAGGATCTAGGATATTGAACAGATTTTTTTGGTAATGGCCACTACAAAAAAAAAAAACCCAAAACCAACCAACCAGACAAAACAACAACAACAAAACCAAACCAAACCAATAAAAAAAAAAAAGGGAAAAAGTTAATAAATTGGGGAGTTTGCAATCTCTCAAGCCCACTGTGCATTTTTCAGTACTGCAGCAGGGTTCTTGAATGAACATGAGTAATTATTTTATCTGCTTTGATCCTTTAGTTCCCTGACAGTGATCATTTACATTTCCCTGAACAATTCTTGTCTTTTAAAAGTGGCAACTACTCCATCAACACATTGTTTTACTGTACTGAGCAAACTGAGGAGGGGAGTTTAAGGTTGATACTATGATACAGATTGATAACCCCCAGTAACAATGGCCACTTGCAGAGACATCCAGGAGGAAAGTACACCCCTGCATTTCCACTGCTCAGACTCAGTACTTGGATTTTATGTTAAAATCCAACACATTCCGTGGCATCTCTAGTCACAGCTGTAAATCATTGTAAAACTCCCTTTCTCAAACACTCAGCAGAGAGTCACTGGCTCTTTTTTGTGTTTTAAAGCTTTGAGGTATGATGAAAACCTTCACTTCATCTGAGATGTCTACCTTTACTCTTGCTGATGACATCCTCTGTCTAAATTACAGTTTTCCTAAGAGGATGCCACGGTCCTCTTATTAGTGTTAATATTGATTCCATGCCCTGAACTTCAAATTGTAGAAGCAATTCTTGCACCTGTACTGGATAAAAAACGTTGGGAATTTCGACCAAAATATAAACATGTTGCTGAGCACAGAGTATGTGTGTGTGAGAGGCAATCTGGCTTTAAGAACCACTGAATACTTCAGATGACTTGTTAAAGTAAAAATAATTCAATTTGTAATGGCTCATTACTGCCTGACTCTTCTTAGTTTATTCAGCAAAAAACTTCATACTACATCCCATTGACCTATGCAGATATAAGACTGTACAGGTGACTACTATTTTGAGACTCTTTTGTAAGGCTATAAAGTGCATTTTTAGTTTAAAAATAAATACTAACTTTTAAAATAAAAAAAAATACAAAATACTAACATTTATAGATCCTAAGACTAGATCTCCGCTGTTTCTCTTCTCTAATATCAGAAAGAAACAAGACTAGGTTTTACTGAAAGAACATAAATATGATTTTGGAAAGTAATAAAAAATTAGAGTAACTGCTAAATTGTATTAAGAATGCAAATGTCTCCAGAAACATGTATGCGCTGAGCAAAGGCTATACCATTAAAAAATAAAATTCACACTTTCAGCGGAAAAAAATCCTTTAACATTTACCAGGAAATGTTAGCGGGGAATTCATTGCCAGTTCATCTTGTACTTGAATCTGATCATTCTTGAATGCAAAGATGATCAAGCATACACAATATTACAGAAGCACAAACATTGCCAATATTAAAAAAACTCACACTTTAGAATAGCTAGTAATAATGACCCACAGAAATGCTTGCAAGTGTAATTTAGATTTAGAGTTACCATTCTTCAGCCTAACTATTGTACTGGAAAACCAGTGAGAAAGGCTTTCTTGAGATGTTTCCAGTACTTCTCAAAAAATCCATGACAGACAATAATCCAACAAATTTATCATCCTCAGCAGCTATGGCAGAAACAAAGTATGTCCAGTCAATTTGAAATTTCATTTACAGTTAGAACAGGATAGACAATAAGGCAACAGAAAGAGAAAATTTGATCTTAAACTTAGTAATGATCTCTCAAAACTCATGATTAATGACAAAAATGAAATAAACGCATTGTAAGAATATAACATCTGCCAAGCTGAATCAGCCTGATGGCCTGTGAGCCAGTCCTTAGAGCTGCTGTATATCAGATGTTTCAGAAGAGTGGGCAAAAAAAATCCTATAGCATGCAGAGGTGCTAGAACTTGAATATGAACATTTCATCTTGATCTCAAATAATGAGATAATTATTTAAACCTTGAAGTACCAAGTTGTATATTCCTTCTGAAATTTTTTACTGGCTTGTCAGTGTCTGATTTTTAATCACCACAAAATAAATGTCAGATTGACTACAGTGCCTAGCACCTGAATGTCCTCAATGACTCCCTCATCTTTGTAACAGTGGGGAACATTAGGAGGATGGGCTAATCAAGATTACTTGGATTTTGAACATCTCAAAGTCTCTCCACTTCTCTTTTCCATGGTACATCAATCTAAATTTTGCAGTCCTTTTTTATGTGCAATTTCTGCCAGATCTATAGCCAACTAGACTTTTCTTCTGGCAGTATTCTTAGAACAGCCTCCTCCATGCTTATATTTATAGCTGAAATAAGGACAAGAAAAGGGAATTAGAAAAGGATTTTAGAAAGATAATAATTCTGTAAGTCACCTAAGGGTTTACTGGAATTCTCATGAACATTTAGTTCAGCTGTAGTCCAAGCGCAAGCCAGTGCTTACCTTGCAGATCAGTGAGGTCTTGGCCCCAAGTCGAGCAGACTGGACACACTGGTTGGCTCCTTTCCCACCAAAACCAATGAAAAACTTCTGTCCAAGGACAGTTTCTCCAGCTTTTGGCAATCGCGTAGTAAGGCTATTTTAATTTAAAGCAATATTTACATACGTTACTGACTGAAAATAGCAAGCATCTTCAAAACAAGAGTTACATTCCTACAACCCTAAATGGTCCAACAGCCAACCAGTAAGACCCAAAGTCTCAAAAGACCTTTCCAGGTCTCTGCTCCACGTCCCTCCAGTTTTAAGTTTATTCCTTATATGCCACCCAGTCAAGCTTCTTGTTTATTACTCAAGAGAGGGAATACATTTCTTTTGTTCATGTTTCATTCTTCTACAGGAAAAGAAGCACTTCATCCCTGACTGGGATTCCCCAGTGCTAACTCAATACAGATAAATAATGAAACTATAGGTCTCATTGCTTATGTTGCTTCACTGTAACATTCAGATCAAGTTTGCATATTGTTTAATGTCACTACATCTAATGATACCTTCTTGAATCACCCAAAGTAATTTTTCAGTTTTTTGATGAACAAAATTGTAGATTGTTTTCAAAATCTTCCTCCCCTCTGCTGTCACTCAGCTGCACTGTTTGTATTTAACATTTTCTTTTTTAAGTTTTTCTCTTACAAATCAAGCTTTAAGCTTATCAGCATTTTTTTGTTTCTTGAACACACTCCAGTTACATTTCCAACCTTCTGGGGATGGATGCCCAGAAACAGACACAATAATACAAGCAGAGATCCACCCAGAGTATATTCTGGTTTAATTTCCATTTTGGAAAAAACCAAAACAAACTGTAATTTTGTTAACCCTACCAGATGCTTTGCTATCTCCAGCAAAAATCGAAAGGAAGAAAAGACACCACTGAGACTATGTGGAAGAACTAGTAGCCTTTATTAAAATACAGAACTCAAAGCTATGTTTACAACACTCAGATCACCAAAATTTTTGCCTCCTCAAGCCATACATTCCAGGCAGAACATTTAAAAAGGAATTCCTTCTGTCTCTTAAGTTACAAACAAGCTCCCAACACGTGTGTATGATGTATTACCAACATGTTCAGTCAATGATAGTTAGCTCAGACAACTTTCCAAAAACCTGCAGGAAAGTAGTCTGAAAGAATGCAGAAGAATCTGCCCTAATGAAGAAGAGATTAACTTCAGCCCTGTCAATTTATAAGATTATTTTAACAACAAATTGTACAACAGTTTCAAAATTGCCAGCCCTCCAGTTCAGAAAAAAAGGCAACATGCTTCTGCACTAGCAAGTAACTACTGAGTGCTTTTTGAAAAAGATACGAAGAATATGTGTATATTACTTTCTGGGTTTATGCTGCACATGCTGGGGCATATTGGTGTTTGCAAAATGTTATGGAATTCATGTCAGGGCACAGCCTGATTTACTGAAAATTCTCAGGAAAAAGCAAACTTTTTTTCCTTCAGTTCCAACACCCATCAGTCCAAAGGTTTAGGATCATTAGGAAATAAGGGAAATCTAAATTTTAAACTAGTGAAGCCAAACAAGTTCTGAATACCCATTAAGGGTCTGTGCTTCATCAGTAGTTACAGTTTATTGGAGATGCAGGTAGAGATGCAGACTCTAAGTAGGGATGCTTACTAATAAAGGACCCAAGATCTTGGTATGGGGGTATGGTACCTAGCCAGCAGGTTGATTTTGTGTGGGTGACAACAGAGAAACCTCAGAAGGCTCACACATAATGCTAATTGCGCTCTTTTTGTTTCCAGAGAGGCAGAGCCAGGAACATTCTGTTGGGAAATGTTTAAACAATTTCAAATAAAAATATAACAGCTTTTTAGAAATATAGATACCTTATATATATGGAAAAGGGTTGCTAAGGTAAACCTGTTTGCCCACAGCAGCATCTGGCAGGTTGTTTGCAACAATGAGTAACTGTAAGGTTTCAGAGAACAAGGTGTAGATGGATAATGTTTATTAACAGTAACATCTATAATTTATTGCTATTTTCACCATCAGAAGCCAAAGTAATGATGGCTGTGGACCAAAGAATGAAGGCCACAAAACTCAGCTGAGGAAGGTCCTATTCAGCCAGTGCCAGGGTACTGCACACACACTTCTAAAATTATGTGCCGTTCAGTGAAGAACAGTTGTGTCACACAACCTTGGTAAGAAATAGTAATAGTAGCTCTTGTATGATTTCTTTCATCCACAGATCTCACTACACTTTAAAAAGCAGAAGAACGTAGTTATTCCTGTTTTGTGGGTGTGAAACTTAGGCAAGTCATTTTGCCTTTTTGTGCCTTGGGTCAACCAAGCAGCCAGTGGCAAAACCAAAAATAGAGATAAGCTCAATTCACTAGCTCACACCATCTTCTCATTTAAATTCTGCAGTATGAAAATGGTATAAAGCCTCAATTCATTTCCCTTCTTTAGGGTGTTTTTCAGAGACTATAGCTTATTCTAAATTTGTTTCCATAAAAAGCTAACATATTTTTAGACAAAGATTAACAACTGCGACATCCCAGCAGATATCTGCTAATAGCGCTGCTCTGGGTTCTAAGGCATTTTGAAGAAGAACGTTCGACCATACATATTCTTGTTCTAACAGTGACCAGATCATGACTTGATTCTTCTCTCAATTATGTTGGTATCAACATGCAACTCCAATGGAAGCATCATAATTGCACTCATGAAGAAACAGGCTTGGTGAGATGAGAATCTGGGCCTCAGTGCTTCAAACAGCATGGCATAACAACAGCCTGTGGGAATCAAACGGCTTGCGGAAGATGGGGAGACGACCTTTTTATTGTTTTGATGGAAAGGTGCAAGGCAAAGGGCAAAGGATCAAGTTTGGACAGTGATTTATAATTGGCCAATTTAAAAAATAAGCTACCAGACCAGGCAAGAACATGCAGCAAGTTCCTTTAGCTCACTGTAAACAAAACCCCCACCTTATTACATTTCAGGCATGATCGCAAATTCTTTCAGAACAATTCTCCACTCCAGAAGCCTAATTTTATTTTTCATATAAAACAAACTCAGAGTACTGACCTGTATATAAGCCTGGAGGTTTCCTTTTCACTGAAACAGGTTTTCAATATTTTTTTTTTTGTTTTGCTAATATAATGCTATTCTCTTGTCTCTTAATTCTGCTACTATGCTAACTTTTGATTCACATCAGGCAATTTTAATGAGCATTTCAGGCTTCTGTTATGAGCTGGCAATGATGAGTAATCTGTATGATTAAGGAACTCTATGAATTCCTGTCTTATTGATGGTGCTACAAAGAATACTCAAAATAGCTTAAAACTGATGAAACAGCTAATGTAACTCTAAAACTAGGCTAAATAAGCTAATTAGAAAAACTGCTACATGGGCTTTCAGAATTGTTACATAAAATGTTTTGTAAAGCCATTTACAACTTAAATGTAATTTGAAAACACTGACCTGAAAAACCTAATACAAGTTGCTATCCAACAGACTGTTCTTTGCTTACATGATGAATTCTACTTAGAGAGGAGAAAACCATAGAATCATAGAAGAGTTAAGGTTGGAAGGGACCTTAAAGATCATCACCTTCCAACCTCCCTGCTATGAGCAGGGACACCTCACACTAGACCTGGCTGCAAAAAGCCTCATCCAGCCTGGCCTTAAACACCTCCAGGGAGGGGGCTTCCACAACCTCCCTGGGCAACCTATTCCAGTGCCTTACTACCCTCACAGTGAAGAATGTCTTCCTGATGTCTAACCTAAATCTCCCCTCTTTCAGTTTAAAAACATTACCCCTTGTCCTATCACTGCCCTCTCTGGTGAAAAGTCCCTCCTCAGCTTTCCTGTAGGCTCCCTGGTACAAAAGATATTGAGCTCTCATGTTGTATAAACAACCACAAAGTAAACTTTAAAACCCCCAGCACTTGTTAGATTGGAAATAAAATTACTATATAATATGTTTTGCAAATTGTGCACCCTACTACTGAATCATGTTTATAAAGCAAAGTTCAAACTGAAGCAACCTGAAATACTCTGGACATTACAAATATAGGAATATAACCACGCAGAATTTCAGCTGAGTTTTTACAAAACAATGTTTATATGTAAAGTGCACAGCAATGCTTCCCATATTTGTTTATGGGAAATACAGAATCTTAGACCCACTTTTTTCAGACGTTTGGGAGGATAAAAGTACACAACTAAGACTTTCACCATTGCAGTAACTTCAAACCTCTCTTCCTGTAAGTGCATGCCACGAGTTTCTTTAAAGGCTAGAGCTGATCAGCGTTTTTAGTCAGAGGTCTCTTTGGCAGGATGGCATTGGAAACAGCACTGAACTCCTTAGTCGTGTGTTGAAGCAATGAATCAGATGTGAAAGCACAGCTTACTGCTTCAATAATGCCCCCTTCCCTGGCATTCTGGGTGTTCTTGAAAAGTTCCCACCTAAGCAGTGACTAGATCATATTCAGAGATAGAGAGTGTAAAGAAGGAAGGAGGTGAAAGGGAGATATGTGTATTAGTAGTATTTGCATAAATGAATCCTGAAATTAATCATTGTTTGCTTCCAGTTCTTGACACCTACACAGTGTCCATTGCTTTCAACACATTAAAGTACTATAAAGACGTATTATTACTGTTAGCTGAAGCTGATGTAAAATCCTTCCCCTCACCACTATTTTCCCACTCTCCTTGCATTGCTTTTACTGCTCATGGAGCTTCCTGATTAAAAATATTTCTGTTAAAAATGTTATTTTAATTTGGACCAGCAAATGGGTCCAACTCACTGTACAGCAGCCAGGGTGGGCCAGAACTCTCAGGACTGAGGAGAAAGTGAGTGAGGGGAGGAGCAGGAGTGCTTTTGCTGGTAGCAGTACAGACACACTGCCCTAAACCCATGCTGACACTTTCGCTTGGTACTACTTCATATGTTGAAAACACAGAATGCTGTGTAACTAAGGTTTAATTCAGTAGTACAGTATACTTAGCTCACTAGACATAGTGAAGAAAAGTATAAAGTATCAGTATATTTCTGAGAAATGACATCTGCATGAGAAAGGAAAACATGAAACTACATATGCATTTTTCTCTAAAAAGAAAAAAAGAAAGAAAAACAATATTCTCATCAGGCAGCTCAGAGGGGAGGAGAGAATTTGTATGTTAGATTAGGTATCACATTATCTAAGATGACTGTAATTTACATAGCATCAAAAGAAACATTCAGACTATTTTTTCTTCTGAAGAAACATGAAGATCATCAGAGGAATCAAAACAGTAGAAAAAACAATGCATGTAAAAGTGTCTTAATAAAAATGAATATAATGTAAAGCTCTAGAATTTAGCTATGATTCTGTTCTCTTTGAATCACTGAACACAACTAGCTCTTTCTTCCCTCCTGGGAATTCCCTAGAATGGGGAAAATCCCTGTGAGATTAGAGTAGGTGTAACTAGCCATTGTCTAGTACATACAATTTATTGGCTTTTCTCAGAACTGAACAAATACAATGGAGAGAACAGTTCTTGCCTCTAACTAGGAATATTAATACAACAGTGTGGTGAAAAAATCTCAGACCTCTTTTGGATCTGGCTTAGCCTTGGTCTGTTTTGTCTAGTTCAATTTTAAAAGATTTAAACATGTGTTATGGGAAAGTATCCACAACATGGAGAAAAAAAGACCACAATTATTTTCAAAATCTCATGTTCCTGACTCATTTATGCTTTCTTCCCTTTTAACAATCCACTAAAACATCTTATTGAAAGGCAGAAAGTGTTCAGGATTTATAAAGAGACTACCTCAGGAATTTAGTTAACTACAGCTTGGTTTAAACACAGGGCTATCCAGTTCTAGGTTCTTAAGTCTCAATTCAGATCTTTAATGATGGAAAAAAATCTTGAGACATTTTTTCTTCCCCCATGTCAAGTTTTGACAAGTTTTTATTTAAAAAAATAAACTTTTCAGACAATGCAAGTAATTGGTCATTGCTTTGATGTTTGATGGTCTGGGTTCTCCCTCTAGCCCACAGTAATGAACAGTGTGGAAACACTGCCCAAACTGGTATGAACCAAAATAATTGATGCTTGAAGAGCAGTTCCTTCACAGGACAATGCTGAAGCACAGTGGCAGAGTGAGATGTAAAGGCTTTACCCCATGATCCATTCAGAGTATTTTTTAAGCCTGTTGGACCTTACATGGCACACAGTTTGTCACTGCAACACAGACAAGTGAATGAGGAATCGGGGCAGACCAATAGGAATCATTTAAATTAGCTTTGCCACCAGAGAAAATATTAATGTTATGGAACACAAATTTATTTATTTATTTATTTAGACAGACAGACAAGCTGTTTTGTAGATATCAGTACTGAATGAGTAAACAGCTGAACTGAAACAACTGGTGAAAATCTCAAGCAAGGGAGAAAATGAAATGAAAGGCTATGACTGCAGCAGCCACGAGGCCTACTAAGGTGGGAGGGCCACAATACTGCTATCTTCCTATATGTGCAATCACAACCTTAATTTAAATGGACCAAAATTTGTAACATGTAGAATGAGAACAGATGTCCACAGCTCCTCAAGAACCTCAGCAAACATTTCTGCTCACTCTCAGTGCAGAAGCAAATTTTACCCTCCTAAAGATGGATCCTAAAGATGAAACAAATAAACTAGATGATCTTTAAGGTCCCTTCCAACTCAAACCATTCTATGAAATAAGAAGTCACCCAGATCAACGTCCTGAAACATTTACGGCAGCACACTGTACTGCACTTTAGTAAAATGACAGTATCACCAAGAGATAAAAATTCTCATGTTAGGAGCATGAAAACTTCAGCACAAATAAATTATTTATTTTACTAATTAACAAAAGTAAAAACCCTTGTCATGGAACAACAAACCTGTAATACTTCCTCACATCACCAGCAGTTACATTTTAGGAAAAGGTGGGCACAACATTGATGAATTAATAATCTGTGGAATGTTTTACACTGAACTTGAAGCTCTAAAGAGATTTGAAAATCCCAAATAAATATGAAACTATCTTAAGATATTTAAGTCTCAGCAAACATTCCATCATTCTTACCAAACATCTGTTTTGTATGCAAGAAAGATTGTGGACATTTTCAAAATTACTACTCTCTAACTTTAATTGCCTCCCATATTGTTCTTCATTGATGTTGCTCGATTACATTACTTTTGGAACTTCAGTTACAGAAGTATTTTCAAGGCAGTCTGATGGCAATGTTAGAATACACCGTGAAACACGCTATGCCCAGCCAGGACTGAAGAAGGCTGCCTACAGTTCCTATGCAGAACAGAACATTATATCATGTGAAGTACCAGAAAAATCAACACAAAACAAAACAACCTTTGCAATCCAAGCAAAGAAAGATCTTTACATGCCCAAAGACAGATTAAGATACACAAAATGTATGTGAACATTAATCTTTTCTCTACCTCTTAAAGAAGGGATTTATCAGACAACAATGAACTAAGTGGAAGTAATATGGATGAGTGGGCAGGCCACAGGGTCCTTGTTCTTGTCATTATGATTTTTTATATCCTGGTAAACAAAAAAAATCATCTGTGCTTCTTCTTTGCTATCATGCAGAAAATAAAACACCTACTGACCCCCTTACAAATCTCACTGTCAGTCTTTTCCGGGTAAAAAGTAAAACACACCATTAAGTATTGGCATTTTGCACAAAAGCATATTGTGCTTTATAAACTATAATATTGAGAGCAACATCATACATGTGTTCTAACTACAGTCATCAACACAAAGCACAGTGCAGTCCAAATAATTTTCTTCAGTAAGATGTTGCTCCAAAAGCCTGTATGCAGGACAACAGTTTTTACAAGTATTATATTTTTTATCCAGTTTCTAAGTACAGTGCTTCTGACAGAATCCACGTGGGTCACAAATGAAAAGTATAACCAAAGCAATACTTAGTTTGCATATACTTACTCAATGTACCGTATACAATGAAGGTAATCAAGATATTTAAGCTTGATATGAGAAGGGAAGGGAAAGGAAGGGAAGGGAAGAGCTCAGTTGGAAAGGACCTACAACCATCATCTAGTCCTACTGCCTGTCCACTTGAGGGCTAAATTTGCCGTTCCTTCACCTTTTTCATGATTTAGGCTCTCTTGGGAAATGTAGACCCCAAGTATCAGAAAGGTGTAATTCTGTATAACCCTGGCTTGTGATGCCTGCTGATGGAGAATTCCTGTGTCTCCATTAATACTCAGAATTTAATGAGCAAGAGAGAATGAAAACTAAAGAAAAATCTGCTCATTTTTGCTGCCTCTGTATGGAGTAGCATGAGCTTCAGCAAAACCACCAATTGCTTTTTCCCAACAGGTAAGGAAAAAGGAAAAAAAAAGGAAAATAAATTTAAACAAAGATGGAACAATACCAACAGGATATTCCCAATGAACAATGCTAACAGGATCAGATAGTTAGAAGGAAGGTGCATTCACTCTTATTACAGCTGAGAATATGGAAAATGCCTATCTTTTCACAAGTACCGAATTTGATCTCTCTTTGCTATTCCTTCCCATCCTTTATTTTAATCTCTGACCAATGTGTTATTTTCTTTTTGCTGTTTATACTATCAACATTTATGCATTTTATATAAACAGGGATTTGACAGAGGATAGGAAGTATGGCTAGGGATGGATGGAATAAATAGTGAAAGGGAGTTTTGAGTCTTAGGAAGCGGAAGTTATTTTTTGAAAGATGAGAGGCATGAAAAGAACAATAGAGAAAAGAAGTGGAAGAACAGAAATGGAAGAACTGGAAGAACACGATACAGAAAGATAACAAGGAGAGGTGAAGGCAAATAAAGGGAAATCAGGTAATTCAGGGGTGACATGCTATTACCTAGTAAAGGAAAAAGGAGAAAAAATGGACTAAAGCAAAAAATGGAAAGAAGAAATAATAAAACCCAGAAAAAGGACACAACTGATGTATTCGGGAACATTACCACCTTCTTATTTTATAATTAGTTGTCACAAAGATCAACGTGTTCTATAAATCTGCACCTACTTAAGCAACATACTAGTGAAAAGTAATTTTGTATTTTCTTCAGGCTCAAAGTATATGACACTAGGCTCGAAATGCACCAGCGATAGCAGCATCAAATAACTTCCTGCACCTTCATGTAGAGGCTAACAACTGCAGCCATATGAAACAAGCAGACAAATCCTTACTGGTAAACTCCCATGGAAAGAACAGCTCAGACAGCTCCTGGAGGCAACATCGTACAGATGCCTGTCCAGAGTGTTTTTACACAAATTTGTTACCATCAACTCTGTAAAAATTTTTATTGCAGCTTTTGACTTGTGTCAGCAGCTCTTTATTTTCCCAAGTGTTAAAATTCACCCAAAGATACTTATGTCTAGAAATGCATCTAGGAAAATGTTTATTTCCATTAACAGAGCAGCCAGCAAGTAATTCATTAACAAGACAGAACTATTAATCATAACATTTTCTAGCTCATAAATGAGGAGAAAAAAACCAATATTCTTAGTGTTGTGTGTTAAAATACAATGCTTAACAACTGTTTATTGTGACAAATACTTTCAAAGAAGCTCCTTTAGACAATTTCCCCTTTGACTGCAGTGAATCTTATATGGCAAACACCTCCAGATTGAAAAGGAAGGAGAGGTGTTTTTTTAAATAGTTGAAAAGAATTTCCAGTAACAGCAGAGACAATAACCAAAATAATACAAACTCTGGGAGTTATATGGTAAAAGAGTATTTATTGGGCCAAGAAATTACAGGCACGTTCGTAACATAATATTCAATCTGTATCACTGGGATACAGCAGAAGCCCAAGGAATACCCTGAAGTACTGAAAATCCCAGTGCCCAGTGTACTGCTGTTCTGCATGCTATTGGAACTGCACAAATGTCTAAGAATGGCAACAATTGTGCCACCTGTAAAGTGGGATGTTATAACATGAAGCAATGGCCATATGCTATAGTGCATTCCTGAGATAAAATGACATTATTTCCATAGCAAAAATGAGCACAAACTCTTTATTCCTGATGTTGATATTGGACAATTGATAAATAAGCTTTTAGCCCAACAGCTTCTTCCCTGATCGTAATGTTACTACTTCCTGACTTTTCATTTTCTTCAAACAGAGAAGAAACACTTTTCCAGACAGCTGAAGCCTCAGCAGGAATGCAGAATGATGGAGAAGCTGCACACTCAGGGGGTTGCTCTAACATCACCTGACTGTATGCTCAGCAAATACGGGCCAGGTCTGTTATGGCATAAGCAATCTTGGTCTCCAAACACTACATACAATAATTCTATCTGTCTTTTGTTCCATTCCAGCTGGGTTCCATTTCCATGAACATCAACGGGAAAAGGAATGTATTTCTACTATAGTCACTAACATGCTAGTAATTTCAGGAAGAACTCTTTCTCATCCTAGAGTTTTTGTGAAACTGGACACATGTAAGTCTTGTATGTAATTAGGGCACACCATTTTGAGATTTTTTCCTAATGTTCTGACCCAGTTTATTTAAACAGATGTTCTCTGAGAGTTCAGTTCTGTTATGTGAGAAAACAGGCTGAAATGTGCACAGGTGTGGTATATTTCTGTAATTAAACTAGATTTTTAAAAAATGGCTACAAATTTTGTCTCATGTTGCAAGACCTAAACCAATGATGTTCTTTCTCTATAAACTTTTATCTAATCTCTTTTCCCTTTCTCTTCAGTCTTGTTTAGAAAAGTCTAGATCCTTGGATTAAAAATTCTTAGGTATTTGAAGAGATGAAATAAATTGTATTGTGAATCCACTATTTTCATCTTACAGCATTAGCAATTGTTCTAACACTGGACACTACATTTTAAATTAATGAATTTTATTTTGCTATCAAAGTGTTGAAACTGGCTTCAACTGTCACCAACCCATGAAAAAGCATGTATACACTTAGGGAGCTTCAACAAAAAGATTCAGCTACTGACAGCTGGCAAATAGGGCACCCATTAAAAAGATGAGAAGACCGATAATCATATTGTTTTACTTTTGTGGGTAGTGTATAATAGCTTACTGACCTCCAAAGGGGAAAAATGCCAGTCTAATGAGACTAGAAAATCGTGATAATTTAAGTGTTTAAGTAGCTCTGAATAATGTAACAATAAGGAGTACCATGGTGTTTCAGGTAAGTGTTCTTTGCCAGGCTAGAGAACACAAGATGGAGTAGCTGATTTTCTTCTTCCCTTAGGAAAATACACCCCCAAAAACGTATCACCTGCTAGGATCAAAATGTTTCTGGATTCATTTACTCCATTACCCAAGTGAACTCTCAAGAGAATTAAGCAATAGTTTCCCTGCCTCATATAGACTAAACCTAAAAGCTTGGTAAACACTAGTTGTACCTCACAAACCATAATTTTTAATTGCTAACACACAGAGGAAAGCCATAACCCTCCACTTATGATATCATAGTCTACTGCCATGGAAATGACTGTAGTTTCATAAACACAGGTTTAAGTTGATCTCACTTTCACAGGAAAGAGGGGAATGTCACTGGAATGTGAATCGACATTGGGAATATCACACGTAGATACTATATACTGTAAAAATTCTCTCATTAGTCAGTTAAAATATGGAAGTTGGAAACAGCTTAGATGTGCAGCTGAACAGAAAAGGGGTTCTGTTCTGTTCAAACATCATGTTACTGCCTCTGAGTCTTTGAACAGAGAGAGCCCTCTGAACAAGTTGTCAGGGTTCCATTCTCTAAGTTCACTACACCAGACAGAAGTGAAATCCCTGCCCTGACAGGCTTACAGTTTAACCACAAGAACATGAACAAAATACGGCTATAAGAGTATAGTGTGGATCACAAGACAACATTGTAGCTGGAATGCTTCCTAGAATGAGTAAGTACTTTAGAAGTGGGAGGAAGAGAACTATACAGTCTCTTGAAGCACACAAAATAAGATGAAGTCAGACGTAAGTGCAGTACGATCTTGGTGTGGCAAATGCAAAGTATTTTAGTATTGGCTCCAGAAAATGTATGTATTTAACCTTCAGCTCTGAACTACTGTGTGTCAAACAACTCGAGGAATGGAAGTTGAAATTCGTGTGTAAGTTTTGTGTTGCTGCGAGCTGGGAATGTCAAGTATTGTGCGGAACCCCAAGTTGAGATGAGACAAAAAGCTAGAACCAAGAACAGGGAGCTGAGAAATGTGTAAGGTGATAATGATCTCACTGAAGTAGAACCTTTCATCTTGAAGGATTTCAAAGCTATTTACAAACTTAAACAGACCAGACACTGCAGCTGGTAGGAACAGAAGCAGACAGCTGGGAACTCATTCATGGGAAGGAGGAGGTAACAGCACTTACTGGGTGCCCTGTCTTCCAAAATGCTATTACTGGGAGAAGATAACAGGACTAAACTAGAGCTTTTCCCTGAACCTTGCCATGTAGCCATGTAAGAAAACTGCACAGAGCAAGCAGGCAGCCAGAGCTGGCAGAAAGAGAAGCAGAAAAACAGGGGCCTCTAGATAGCTGGGGAGCTGTCACTGTTAGGTTTGTAGTTTCCCTGCCTCTTATCTCAACCTCAACTCCACAGACTCTTCACACTTTCTTCAGTAAAATCTGATGTCTTTCCTATTATTTTTCCCTTTATAAGACCTTCCTTCAATTCCTCTTTACCAGTTTCCTAGTTTTTTCACAAAGTAAGACAAGTTACATAGTAAGACAAGTAGGGCTATCCTCTTGGTCACTTGGAAGCCAAAGAAAGTACTTTAGCTACAGCATTCATGTAGTACAGGCATAACTATAGTACAAGAAGAGCTATTCTTTAGCTCAAAAAATCTACTAAATACACACTATTAAAATGGAACTAGATAAACAAGTCTAAGAAACGGGAGTCATATTAGTTATTGCTGAAATGGAATTGTTTCTGGAAGGAAAGACAGTGCCTAATTACAGTACACAGTAGGTTAGGACACAAAATGAAGACACCAAATGAAAGGGCAGGGAGGTTTCAATTAAATAAAATCCAGAAAGCAACACTGTTGTTGCACTTAAATTAAAAGACATGGTGTGACCAGTTTAACATTCATATTTCCCAAGACTTTTAAAACTTCCACATTTCCATTTAGGAAGGTGGCGGGGGGGGCGGGAAGTTTTCAGGGATCAGAGCCAAAGACAAGTGTTGAGCAGGTGTTCTAGCACCACCAGTCCTCAGAGAGGACCCACAGCATCCTCTGTTGCACAAACAGTTCCTTTCAGAAAGTGCCAGCTGCGATCAATGGTGCACTGTCTCTCACTTGGAGTTCATAACGTTGGTTCCAAATGCAGCTCTTGTAATGGGTTAAAAAAAGTAATTTGTGGCCTTGCCCTAGTTATTTTGTGTTCACTTAAGAAACATTCAACCTGACATTTTCCCTTCTTTTTTCCTCTTCAATACTTTGTCATTTTTTTGTTAGATGAACTTTGTCAGAAGCTTTTCCAGTCTGGAGTATAAGACCAAATACTTTTAACATACTAAAATGTTGAACTGTCTCATCCTAAAATAAACTCATCACTCAGATTTTTTTGGGGGGTGACACCAACAAAGTCTACAGCAGTGAAAATCTTCATTTGGCATGGATGAGCTTGGATCAGACCCCCATATCAGATCAGTGTCTGGGCCACTACAGATACTCAAAAGCTATATATGAACAAACCACAGTTTTCTTAGTGAATCTCATTATTGAGGATTTCATCAACTTCCATTTTTACCCCATTTTTCTTTTTGTGCCCCCAAGATGCAGCTTTCTTCCTGCCAGACAAGAGAAGACAAAGAAGAGTTTCTCTAAACAACATGTAGGTCCTCTAAAATCATGCCGAACAACAAAAACACTGAGCCTGTGCATCCTGCATTTACTATACACCCAAACTTTATTAGGTCAGGGAAGAAGACAAGGGCATAGTACAGACTCTGAAATCAAGCCCAGATTTTTCACTATTACATAAACTAAACAATTCACGGATGACACATTCTCTCATGCCTTGATGCCTTTCTCTGGATCCAAAAGATTAATTTCCTCAACTGGACTAAGCTTGTATTCCTTCACAGTTGTGCTTTCCCATGCTGCTGGCAAGAGCAGATTGACTAGAATGAGGAGTGGCTGCTGCAGGGGAAGCATTACAGATAAAAACAAAAACACAAATGAAATGGATTTGAAGGATTCTGTAACAGTTTGCTGCTAGGAGAAGCTGCAGAACAGGAAAAAAACCCAACACATTAAAGCAAAAAACCCCCATTATAACACGGTGACTGCATTCACGAGAAATGGTGGAAACAAGAACACATGTGAAAGACCTTGAAACAAAACAAAGAAGAAAATGAAGTCGTATGTAAGACTTTCCCTGCTCACTCAAAAAAAAGAAAATTCCTTTCCATACCCCTACAGAAGAAAAAAAAAAAAAGCCTGAAATTACAGACATAGCTTTGGATCATGGACACTTCCAATGAGCCATTTACTTCAGCACTTCAGCTGACAATAACCACTGCTAGAGGCTTAAGAGGAGCCATAAGAGCTGTAGAAAATCACTGATGGAGATACATTCGCCCTTTTCCACAGGCAGAGATTGTGCTCAGTTAGTGAAGATGATTCAATGTGTCCACCACACTGGGATGCTAATTCCAGATGTGCATTTGCGACCACTGTCCAATCTAGTCTGGCAATATACTACTTTGTAGCTCAATGCCTTCTCTGCCATTTCTTTCCTACTGAATGCCTTCAGTCGGACAGCTTAGTTTTTACAAGAGGGGACTGGAAGCAGAACTTGTAGTTCTACTCCCTACAGGGAAGGAAGCAACCTGAAGGAAGGAAAGACATCCACAGATAACTAAGATTTCAAATTTTGAACATCATAAAACCCACAGTTTTCCAGTGTTTGGACTGTGGTCACACTCTCTTGAGCTAAAGTGAAAAACTGTTGCTGTTGTGGCTATCCAAAGTCTGTTTTTCCATCTTACATTTTGTGCTTTACTTCTGCTGTTTTCAATTGCCATGCCAAAGTTTCTCCTGTTTATTCTAATTGTTTTAGTGTGTCTGACTCTCATTGGTTCATATGTTTAGTCTTGTCCTGATTTAATATGAATTAAAATGCCAATGCCACGACCAGCCTACAAATATGAGTCAGAATAGAAACTATTTAAGTAATACTATGGATGGTACCCATCTGGTTTGATATCTAGATCATACAGAATAATGCTGTTTTTGTTTTCTATTGCTATTGCCTGCTATTGCCAATGACGTGTTGATTGTGTTTGTGACCACAAATATGTTTTGCTCCTGGTCCTATTAAGCCAAAAGAGTGTGGTTTACTGCATGTATGTACGTGAGGTTGTTTTGATTATACTAAATTCACTTTAGAAAACCCACATTGTGCCACTGCAGCACTGCAGGACAATGAGAAAAGAATTTCCAATGAGAACAGTGTTTTAAAAGCAAACCACTGGGCCCCTTCCCTTAAAAAAGATCTTAAGGCACAGTATCCTTCCTTCTGAATTTGACTGTTTCCCAAAATTACATCTGAATACTGTCTTTAAAGAAGGTCCCTGTTCTTTTCCTTCTCTGCCATTATGCAAGACATCACAAATTTCAAATTGCACATTTCCATTTCACACAGAGGTTACGCTTCTTTAAATCATTACTGTATTGAGTAAAAACATTATATGCCAACTTCTTTTTTAGTGGTGAATCTGGCTCCCATATGTCCAATGGTAGCTTGAAGCTTATCTTTCTGATTTTTGGTAGCTTGCCTCTTCAGATCTGGGAATGTTTACCATTTAATATCTACCATTCTGAGCTTTCCAGACAGAGGGCCATGATTATATTCTGGAGGGCAAACATGGTATTTTATCAGTTTGAATTAGAACTCAGCATTATCTAGTTCTGGCAGAGAACCAATCAACATGATTATCTTCTAGGGAAGATAGTCTTTAGTCTTGAGTGGTGAATATGCCTATTAGACATAATACCTCCAAAAATATGCCTCTAACCTCCTCTGCGTGACTCTCACTCCTAATTTATTCAGTCTCCTCCAAATAGGTGATAGACAGGCATTTAACATGATCACTGCTCTCCCAACTCTTTTACAAACTTAAACATCAACATAAATGACAAACTCACAAAAACCTGATGCTCTTTCATCCCTGCTGAAATGAACCCTAGCTTTAAACCTATAATACACAGTCCCTCTAAATCCCAGATACAAAGAAAGCCAAGAGAAACCCTCCTGGCATCAAATCTGATCCTAACCTGGCAGTTTTAACCACATTTAATAAAGCTTGCTTATCTGTCTCTGTTTCATAGCATTGCTCTCCACCTAGACACATCCCACTCTACAGTTTAGTCCTTTCCAGTAATTTTACCAGGATTTTTGTACCGTAGGATACACTTAAAACTGTGTCTACATGGGTAGTACACAGAGGTTTTTCAGGAAAATTAAACTCTTGCCAGCTAAATTTAAACACACTCTTTTTCTTATTTTATTATGTGCTTTAAATCCTGTACTAGTAACAGAAAGAATGACGCTGTCACTTCTTTTTCAGTCGATGCAAATTAGCTTATCACTAATAAAAAGCCCTTCACTGCTCCTTACATAGAGGCTAATCGTGTGAGTCAGATACATTGTCGTGATAGCGTTTGTACCACTTAAGAAACCTTCTCAGTTGACTGAAAAGTGAAATGGCTTTTCTTCAACCACTTAATCTCTGTGCAACAGCAGCTACATGGTTTACTCTCTGGTTACAGTATGGCCAAATAATATGGCTTCAAATAAATTCCTGTATTTCTATCGCATCAAATTTGCAGCCAAAAAATGAGTTTTCTTTTTTTGGTTTCTTTAAGTATCAAGAAAAATCACAAAGCTGTGGCTGGCAGCAGTGCTTAAGCTGCTAGATAATTTTTGACAATTTTTTCCCCCCACATTTTAGAGATACAGGAAAAAAAAACACCTTGAGGTTAGAGCACCATGTTTTAGATTTCAATATAACGTCGCGAGCATCTGATAGCTCATTCACACATAACGTCAAGATCAGTTCTACGAGATCTTACTCTGACTTACAAGACAACTAACTATGCTTGGAAATCTGCCAGCGTGTTCTGCAGGTTCCCTAAAGCGTGAAATCTTTCTGACATAGGTTCTGTGATTATTTCCGGGTTTTCATCATTTCTGCAATGCATGTCTATGCCTAAACTGTATTTACTCCTCAGCATATTCTTCTCATCATCTATTCTACACTTTCCTGACCCACAGGCTTTGATATAATTGTCTGCTGATTCAGATTGAGGAATTGTTTTTCCACTGCAGAATTCCCAGCAGGACAAGCTGATGCAGTCCAGATATATGTACTTTTAAATCCTATTTTAACCAAATCTACATATATAGTTTAAAAACAGATCTGTTTAAAATAGCGCAAATCAAAGACTGATTGGCAAGTTTACTGAGACTGACAAGGTCAGCTGGTTTAGGTCAGTATCTGCATCATTGCCAACTCTTGCAAATTTTGCTTGAATTCTTCCAGTATTTAGTATTCACTGTGAAATGCAGACTGCTCAAACCAAGAGCTTTCATGAACTTCTGTACTTTATTTTTTAAAAGGAATTTCCAAACCTTTACCTATGTACAAAATAAAACCAAAACAATGAGACCCAAGCAACTAAAGTCTAAAAGCAAAATGCCCAGAAAATTAATAAGAAGGAATTAAGACATTCCTTTTTTTAAAAAAAAAAAAAGTTCATAATTCAAAATGCAGCTTTGGAGGTGCTAAATTTTTGAGGGTTTCCTATTTCCACTTCTTGTCTGCTTTGGGTAGGAATAGCTTGAGAGACCTTTTCTTTCTCTCTCCTTTCAAAGTGCCACAAAAAAATGTTGTCGGCAAGTAATCAAATTATACTTTTTCATGGAGCTAACTTCAGTTTCTTTGCAATATTAAGCTTTCTTTCTCGCTTTTCTAGTGGACACAAGTGCTTTGAACTGAAAACGTGTTACAGTTGACCAGCTTTATTTACCTTCATAAAATCGTTTCGAGCTCCTCTGCTGACAAAGAGTATCAGAGTTCACAGTTTCCCATGCGGGTAACTATTAAATGCTGCTTTTCTGGCAAGGCAAAGGCCGAGCCACCTAGCACAGCTGACAACACAAACTCAAGTCTCTCTTCTCCCTAAAGTTGCAGACAGCGGATCAAAGCTCCACGAGACAACACGTTCAAACTTCTCCCCGTTCCCACAGTCTTCTTTCAAGGACTTATTGGCACGGCTGACATCACGCGGGCCCAGCCGCCCCCGCCGCCGCCTCTGCTCCTTCCCCCTGCCCCGGCCGCAGCCAACTCCTCGCCTGGCCTCTCTCTGCCCAGGGCCGAGAGCTCCTCGCCGCCGCGCTTGGCGCCGGCCCCGCTCCTCCTGCCCCGGCCTGGAGAGAGACGTGACACCCACTTTCCTTGGCACAGTGTAGGAGGGGCTGGATGTATCCAGGCCCAGCCTGCCCCTGGGAGGCGCGGGGAGCCTCTGCTCTGCCCCGGGCCCCGTGAAGCCCTGCGCTCCTTCCCCTCGGGGCCCCTCCGTCCGGTCAGGGTAGGAAACCGACCCCGCGCCGGGGCCTGCGGGAGCCCCGCCGGGTACTAACCTGACCAGGTCGGTCATACACGATCCCACAACCACCACCTCAGCGGCCATGGCGCCAGGGGACGGGGCAGCCCCAGGCCCCGCAGCCCAGCCAAGGCACCGCCCGAGCCTTGGACCTCGGACCCGGCCTCGGCGCCGGGCCCCGCCGCGGCAGCTTCGCGCGTTGCTACCGGCGACGGGCCGGGAAGGCCGCGGCCGCCTGCCCGCAGGGGCCTTCGGGCCGGAGGGGTGCCCTGGCGCACGCCTGCTGGCAGAGCGGCCCCTCGCCTCCCGCTCCCGCGGCCCCGCTCCTGCACGGCCCAGCCGCCCGCCCAGGCACTGCGCGAGCCGCCAACACCGCGCCCGGTGAAGGCCCCTCCGGCCCGGGGAGCGGCGGCGCGCACGCCGCTCGGTGAGGCGGCCGCGGGGGCGCGCACGCCGGGAGCGAGCGGACGGGCCGGGCGCGCGGCCGAGGCCGAGGGGCTGTGCTGCGGCCGGCCCAGGTACGGCGGGCCGGGCCGGGCCGGGCCGGGCCGGGGCGGGGCGGGGCGGGCGCAGCGCCCCTGCTGGCTCCGGGGAGCGGAGCGGCGCGGTGGCAGGGCGGGCGGGCGGGCTTGTGCACCGGCCTCCGCCCCCTCCGCGGCGCTTGGGTCGCGTGGGAGACCGAGAGGCGGCAGGCCCGGCCCGGGCCGGGCCGGGAGGAGCTGGCCAGGAGGCGGTGCGGGGGGGGGGCCCGGGCGCCCCGGGGTTTCGGCCGCCCTAGTTCCCGCCGGGCCGTGACCCGGCCCGTTCCCGGCCTCCGCCGCCGGGGCGGGACGGCAGGCAGCGCCCGGGCCCAGCGCCCTCGCACGGGGCGGCCCCGGCTGGTCCTGCCCGCACATGGCCTCTGGAGCCTCGCCCGGGCGGGGCCGTGAGCCGGGCCCGGCGGGAGGGAGGCCCGCCCGGTGCGGGTTCGGCCGTGCCAGGGCTGGGCGGTTTGCCTGGGGCTCCCCCGAGCAGCGGCGGGGCTGGCGGGTGGGCGAGCGCTGGGGCTCAGCGGCGGGAGGTAGAGGTGGACGTGGGTCCCCGCAGCCTGTGAGAACTGCCCTCCAAGTTACAAGCACAGAACGAGACAGCCAGCTTGAGAGGGTTGGGCGGGAAAGGTTCCTTCACACTTCGAGGCCTCCCTCCATCACAAGGTTAACCTTGCCACCCTACGGCTTCACACCTGGGGGTGTTCCCCGTGGTGGCGGAAGAGAGGAGCTCTCGTGTGGAGGCTCCTGTGCTGGAAGTGATGCCTGGGATTTTATGGTTACTGGGATGGTTATGAAACATTTGTTACATTTGCCTGAAGTTGTGATGATACAACCCTTAGTTTGTTTACTTCTTTCAGATGTTTTGTTTTGTGAGGGAAACAGTCTACTACTGAGTTTTGTTTTTGCTAATTCCCTTGAGTTTGTGTTCTCTTTCCAGTACTGCGGGAAAAATTAAGCTGGGGGGGGGGGAAGTATGACAATTGAAACTTTGAAATGGTGCTAATTATATTATAGTTTGTAAAGACCTTTGTTTACAAAATGAACCAGTGAGTTTGGTAGTGACCCTTTTAAGTGCTGGGTATCTGGCTTGTTATGTGCAAGGTGTTGAGGGTACTGAAGAAATGATGCAATATAATCAGGAAAAAAATCCTAGGAGTTATTTACATGTTTTGACAATATCTGCATATTAACAAAAAGGTTAGGAATCTTATCCTGTAGTTTATTTTGCAGTTCGTCTGTTCAGCCTTAGTCACCACATGGATCTCTTATGTCTCGCAATTCTACCCTCATAACACAGTTCCCTTAAAATGTGTCATTATCAGAACCAATTCTAATGTCCTTCCGTGTAACTTTAAGACTGCCAAAAGGATAGCTTGTTTTTCAACATGTTTTTCATGATTTGAAAAGTTCTCGACTTCATCAGTACAGCGGCCCCCACTTGGAATTTTTCTCCTTACAGCAGAGCTGGTGGATTGAGATGTGTGCCCAGGTTTAGCCACTTGTGTACAAAGTAGCATTTTAGTTTAAACTCATTTTTATTAGCTGTTCAATCTAAGCCACTGGACTTTGCATTGAAATAGGTCTAGTATGGGTTTGTGTTCTCTCACTTCCTCTGGGGAAGAATAAAGGTGAATAGGCAGTAATTCTGGGGAGAAAAGTAACAAACAGGAGGTAGCATCTTAAATTGCTGTAGGTGTGTGCTAAGAAAATTTAAGTTGTTGCCCATTGTCAATTGTGACAAATCATATATGTCAAGAGAATACATTATACGTGAGGACATGGATATTTTGTCTGCAGCTTCTTTGCTGCCATAAAAATGTAAGAACCAATCTATTAAAGATAATTACTGGTTCTAGGAAGTCTTACCTTAGTCTTTTTGTTTGCTTTAAAGTGTCTGGCCTGTGCCTTACTCGGATACATTCTGAATAGCCAGGATAAATACTTTTTCTTGAACATTGACTTGCATTTTTCACAGAAAAAAATGTGTAACTTTAATGTTGCTACCAGTTACAGGGAATTAGCACTTTATAGAATATGCATTAGTTACCAACTAATGCTTGTAAGCTGAGTATTAGAAACAATAGAAAATTGCAACTATTGTCAGGAGTTTTCACATTCTTCTTATAGAACAACTTACTAATACAGCAGCCCACAAGCAGCATTTTGTAAGGAGGTAAATGCAGTACGTATTAATGTGTTTCAATTAAATGGGTGCTTTTAAAAATATCTTCCAATGGTCTGAGTTAAAGAATCTTTTAAAGAAGCTCTTCTGCCGTGCTAGTCAATGGCATATTTGTTACCTTCAGCCATTTATGGCTTTGTTTTCTAAAACTGGAGTTCAGTTGATTTTAATCTGGAACTCTGTGCTGAAGAATGACTGAACATGTTAAGTTAGCATTTTAATAGGTTACTTACCCTTCTTTTTCCCACTTCTACCACAGTCCGTTGTTGTCCATGTTCTCTATCTAGCCTTTTTGTGGTGCAGTGAGTTAAAATGGGTTCATGCTCAGTTCCTGCGTTCCAGCTGAAAAACAGCAGGTTCTTAAAGTGTGTTTCATGGCCTAAGTGATCTAGCATTAGGTCACAATTTGCAAGCACTTCTAAAAAGGCTGTGCTTAAACTGTGTGTCTCTCAGCTTCCTGATCTGTTTTGTGAATGAAGATGCCTCTTTAAGAGTATGGTGTTACCGCTGAAAGTTTAAAAGGCATTGTGAAGTGCTGTGAATAGCTACCTATTGAAGTAATGTAAAAGCTGATTAAGGTTACTCTAGTGGTATTAGAAATTAAAAATGAGAACGTGGAGAGATAATCAAACCCTTGGACTCCTTGCAATCAGTAATGTAGGTCCCACTGATTTCAATGGAAGCAGAACAAATGTGGCTGGTCAATTATAGACTCCTAAAGGAAACGCTCACAAGAAGGGCTAGGCTGTGAAGTGTCAGAATGGCCCTCCATTTTTATTTCTTTCTTGTAGGGACAGGATATTCATTAAAGGAGCATAGGATATAAGTTTGGCATTGAATTAATGGGATTCATTGAAAGTTCCAGAGGTAGAAGAAAAATGACCTGTGCTTATTTTTTCTTTTTAAAACTGCACACTTGAGTTACTCTACTTTCCTGATCAGTTGCGTGCTTAGCTTTTTTCCTTTGATGCTTGCAGAGTGCATGTGAATTTCCATCAAATCAGTAGGATATTTAAAAATATTTTTCTCCCTTTCATCCCTGTGCAGTTCAAGACAAAAAGAAAGAGGAACATACTAAAATGTCGCCTGAAGTTGCCTTGAACAGAATTTCTCCAGCGCTCTCACCCTTCATTTCCAGTGTGGTCAGAAATGGAAAAGTAGGACTGGATGCTACTAATTGTTTACGGATTACAGACTTGAAATCTGGGTGAGTTCCTAATCTATAAAGAATGCCTGACCCCTTACAGATAAGATGTATTTTCAGGGCTGAATTTTACTAGTTTCATCTGTATTTAAGTATTTCCAGTATATCTGGAGCTGACGTACTAGTTAGATTATTTTTTGTTTTACTACTGTTCTGTGGTTGGGAGACTTAATTTGTCGTATTGTTGGCAGTAATAATCTTGTTAAAACACTTTTATCTCTGCCACTTGATACTGCTGTTTTTCAGCAGTGAGAGAGCTGTAAATGCTTTATTCTGTTGATCACTTGCCTACTGGATTTTTTCTCTAAATTAAAAACTTGAAGATATATTTGTGTGACCTTACCTGTAGCCATGAATATGCTAAACAAGAAAAAAAAATTACCTGATCCTCTATCTGTCCTCCCTCAAGATCAGTACATCAAATGGCTGTAGGACCAAGTGTTTGAAATAGTCCAAGATACTCCTTTTGTTTTTCATTGAAGAGTTCAGAATGGTTTTCAGATAGTAATACAGTTTGGGCTCCAGATGTACGATGGGACTCTGGTATGTAACCTCTGTGAATAATACACAGAGTAGGGAAATGAAATGTGAAAAGTAGAGTTTACTTCAGGCAATGTGCAGAGGGGAGATGCCCCACATGGCTGATAAAAGAATACTTAAGATGAGACGTGTCAGAAATTGCTTTATTTTTTGAGTTGGGCGTCTAACAGCATCCCCGATTCAGTTATTTGTGGGATCCTGGAGTTCAGAGCCTGAAATTACTTTAGCTTAAGGTGTCTAAATAACCACTTTTGTACAAAGTAGTGCTTTGTGTATAATTTTGAATGATAGTATAAACCAATAGATCTTGAGAACCATCATTAATCACTGTTGTTTAAAATTAAGTTCTGCTGAAAACTTTGTTTAATATCCTTCTGTAGGCTGCTTTATCATGTTTTCTTGGAGAGTTTGGGAGGTACTTGGCTGGCAGTTTAAATGCCTTTTCAGGAAGGAGGTGTGACTGAGAGGGATAGTTTGAAAGGAACCATTCTCTCCCTGTAAGGTGCTGTTGCCAGTACGATTTCCTTGGAGATCTAAGAACCTGTAACTTTGTTATTAGTGTTGTCTGGCTTGGCATTTCGGCTTGCAAGTTATGTGAGACAGTCTGAACGCATTCGCTGTTGTCATTTCACACTAGACCTTGCTTTCTCTTGAGCTATAGTCTTCTAGGAAGGCTGAGATGGGAGCTATCTTAAATTTCTCCTGTTGAATCTGAGAGAAGTGAATACAAAAAAGATAGAAAGACAACACAGTTATAGTCTGATGGTGAAATTATCAGTTTGTCAGGAGGTAGATACGGGTTTTGCTCTCTGCCCACTGAATGCTTATGTTGCCTGCCTTTAAAAGAATAGATTAAAATAGTACAAAGTGATGTTTTCTAGCTGTCTTTCTTAGAGGTGTTTTTAGTAAGTGTCTAAAGTTTTCAGCAAGTGATCTTAGTGAGAAGATTTGGATTTGCTTTGATAAATTCGAAAAGTTTTCCAAGAGTTTATTATTTTAAAAATATAAAAGCTGCCCTCAGCTGGGCCTGCCATCCAAAACCAGTGATTTAAATTGTACAGTAACTGTGTTGAACATGCAGTCTACAACACAAATACAGTCCCATATCTAGTTTAAAGGCATAGGCTCAGCTATATGCAAGTTCTACCAGTATTTAACTTTTTTTTTAGTGGAACATAGAGATGAGCCTCATTCTTTATGTTGAGGCTTTTTTATCGCTTGAGGTTATTAGGAAGTGGAGTTGGCATAATCAAGAATCTGTAGTTGAGAAGTCATTCTTAAGGTTTGGTGTTTGTTTTTTTTTACAAACTAATTTCTTAAAAGCATTATTTTCAACAGGATTTACTAGCAATTGCTTGAAATTTCTTTAAATGTTAATTTAAGTCGTGAGTTTTTAGGAAGTCTTTTTGTTGTTTGTTACAAGTAAGTAATTTTTAGCTTATTTATAATAGAAAAATTTGAATTTACACATCAGTGTGGAAATAACAAGTTTCTTGTGATTTAGTGCTTTATGATGTCACTGTACAGGTAAACAGTGTAAAATTACTTAAGAGAGCATGGGTGCATCATAGGATTATAGAGAAGTCCCTTCCATAACTCAATATCTAGTTCAGTGATCTTTAACCTTTGATATAGGAGCCTTTGGGACTCCACAGAATGTTTTTGAGATGCCTATGTCAGCTGATTAATAAGAAAATCCCCAACCCACTGTATTGCAAGTAGGTTTAAATTGTTTCCTGGAGACTGCCTGTAAAAGAAAACTTTGTAGGCCTCTGAGAGTCCAAAAATGGGTGGAAAAATGTTGGTTTACTCTCCTCCCCTATCCTCACATCACAAGATTATTCAAACCACTATATACTTTCACTTTCAGTAAGCCTCGTTAAAGACAGAAGTGACAATGCAGAGGAGATAGAAGGCAGATGCAAATGTAGGTGATATGCACATGAAAAAAACCAAACGTATAAGGATATTGATATTGGACCTATACAGGAGGAAATTGAGGAGAACAGTTGTTAGAGTAATAGGGATGAAGTTCAGGACATTATTTGCAAAACTCCCTTCAGTTTCAGTGAGGCTGAATCAGCCTTTAATCTTAAGAAGTGGAACAGGAAGGTGAGGAAGAGGAACTAGATTAAATGTTTGAGATTAAATAAAAAGTAGTACATAATCTCAGATAAATAGGACCATTTGTAAGTACTATGAGTTCAGAAACTTTGCTTTTGAATAGTGACTGTACAATTATTGACACATGAAAAGGGATATAAACATATCTATTCCATAGCCCAGCTTGAGTTTGTTACAGAACTTGCAAATACATTGAGCTTTAACCAGTGTATTTTGTGGAAGATTTTTAAGAATAAAATAGACACCATTTTCCTGTAACCCTTAAGATGTTAAAATACTTAATATAATAATCTCAGTAGCTATTAACTTTGAAAATAGAACCATCTGGAATGTTCTCGGTCAAGGGGAGGAGCTGCATGGGTGCTCCACTGTCATGTACCACACTGTTACTCTGATAGAAAATCAGGGGTTACTGTATTTACTGTGGTTTTCTCATGAACCAGTGCTTTAAAATGTATAACAAAAAAAACCCAAACAAAACAAAAAAAAAATAAACTGTAGATCCATCCATTCTAATTTCTTAGGTTTTAGAAACTGAAGCTGAGGTTAATGTTAATAGGGAATAATGGTAACATGCTGAATAGAGTAATAACCCCAAGACCTTGCCCATTCAGAGCCTTGGTTTTGGGGTTCTCAACTCAAAAGTGGAAGGAATTTTCCTTTTATTTCACCAGTGCAAGATCAAGTTCCAGATTTTTAGACTACAGTGTCAGTTTATTTTGAATTGCAAACATATTCAGTCTTATTATTTGAAAAGTCAATCCGTATGTCAGATGATTTTAGTAAAAAACTAACTTTGCACATGTTCTGACTTATTGCTGAGATTGACTACTTAGTTTTGTTGTGTTTTATAAACTGTATTAAAGAGCTGATGTTAGATGAAAGGTGTAAAATATTCTGATACATTAATTTGCTTTCCTTGCAAGTGTGGGAGGGAAGTATGTCATAGTAAGGAAATCCTATTGTTTTGCAGTCTTTGAGTATGTAAATGTTATATAATTATATGTTACAGTTCCATAATGTCTATGTGTTTACAAACTTATTAGACAGCACCAGTCTCGTCAGACACATACATTTACATCTATAAATAGGACCTTCAAGATGAAGTCCTATTTATAGGAATTATATGGCTACTGCTTATGCAGAGTGAGTAAAGTAATGTGAGTACACCTGAACTGAGCTCAGCAATATGACACGACAGGAATGAAAGAAACTTTTCAGTAGAAATAGTAATAACAAGTTAGGTTGCCAAAACTGCAGAGCTGTTATCTTCTTACTTGTAAACACTGAACAGTAAATTGTCGGTAGTGAACAAAACCAGAACCTGAATGTTAGATCATATCTGAAATATACAGCACCTTTAGTAGCATTGATCCTGGTGATAAGAAAACCCTGGCGAGCATCTATGCTGCTTTAAAAAAGGACATTATTTGATACAACAGAGTGGATCAAAGCATTTTAACTCTTTTATAGGATAGTACCTTGTTCTAGACCCAAAGAAAATACTGCTGCCAATTATGTCAATGCTATGTATTTTATCATTCAGTTAATCTCTGGTGGTACATCTTTGAAATAATGACCCATCTTAATGAGATATTAAAATCTACTTATAACCAACTGAATTGTGGCAATGACATTTTTCTTAACATTTATACATACAATTGTGGGGAAGATCTTGAATAAGGAAAAGTTGTTATTATTAGGTAGATTTAGAAATAGAGGACATTTTCCTATATAAAGGGTATTTAATTATTGTATAATGTAGAATCCAGTTATTTAAGAGGCTGCTGCTTTTCCTGTGGTGTGTTACAGTGGTGAAAACATACTTGCAGTGGTCATTGCCTTTGAGAACTTTTTTTCCTTACAGCGGTTCTTCAGGGTCTGTGCTTGAGCTTCAAATTATGCTGCAAGCCTATTCTTACTCAACTAACTTTATTTTGTTTTTTTAAATTGCTTTGATGTGTTGCACCAGGCAAAACTTCAAAATGAATCCAGTGATTTAAAGCTGCATACATTAAGCTTTATTTTTTTTAGATATCCACTCATAACAAAATTTTAAATTTCATATTTGTTTGCCTATACTATTCCATATGTATGAGGAGATTAATTGTGGAATTTTTATGTAACTGTTTTGTAGTAAACCATGTTGGTATTTTGTCTTTTGCACCTGTCTGTTTCCCTGTTGATTTCTGCCTCTTTGCTTGATACTGAGCTATGTTTACAGTTAATTAACTATGTTCCAAAGAAACATAGATGAAGAGTGGTCAAAAGAATGTAATAATATCTGTAGTAGATTGTAACATGCAAAACCACTATCAAGATGTAATAAGACATTTTATAACTTTATTGCCCTGCTTCCTAGTGAGCAGTGGTGGTTTACTTTTTTGTGTTATCGAGTAGACTACAATATGCTTTGGTATTTCCTTTTCTTTTGGGCATTTCCCTTTTTAAAGTAAATATGTATTTTACGTGAGTATTTCATGAAATAATATTGCTTTTTAATGGTGAAATACTGCAATACTCAAGCTTTTGCTTCACTTTTTGTTTTTGATTAATTTAAATTGAGAGATTCTGCTTCAATTACTTGAGGGAAGTTCACATTCCATCATTCACATTGATACCTATAGGCAGGTTTTTTAACGTGCATTTTGTTTATGTTTGAGGTTTAAATGAGTGTGACTTCTGAACACAATTACTATGAAAAGCTGTTTTAAAAAATAATTATGTTCTGAGTAAAATGTATACTTGAAAGCATGTGACAGTTTCCAGGACAGGTATGGTCTTACAAGTCCTTTACTGTTATATTGGGTAAGTCAGAAGCTATCACTTTTGCACAGAGTGGGTAGTTTCATTCCAGTTTCTGATAGTGGATATATTTCTGTGTTACAAAGCATCTCATTACTAGTAACTTAACATGCTGCAGCTCTGACGAGACAGTGAGAGAGTTGTTGCTGTGGAGCAGTACCTGGAAATTCAAACCACAGTTTTTCTGTCCTGGTTCAAAAAGACTGACTTGGTTCAAAGACTGCTCTCTCTTGCATTTGTTTCTGAATGGTGAAAAAACAAAGGCAAAATGTCTGTCTGATAAAGATGTAAATCTAGTGCATACATTTGGTAATGGTTTTGTAAATACTCTTTACAAAGTTTGGCATTTTTTTTACATCAATTTTAAACAAGGTGCTTGAAGTTGTTCAGAAAAAAAGTGTGTATTTGTCAGTTTTGAGTGCTAGGAGTAAAGCAAGGATTTTAAAAAGTAAGGTTAGTGTTAGATAATTGCCATAACTGGGGCTATGGTCTGAAAGACTACATACTTTTTTGGTAAGATTTGTTTAATATAAATACTGCATAGTATGGTATGCAGTACCACTGCATGTAGTACCATACTTTGCTGGCATTTGTAGTCTGCAACAGTGAGTGACTTCCTCTGGTCTGACCTTGAAAAAACTGAATGTAATGCCTACCAGTTTTATGCTTTAATAAAAATGTGAAACAACTATTTGATACAAATGCCAACTGTTTGTAATTTGTTTAAAGGGAGCTTCACACTGTGTAGTACTAATGTATGTGCCAAATACAGTTGGAAAGATGTACTTTGTCAAGGTATTTAATTGTATGTTTTGGTTATCTGTACCTTGGTAACTCACTGACCACTTCTTCAAAGCCAGGGCTTACGTTAATACGTTGTAGGTCTCTGTCCAGGACTTCCAGCTAATGTAATAGATGTCTGTCTAATTTCTTTGTATTGTGCATCACTGCATGAGAAAAAATTCCTAAGACTATTTCTTGTTGTACAGAAAGCTAAAAATCTAATAATTTGGTATCTGGTTCAATTTCTCCCCCTTTTCAAAACCCTTGCATCACACAGATACAGCATTTGTTTGATAGAAGCTGGACAGATGTCTTGCAAACCATAGATCTTGGATACATTATCATGTTTCACCAGAAGCTGAAAACAATTGGCTTTTAATTTTTAGTCTTCTGCTGAGTAGAGAATAATATATTCCTGAGTAACTGGTAGGTAAATTCTTCCAGCTTTATGTATGCAATTATGCCTCATGTATACTTGACTCTCTCATATGCGTATATATACATACATGGCATAACGTTAAACAGCTCATATACACTTGTAATGAAGCTGAAACAAAAGATTATTAGTTTGTTTGTTTTAGCCTGTTTGCAGTCATTGTCTGAAGAGTTTAGGGGCTTTAAAAGCATAGAAGGCAATCAGAGGCTTGTTATTGACAGACCAGTATGCAAGTGTTGAAAATCTGATTCTGCCACATTAATAATGCAGCCAACTGAAATCAATGGGAGTACTTCTTTAAACTACTTCTGTGAGTCAGTGATAATAAAGGAAGCAAACCATTAATTTTTGAAAACAGAATCTGTACACTGTTTTTAACTACACAGTCATTCTTTAACAGTATGGGAAATCAAAAACAGTTCAGGCCTTTTGTTATAATGTATTGATCACTATGTAAGCCTACAGACAATTTTTCAAAGGGAAATGTAATTGTTATAAAGGTCTGTTTGGTTGATAATCTCTTTAACTGCCCTTTTAAATGCACCCTTATAAATGCTTTGGGATCTCTTGAACCATCAGCCATGGTGCTCTCTCTTCTGACTGATGGAGAAATGAATTTTTCTGACCATTTGGGTAACTAAGTCTAGAGTACATTTGCAGTGTAGGCTTAATACATCAAATTCAGCTGGAAGAAAAATAACCACACAAATGCAGTTCTATCCCTGAGCTATTTTAATCTGTTTCTTGATAAACTTAGATTAAGTGTTTACTTGGCACTGCACAGTGTAGACATACCTTGAAGCAACTATTATCTAGCTGGAAATGAGCACCTGAAAAGACTATGTAGAGCTGTATGTATAAGTGAACAGAGTTTCATTTGTGCTTGAAATTTATATTTTTATTGAAGATACTTAATTCAGTCCTTCAGGTAAAAAGGTAAACCTTCTAAGTAATTAATGGAAAAGTAGAAGTTGTTAAAAGGGAACATATATATTTTGTCTTTCCAGAGAGAAAGGAATGGGTATGTCTGAGGCAAACCACTCCACAGTGTAAGCCACAGGTTCTTTTATTTGTAATCTGTGGTATATGGCTGAAAAAATGAGATTAAACCACTAGGACTGAGTATTTTTACTATTGCAAGATAAAAGAATCCAAATGAAATTACAGAATCACAGAATTGTTAGAGTTGGAAGGGACCTCTACAGATCATCTAGTCCAACTCTCCCAGTGAAGTAGGATAACCTAGAGTACTTTACACAGCACTGCATCCAGATGGGTTTTGAATATCTCCAGAGATGGACACTCCACAACCTCCCTGGGCAACCTGTTCCAGTGCCTTGTCGCTCTCATTGTAAAGAAGTTTTGTTCTTATGTTTAATGGAACTTTCTGTGTTCCAGCTTGTGCCTGTTGCCCCTCGTTCTGACACTCAGAACTACTCAGAAGAGCCTGTCTCCACCTTCCTTGCACCCACCCTTTAGGTACTTGTATACATTGATAAGGTTTCCTCTCAGCCTTCTCATCTCCAGGCTAATGAATCCCAATAAAGGAAATTACAGCATTCCATTATGGAGAAGAGAAAATAAAAGCCAAATGTAAAAACCTCTAAAATTATATCTTCCTAAAAAACCCCAACAGATTCCTATGCATCACTGAAATAATATTTTTAAAGCAAAAATTCAACAGATTCTGTTGCGCTGGCTTGGATGGTCAGTTTCTTGTTCAACAGAAAAACTTGTTTGGATTATGCTTATTTATAGTTAGGGTTACCAGTGACCTTTCAAAATGTCTCCTACTTTACATTATTTTTTCTTTGTTTTCTGCCTCTTCTTCTCAGTCTCTTGAGTAAATTGGTCTTAATCTCTTGAGTAAGAGTTGGTTTACAGGTGTTTTGCACTTCAGCCATGGATTTTGTTGTTATTGCAGGTGAATAATAATATGTTTCATATTCTTTGTTAAGAATGATTCTGCAATGAGAGTTTTCTGAGCTAATAGATAGTTGACTAGCTGTCCTGTTTTTCAGGCTGCCGTAAATCTTTATTGTAAGCCTTAACTTAAACCCTATAAAAGTGTTATTATTTCAGGCCAACTGCAAGCCATTTACAGGCAATGAAGACACTTAAAAAATTTCCTTTGAGATTTCAAGTGGTATAATCTGTTCCATGTGATTTGATATTTTAGTTTTAACCTGTTGAACACAAACAAAATAAAGTTTTCTTAGATAGGTGAAGAAGGAGGGAGAACTTGAGGGTGTGAGTGAGGTGTTGAAAGTAGCATAAAGACAGGTCATGGCAGTTGTTGTGTGTTTAAGATGCTGAGTTACGGGAACTTGGGGTAATCTGAGCTCTCTTCACTGGGATCAAAAGTGACTCTGCTCATAAATAGTTTCATCCTTGCAGGAAGTCCTGGTTGTTCTTCTGTGCCTATGAGACTGGTAAAGGGTGGACTAGGTCTAGCTTCTACCATGATGCTGGGAAAAAAACACTGAACGGAATTGTGAGAGCAAGAACAAGTATTTGCAGGGGAGAGGAGGATTTTTTAAACTGTCACCAAGAAGAGGGTACACAGAACTGCATTCTTTAGGTGTAGTTAGATGTGGCCATGGGGTGAGTGATGACTAATTTAATGCTTTATGGTGTAGCCTTGAAAATGCTATTAGCACAGTTGAGGTGGTTATGAACTTTTTGTGAGAGGAAGAGGTGAGAGGTTCTTGAACCAGACTTCCTGGAGAAAATGTAACATACAGCTGTATGTGACTTATTTTCTGCCAGTGTGGCTCCCCAGGATGATCTGTTGTAATTTTGTGTAAGATTAGAATTTTCCTGTCTTTTCAGTCTATTGCATATCTTTAATGTTAATCTAAATCTAAATAATTAATCTAAAATAATGCAAAATAATTAATTTGTATGTCATCTTCTCATAGGTTTTCTGCTATATCTTTAGTTCTGTAGGTTTATATATGATTATATACAATTTTCAATGTATGTGCAACTGAGAGCTTTGGAGTTATGTTCAAGATTTGGTGATCTTTGCCTGTTCTAACTTCCATATCCAGCGAACCAAATTTGTAGCCATTGTATGATACAAATTACTTCTGAGAGTTTATAAGATTAAGAAATAAAATAATTAGAGATCTGTTACCAAAAAGCTCTAAGAATCTGCAATTAGAAGAAAACTGTAAAAGAAAATGTCGAAAGACACAGGATCACTGGACTCCTCCTAATACTGTTTAGTTAGTTGGTTAAAGGGGGGAAATATATATACATGGACTATGCCTCTAGTCCTTATTGGGTTTTTTTTCTGATACCAATTCATTGCATTTTCCAAATAAACTGACCAGTTCTATGGTATGAAATAAATAACTTAGTAAATAACTTGAGAGTCTTTATGGCTACTACAGGCACTATTTGGAACAATGCTAAATGCCTTACTTTACCTTATATTCATAATAGCTTAGCTTTTGTGACTTCCTGTATGTGTGCTCTTTCTGTGAACAACAAAAGTATCTAAAACTCCAGGTAGCAGGTTGTAATTTCATACTTGGTGAAGAATGGTTCTTTTTTAGAGTAATCTAAAAGCAAAAATGTTCCTTGTCTGATTTTTTTTTTCTTCAGAAATGAAATTAACATTAATGAGCAGTAGAACATGAGGGATTATTAGGTTTTAACTCGTTACAAAGTAATATATGAGCAAATGTCAGTTGTGAAAATATGAAACAGGACTTTGAACCTTGTTCAGGATCCCCTGACAGGAGGGGAGGGAGATGAGTAAATCCAAAGGATGTATCTGCCACTCCTGCATACTCTAAAACTTTGCTGATAAATTCCAAGGATTTGTGGTATAGCTGGTCTTACAGTATAATTAATTTATTTTCCTTGTCCGAATGTGTGACAGAAAGGTGGTTTATGATTCTGTGAATTCAGTAGTTGATTAGCCAAAGCATTGTCTACTGGAGTGTGCATTACAAGTGTTATTCCATTTCAATTTTTTTGTTTCTGTTAATTTTTCAGTCACTCCTTCATTCAAGTTTCCATTGTATTTGTTCATGGAGCATTTGTACCATGTGTAGTTTTTGAAGGGAGTTACAGGCAATTACTGTGTATACATAAAAGATCTTTCTTACAAAGGTAATTGGTTTTATTGTAAAAGATGTTTCTAAAGAATATTTTGTTGAAAACCTTCCTTAGTCAGTTGTTAATTTGTATTAATTTGTATCATAATTAGATCCTTGTGCCCTAATAATAATAAGTTTGCACCCTAAAGTGTAGGGATTTTACAAATGGAAATGTTGAGATAGTCTGTTCTTCAAAGCTGTTTTTTCAAGTACACTTGCAAGAACTTTAGATTTGGTGCCAGTTATCAGCTTTGTCTTCATATTCCTTTTGGTGGTGGCGTTTTCCAACCCATCTTGCTATTGTGACTGGAGAAGTACTGTTGTAAAATCAGCCTTCCTAGATTACCTGAACAGGGAGTTTGTAATGCTAAAAAAAAAATAAAAAAAATCACAGTTGTGGTGCTTGTATGTCCTTTCATTTAATGTGGAAGTTCTCTGAGATTACTGCAAAATATATATATGTTTACTTCCTCTGTTTCCCTCATAGAGGCTGGGCTGAAGATCTGCCTCCATGAGAGGCAGCTGTACTTTGGGACATTGCAGGAGATTGCACACTTGCCACAAGGTTGGGGCAGATGAGGAGGAGATCTGCAGTTCTAGAAGCAAGCCCAGAATTCTCCCCACCTACAACATCTGCTTTGGCAAACTGTCACTCATATTAAGTAAATCTACATTATTTGTTAACGTGTAGCTGCTATATTTTTTTACTAATGACAGTAGTCATTAGATGTTTGTGTATACTGTTTCTAATGAAAGCAGGTTGCTGGCAATTTAATTAATTTTAAATAGTTATTTGAACTTTTAAAAAATTGCAAATCTGCATGTGGGTGCAGGATGAAAATGAGGGGTTTATTTCCTAGGGTGTGTGTTCTGTCCAGCATCCCACTCCTTCCTAAAAGTTCCAGTTAGTACCATGATGTTCATACAAGAAAATGTACATATGTATGTAAAGGAGAATCAGCTGTATAAAGAAGAGGAGCTGAAGATGAAAATTGATTGACTGGACTATCTCTCCCTTTTCAAATTTTGCCTGATTGACAGAATTTTGGTTGGATCTGTTGGTTTTCAGCAGCAGCTGCTCAATACTCTCCTTGTGTATTTGCAGGCCTCTGGGAGCATATAAATCCTTGTACACTGCTACAGGGAGCTGCAGTAAGATGCAGGTTTTCACCATCAATGTCAGCTCTCTAAAATGTGATTTTTCACCATTTTTCTGTTTCCTGATCTTTGCAAAAAACCTGTCACCTGCTGGCCTTCCTTCTATTCTCCTCCTCCATCCATACACTTTTAATTATTCTTAATGCCTCTGTAGATGACTTACCCATCTGTTGTTAATTCTGCAATTAAGTCTTAATTAAATGGGATGAAATATTGTGTCTTCAAGGAACATTAGAGCAGATTTCCATCTACAAAAATGGGAGGAAAAAAGAATCTAAAGGCATCAACAAAGGCTGTTCTAACTGATTTTAACATTAAGGTGTTTTTCTTAGCAGATGCCACATTAAGATTTTTGGGTGGAATATTGAGTTTGCTGCCTCTTATTAGTAACAGAGAATTTACCTGTCTTTGCCTCTGAATTGTATCTGACTCTTGCTGACAAAACCTTCAGCCTCTTAACCCCTGACTGAATTGTGTCTTATCGTTACTACATTTTTTTTCTTTAGCCTCTTGTATTATGAAAGGAACTTGACCTCCATTTTCCTGAAAAGTGTCTTTATATGACCTTCAGCTGGTACAGGCTTACATTTGAATAAGATTTTACCAGAGCCCAAAAAATTTAATACTTCTTATCTTGGGAATACTTTCAAGTGATGGTTGTAGAAGACTAGTTAATAGGAAAACCAAGTTGAAATCTAGGGCTAACACAGTCCTTCTTATCAACATGGTTTCAATCCTATATAATATCACATTGACTCAGAAGGGAAGGGAATAATTTTAGCTGAAAACAGAAGAGTCAGTTCTTGAGAATGGTCCGTTACAAATACATTGATGTAAGAGAAAACCTTGGTGTTAAGCTCAACTGAAACTGTCTTTCTGCACAGGTTTGTGTTTTATTTACTGTGAAAGAAACCTTTTCACAACAGGTCACAGACAATACGAATGGCAAGATGCATCAAACATTCAACAAAGGGGTGTTCTACTTGTCTCTCCTACTTGGAATGTAGATCACAGCTCTAGTTTAATCTGCAGTATTTGCTCAAGGAATTCAGCTAAAATCTGCTGAGAAAGAGAAGAATTTTCTATTCAGCTGTGGTTTCTTGCATACTCAATTCCATCTACCAGATTCCAACTGTAGGTCTCAGCACAGCTCCTTTGAATAGGGCAGCATGATTTTAAGTGATTCAAGGATGTTCCTTTTTCCTGGATGTTTGTTAAATTGATGATTCTTTGATATTTTAGTAGGGAAACTATTGCAGGAGTTCTTGTGATACAGCATTAATCATCTTATGAAGAACTCATATCACTGCCCTGAGCATCAAAGCGTTGATTCATGCTTCCAAGTCTTCCTTATGTAAAGTATTGACTATTTCAATGAAGACATGCAAAGCAATGTAGTGTTTTTTTTCCATTAATAAAGAAGGAGATAGGACATCAGTTCATCATGACATTCAGTCAGCTTCTGAAATTAATTTTCAACAGCAGATGTTACGGTTCTGTTAATTCCCTGTGGAGATAGGACCAAAAAAAAATAAAATTAAAAGACCTTGCTACAAGTTACTCCTATTTAATGTGACTTTTGTGTGGCCAATGTCAAGTAAAGGATCAGCAAATGTAAAATCTTACATTTTGGAGCATATAGAGGCCGTGCTTCTGGGTTGGGCGTGTTTGTAGTTATGAGAGGTTCTGTGTGTTGAGATGTCTGTAGCCAGGCCATTATCTGTGGCTTTCTGACAAAGTAAGATCGCACACACACTTCTAGATCTACTAAAGTTTTGATTTGCATTAGGAGCTTTGTGCTTCTACTGTTCATACTGAAAAGTAACTGCCTCCCTTCAGCTGAATGTATTTTTGCTTGGTTGCTCAGTGTGTTGCAGTTATTGAGGTCTCTTGTGCAGCCTAGCTAGAGTAATTTGGGAGGAAAAAAAGTCTGGATACTGTTACTTTCCATCTCTTCTACAACAGTAACATTAAGAACATCTCTTGTATGGTATAATAATCTAGGAAAAATACTTAGTATTGCTTTTAGGGACATTTACCATTAAATCAGACTTTTAATGTTTAAGAATATTATACTTTAAGTATTTCCAAATGGCCCATTGTGCTGAAAGAAAAGATTGTAGGGTATTTGCAGGATCACAGTTTTTTATGTCTGTTGAAAAGCTAACAACAATGTTATTTTTATGGTATTTGAGAATGTGACTTTGTGATACTTTGAAAGAAACTTCCATTAAATATTAACTGATGTTGCAGAGATATTTTAGAACTTAAAATAATTTTTTATGTTGCTTTTCTTGGTATGCTTCCTAGAGTTGACTTACATGTGATGTAAGCCTTAGAAATTACTTGAAAGTAGATAATAATACTCTCATACCTATAGCTTTTAAATTAATCCACTTAAATTAAGTCACTAAAACAGCCCAAAATGGGCACTCCTGTTGTGCTGTTCTCACCTACTAAAAACCCGCATCTTTGAAGCAATTATATTCTCTTGTTTCTTATGCACTGGACCTCCATTCTTTAATATTCTCAAGCAGACCCCAATTTTACTCCCAGTGAGGGTTGTGATACCATTTTTGCTAAGCCCTACCTATACTTAATTCAAAAAGAAGTAGTATAGACTGTTAAATCAGAACATTTTTCAGCCCGGGTCCTGTCAGCCAGCATGTTGCGTTTGCTGTCATGCTCATTATCTCTTTTGCATCATCAGTCTTTCAATGAAATGTGAAGTAGTATTCTACTAGAAGAAAACCCAGTCAGTGCCTTCTTCCTGGATGAAGCAAGATGTGAATCTTTTCTGAAACTTTAGTCAAATCTGCACACATCTGATAGTAGTTGTGGCTGAATTAATGTCGCTGTAGATTGTCTTGCATAGTGCTCTCACAAGACACTGCAAAACACTTCCTAAAGTGAAGAAGGAACATGTGTTGCTTTGTTCTTACTTGCAAGGACAGTTACCTAATTTCTGTAATGATACTTTAAAAATGCAGTATATTCTTGTTGGGCCAGTGTAGGCTGTCAGTTCTCTCTGTCTTAGATTCTAGGTGCACATAAGTGGTTTGCTTATGTTTTCTGGTATTTTTGTGGAAACTTCATTTTATTTGATTGATCTGTAGTAATGTGGCTCAATCTTTGTGATGAAGCTACGGGCACAAATTTGATTAAATAGTAAATGTAACTCACTGCATTAAAAGAATCTGAAGGTAGTTCACGTGGTTTCCTTAACTTTGAAAGAGAAAAGAGATTATAGAGCCAGCTCTCTGAAGCATTTTGAATGTGTTAGTGAGAATTAACATTACCTCATTTGCCATGATGCCTCTTTTGCTGTAAGACAGATAGAGCTGCAGGAATTACTGTGTTGTATAGTTCTGATAAGGTAGGATCCAAATTTTTGTGCATTCTGGCTTAGCTACCTTTCTACCTTTTGTTTTTGGCTGTGTTTATGGCCCAGTAAGCATGTATTTTGTTTTATTATTTTGTTAGTGGTTTCTATTACAGCTCTACCAGTGATTTGAAATACAAGCTTAGGCAGGTTATTTTACTTTTGTCTGCCTTTTCACTGTTTGTTTTGTCTTGAGCTGATCAGACATTAGCTTTGAGTTTTAAGTGGCTTGCAACAAGTGTAGCTCTTGTGCTGGGCTATAAATAATTCTCAATTATATTAGGCTGGCAAGAAGACTTCTGGGCTATTAGGATCCCTAGATATGGAAACTACTAAAGGTTTCCAGTATTTTTGCTGCTGGAACCTGTCATATGCCCACCAGCCCACAGTGGTGAGAACTCTAGGGACCATTCCTGTGTTGCTGCTTATCCTTTTGCAGCTGAGATTATTGATTCTTTGCTATGCAAAGATTTTGGTATATTACTTAAAAGGTGTGAAAAAGTTTGTAATCTCTGGGAAACATTTTTTCAGTGACTGTTGTGTTTATTAAACACTTGCTCATCACTGTGAGACCCAGCTGCTGCTCCAGTGTTCTAGATAAACAGGAGATAAGAAATAGTCACAAATCATGTACTTACATGCTTAGTTGTCATAGGCTCAAATGCCTGATTCTGAAACTTGCTCACGTGGAGGCTTCCTGTGAGACTTTTTCCACAAGGGAAAGTTAAAAGTAAAAATGACTGTTGATGTATTAAAACTAAGTTACATCCCAGGTATCTTCATGGGAGACATGTGGAGGACGTAACCATGTTATTGTGGCATAGGTAAAGAGTTGTCACCTGCAAAATTGTATACAAAGTAGATAATTTTATGGTTTTGACTAATTGATATTACTCTAATAGCACTCTGAAACCAGGGCATTTTGTGTGTGTATTTCCTGTGTTGAAATGGGAAAGGTGATAGCTGGATCCTAAAATTTCTCATGATGTTGTGGGAACTGCAAATCAAAAGAGAATGTGCCTTATGCATCTTTCCTGCCTTTTCTTACAATGGTGAGGATGAGTATTTCTGGTATTTACGTAATCTTTGCTATGTCAGTCATTTGTACCCTGTAGCGTAATGTGAAGCATCTGCTATGATCTGTAACTGCTTAGCACATTCTTCTCTTATCTTCATTTTTAGCTGTACATCCTTGACCCCTGGACCTAGCTGTGATCGGTTCAAGCTACATATCCCTTATGCTGGAGAAACACTCAAATGTAAGTGAAAAACTATTGCTGTTACGTTTTGGCCTGTCTTTCAATAACAGTGTTCTAGATCACATTAAGTTTTCCAGTGTGTGTAACTCATTTTTTGTTTTGAGATACCTGTGGTTGTTGGGGTTTTTTAAGAGCTTCAGCTCAAAGAACACACAACTGTAACAAAACCTAATTTTTAAGATAAGCTTACAACCTTCCTTGTTATTACAAATTTGAAAACAAGTCCTAAAAGCTGAAAGACACAAATCTCCCCCATATTTCTAACAAAATGTTGTAACTAAGACAATATCATTACCATTTTAAGACTCACTTATGATTTGTATATGCTTTGTGTTGTTCCTTTTTATCTTGTTTAGGAAGACTTGTTTATTATGCTCTGTCATGTTTTGGGCCCAACACAGCAACAAAGAAACAGCCCCATGGCTGCTCACTCAACTCCCCCCCACACATGCGCACACACTTACTCTAAGATGAGGAGCACAAAGCTCCTGGGTTGAGACAAAGGACAGGGAGGGTTCTTCACTGATTAAGGTCATGGGCAAAACAGACTCAAGTTGGGGAAAAAATAATAATTTAATTTCACACTAATCAGATGCAAACAGGACACAGGCAACACACAGAGCAGTGCTTACATATGTTACCCCACCCTGTCCTTCTTCTTGGGCCCAAATTACTTTGTTCCCAATTTCTCTCCCTCCTTCACCCCAGCAGCACAGGGGGACAGGGCATGGGGTTTAGGGTCCCTTCACAGGCTGGTAGTTCCTGCTGTTCCTTCCTCCTCAGGAAGAAGGATTCCTTACAGTCCTTCCCTGCTTCCCCATGGGGTCGCTCCCATGGGAGAGAGTCCTCCACGAACCTCTCCTTCATGAGTCCTTCCCACGAGGTCCAGAACTGATCCAGCCTGGGCTTCCCACAGAGTCATGGGCTGCTTAGGGAACAAAGTCCCCTGGTGCCGGGGTCTTCCAAAGCTGCATAATCAGAGTCCACAGCCAACAAATCCACAAGCCACAAAATCCAAGTCCACTGGCCAGGTTCACTCCTCTTGGCACCTTCAGGGAATGTTCCACCACGTTTCTCCATGAGTGCAGGGGGACAGCTGCCATCTCGGCATGGGTTGCAGGGAAACTTATGCTTGGGCACCTTCTTCCCCTTCTTCCTCACCAACCACCAGCACTGATCTGCTTCCACCACACAGCTCTTAAGTGCTTCTCTGCTCAGGTGTTAATAGCAGTTCTTTCTTACGTTAATCGCTGAGGCGCATCTGTTGTCCTTCTAATGGCTCCTTGGCTGCGTTTGGAGCAGGGGGAGCTTCCCAGCTCCTTCCCCTGCTACCAAAAAACCCACCAAAGCAGAACGTTCTCCAATATCAGGAGTCTTTTGTTTTATTAGATATTTCTAAACAGTAACTGGTATAATTGACTAGATTACAGAAAGGTGACTGGTTTTCCTGATTTAGTGGCGTAGTTAAATAATCCTTATTTTTGAAGAATCTGTAAATAGCTGGCTAATTTGATGTGTTTTGGTTCAAAGGATTAGAATAAATTTTGCTTTTGTATGTTTTTAGAAGGTACAAAATGGTCTTCTAAACACCTGAGTTGCTGGTAATCTGGGTATGAAAAACGGGAAAGCTGTGTTGTTTTTTAACAACTGAAATATGGGAGAGAATGAAGAAAATCAGATGAAGTAAAATTTAAAACTTAGTAGTTTTAGATTTAGGGCAGCACTGGGGAAATCACATCTGGAGTACTGTGTCCTGTTCTGGTCTCCCTAGTATCAGAAAGCCCTGGACATATTGGAATTAATCCAACAAAAGACTACAAAGATGATTGAGGGACTGGAGAGGATGGGGGAGCTGGGGCTTGTCAAGAAGAAAAGACTCAGGGCAAATCTTATCAATGTGTATGAATACCTGATGGAATTAATGAAGAAGATGGAGCGAGGCTCTTCTCAGTGGTGGTCACTACAGGGAAATGGTCACAAATCAAAATGCAAAAAATTCTATTTAAGTGTAGTAGAAAAACTTTTTTGAAGGATGGTCAACCAGTGGAAGTGGTTGCATTCAGAGCTTGTGTATCTCCCTCTTTGGAGATACTCAAAACCCAACTGGACATGACCCTTAGCGGTGTGCCCTTGTTGACCCTTCTCTGAGTTGAGGGATTGAACTAGGCAGTCTCCAGAGGTGCTATCCAACCTCAGCTGTCCTGTGAGTGAAAATGGGCTACCTGGAGGAGCAAGTTCCTGGTGTGAACAGAAATGTTAAACATTTAAAACACACACTGCTTTGATAATACTGGTTTTCACTGCATCATGCACATGCTACACCTCTTTTAAGATATTTTAAATATTAAGAATGTTGTTGTGTTCCTTCTGTAGTAATTCTTGTCATTATGTAGTGCACTGGAAACCCTTGACCATTATGAACAGAAGTCCACTCATTTAAAATCTTCTTATTAGAGGTACTTGAAAGCTTGCATTTGGTACTTGTAAGGAAAGTTGTCTTTACCAGAAGTTGGTCTGGCAGTTTGCTTATGTGTTTGAGAGAGGAGCTAGGCTCATGTATCAGTGTACTGAGATTATTTTATCTGTTCTAAAGGTACAAAATGATGGCTCAGGAGGCTTACTTATAATTCTTTTCTAAAAGACAAAAATGGAATAGTAAGTCATAGCTAGCAATTATTCTAAGAAAAAAAAATGTGGCTATGCATTTATTCAGAATTTTCATTAAGTGACAGCTATATTATATGAAGACAGCTATGCTACCAAGTAGAATTATTGTCCTTATTTAAAATTTTTTGAAAAAAATTAAGTTTTGTAGCACACTCAACCTGTTGAGGCTTCATGTGTCCTGCTATGTGTAGTAGATTCTACTTTAGACTTGTTTGATGATCATGATCAAAGTGCAGTGAAATGGATGACATTAGCTTAGAGAATGGTATCATACTGTCCTGTTTAATATGTTCTATGTCTTGTGTAGTAACTCTCTCGTTACCACCATACAGGACAATATCATTACGAGAGCTTTAAGTCTTCAGTTTTTTTTAAGTAGAAACTGGAATTGTTCCTGATTCTTAAAGGAAAATCAATAGATTAGAATGCCTATATGCAAGGATGTAAGCATGCAGACTATACCAATACACTAAATGACTGTAGTCCAGGTAAAGTACCTAGAAATATGATTATGGACTGTGCACTAAATTTCAATATTGAGAAATCATCTTCTTCCCTTTTTTTTTTCTCCTGAAGTTCTTGTTTTTTGAATATCACATAAGTAATTAAACAAAACAGATATAATGCTACCGTTCCTCCACACCTTTGCAAAATCCAAACCAGACATTTTAACCATGGCATATGTTCTAGCATGACCAACTGAAAGTGGTGTAAACAAGTGCTATCTTTTCCAGAGGTATCTAATAATAGCAGTGAATTAAAGTAATAATAATATTTCACCTTTCAGCATTAAATGTTTGAAAATGCAGTGCATTATTCAGTTTCACAGGCTGTGGAATCAATAGTGACACATGCAGATTCAAGAAAGCTTTAATTATTTTGGACTGATCTGAAATATGGGTCTATTTTAGATCTGTAGTGATGGCAGGGGAAGATGGCCATGGTGTGCAACCAGAGATTTGTAGATACTTTGTTGTAGGCTGTTGTTAGATATGTTATCTTGCAAGGGCAGAATATTTCTGCAAAGGGAAGTTGCAAAATCTGCCAGAATAAAAAGATTAGCTGAAAATGTTCAGGATCTCCAGTATATGGTCTTAATTTTGTGGTCCAAATACACGCTGAAGTGTGTAGTTCCTTTGTGGTTTGTGTTACATCCTCTTTGCAACAGATCAGATCTTTGCATATCATCAATCATAACCGCTGCCACTGCACAAATACCCTAGTATGAATCCTAATATGTTGAAAACTCTTGGTATGCTACTTTAGAGAAGTATAACTGCATAGTCACAGTCCTGTTTTCCAGAAGACCAGGAAGTTCAGTGTTTTCTTGAAAAAGGGGAAAGTGTATGTGCAGGCAATAACAGTGGCTGACTATCTTGTAGTATAAAATAATTGTTGTGTTACCTTTGGTAAGATCAAATGTCCTGTGAGTTAAGAAAGGCATGTTGGTGTTTTTAATACATTTTCTTGAGGTCCAGTTAGCTATTTAGTAGGTTTTTTAGCTGTCACGTTCAGCTTACTGTTGCATGTATTCTGAGCTGCTGGAAAGTTATACTGAACAGTTACTCAGTTCCAGCTGGGAACCTTGGAGACCTTGGAGATACCCACAATATTATGCTGGAGAAAATATTACGTCAGTGTTAGTTTGTCATACTAATTGTCTTCCATCACGCTTAAGAAATTTTTTAATGGTGATTTCAGAGAGACACTTTTACATTTTCTTCTGTAAGGGAAGCCATAAATTCTGTGATTTCATGGCCAGAATGGTTGGAAAACTTGAGTCTACTCTTACTAGACTGTCAATTAAATCTGAGACGGCTGTATTGTTTTTATTAGTTCATCCAGTCCTCAATGCTGCTACATTAAACTCAGTGCTTTTCTTTATATCTGAGTTATTCAAAGCTTTTAATACAAGTTTTAACTCCAAGAAGACTGTAATATCCTGTAAGAGCCTGAATCTATGTTTCAAGGACAAAACTTATTCTAAGCATTCTGGTATGCAGAGCTGTCCTTTATTGCACACTGGACAGCCCTACCTGCTGAGTAAAGTTTGTTACCCTTTCTGGGAGAAGTATATTTTGAGGGGAAGTGTTCTGTAATTCTTGCAGTCTTCCTTGTTAGAACATAAAGGCAGATGTCATAGTAGAAATCATCAGGATAAGTACAGTTAGTATTACAAGCTGTAATAGTCTTTATTAAATATAAATAATTAAAATACACCATTAAGAATCAATTCCTTGGTCATTGCAATTTTGTTTCAGCAAGCCCTGGAATCCTTTGGTTTTCTGGTTCACTCAAGCCTTCATTGCTTCTTGCTACTAAGACAGACTGACTCTTTTTTTTTCTTTTTTTTTTGCCTGCGCTCTTTACATTTTCTTTTTCAGGCACTAATGCCTCCCTCCCTCTCTGTCCTTGAGTGCTGTCATCTGGAATTTCACGGTGATTAAACAATGTGTTGCCCTTGTGATGCTACTGTTCTCTGTTGCCTTTTGAACTCTAGTATTTTCATCTTCTGTCTGATTTTCACTGTTTTTATGTGAGTGGATTACAGCTCTGGGTTCTACTGCCGCCACTTTGGTTTCCTTGATCCGAAAGCACATTTCTTTTGTCTCGCTTGAAGCTTAGTTTTTTGTTTGTTTTGTTTTTTCTTTTTTTTTTTTTACATCTGATTTCTGTTTCTTAGTTACTTATTTAGTTACAGGTCTTAGAGGGGGAAAAAAAAAAAATCACAGTTTTGCTGCCTAACTAGTCTAAGAATATTGCCCATAATATACAGAATTTAATCTGCTTTTACTCCTGTGATGGAACTCTTTTAGTAAATTAATCTAGTCTTCCAGTGGCTTTCTACTTTAAGGAAGTGATTATAAACAAACAAAATGATAAATTTGGAGGAGAGCCTGACCTCCTTGTTGCCCTTTTATAAGCTGCTTTGCGAATTGGCTTGCTAAATGCTTGTTTGTTGTGCCAGGAAACAATTGTAAAAAATATTTTACAACTGTTCTAAGATTTAAGATTCTGATTACTAGGTTGCTGCAATGCATGTGCTGGTCTTCTGTGCACCATTAGGTTATTTTGCACCATTTGTGGTTTAGTTGAGGCTCTTATGGGCAGGACTTTTTGGTTGCTGTAATTCAGATTATGCTTAGGTGTTACCATTACTTGTATGTTAAGTGTCTCCTTGCTGGGTCATGCAAAGTACCAAAGATTTTTCCAGGCAGAATGTTTTCTGGAGTTTTGCTGAGTCTTGTTTTACATGGCAAGAGTAACAAATCTACTTTCTTTGGATACCTGTTCACAGAATCATGGAATCATAGAATGGTCTGAGTTGGAAGGGACCTTAAAGATCATCTAGTTCCCACCCTACTGCATGGACAGGGACACCTCCCACTAGATCAGGTTGCTCAGAGCCCCATCCAGCCTGGCCTTGAACACTTCCAGGGATAGGGCTTCCACAGCTTCCCTGGGCAACGCGTGCCAGTGTCTCACCACCCTCATACTAAAGAATTTCCTCATAATGTCCAATCTAAATCTTACCTCTTCCAGTTTTGATCCATTACCCTTTGGCCCCTCACTACAAGCCACTGTAGAAAGTCCCTCCCCAGCTTTCCTGTAGCCCCATTCAGATATTGTAAGGCTGCTATGAGGTTCCCCCTGGAACCTTCTCTTCTTTAGGCTGAACAATTCCAAGTCAGCCTGTCTTCACAGGAGAGGTGCTCCAGTCCTTGTATCATCTTCTTGGCCCTCCTCTGGACTTTCTCCAAGAGCAATGTGTCCTTCTTATGTTGGGAGCTCCCAAATTGGACACAGTATTCCAGGTGAGTTCTCACTAGAGCCAAATAAAGGGGGAGAATCACCTCCTTGGCCCTGCTGGCCACGCTTCTTTTCATGCAGCCCAGCACACAGTTGGCTTTTTCATTATCTAATCAGTGTGCCTAATTGGGAACATCAAGAGACAGTATAATATTTATATATATTTATTATATTTATTCTCGGAATACAAGGTTTACAAAAATAATTTTCCCTTTTAACTAATCACTTTCCTCTCACTTGCATTGTTCAGGTTTTTTGACACTTCTCCATGTGTTCTGAGCTTCCCTTGACCAAGTAAATGACAAGTTTTTGCAGGTCTAAGTTTTAAATTGTATACTTGTGCGTCAAGGGAAGTTGCCTTACAAATATCTATGTACAAGTGTGGATTTACAGAGGCTTAAAATATTTTTGGTTAGGACTACACATTGGTATTACCATAATCCCTTTCTACTTAGTTCTTTCCTCCTTTCTTCCTCTGTTTAGGCTGCAGTTACTGGTGATGTTTTACAGTCCATTTGCTTCACTGTATTTGTCCTTCACTTTGACCTTTTCTTTTCTCACCCACCCAGTGTCTCTGTTATAACTTCTCTGGCGTTGCCTGTCTATAATTTCTACCAATATCTTATCTTCTCTTCTATTATCTGTTGTTCTCATCTTTGTCCTCTTCAATTCTAGTACTAAAATTTCTGAGAAAGCAGTTGCCTGGCTCCAGAGGTGCACATAACTAGGATTGTCATGCAGCCTTCTTGTTCAGCTTGGGATCCAGCTCATTTACTTCATTTTTGCAGATAAGCCCTCTTGATAATAGAATGTAATTTCTTATCTGTATGCAGTTTTACACCTTTTTTTTTCCCCTACAACAGCTTTTGTCAGTTGAAGTTAAAGAAAAAAAAACCCAACCCACATGCTTGCAACCCTTTGCCCACAAATCAAATAACCATCATGCAAATCCTTCCTGTATATTTTTTTCTTTTATGGGAAAAGTGGGACTTCTTTCACGTGGCTAAATATAGTTGTCTAACTCTGTTTGAGGTTCCCTAGTGTATCTTCCTTGGCCTTTTCAACTGCTGACCCAAACAGCACTGATCTCTCTGAAAACCTTTGCGTCATAGGTGCCATAAATGTGCCCTGAGGCATCTCAAATGATACTAAACAACTTGGTTAAACACCTGAATGAACCTCATGGAGGCTGGGTCTCCTTTGCACCTTTGCATGTAGTGTAGCAGCTAGAATTTCTTCTTAAGTGTCACAGAGGTACAGAGAAAGGAGTTTTTTAAAATACAATCATACACCTTTTTTTTTTTCATTCAAATTATCTTTCTATTAAGAGATATCTTTGAGTCTTTATACTGAATTTTCTGCCTTTTGTTTTCTAATACATTGTTTCTCCTGTGAAGTCAGAAATAAAGCTCAAAAACATCCTGGCTTCTTGCTTCCAGTTGTTGTCTGTAAGCTTCAGGAATATTCTGACTTAGACTAAATAACCTATAAAAAGTTTAAGGTACACTTGGTTTACTGTAATAGGATTATTGTTTACAGTCAGGTGAGCAAAAGTCTCACAGTATTCCCAGGCACCATTTGTGGGTAGACGTCCTCCCCTGTAGACAAAAGTCCTGCTTCAGCAGATGGTTTTAAGAGGGACTTCTGAGCTTTAATAATCCTCTACTTGAGAGAAGAATAGCCTGGCAGCAGCAACACAACAGCAGAAAGAAAATTATTCCAGTGTCGTCTTCCAGTAGTAGTTCTGCATTTACCAAAGTTGTATTGTCATTTCAAGAGCTGCATCTTTCCTGCTATCTAATTAAGAAGAGACTGTAGGTAGTGTATTACTGTATTTGGCTTAAAACCATTAGGGTGAAACCCGGTGACAAGTCAGCAGGTCTGCATTTAGTTAATTTAAATAATTTCATACTGCTGACTTAGTATTTAGGTTGCAAATCAAAGTGAATAACTGATTCTTTTTTGCACACGTAAAGACAATTAACAGTGGCTGGTTTAGGTAAAAAATTGTTTACAGAGGGCACCAGTCAGTGTTTTTTGTCTACAATTTGTGTGACTTCTAGAAGAGATTGGTTAGCATTCTTAATAAATGAGTAATATAATTCTAATTACTATCTTAATATTCAACAAGAACAGTTTTTTGTTTTCCCAAAACTGGTTCTGCATATAGGATTGGTCACTTGTATCGACACTGTTTCCTGTTATCTGTGATGCATTTTGTGATGAAATTGCATTTGGATTTTTTGTTTGCTTCTTAAAAGCCAAATGGGTTGATGTCCTTCATATGCTTAATTCCATTCAGGTTGGTCTTACTTCAGGCTGCAGTGGACATGCGTGTTTATTCTACATATTTAGTGCTGACTTAAGAATTTTTGGGGTCAGAAAAAGCTGAAGAATATAAATATGTCAAAAGTAGAGTTTAAGAAGTTAACTGATATGTTGCTTCCTAATTCTGCTGCCTTTAGGTAATCAGGGTTGTCAATGCTGTGCCACTCCCAGTACAACATCTTTCAGTACTACCAAATGTACAGTATGATTAAAAAAGAAAGCAAAATACTCTAAAAAGTAAGTTATCAGGAGAGGAAACACTGACAATAGGATAGGTCAGTGTAGAGCTACTGTAAGGATTTAAGAAATTTCTCTGTTTCAGAGTTACACCTGTCTTGCTTGTAGTCAATCATTATTGCTTTGTTAGGCTTGCTTAAGCATTTTGATAGATGAGAACAGTGTGTGTGTGTGTGGAAAAAAATATAGATTTAGGTATTAATATTTCTATATTTATGTCTATTGGGAGCATATTAACTTTTCCTTTGAGATCCTGTAAAGTAAAGTATTTCACAATTCAATGCTGTTTGCCCAAGGAGAAAAAAGGAAGAGAGAGTAATACTTTTGAATAACAAAGTGAAGCATGTGTCGTACATCCTTTGCCTTCTACATTTATTTTTGACTCCATGCCTTTAACTTTATTGAAGTAATTTTAAATTCTGTAGTACTATTTAACTGGAAATACAATTCCACAGAAGTAATTATTGGCTAGTAGATCCACAGAAATGAGATGAATGTGATCTGAGTGTTAGGGTTTTGCTTGCATTGTTCTTACACTGGAAAGGTCATGGTCAATAGCGCTGTAGAATGCCACAAGATTTGCCTTCTGTCAAGGGAGTAAGGGCAAACAGGGTTGAAATATATGAGAAACTACATACTTGAGTGCTGGAGATGCAAGGCAAAAAGGGTAATTGTTTCATTTATGTGAGAAGGGGAGAGGATGAAGGAATATATTGATTTTTTTTTTTTTGCTGGTTTTGCTTTCAAAATTAGAATGGGAACCATCCTCAAGCTGTAAGCAGTTGGCTTTATTGGTTGAAAATGTTGGGTTTACCTTAGCACAATTATATTTGAACAGGGTAAACCACAGGTAATATATAAGTATCCGGTAAAGTAGTTGTTAAAAAATTAGTATTTCCTCTAGGTCAGCACAAACTGGTGGCCGATGATTCGAAATATTTAACACCTTACATTTTGTAAGCTTGTTGCAGAGACTAGTGTTAATATTTATGTGAAATGAATATTAGAAAGTATTAGATAATCCGTTGCATTGGCCATTGTGATTGTTTAAATACCTTTTAATATTAGAGAGCATTTTTTATTTATGCATCATGATCCTGCCAAGAAAACTGTTAACTGCAGTTTTAATTAATCTGGTTTGTGGTATTTAACAAGAACAAAACTCAGATTTAGAATAAATTTCCTTAGTCTTTAGCTTGTTTTATAATGGTGTATCTTGTTGAAAATATGTAATTTATGAAAACAGCTTATGCTCGTAGTTGCCGATAGGACAAACACATTCTTTGGTACCTAAGCTTTCTAGAGTCAGAGGTGTTATTTTTTCTGTCCTAGCACAGTAAATTAAGCAAGGCATAAGAGGAATGTATGGAGGGGAGAGGATGGAGCAGAAGAGTTGCAGAGGCCAGGGGTCACATGAGAGAATGTCTAATATGGTTCAAAAACAGGTTTTTTTTTTCTTTTCTTTGAGCAACTAGGTGAATGTCTTTGGATTCATGGCAGAAGTGATCTTACTAGAATAAGATCTGACTGAGAGGATGCTTTTTTCCTGTTTAAATATGTGAAAAAAATTGTTCTAAGGTCCGATCTTGTCATCTACAGTAGTAAGATGCTGTATTTAATTGACAGACTGAAAACCACTGATGACAGAGAAGCCCTGCTCTTTTCTAGAAGTTGAAACACCATTTTGTTCTGAACTTTTTGTCTTTATTGTTACATAGCCTGTGTGAGGCTTGATTGTAGCAGAATAAATTAAGGTTTACATTTTGATTGAAAAAGCTATAATACTGTAGGAGAGACTTGTTAAGTCATTACATTATATGTTTCTGGTTTATTTAGAAAATAAGGACAACTGCATGATTTTAGGTGAAATGCTGTGAGTGTAGTCTTAGCACTAGTGTTTTGTGATTTACGATTGACAGGGACTGAAGTAATAGTTTTATTTTGAAGCCTAGAGAGCCCTTCAAGCCTTTTGGAAAATGACTGTGCTATAAGAAAAAAATTTCTTGGAACACACATTGGCTTGAATGCTGATACATTTGGTGTCAAAATGACTTTTACTGAAGGGACTTGGGGGACATGTTTACCCTTGGCAAGTAGAAGCCATTACAAGTAACAGAAACCAAATATCACTATGTTACTTTTTACTCTGGATTCTCTCCTTGTACTGATTAGTTCTATGGTATCAGAAGGTCATGAAAACTTCAAAAACCAGAACATCTGCGTGTTTGGTCACTTACTATGGGTAAGGAATGATATACCACTAGTATTCTGTGGAAGAAGGGTGTAACACAAGGTAGTACAGAACTATGAGCATGTGAGAGAGGTAGCAGATCGGTTTGGCCAGATGCACCGGTGACATGCCTGATGTCATTGTGGCCATGCTTCACACCTGAGTGGTTTGCAGAAGGTACCCCACCCAGCTGTTGGCCCTGTCCCACAGCAGGAGTCACTGCATGGGATATGCAGCTGGCCGGAGCCCTGAACTGTGGAAGTTCAATGCCAATTTTAATTTACTGTCGTACTTGGAACACTGCATATGATGATGTCGCTTTAGAACTGAAAACACTGAGGAAAAATGAGTTGGTACCTGCTTGAACCTTCACATTGCACCTAGTGTCACAGCTTTCCTGACTTTCACTCATTAATGTGGAGCTTGTAGAGGAGAATACAGTTTATTGCTATTCTCAAAACTCTAAGCTTAGAGCACCTTGTGATCTAGTAGTTTTTCACTAATCCAACATGGAGGTATAACATTAAGACATGAAGTTGTTTTGATCCTTCTTTGTTCTAAGCAGCCTTCTATAGTATGTATGTAGTTGAAATGCAACTTCTAGTCACCTGATTTGTAGCTATGTGTACAGTTTCTTTAACTCTGTTGAAGCAGGAATGCAGAGAGTGAAAAACATGCAGCTAGTGACTGCAGTGTGAAAAGTATGTGTTAAATGAACTACTTAGCATCACATAAGAACATAGCAGAAACACATACAATTCTTTCCTTCAGGGTAGCATTGGACTACCTAAGTCACAGGCCAGGCTTTTTCACTAGGTTGTGTTCTGCCTCTGAAGCTATGAATCAAAGCTTATTCAAAGAATGTGTTAAGGTGCTATCTGCTTCAGCACATAACCTCAAGAGTTGCCTGCTGTGTAAGTTGGAATTGGTGAGGTTATTGTAAGGAGTCATACATGACTTTTTAATTGTAGTAAATATGAAGAAAAGGGTTGAGTTATGGTGACACAGGAATTGTCCAGTGTAGTAAACATGCACTTTTCTCAGTTTTTCATTGTTGTATTACAGTTTAGGCAGTCTTGTAATTATTTTCTCTTACATATTATAGGTGCACTTCCTGATGAAATTTTATGCAGTTTCCTCTAGGATTGGTGCCTGTTTTGTTGTTCTTTTAATTTAAAGATTGATTTTTGTAGATTGTGTTGAATATTTTAAGTGGTGGACCTCTACTCTTTCCTGCACCTTGTGCTCACATGTGTTCCTGACATGGGTGAAGGGAAGCAGACAGGAGAAACCTCCACTGTGCTTAACTGAGTTGCATGATCAGTGAGTTTATGATTTGGATCAATACTGTAGAGCACACCTACCCCATACAGGCTGTTGGCTTCTTGGTCAGGAGCCCTCATCCTTGGCAAATTAATCTTTACAGCATCCTTGCTTCCAGCTAGAGCCAAGATGAGTTTTCAGAATATTAGCAATTAAGACAGTCACATTGAATGTCTTTAATTGATGACAACACTGAGGCAGCAGTGTGGCTTTGTAAGGTTTGTTCAGCATTTGTTCATGTTTTTCCCCAGTTCTGCATTCATAATTTTGGAAAAAATAAGAAGTCATTTAACTTTCTCTGAACAGCGTTGTTTTTAAGGCTTACCAGACTGATTTTACTTTGCTGTGTAGATCTTAAACAAGTGGTGACACATCTTTCTTTCTCCTAATGCCCGCTACCTCACAAATCTTCTCTATTCAAAAGCTTGGAGTTAGTATTTTTTTATCTTCGTAAAGAGGAAAAAGGGATTGTGAGGTAGAGAATTAATGCTAGAAACATTTTTTCTTGTATTGTGCATGTTTTTTTAAAAGCTTACATGTAGATGACTGCCTCTTGATCTGTGTGAACTCTGAAGTAAGTTTACTAGTGAAAGAGTACAATCCAAATTTCTTTGAACTGTCACATCAGTGATTAATTGTATATTTTGTGACATGGGCAAGATGAGAATTTAATGCCAAGCTGTGATGAAGTTTATATTTTTGGTTTAATTTTGTCTCTCAATTTAAGTGTGTAATATTGCATTCTCTTGGACAGAATTTGGATAATTGCAATGGTTCCTGTTGAACTGTGTATTGTTCCATCTAAGAGTTGTGGGTGGGGAGGATAAGAGGGAGTAAGTGCTACTAAGTTTTAAAAGCTCCAGAATGTCGAAAATCCTGATCTTAGTTTACATTTGACTTAATATGTAAAACACAGCAATCTAAATATGGGTTTTTTAAGAAAACAAGATCACTTTTCTAACTTGGTGTTTTGAGACAACCCTCAGTAGTGTTTGAATTGCCATTTGAGATATGAAGCAATAATTTATTTCAAGTTTCATTGCTTGCAGAGGAGGAAGAAGCTGTGCCTGAGGAATCTTACTTCATCCCCCAAAACATCTGATGCTTATCTTGCTATATAGGTTAAATGTATTTAATGTAGCTATCCAATTTTATATTAAAATGTGTGTAGTTAGTTATTTAGTTATAAGCACATACATAAAAGTGCAAACTGTCCTTTCATTTATTACTTTTCAGGGGATATAATTTTCAATGCTCACTATCCTGACCTGCCACCAGATTTTATCTTTGGAGAGGATGCTGAATTTTTGCCAGATCCTTCTGCCTTACATGTAAGTACTTCATGGTTTTGAGAACCTTATATCATGAAAAGAGATGTGGCTTTTTTAGAATAGCTTTGGCAATTGGACTTTGCTAACAATGCAGAATTAAGAAAAAATCCAACCTTTTATCTCACGGTTATGTGAGTATCAACACTTAATCTTGATTCAAAGTTGAATCCATAAATACAGTGTTTTAAAAAAAAATATTTTAATTGAGACAAGATGACTCTATTCAGAGTAGCTATAAAAAGATGTCTTTTTAATATCTGACTATCTTAAAAATTCTGTTTTAGCAAAAAGGATTACGCAATTGTGTCTTGAAAAAGCACTTTGTTCCAGAACAAGTATCATAATATCGTGTAGTGATGTCGATTTTTGTTTTCCCATGAGGAAAGATAAAACCAGGTTTGTGTATTGTTGAAACCACTGTGTCAAAGATACCTGCTCATGTGTGGTAGTGTTAGCATAAAGAAGTGCCCTTTTAAAAGGTGGGAGGGTCAATAAACAACTTAATGAGAAAATATTTTTGAACAGTCTTATTATGGAAGAAGAAACACCACAACCTGAAACCAAGCGTTTTGTTCACTATTCAGAATCGGCCTGGAGTACTAAAGCCTTGTTTAAGAAACTATCAGTGTTTATGCCTTTAAAAAATTTCTCCTTTTCAGAAGTTAGTCATAGTTGCCAAAGTCATATTAGGGTATTTTGAAACCCAGAATTTTTCTTGTTTACTCTTCCCCTGCCTTAGGAGTCTGTTCTGCTGCCTTTGCAAACCTGCAGCCTTGTTTCTGGGTTGTCAGTATTGTTTGGCAATAGGGTTTGGGCATTTCTTTTTTCCAATAAGTGTCCGGTGCCTGTGGTTATGGTGCAGAATTTCCTCAGAATTTTTAGCTTTTATTAGAAAGTTGACCAAAAAAGCAATTGGCACTTTAAATATATTTCATTTTGTATGGGTATATGGGAGCCACTGGCCAAACATGCAAGAAGTGTCTTTTAATTGAACTTCCCTTGGTGTAGAGCCTTGTCAGGGAGAGCCTCTTTGCATAGTCCTCAGCTGCATCTTCTTTTGTGCTTTGAAAGCATGTCTGCAGTGCAGTTGGGTGATTGCATCAGGTATAGGAGCTCCCAAAAGTAAGTCAGAGACTGTCATGCTTTACTGTTTAATGCTGGGGTATAGGCGTCATTGTGGAAGAACATGAGGTAGTATCCAGAAAGTTGAACCTATCCTTGCCATGTGACATGATGTGTTGGTTTTTGGTTTTATCTTTATTCACCTCTTACTAGTTTTTATTGAGAAAATGTAAAATCTTGAAATATTTAGTTTTAATAATGATTTTTAGCCTACTTTACAGAATTCTTAAAATGTAAATGTGCTATTCCTTTTCTTTCCTCAGTCACTTGGCTGTTAAGCTCACAAGCTGCTTTGGGAAGGAGTTACGGTGCTGCTGAGTAGCTGTTATGTTAGGCTTATTTATAGAAAATGTTTTACGTCATATGACAGTTCTAGAATTGTTTTCACAATCTTTTATTTACCAGTTCTCCTGTTTTCACCTTCTTCTGTTTCTGTTGTTTTACGATCTTACAACCTCCTGAGAAGTATTCACGCTAGCAACCGCTTTCTGCAGCTGATGTTAAAAGAAGAGGAATCTTTTTAATGTGCTGGCAAGCTGAAATAAATAACAAACAGCAAATGAGATATTAAACAAAAATAATTTGGGGCATATTGTAGAAATGCTGTTCAGATAGAGTGTGATATGTGTCACTGTTTGACTCAGGTCCGACAACAATGCTCTCGATCCCCTCCCCCTCCCACCCAGGTAGGGAAGGAGAGAGAGAAAAAGAGAGAGACTTGGCTGGATTGAAAACTAAACTACACACCTTTAATTAAACACTAGTGATAAAAGAAAATATATATAATTATATACAGATATGTTCAGGTATGTGCAAGAGCCTCTCGCCTCCCCCCACCCCCAGCAACTCCCACAGCACTCCCCTCAGCTGGAACTGTTCTGAGAAATTCCAGAGCTGCTGCTGGAGAAAGCACAAAGTGATGAGGGTCAGGAGAGCTCGAGCCTGGGGGTCGATGGTGCTGGATGGACAGAGTCCTCCCTGGATGCCGGCCATGGGTGGGAGAGAAGGGAAGAAAAAAAAAAAGGAAGGAAGTTGTCTTCTGTGATCTCTGACCTTCCTCTGGGCTTACGTAGATATATGGAATGGAATATCTCTGGCCAATTTTGCTGTCTGTCTAATTCAGCCTCCTGCGGGGGAGAGTCAGATCTCCCTGTAGTGTCTGAGCCGGCAGAGTAAAGATGCGACCTTGAAGACCCAGCAGTTAGAAAAACATTCCACTGTCTTATCAGCTTTAGAAGAACACACTGTTGCTAGTTAAAAGAAAGCTCACTGAAGGAAAAAAAAATCAGTAGAAGGAAAATTGGCTTCATCCTGGCTCAAACCAGGACCGATATGGTGCTATATTTCTCATGTGGAAGGAAGTCAGTAGCACTAGTGATTCACAGGGAAACCTGCAAGGATCAAAACATTCTTAGTTTTCTTTCTTTCTTTCTTAAATTGTTCATTAATGATACTTTTGGGAATGTTGCTTTTCTTCTGCCTAAGCACAGAACAAACTTCCCATCTTCTTCATTGGAAAGTCACTTGAAGAGCCATTTGCTCCTTGATGCACAGTGAGATATTAACCAGCCTATTTTAAAATTATTTAAAGCAAACCAAAAAAGAAATTTGCAAGCCAACAGCTTTCCTGGGGTCATTATGTCTTTCTATAGTGTTCACTATGTAAATGTACCTGTTTTTGATAAGGTCCTTGGTCATTCTCCTGCAGTCCTTCCTGATGTTATCAGAGCATATTAATTGCACCTTGCAGCTGTGGTCTATATGGAGTGTCTTTGCTTTTGCATTCACCTTTTAATATTGGAACATGACTTGCAGAGGCTCTGAGGGGACCTCATATCAACCTTCCAGTATCTGAAGGTGGCCTACAGGAAGGCTGGGGAGAAACTTTTTTCAAGGGCTTGTAGTGAGAAGGCGAGAGGTAGTAGATCAAAACTGGAAGAAGTGAGATTTAGATTAGACATTAGGAGGAAATTCTTTAGTGTGAGGTTGGTGAGACTCTGGCACGCGTTGCCCAGGGAAGCTGTGGAAGGCCCATCCCTGGAAGTGTTCAGACAAGGTTGGATGGGGCTCTGAGCTACCTGATCTAGTGGGAGGTGTCCCTGCCCATGAAGGGGGGTTGGTTGGAACTAGATGATCTTTAAGGTCCCTTCCAACCCAAACCATGCTATGATTCTGATTCTGTGATTATTATGCTAAGTATTTGAATAACTGCTTTTTTTTTCACAGATCTCATAGCTGTTTAACAAAGATAATTTTAAGTTAATTATATCAACATCTAGATACTTTTTAATTTGTTAACATACCTTTCTACTGCCTGTAAGTAATAATTGATTAGCACATTGAGTGTAATTTAATGCTTTTAATCTTGAGCAATCTTCAAATACTTTTGATGCAACAGTTCCTGGCAATCAAAACAAGAATCTACCATGCACAAAAGCATGTAGATTGTATTAAACGAGGAGCACAGTCTCTAAGTAAGTAATACATGCTGCTGGATCTGTGGGAATTCTGACATGGAGCCTTCCTGCGCTGCTCTCATCTGCCTGCGTTTCTTGTTTTCCAAGCAGAAGTCATCACATGCTGTTACATGGCTTGAGTCAGGCATTATTCGTGGCTTGAAAGGAGAACCAGGTACTCCAGATTCCTCAAGCTCATGTGGCTTTAATAGAGGCTCTCAGTAGACCTCCCTGAAGATATCTGAATGGCTGTGCTGCAGATCACTTCCGTCACTCCTTCAGTTTCCGTGGCTGTGGGCAGACCTTCGAGTTAGGTTTTCATTTAAGCGTAGTAACAGGTGTTCACTTAAGCAGCTGTTAGCCAGACAGCTCAAACAAGATGCCAGAAATGGTGCATTTTAAGGAGTAGATGCTGTAGGTGAAGACTTCATACTATCTTTCCCCCCCCTCCGGAGAATTCCTGAATGCTTCGTTGCATGCCTTACCAGAAGTAGTTACTCTCCTGGTTGCAAAATCTCATGTATTCTGATCTTCTAGAATAATGTGAAAATTGAGGAGCAACACAGCAGAGCAACTAGTCCTTTTATTTTAGTTTGTCATACAGTTTTAATTACAGTCAGAGAGCTAAATTCTTTAGGTTGGTGATGCTATTCATGCTCAAAGCATTATTAGAAAGAAACATTTTTTATTCTCATTAAAAATGTTCTCACCTATTGTATGTGTTTGATACTTTTATGTATAGTATGCATAAATAAAAGAAGCTTATCAGAATGTAAATAGAAAAGTTCTTCCATGCTCTAGTGTTTATTCATTTTGGATGACAAGTATTAGAAATGTATTTTTAAAACAACCTATGATTCACTCCATTCTGATTAAAAATTCAGTTGGCATAAAGCAAGATTGGTGATTGTGTGCGGATTAGATTAATTTGGAGCTCATTACAATGACGCCAGTTTGAGTAACAAGAATTGTTTGTTATGTTAGCCTTGTTGATTGTTAATATGAGCCAGTTAATAACTGAAGTGCTTATGCAAAATGAAAACCCTATTTTTCCAGTGATTTTGAAGTATGTTCTGTTCAGCAAAGTGGAAACAATAACAGTATGTGCAAGCTAACGTGTCAATTTAAGGAATTGGGCTTTTAAGCATCCAACTTCAGGTCCCCAGCGAGTCTCCCCAGAATTATTCTGCTTACCCACTGCAATCAGAAAGGTTCTCTTAGCTGTAGTGGGGATGGAGACAACAGGACATTAGCATTTTCCAAAACCCAGTAAGTGTTGAATGTGTCCTAGTGGGTTAGTACGTATGGGAATACTTAGTGCTGCATTCACATGGGACAAGGGCATTGGGATCACAGGACTTCAGAGAATGGGACACAGAAGTTCTCATGATAGTATGTAGCACTGGGAAGATTGTTTCCCCTTGTGTAATTGTTAATACTGAGTACAGATTTCAGTCACAGTGGAGCTGATGCATCTAATTGTGCTACTGAAGTGTATTTGGTGTGATGCTCTGTATTTTCTGTAGAACAATGTTTATTTTAAGTTCTTGTAGTTATTAGAATCCATATTTATCATTTGGCTATATGATGGCAGTCATGAAGGCTGCATTGTTTTCTGTGTCTGTGTTCAAAATCTTAACCATTATTACTGTCAACTTGCTGAGATAGTTTTTAGTGAGTAGTGAAGAGATCCTTTAAATATTTCCCTGTTCTGTAATGCTTCTTAAACATCTGTTTCATGCACCTGATAGTATATCAACAGCATCTGTTGTCTCTGTGATCACAGTAGCTACAAAAAAGTCCAAACACCCCTTACATTAACTAATGCCATTTGAACTATTTTGTTCTTAAAAGTCTGGCTGTTATATTGTTGGCAAAGATGGAGGCATCGAGTGTTCCCGTATGAAAGCCTCTACGAAATGGCCACGAGCATGATCGTTTTCAGAGTAGGACTTTAAACTTCAAAGTTGTGGTGGTGGGTTCTCTTTGTCAGGGAAACGTGTCAGTAAGTTTGAAATATTTTAGCATTTATTTTTCTGCTTGCTCTATTTGGGATGGAAAGAAATTATTTCATTCTTGAACCCCTAACCTACAACTCCCCTACTGAAAGCCTTAAATTACTTTGGTTTCAGTTGAACTTGGGGAATTTAGGTGAAACAGAATGCAAGATTGGATCCTGCATTTCATGTTTTTTTTAAATTATTATTATTTTGAACTTATTTACATTAACATTTCTTGTGTTGAGCTTTTCAGTTGTGTCTTGACTTTGTCAAGATGTGTTTTGATTATTTATAATCTAGTTCTCTTTACTGTTTAACTTTCTAAACCAAATGTGAATTCTGAAAACTGTTTATTCCTGCCCTTTTATATTGATCCTACTTATTTGTATATATGGGGGTAGTATGTATGTGTGCATTTACATACACATATATATGATAACCTATATATAAGGTTAGCTTCTTCACATGCATATGGTCACAGAGGGGTTGCTAAGGTTTGTCTGCTATGGATACACAATGGTGACAGAATCACATCAGAGGAGTAATTCAATTCCGGAACATTGCCAGCAGAAAGACCTTTTGGCTGGTGTTGTTGGCATATATGATACACGTTTTTGGCTGTTTTCAAATGATAAAGCTAAGACAATGCAACATTCCTCTTGAGACCAGACCTGGAAGAATCTTAATTTTGAATGTATTTTAGTCTCGTTTTGGTGTCTGAGCTCCACACACTTCCCCTAGGGAATCCTCATTTGTTTCCTTGACCCAGCTAGCAAGGGATGTCATAAACCAGGCACAGGTTTTTTGGCTTTTATTTTTACTGTGCCTGTACTGGACTTAAAGTGATAATTCCCCAGAACAAGATTTTGGCCGAGAATGCTCTCCTGCGGTAACCTAGCTGGCTTCTCTACAGCCTGTGTGGGGCCAGGATTCAGGAGGTCCTTCTGAGAAGTTATACAGTGCTGAGAATGAGTGGTAGGATTGTAGCTGTGTGGTAAAGATGAAGGATATGCAAACAGTTCAATGGAAAGAATTCAAGAGAGATGATATAAAGCAATTTTTTCCTATCATCTTTCCATTTTCTCTTCCTTCAAGGCCTTTTGGCATTATGAAAAGATTCCTTTTTCTCCTTGTTTTAGTTTTCTGAAATTTTCTTCTAGCCTTTCCCTTTTATTTGTCCTCTTTCTACAGAATTGTTTGTATTTTTGAGGCTGAGAGGGTGTTAGCTACGTTGCGTTATTTAACCATTTTGTATTAATGTAAAATCATTATATATCTTTCCCTCACTTTCTTTTCCTAAAATTTCAGCATTTCCTAGCACTGTTTACAAAACTTGGCTTTCTATCTCAGAGTGTAAGCAGGAGAGGATATGCTGAGGTCAGAAGTTCTGCTTTAGATAATCACAACATTTTGGCTAGACTTTTCACCTAGTGAATCCAGAAATTGAAAAAATATCTACAGTTTGATACAAAACTGATAATGTAGTTATGACTATTTTTTGCTTCCATTCAGTACAATATAACCATACTTTACTTAAGCAAAGTTTTATTAAAATTTGGACAAAAATTATTATTAGAGAAACTGGCATTTTAACTCAGAAAATTAAAGGAATCTAGCCCTGGCATGTAATTGTATTGGCACAATGTGCTTCACTTCCTTACAAGAACTCTAGAACAGTAAGAAATGGTTTGGCTTTAAAGCAACAGCTTTCTAGAAACACAAGTTTTCATTATTGATTTTTTTTTTTTAAAGAAAAAAAAAAAAGGGAGAAAATATCTGATCTAGCCGAGTCTTTCTGATTGAGAATACACTTGAGTTCAATGTGGTACACCCTCTGAATTCAATTTGTTAAGCCAAGATAATTCATTTTTCCATGGAGAAAGTTGGTCATTGCTCATGAATATACAAGCAGAACAAGTTTTAAATTAACACATTACAGCAGGTCGGTTAGACACAGGTATTCTGTCTGATGATCTGGTTTCATATTTAATTCAATTCTAGACTGTGAAGTCTGTTATAACTGTGCTTTTCTCCAATGGAGTTACTTTAACTTTGGGACCCTGCAGATTCTGTCCTTCAGAAAATATTGTTGAGGCTAAGAAATGTCTTTTCACTCAGGGGAATTTTCAAAAGATATGTTCCTTTCCCCAAATGGAGGAGGGCTCAGGATACAGTTTCTTTACTTTTTTTCTGGTCTAAGTTTCTGTCTGTATTTGTTTCAAACATCTCTTTGGTTTACTCATTCTTCACGTGCTTTTGTCTGTTTCCTTGCTATCTTCTGTCTCAGATCCTTAGGCATATCTGCACTTTTTTGAAGAGAACTACAGAAAGGTAGTTCAAATTTAGGCAAAATCTTGAATCTTCTGTTGAAATAGCAGTGTTCAAAGTTTTATGTTAATTTTGCTGTATACATTTTTCTATAGATGCAGCTTTTACGTGGTTTAAGGGTCCTTTCTTATACTGCTTTTTTTAAAAGAGATAACTAATTTGCATTCATTTCTCTGATACAGTAGAGAAATAATTTCTATTTCTTATGTCTTAAGGTTTGCACAGTGGTATTTTGTAAATATTTTCTTTACGGATAGTATTTTCAAGGCCTGGTAAACTCTTTTGTAGGACAAATGTGAAAATCAGGATGGATATATTTGGGTAAAAAAAGGTTAGAAGTAAACAGTTCTGCGTATCACCCAACAATAAATGCTCAAGTGGACACTGTCCAAAGCATTAGCTGTGAAGGTTCTGCCTCTTTGCTGTAGCTAAAATTACATGTTTTGACAGGAAAGGAAAAACCCCAAGAACTGATAAGATTGAAAGACTTGCTATTTAAAAAGAAACTCTTGAGGTAAAGCATTAGCATTGAGACAGTGTTATGTTCTCTGGTCCACTGAGAGTCTGAGGAGCTGGAACCCGTTCATGATGCCCTTAGTGCACAGTGAGTAAGTTGTTAGGTAAAAGATGCGTGTGTCTTGTGTCGAAATTAATCTCATCTTCACGCTTTGCTCCTTTCACTTGCCATGTCTAGTTCAATATGTATGCCTCTGGTAACAGACTCCCAAGGGAAAAAAAAATGCTGTGTGCTCACACGGATTAACTACTGATGAGTGTATTGGATTCCCTATCCAAGGATTTATATGTGCTGAGGGAATAAAGAAATTTCTTCTCAGAACAGGTAAAGATGCCATCTGGTTTTGGGAGAGGTGTGCTGGGAGGTCTGGAGAGAAACAAGCTTTACTCTAATCTCTTAGTAAAGTAGCACAAGAAATACTTCTGCATGCCAGAATTTTAGGAGATTAATTAGATAGTATTGTACTCTCTCTGTTTTTGATAGTAGGCAGTTTCAGCTTTTAAGGGTCTGATTATCTTGTAAGAGAGCTCTGTGGGAGAAACAGGCTTCTTCTGGAAGGGTGCACAACTTAAAAATGCTCTTCCAGGCTCAGCCTCACAGTTTCTGTATCTCCAGAGCACCCTTAACATAAAAAGATCAGCTGTCTCTTAACTGCTCCTACAATGGGGCATAGGAGTAATTTGCAGTAACCTTTGGAAATCGAGTTTGCTCCTTTTTCTGATGAATGGTACTTGAGAGGCAGTGGTGCATTTATTCTAATTGAACACCTCAGAGTGTTCTCTGTGTCAGATTTGCTGAAGTTTAGAGTCACCTTGGGTATGGGATTGTTAATCAGGAATCATGTTCTGTGGTCAGTGGAAGAAAAGAGGAAAAATAATTGTATACAAAATACAAGGTGCTTTTCCGAAAGCAGTATTGACTTCTTAGTATGTTGTTTTCCTGCTCTGTATTTTTGTGCTAATTCAAGGCCTTTAGGTATTTGAGATTTCAATCAAGTGTTTATAAGCTATTGTGCTTCCTGCATCCAGTTTTCACAGCCTTTTGCTAAAAATAAAAAAATAAAATAAATACTGACTATCCCAAGCTTTGCTTTATGCAAACATTTTATCTGTAGTTCACAATAGCTAGTAGAGCACACGTCTGGAAGTTCTTGGGTTGTATTTGGCAAAAGTGCTCCTTCGTTGAGCTGTTTTCATGAAATGTTCAGTTCTGATGTTTGCTTGTTCCCAGAAATGATCATTTCAAGCAGATAGCTCCAGAAAGTTGTTCCAGTGGTGCTTTGGGGGAGGGGGATATGAAGAACCTGTGAAAATAAGATGACAAGTAGATGGCACGTAGGTTTACAGTGATTGATTTGAAACTGCAGCCTGTAGGATGTTTTAAGTGCTGGCTGCTAAGAAACTGAAGTCTTTGAAGTTGTTACAACACTCCAGCCCTGCAAATACTGTGAAAAATATCTGTTGATAGAAAGATGTGAGCATATGGCAGATAATTATCCTGTGCCTTTTTCTGTTAGCAATTTCCCCATGGTGGCCTGTGAAGACTATAGCAAAGCAGGAACTGAAACCAGGTATCCCCGTTTCTAGAGTAATACTGTAGCCACTGGACCCATATCCCCTGTTTCTATATGGAGCATAAGTGCTGACATCACAGTGTGATCTTTCTCATTTCAGGTAAAAGCTTAAATTGGTGCTGATTTTAAGCCTCTGTAGAATCCAAGTTTTGTGTGTGTGGTGTGCAGAGATACAAACAAAATGCAAATCTGTACTTAACATTATTCCTTATGATAATTCTGGATGAAACATGTTATAGAAATGCATTGCCACTGCTATGGGCTTGGGAGGTTTTGTTTACTGACATTTTCTTGTGAAAGTTAATGTCTTGCTTAGAAATAAAAAAGTACACTAACTTAAAATAAGATCTTGCTGTTGTTTCCTGTAGTATAGCCAGGAAAAACAGTTACAATCTGTCTTCTTTAAAATCACATTCCTGGAAGATATTCTGGCAACCTGGATATTTAAACACATTTCAAAGAAAAACAACTTCAGATCTATTAGAAATTGTTACTGTATTTTCTTTCTGATAGTGTAGAACTACAGTTTGTTATAGACATTGCTTGGAGTTAGGAAGGAAACAATCTTTGAAGGAGACTATGAATTAGCTGCTTATGGAACATTAGGTGCATTATGTTCTGAAAAAAGGGGGAATAGGTAATCACGGATACTGAGTTGTTAGCATTGGTTCTTGATTAGTGTTTTGGAAGGGTAAAGGAAAGACTGCAAAGCACAAAATGTTCCAGAACAAAACTTTAATGTGGTTTCTTTGCCAAAAGTTGAATAGCATGGCTACTTTGGAAAGCTAAGTTCTGCATGTCTTTGCTAGAAGGGCTGAGAAGCTACTTTGGGGGGGGTTTCACTTGCCTTGCCTCTAAAAACTTCTCATTAAAACTGATTCTGTCTGACTGCATCCATTTGGTGTCATTGCTATTCATTTAAATGAGTTACTGTTGAAATGGCGTAAATTGCACTCTGTGGGTGGCCTTATAATATCTTTACTCTGCCTCTTCATACACACTTTAAGTGAATTCGTTTTCTCAACATTTTGGTTACGTCTGATGGTCCAAAAACCTTTCCCTATCAAACTGCTCTCTTACTGTGCAAGCAGGTCCTGTCAGGAGCAAGGATTAAGAGCCAGGGAATTCAAAGATTGACTTTGCACCCTAACAAAATCCATGGTGTTACACTTAATGAAAATTATGCTCCTTGGTGAGTTTTTTTTAATTGAATCTATTGGATCTTCAGAACAGATCTACTGCTGATTGTGGTCTACTAGTTTCAGTGTGATAATTGAGTATTATGTTTATATTGCCACACAGTGTGAGATAGAGGGTGAAGTTAGTAGATGTACATGCAAATGCTTAATTACTCTAAGGTCTAAATAACTATTTTCTCGAAGACCTTTTCCTGAACCATAGTCCAATAATGAAAGAAGTTACCAATTGCCAAGGAAGCTTCTGCCACAAAAGAATATTCAACTTCCTTATGTTAAATTGCTTACTCATAGATAGGTAAATACTTATTGACCATCTTCTGTATGACAGTAGCTACAACTAACTGTGTGGGCAACAATGCTCCTGCATTCTGCTCTTTTATCATATGGAAGTTCTTGTTCCATTATTTTTTCTGATGACCATTTTGAATTAATTCCCTAATTGGAAAAATGGGGCTTAGCCAGTTGTTACAGATGACAATATCAGGCTATTATGTTCACGGGAAAATACATACTTGTCTTCTGAATCTAGTAAACCTACTATTAAATTAAACTGCTTAAGATAAGGTAATAATTCAACTTTTTAGGAAAGTTACACAAATTGTGGTATGGCCAACCCAAAAGCCAATGAAAAGGCTGAAATTAAGATCTGAAGTGTCGAGTTGCTCCTAGTTTTAGTGAAGATTATGGAGAGACATGCAAACAGTGTCTAGATAGAAGAGAATTGTTTAACATCTGTGTGCTTAGAAATGACAGGTAAGTTCGTAGAATCACTTAGGTTGGAAAATACCTTCAAGATCATCGAGTCCAGCCATTAACCCCACTCTATCAAGCCCAGCACTGAGCCACATCCCCAAGTGCCACATCTACATGACTTTTAAACATATCCAGGGATGGTGACTCAACCACCTCCCTGGGCAGCCTGTTCCAATGTCTGATAACCCTTTCAGCGAAAAAGTTCTTCCTTATGTCTAGTCTAAACCTCCCCTGGTGCAGCTTGAGGCCATTTCCTCTTGTTTTATCACCAGTTAGTTGTGAGAAGAGACCATTTCTTTCATGACATGTGGAAAGACTGATAGCATTAAAAATGGTCATAACCAATCTGAGAGGTACATGTAAGCCTTCGTATAAGATGAGCATGAATGCAGAACTGGTTGCAGATGCACAATATGAGTTGGTTCATACTTGTATGTTCCTGTACACTTTCAGTCTAGCTGGCTAACTGTTGAGTAACTTCAAAAGTTTGCACTGCAGAGTTCACTTAGAGATATCTGTTGGCAAACAAGACAAGGAATTTAATCCAAGTCTGGAATTCTTTATTTTAAATGCATTATGGAATGTTCTGTAAAATTTCATTAACTCTCTGGGAAGTCTGCAAAAATCTCATTTTATATTAGGAAAGATTTGTTGAGTGAAATATGTAACTTCATCTGTCAGTACCCCAGTCAGTGTGCTCGTTATTTTAATATAAAACTCATTTTTATTGTAATTTTATCATACTTTCAGATTAAAATCTATCTTTTAGGCATGCATTTGATATTGGTAAAATGATATTAATGTATAAATTTTGTCAGGGAAGAAATTGAAGATCGTGCTGGATAGAGCGGAAGGAAGTTTTGGTAGGAGCCACAGAAAGCACAAGTCTTTTTCTGTATGCATATTTGCTGGTTATTTCTTTAATTGGGTTTTTCATACCTGCCAGGCTTCAACAGGTCTGGCTGTAGAAAATGAGGTTATGTGTATTTTTGTATTTCCAGGTTTTTTCTGAAGACATAACAACTAAAACTCATAGTTTGAAGTTGCATTCAGAGCATAATTCTTATGCAAGATCTGAGTTCTGTGGCAAAACTTGAAGCTGTGGAACACTGAAACACCAGGAGCTCGCTGTGTTCTTCTAATGTTTTAAATATTTAAAAATACTGTTCCTTAAAAAGCTCATGTTGGAATACAGCCTTCAGGCAAACAATCAGAAAATGAAGTGCACTCCTTCTTTTTGCTCCAAAACCTTTAGTTAAAGATTTTGCATATTAAAACAACTTACAGAGTCTAACAGTGTATGCAACAGTGTATTGCTTAATACAATTTTATTGAGAAGATACTTTCTCTCTAAAGAAGGGGTTCGATTTCCTGTTGCAGGGAAACTGCTCTCATTGAATTAAGTGAGAAACAAGTGCATGTTCTCAGAAGAATCATTATAATGCTGAAATTGTAGCGATTAGGCATTCTACAAAGGATCAACTTGATAAACATTGAATTCTGCTTTAGTTAGGTTTTAGCAATGTATGTTACATGTAATTGCTTACTTTAATTTTAAAAATAGAAGGAAGAAGGTACTGAGAGAACAATATAGAATGTATTTTGACTTGAAATTGGATCACAATAAAATGGTTTTACAGTATTTTAAGATGAATTAATGTAGTGCTTAAGGCCAATAAGCAGCTCAATGATATTGAAAAAAAAGTATGTACATAAGTATGTCATTGTTTCGGAAGTGTTTGTGTTAACATTTATACATCGAGATCTTCTAAAAAGAACAGCACTACTGGAAAGTTAACCAGATTACTAGAAATGTAATAGCCAATTACCAAATAACAAGCACTACAATAATATAATTTTAAAGTTAAAAATTAATTTTTACTTAAATCCGAACTTGTGTTACAGAAAATCTGTGTAACCCTTATATATTTACTCTTTCATCAGTGAGAATCTGTTGTAATTGACATATGTACTGAGTGGGTAGTTTAATTTTTCTCAAGGTTATTTTTTTTTTATAAACAGTTTATGCTTTGTTTGAATTATTAGTTGACAATTGAAAGGTATTTAATAAGGATCCTGTAGTCAAATATTTCATTTTAATTCCTGTAGCTTTAAGGCAGTACAGCATAAACACTGGTTTGGTGAAGTGTTCTTGAATTCTTTGAAGAAAGCAATATTCTAGCTCCGTGTTGGATAAATGACAATGGATTTCCTCTTGCTCTTTTTTTGTTCTGTAGTGTAACGTTATTTAAAAACCAAAAGGTTCAGTTGCATTTAGGTCAGTTATTAAAATATTGTTCGTCATTTCCTTTGATAGAACATTTCTATTGTGTTACACCAATGTAATTAGGAGGAAAGGTTATTCCCACTTGTCTGGCTGATATCAATACATACTGGCTTATTACATCCTCTGTCTTTCTGGAAATGCTTTATTTGAGCAGCAGCTTGGGAACAGGAAATTTAAGGTTGTACACAGTCTGGTTCCAGACTGCATGATACACAATGTATTTCCTAGAAGATGCTGTCTACCTGACAGATTTTCTCTAGTATTTTGTAGAATTGGATAAGGTTAAATGAGTTCAAATTGGAAATAAAATATTGGCAACTGTAGATGGCAGACAAGGTAGAACAAGGCTTTCAGTCACTCTGTTGTATGCATTTGAGGAACTTACATGAACAGCATTAGTATCTCACGTTCACCAGCTGCTTTGGAACATAGTTTACCTTTTAAGATATGGCAATGATAATACTCCTATTTAATAAGGTGTATTTACTCTCTAGGAAGAAAAAGAACAAATACTTGTACTTCAAACCATGTGGGATCTGTGATGTTGTGGTAGCTCCTGAAGGCAGAAGTTCAAAGATAGTATCTTAGCCATGCTGGGCAGCCCTTTCTACCAGAATCATCGTGAGCAGAATAGGAGTACAGTTCAATCCTGTAACTTATCATTGAACAGAATTCTTCTATGTAAACAAAAGCAAATTGTAATCTGCAGTTATATCCTGTTGTGTTTCTTAAGCTGGAACCTCATTTTGGGTGACTCTGTAAATTATATAAGCACTGGGTCTATTTCAAGTCTGTACTTTAAAGTTGAGCGTTCTGCTAAGCACTCCATCCACACTCTAAGATGTTAAGTTTTTCTTTTTTCATCAAAGCAAGAAAAACATCTGTGTTTCCGAAGAATGAGAGCACTACCTTCCAAAACTCTTATTTCCCCCATTTTCTTTATGTGTGTCCAAAATGTATGTTTTTCATCCTAATCACAGGAATGAGTGATATGTCGACAGCTAAGGCAGCACTGTCAGCCATAGTAATTAAAAAATCATACATCATGTTGCTGAAAGTCATGACAGTGGTCTAAAAAATATTTGTAAGACAGAAAAAGGATTGTATTTCTAAATTGTATTTCTTTTGGTTATCCTTATTTTTTTTTTCCCCTTCCCCCCATGCCCTGTATATAGGTATTGTATACACAGATTTCTTTGGCTGTCTGTTAGCTATTAACTTAAACAAGAAGGAGTGAGGATGATGCATAGGATGTAGCTGAGATACCCTTAAAAGTGATCCCCTCCAAGTCTGGGTACTTCAAGAAAAACAGCATGTAAGATTTGAGATTAAATGGCCTTAACAAACATTGCTGGGTTTTTTTCCCCTTGAAAAAAGCACAAGATTTTCAAGGAGGCAATACGTATTTGATGTTTCTTTCTCTGACAAATTAGACTTGCATGTTTTAAGTGATAATGGTGAAAATGAGACATTTGTTTTGGTAACATCTCGATATACATTACTTCAGCTGGAAACAGTATAAAGTTGCGGAAAGAGGAGTGCGTGACATATTTTTTAGGCCATCATACACATATACTGAAGTGTGTAGAAAGCATTCCAAAGGGATATGTCATAAACTCAGTCATCAGAAATAATAAAATTATAAGCCTTTAAAACGGAAGTAGCCACCTCACTAGAGGTTAAGCTACAAGTAGGTTTCATTGCAGAGCTGAAGATTTGGTGTCTGGTGAGTAACTGATTAAGCTTTCTGTAACTTTTGCAGAAGAGTATTGGAATATAAAATTTATACACAGCTCTTTAATTTCTTTTCAGGTCAGAAATATGGAGTCTTACCTTAATAACTGTTTCAGTTTGGGTTTTTGTAAATGTCTTCATAGAATCAAAAAACAGCTGAGGTTGGAAAGAACCTTTAGAGATCATATAGGCCAGCCCCTGTGCCTGGGCAGGGTCAGATAGAGCAGACTGTATGGGATCTTGCCTAGTCAGGTTTTGAGAATGGCCAAGGATGGAAACTCCACAACCTCTCTATGCAACCTGTTTGCTTCAATTTATTAGTTTTGGTTTTACACAAAATATGAATAGCCTGTATATTTTAGAGGACATGTTGGTTTTTTTGTCTAGCTTCATTCATTTACTGTACCTAGGTTAAGAAACATAATTTTTTATGTGCTTGAATACGAGGCAGCCTTAGGAAAACCTCTTCAAAGTACAGAAATGTTTTCTGTCCTTTCATTGTAGAAAATTATGCATACCAAGGCAGTTTTTTCATTGAAGAAGTAAAAAAGGGCTAATGCTTTTTTTGTCCTTGCCAAAGAATGTAAATTATGCATACAATTTATTAGATGTCTACAACTTCCAGGACAAAAGTAGCCATGCCATCTGTAACTACTTTGAGTTCAGATAGTGAAAAGTAATTTTATTAGAAGATACTATGTTAGTTGTAAAATGCAGACATCTTTGCTAGTTCTAAGAATCTTAACAGTAACTCAACAATCCATGCAATTTAAAATCCTGTTACAGCTAGTTTGTTGTCATATGTCTATAGGAAATCCAGAAATACAGAATAATTTTGCCTGTACTCAAAACTGACCAAAACTCACGTAACTGTTATCGTGCCCTGAGGTTTTATCCAGACCACCTGTTGAGGACATAAGTACAAAGCATATGTGCTCCTGCTTTAGACCTGTCTTATGTCCAGTAAGCATGGAGTGCAGTGGAAGTTCTCATCTGGACTTAACATAGATCCATTCTAGGTCAGTCTACATCAACCAGATGTAGGCATGCAACATTGATCATGTTAGGCATAATTTGTAACACAGAAAACCTTCCTGAATAAAATTTAACTGTGCATGGAAGACTAGTCTAAGCCAATGATAGAGTAGTTAAACTGGGAGATAACATTGCTACTGACACAATTATTAATTGTATGAAGATTTTTATTTCTGTTAGCCATGTTTCTTGATAAGCAATCAACTTGTAATAAAAACATCTGCCAGGCCCATTGAAGAGGCTTGTGTATAGATGGACTTTGTGTTAAGGGGATGAGTCAAGATAACTCTAGTGAAGAGACAGTCAACGCGAAGTAAAGCACAAGTGAAGCAACAGAAGAGAACCCATTTGTTCCACCACTGTCAATACTATATACACTGTTTGAGTAATGGAGTAGTTTCCATGGTTGGTGTTAATTTGGCGTATTCACTTGGCTGGCTGCTTTTTCAGTCAGATATTGTGCAGGGCTGTACTTACCTGATCCATGGGTATTTCATATCAGTTTTAATTTTTTTAATTCAAACTTCTCAAGTTTTCACATTCCGCAGTATAATTTTAGGGAGGAATGGAATGGTGATTTGGACCTTTTTATGCCTGGTAGTAGCCCTGTTATCAGTTTTCTCGTAGTTCCCTGTATGGAGCATGCTTTTCTGTTTGAACTGGTTTTCTTCCAAAGCACGATAGGAGCTTTGCATTTAATATTATGATTTAGCTTTTTCACAAAGGTTCCACATACATATGTGTCTCTGGTATCAGTATGGAAGGGGAAGTGCTTGTCTTTCTAGTGCTATAAACAATATTTGTCTCTGTTCTTTCTTAATTTAACAGAATTTAGCTGCTTGGAATCCTTCAAACCCTGAATGCCTCCTGCTTGTTGTGAAAGAGCTTGTGCAGCAGTATCACCAATTTCAGTGCAGCCGATTACGTGAGAGCTCTCGTCTCATGTTTGAATATCAGACTTTACTGGAAGAGCCCCAGTATGGAGAAAACATGGAAATCTATGCTGGCAAAAAAAACAACTGGGTAAGAATGTTTATGCTAAAATGCTTTTAGTGATCCTTTAATAAATAGAGCTCTATTTGACTCCAGCTCACTTTTTCTACTCCCTGTTACGTATATTGCTGTCATTCCACTACCTTGGTTGGACTGTATTTCCAGGTGAGGAATTGTCTTTCAACCTCGTGTTAGTTCATCTAGTTTATACATGAAAACTTTGGAAATGGTTGAAAGGTCTGTGCACAGTACAATGTTACGTGGAAGTTTGAGTTAGCTCTGAAGTTTTGAGAGGCAGAATAAATAACAGTGTTGGTATGACACCCTGCCCAGGCAAATCAACCTCCATAGGGATAGGATATATTAGGGTATAGTTCAACATTATGAATGAGTTGATTTAATTAGTAGCTACAGCTGCCTGGATCTCTCTGGCACTTGCCTAGGCTGAGCTGCTTTAGGAACCTAAACTGGAGAGGAAAAAAACACCAGCTAATTTTATACAGCAGGACAGGTGAGATGGGCAAGAGCAGTGTCTTTGTAGGGCCACGTTTTCATATGTCATTCAGACATTAAACTGGCTTATCACTTTCATGAAGTTGTATCCTTTCCCTGGGAAGTGTGCTGTGCAGTATAGAAACACTCAATGTATACCCTCTCATCTTTCTAAAATGAGGCTACTGGCAATGTAAACATTTTGGTTAGTGAGTGATTTGACTTCTAAAATTTTTTTTAACTGCTCTCTGCCACAGAGTAAGCTTTGCAAAAATCAGTTTTTTTCCACTGTTAATGTATTCATCATGGGAAGTTTGGAATAAGATATCAGGAAATATCTAATTGTGTTTATCCTGAACGTGTCCTCCTCTTGTTTTTAGCAATAACATGCTCTTAAGATATACTGGCCTGCAGAAGCAGCAATAGATCTGAAATAGATGCAGTCTGAAAATTGATGAAACTTCAACATTCTGGTTATCAGAGCCTAGAATTCATCTTTATCTCACTTTAATCATCCTTAAGTTACAGATAGTGTAAGGACATTTACTTTACAACTCACAGTACTTATATTCATCTGTTTTTCTTTTCTTAGACAAGGCATCTACTCTTTTATATTTTAAGCCATGGAAAATTTTCTTTATCAGAGAATTTCAAATTAGTTTTTAAATGTGTTTTTTTTTTTCTTCAGTCTTATTCTCTATAGCTTGAGTTGCAACTTGCCACATCTGTAAGTGTCATCAGACTTGTTTATTGACATGCAGAAGAATTTCTGAACTGTACTGAGTTTTGATAAATTTTTGGCAGCTTCCAAATTTTACTCAAGATTGTAGAAAACTAGGTTTTTTTCCTTTTCTTTTTAATGGGACAGACTATCTACACAGGCCTTTCAAATCTTTCCTGTCTTTGGTGACTGAATAAAGAACTTTTTTTTCCATTTGAAATGCTGTTTTAGGTCAAAATATTTCAGTAAAATAAATCTTAAATGTATTTTAAGGCAAATCCTTTTAATAATTGCAGAGCTATTTGAGGGTTTTGTAGTATGTGCTTTGTTTTCAAAGTTTACATTCTCTGTCAAGAAGACTGGGAGATCTTCTTTGGACATTCTATGAACCTAGTATTTACATGAGAGGCTTGTTGATGAGTGAAACTGTGAAACTAACATGCATACTTCTTCCTTTCTTTTATCACTGTCTTTTTAATCTTGATGATCAGCTCAATAACTATGTTCATCTGAAAAGCAAGCTGTAAACTGCATGTTATGTTCTCTGCCTAAACTTACGGAAGTTCATATTTTTGCTGTCTCTCAGGAGTTGACAGTAGCTCAACAGCCTTCTGAAATAATTATCTATGAGTGAACTGTGCACTGTGTTATGAACACAACCATCTTAAGTACATGAGTTTAAAAAGTTTGAAGTGGAGGCCTGGATTCAATTCTGTGTCCCAAAATGGAACAGTAACTTGCTTTTATACTTTTGTTCCCGTATCTCCAATTTCCTGCAGTGATCTCCAAGATCCATGACAAACAGAGAAACCATTCTCTAGCTTAGTAGCTTCATGCTGGTAGAGTAGCAGCTGACACAGGTGCCTGTTGACTACCTAATCTCTCAGTGCTGTGGCCAGAAATTAATCTGACTCAACCTGATGCCTGTGAGCTGGTTGGGTGGGTGAGTTGCATGGGCAGGGACTGCACCCTACCCCTTCAGAACACTTTTGGATATAATACATTACAAAATAATCCTTATTGAATTATATAAAAGCTCTAGAGTCCAAGTACTAACTTCCACAATATGGAGCAGCTGATGATTTGATCAGAGGCCATTCATCTGTTCACTGGCAATACCAATTAATCAGACTTGGTATTTTAGCAGAAATAATTTTCTGGATTTCATGGCAAATGTTGTATGGCATCTTTTTTGAAGTTAAGTCCAGACAAGAGGCACTGTCTGTAATATCCACTTCTGAATAAAAAGCAAGCACCCTGACTGTCATGAAAGTAGTCTTCATGTTATGCACAAGAAGTCAGTATTTTTTCTGCATACAGTAGTAATACAGCATCAGAAAGTTGATATCTGTCCTCACAAGTAGTGTCAACAAGAAGGGGTTTTGAAGCCTGGCTTTAATGTAATATACACTCACATTTTGTTGCACAGTGCTTCTGTGTGCAATTGCTTTGCTTCTGTTGTGTGACTACCAGGGGGCAAATTGTAAGGGCAGTTCTGAGCACAATAGGTTACAACCTATCATCATACAAATCCTTTTGGCAAATGCTATAACTAGCAATATACTGTTGGAAAGGTTTTGCTTGCATTTGAAGTCTTGTTTTTTCTTGTTTGGTGACAGGACGGTGTCTCTAGTCCATGCCTGATAGGTAGACCAAGAAACAAGTTGGCACTGATATTAGCATTACTTCTTGTATGTCTGCCTACTCCAGCAGCTTTGTCTATATGTGCTTAGCTGCTTGAGAGGGCAGGCAAACATACTCTTTTGCAAAGGCATATGGCAAACTTTCACTTACAGCACAGGTGTAAAAAGACTGAATACATATCTTTGTAAGAGCTGTCATGGCCTTTGATAAACTGTCCCCTTAGCTATTTGGAGTTCTAGTGATAACACCTAGAAAATGTAGTAAAGCAGTGGCCCAAAAGGCATCCCTCTGATGTCTGCATGGGTTCTAAGCTCATGAGTGTTGGGGGAGACAGAGCACTGGCTCACGTTACTCGGAGAGATTGTGGGATTTCCATGCTTGGAGATACTTAGAAGCTATCTGGACATGGCATCAGGCAACATGCTTGCTGTCAAGATTGTCTCCATCTCTTTCATTGCCACTGCTGCTTTTTACAGAAAGCATACTTCCATTATTTCAGATGTATTACAGGCTTTTGCTTGCCACATGGTACAGCTGTATACACAATAAAGATGATCCTAGTGTAGTATTTACATTCACCCTTTTAATGAGAATTACAATACACAGTCACCATAGGTGGATGTGCACTTTCTTAAAATTTGTATATCATGTATTTCTTGTTTAAGTGTGTTGTTTTTTTCTTCTCACTTTGTCAGCCTATGCAAAACATTTAAAATAGTAAAATGAAAATAAGGTACAGATAACTATGTTCAGGGAATAGGGAACTAGAACGTATATGTTACTGTGGGAGAATGAATGCTCAGTATTCACACAGCTTTGATTTGTCCTCTTGCCTGTAAAAATGAAGTATTGTTTTTTAAAAAATGTGTACCACGTAACTAAGTAGTGTATGTATGCAAAGATAAGGCAGGGTTAAAACTGAAAAAAGCTGTGCTATCTTGTCTCAAGATGTCCTAGCTTTTTGTACCTAAGTGACAAAATTAATGTTTCATGCTTTTTGTACTGCTAATTCAACGTTACAGATATACCTGCTGTATGGCTATTTTATTGAATTAAAAAAAAAAACGGGTTACAAAAAATTGATGTGAGGAAATCGGGCGAGCATTTGTTTTTCAAAAAGAACCAACTTCATTGCTTCATAACCAGGTGGACAAAGTCTGGTTTTGAGGAAGTGTATGAAACAGAAAGGAAATCCTTTCCATTTCCTTTGCATACAGTTTATGCATAAAAAAGGAATGTGTAGGGGACATTTGGCAAATGTTCAGTAAACGGTTGTCTAGGTGTTAAGAGTCACATAATTCTGAAAACAAATGATATGAAACCTTTTACTGCAGTTCTTTCTTCTGTCATTATTCAGAGGACAGTTTTTATACACCTTACACAATGCAAATTCTCTTATATATACCTGCAATGTTTGTGAAGGTGCCTCTGTTTTCTCTGTACAGTTTTATAAATTTGTCAGGTTTTTAGCTTTGCTTTCAAACCATTTGCAGGTCTTGCCGGACCTTTGTCCGGAAATAAGTACAGCCAAGATACATCTATATTTAGGGCCTCACAAAGTACAGTCTGATTTTTGTCATGCACATGGTTGTATTCTAACTACTTTTTGCTGTTGTCTTGCTGTTACGCTTTTCAAGGTGTTTTCTCATACAACATCTGTGAAATGCGTGAATTATTTTTTTCCTCTTCAGTAATTCCATTGAGAAATGGTGTCTTAAATCTCAGCCCTTCTGTTTGATATGAGCTCTTACACATTTTTCTGGTTAATATTTCATCTTAGGAACGTCCAATCTAAGGTTCTGTTTTACACACGGGTTTCACTCATGTTACCTTTTTCCACAGACTGGAGAATTCTCAGCTCGCTTCCTCTTGAAGTTGCCTGTAGATTTCAGCAATATTCCTACATACCTTCTCAAGGTAAAATGAATGTCTAAGTAGATAATGTTTGTGAGAGAGTATGAATTACTGAAATGTTCTTGGTAATTCTTTTGACTTTCCTGCCCTCCTACTCTCCAAGAGTTTGAAAGTCCACTGTTTCTAAACCTGATTGGGTTATGTTTTGGAAAGATGATGTTAGTGTTTTGCATCCTGTTTTATCAGATAGTAAATATACAACTTTCACTCTGAAGGAACATGCAGAATTTGGGTTGTTTTAGAAGATGGCATGCAATGCAGATGTTCTGGGTTTTTAGACAATATGATAAGTAGCAAACTCTTGCCAGTATCCTAAATATTATCTCGGGGGATAAATTAACTATTTCCAGATAAACTCTTTTATATGAATCTATGTAATTTCATGCTATGTAGGTGTTGGGGTTTTTAATGAGCAGTCCAATTGGACCAGCAGTCTTGATAGAGGAAGCAGAAAAGCAAACTAATTATATAATTTCCCAACAGGGTGTAAAAGAAAATACTGATGACATGAACTGACAGTTTTGATTATTAGGTTGCTTCGTTGTTTACAATGAACATTAATTTGACCAGATACTTTAGGAAGTAGGACTGTAGAGAATTGGATGTGAGTTGGAAAAAAAGTATTTCTGTGCTAGAAGGAGAAAAACCAAACAGCAGAATTTTTGGAATGGGATAATATTAAGTGAGTGGTTTTCACAGCAGGAGGACAGTCACTCTCTCAAGCAGTTACTATGAAAGCCCATCATAAGGTCAGTGTTACCATATTCAGAGGACACAGTGGGATTCTCTCTGTCTATTATTACTGTTAGAATGAATTGCCAGAACTTCTACTTCAGACAAGGTTTGAATCAGCTGATGTTACCAACACCCATCTTTCCTTTAAACTGCATGTCTGCCTCCTTACTCATCTTTTTACTTCTAAATATTTGGAAGAACAGCTCCTTGAAGTTTAGCAACTAATGTGTTGAGATTATAATGTCAGTGTAGGTCCCATTACCTCCTCTTTGTCTTATTGTCAGAAATAAGGTATCTTTAGCCAAGAACCATGAAAATAAAGGCAGGTACAACTGTAACGTGACTGAAATTTTTCTTGTAGTCTGAGATCTATGTCCTATAATCTCTTTACCTTCTGCTGACTTTTTGCTGTTTAACTAATGAGCCACGCCTAACTTTTTCAGAAGCATCCATCCAGATATTTTCAGTTTTTTCCTGTGTTCATGGTAGCAGCCCTTCTCCCAGCTACTGTCTTTCTTCAGAGACTTCTCTTCTCACTTGATGGAACATTTCCAGTCCGATGTAAGAGGGCTGGCTAACGCCTTTTCAGGAATGGTGGCGCTGAGAACCAGGGTACAGTAGCAGTTAACCTAGACTGCAGGATAGCTATGATTAGCTTCTGAAAAACTCTGTGGGAAAAAGAAGACTGAGAATGTCTAATGTGGACTATGTTGTCTGCTCCTTCGGAACTCCAGGTGCTGTATTTTCCAGGAAAAATTTTTAATGGATTAAGAATTTCAGAGCAATATTTTAAATTGCTTCAGTCATAGGACTGTCTTACACCTGTGTTCTTCCTCTGGGGAAACTCCATGACCTGGAGGTTAGAAGTTGGTGTATGAGTTACATGAGTAACTGTCATCATGTAGGAACCCTGTGATAGAAATGGATTCTACTTTTTTTTTTTTCTAAAGAGTAACGTGTTCATGCATGACAACACACTCCTCCTTACTGTGATCCCCTTTCATGTTCACTAAACATTTTGCACCTTCTCTATAGAAGCTTGGTATATTGTGGATAAATCATCACTGCCCCACAGCTGCTTTCTGGAGCATTGTTCTCCCAGAGTGCCAAATGATTCATTAGTCTGAAGGAAAGAGTGTATTTATTTTGCATGCATATACAGAGTGTGTGATGTAAAGAGGCATGCACAGAAAGTTAACACAATTAAAGTTTACCAGTCTACCTTTATTTTGACATTTCTAAAATCTTAATGTCTTAGGTTTAAGGTTTTAAAATTAACATGTTTTTGTATGTAATGGCCTGGATTTTTACAAGAACAAATGCATCTTGATGGCCAATGTACTGATGAAATCCTTAGGTTTCTCATGCTGACTTAAGCTATGCAAACTGACATGTTAACTGTCTGGGGTAGAAAAGTGGTATGTAGTCTGGATCAGTAGCCACAGGAGAAGAATTTCTTTCCAGTAGTGTTGGTTGATGAAAAAATCCAGCACGGATTAGAACAGAGTGCTCTGTAGCAGGCATGGATCTTGTACCCCCGGTGTCTTTAACTGCCTGTATTCTGACAGTATCAGATATATCAAGGTCATCTTCTATGACAGCAATATAAAGGCAGGTAGAATTTTAACTACTCAGTTATGGTTGAAATAATTCTGCGCTCTGACTACTCCAAATTCATAAAGCTATTTAATAAAATTCAGATTTTTTTTTTTTTTTTAATCTCTCCATGTCTGTCTTATTTCACTTTTTTTTTTCAATTGGACTTTTTGCATAAATAGGTCTTTGACTGTGGCAGTAAAATAGAAATTCATTTTCCATCATGTCTGCCAATACAACCTGCTAGATTATAGTACATGATAGACCATCTATTGATGCAGGGGAAATAATTGTTAATATATTACCATGAAAGGTGGAAGAGCAGTCAGTAATTGAAGGCTGTTAGTGTATTAACAGCTTAATGTTTAACTGTAGAATTCCACATGTTTTAATTTATAGTGTACAGTAGCATCTCTGTAATGATTTGCAAAGTTCAAACCTGTGTTATACTTTCTCTGCCATCTACTTTTTTTGATGTTTAATGATTACTACTTGTATTAAAATCCGGTGAAATATTAGAAGACCGTAATTTTTGCCTCATTAGTCACTCCTAGTAGCCCAATGATTTGTAATGCTCTTCTGATACTGTTATTGATCTCAGAAGGTAATCACACTGTAAGTGTGATTGTAAAGCTTTGTATAGTGAGCCAATATCCAGTCTTGAGGATGTAAGCTGTAAGAACAGTCTGTACAGTTAAAACAAATATCTGAGGTTGTTAAGAATACATTCCAGAATCATAAGATCTTACTCAGTCAACTTTTTGTACTAATGGTAGTGAAAGTATTCACCTTCCCCTAGAAGAATAAAAATGTGAAGGCATTGTGTAAGTTGGGGAGGCACATTTATTACCTGGTTATTTTGAAGATGTCTTCTGTATTTTTTAAAAATCCTATTTCAAAGAATACCAGGGTATTACAAAGATATTCAGTTGAAATGTGTGTGCATGTTGAAGAAAATAGCTGAGTATATGAAGAGCGAGAATGATTAAAAGAGCAATGCAGAGCTTCTTCCTTTGAATTCTGAAGTGGCTGCAGCAGATAAATGTTTTTCATAAGTTTTCTTGGTATATTCTTTCACATTTGAAAGAAAAAGTATCATTCTTTATTTTCCTAGGTAAAGAACTGTTCAAAAAGAACTATTGATTTACACTGAAAAGGTACATTTAGGAAAAGACATCCCTTCTTTTTTTTTTCCCTTACAAAGTTACACTTTAATACAAGGGTTTTGAATTTAATGTGGATCTTCATATCCACTTTCACGTCATTTTCTTATGGAAATCCATTTGACATAAATAAAATTTTTAAGTGTTTACCTAACTGCAGAATCAAGCTGGTTGCTCAAGCTACTGCAAGGTTAATTATGATAAGTTTTATTAAGGTTCTCCTGTTTGATGAGATCATGGCTTTGGCTCAGGAAAATCCTTACATTGGTATGTCTTTACTGTTTGTTATACTTTCCCTTTCTCTTTTTTGCAGTTGGGTTTTTTAAGCAGCACATTCATTTTGGCTTATATTCTTTTCTGTGGGTTGCAACATTTTCCATTTTCACCACAGTATTTTATAAATGGAAGTATTCACTGTACATGCTGGTTTTGAGAATCACTGTCTAGTTCACATTTGTGCCTCTTTACAGATACAATGTAGGCCATAGTAATAAAGAAGGTGATAGACATAGCATCTAAAATACCTTATGCAAATTTTGTTTCTTTCTTTGTAGTCTTAGTCAACTACAGGGACATATGTTATCATAATGATAATTCATTAAATATCTCCAGCTCAGTATTTTACAAGTTTTACTGGATTATTTGACAGATTACACAGTATGAACATGTTGTTAGTGATGCTACTGAGAACAAGACATCTAGGTTTGTTGGGTTTTTTTATTTCCCTGTGGGTTTTTTTGATGTTTTTGCTAAGTAAGATGTACCCTGATTACCACCTTCTTATATATAGTTTTTAAAGTATTAATTTCCTATTCTTATGTACCTGCTTGTTGTGCCCTGGTGGATAGCTAATATGTGGACATATTTAGCCGTTAGAGGGCTTTGAGCAACCTGGTCTAGTGGGGGTGTCCCTGCCTATGAATGGGAGTTGGAACTAGGTGATCTTTGAGGTCCCTTCCAACCCAAACCATTCTATGATTCTATCCTGCTGTGACCAGCAGCCTTCCAATAATTTCTTACTATTTAAATGTAAAGGAAATATGCAAGGCAGACCTATTTCTTTTTGTAGAAGATTAAGAAACATCTTTGCACCTCTTTTTTTCTGGAGAGCTTTTTTGTAATGACCGTTTTATTTAGTGCTTATCTTTCAGAACTGAAACAAATAACAGACGTTGTCTAGACACATTGCCAGGGGCCAAACAGTTGTGTGTAAGACTGTCAATGGAAAAGGTTGATCCTCAAGTTCAAATCAAAAGATAAGAACATATTTGTGTTTTTCCTTATTGTGATTTCATCATTTGGAAATCTGTGAGAAGACATGAATGCAACATTTGTTTATGATGTAGACAAAATTCCATGTACTGTGAAAAGACTGCAATACTTGTGTATGTTTGTGTAATCAACTATAGTAGAGAACAAACAAAGCTTAAGTAAAATATGCAGGGTCAAATGAGATCTCTTTCCAGGCTAGTTTCTTTACTGTTGTAATCTAGCAGTTTGAGGTTTTTGACAGCATTTAAGGTTTGTGTTAAATTGCTGCAAATACCAAAACACAAATATACTTGTATTATAAAAACTGGTACTTCTGCTGTTTAACCTGTTTAGCTCAAAAAATTGAGCTAAATATTCTGAAAAAGAAAAATAATTTCTTTTGCTTTTAAATTTCATTTGTTTTTGTTGATAGCTGGCTAATCATCAACCTGGGAACTACAGGCCACTCAGTCTCACCTCTGTGCCTGGCAAAGTCATGGAGCAGATCCTCCTGGAAAGTCTGCTAAGGCACATGGCAAATAAAGAGGTGACTGGTGACAGCCAACATGGCTTCACTAAGGGCAAGTCATGCCTGACCAATCTGGTGGCCTTCTAAAACAAGGCTGCAGAGATGGTGGATGGTGGCAGAGCAACTGACATCATCTACCTGTATTTGTTCAAGGGTCTGACACTGTCCCACACGACATCCTGGTCTCCAAACTGACAAGGCATGGATTTGACAGATGGACCACTTAGTGGATAAGAAATTGGCTGGATGGCCACAGCCAGAGAGTTGTGGTCAATGGCTCAAAGTCCAAATGGAGGCAGGTGACGAGTGGTGTCCCTCAGGGGTCAGTACTGGGACCAGTGCTGTTTAACATCTTTGTTGGAGACATGGACAGTGGGATTGAGTGTATCCTCAGCAAGTTTGCTGATGATACCAGCTGTGTGGTGTGGTTGACACCCTAAAGGGAAGGGATGCCATCTGGAGGGACCTTGACAGGCTGGACAGGTGGGCCAATGCCAACCTCATGAAGTTCAACAAGGCCAAGTGCAAGGTCCTGCGCCGGGGTTGCCACAACCCCAGGCACAAACACAGGCTAGGGGGAGAATGGATTGTGAGCAGTCCTGAGGAGAAGGACTTGGGGGTGGTAGTAGATGAGAAGCTCGACATGAGTTGCCAGTGTGTGCTGGAGCCCAGAGATCAACTGCATCCTGGGCTGCATCAAAAGAAGTGTGGACAGCAGGGCCAGGGAGGTGATTCTGCCCCTCTACGCTGCTCTGGTGAGACCCCACCTGGAATACTGTGTACAGTTCTGGTGCCCTCAGCACAAGAAAGATACAGACCTGTTGGAGAGGGTCCAGAGAAGGGCCACCAAGATGATCAAAGGCCTGGAGCACCTCTGCTATGAAGACAGGCTGAGAGAGTTAGGGCTGTTCAGCCTAGATAAGAGAAGGCTCCGGGGAGACCTTATAGCAGCCTTCCAGTACTTGAAAGGGGCCTACAGGAAAGCTGGAGAGGCACTTTTCATCAGAGAAGACAGCGACAGGCCAAGGGGTAGTGGTTTTAAACTGAGAGAGGGGAGATTTAGGTTAGATATTAGGAAGAAATTCTTCACCATAAGGGTGGTGAGGAACTGGAATGGGTTGCCCAGGGAGGTTGTTGATGCCCCATCCCTGGAAGTTTTTAAGGCCAGGTTGGACGAGGTTTTGTGGAGCCAAGCTTTTTTGATGGAGCCACGCTTTTTTCAGTGGTGACCAGTGATAGGACAAGGGGCAGTGGATGCAAACTGGAGCATAGGAGGTTCCATGTGAATGTCAGGAAGAACTTCTTTACTGTGAGAGTGACAGAGCACTGGGACAGGCTGCCCAGAGAGGTTGTGGAGTCTCCTGCTCTGGAGACATTCAAAACTCGCCTGGACACGTTCCTATGTGATGTACGCTAGGTGACCCTGCTCTGGCAGGGGAGTTGGACTAGATGATCTTTCAAGGTCCCTTCCAACCCCTAGGATTCTGTGATTCTGTGGTCTAGTGGTAGGGTTCCCTGCTCATGGCAGGGGGGTTGGAACTCAATCATCTTTAAGGTCCCTTCCAACCTTAATGATTCTAACTAAAACCAGATGTGTAGTGTCTTAAGGTCACAAAGTCAGTGGCAGGAAGGGATTAGAGTCCAGATCTGACTTGATCTTTTTGCACTAGACTGTTTTACTCTGCTGGGTGGCTACCTCACAAAAAAGCTTAGAGCATTATGCAGTATAGTATGTTTGACTGTCTTCCCATACTGTCTTTGGGTCTTCTATATTCGGTGGAGTGATGGACTTGAACATCATACAAAACTTGTCATGTTTATGGCGTCATATGTTGTAATTACCTGTTTTACAACTAGGAAAACAGGCAGTTTATAAGACTTGTAGGTAATCCTGAAATAACACAATACTTTAACTGTGCTATTTTAATACATAGAATGCTGTTAATCATATGCTACTTAAGACTATGACAGAGGCATAAAGTTAACTTCCTGAATAGTATTCCATAATGTATTCCTTATCTTGAGATATATGCAAGTATTTGGAGCAAATAGTTTAAATTTTAAAAGCAGATATCAGTATGATATTCACTAGATTGCCTATTGTACCAGCATTAAATTACTTGAAGATAATACTGAATCACCAAAGGTTGTCTAGGTTTCTTCTGTTAATAAAGACAAACTTTATAACATGCAATAATAATGAGCCATTGAGATTTTAGATTAGAAATGAATCTGTGCAAGTTATTACTGGAAATATTCAAAACAGTCTGTAGTAGCCAAAGCCAGTATATTGTACAGGCTAGAGGCTGTAAAAATAAAGGTAACCTCTGTGTTTGTGAAAGACATTTATCAAGAGGAGATGTAATTGATATTGTTTCTAAGAAGCTTACATTTTAGCCTGTGCCCAGGAATCTGAGGTTTACTTTTGCTGTCCATCTTTTTCAGTCATAAGTACCAAAAAAGAAGTGCCACTGGGGAGGTGTTTCTTCTCCTCACTATGCTGACAAGTGTCAGAGTAGCAGCCTGTTGCCAGAAGCACACGAACTCTAAGCAGGGGAACTTGCGTAATGAATATGGCCAAAAAATAATTATAAAGCAATTTGAAAAGGTATCCATGTTGTGGAAAATTTTGGACACTTTCTAAAGTTGTGAACCAGAAAAATAGTGTCATTTAAATATTTCATGATAAAATATTTTTAAATGTCTAGTTTTTCATATTAGCTTAAAAAACATAAGCTGTAAAGCTGTAAAGGTTTGGATGTTTTGGCTTTTTTTATTATTATTAAGCAGGATGTTTCAGTTGTCACTGCAGGTGACACTGGATTATCTTATTCCACTATATGTAAGCCTTGTGCTTCTTAGCTATTCTTACTACTGTAGTCTAATAACCTTACAGAGTTTAGCAGAAGAGGTGAACTGTCTTGCTTTGCCACGTAATCTACTGATTCTGGCATTGGGAGTAAAGTATTACTGCTATAATTCAGTGAAGCTCCAGAAATACTTGTAGAAACTATTTAATTAGTCATCCCTTTGTGATTTTTATTCTGATACTTTCTGCCCACAAACCAAGGGGAGCAAAGCCCTATAAAAGTATGCTTTATAATCAGAACATGTTATATTTTAATTTTGTAAACTAATCAGTTCCCTTCTTTCTCACTGAATTTTGTTTGTACAATTTTTTTCACAACAACTTGATTTGTTTGTACTAACTGGTCACTCAAACCACAAAAAACATGTTAGTGTAAGGAGCACCTTAAGCTCCATATGCTGAAAGCCAAAAGCAATTTTTTAAATCAGCTTTTTCTGCAATTTATTGGAAGATTCTGTTAAGATCTGTCAACTGGAACAGCTCATTCTGCACAGCTGATGATTTTTATAGTTTATGATCTTAATATGAATAATAATCTCCAATCAACTGTATTCCTGACGACAGCTATCTTACAAACATTTTTATTTTTATAATGTAATAGTAAAGGAAAGGACTGCCACATCTACAATATTTATCTCAATTTCTGTAATTTTTTTCTCTAATTTTGATAGAAATACTAATTTGCTGTTCTAAAATTACCCGAAATAAGTTTTTTCAATAATTAAAAAACAAATTAAGAAAAACAAGTTAGAAAGAACAGCTTCTGAAATCTAGAAGCCTTTTTGCATCTAGTGGGAAAGTTTATAAGACACGTTATGTTGCGTGACTTGGTTCAGATTTACTGCCTTGTTAGGGCTTGTAATTTGTACTGTTGCTTTACATTTGCATTCTATGTATTGCATAGGAAGAATGGAATTCAATAGCCATAAAAATAATTGCATGTTACTACATAATGATGGTGCTTGTTTTATTATCATGGTCCACCCAGAGTATGTAGAAAAAGCATTGTACAGTGGTCTTGAACTGGGAAGGGGTTCTTGGATATATTTTTTTAAAATTTGCTTTAGTTCCCTGTTGCCATTTCTCCTTGAAAGGAAGAATATTTGAGATGTGTTGAGTATAGAACATGAGCACAGCAATTACCGGTAGAATTCATTAACCAGCAAATCTGCATTTGCAGATGCACAAATACATAAAGCATGGTTGTAGGATGTTAAGTGCTGACCCCAGAGCCTCTTTCCTCTCTTAGGTTTCTTTCTTAGGATTCAGCACAGGGCTGAAGTCCTACAGGAGCTTGTATTTTGAGGTTTTAAAGTCCATTTTATATACAAAAGAGCCAGTTATTTACTGTTAGAGTGACTGGATTGGTTTAGTGTTTTGGGTTTTTTTTGTTTTGGCTTTCAGAATACTAGGTTATGTCTGTCTTCTTAAGAAAGAATAGTACTAGCATGAATGTATGTCTATATGATGACTTCATATGCTTCTTAGTCATTCTTGGTTTGGATTCTGTGATTTACACTGATAACTTTTCAGTTAAATACACCAAATTTGCTGTCTAAAAAGGGTGTTAGTTTTTTTTAATGTATATCTCAAAAATAACTTCAGCAGAATGTTACAATGCTCACTTTTATTTGTTTTCATAGGTTTAAAGGTTTAAGCCAAAAATATTTACCAAAAATAAATTTTAAAAAAGCTTTACTGTTGAATCAGTTATTCTCAACAGTGAACATTCTGAGGGTGAGGGATCCATCACATTTCTTTTTATCTAATTGATACTGACAATGTCATTGATGATGATATCATGAAACATAAAAAAACCCAAACAAACCCCAGACAAAACTATCTAGGATGTTCTGCCATTTTGCTTCCATATTACCGAAAGAATAAGCAGCACTTTCTCCACTAAATGCAAATTAATAGCATGCCATGTTTCTATCAAGCTTTCCGTATCTATACTATCTTCCAATTAGGAAAGTAGTTGCTTGTTTACATAAAGTGTATTTTAGTATTTTCTGTTTGAGAAAGAGACATTAGATGGAAAGGCTAAAGGAAAGACTGCCTTGTCCAGCAGTATCTCAGTGAGACAGTGAAAGACAGATAAATTAAACTTAGACCTGTTGACTCTCTATTTCTGTTTTAATGATTTAAGTGTTCATGCTAGAACTTGCATGTCTTTTATGTGCTGGGACCTGTAATCGTTGCAAACAGCACGTCCATGGGAGAGATGGAGCAGTGGGGAGGAGATTTAATTTGGCTTCATTGAAGGCAATTAGGTGTACTCTTTAGGTCTTAACAGGTTACCAGTACATAAAAATTTGGGCAAAAACATGTCTGTGAATTAAATACTGGTTTTCAATTACATAATGAAGTGTCTACAGTGCACATATAGTATTTAAGTATACCCACATAATGTGGATAGGAAGTATTTCTGCTGAAGGAAAATAGCAAAATAGAGCTAAACTAATAATGCTGCTCCAACTCTTGACATTCTTTGTCATCTTAATGATTTGCTTATTGCAGTTAGTTTTAGTAATAAACTACTAAAATATGCACCTTTTAAATATATGAAAACATGTTTAAATATTTGGAGATACCACATATTCTGTCTTTTACTGTAACATCTTTTCTGGTCTAGAAGAATGTTAGACAAATGTGACTGATGTCTCGACTAAGACTGGTGACTGACTGATGGTACGTAAATAATGAGGTACTCATTTGCAGGAACCCTGAGGATAGTGTGTTGGTTAACAAAGAATAAACACGCTCATTCCAAATTATTTTCATTGTTTAGCATTTATAGTGTGTGTCCTAGATAAAATCATTAAGTCTATCTCATTTCACCTAGACTCATAACTTGAAGTAATAAATCTTATTTAATTTTCGTCTTACTGTTGTTAAGTGATTAGATTAGCTTTTGAAATGTAGGTCAAATTAGACACAGATGTACCATTTTGACATACATACAGGTATTGTCTCTTTTTGTCTACACAGGCTAGATGAAAATAGTAACTGAGCATCTCACAAGTTCTTATTGTTTGCAGTAGTTGTGATGCATGGAAAAAATCCTTCTGTTTTTTGAACAGGACTTGAAGCATGGAGGAACTAGTAATACACATATTTACAGTGGAATTCTGAGCCAGTAGTAGAGAGCTTGTCGAAGGTTTTAACCAGAATGGTGCTTTTCCTCTCCCCTCTCTTTCTATAACCTTTTTCAGTTTATCACAATTACAACTAGGAGTCAATCAAGTCCAGTGCATTTTGGCACATTTTTCTTGAAGGAAAAACAAGCTACTTGTGTCAGCAGGGACAGAGTTGTATGACTTTGGAGTTCTTGGAGATTCTTCTTGTAGGCCATTTTTTCACTGGTAGATTTATATTTTTTGTCCTTGAAATTCTTTATTGCTCATGAGTGTTGTCTTAGTTACCTATTGATTTCAATTATCATGGACATCTCTTCACATTTGGACAGTAACTTATGAATCAATGTAACATAAGTTACCTTTTCTACTGAAAAATTTTGTGCTGCATTTTTTCCCCACAAAACTGCGTAGTTAAACAACAGCAAAAAACACCCCATAGCATTAAAAAGACTAGGACTCAGAGCTCCAGCTATTGGTCCAAGCATTTGGTTTCCATTTCTGAAAGGAATTAGATGCTCCCTGCCTGCCACTGACTTCAGTAGCAATAAACTCGTTACAAGTACATAATATTTCTCAGGATCAGGCTCTTGTTAATATGTTATAGAGCTCAATGGAATGGAGTGTATTTCTGACAACATTTAAAACTTCTATGATACCTTCCTTCTAAGGTTCACAGAGCCCTGTGTTCTGCTAGAAAGAAAGCACTGAAACAGTTTCACTTATTTTAAAATAAATAAATTGAAAAGCAAATAGATTGCAGAGTAATTAGAGGAGTACTGGCCTGCTGACTGTCTGATAGTTCTCTGGCTGAGAAATATTTAAACCGAGATAAAATTTTAATTTGATATTCTTTACACTGTTTCCTCTGTTTACAAATGGAATTATTATATTCTAGGTAGAATGTAGTTCTTTGCATATCCATTTTGTTTTATGCATGTAATGTATTTTGACAGTATATGTAAAATGCTATTAAAATGGCAGTAATTTCTAGGCTTTGTTCTGTGTAATTAACCTTGACTGCACAAGAATTACTGAACAAAAGAGCTGTTTATCTTGCATTAAATATCACTGTAAATGGCAACTCAAGATGCTTTTATAAGTTTTAATTTAATTTTATTTTTTAAATTTAAAATTCGTAGCCATTGTTGATAATTAATTTCAAGATGTGGAATTAATAGGTGGATACTGGGTAACAAAAAAGGACTGATTTAGAGCAGACAGTGTATTTGGAATAAAGACTAGTGACCAGGATTTATACAACTGGTTTGGTAGAATAAAGGTCTGTGGTGCTAATATTATATGAAACTTTAGGACTGCTTGCTTTATGACCTCTCCTAAAACAAAAGAAACGTTGGAATAAAATTAACAGAGGGATTCTTCTGGTTGCAATAGCAAATGTTTCATGAGAAGCTGTGCAACTGAATTTGTAATAAACAGAACTGGCATTTACAATTGTGTTCTTGCAGCATCCGTTTTACTGTATGGCAGCAACTTAATAACAAAAAAATATATTTATTTTTTTTGTTGTTTACCACACATTGCCAGTTCCTTCTTGAAAAGGTGTGTCATCAAACTGCAGCCCAGTTTACAGGCCTTTAGGCAATGATGGTATCAGGTTTAGGAGACTATACCTGTTAACGCAACTTGGAGGCCTATATTATCTCTCTGACTCATGTGAGGCAGTACTGCAGTATGAAGAATTATTTTTACTTGGCTTTCTTTATAACTTCTGTGAATATAGCCAATTATATTTGCCTCTCCTAGAAAAATTATGTAGAAAATTTAAGCTGGTGACACCAAAATGTTGTCACTGCTATCAAAATGTAAGTAAATGCATACAAATAAACAGTATATTAATAAAATAAAAATTAAAAAGAAGGAATAGTATTAAAAAGGTAATTTAATAGAAGAGAACTGAAAAAAACATTGGAAGCCTGGTAAGAAAAAAAGATCTGTATAAGATTGAAAAAAATGTCAGTCTGTTAGTCTAAATGCACTCCAGAGTGTTGCATTCCCAGGAAACTTGAAAAATTGTTATAATGATCTGTATAAATGTTAAAAAAAAATTCTGTGCAGTTCAGCAAGATGAAAAGTGAGTGTATGCTTAGGAAGACTACTTTTGTGGAATGAGGCGATATGGATTTAGTTTTCTGGCACATGCAGATGTCGTTTTAAGATTTTAAGTAAAATAACCACTTCTGTGAGCAATAGAAATAGTGAAGGTTGATTTCGTGCAAGTTTAATCCCTTGTCTCCTTGAACCTCTATGCCATGTTGTTGTGGTTCTCCCATGTGGGCCCTGTAGGAATGTATCAAGTGAGAAGATAAGAAGTGTTTTCAGTGGTTGGTGCCCCAGCTGCTACCATTGATAGCAAGCTGAATTTATCTGTAATTACCTGTAATAGTTGGTGGGGTAATCAGCTGGCTGTCTCCTCTACCTGACTGCTGGTCTTCATATAGCTTCTGTGAACTTAATTATCTCTGAGATTGAAAACTAGTTGGAGAAAGGAGGGAAGAGGGCAGGGAGGCAACTGAAAATATGCTCACATATGCACTGAATGTGAAACCGAATGAAAAGGGCAAAAAAGTGATTACAATGTTTGTACATTATAATGAAAACTTGCTGACCTTTAAAAGTTTTTCATCATCCAAAAAGTTTTAAAACAATTTTGCTGGAGTGGGATGAATGCCCAAGTAGAATATTTACACTTGGTCAGCACTGAGACATTTGGTTGAATTTGTTGGTAAAATCTTTCCTGAAACATAGCCTCTATCATTGGTGTTTAAACCAAATTGGCAGTACCCACCTAAGGAATTTAAAAGTAAATCTTAGTCAAGTGATCGGTGCAAGAACATTTGTGATAGGTCAAGGTGCAGATGGTTTTTCTCCTTCCTCCACTGAATTGTTCTTTACTGTTGGTGGGAGGGAAATCTCTTCCTTCACATGAGCTAAGAAAATCAATAGTAAGTATTCAATATGAAGGCATCTTAATAGCACATTTTGTATGCAATAGCCATTTTGGGGTTGGAGAGAAAATGCAAGAGAAGGATAAGATGAATTATCTCTGCATTACCATATTAAGGCAATTTGGAAGGTACTATCAATTACGATATTTACAGCTATACAAAACACATAAAGAGTGTACTTTTTGAATTCCAGAGGAAGAGTGGAAACAAGTCTTATCTGCTCATCTTTGTGTTCTAATTTTGGATTCTTTGAAAAATACAATTAAAAATATTCTTACTGAGATTAATATTTTGGAAGCTCACTGCATGTAAACTTTTGAGAACACTAGTTTGAAACTTCCACAGTATTATCTCCAAATACTTACTTGTTTCTCCTGTGCATGAGTGCATTCAGACCCCTGCAAAACTAATACATGGAGAACAAAGTATTTGAAGATGCTTGTTTTATTATTTTTAAATACACTATTAGTTCAGGACTATTTAACTATTTATGCAGTCATTAACTGCAAACCAGCTTCTAACATGCTGAAAG